>NC_087349.1:50697512-51947512 GCF_030014295.1 Loxodonta africana | reverse complement strand
CATCTTCCTCTATCTTGTGAGTCAGCAGTGTTGGACTGATTCCTTCTCACACTGCTGTCTCATTGGTTCTCTCTTCTATAGTCATACCTTCCGCTTCCACTTAAGGACCCTTGTGATTACACCCTGACAATCCAGGGTAATCTCCTTATTTTAGCATCCTTAATTCCATCTGCAAACTTAATTCACCTTTGCCCTGCAACATAAGATATTCAATGATTTCAGGGATTAGAATGTGGACATGTTTGGGGACCATTATTTTCTCCCACACTGCCATCACTGCTGTTGCTCAACAGTATTTAAGTACTGCTTTCCTCCTGCTTGTCATCTACCTTTCTTGCTCATCTGAAGAAGCTGTGGAAGGTTTCCTATATCCCCACATCCTGCTGAAGCCAAGGGAGATTCAAGGAATGGAGTGGCATTTCAGACACACTGTCTAAACATGTTTTGTTGGATTGTCTCCTTCTGCTTCTCTGGACCGTGGTTTTCTCCTTTATGATGTGAAATGAATTCAAACTCCCTTCACTCCAAAAACCTATACTGAATCCCAATGTTCTCACTGATAATAACTAAAAGTATTTTTTAGTTTTCTGAAGTATATGAAGCACCGAGCAGAGTGTTAGAGGTAGCTGTCTAGAAGTGATTGCTAATAATAATAATCTTTTAGGTCATCCAAAGCATGGAAACATATATAGTTTGCAATAAGCCTCTCTGGGGTGTCTGTATTATCTGTGGCATGTAGTATTATAATTTCCAAAATACTTTTTAGAAATGGCTATTAAGCAGTTATACCAATGAGTTGTGTCAATTTTTGGATGTGATATTTGATGTTATTTTTAAATATATCATTCTGAAGACTACCTTGGAGTTATAGACTTTAATTAGAGCATAGAGATTTAGAAAGAAGTTTCCTGTGAAAAAGTTGTGAAAACCATGGTCTGTATTGTCATCACAGCAGAACTTGGTCTGTGAATGTAACAGTGAAAGAGCATTAAAGTCAGCTTCTTAAGATTGTAGGAAAGAATGTACAGGTTAAGAGTATCTTTTTGCCAAGATACGTGTTAAGGATGACAGGAAGAGGACTTGAACTGTAGAAAACCTAAGGCATACCAGTGTATTAGTTAAGAGGAAAAACATCCTGTCTTGAATTTCCTGTGTATGGTGCATTCTTTCTAGTAGGCAAGAGAAGAAAGCCAATGTCACCTATCATGTGAGGGAATTGATATATGATTTGAAACGGGGATCTATCTGATGCCCCAAAAGCATATTTTTCCACTATCTTGTTTTTCTTTAGGGAAAAAAAAAATGGATAGAATGGTAAAGCAGGCAATTATTTTATTAAAAAGGAAAAAAAAAATTCCAGGGAGAGGAAAGGTAAAGAAAAGACATTTAAAGTTGTGTTTGAAATATATCAATAACTAAATATTGCAGAAATATGGTTTATTTTAGTAGTAGAATTATAAGTATGTGAACATTATAAATGTTTATTGTATAATTGTAAAAATCCATGTGGAACTTTCTACTCTGAAAATTGTTTACTAAACATATATCAGAGACTTTTTTGAGAGCCTTTACAGTACTCCTCACTGTGAGAAAAAATATTGTATTCTTTTAAGACTAGAAGCAAGAGCTAGTGCTTTTGGTGGGGTGGTTGTATAATTTTTATTACCTGTCTTAGTTATCTAGTGCTGCTATAACAGAAATACCACAAGTAGATGGCTTGAACAAAGAGAGATTTATTCTCTTACAGTTTAGGAGGCTAGAAGTCCAAATTCAGGGTGCCAGCTCTAGGGGAAGGCTTTCTGTCTCCATTTGCTCAGGGGAAAGGTCCTTGTCATCAATCTTCCCCTGGTCTAGGAGCTTTTTGGTGCAGGAGCCTCGGGTCCAAAGGATGAGGAGTTCTCCTGGCTCTGGTTTCATGGTGGTATGAGGTCTCCATGTCTCTCTCAATCTCAAAAGACATTGGCTTAAGACACAATCCAATCTTGTAGATTGAGTCCTGCCTTATTAACATAACTGCCACTAATCCCATTTTATCACATCAAAAGACAGGATTTACAACACATAGGAAAATCATATCAGTTGACAAAATGGTGGGTGATTCACACAATAATAGGAATCATGGCATAGCCGAGCTGACAGATAATTTTGGGGGACGCAATTCAATCTATGACATTACCAAAGAAAACATTTCAGATGTGGTTTTATATACATGAACGTACACCAGAATACTTAAATTGGGACTGTAGATTTAACTGTCCTTAACTTCACTTACTCAGTTTATTTGTGAGTTTGATCTTGATTTTTATTTTCTTAGCTATTTAAAAATTACCCTAAAACAGAATTTGAGAGATATTCTTTGTATACATATATACAAAACCCATTTCCAATGAGTCCATTATGTGACTCATAGCAACCCTATAGGACAGGGTAGAACTGCCCCGTAGAATTTCCAAGGAGCGCCTGGTGGATCTGAACTGCCAGCCTTTCGGTTAGCAGCCATAACACTTAAGCACTATGCCACCAGGGTTTCTATATATATATATATGTATATGTATATATATGTATATATATATACACACATATATATACACATACATATATATATGTATATATATATATACACATACTTACTTGAAATAAGTTGGTTTCTATAATAAAGTGCCTAGTGAAATATCTGGCACGTGTCAGTAGCTAGTACATGACGTTACCTGCAGTGAATAACGGTGTGGACCGCACATCCTGAATTAATCTCCACCAGCTTTAAAGTACATTGTGTTCCCGATACCACAGGAAGGAGGTTAGACTTCACAAAGAAATAAAACAAGATATTAATGATATAAAGCACAACTACATTTCAAACCAATTAGTTTTATTGGTTTTACTGCAAAGAACTAAATATCCTGGATCAATTAAAATGATGCTGAGATTTCTTTTTCTCTCCCCTGTATCAATTAGTCTATTTAAAAGTTTATGTTGTTGGATCTCATTTTAGGCTGAAATAAAACAGAGAGCTTTGGGTTAGATGGAGTTCTTCATGGATAGCCTTTTAAATTAGGTCTTTAAATAGGACTCAATAATCTGTCCCACAACAGAAAGCATAAGCAGTCCAGGAATGTGCAAAAGCCAAGATGGGTTTAAAGATTTTTTTTTCCTAAATTTTATTTGTTTTGTTTTTGTTGTTAAGAATATACACAGCAAAATATGCACCAGTTGAGCAGTTTCTACATGTACCATTTAGTGACATTGATTACATTCTTCTGGTTGTATAGCCATTCTCACTCTTTTTTGAGTTGTTTCTCTTCACTTACATAAATTCACTGCCCCTTAAGGTTCCTATCTAATCTTTTGAGTTGTTGTCAGTTTGATCCCATATAGACGGTTCTTTAAAGAGCATAATGTTCAAGGCAGACATTTTTTATTAGTTAAGCTAAACTATTTTTAGTTTTAAGAAGGCATCAGGGGATGTTTTTTGGTTTAAGGTTTAAAGACTATCTTAGGGCAGTCGTTTCAGGGGTTCATCCAACCTTGGCTCCAGGAAATCTGGTGTTCATGAGAATTTAAAATTCTATTCTACATTTTCCCTATTTTGACTAGAATTCTTCTATGAAATCTTTGATTAAAATGTTCAGTAATGGTAGCCGGGCACCGTTAGGTTCTGAACTCATGGCAGAGAAGGTAGTTGTTCATGGAGGCATTTAGCCGTGTATTCCATATATTCCTCCTATTCCTGACTCTCCTTCTTCCTATATAGTTCCAGGAGAATAGAGACCAATTGTTGTGCCTTGGGTGGCTGTTTTCAAGCTTTTAAGACTCCAGACACTATGCTTCGAACTAAAAGATAGAACAGAGGCATTGAATATCTTATCAGGCCCAGTTAACTGAGATGTCCCATGAAGCCATGGCCCTAAACCTCCAAACCAAGAAATCGAATCACATGCATGAGGCATTTAGTTGTACATAAGCAGCCTCAGCAGTTAATCTTGCTTTTTGTCATCATTGTAAATATATCTATCACAAATTTTTTGCCAATTCAACTTTTTACAGATCATTATGTATGGAATTGTGTCCCCCCAAAAATGTGTGTCAACTTGGGTAGGCCATGATTCCTCATATTGTGTGGCTGTCCTCCATTTTGTGATCTGATGTAATTTTCCTGTATGTTGTAAATTCTTATCTCTGCCTGTGGCTAATGAGGCCAGATTAGGTTATGTGAAAGAGGATTAGGATGGGATGTAATACGCTTACTCAGGTCACAGCTCTGATCTGATATAAAGTGAGTATCCCTGGGATGTGGCTTGCATCATCTTTTATAAGAGATAAAAGGAGAGAGAGGGACCTCATTACCACCAAGCAAGAAGAGCCAGGAACGTGTGCATTCTTTGGATCTGGGATCCCTGTGTTGAAAACCCCCTAGACCAGGGGAAGATAGATGACAAGGACCTTCCCACAGAGCTGACAGAGAGAGAAAGCCTTCCCTTGGAGCTGGTGCCCTGAATTCAGACTTCTAGCCTCTTAAATTGTGAGAGAATATGCTTCTGTTTGTTAAAACCATCCACTTTTGGTATTTCTGCTAAGGCACCACTAGATAACTAAGATACAGGTGTACAATTTATTGACAGCAATTACAGTAATCGACTGTGCAACCTACCCTTAATCAATGAAATTTTTCCATCACCATTAACCCTTTTCCTCCCCCCTCCTGCCCCTGGTAACCACTAATAAACTTTGGTCTCTATTCATTTGCCTTTTCTTGTCTTTTTATGTAAGTTCATACAATATTTGTCCTTTCGTGAAATTGGCTTATTTTGCTGAGCATAATGTTTTCAAGCTCCATCCATACTGTAGCATGCATCAAGGTTTCATTTCTCCTACTGGCTGAGTGGCATTCCATTGTAGGTATGTACCATATTTTGTTTATCCATTCATCTGTTGATGGACATTTAGATTGTTTCTATCTTTTGACTATTGTGAATAGTGCTGTGAGGAACATTGGTATACAAGTCTATTTTTGAGTCTCTGCTTTCAAGTATTTTGGGTATATACGTAGGAGTGGAATTGCTGAGTAGTTCCATTTTTAGTTTTTTGAGAAACTGCCGTACTGTTTTCCACAATGGCTGTACCATTTTGCGTATCCCCCAGCAATGGAGAAGGATTCCAATTTCCCCACATCGTTGCCAACATTTGATATTTGGTATCTCATTGTGATTCTGATTTGTATCTCTCTGATGGCTAATGATGCTGGGCATCTTTTCATATGATTGGTGGCCATTTAAATGCCTTCTTTGATGAAATGTCTATTTAGGTTCTTTGCCCATTTTATGATTGGGCTGTTTAGCTTTTTGTTGTTGTCAAAGTTTCATATGTATTTTTGTTATTGTATCCTCGTTGGATATATGTCTTTTCGCTTTCGCTATGAACTCTTTTGATGCCCAAAAGTTTCTAATTTTTATGAGGTCTTATTTATTTATTTTGTCTTTTGCTGTTTGTGCTTTTGTTATTATATGAAATAATCTATTGTTGAAAGCTAGTCCTGACAGCATTGCCCCTGTGTGTTCTTCTAAGAATTTTATTGTTTTATTAGCACATTTAGGTCCTTAATCCTTTTATACTTTTTTTTTTTTATGTATGGTGTGAGGCTCAGATCCCGCTGTTTTTTCTGCAGGTGGAAATCCAATTTTCTTAGCACCATTTATTGAAGAAGATGAACTTAGGACCCTTGTCAAAAATCAATTGACCATAGATGTGTGGGTTTATTTCTGGACTCTCAGTCCTATTTCATTGGTCTATGTGTCTGTTGTTATACCAGTCCCAGGCTGTATGGATTACTCTAGCTGTATATTGTGTTTTAAAATCAGGAATTGTGCGTTCTCCTACTTCATTCTTCTCTTTTAGCATTGTTTTAGCTATTTGAGGCCTCTTGCAATCCCATATAAAATTGAGGATTGATCTTTCTATTTCTGTAAAGAAGGCTCTTGGATTTTTGATTGAGATTGTGTTGAATCTTTGGGTAGTATTGACATCTTAGCAATATTAAGTCTTCCAATCCATGAACATGGAACATCTTTCATTTAAGTGTTCTTTAATCTCTTTCACCAGGATTTTATAGTTTTCATTATATAAGCCCTTCTCATCCCTGGTTAGATTTGTTCCTAGGTATTTTATTCCCTTAGATGTTATTTTAAATGCAATTATTTTCCTAATTTCCTTTTCAGATTTCTCATTGCTGCTGTATAGAAACCCAATTAATTTTTGCTTGTTGACCTTGTGCTCTGCAACTTTTCTAAATTCTTCTATTAGCTCTAGAAGTTTTCTTGTGGACTCTTTGGGATTTTCTATATATAGGATCATATCATCCACAAAGAGAGGTAATTCTCCTTCTTTTCCAATCTGGTTTTATTTCTTTTTCTTGTCTTACTGCTCTGGCTAGGACTTCTAATACAATATTGAATAGAAGTGGTGGGAGCGAGCACCCTTGTCTTGTTCCCTATTTCCAGGGGGAAGCTCTCAGTCATTCTCCATTGAGTATAATGTTGGCTGTTGACTTTTCATATATGCCCTGAATTATATATGCGGATTTTTAAATAATAAAATTAATGTACTTTGGATCAAATCGTTGGAATGAAAATCTAAAAGGTCAAAGTTCAAATGAATATGGTAAAACTTGATAATTTGAATAAGTTAACCAATTTCAGGTTTAGAAATTTGATTCAAAACTTTTAAAGATATTAATTTTTAATGAATTAACTATAAAGTATAAAAAATATAACTCTATTTAAAATGAGTACACTCTGCTATAAATAAATATTAGCATATATATCTGTGTCCATCTGAAGCCATTGTTCACTGATAGCATCCATGCTTAACGGAGACCAGGCAGTAGAACCTGTTGGTAGTTAAAGCAGAATCTGGAGTTCAGCCAGAATAAAAGCAGAGTTGAGCTGGTTTCTGTATGTGCCTCAATTCACTTTTCACAAGATGGTAAAAACCTGTCAAGCCTTGGCTTTCAAAGATGGTTCAGTCATGCATGTGCATCCCATCTGTTGGGTGCATAAGGGATTTCCTTCTCAGCTCAGCCCTTCAGCCACTAGCACAGCAACTGTTTTTTTTGTTTTGTTTTGTTTTCTGCCCCCACCCTTTAATTCTTCTTCTGCTGGGAGTATATAGGCTCTGTAAACCAGGTGCAGTTTATGTTATCCTAAGGGAGTCCTTCCAGAGACAGTGAGGTAAGCCAGAAGTGCAGTTGAATTTTTCTTAGGTACTTAACTTACTGTCAGTATAGTTGGATTCAGGATTTTTTTTTTTTTTTAATAAATGGACTATTACAGTTTGAACTAACGCTTTAAGGGAGACCTTACTGACGTTCCACTCCTGTGTCTTTGAACTGTTTCTGAAGTTCTGTGTATTACCCAGGTGAACTTTAGCAGCAACGTCCTTCTCTCTCACACAGACCTATACACGTGCATGCGTGCACACGCACACACACGTATTTCATAAGTTTTAGTAGCCTTAGTGGTTGTAGAGAAGGAAAACAGTAGGGAATCTCCCTGAATGCATTCTCTATTGCATTTCCTTTCCTGCTACCTTTGTTCATCACATACACCCTCCTGGCTTGACCTCACAAACTGCAATTCCTCTACTATTATCTAGAATACTCTCCCTTTTTATTTAAAACTCTGATGGCAGTTAATACCAGGTTTCGAGGTTGGGGGCACAGCTTCAACTGACAGACTAGCACATACAAAGCATGTGATACAAGATGTTTCACAGCCCGTTCAACAGGGACGTACTTTTTTGCCAAGCTGGTGTTCTTAGGGCAAATTTATGTTTACATATATATTTTTTCCTGACACAGCTAAACCAAAAGATCAAGATGAAAAAAGGGTGGGTTTTTCTAATCAGTTGTTTGTAGTTTTAAAGACATTCCATTGGGAACTTGTGAACCAAATAATTATTGTTCTCATTAGTTTTCTTTTCCCTTCACACAGATTTATGAAAAATACCAAGATTCGTATACTGTGGAACCAAATAATGCACGTCAGCTGGTGGAAATTGCAGCCAGAGATATTGAAAAACTTCTAAGCAACAGATCTAAGGCCCTGGTGGTGAGTTTAGATTGGATATGTTTACTTTATTATTTTCCATTACTTATTTATTTTTCATTCTTGATTTGGAGGCTTTCTTTGGTATGCTTTCTTTAGCTTGGCAACTGTTTTCACCTAATGTATTCATAAAAGAAGTGATGTCATGACTTCCTTGTGAACCCCAAATTATTAATTTCTAATAGTTTATTTTTTATATTATTAGGCAATTTAATACATAGGAATAGTATGTATCATTGATGCATGTATATATTTATGTATGTGAAAGTTATGATGCATAACAATAAAATAAACATGTTTAAATCTGTCATACATCATACAATCCAGAATTTTACCAGTACTCCTAAAAGCTGCCTGTGTAATAAGTACTTACCTATCTCATCACCCAACCTCCCTGCCAGAGGTGTACTGCATATATCATATTCAGTGAATCATTCTTTTGGTTTGGAAAAATAGTTGTACTTCAAGTGCTTTGCCAAACAAGGTATTTTTTTTAGTTTGCTTGTTTTTCAGCTTTATTCAATTTATACTGTATATAGTCTTCTTTTTTTTTTTTTATAGTCTTCAGCAAATTGCATTTTTCAATCAAAGTTATGTTTCTACAATTCACCACAAGGTTGTGCTTAGTTTATTCATTTATATTCACAGGGATAAATATTTCTTATGAGGATATATCTCAATTTATTTCTTCATTCTCTGTTGGTAAATGAATATTTTGGTTTGTTTCTAGATGGGTCCTACTATGAATAGTGCTACTGAATTTTCTTGAACAAGCCTCTTGGTAAAATGTGTAAGAATTTCTATAGGGTCAATATTTGGTGGTAAAATTGCTGAATTGTAGAGTCTGAACAAAGTCACCTTTACAAATTCGTGACAATTATTTTCCAAAATAATTGGATCTCTTTAGACTTCCAGTAGTGGTATATAAGAGTCCCTGTTTTCCACATCCTGGCCAACATGTGGCAATGTCAGACTTCTTAATTATAGACAATCAGTTGGCTTTAAAATGGGTTGTTGTTGTTGTTAGGTGCTATAGAGTGAGTTCCAACTCATAGCAACACTATGTACAACAGAAATGAAACACTGCCTGATCCTGCACGATCCTGACAGTAATTGTTATGCTTGAGCCCATTCTTGCAGCCACTGAATCAATCCATTTTGTTGAGGGTCTTTCTCTTTTTCGCTGGCCCTCTACTTTATCTAGTATGATATTCTTTTCCAGGGACTGATCTCTCCTGATAACATGTCCAAAGTATGTGAGACGTAGTCTCGTAATTGTTGCTTCCAAGGAACATTCTGGTTGTACTTCTCTGAAGACAGATTTGTTCACTCTTTTGGCAGTCCGTGGTGTATTCAATATTCTTCGCAAACACCACAATTCAAAGGTGTCAGTTATTCTTCAGTCTTCCTTATTCATCTTCCAGCTTTCACATGCATATGAGGCAATTGAAAACATCATGGCTTGGGTCAGGCACACCTTAGTTTTCAAAGTGACTTCTTTGCTTTTCATCACTTTAAAGAGGTCTTTTGCAGCAGATTTGCCCAATGCAATGCGTCTTTTGATTTCTTGACTGCGGCTTCCAATGGTGTTGACTGTGAGTCTAAGTAATATGAAATCCTTGACAACCTCAGCCTTTCTTTATCATGATGTTGCTTATTGGTCCAGTTGTGAGGATTTTTGTTCTCTTTACGTTGAGGTGTAATCCATATGGAAGGCTGTAGTCTTTGATCTTCATCAGTAAGTGTTTCAAATCCTTTTCCCTTTCAGAGGCAAGGTAGTGTCATCTGTATAAAGCAGGTTGTTAATGAGACTTCCTCCAACTCTGATGCCACATTGTGCTTCATGTAGTCCAAATTCTCAAATTATTTGCTCAGCATACAGATTGAATAGGTATGGTAACAGGATACAACCCTGAAGCATACCTTTTGTGACTTTAAACCATGGAGTATCCCCGTGTTATGTTTGAACAACTGCCTCTTGATCTATATACAGGTTCCTGATGAGCACAATTAATTGTTCTGGAATTCCAGTTCCTCACGGTGTTATCCATAATTTGTTATGATTCACCCAGCCGAATATACCAGAGTCAATAAAACACAGGTAAACATCTTTCTGGTATTCTCTGCTTTCAGCCAATATCCATCTGACATCAGCAATGATATCCCTGGTTCCACCTCCCCATCTGAATCTGGCCTGAATTTCTGACTGTTTCCTTTTGATATACTGCTGCAGCTGCTTTTGAATGATCTTCAACAAATTTTACTTATATGTGATATTAATGATATTGTTAGATAATTTCCACATTTGGTTGCATTACTTTCTTGGGAATAGGCATAAATGTGGATCTCTTCCAGTTGGTTGGCCAGCTAGTTGTCTTCAAATTTTCTTGGCATAGATGAGGGAGCACTTCCAGTGCTGCATCCATTTGTTGAAACATCTCAATTGGTATTCGGTCAATTCCTAGAGCCTTGTTTTTTTGCCAATACCTTCAGTGCAGCTTGAACTTCTTCCTTCAGCTCCATTGGTTCCTGATTGTATGCTACCTCCTGAAATGGTTGAATGACAACCATTTCTTTTTGGTATAGTGACTCTGTATATTTCTTCCATTTTCTTTTGATGATTCCTGTATCATTTAATATTTTCCCCATAGAATCCTTCAATATCGCAACTTGAGGCTTGAATTTTTTCTTTAGTTCTTTCAGCTTGAGAAATGTGGAGCGTGTTCTTCCCTTTTGGTTTTCTAACTCCAGGTCTTTGAAATCTTCTTTTCAGCTCTTTAACTTCATCATTTCTTCCTTTTGTGTTAGCTACTTGACATTCAAGAGCAAGTTTCAGAGTCTTCTGACATACATTTTGGTCTTTTCTTTCTTTCCTGTCTTTTTAATGACCTTTTGCTTTCTTCATGTATGATGTCCTTTTACAACTCGTCTAGTCTTCAGTCATTAGTGTTCAATGGGTCAAATCTAGTCTTGAGATTGTCTCTAAATTCAGGTGGCATATACTCAAGGTGGTACTTTGGCTCTCGTGGACTTGTTCTAATTTTCTTCAGTTTCAACTTGAACTTATACATGAGCAATTGATGGTCTGTTTTGCAGTCGTCCCCTGGGCTTGTTCTGACTGATGATATTGAGAGTTTCTATTGTCTCTTTCCACAGATGTAGTAGTTTTGATTCCTGTGTATTCCATCTGGCAAGGTCTATGTCTATAGTTGACGTTTATGTTGGTGAAAAAGGGTATTTGCCATGAAGAATTCGTTGATTTTGCAAAATTCTATCATGTGATCTCCGGCATCCTTTCTATCACCAAGGCCATATTTTCCAGCTACTGATCCTTCTTGTTTCCAACTTTCACTTTCCAATCACCAGTAATTATCAGTGCATCCTGATTGCATATTTGATCAATTTCAGACTGCAGAAGTTGGTAAAAATCTTCAGTTTCTTCATCTTAGGCCTTAGTGGTTGGTGCATAAATTTGAATAATAGTAGTATTAACTAGTCTTCCTTGTAGGTGTATGAATATTATTCTATCACTGACAGTGTTGTGGAAACGCTGGTGGCATAGTGGTTAAGTGCTATGGATGCTAACCAAAGGGTCAGCAGTTTGAGTCTGCCAGGCGCTCCTTGGAAGCTCTGTGGGGCAGTTCTACTCTGTCCTATAGGGTCGCTATGAGTCAGAATCGACTCGATGGCACTGGGTTTGGTTTTTTGGTGGTTTGACAGTGTTGTACTTCAGGATAAATCTTGAAATGTTCTTTTCGAGGATGAATGCAACACCATTCTTCTTCAAGTTGTCATTCCTGGCATAGCAGACCATATATGATTGTCCGATTCAAAATGGCCAATACCAGTCCATTTCAGCTCACTAATGCCTAGGATACTGATGTTTTTGCCTTCCATTTCATTTTTGACGATATCCAGTTTTCCCAGATTCATGCTTTGTACATTGCATGTTCTGATTATTAATGGATGTTTGCAGCTGTTCCTTCTCATTTTGAGTCTTGCCACATTAGCAAATGAAGGTCCCTGAAGTTGACTTCATCCACGTCATTAAGGTTGATTCTACTTTGAGGAGTCAGCTCTTCCCCAGTCATCTTTTGAGTGCCGTCCAACCTGAGGAGCTCCTCTTCTGGCACTATATCAGGCTACGCTCTGCTGCTATTCTAAGGTTTTTACTGGCTAATTCTTCTCAGAAGTAGACTGCCCAGTCCTCCTTCTTCCTAGTCTATCTTAGTTTGGAAGCTCAGCTGAAACCTGTCTGCCATGGGTGACCCTGCTGGTATTTGAATACCGGTGGCATAGCTTCCAGCATCACAGCAACAGACAAGCACGCCCTCACAGTACGATAAACTGACAGATGCATGGGGATTAAAATGGGTACCTCTGCTTATTACTAATGAGGAGGACATCTCGCTACGTATTCATTCACTGTTCTTGTTTCTTTTTCAGTGAAGTATCTGCTCATATTTTTAAAAATTGATTTGTAGGTTATATATTCTTGATAGTAATTGTATTGACTCAGAGCAAATTGGGAAGAATTGCTACCTTTACAATGTTTTATCTATTTATAAATATGATCTTTCCCTGTAGCAATTTTTTATGCTCTTCAATAAGAGTAAAAGAAATTCTTCATAAAATTATCATACATCTTTTGTTAGATAAAATTCTGAGGTTTAAGTTTAGTTCCCCTTTTTCTGTAGATCTTAGTACCACTGTGGACATTTGTCCCCAGGGCAACTCTGAAATTACTGTTTACTCAATTTTCACTGTTCAAATTTTTAGCTTACTGTATTTTACATGTATTTTTACCTATTTGCTATCGAATCGACTCTGACTCATAGCCACCCCATGTGTGTTGAAGTGGAACTGTGCTCCATAGAGGTTTCTTTCTTTTTTTAATTTTTTTTTTTTTTTTGTGCTTTAAGTGAAAGTTTACAGTTCAAGTAGTTTCTCATACAAAAATTTATACACATATTGTTATGTGACTCCAGTTGCTCTCCCTATAATGTGACAGCACACACCTCTTTTCCATCCCAGATTTCCCGTGTCCATTCATCCACCTTCTGTCCGTTTTTGCCTTCTCATCTTGCCTCTGGACAGGAGCTGCCCATTTTGTCTCATGTATCTACTTGAGTTAAGAGACACTCTTTTCATATATCATTTTACGTCTTATAGTCCAGTCTAATCTTTGTCTGAGTAGTTGGCTATGGGAATGGCTTCAGTTCTGGGCTAACAGAGAGTCCAGGGCCATGTCTTCTGGGGTTCCTCCAGTCTTGGTCAGACCATTAAGTCTGGTGTTTTTACTAGAATTTGAGTTCTGCACTCCACTTTTCTCCTGCTCCATCAGGGACTCTCTGTTGTGTTCCCTGTCAGGCCGGTCGTTGGTAGTAGCCAGGCCCCGTCTAGTTCTTCTGATCTCAGGCTGATGGAGTCTCTGGTTTATGTGGCCCTTTTTGTCTCTTGGGCTAATACTTTCATTTTATCTTTGGTGTTGTTCATTCGCCTTTGCTCCAGGCGGGTTGGGACCAATTGAAAAGTCTTAGATAGCCACTCGCTAGCTTTTAAGACCCCAGGCATCACTCACCAAAGTGGGATGCAGAACATTTTCTTGATAAACTTTGTTACGCCAGTTGGCCTAGATGTCCCCTAAAACCATGGTCTCCAGACCCCTGGCCCTGCTGCTCTGTCCCTCGAAGTGTTTGGTTGTATTCAGGAAACTTTTTAGCTTTTGGTTTTGTCTAGTTATGCTGACTTCCCTTGTATTTGTGTTGTCCTTCCTTTCACCTAAAATAATTCTTATCTACTATCTAGTTCGTGAATACCTCTCTCCCGCCCTCCCCACACTTGTAACCATCAAAGAATGTTTTTGTCTGTGTTTATGTTTTCTTGAGTTCTTATAATAGTGGTCTCACACAATATATGTCCTTTTGTGACTGACTGATTCCACTCAGCACAGTGCCTTCTAGAATCGTCCATGTTATGAGTTGTTTCACAAATTCATCGTTGTTCTTTATTGTTGTATTGTATTCAGTTGTGTGAATATACCTTAATTTATTTATCCATTCATCTGTTGCTGGGCACCTAGGTTGTTTCCATCTCTTTGCTATTGTGAGCAGTGCTGTAATGAACATGGGTGTGCATATATCTATTTGTGTGATGGCTCTTATTTCTCTAGGATATATTCCAAGGAGTAGGACTGCTGGATCATATGGTACTCTATTCCAGCCTCCCTTTTTAAGGAAGCACTAAATCAATTTCCAAAGTGATTGTACCCTTTTACATTCCCACCAGTAGTGCGTAAGTTTTCCAGTCTCTCGACAACCTCTCCAAAATTTAATATTTTGTGTTTTTTGGATTAATGCTAGCCTTGGGGTGAGATGGTATCTCATTGTAGTTTTGATTTGCATTTCTCTAATATCTGATGATTGCAAGCATTTCCTCATGTATCTGTTAGTCACCTGAATGTCTTCTTTGGTGAAGTGCTGGTTCATATCCTTTGCCCCTTTTTTAATCGGGCTATTTGTCTTTTTGTTGTTGAGGTTTTACAGTATCTTGTAGATTTTAGAGATTTTTAGAGATTAGACACTGATTGGATTTGTCATTGCCAAAATTTTATCCCAGTCTGTAAATTGTTTTTTGTCCATAGGGTTTTCAATGCTGTTGTTTTGAAAGTAGATCTTGAGGTCTTTTTTCTGACGTGCTTCTGGGTGGACTCAAACTTCTAACCTTTCGATTAGCAACCAAATGTATTAACTGTTTATATCGCTCAGGGACTCCATATATATCTTGGCCCTGAAAATTTTTCCTTTCTTAGGCTTCGGCATCTATGCATCTTTGTAAATTATGTTTGTTTTTTTTTTAATAGTATCCAGGATCTTCTTGTAATGTAGCAGGAAGAACTTTCGGAAGGTATGGCTTCTTGCTAGAACTTAAGAATATGTGTGTGTGTGTGTATATATATATATATGTATATACACACATATAAACAAGGCAGGGCAAGGCAAACTTTCTTGACTAGAAAGTACAGAGGATTATGATCTTCAATGTTGAGGATGTGAATGCAATTAAGCCCCATTTAGAGATGTAAAAGTGCATTTTTATTAAAGATTTATCTAATAAAAATAAGGTACTTTCTACATCAGTATACTAAGTGATTAATATTCTGGTGCCAGTTGAAAAATAATTTTGTTTATATTGATTTCATTAGCTTACATTTTTCCTCAGGGTGGAGGAGATAGGTAATCTGGACATCAAAGAGCCAAGAAAAAGGTTGTAGAATAAGAGAGGATGTCTCATACTTTAGTTAGATTAAAATAAGAGCTTATTGAGACTTTCATTTTTTTATGATTTGAATTGAAGCTCAAGACACCTGGTAACCTGGTACATTATTTGAATCCTGTGAGGAATCAGTGACTATCTTAAGTGCGTGATGGCTGAATACAGAAGACACAATGACTAATTAAAGGTAGAATTAATTAGATTATATGTTAGGGAGAAAGATTTGTGTTTGTTTTCAAACTAAATTATTTTACTTCTTTGATTTCACAAAAAGAGAAATACAGTATTTAGAAGAGAAATATTTTGAGGCCAATTGAAAAACAGGTGCTACCTTGTACTCTAAATGAATGCAAGATGGCATTGCTAATTTATTTCTATTTTTTGTTGTTGACTTATACTTAGGGAGACACCTGAATTAAACAAGCATTAATTTATTGGGGTGGGGTGCCAATGTCATTCCATAATTAAGTATACTGGCAAAAATTATTAATATGCAAATCTGCGGTAGATGATAAGATTGAGTACTGGTTAGACTTTATTGCATGCTTACTAAGTAGCATTATCTAACTTAATTCTCACAATGATATTATGCTCTAGATGCCTTTACTAGTCGCATTTTTTCAGTGAAGAAACTAGTTCTTCAAGGGATCCGATAACTAGCCCAAAGTCACATATCTAATAAGAAGTGTATTTAAATTTGATGATTTAAAGAATTTTTATTATTCTTCAACATCAAGGTTATCAGTTTGAAAATATTTATAGGTATAAAATCTACAAAAGAAGTAAATTTAACTGTTTGGCTTCTTCCATGTCTACTAAAGAAATTGCTTTACATTATATATGTGATAACTCAGGTTTTTTAAGAAAGGACATGAAGTAGAGACTTTTTTTTTAGTGGAATGATTGCTTTTCAGTACCTGAAATAACTTTTATTGTGGATGCATGCATACAGATTTTATATATTTGAACTTTAAATTTTATCTTTTACAGCCCGTTGATTAAAAACTCAAATGTAACTTATTTTACAGCTTAATGCTTTCTTTTGTGTTTGTTTGTAAGTTTGAGTCTAAACTACTTCACCAAGTGTGTGTGTATATATATATATATATAATTTCAGCATTTGTTTTGTCTTTTTAATAAAACTCATTTTGCGCTATAGTCAGCTTTAGGAAGAGCTGAAAGAGAAACTGATGTAACATTTGTTTTAGTTACTTTTGCCCTAAAAACATGTCTTTGATAGCAAAAAAAGACTTTGGCGCTAAAATTTTGTTGTTGTTCTAGTGACTATGTAAAATCATATTATGACTCTGATGGTTCATGTTCATTAGACCCTTACCAAACTCCTATGAAGTAGAAATATTATTTACTCTTGTTTTATAAATGAGAAAACTTAGAGAGGAGACCAAGATTCTTGTCCAAGACTGCATAATGAGGTATTTGTTGTTGTTGTTCGGTGCCATCGAGTTGGCTCCGACTCACAGTGACCCTGTCTAGACAGAAAAAACACTGCCTGGTCCTGCGCCATCCTCACAGTTGTTGTTATGCTTGAGCCCATTGTTGCAGCCACTGTGTCAGTCCGTCTCTTTGAGGGTCTTCCTCTTTTTCATTGACCTTCTACTTTACCAAGCATGATGTCCTTCTTCATGGACTGATCCCTCCTGATAACATGTCCAAAGTATGTGAGATGTAGTCTGGCCATCCTTGCTTATAAGGAGCATTCTGGTTATACTTCTTCCAAGACAGATTTGTTCATTCTTTTGGCAGTCCATGGTATATTCAGTATTCTTTGCTAACACAATTCAAAGGTATCAATTCTTCTTTGGCTGTCCTTGTTCATCATTCAGCTTTTGCATGCATATGAGGTGATTGAAAACACCATGGCTTGGATCAGGCACACTTTAGTCTTCAAGGTGATATCTTTGCTTGTCAACACTTTAAAGAGGTCTTTTGCAGCAGATTTACCCAATGCAATGTGTCATTTGATTTCTTGACTGCTGCTTCCATGGGTGTTGATTGTGGACGCAAGTAAAGTGAAATTCTTGATAACTTCAGTCTTTTCTCCATTTATTATGGTGTTGCCTGTTGATTCAGTTGTGAGGATTTTTGTTTTCTTTATGTTGTGGTGTAATCTACACTGAAGGCTATGGTCTTTGATCTTCATCCTTCATTAGTAAGTGCTTCAAGTCCTCTTCACTTTCAGCAATCAAGGTTGTGTAATCAGCATAAAGCAGGTTGTTAATGAGTCTTTCTCCAAACTTGGTGTGCCGTTCTTCTTTATATAGTCCAGCTTCTCTGATTATTTGCTCAGAATACAGATTGAATAGCATGGTGAAAGGATACAACCCTGACACACACCTTTCCTGACCTTAAACCACAGAGTATATGCTTGTGAGAAAGATTACCTTTTGATCTATATACAGGCTCCTGGTGAACACAATTGTGTTCTGGAATTTCCATTCTTTGCAGTGTTATCCATGATTTGTTATGATCCATGCAGTTGAATGTCTTTTCATAGTCAATAAAACACAGGTAAACATCTTTCTGTTATTCTCTGCTTTCAGCCAGGATTCATCTGACATCAGTAATGATATCCCTGGTTCCAGGTCCTCTTCTGAATCTAGCTTGAATTTCTGGCAGTTCCCTTTTGATGTACTGCTGCAGCCACATTTGAATGGTCTTCAGCAAAATTTTACTTGTGTGTGATATTAATGATATTGTTTGATAATTTCTGCATTCTTTTGGATTACCTTTCTTGGGAATAGGCATGAATATGGATCTCTTCCAGTCAGTTGGCCAGGTAGTTGCCTTCCAAATTTCTTGGCATAGACAAGTGAGCACTTCTAGCACTGCACCCATTTGTTGAAACATCTCAGTTGGTATTGCATCAATTCTTGGAGCCTTGTTTTTCTGCAATGCCTTCAGTGAAGCTTGGGCCTCTTCTTCAGTACCATTGGTTCTTCATTATATGCTACCTCCTGATACGGTTGAACACTGACCGATTCTTTTTGGTTTAGTGACTGTGTATTTCTTCCATCTTCTTTTGATGCTTCCTGCATCGTTTAATATTTTCCCTGTAGAATCCTTCAGTACTGCAACTCAAGGCTTGAGTTTTTTCTTCAGCTTTTTCAGCTTCAGAAACAGTGAGTGTGTTCTTCCTTTTTGGTTTTCCAACTCCAGGTCTTTGCACATGTCATTATAATACCTTACTTTGTCTTCTCGAGCTGCCCTTTGAAATCTTCTTTTTAGCTCTTTTACTTCATTTCTTCCATTTGCTTTAGCTACTCGACATTCAAGAGCAAGTGTCAGAGTCTCTTTTCACATTCCATGTTCAATTAATTTCAGACTGCATTAACATTGTACCACTGGAGTACCTTCCCTCTGTCCTATAGTGTTGCTTTGAGTCAGAATTGACTCAACAGCACACAGCAACAACAAGGTACATGTGCATTTCCTGACTTTTCAATGACCTCTTGCTTTCTTCATGTATGATGTCCTTAATGTCATTCCACAACTCATCTCATCTTTAGTCATTAGTGTTCAATGCATCAAATCTATTCTTGAGGTGATCTCTAAATTCAAATGGGATGTACTCAAGGTGGTACATGACTCCTGTGGACTTGTTCTGATTTTCTTCAGTTTCAACTTGAATGTTTATATGAGCAATTGATGGTCTGTTGCACAGTCGTCCCCTGGCCTTGTTCTGACTGATGACATTGAGCTTTTCTATGGTCTCTTTCCACAGATGTAGTTGATTTGATTCCTGTGTATTCCATCTGGCAAGGTCCATGTATATACTCGCCATTTATGCTGGTGAAAAAAAGGTATTTGCAATGAAGAATTCGTTGGTCTTTCTTAATTCTATCACGCTATCTTGTCATTATTTCTGTCACCAAACCATGTTTTCTAACTACCGATCCTTCGTTTCCAACTTTCACATTCCAATCACCAGTAATTATCAGTACATCCTGATTGTATGTTCAATTAATTTCAGACTGCAGAAGTTGGTAAAAATCTTCAGCGTCTTCACCTTTGGCCTTGAGCCTGGTGCGTAAATTTGAATAATAGTTGTATTATGTGGTCTTCCTCATAGGTGTATCAATATTATCCCATTGCTGACAGTGTTTTACTTCAAGATAAGTTTTGAAGTGCTCTTTTTGACGATGAATGCAACACCATTCCTCTTCAAGTTGTCATTCTGGCATAGTAGACCATATGATCAATTCAAAATGGCCAATATCTGTCTTGTTTTAGCTCACCAATGCCTAGGATATCAATGTTTATGCCTTCCATTTCATTTTTGACGATTTCCAATTTTCCCAGGTTCATAGTTGGTATATTGCATATTCCAGCTGTTAATGGATGTTTATAGCTGTTTCTTCTCATTTTAAGTCTTGCCATATCAGTAAATGAAGGTCCCTTAAAGCTTGACTCCATCCACATCATTAAAGTCAACTCTACTTTGAGGAGGCAGCTCATCCCCAGTCATATTTTGAGTGCCTCCAACCTGGGCGGGGGGCTCATCTTCTGGCGCTATATCAGACAGTGTTCTGCTGCTATTCATAAGGTTTTCAGGGGCTAATTCTTTTCAGAAGTAGACTGCTGGGTCCTTCTTCCTAGTCTTACTTTGGAAGCTCTGCTGAAACCTGTCCACCATGGGTGACCCTGCTGGTATTTGAATACCAGTAGCATAGCTTCCATCATCATAGCAATATGCAAGCCCCCACAATGTGACAAACTGACATACGCATGGGGAAATGAGGTAATGGTAGAATTCAATTTTAGGACTCTGTCTACAAATTCAGTTTTCTTCCCTCTAATCCCACACTAATAATAATTTCAGTCATGTTATTTCCAAAACACTTTTCCAAAACACATCTATTAAGATGGCTGTTTTTCTGTTCACTTGCTATATCTTTGTCTGAAAAATTAACTCAGTGTGGCCATTGTCCTGCTAATATTGTTGGATTTATAGATGTTTAGAAGCAAAAAAGAAATAATCTTTTAACATTGCTATTAACACCTTTCACCCTGGGGTAGGCTGACATATCTGCAAGTGTTAATGAACAATTTACGGGAGAAAGCTTTTCAGTAAGACAATCCAATCTCCAGTGGTCCCTCCTGAGAGATGTAGGTGAATGAAATCAGTGGTGTCATTGTTCACTAGTCAGCCCAGCCAAGAGGATCTGATGAGCAAATGAAGGTCTCTAGGCAATTTGCTCAAAGAAAGTAGGATCAAGGTTATAATAAACAAATTTTTCCAGTGACATCTTCCCAATTATGGCATACCATGTTTCCCTGTGGTTGTCCTGGTAACTTTAATTAAAACTGCTCTAATCTGTTGTGAAGCTTTAAATACTGTAATATGCCCTAATTCTTAATTCAACCTTGATATTCAGCTTATGATTAGAAAATGAAAAGGAGAAAATGACAAATGTTTTCAAATGACTATTAAGGCATATTTCTATGGAAGGACTAAATAACTGTTACTTAAATGAATAGTTTTCTCATGTTATTTCTTAAGCTCTTGGACCAGTAGTTCTCAATCTTCCAGGTGTATTAGGGATGTCTGTAAAATCTGCTAAAAAATACAGATTTCTGTCCTTCATCACCAAAAATTTTTAACTGAACACTGTAGGAAGAAATCCAAGAAAAAATCACAGCCAAGGAAGCAAGAAAGAGGCCCAAGGAACTGAATTTGTCAGAGATTCTAAGAAAAATTAGAAAGGTTATTGTAGAAGTAGGAGTCACTGATTTACTTTTGTGAGAGCAACTTTAATAAAATATATTGGAACAGAATAAAAACTGCAGTGTTAAAGAGTGACTGGTAAGTGAGAAATTGGCAAATGTCTACATTTTTATGAAGTTTGGTAGGACGGTGGGAGAGAAAGGTGGAGTGCTTCTAAATACTTTGTATTTCTTTTTTTGTTTTTGGTAATGGATGACATGTAAGCATGCTTTTAGACAGGAGGGAAGAAGTCTACAAAATTTGAAAATAAGAAAAAAGAAAAAGTTAAAGAATGATTCCAGAAAAAAAGGGAGAGTTCAGAAAACACATTATATCTTTAAAAGGATGGTGAGATCTTTCACTTGAGACAGAAGGTAATTAGTAAAGAAGGATGAAGAAAAATTAATTTGTGGATAGAGAAAATTTGAAAGTTACTTCGGATGACCATATTTACCTTGATAAGGTAGAGGTAAGATTATATGCAAAAAATGCAGGGGCTGTGGGAATCTTGAGGACCATGGTGAAGATTTGGAAGAGCATTGTAAGAAAAAGTGAAAGGAGCCTACTTTAGGTAAGTGACAGGATGATGGATAAAATCTAGGGCCTTCTTAATGTTGAGAATAAACAGAAGATATAAACTATTCCCATGTTCTAAAAGTGGGGTCCTAATTCACATATAGGTTGCCTGTTGGTGCACTGGTTGATTGCTTGGCCATTAACCAAAAGGTCTGCTGCTCAAACCCATCAGCTGCTCTGCAGAAGAAAGATACGGCAGTCTGCTTGCATAAAGATTACAGCTGTGGAAACCCTGTGGGGCGGCTCTACTCTGTCATTTAGGGACACTATGATTTAGAATCGACTTGATGGCAAAGTTTTTTTATTTTAAGGTATATAGGAGCCCTGATGGTGCAATGGTTAAGTGCTCAGCTGCTAACTGAAATGTTAGTGGTTAAAACCCACCCAATGGCTCCACAGGAGAAAAGATTTGGTAATCTACTTTTATAAAGGTTTTGGCCTAGGAAACCCTAGGGGGCAGCCGTAGTCTGTCCTTTGTTGTTGTTAGGTGCTATTGAGTTGATTTTGACTGCTAGCAACCCTGTGTGACAGAACAAAGTAGAACTGCTCAATAGGGTTTTCTTGGTTGTAATATTTTTTTATGGGAGCAGGTCACTAGGTCTTTTTCTTGCAGAGCCATTGGGTGGATTTGAAACACTAGCCTTTCGATTAGCAGCTGAGCAGTAACCATTGTGCCACTGGAGTGAGTACCTTCCCTCTGTCCTATAGTGTCGCTTTGAGTCAGAATTGACTCAACAGCACACAGCAACAACAAGGTACATGTGCATTTCAAAGAGTTCCCTGAAAACTCTGTGTGTGTGTGTGCATTTTGACACTTACTCTAGTATCTGTCTTGAGGGTATGAATTAATCCAAGTTGTGGCATTTCCTTTCTCCCAGAAGAAATGAGTGCTTACCCCGCTCTTTAATCTTGGTATAAATATCATTGAGAGGATTATTCAGCTGACATATTTCTTCTTAAGTATGGGTGCTAACAGGTCTAGGTAGTCCACTCTTTGTTTTCCAAAATTGAGATTACTTTTATTTATTTGAGTTTGATGTATGCCTGTGGATTCCAAAGGTGAAGTACTATGTCTCGAGAGCTCTGCCAGTGACAGAACAATGATATGTGGCTGCATTGGGCACAGACTTACACACCTCAGGGTACAGGTAGGACTTACTGTGTGGAGCTTGTCTGGAACTCCATCCAAATAGACATCCTTCCAGGGCAAGGCCAGTTCAACAGAAAGAGTGTGGAAGTATACTGGCAAATAGGCAGGTGACATCCAGAAGGGTTGTATTACAGTTGGATGCCCTGGGTATCTCCAAAAAAATACAGGAAAGTCCCCTGTCATGAACTGAATTGTGTCCCCAAAAAATGTGTGTCAACTTAGCTAGGCCGTGATTCCCAGTATTGTATGATTGTCCACTGTTTTGCCATCTGATGTGATTTTCCTGTGTTGTAAATCTTATCTCTATGATGTTAATGAGATGGGATCAGTGGCAGTTATGTTAGTGAGGCAGGACTCAATCTACAAGATTAGACTGTATTTTAAGCCAAGAAAGAACCACTGGGAGCATAACATGTCCTTTGGACCTGGGATCCCTGTGCTGAGAAGCTCTTCGACCAGGGAGAAAATTTATGACAAGGACCTTCCCCCATCGGCAACAGTGAGAGAAAGATTTCCCCTGGAGCTGGCGCCCTGAATTTGGACTTCTAGCCTACTAGACTGTGAGAGAATAAACTTCTATTTGTTAAAGCCATCCACTTTTGGTATTTCTGTTATAGAAGCACTCGATGACTAAGACATACCCCCAAGAGAACAAGTCAGTGTTTAACATCCACCGATTACAGAGAATACCAACACCAAAGTAGAGTCAAGAGAGGGCTATCCTCTGCCAGCTTTCTTACATCTCTATTGCTGAAGTCAATGCATGTGTGCTAGTAAGCGGGGTCAAGACGGGAGGTGGGAGAAAAGCACAGAGTATGGCAATAGAAGTTTACCACACTTCCCACCTGAAGTTTTTAAGCTTGAAGCACTACCAAGCTAGTGATGAAATTTTAAATGTATTTTGAATGAAGCTGAGAGTTTTGATTATTAACCCAACTTGGACATCGTAATTGATTAACCAAAACTGTTTCTAGAAGTAAAACATATTATAGAATGGTGAATGGATACGCATGAAACCTTAAATAATGACTTAAACAAAAAAAAAAAAAAATTTTTTTTTCCTTTCATGTAACGAGAAACCTGGAGGTTGGTCACTCAAGATAGTTCCAGAAGTCCCATTCTTTACTCCTGTGTCCACCTAGATGAAGGGGGGGGGGGGTCGGTGTTAAAAAATGCAGTTTGTAGCTGAGCTGTGGTTGTGTGTACAAAATTGGGTCCAAAAAATGTGTATCCATCCAGATGTTGTCTATTTCAAGACCTTTCCAAGATTTCATTTAGGCAAGAGGGTCTAGAGAAAATTCAATTTAAAAAACAGAGGAGAGAAAAGAGATAGTTGCTTTCTGTTGGCTTTTTGCATAGAATTCTACTCCTTCAATACAATAATTATAAGCATAATCAAACCAGTTTTCTTTAACAAGTCTTGGCACTATATGAACTCTAGGATTTAGGATTGGCAGAATAAAGGTTGTAAAACATGAAGAGTGTTTAAGAATTAGTCTACTATAGTTGACATATTTGAACCCATGAACTGTGTTAAGTAGATCTGGTAATGGCCAAGAATTAAGAGTTCAAGAGAGTAGATATCTTTATGTGGAAAAAGTGTAGGTTTATAGGGAACAGTGAAAAAACAAAGTATGTGGTAATGGATAGAAATTTTTTTTTTTTAATTCATGAGTTTTGAGTGATAACAAGGTGGAAGGATTTGTGTCAGTGGGTTACTTAAATGAGAACAGTGAATGCTTTTGGACTTTTGATAATCAGGAAAAAAGTAATAATTAGCATTTATTGAACGTCTGCTATGCTCCAGACAGTTCGTTAGGTTCTTTACGTATATTTCTAACCCAATTCCTACTCAGCAAAGTAGGTATAATTGTCCTCATCTTATAAATGAGAAAGTGGAGGCTCGGAGAAGTTAAATAATTTGCACAATCTCACACCACTAGCAGAGATTTGAAACCCAATTTATCTTTAAAAGTACACGTGTTTCATTGTGCTTTCTCGTTTAGTTTAAAAACTTTAACATTAACTCATTGGACTTTCAGAACGTGTCAGCTGAAACTCAGAATGATGAAATGTGTTGACCCAGGTTTATACAGAGTGAGAGATTTGGGCTTGAAGTCTTTTATTTTTCTTATCTAACTTTTAGCTCTATGAACCATATTTTTCATTTCTATTACATCTCAATAATCTTAGCCAAAATTTATTTACTGGCTGTTCATCCAGTTATTTCAAGGCTTTCTATCCAGGTGATATTATAACTAAATAAGCCACACTAAGTGACTTTAATGGGTCCCATAGTACCAGCAGATTTAAGTCCTGTAAAGTCAGCATCTTCATCTACTTTGTTTGCCCTGCAGCATCTAACACCACACCTACCTTGAACATAGTTTAGCTACCTAATACAGACTTACCCTACAGAATGTCTCTCCAATTAATGGCTTCCTTAATACAGACTTACCCTACAGAGTGTCTCTCCAGTTAACGGCTTCCTTAATACAGACTTACCCTACAGAATGTCTCTCCAATTAATGGCTTCCTTAATACAGACTTACCCTACAGAATGTCTCTCCAATTAATGGCTTCCTTAATACAGACTTACCCTACAGAATGTCTCTCCAGTTAACGGCTTCCTTAATACAGACTTACCCTACAGAATGTCTCTCCAATTAATGGCTTCCTGGTAGAATGCCTCTTGACTTTTGCATCCAAACTTCACAAAATAGACATATCTCTCAGTAAAATGTTTTGTTTTTTGGTTTGTTTGGTTTTTGCTGATGTTTATAAGACAACTTATAAACATCAGCGACAACTTATAAACATCAGCAAAACTCAATATTTTTAACAAAATGATATATGGGAAGAGTCTTAGGTTACATTCCACTTGTAGTTGGTTGAACATCAAACTCTGTAGATTTTTGAAAAGCAAGCCGGGTGCAAATGAAGGAGATGAGTGTGTTTACTGCTGCTACTGAGAGGCCAAGTGTTGTTTTTGTTGTATACCGTCGAGTCAGTTCTGACTTACAGCGACCCTATATGACACTATAGAACTGCCCTATAGGGGTTTCTAGTCTGCTTTACAGGAGCAGATCACCAGGTCTTTTTTCCTGCAGAGCGCCTGGTGGTTTCGAACCACTGAACTTTTGGTTAGCAGCCGAGTGCTTAACCATTGTGCCACCAGGGCCCAGTAGGGCCTACAGACAGCTGTTAATTCTATTCTCGTTTGATCAGGAAGTGATGTTTATAGTACTTTACAATCTGATATAAGAGTTTATTACATTCGTTGATGTGCCTTGAGGTTTGATGAACTTATATCGCACTGTTTTATATGTAGGTTTTAAAAACTTGGTTGGAAGTTTGGATTGATAAAATCATAAAAAATAAGCTCTTGAAATTTTTACCCAGAACGCCTAATTTTCTGAAGCAGATTACTAGTTTAAATGGAAGAAGATGCCTGTATTTCTTGATACCATTTGTTAAAGTATTAAATGGAAACCTCCAGATACATCACCACATTTCCTCTCTTATGTTATACACTTTAGCAGCATCTTTATGGATTTTTAAATCTAAGTTAATTATAATGATAACACTTTGGGGCCAAAAGGAGGGATGATGAAACCCTAAGTCCTATGTTTAAAAAAAAAAAAGCGTTGCTCTCAAGTCGATTCTGACACAGAGTGAACCTACAGGATGGAGAAGAACTGTCTCACAGAATTTCCAAGGAGCGCCTGGTGGATTCCATCTGCTGACCTTCTGGTTAGCACTTAACCACTACGCCATTAGGCTTTCCAAGTGCTGTGTTTAGGGCCTCTCAAATGACACTAAGAGGAAACAGATCCATACACCTGTAACTATGCTGCTACTCTCTACCACACTCAACATTTTAATTTCCATAACATTTGGTTCTGATTAATATATTACTTAAAGGTTAGTAGTGAAGTGTTTTAAAACACTTCCTGTTGTAATGTGCTAGAAAGTACTTTCTCCCTCTCAATTCTAAGAAGTAGATGTTTGTTCTAAATGGCTGTTTGAACAAAGGTACTTTTGAAAAAGATGTTTGTAAAATACACCTTTTAGATAGAGAGCACAATTAACGGTATGGTGCACCTCATTCTTTAATGGAAGTTTCAGACAAAGAAAGGTTAATAACAATGGTAGTCTCTTTCTACTAAAAGAAATCTCTTCTGGAAATGTGATTCTCATAGTCTTGAGTTGGCTTGACTTTTTAGTATTAGAAAACCAAAAACAAACCCACTGCCGTTGTGTCGATTCTGACTCAACAGTATTAGTAATATTTAAAGGGTCAACAAGGACATTACTGTGTTGTCCACCTGAGAAAAACAATGTGTGGTCTGATCATGCAGCATTTAAAACATTTAGGGTAAAAAAGGGAGTGTCGGGTTTGTTGTTATACTGAGGAAAATTCGAATTAAACAGGTCAAGTGGATTGCAAATCTCATACAGACAGGAATGACTACACAATTTGTGGGGCTCTGTGCAAAATGATGATATAAGTCCCTTTAGAAAAAATTATTCACATTTTCAAGATGGCAACAGCAGAGCATTTAACCAAGCATGAGTTCCTTTTAGAGCATGGGGACCTGTGTGACTTCATAGGCTGCGCCCCCATGAAGCCAGCCCTGTACACAGGGGATTAGCAGCAGAGCTGGAAGTGGGATTTCTTAACTGTTGTACGGTGATGTTTCTGTCTTGATGATAGTCATCAAAGCTTACCTGGAACTTGGAAGCCTATGAAACCTATGATAATTGTTAAAAGATCATTTCAACCAAGGTAAATAAAGACAGTAAGAAGTGCAGGAAAAAAAAGGGACAATTTTGATAAATACTGTAACATATACAATTTTGCAACTACAGTAAAAGCAGCCAAAAAATATGTGTATGGTTATGTAGGTAGGTATGGATGCATATATGCGTATATGATTATACCTCAACAGCATGGGTTACACCTCAACATAAAACAAAAATCCTCATAACTGGATCAATAAACAACAACATGATAAACAAAGAAAAGATTGAAATTGTCAATCATTTTGCTTGGATCCACAATCAACACCCATGGAAGCAGCAGTCAGGAACTCAAGACACATCGTATTGGGCAAATCTGCTGCAAAGGGTGTCTTTAAAGCATTGAAAAGCAAAGATGTCACCTTGAGGACTAACAGTGTGCCTGACCCAAACCATGGTGTTTTCAATCACCTCATAGGCATATAAAAGCTGGACATTGAATAAGGAAGACTGAAGAAGAGTTGATGCCTTTGAGTTGTGGTGTTGGTGAAGAATATTGAATATACCATGGACTGTCAAAAGAACGAACAAACCTGTCTTGAATATGTACAACCAGAATGCTCCTTAGAAGCGAGGATAGTGAGGCTAAGTCTCACATACTTTGGGCATGTTGTCAGGAGGGATCAGTCCTTCGAGAAGGACATCATGCTTGGTAGAGGGTCAGGGAAAAAGAGGAAGACCCTCAGTGAAATGAATTGTCACAGTGGCTGCAACAGTGAGCTCAAGCATAGCAACAATTGTGGGGATGGTGCAGGACTGGGCAGTGTTTCGTTCTATTGTGCGTAGGGTCGCTATGTGTCAGAACTGACTTGATGGTACCTAATAATATCACCATAAGTGTATAGAAAGGCATATGCAGGTAAATTAACATGCATGCATGGATATATCTATATTAAAAAAAAAAAAAAGCCAAACCTGTTGCCATCGAGTAGATTCTGATTGATAGTGACCCTATGGGACAGAGTAGAACTGCCCCATAGAGTTTGCAAAGAGTGGCTAGTAGATTTGAACTGCTGACCTTTAGTTAATAACCATAGCTCTTAACCACTGTACCACCAGAGCCCCGGTATGGGTTTATCTATAGGCATATGTATATACACATTTGTGTATGTTGCATGTGTTTCCATATATATAACAAACCACATGGGGGCACAGTTATGGAGACATCCTAGACATATCTAAACAACTCGCGGGATTGGTTTACTCCATCAAATGACATGGGACCATAGTCTTGGGGGACAGCTTAGTCAACTGGCATAACATAGTTCACAAAGATTATGTTCTATATCCTTGTTTGATGAGTAGGATCTGGGGTCTTAAAAGCTTGCAAGTGGCCATTTAAGATACAACTATTGGTCTTTACTCATATGTAGCAAAAGAGAATGAAGGAAATCAAAAGGCTCAGTGAAGAAACTAGTCCATGGAACTACTGTATTTTTTGTCAAAATAATGTGCCCATTTGAATGACACGCCCACACATATAACATACATGGCATGACTAGGAAAATAATGCTGAAGAGGGTTGTGTGATTGGCAAATATATATATATAAAACGTCTGTGTTATTTGCATAAAATATGATAATATCCCACATGAAACCACGGGCTCTAGTCCATGGAACTACTGTATTTTTTGTCAAAATAATGTGCCCATTTGAATGACACGCCCACACATATAACATACATAGCATGACTAGGAAAATAATGCTGAAGAGGGTTGTGTGATTGGCAAATATATATATATATATATATATATATATATATATATATATATATATATATAAAACGTCTGTGTTATTTGCATAAAAATATGATAATATCCCACATGAAACCACGGGCTCTTCTAACCTGAGACCAGAGGAACTAGATGCTGCCTGGCTACTACTACTAAGTGTTCTGACTAGGGACACAATAGAAAGTCCCAGATAGAATGGGAGAAACATGCAGACCAAAGCTGAAATTGCTGAAAACGGCCAGATCTCCTAGACTGATATCGACTACAGGAACCCCTGAGACTATAGCCCTAAGATAACCTTTGAACTTGGAATTGAAACTATTTCTGCAGGTCACCTTTCAGCCAAATAATAGACTGGTTTATGAAATAAACAATATCACTTGTGCGTAATGTGCTCCATTAAACAATTAACTGTATGAGACCAAATAGTCAACATTTACCCAAAAACAAAGATGAGAAGGTGAGGAGGGAAAGGGAAGCTAGATCTATGGAAATAGAAGAAACAGAATGGAAATAATGAGAATGCTGACACGTTGTAAAAATTGTAACCAATGGCACGGAACAGTTTGTATAAAAATTGTTAAAACTGGTTGTCATTCAGTTGATTCTGACTCATAAAAGCCCACTGCTGTCAATTCCAACTCATAGCGACCCTATAGGACACATAGCGACCCTAATAAATGGGGTAGAATTGGCGAATGGGGTTTCCAAACAGCGGCTGGTGAATTAGAACTGCCAGCGTTTTGGTTAGCAGCTGAGCTCTTAACCACCGCGCCACCAGGACTCCAAAAAAATTGTTAAAGGGGAAGCTAATTTGCTGTGTAAACTTTCACCTAAAACACAGTAAAATAGTTAAAAAAGATAATCCCAAAGTGAGGCAAAAAAAATAATAATAATCCATGTCGTTCTACTTGTATTTTACAAAAAAGGAACTTTGTACCAAAAGAAATGATGATATCTGAATATGCTAGTAAATAGTATTTTGCATAAAAATAAATATATTCATACAGTGCTAATCCAAGGCCACTCTCTTTGATTCATGTAATGAAATGTTTTCTATTCAACTTCATAGTATCATAAAAATTTGAAGAGACTTTCCCCAAGTAGTATTTATTAATAGGGTCCCTGCGTGGAGCAAACAGTTAAGCACTTGAATACTAGCTGTAAAGTTGGCTGTTTGAAAGCACTCAGAGGTGCCTCAGAGGGCCCTGGTGATCTGCTTGCAAAAGGTCACAGCCATGAAAACCCTATGGATTAGTTGTACTCTTCAAACATGGGGTCACCGTGAGTCAGAACTGACTCAGTGTCAACTAGCAATGACAGTTCGCTAATACTAAGCACTACTGACAGAGCTAAACATCATTCGGTGTTCTGTTTCCTAAATGCTCTTAACTTTATTTGTTTCTTTATTGTTGTCTGTTTTTTATTTTCCCTATTAACCCCTTACTACCCTTCGCAGAATTATGTAAACTCTAAACCTCCATCTGTGAATTTATTTCTAACTTTTACTGTGTAATATGTAGGCAGAAGCCTTTTGTGAGATGTCCAATACCATTCCTGCTGTTTTTTGTCCACAGAAGTTCTTTTTAATCTATGTGATTTTTTGATCTTGTAAAATCAAGTACTGTAATTGCAAAGATGAATTGTTTGTGCTTTCTTTAAAATCTTTCTGACATAATTTACTGTTAAAATGATAGACTGCTGTGCTAATTTAAGTATCATAGGAATTTTGGAAATTTATTTTTCTGGCCTTCTCATGGCATGCAGGTTAATGTCTAAACTACTCAGGTTATGAATTTGGCAGTTCTTTTCTCAAATATTTTATGATTAAGGTTTCACGACTGGCATCACCCATTATCGTTGCTTAGTTTAGCTTCTGAGAAATTATTTCTAAAATTCATATTCTCGTCTAATTTAAACTTTTTTTTTCTTTTTCAATTGCCTATGTGCATTAAAATTTGGTTGGCATTCTCCTTACAAGTATGTCTTATTGTGTGTGTGTGTGTGTGTGTGTGTGTGTGTTAGGGGTAAGGGGCTGAGGATGGATGTTGGGGGTAGTTAGGAGCCACTATCAACTCATTTTTGGCAAATAAGGATGACTGTCAGTTTCTGAGCAATCATTATTGCCAGTCATTGTGTTAATTGCTTTGTGTATCATCACATTTAATCTTCAGAACAACATTATGAAGTAGGTGTGTTACTGTGTCTGAAGAGCAGAAATACTACGTAATGAGCCCAAATCCAGCCAACCTTTAAGTATCAGATAGAAGAGATTGTAAACCCAGGTATCCCTGATTCCTAAAACCTGTGTTTTTTGACAGCTTTTTGAAAACTTTATAACCCAGTAAACCCTGATTTCTTTAACTTTTCTAAATGTATTTTTTATTTTATTTTGTCTTCTTTTCTGGAAATTATCCTCCAATTCTATTAAGAAATAGAGGCAAAAATTGAAGATGATACTTCGGTAAAGTCATACTCTGGTAAGGCCAAGCGTAACAGCAAGTTAATAATTTTTAATTTGTATAATCATCTAGTTAATGCTAGAAATAATTTATTTTCTCTGAACTGTGTGTTATTGGTACTGATGTATGTTAGATGATTCTGATATACTTTATACTTATGTTTATAAATATACATATATATCCTTGTTTTAAAGAATTGAAACAATACAAAAATGTAATATTAAGATAAAATTTCTCTAAAATTCCACCATCTGGAGAAAAACTGCTTTTTAAAAGTTTGTGACCACAGTTTAGGAACACTGTGTGTGTGTGTGTATAATTTACCAGTGTTTCATAGAGATTTGTCAGTGAATGTTAACCTATACCATCCTCTGTAATAGCTTTGTACTATTCAATTGTATGAATATATTATTTAGCTGATCTCCTGTTGAAAGACATTTAGCGTGTCTGTATAATTTTGATATTATAGGCAGTACTAGTGTTGTTTATAACACGTCTTTATGTACATGTGGGAAAACTCTTGATTATTTTATTAGCATTAAACCATATAAGTATACTGGTCGAGTCAAAAAGCATATGGAATATTATTTTTTTTTAAAGGAAGTAGAAAGGATCTTTAATCCTTCTGATAATTTCTTCTCTCCCTTTTTCTTTATTAGATTTTAAACAAAAGGGCTTGTGATAGACTTAGGTAGGGGTGACCAGCTTATATTTTGCCCACTGTTATAAGTTAAATACAATTCTGTAGGTAGGATTTAGTTTCAAAAATGATAGATACATTTTTAATTATTTTAATAATATGAAAAACTCATACTGTTCTCTACAGAACAAAATAGTGCCTTTGTTGTTGGCAAGATAATCAGTTTAAAATTAACAGACTGGCTGGGGCAAACATCTGTCTTCCAGATTTATTTAAAAAAAAAAATTCAGCCCGAGAGTTGCAGCTACTGATTAGATACCAGCTCAGATGCTCTGTCTTGCATGCGTTATTATCCCAAGCCGTGGGCAGCCTGCCAGCATGCTGCACTGTGGACAAGTGATCCCGCTGTCTGCTGACCTTATATTCTAGGGCAGTTGACACCGTCAAGGCCCAGTAAAGAGCGCAAACCAAGTTATGTCTTGACAGCAGAGGCATTAGTTACAGAAGGCTGTCTACTCCTCTCTGGTTAATTTATTCATTTAGTCCCTAGACTCACTACTCCCCAATTAAAGCTACTCCCATAAATGTTGGTCTATTGCTGCCTGTTGAACTGATCACCGCTGAGTGTTTACACAGTCTTGTCTCAGGTATTCTAGGTTTGCCAGGGTGAATGTCCAGTAGTAAATAATAATGACTCATTTTCTACAAGAGGGTTTAAAGAGAATTTATTGCCCTATATATTACTGCCTATACCATTTTTTTTTTTCCCCAGCAGGATAACGTACTATGCCCCCTTAAACAGGAAAAGAATTAAATAACACATCCAGTACAATATTTATGTGCTCAGAACATTTCTTTAAAATGTGGATGTTCAGTAGCCATTTTTGCCTGCAGCTGGTAATGAAGAGTTTGACTTCTGCAGAGCTACTCAGTTTCATTAGCTGACTTGATACACATGACCTCTTCACCTCTCAAATGGACACTTTCAAGATTAAGAGATCAAAATAGATTGATACACTATGTACTTTCTGCTGCCTTAATTAGTAACTATAGTTTTACTCACTAATTACGTCCTTTGCAATTAAATTAATCCTCATGACTTCTCAGTAAAGAGTGATAAGGTTTTTAGTTTAAATATTAAAATGTTTTTAAAATATCAAATATCTTATGTAAGATTTTACAATAAAAGTATATTAGTAATAACAATGATTTATTGTTTATGATATGCTAGGCACTGTACTGAGGACTTTATTTTCATTTATTAATTTAATCCTTAAATATACTTCAACACTTGAGACTGATATTACCTTCATTTTTTCCCGAGGATTTGAACTCAGATCTGATTAGTTAGTTCCAGAGCCTACATTTTTATAGCAGCATTTCCCCTCAGTCTGCCTTGCACTTATATGCAGGCATCGTGCTGAGCACTTAACATGTATTATTCTGTTTAATTCTTTCAGCTACCTTTCTCTTCACACTCCTCCTCCTCACCTTCTTTTTCTTCTTCTTATGTAATATGAAAAGATGAAGAAGTATAGGATCAGAAAGCTTTAAGTACCTTGTCCAAGGTCTTGTAGTTCTATGGGGGTATTTTTGTTTCAAAAATAATACTATGTATTATTGTGTTTTATTTTACATAAGATGTGCTGTGCAAAAGAAGTAATGATAGCAGCTTATTTTAATTTTAATTACGACATGTGCAAAGGGAGAAAAGGACTCAGTGAGAAGAAGGGAAAGGAGGAAACAAAGGAAGGGGGGATCTAGTTTTCCTATTCTCTAGCCTTACCATGACTGGTAATATATTAATTTTTTTTTTAAATGTGCTTTAGATGAAGGTTTACAGAGCAAATTAGCTTCTCATTAAACAATTAATAAACATTGTTTTGTGATATTGCTTGCCAACTCCACGACTTGTCAACACTCTCCGCTTCTCAACCTTGGGTTCCCAAAGGTAATGCATTAAATTTTTATATTAAAAAATGTATGGTAGGTTTGTGTAGTGAAGGAGACAGATCATAAAATCTGAAAGTTTTTATTAAACTCAGTGTAATTACTTGGGTATACATACGAAATCCAACAATTTTTGTACATCAACAAGTCACACATTATACTAGGGCTTTTACACTCACAAGTGAATATGTTTTGTGAGTGGTTTAGGGAAACCCTGGTCTAGATATTACAGCATACACAGTCATGGTATAACCATCGAAATAAATTAGAATGTCTTTATCTCTAAACTTGAGCTGTGATACCAAGCAGATACTCACTCTGTTATTATAACCAATGTTACCAACATTTTTTTTTTTTTATTATGCTTCTCAGTCATACCGTATTTTAAGAAGTGAATTTTACTAGTTCTCAAAGCATTGGTTATAGCAAACATACAGAGCTAACTCGATAATTTGCATTTAAGGTAAGCTTAAATTAACCAACTTTTTATTACAAGTAAGGAGAAATGTAGGTCATGGTATATAGTTACAAGGCAAGACCTCTTTCTCCCTCAGAGGAAAAACGAAAAGCACTGTGGGAGTAGAAATGGTAAAACATGGAGGCCAGGTGAGTTTATCTAGTAGAGTGCAAAGAACTTTCAGAGCTCTCTTAGAATTTTCACTCTTCATGAAGTTTATAAAAGTTCCATGTATTCATTCTCATTTCTTTGACCCAAATAATTGTTTACTGGAGCTTCATTTGCAAATGAAGTTTTCTTTTGGAAATTTGGAGGGGGATTGCTTTTTCTTTAATTTCACTGATGCCAACTGTCTGCCAGTAATTTAGCCAGGAAAATCAGAGCTGTTTAATGTTGCTGCACTTCCATGATCAAATTTCTCTTCACTAAATGATAATCTCTAGTCCTTAGCTGACATTTCACACCAGTTGCCCATCACTGTTGGAAGCTAAATCAGCATATTAAGAAGCAGCAAGTGGCACCTAATGCCTGCTCTGAGAAAAGTTACTACGTTTTAGTTACCGCAAAGGTCTTCAGCTGCTCTCCCCTAAGTATTTCAGACATGCTTACTGATTTGGAACAATATTTCTCAGCTGCATAGAGTGCACACTGAATAAATACTGGAAGGAGGACAGTTTAAAGACTTAAAAGCAGTTCCTGTCAAGGCAGGTCATACTTTTCCTCTCAGCCACACGCACACAGGGGAATTATCCCCATGATCTGCCAGTGTTTTATTGCCACATACGTAGGCGTCCATTATGGAGGGAGCTGGCAGTGTACATTTTTGTTGTATTTGTGTGACAATAGTAATTTCCTATGTCTCCATTTATTACAGCATTTGAAAAAAGAAAGTAATGTACACATTTTAAGAGCAGTGAACCCCAAAAGACTCCTAGGTGTGTATTTTGGTAGCTTATGTAATTGGTAAACTATATGACCTGGCTAATGTTTAAAAATTGGGTAATGTTCAACTAACATTAACCAGTAGGGAGACCAGGGTCTGTCTGACGTGTCCTCGGTGATACTGGTCCATCCTTTATTGACTGGCTTTGTACTATAAGTGTTCAAATATTAGTTGGCCAGATATTTTGATATTTATATTAAATACTCATTCAATTGCTTTAGTTTTCTTTTCTACTCAAATAGAAAAATAACTGTATTATATGTGGTTCTCTTTCTCAGACAGAAAAAAATATGTGCATGTCTCCTTTTAAATAACAGTGTTTTTTTTTTTTTTGTAAAAAGTAGGGGGTGGTGAGTAAAAGGATAATCGAAGTTAGAAACAGCAAGGGTGAGGATATTTGGTATTAATTTCTTCAGTTTTAGTCAGAAATGAAATAGTTTGATTAGTGTTTGTAAAAACAAGAGTAATGAAAAAATAATTGAGCTACCAAGGAAAGATACCCAACTTCAAACAGTATTCAGTGAGAGATGTAAGTTGAGCAAAATTCAGCCCTATCAGGGGTTAGCGAGTATGTTAAATATGTTCAAAGAGTTATTTTAAATTGTTAAATGAAGTAGTTACTGTATCAAGAAATTAAAACTACCTTACTTGTTATTTCTTTAGTCATTCTTAGTGATTTTAAGATTTGTGTGAATTTCACAGTCATAATCAAAATTATAATTTATCAAGTAAAATATATTCAATTTTTTATTCTTGAGAGTTTTTATTTTTTTCAATTACCATACCACAAAGCAAATATTATTTAAAAAAAAAAAAATCTCCAATCTGGTAACACTGACCTAAGCAGTTAGGTAAAATTTCTGCCTAGTGCTTGCAAAGTATAACTAGTGATAAACTAAAACTTGTTATGAAAAAAAAATGAGAGGATCAAATTATATTTTGACTAATTATAATATTTTTGGACATTACTTAATGATTTATGTATGGAACTAGCTATGTGATAAACTATAAAAATTATTGTATTATTTTTTACTGAAGATTTATTTTTTAGAATATTTACTTTCTTCATGTGCTCAACAGAGAATGACATTTTATTTTTAATTAAATGTGAGTTTTTAAAATTCACTTTTTTTGTATTAGTATTGTCTCACAAGAATTTTTTTTTGTTTTGCAAAATAACTTCTTCTCGAAGGTTTCAACCTTTCTTTTAATGGTGTTTCCTTTAAACAGTATATAATTCTTTTTTTATTTTTGATACAATCTGATAATTTCTGTTTTTTAATGAGAGAATTTAGTCTGTTCATGTTTACCTTAGTGACAGAAAAACTTTTCATTCCTTTCATCTTATTTTTTTATAGAGTTAGTACATCTTATTTTTTTTTCTTACTCTGATCATCTGATGAAATTGTTTTTCATTCCATTTCCCCTTAGTAATTTGAAAGTTCTGTTGTGTTTTTGAATTCATTCTTGGCTCTTTCCCTCTGCCCTGCTCTCTCAGTGGCCCTGTAGTAGGTGCCTACCTATTTGTCACTAAGTGCCAACTATTTCCTCGTGGACTGTTTCTCTACATTGATGCTCTCTGTTTCTTCTTACTTCACCTTCCTTCCACAATCCTATCGATATAACTTTGAGATAGATTCTTATTAGAATTTCCTTTAGTATGTCCCTTGTTTTTCTGTTTCAAGGGTGCTTTTTAAACATACACATTTTACATTCCCACACAGTTTATGCTTATTCCTTGGGCTGCAGTCTTGCCTCTACTTTGTGAATACTATTTCACTGTTATCTATCCTCTAGGCTTCCAGTGAGATATCTGGTACCAGGCTGATGGTTTTTTCCCTTGAGGGCGGGGTGTTTGTTGTGGCTCAAGAGATTTACTTACTCTTTTTGGATACAAGAATTCTATCAGGATATGACTAGGTAAAGTTCATTCCTCATCCACTCATCCTATAAGTCTGTGACCCATTCTTATCTTTAGACTCAGGTCTTTTGCCAGTTCAGGAGCACTTCTTTCTGGTATATGATTATTTCTAACCTCTCTTTTGGGATATTTTATTATTTCCATGGTAGGCTGATTGACAAATCCCTTTTCCACATTTCTTATTTTTAATTTTATGATTTCCATTGCTTTAATTTTTGTTCAGCTTGAATTTCTTGCATTTGAATTTTCAGGCCATTAGTTCAGATCTCTGCAACAATTAGCCTTTCTTTAATTCATCTGATTTTTTTTTTTTTCAAACTTATGATTTTGGTTTATTTTTCCCTGTACATTTATTTGGTTTTTGTTTATAAGTTCATCTCTCTCTTTGATCTGTTGTATTATACTAAGCACATGTTCTGATTATTTTACCTTGTCTTCTTTTTGGACTTACCATTTTTAACTGTCTGCTGGAGCTATAGTCTGGTTACTCTGGGACTGAAAGGCAAAGATTCTTTAGGCTTGTGTTGTAACAAATCTTGTATTCAGTGCTTTTTGACATACAGTCTCCTTGCACATTCTGGCTGTAAGAACCACCTAACATAGTTCTTTCTTGGCTTTCTTTTATTTATTTTTTTTCAGATCGGCCCTATTTTAAAAATAAAAAAAAAAAAATTAAGTAATTTTAAGCTTGCAGAAAAATTGTAAGATTAGTAAAAAATACTGCCATATCATAAAAAACCCTAATTCTTCCAAATTTAACCTGTGAATGTGACCTTATTTGGAAATAGAGTCTTTTTAAATGTAATTAGTTAAGATGAGGTCAAACTGGATTGCAGTGGGTCCTAGTCAATGACTGTCTTTGTAAGAAGAGGAATCAGAGCCAAATAGGGAGAGCTACATGTGACAACATAGGCAAAGTTGGAGTGATATGTCTATAAGCCAAGGAATGCCGGGAATTGCTGGCAACCACCAGAAGTCAGGAATAGGCAATGATGGATCCTCCTCTCTAGTTTTCAAAGAGACTATAACTTCTAGCCTTCAGAACTGTGAGAGAATAAATTTCCATTGTTCTAAGATAACCACTTAGTTATGGAAACTGTAGAAAACTAATATAACATTTGACCACGTTTGCTTCATCATTACCTGTATACACACACGCACACAATATTCTTTTTATGAGCCATTTGATAATAAGATGCAAAAATCATCCTTCTTGGCTTTTGGTCATCAGTATCTCACAGGAAACATTCATGGGATGGGGGGACACTTCCAAGTTGATTGTGGGAATGGGGGTAACAAAGATGCTAGATGCCAACTCTTCTGGATCTTCCTCTTTGTTCAGTCCTCTTACTGTGTTTCTACACAGGTTCCAGTAAATCTTACGCCCCATTGGGGAAAGAAGCCCAGCACCAGTTCTATCCCCTCGGATCTCAATAGAACCAATTGCCCAGAAGTTCTAGTTGGTGACTGATTTAGGAGAGGCAAAGATTCATGGATTTAGTAGAGGTAAGGAGATGAGAGCAGAGGGGAAAGAGATCATATTCAGGTCACCATTTTCCTAAATATTCCCATTACCAACTGAAATTCTATTCATCAAATGGCAAAATTGTATACTTTTACTATTCTTCAAGTCCAACTATGTGAAAAATGCTGAGAGTGTAAAAGTTTGGATTATTGTAAATGAAAGATAAATCTGTCTTGCTTTTCAATTATAAATATGTATTTCAGGTTATATCATCTAGCTCTAAATTAACCAAACTTCTAGCCATATCATTAATCTTTAGAAAAGCACTGCTCAAAGGAACATTTGGGGGAAAGTTCAAATCTGACAGTTTTTGTTACTTTCAATATCTGTGACAAATTCTCTTGTAGGAAGACACAAATTTTGACTCAAATTTATTTGTAGACTTCCTTTAATGATCTTTTATTTCCCATTGATTATCCAGCACTAACTATATTATATAACGAGACAATATTCTTAAAAACGTGAAGTAGGAGGGGCACAGCTATTTGCCCTTTTTGTTCACACTGGAATATGAAATGGGATGGTGAAACAAAGGATGTTGAAGCCATTGTTAACATCAGTCATATTTTGAGTAATCACTTTATTATTGGTGTAATGATGGATAAGTTTATCTCATACATTTCAGCACCATATTAAAATGTCATTATTCCTGCTACTAGGGTGATTTGGACATTTTTGAGTCAGGAGAGGCTTGCTGTTTAAAAACCACAATTAATAATTTTTGAATATTTATTTCTTAACCAAACTATGAACCACATAAAATAACTAAGGTTCTAATATTTCTTTAAAAAAAAGACATGCCAAGGTTTAGGTAAAATTATGCTCCCAGGAGCTTAAAATTGCCAATAGTTAGCACACCTCACTAATGTTATTTTGGTTTGGCATTTCTTCTTACATACTATTGATATTCACAAAGTTTATTTTCTATGCTGACTACAAAAACAACTAAGAATATGGCTTTTACTAGAAGTTTATTATCCTGGCATCTGAAGAAATGGATGAAAACAATATTCTCTGGTTTTCTTACATTTTTTTAATGACCTGTACAAATGGCTGACTAAAAGAATAAATGCTTTTAGCATTTTGAACACAAGTACAGTTCCTTTAGTGTCTGTAAAAAATTAATGAAGACAAATATAACTTTATTTTTCTTTCAATTTTCAACTGAGCTAAGATGGCAAAAAAAATAGAGAAAATAAAGTCAACCATTTATTTAACTGTCTTCTTTGGCACTATTTCATCCTTTGAGATTCAGATATAAAAGAAATGTAAACATTTTGATGTCAAAAAGGTAAATGACTTACGTGTTGTTTATTCGATTGTTCTTTCGGAAAGGTCTGTGTTCTTCCATAGAAGTATTTGATGCTAATAAAATAGTCAGAAAGAGTATATACTTTTTTACACTGAAAATATATTTAAACAATTGGAAGAAGCCATTGACATAATATATAGCTTTAATTTTTTTTTGGTACTTTATTTAATGTACATTTTTTAAAGTACTGTGTTTTCTGATTATAAAACTTATTTATGTTCAGTGTAAGAAATATGAGGATGAAAAATCCAGTAGCTAGAGATAACCATGATTTATATTTTTGGTGTATATCAATGCATTATTTCTAAATAAATATTTACTTAAAAAAATTAAGGTTATGCCAACACATTTTGTTTGCGTGTGCATGAATGCGTCAGATTCTTGCAAAATACCTTAAATGTATTATTTCAGTTAATCTTCACAATTGTCATGTTAACAAATTCATTTTAAAGGGGAGTTATCTGAAACTCATCTATATTAACTAGATTTGCCAAGATTACAAGACTAATTAGTAGTATAGTCAGGACCATTCCATGACCATAACAATGCCCCTGGTCTTAAAAATTATGTTGTAGCATTTTCCTGACATATCACTACTCCTTCTATGTTTTCTTATATTAACTTTTTCTTTGTATATATAATGTAATTTTTATTGGTCACCTAAACTCTTTTTTGGCCATACCACAATTACTTAAGAATCTCCCTTTGGTGGACAATTAGCTTTGAATTATATTTGTCTGTGTGTAAATAATATTGGAACAAATACCCTTGAATGTAATCATGTCAAAAATCCTGGATTATTCCCTTGAATGAATTGTAAGAATTAAAAGTTATGGACCTGTGGTAAATATATATCTAACAAAACTATGCCATTTCAACATTCTTTGCCTGTACAATTTGGTGACATTAATTATGTTTATCATGTTGTTCAACCATCACCATTATCTGTTTCCAAATTTTTCTATCACCCTCAACAGAAACTCAAGGCTTTTTAGTACATATCCTCAAATTTCCCACACTTTTTTTTTTTTTTTACCTACATTGAGGATTGTCATTTGAAAACATATCTGTCATCCAGATAAATGAAAATTATATTGATAGAGTATTCTCTATGATATAATAGAGATCCTCGAAATCTAAAAACCTAGAGTCCTAATAATGAGCAGTTATTTGCAGATCTTGTTTTTCTGCATGGTTTATACATTCACAGAACATTTTTTTATTCAATATAGTAATTTTAAATATATTATTCTTGTAAAGTATAAAATATGTTATTTACAAAATATAATATGTAAATAACTTAATCTAAACATTCCTCATTTATGTTAAAAACATTATCAAAATAGAATTAATATTTGAAAATTAAATACTAGGTTTTTTACCATCGAAAGAGGAACACTATCAAGCAGTTGTTGGAAACTTTTTTTATCATGTGTGACTGGACAACAAGTAGCATTTTGTACTACATATAAAATACATATTTGGTTTCATCAAATTTAGAGTAAAATATATCCATCAAAGTAATCACATGAGACATTGAGTCACTCTATTTATTAGAATGGCAAACTTTCTTATTAGTCAATCATCTTTGTAGGTCTCGACTTTCATGCAATTATAATGGGCAAACATTGCAATTTTAATATCTGGATGTTATTAATCAATTCATTCTTCTTCTGTAAAATTTGAATTTTAAAGTTACCATCAACTGCTTCGTTATAACCATGACTACCAACAATCCAGATACTGTTTCCTTATCACTATAGTGAAATATTTAGAATGTATTTTGAAAGACTAGATTGTATTAATATAATATAATATAAAATTTATTTTTAGGAAGTATATCACACACATATAAATATTTATAACATTTTAGTAAAATTTTAGGTTTTATTTTTATTAGAGAAGACAGGATACAAAGATGAGATATGAATTATATACCAAATAAAAGTAATTTTTCAAGATGTTTTGACCCAATGGTTTCTTTTTTTGAAAAGTTTAATTTTTATTTTATGACTTTCACAATGATAAGAATGACTTATGAGTATACAGAAACATCAAAGTTTCTCTAAAAATAATTTAAAATATAGAACTTGGGAAATGGGGCCTCTTTATTCTTCTTTCTGTCTATGTCTCTTTCTATGAAAATCTGCCGTCATGGAGCACTGTCTGAAAGACATGATTTTAGAGTATGTGGTTAATAACAGAATGATTTCTTTCTTTAGAAACAACCTGTTGGAGTAAATTGCAACTGTCTTGTAAAAATCTGTGATTTTTCTTTTATTTATTTATTTTTAAATTTTCTCAATGCTCTAAGGAAACTTCCTTTGGTTGGCTGTCATTTATAATGGCCCTTAGTTGAAAAATATAGTAGTTAGTGTTTAAACTTAAAAAAATATAAATAAATAATACCAAAAATGGTCTTTTCTGCATACTTTTGAAAGCAAAATATTGCAAAACACTGTGCGTTTTTATATTTACTTTGGATAAAAGTCCAGTTTCATATGAATTACTCATGATTTTCAGTGTAGTTTTATGTGGACAATGTCATCCATATGTGAAATTACAGAAGACTTTTTTCAGTTCCATTCCCTTACATATAAAATATTAAAATATTATGAAACATTATTTACTTAGATTAAAATCCATATCCTCATCAAGACCTATGGGGTCTTATATAATCCAGTTTGTCCTTTGTGACTTTGTTTTATTCTACTTTGACCCTCATTGTGCTTCAGTCCACAAGCCAATATGCCAAGTTTAATCCCACTTTAGAGTATTTGTACATTCTGTTTCCTTTACTGAGAACTTCTTCCCCAGCTCAGTGCTTTATCTGCTTTTTTCTTTGTTCTTTAGTTCTTAGCATAAACGTCTCATATCTCTATAGCTGTTTCTGACTATATTGTCTAAATTACACCCACCCCCAGCTGTTAGTCTGTGTTTTAAGGCTGCTTATTTTTATAATAAAATTCCTTATTACTTGCCTCCACCTATATTACCTTTAGAGGAATTATCACCAATTGATAATTATTACAGTTTTTGTTTGTTTTTAATTGTCTTCCATAAGGTTTCCTTTCACTTTTTATTTGTCTTTATATCTTCAGTGCCTAGCATGGTACTTGATATGTATATAGTGAGTGTTGAGTAAATGTTTACAGAATGGACAAATTAGTTGCTGATTAAAATACGGTCTTGTTTTCTTGTCTTTCTAATATTTTCTGTTTTTCTATAATTGTTATTGATTTAGGGCTGTAGAAGTATATTTTAATAATGTTTATTATCATTCATGTAATAGTAAAACTGAAAGGTTGAATGAAATAATAGGGTACTTTGGAATTATATAGGTGTATTTTCTCTTTTACATGAAGCAACATTCACTTTTATTTCTGAGAATGTAATGATTGGGGGAAAAAAATAATGAGAAGGTAAATTTTTCACTTAAACCAGCCCTCTGATCTCCTTAATTTTAATAAAATATCCATATGATAAGTAGAGAAATTTTTTCTAATTCACCAGGTCAGACAAAAATGATTTGGCATTTACTGCTGTTTTTATTTAATTGTATACACTTTAACCTGCATCACTATGTGAAGTACTTGAGAGGTCTTTCATTTTAAAATAAATTCCATAATGTGATTGAACTATAAATATGAAATTTAAAATCAAGACAGTGGACTAATTCATGAGTTCAAGCCTCCAGAAATATGCTACATTTAGATGTCAATATTTTACAGAAAAGAATGGAAATTTTGGATTATGACAACTCCTGAAATATATTAACAGAAGTGAGAGAGGAAGACAATGAAATCTCTGGGGACCTCATAATACGACTCTGTAATATTACCTGTATTTAGTGGCACTTACAGTTATAGTTATTTCATCAATTTGTGGAGCCTTGTTTTCACCAGTGCCTTCACAGGTTGGACCTCTTCCTTCAGCACTATCGGTTCGTGATCATATGCTACCTCCTGAAATGGTTCCATATCGGCCAGCTCTTTTTGGTAAGTGACTCTGTATTCCTTCCATCTTGATGCTTTCTATGTCATTCAATATTTTGCCCATAGAATTCTTCAGCATTACAACTGGAGGCTGGAATTTTTTCTTCAGTTCTTTCAGCTTAAGAAATGCCAAGCATGTTCTTCCCTTTTGGTTTTTTAACTCCAGGTCTTTGTATATTTTATAATACTGTCCTTTGTCTTCTTGGGCTGGCCTTTGAAATGTTTATCTCTTTTACTTCATCATTTCTTCCATTTGCTTTAGCTACTCTACATCCAAGAAGCAAGTTTCACAGTCTCTTCTGATGTCCATTTTGGTCTTTTCTTTCTCTCCTGTCTTTTTAATGACCTTTTCTTTCTTCGTGCATGATGTCCTTGATGTTGTCCCACAACTCTTCTGGTCTTCGGTTATTAGTATTCAATATGTCAAATCTGTTCTTGAGATGGTCTCTAAATTCATGTGGGATATACGCAAGGTCATTCTTTGGCTCTTGTGGACTAGTTTTAATTTTCTTCAGCTTCAATAAGAACTTGCATACAAACAAATAATGGTCTGTTCCGCAATGGGCCCCTGGCCTTGTTCTGACTGATGATATTGAGCTTCTCCATCATCTCTTTCCATAGATATAGTCTATTTGATTTCTGTGTATTCCCTTTGGTAAGCTCGACATGTATAGTTGCCATTTATATTGTCAAAAAAAGGTATTTGCCATGAATAAGTCCTTGGTCTTGCAAAATTCTGTCATGTGATCTCCAGCGTCATTTCTATTACTAAGGCCATATTTTCCAACTACTGATCCTTCTTTGTTTCCAACTTTAGCATTCCATTCACAAGTAATTATCAATGCATCTTAGTTGGATGTTTGATCAATTTCAGATGGCAGAAGTTGGTAAAAATTTTCAGTTTCTTTATCTTTGGCATTAGTGGTTGGTGCAGGAGTGACTCGATGACACCTAAGAACAACAGCAGTTATAGTCCATTAATATAAATTAGCAAACTCTGGAATCAAGACGTAGATAGTCTAGGGGAATATTTATAATGTCCTTAGTTCCCAGTTAGTGGAAAATATTTATATGTTACTGACTTTTAGATGGCTTTAAAAATTAATATTATTTAAAAATTAATTATATCTAATTGATATTTATGATTCTGTGATAACAGCAAAGATTTCTTTGTATTGAATTGGATTGAAGAGTTTTTTGAATAGCATTTTTTAATTTGTGATGCACTTCATAATAATTTTGTATTAAAACATCTAATGGGGAAATTTTCTTATTAAAGCTTCAATTGTACTCTACTTGATTATAATTAAAACTACCCCTTGGCAATAAATTCTGCTTCTGATATATTCATATTACAAGAGTAAGTTTGGAAAATTATCATTGCATCTTATTTCATGATAAAGTTGTTTATGAAAGTGAATGAATATGTAATTGTTTTTAAGATTGCTTTTTTTCTCTGTTAAACCAAAAAACCCAGTGCTGTCGAGTCGATTCTGACTCGTAGCGACCCTATAGGACAGAGTAGAACTGCCCCACAGAGTTTCCAAGGAGCGCCTGGCGGATTCGAACTGCCGACCCTTTCGTTAGCAGCCGTGGCACTTAACCACTACTTAGTAAAATTCTTTATTGCTAGCCTCAAGCACCTTAAATATAAGACGTTCCTGACAGGATGTGCTATATAGAATGAGCCATGAAACATAGGTATTGGTGAAGACCATAGCCAGACTAAAAGGCTAAAGATAATTTCAGAGATAAACGTAGCTGCTGTTTCCTAGCAATCTTTACTTATTTATTTTTTTATAGAGACCCTACTTATTCTGTAATTACATTGAAACTTTAATTCCTTTTGAAAGTAAATTTTGATTCGTCTTGAGACTTCCTAGGTCACCAAACTCTGTACATTCTTTTATTACTCTGCAGCTTTTCAGTCAGATTAAAAGAAATACGCATCAAATTAGATAAAGTAGCCTGTACAAAGAAGATGAGAGAATGTCTTTCAGCATCTTCCTTCCCCCTCAAAAGTACACTAAGGAGAAGGGGTAAGATCTTTATTCAGTATAGCTGCTCGAAGGCATGTATGTCACATATCAATTATCAAGGTTGTTATTATAATGTTGAATGGGATATTACATTTTAATACAAGTTTCTTTTTTTTTTTTTTAAAGTGAAAATGATATCATTCTAGATCCTAAAATTTAAAAGGATCTTTGCAGATTGGTTGAAAATCTCCGATTATGTGTACAAATCCTTTTGAGAGAAAACGCCATCTATTAAAATCTTATTTGTTGAGTATTAACTGTAAGCCCGATACATAGGTGCTGGAGATTCAATAATTTATATTTACATGCATATACAAATGATTAGAGTGCTGTACAAGTGAAACTATAAGGAATGTGTAAGATACAGTGGTAATACATAAGAGAAGGTTATTCTACCTTGCGATATGTGGGGAGTGAAGTAGGAGAATGCCATAATTAAATTGTAAATTAATAAAAATTGAAAGTGAATAGGAGTTTGGCAGATGGGAAAATAAAAGACGTATACTTGTAAGAATAAAATGTGCAGTTAGATCTCTTAGGCCTAAGTGTCTCTAAATTCATCAAAATCATCCCCGCCCCTCCAAGAGGACTTCTAATTAGGTGCCTTTCTGCTAATTAATTTTGGTAGCAAGAAGCTTTGTTTATTGTAACAGTTGTGGTGCTTAAGGCCGAAAAATTTTAGCTTGACACATGGAGCAGACTGATTCAGATGTCAGAAACACTTTGAGATGATAGCCCATTTGAAAAGGGTCACGTAGAGACAGCTTTTCCTACTCGCTATCCATGTGTTAACTTAGTATCCCCACATTTTTCCTACCCTTTTTTTGTTACACCATCACAGAGTTGTCCTGTGTTAAAGCAATAGTGACTCATTTATATTTATATACTGTAAATCACTAAGCTGTCTGTCCTGTTAAATTCTGAAATTACCCCCTACATACAATGTCTGAGTCAGAGCACAGGTGAGAGATAATGTGTTTTTTCTGCACAAGCTTAGGAGCAGGTTCCCCAGGTGTACCTGGTACCAAGAATCAAAGACTGAATCTTTTCTCCTCTGGTATTTGTTATTTCACTGTAACATGGATGATTTTTCATTAACTTTTTTTTTTTTAAACACTTTATTATGTTTTAGGTGAAAATTTACATAGCAAATTGGATTCCCGTTTAACCATTTTTATGCAAATTGTTCAGTGACACTGGTTATATTTTTCATAATGTGTCAGCAGTCTCATTATTTCCACTCTGTTTCCATTAATCTAGCTTCCTTGCCCTTTCTTATTGTCCTGTCTTAGCTTTAGGATAAGTGTTGACTGTTTGTTCTCATATAGTTGTTTATTTAAGGGAGCACGGTACTCATGGGTGATATTGTTTATTTTATAAGCCAATCTATTATTTGACTAAAAGGTGACTTCCAGGAGTGGCTTCAGTTCTAGTTCAAAGGGTGTCTTAGGGCCATAGACTTGGGGGATCCTCTAGTCTCTATCAGTTCAGTAAATCTGACTTTTCTTAAGAATTTGAGCTTTGTTCTGTATTTTTCTCCCATTCTATCTGTGGCCTTCTATTATGTCGCTCGTCAGAAAGGTTAGTAGTGGTAGCCGGGAACCATGTGGTTCTTCTGGTTTCAGGCTAGACGAGGCCGTGGTTGTGGGGCTTATTAGTCCTATGGACTACTCTCTTATTTGAGTATTTGATTTCCTTCCTTCCTCTTTTGCTCTAGCTCAGTAGAGACTAATAGTTGTATCTTTGATGGCTGCTTGCAAGCTTTTAAGACTTCAAATGCTACTCACCAAACTAGGATGTAGAACATTGTTTTTATGAACTATGTTATGCCATTTGACCAAGTTGTCTCACAAGACTATGGTCCTAAGACTTTTAACCCAGTAAACCAATCCCATGAGGTGTCTGGATATACCTAGTAAGTCTCTGTAACTGTGCCCCCTTATGTGCTTTTGTGTGTATGAATATATATCCAGCACGTACAAACATGTATATACATATGTCTACAGATACATCTATATGTGCATGTGCATGTACTCACATATGCCTTCCTCTCTCTCTCTCTCTATGTATATATGCCTGCACATTTACTTATGTAACCATACTCATATTTTTGGTTGCTAATGCTGCTGTTGTAAAATTGTATACATTATAGCATTTACTGAAATTGTCCTTTATTCTTACATACTTCTAAGTATCTTCATTTACCTTGGTCAGGTTGTGCAGACTTCACCCATGTTGGGTATTGCCTTTCTCATCACTAAAAATAACAAATGTCTGCTGTCTAGAAAGTGATTGCCCCTCCTTCCCTCTTCAATTCTTGGTAACCATCAAAGAACGTTGCTTTCTGTGTGTATGCCTATTTTTGATTTTTTATAAAGTGAGACCATACAATATTTGTTCTTTTGTGATTGACTTATTTCACTCAGAATACTTTCCTCCAAATTCATCCATGCTATGAGACATTTTGCAGACTCATCATTGTTTTTTATAATTGTGTAGTATTCCATTGCATGTTGTACCAAAATTTGTTTATCCATTCATCCATTGATGCATATTTAGGTTGTTTCCATCTTTTTGCTATTATAAATAATGCTGCAATGAACATAGGTGTGCATGTGTCCATTTGTGTGACTGCTCTTCTATCTCTAGGGTATATAACTAGGAGTGGGATTGCTGGTTCATAAGGTATTTCTATTTCTAGCTTTTTGAAATAGCGTCACAACTTTTTCCATAGTGGTTGTACCATTTTACAATTCCAGCAGCAGTGTGTGAGTTCCAATCTCCCCACAACCTTGCCAGCATTTGTTTTCTGTTTTTTTTTTTTTTTTTTAACAGTGCCATTGCTGCAGGGATGTGATAGTATCTCATTGTAGTATTGATTTGCATCTCTCTAATGGAAGCTACTGGAGGAAGTACTCCACGAAACTGAGAAAGCAAACAATAAAAGAAACCAAAATTATTTACCATGGAGTTGATTTAGATTCGTGGCAACCCCATATGTGCAGAGTAGAACTGTGCACCATAGGGTTTTCCGTGGCTGATTTATCAGAAGTAGATTACTAGGCCTTTCTTCTGAGTTGCCTCTGTGTGAACTCAAACCTCCAAATTTTTAGTTATCAGCTGAGCGCCTTAATCAGTTGAACTACCAACCCCCACCCCCCAAAAAAAACAAAACCCATTGCCATCGAGTCAATTCCAACTCATAGCGACCCTGTAGGACAGAGTAGAACTGCCATGTTTCCAAGGAGTAGCTGGTGGATTCAAACTGCCAACCTTTGGTTAGCAGCTGAGCACTTAACCATTTGTGCCACCAGGGCTCCATTGAACCACCCAAGAACCCCATAAAAGAAACACATGGATTTTTTAAAAAACAGGGAATTGAAAACAGAGAGGCACGAAGTTTACCTGGGTTTCAGGAGAGCAGCAGGCCAGGAGTATAATCAGTCCAAACAGGTGCAGGATAATAGTGGGTCCAGGAGTGACATCTCTAGGGAAAACCTGAAGCTGATAGATTGTCCAAAGTGTTTGGCCATATTGAAGAGACTGAGTTTTCATTTAGAGAATTTGGGATTGTATCTTTGTAGTTACTTTAACTCCAGGGGAAACAAAAGGTTATAAGAGAAAGAAAATATTACCACAGTATACTACATGACTTAACTATGAGTGACATTTACATTATCAAAACTGTGTTAAAATTGAATGTTCAATTATCTAAAAATTGTGACTACCTACACTGGAAAATTGAGGGAGGAAAAAAAGTGTGCGTGCATGTGTGTGTGTGTGTGTGTGTGTGTGTAGTGGGGAAAAGTCATAAAAGAAAACTAAATATTTTTCGTAGGAATTGTATGGATATTATCTAAAACTAAAAAATTTATATATATATAGGGCAGTTTTAGCAAATTATATTTAAAAATGGAAGTATGTGACAAAAGAAACAGGTAACATGATTGAAACTAGTTGCCTGTAAGGGGCACAGTTAGGGATTGGAAAGGGTAAGACAAGATTTTTTAAAAGTATGTACATTTTTTCTTTTAAGACCTGTAGTACTGATACAATTCTAAACTATATAAAGCATCTGTATTATTCAGGAAAATGTGATTTAAGTAAATAAAATAAAATTATTGTACGCAGTTGCTAATTGAAAAAATATACTACATTTGTATTGCTTTAAAATGTATTGCTACACAAGTAAGGATAAAGAAAACTAAAGACACAAGGGAAAGTTAGTCCAAAGGACTAATGGACCACATCTACCACGGCCTCCACCAGGCTGAGTCCAGCACAACTAGATGGTACCTGGCTACCACCTCTGACTGCTCTAACAGGGATCACAATAGAGGATCCCAGACAGAGCTGGAGAAAAAAACCAGACTTACTGGCCTGACAGAGACTAGAGAAACCCCGAGAGTGTGGCCCCTGGACACCCTTTTAGCTATGTAATGAAGTCACCCTTGAGGTTTACCCTACATCCAAAGATTAGACAGGCGCATAAAACAAAACGAGACTAAAGGGACACATCAGCCCTGGGGCAAGGACTAGAAGGCAGGAGGGAACAGGAAAGCTGGTAATAGGAAACCCAAGGTCAAGAAGGGAAAGTGTTGACATGTGGAATTGTTAACTAGTGTCATAAAACAGTATGTGCACTAACTATTTAATGAGAAGCTACTCTGTTCTGTAAAACTTCATCTAAAGTACAATAAAGATATGTATATATATATACATACACACACACAAAAGGCAAGTAAGTATGTAAAAAGGTATGCGATATCATGTTACCATGAAATTGCAAATTAAAATATAAATGTGTTACCACTACCAAAAAAAAAAATGTATTGCTATAAAATGATGGGTTATCTCCAAAATTTATCTTGGATTCTTGCACCTTGTTTAGGTTTGTGCTCTTTTTAAACTAGTGTAATACTGCTGAACAATGTATGTGTTTTCTTCTTGAATTCTCTTGTTTTGCAGTTACCTAAGATCGAAAGAGCAAATACTTATCACTCCTCCTAAGCCTTAGTTCATAAACCTTGAGGCATACTATTGATTCTTCCTGTGTTATACTTGCCTTTGTCCTTCCAACTTCCTTTCACTGATACTGTATAGCCCAGTGCTTCATTAACTCTCACCTAGAATATGGCAACCCTTTCTGTAGTGATATAACAACTTCTAGTTTCTTTTTGCTCTAATCCATCCTAAAGTTCTTCCCCATTAATTCATTAATTTCAGAAATCACAACGCTGATGTAAACTCTACCTCCAGTGAACAAACAAGAAGTAAGGGGATTGTCATGTATTGAATTCTGTCTCCCAAAAATGTGTGTATCATTTTGGCTGGGCCATGATTCCCAGTATTGTGTGGTTGTCCTCCATTTTGTGATTGTAATTTTATGTTAAACAGGATTAGGGTGGGATTATAACACCCTTACTAAGGCCGCATCTCTGATCCAACGTAAAGGGAGTTTTCCCAGGGTGTGGCCTGCACAACTTTTTAGCTTACAAGAGATAGAAGGAAAGGGGAGCAAGCAGAGAGTTAGGGACTTCATACCACCAAGAAAGCAGCACGTCTTTTAGACCCAGGGTCCCTGTGCGGAGAAGCTCCTACTCCAGGGGAACATTGATAAGACCGCTGACAGAGAGAGTGCCTTCCCCTGGAGTTAACACCCTGAATTTGGACTTTAGCCTACTTTTTACTGTGAGGAAATAAATTTCTCTTTGTTAAAGCCATCCACTTGTGCTATTTCTGTTACAGCAGCACTAGATGACTAAGGCATGGATGAGATAAAACTTTTTCATTGGAATGCCCCTATTCTTGGTAGTCTTGATGAGGTTATTTATTCAACAAATATTTACTGATCAATGTTATATGCCAGACATTCTGTTAGCTACTAGGGGCATAAACAATAGGAAAAGAAGTCTCTTCTAAATCCCATTATTAGAAAGGCTATAAATATCAGAATTTTCCCAGAGATGGCTGGGGTTTTAGAGTCACTAGCAGGCCAAGTATTTGTCAAGAGAGATTCAGGATAAATGAAATAGATTTTAACTATATTAGGTTAAAGAGTGATTTTTTTTTTCCCTCTGTCTCACTGATAATAATATTTAGTTCTTTAATTGAGGCCTTTTATTTATCATACTTCAAAGTTTGAGATTAATTATGTAGCTGGTTGGATTCTTTCAAACGGAGAATGCTTTTTTCTACTCTCTTTTACCTACCTTTTTATTCTGGGCCTCTGCAAACTTTTATCCACAAACAATTGCAACTTCAAAATGAATAATTCATTTTGTTCATTATATCCTGAATCACATATCTAAGAGCAAATACAATACCGTGTGTTCCTACAGGAAGTCTTTTGTTCTTCTGCAAAAGAAGAAAGAATGTGTGAAGTGTCAAAGGATGTTTGTGCTAAATTATGTATATGTTAGGCCCTTGATTCTTACAGACATGCAAGGGGTATATTTAGATGTAGGGATATATAACTAGGTTTCATTGTACTTTTTGCATTTGATAAATTCAAATAATGTTTCAGTTCTCAATTTATCGTAAATAAATAGCATTCATCTTTTCCTTTAAAAAAGAAAGGATAAATAGCTAATTACTTCAGTTGGATCCCATCAAGATATACCACTGTGTGAAACTAAATATTTGTACCGTGTAGGCCTGGTGGCTTCTGATAGGTAGTGGCTGTTGCAGACTGACTAGACTATGTGGCTATGATTTATTATTTAACTACGGTCTGTGTTCATTACAGCAGGGAGCCTCTCTTCCTGCAGCTCCTTTGAGATCTATGACTGTCTCAATACTTTGCACAGTAGCTTGGACATCATTCTCAGTTGCAGATCCCCTCTGAACTCCTCCAAAAGGATTCATTTTCATAACCTCAGCGGAACACAGAGAATTCATGCCTAAGCTTATTGACTCTGATATCCAGTGTGTTCATAGGAGCATAAAACCATAGGCAGCTGTTCTTCTGGGTCCCAGTTGTCAGGTGGGGAATTACGAAGAGCTTCATGCTGCTCTGAATAATTAAAATTAATACCAGAAGAAAACCTGCTCAATCAGCATCATATTCCTTACAGATATGGAATATTAAACTAGTGCCTATAAGAGACATTTGTGAGATTCAAATATTGAAGTAAGAATAATTTTTAATCTGCCTAGACTTCTTAACCCATTCAACTCATTGCCATCAAGTCAACTCCGACTCATAGCGACCCTATAGCAGCCCTGTGTAGGACAGAGTAGAACTGACCCATAGGGTTTCCAAGGAGTCGCTGTTGGATTCGAACTGCCAACCTTTTGGTTAGCAGCTGAGCTCTTAATCACTGCACCACCAGGGCTCCAGACTTCTTAACAAAATGAGTCAACTCAATGACCCTTAATACAGAAGCTACCCATTCTGTTTTTTTTCTGTGCTTGTTATTACTATTTTTTTCCTAGAGAAGCCTGACTCTTAATATGAGCAATCCTTCCATCTTCTCCCCAGACTCCTATCCCCAAAGCAATCCTCCTTCCCCTCAGTTAACCTAAATTTCATCCATAGGGTAACTTTTGGATGATGGGCTGGGACAAAAAAGGGAGTTAGAAAAAAATCATATTTAAGAAATATGAGAATAACAATAATAAATCACATAGAGAATACAGTTGTGGATTCTTCTTAGACAAAACGAAACACTTGGAAGATTGGTTTTCTGAGTTTGAAGGCTTAGGACCACAGTGTCATGGGACAGCTCAGTTAACTGGCACAATATAGTTCATAAAGTGTGGTGAGTAATGTCTGGAGTCTTAAAAGCTTACGAGTGGCCATCTAAGATACAACTGTCGGTCTCCACTCATCTGGAACAAAAAAGAAAGAAGGAAACCAAAGACTCAGAGAAAAAAGTAGTCTACAGGACTAATAGTCTGCAAGAACCACTACTCTGAGATCAGATTGTACCTCAAGCATTCATAACATTTCATAGAGCTGACTATGGCTCCGAACCGGTTTGTTCTTATTTGAACCCCTGCTGCGAATTTGCATTTCCACCTAGATATACTGAATCAGAATCCACATTTTGACAAGCCAGGTGATTCTTATGTATAATAAATTTTGAGAACCACTGCTCTGCTCCAAAACCAAAACCAAACCCACTGCCGTCGAGTTGATTCCGACTCATAGCGACACTATAGGACAGAGTAGAACTGCCCCATAGAGTTTCCAAGGAGTACCTGGTGGATTCAAACTGCTGACCTCTTGGTTAGCAGTCATAGCACTTAACCACTACACCATCAGTGGTTCTCAAAACTGGCCCGTAACCAGCGGCATTAGCATCATCTGAGGACTTGTTAGAAATGCAAATTCTTAGCAGGAGTTTGAACCGGTTTGAAGCCCTGAAGCAGACAAATAGCATTAGTGAGCACCCAACACCCAATGGTCTGCTCCACATATGATGCTGAAAAAAGCATAACAGTGTGAAAGGCAGTAACCAAGGTAAAAGTGAGAAAATAAACAAGTTCTGTTAGAGTCCTTATGACTCGCAGAGCTTTACCCTTTTATATTTATGTCATTAGGTAGCTGAGTTTGTTTTCTCACTATTTTAATTGTCTGCATCATTTTTAAAAGGACTGTCAAAGAGAACTTGACAGAATATATGACTTTTGAATCATTAAAGAATCATACTGTGGTATCCAAGATCTGAGAGTACAAAGTGCATTTTAATGCTATCATTTGAGAATTTGGGTCAGCTCTCCTGGGAGCTATGAATTCGGTATTCATTTCCTTTCTCAGCTGCATTTTCTTCACTGAAGACAGTGCAGTGAAGCATATAGGACAGATGTTGTGTATGAGAAAGAAAACCAAAAACAATCACAACTGTGCAATGTGGTGCAATTGGGAGGAGGAGATGGAATGCAACACAGTTATTTCTCCAGAACATCCCAAATAGCTCTAGCATCTACTCTTGAGGTCAGTGATCTTACTGCTAAACTTCTCTGTCTAAATAGAATTAAAATTAGTAAGAAATGGGTTTTGGAAATAAACAAGGGACTCTTTAGTGTGCAAAAAGAAAAGTAAAAAGTCAGGCTAGATTTTCACCTGCTAATTGATTTTTATGTCAGCAGTTGGCAATGGGCTGGAAGCTATGTTCTGTAAATCCACGAAAACAGGAAAAAAAAAAAAAAAAGTTCTAATAGTCACTGCCCTGGGTTGAAGACATGTTATTAAAAGGAATGTTCAAAGGCCAGTGATAATAAATAGTAAATGAACTGTAATTTATCACCTGATGATAAAAAAAAGAAGAAATTACTCTCTTAATTTGTGAGTGCTTATTAAATGGTGCAGGATGCATGCAGCACCTGCCTGCCTTTTTCACGTCCTGGACGTGAAACCTGTACATAAGTCAAGTGTGTTTCAAGCAGCCCATGGAGTCCATTTCATCATTATAAGTGAGGGGAGAAAACAAAACAAAACAAACAAGCAACAATAAAATAAAATAAAATAAAAACAGGCAAGGAGACAAAGTAACTTGGCTATGAAAGTAAAAAACAATTGGGAATTTTCTTTTTCAGAAAATATATTAATTTTTGCTTCCTTCTTTCTTCTTAACAGAACAAACCAAGTTCTTGTCAGAACTTTTTAAGACCTTTTTTGAGGTATTGAGACATGATGTAATCTGCCTTCTCCCCAGCAGCTATGCTGCATCAATAAGAGTGACTCAGAATATGAAAACAGGGAAACTTAAGGAAAAGAGCAGAACTAGGAAATCAAAGACCTTGAGAAACTCTGATTAGGATGTTTTTATAACTTTGAATTTTGCTATTTTAAATTACAAGAAGCTGTAAGTTACAGAGCCCTGGTGGCACAGTAGTTAAGAACTTAGCTGCTAACCAAATGATTGGTAGTTCGAATCTACCAGCTGCTCCTTGGAAACCCTATGAGGTAGTTGTGCTCTGTCCTACAGGGTCGCTATGAGTCGGAATCGACTTGGGGACAATGTTTTTTTTTTTTTTTTGCTTTTTAGTTTGGTAAGTTATTCACACATCTTTTTACCTAGGTATATAGCCTTGTGTCCATTTCAATGTTTTTTTTTTTTTTCTTCAAATAGATAATTTTAGGGTATGTGTGTGTGTATTTGCGGGTTTGTGTTAGTAAATACTTCAGGATCAAAGCTCCCTGTGAATGACTATATCCTTCTGTTTTTCAGAAGTGTGAGAATGCAAGGAATATGAGGGTTGGCAGGTTAAGAGAACAGAGGAAAGGACAAATAGGGGCAGAGACAAGACTGGAAGAGTAGAGACTTCCATGATATGCTGTTCAGCATGCCCCCCAGAAGGGTGTTTCCCAGTCACTCAGGACCCCTTCCCCATCAACACTCCATGTTGGTCTCTGGATGATTAGGGCTACCGGTTGGCAAGTAATGTTGGTAGATGCTATTGGCAGCCTCAGGAGTGCTATGTAAGAAGACATGGGGGGAAGGAGAAAAAGTGGGAAGTGATGGTGTGGTATAAGGGGCATGGGAGAGCAGAGAGGGAGAAGGAAAAGAGAGATCAGGGGAAAGGGAAACAAACATTGCTATTAGATAAAAAACAAGCCTAGTAAAATGCTGTCATCTCCCAAGGAGCTATTTAGTGTAATCTAGCTGTGGCTTTTTCATCTTTGATCTACAAATAGTATAACTAAGTATAAATTCAAATGCATATGACTAACTGTGTTTTATAAACTGTGACAGTGTTCTGTACTTAACCCAATCAATCACCAAGTGGACGAGATTCTTCACAACCCATATTCATCATAGAGTCTCTTCTGGCCTCTCATCCCCAACTCTTCAATGTGTTATTTCCCAAATAATTAGGGTAACTGTATGTTTCAGCTTACCTGGGACAGTCCAGGTTTTTGCTTGTCATTCATGTATTTTTATACACCACTCACTTTTACTCTTCAAGGGTTTCATAATGAATTCAGCCAATGCATCCCAAGTCAAAACTGTCATAATATTTCTAGGGTCCTGTCTCTGAGACCGTCCTATCTAAAGTTTCTTACAATAGTTATTTCGTCAATCAAGGGACTGAGGAGTTAATAAATATTGAAAGCCCCTTATATTTTAAGAGGAAATAAGGAAATAGCTATTTCCAGAGTAACTATTACATTCATGATGTTGTTGTTAGGTACCATCGAGTCGGTTCTGACTCATAGCGACCCTGTATATGGTAGAACAAAACACTGCCCATTACTGCACCATCCTCACAATCATTGCTATGTTTGTGTCCTACATGACACTATGAAATTCCTGAAAGACACCCTTGCTAGGACTGCAGGATTACCCAGGGTTGGGCTGATGCATTATGGCTTTCTAGAGTCAGTTGAAGGACTACACCACTCTGGGTATTGATGCATGTTACAAAGACAATCCAAGCAAGTGCTATGTCATCCCCCCCCCCCCAAAAAAAGAGAAAGTAGCGAATACTTGTGCAAACAGACTCCAGTGACCTTTTCTGGGTCAGTTAAGCCTCTTAAACTGTTTCTCCAAGTACACAGCACTTGTGCCACAATTGCTGTCTCTCAGACTCATTGCCATCAGCATAATCAGTCTTGCATTTTTTCCCACTGAGATGAACTCTGCCTGCAAGCAGACACTACCAGTACATTAATATGGCATACAAGATGAAACCTGTTGGCATCAAATTAGTTTGTAATCGTGCATGATGCTGATGTAGTTAATATTTATGCCTACCCTATGTCCAGGCTCCAAGCTGTGTAATATGTTCATAAAAAATAGTAGAACTCTTTTGGAGGCATCTCACCATGGTGAATGCCATGGTATAAATAATGTGGCAAATATTAACTCTTCTTCACTCTTAAGTGGGGAAGCTTACCTTTTTCCTATTTTCAGAGACATAGGTAAATACTGGAAGAGAATCTAAAATTGTAAACTCTGTCTACACTTTGTAGTTACCCTCCCTGCCCTTTCCTCACATGCATCTCTATCTTCTGTCTTGCGTTAACTCCTGCCCATAAGATCCTTAAATGTAGGCACGTTGCTTCCACTCTTGAATAACTTAATCTTCTATTTCACTTCCATCCTTTCTTTTACTTCCAGGCATCACCTTCTTTATTTAACTCACTTTATTTAAAAAACAAAACTTTGTTTTTATTTGTTTATTTTTATAAAAAAATTGACAAATAGCAATATAAAACAGAGAATAAAGAGAACCTCTATTTCTCCCACCTAGAGGTAACTACTGTTAATGTTTTTGTATATGCCTTCTAGGTTATCATGTGTCTTTTTCAAAAAAAAGAGAAAGAGAACATATATGTTGGTGAGAGAAAGAGGATCAGAGTACACACATGTATTTGTTTGAATTTTATGTCGTGCTCTATATACTGTTTTTCAACTTGCATTTTTCGCTTAACAATAGTTGTATTTTGAGAATTTAATATTCTTTTAGAATATTTAGAGTGGCTGCAATGTTAAATTGATACCATATGATTTATTTAACCAATCTTGCCATTCTTTTTATATTTTATTATGATAAATAATACTGTAGTGAAAGTGTTTGAAGATAAATCTTTATCTGTGTCTATGACTATTTTCTTTGGCTTATATTTCCCTAGGATTAAGAAAGTTATATTGTGAAAATATAATATTCTTCTAGAAATTGTAAATGGCTACGTGTTACGAGTGTGTATTTGAAATTACTGGTCCATTGTGAGTATTTCAATGCTTCTGAAGCATTTGTTAAACTGGCTTCTAACAGGTTGTACCACATGCTTAGACTCATTACCATTTAATTCCTGCTTCCTTGAAACTTAACTCATATTAGATAAAATTGTTTTTTTCACTTAAAAAAGCGATAATTTAATTTGCATTTTTGGTTACCATTGTGGTTGAGTAATTTCTTGGTTGTGTGCCATATGCTGTTCGTTTAGTTATATTTCAGTAAAATTTCTATTTATATCTTTTGCCAAATTTTATTGTGTGGAGTTTATTTTTTGTTACTCATATATATGAGCTTTTATATACTATGATTTAACCCTACATGATTCATTTAAAAATCATTAGCCGAGTGCCTGTTATGGGTTAAATATCATGATGGTAAGAATAGGAGATACATTGCCTGCATAAACCTGAGATGGTCTCCGCTCTTGAAGAAGTTTTGGAATGCCATACATGATGCTCATATTTGTCCTGGTTTGCCTTCTGCTTTTTATTTTTTAATATATGTGGAGTTAGAGTTATCAGCCTTTTCTTTATAATTTCTATCTTTGCTTTTCCTTAGCCCTTCTCTTACATGAACTATTTCTTTTGCTTCTAGTTTATTCATTTTGCTGTTTTTCTGTCATTTTTTCCGTTATACTTAACTTCATAATTATATTTAATCATCTTCATACAAATATATTTTGACACACACTGTGAGGTGGGCACTTCATTTCTTTTTTTTCCTTTTTAGTTACCCAGTGCTTCCAGGATTATGACCCCACTTATTTAAGAATCTCTCATATACCTGTAAATTGGAAATGCCACCTTTGTTTCTATACTTTATCAGTTCTATTTCATTGATCTATTTATTATTGTACCAGTAACATTGATTCAAATCGTATTTTCCTTATTATGCAATTTACTATTTGAAAAATCACATAATCCCCATTTTATTTAAAAAATAGATATTCCTCAAGGTGGTTATAATAATCTTTCCATTATCTTACCCTCCAAAAAGCATATCATTTAGCTCATAACTTCTTATAATCTTCCTTTCATATTAACCGATATTGTTCTCTTGAAAATCACAATTAATGTTTTAATTGCCAGATCTAATTGCTTCTTAGTAACCCTACTCAACATTTTTGACATTCTATTGTGTATTTCATATATATATACACATATGTATGTATATATGTATAAAAAAAATTTTTTTTTATATATATAAAGGGTCTGTAGGGTCGCTATGAGTCAGAATCGACTCAATAGCAATGGGTTTGATTGTTTTTGGTTCGAATGTATAATATTTGAATATTCTCTTCTTGTAAATTTTACACTTCTACAAAATTGTATGCTGGTTAGCTACTGGATCATTCATGACTTATTTTTTTTATTCGCCCTGCCCTGACCTTGCATATAGTAAACCTTCAATGGTAAGCATTAGAGGAAACCTTTGGGGAAGCTTTGAAAATGTATCATAAAATATTAAATAACTTGAGGAAGATCAAGTTGAATTCTGGAATAGACTAGAGAAGATTGATGTGCTGTGTCTTCATTTTCTGAAATGAATTTTTTTTACTTCAATTTTTCATAGCAGCAGGTGGATTGAACTCTTCCGGGGAGGTGTAATATGGTCAAAACAATTTTAAGACAAGTTTCTTGCAATACTTTGTAAGGACTGTGGTTTACAAAAGCAGTCTCTTGATTGAGGTGTTTAAACTGAGGTCCTGTTATAAAGTTAAAGATACTGGAAAAATTCTGAAAGCATAGTCACCATTGGCATGGCATTGGCAATTTTACTCAATTTGATTCTTATATTGTGTGAATTGTAATGTTTAAATTTAAAATGGGTTGCAGGAATGTGCATGGTATACTTGAGATGCTTTTCCGCTGACCCTTCACCACATACAAAATGGATTTGAACTACGAAAAAATCAGAAATAATCTAAAATATGTGTTCTCACTGTAAAATCAAATTTATTTATTTTTTGGATATCCTTATAGATAACTCTGTTTTCCCTCTTTTTACAATTTTTACTGTATTTTCTTTAATAAACTGGAATTACAAAAATATATTAATATGTTGGCAATATAAGAATTAGGTATTGTAAAAATGACATAGCAGAGGCATCTGACCTCCTCTGACTTCACAAGGAGGAAGGAGCATCGAGATCAACAGCCTAAGGCTAATTCCTGTGAGAGGAGGTTAGACAAATCTCTTCTCTCTGACCTTTTTTTTTTATTAATACCGATTTTGAGACCAGCTGTCCCTTCCACAGCACTCTCTACTTCTCTGCTGGGTTCAATAAATTGTTGCAATGGCCACATAGAGCTCACAGACAATACTTATGATTATGGTGTTTATTAGGGAAGTAACAGGTTACAATTCAGGATCAGGAAAGATTCCAGATACAGTTCTTCTATCAGGGCAGCCTCTTTGGCCTGAAGGCACTTAACTTTCTCACACCATATGCTGGAAGCATACCATGCTGTCTCCTGCCAGCCTCCTGGTTCTGTTGCCTTGGCTGCCTTTGTTTCTCTGTCACTGCTTCTCACCATCTCTAGCTGTCTTTGATGTTACAGCTCTATATCCTTCTGGTGGGTTTAGGAGCTTCCCAGTGCCAGGATCCCAGGTCCAAAGGGTGTGCTCCACTTCTAGCTCTTATTTCTGGTGGTAGTGAGGTTCCCCCTTTCCACCTCTGAGATGGCTCATTTTAATCCTAGCAGGATGGCAAAACCAACCAATCCCCTCATTAGGGTTCCATACACCTTGTTTGCGTGGTCCCACCCACAAGGGTGCCATGAGCCTTATTTGTATTATTAGCAAGCTGTCCAGTTCTCTTGGTGGGCCACAAGCACCTCATTTGCGGAGTCCCACCCAATCATTTGTTAGGAATTATAAGACCATGACAAGAAAGGCCACATGAAAGTGACCCATCGCACTGCAGGTATACATGTAAGAAAATTGGATAATAACTTGGGTTGAGTATAGTGAGAGAAGCTGACTTCCCTCCTCCTTCTAAGAGTTTACAGTAAGACTTGGGCTGGGCTACACAGTCCCCCTATTTGTAATATACAGTACATTATGAAAGATTGCCACATACAGTATTTACACTTTATGTATGGATTGAGAATCTATAGCCCTTCTCTTCAGAACTAGCTGTTGGTTTTATCTGCCCAACTTGCTTCTCCAACCCCTCCCTTCTTTGGGCAATAGACCCTATACAACTGTCTCCCATACAAATCCCACTAAACTCCTCTGCCCCACTCACCCCACAAGGGTGAGCCCGTGGGTCAGGATGTGTCAGTCAGTACTCTTAACACAGATTTTTCTGTTTGGAACTTGTGGGAGCCTGCTCTTTCTTTTTGGTGTAGATATCCCCCAACTCGAGGAGAAGCTCACATTTCACTTATGTTCAAAGAGAAGTAGAGATAAAAGTTAGATAAGAGATCCAGTTGCATTTCCTTATGTCTTTTATGGCTGTTTTATTTCTTGCTGCTCTTCCTAAAATTCTTTAAGATTCCAGAGTATCCATTCCATATCTGTTCTGCGTTAGGCTGTCCAAATCAATTTCTGAACTTAATGGACATATGAAGTACATATGAAACTTTCTACTATTTGAGTCAGTTTAGAAGCTTTTAACCATTGAGTTAATCCTTAAGTAGTTTAACCTTCGAACTATTGAGTCAGTTCAGAGGCTGTGCTTAACAAGTCTAGAAACAAGCAGCCACAGTGTTGAACACAAACTATTAACATGTACTAAAATCTTAAGGTTCTAAAGCTGTGAGGTACATACAAAAAGTGGATAATTGCTTTAAATGACAAAAATTTAAAAACACATAAGTAAATTGTCACTGAGGATTTGAACGCAAATGCAATGATATATTAGAATTACTTTTGATATGTGGCGTTTACTTGCTTGGTTTCCTTGATATGTACAACAGTATGAAAAATTTTACAGACTGATATCAGACAAAAAAAACCCCAAAACTCCATAAGTTATTGCAGGAGGTATGACTTCATTTTATAGGGGGAAATGCCATCTTAAAATGGAATTATGGAGTTTTAATTAAACATCTTACTTTAAATTTATACATTATTTTAGCCACTCAAATTAAAATTCAGTTAATGATATATGTGTATTTGATATTTATATTCATAGTGATATTTATCATATTGATATGAAATGTACATAAAAATATACATCTATTTTTAATATATTCACTACATACTTATAGTCTTTTAAATTCTCTCTCCCCCTCTTTAGGAATATTTGTGCAACTAAAATCAAAAGTAAGGTACAACTCTTTGAATTTTGTATACAGCACATATTTTAGAGGGTGCAAAAGTTTTTTGGTATAATGTTACTTTGTAACCTATATTAAGCTCAGCTCTATAGAACTGAGAGAATGCACTAAGACATGGCACTTAGTAGGCAGATATTTATGTGAAAAAATTATGTCCCCAGATTGTCTTGTGTAGTGGACATTGTGTCTGTCTTTTCAACATCTAGTACCCCTTTATTTTGCATGAGGCTAACCAGTTGCTGAGATGGGCCTCATCTCTCTTGACACAATGATTGGTTGGTGTAGCTAACTAGCCTTCCCTTGGTCACAGGAACTGGTTCAGATCGATCACATTAGTGCAGAGCTCAAGTTTCTTTTTCAGTTGCTATATAAAAGAACCTGTCTCCCACCTGTCTGGAACTAGGCTACCCTAAGACCAAGAGGGGCATCTTGGTCAGTAGGGTGCTCAGTCAACACTGAATTACACAGTACATCCAGAGTTTCCTGTTTCATAGCCCAATGAATTCCTATTGATTAAGTCAATTTGAGTTGGATTTTCTGTTACTTGCAGCTGAAAGAAATCTAGTTGATATACCCAATGCCATGGAGATAGCATTAAACTGGATTCTATATCAGGAGCCTACATTATAGTCTCAGCTCTGCCATTAAGTTTGCAGTTTGACATGATAAAAATAAGCTATTTCTATATATAAGGTGGAGTCTCTGGATGGAGCAAGCAGTTAATGCACTTGGCTACTAAACGAAGGATTGGAAGTTTGAGTCCACCCAGAGCACCTTGGAAGAAAGCCTTGGTGATCTACTTTCAAAAAATTAGCCACTGAAAACCCTATGGAGCACAGTTCTCCTCTGACACGCATGGTCATCATGAGTCGGAATTGACTCGATGGAAACTGGTACTGGTATGTAAGAGATAGAGAGAGTTAGATGATATAAAAGGCTCCTTTCAGGCCTAAGATTCTATAATCCTATAAGCCTAAATTGGTTACTGAATTAAAAACAGGAAAAAAAAAAAAAAAAAGAGGAATATCTGAATCCCAGTTAATGATGAAGATCATTCAGTTCTTCTGGAGCTAGACTAGTCTGTTAGGCACTTGTGAGAAAAAACTATAGACCTTTAAAGTAGGAGGATAGCCCTGTGCAGTCTTAGAGATGTGTCAATATAGCATAAAGTTTCATCTGGGAAGATACTAACATGAGCAAAATATGCTACTCTTTTCCCTTACTAATTATTTGAGCCCCTAAATTCTGTCTCTCTGAGCTCTTTGGTCCTAGGATTTTAAAAATAATAATATTTCAATACTTGGTCATTCAAACTGCTCCTTCTCACATATGTGATATATATGCAGATGTGTGTTCACACACACACGCTTTTAAATTTTGAAGAGTGCCTCGAAATAGAAATTAGTCAAAATGTAACTATCAAAAATATTACAAATAGCATTTATTTTCACTTATGATTCATAATATATTGTTTAACTTAAAAACTGATATATTGATAACTATTGCATTTTTATGAGTCACAAGATTTACTTTCATTTTAATAAATGAATACTAGGTTTTGTTAAAGTTTTTCTTTTTTTTCTAATCACTGCATCTTTTTTTTTTTCATTTTGCTTAAAAGTTGACAGGGGAAATGGCACGGATATTATAAGGTTTTTGTTGTTTTACAGATTCCCTAGTCCAATTTTACTTTAATCATTTAAGATGTGAACAGAGACCAGACTTCATGAAAATTGCCTGGACCAAATTTAATCTTGTCATAAGATACAATCTAACAACATTTTAGTTTTTGTATAATCATAAGGTTGTAATTTATTAAATTATAAGCACTTCATGTAATAACTATGATTCTGTACAAAGAAACTTAATTTTTTCCAGGTCCTAACCACAGATCAGTTGTGAAAAGGAAATGATTAAAGGAACAATAGGCTATGGGACACCTGCAGCAAAAGAGAGAGCAAGTATCACAAGTTCGGTGAGATACTGGGCAGAGCTGAGGAGATTGGAATTTTATTTAAGAAATTTGCTTAGGTTCAACTTATGTAGATTTATGTGTATTCAAATAAGACGAAAACTGGGAAAGAGGTCTTTATCTCTGTTTGATCTCCAGAGATTTAGAAGCCTTAGTGGATGGTGATGAGGGAACATGTTAGAGGGAACATTATTAGCCAGTCATTTTGGTTATTAAGAAGTAAGTACTATTTGGTGGATAATCAGCATTGGTGACTTTTCAGAAGCAGGGTATGCCATTGTCTTGGTTCTACCCAGAAGCGGGTAAATTTCAGCCTGGGGTAGAAAAGAAGTACAGAAAGGTCCCTGTGCTCACACATTTCTCCAGAACATAGTTTAGTTTACTGCTCCTCATTGGAAATGCAGATAATCTGGGGTAGTTAAACCTATCAATCATAAAGGGACTACTTTAAGAAGAAAATTGTAACTTTTTTTCTCAAATACTGATCACACATAACTGGGACATAAAATACAATGAACTTTTCATACAGTGAAAAGGGAGGAAAAATTTGGGCCAATTTTGCTGCAGAGCATCCCTTCATGACATGCTGGGATGGGTGGCTGAGGGTAAGTAGGAGACTGTAAGGGTGCCATGAGCTGGAAGAGAAGTCAGATGGTTTTGCCCGGGTTCCCAGAAACCTTTGAAGCTGCTGAGAACGATGTGTTCTGTTGACACTTACACGGGAGGGTCTGTGCTGATCTAGGAGAGCCTTACTTACCCTAACCTTACAATGCTTATCCCCTGTATCCCTTCCAATACTATTACAGTTTAATTTAAATTTCGAATCTCCTATTCAAATGAAACTAATACAATTTACATGTGTGGATTAGATTACAGTTTTGTAGTTGACCATCAATTTTCATTTAAATTTACATTGTTTACTTCAAAGAAATAGAAGAAGAGAGATCATGAATTTTATAACAAATTTGGCAACAATTTTTGGAACTGGGACTCATCTTAAAGTTGGGGATTTCTTTTTGTCAGGAAAATGTATAATATTGTTTGGCGATATCAATATATTAGGTCTATTAGTGATGTTTCAAAAAATAAAAGCTTTCTTCCAACTGTTGTATAAATTGTATAAACATAAGAGGTTTACATGTAGAGGTCATCTCTGGTTATTGTATGTAATACATTAATGATAGCTGAATGTGTGAAAGTCAACGTACATGTTAAAGGAGGGAGGAGCCCTGCTAACAGAGAGATAAAAATGATCAAATTTCAATTTTTCCTTTTTTAATGACATAGTCCTCAATGATATATTCCCAGCGTGTGTGTATGTGTGTGTGTGTTTGTGTATGTGTTGAGATTAGAGATTGGTCAGTTTTGTTAGGCCAGAATTTTATCTTTGTTCAACTTTATTAATGTAATCATATTTATGCTTCTATTTCTAGAATAGACAATTTTATTCTTTCAGTTTATAATCATTGTATTAAAAATGGCAAAATGTAATTAAATATTCAAATACAATATTATACCAACATTGCTAAAGAGATAAATATGAAAGCTTTGCCCAATAGAACAAATAAATATAATTAAATATTCAAATATAGCATTATATCAACACTGCTAAACAGATAAATATGAAAGCATTGCCCAGTAGAACCACTGGCTGTAAAGGGTCAAACATCAATTGTGTTAAAAAAAAAATTGTCAATGTATAATGTATCAAAGTATCCACTATTCAGAAGTTGTTCTAGTAAGGGTTTGCAGTTTCAAATCACAGAGACTGACGAGCTGATTTAAACAGCAGGCGTATTTATTGAAAAGATATATTGAGTAGTTCACAGAAATAAGAACTAAGTTCAAAATCACATACAGAGCCAGGCTGGGGAGAACACACTTACCACCACCCCTTGAACATAAACATCATGGCTTATCTTGCCTCTGTCATCAGTACTGACATGTGAAAGTGCTATTACTACCCCTAAAACTGGATGTTGCTGCTATGACCAGGATGATTCCTTGGGTCATTAGCTCCTGATTCAGAACCCAGGATAGGTCCATCTGATTAGCTAAATCATAGTGCTAAGTCCCAGCTACAAAAAGTCAGGCTAAACAAACTTTTGATTCCTATGGTTGGATGTGGGCACTGCCTCCCAACATAATTTGTATCTTAAGAAATTCTACAAGCATAGACAAATGGTCCAATGGTCAAAAGCAAATAAATACTATGATAAATGTCCTCTATAGAGTCTGTTATTGTCAATTGTCATTGCATCAACTCCAACTAATGGTGACCTTATGTATAATAGAACCCAATGTTGCCTAGTCCTTTGCCGTCTTCCTGATTGTTGGTATGTTTGAGTCCATTGTTGTAGCTATCTAAGAGTTCAGCTAACTACCTAAGTACCTTTTGATGATGCAATCTCTAAACACTACTTTGTCAAAATAATTTGACATTTCAGGTTTACCTGATTTATCAGCCAAAGTATACTCAACTCAGTTAATGAATATAATACAGTAAAACTAGTTATTTGATTGGCTTTCTCTGCCAAGAAGTAGGAACAGTTAAACAATTTCATAAGTTGTGTAAATGAAAAAGAGATGATGTGAGTGGAGACCGTGGAATATCCCTTATTTGTGATGCAAAATGACAGATCAAAATTCCGTTATGTTCTGCTACATTTGCTCTTTGAAAATCTATTATATTTCACCATAAAAATAATTAATTTTACTGTCTGTCAGGGCAAGTATAGTACCATATAAAAGGAATTATTTAGTGCTTGCTGTATGCACACCAGTGCACTATTGCTTACAGGATATTCCTTTTGATGTCTGAGCACTGGTACTCTTTGCCTTCTAGTGTGTATTGCCTTTAATCAGCTTGACAGGATGAAATGCTACTTGTGGAAGGTAATTACAGGTTCTCAATGGAAATGACAGTGTAAAGCCAGCTAGAGGGTATTTGTCGCACTGGAGAGTGTACAAAAACGTACACAAACTAGGGCTCTCTGCAGAAAGACCCCTTCAGAGATAATGATAGAGCTGCTTTTGGGACTGATAATATCAGAGAGCAACCTGATAGGGGGTGCTGCATTCACCTTGGGTGAACAGCTGTGCTATCTATTCAAGAGAAGTTAAAAAAGAAGTGTTAAATAATGGGCAAATACTGCTGGGTACGTGCTCTGAAATGGACATGAGTTTTAAGAAGTAGTTATAAAAGAGGAGTTGTATTGAAATTTTGATTACTTGGGGAAACAGTTCAAATGTAGTATTGTTTCCAGTTCTTTTCAGGGAACTACATGACAGATCCAAGGATATTGCTGTAGGCTCTAAGTAAATTTTGATGTTTAATTGATGTAATAAGGTTTTCACTGAGATTTAATTGGCAGCACCAGAGAGCTGGCTGCTTGATGGCAAAAGCTGTGAATTGTGCAGCTGTGTATATACTTCATATTACATTTATTTAATGCTTGCAAGTGAGACTGGTTTTCAGCAAGTGATTTTCATTCGATATATTTTTATTGCTATATGCTTTAGGTCACAGTGTGTGTCCTTGCATAGAATTGTATTTGGCTTTTTTTTTTTTCCCATTCCCTAATTTATATTATTTTTATAGATGCATGTAACAAAATATATTGGGTATCACTCATTCAATCATATTTATGTATATAGTTATATATATAACTATATATGTATTCAATGTATTCAACAATTATTTATTTACTGAGTGTTTAATATATGTAAGGTACCAATCTAGAAACAACAAACAAAAAATAATTGCTTCCCTCATGGAGCTAGTATTCTAGAGCTCTCTGAGTATGGAAGTATATTGCATTCATATGCACCCCCGCACATTGTTGAGGGTATAGGTATGGTGTTTCCTACTTTGCTTGACCCTTTGCCATGCCTAAGTAAGAATAAGTTAGCAGTGAAACACTTCGTTGAAAGAGGATTATAAACGTACTGATTAGAAACGTAGGAGGGAGAAACTGAGAGTGCATATATATAAAAGCCAAGCTGGGAGACAATACATAGAAGAGGTTATAGTAACATCATTAAGTGTAGCATTTATTTAATCATTCAGAAAATATCCCTTGAATCCTTGCTATTTGCCAAGCATTTTTCTAGGGGCTAGGGATATAACAGGATTCCCTGGGTGGCACAAACAGTTAAGTGCTCAACAACTAGCCGAAAGATGGGCAATTGAAACCCACCTAGAGGCACCTTGGAAGACAGGCCTAGCCATCTGCTTCCAAAAAGTCACAACGTTGAAAACCCTATGGAAAAATTCTACTTTGCATACGTGGGGTTGCCATGAGTTGGAATCGACTAAATAAAAAATAGCATCTAAGAAAAGAGGAGTGTAGCAGTGATCAAGACAGGTAAGTTTCCTGCTGTCATGGACTTTATATTTGAATACAGATAGACAATAAAAAGTGAGAAAATAAATGAAAAAGAGACCATAAAAAGTGAAAAATACTCTGGGGATCAGTAAACAGAGGGGCCTAATTCTTAATTTATCATCTGGGTAGGCTACATTGAATTTGGTAGTCAATAAAGGCCCTCTGAGCTGGCACGAGAGGAATGCAATGGAGGAAGCAGCCATGTGCAGTCTGGGGCAGCCTTCCAGGACGAGGGGCTGGTAAGTGCAAAGGTCCTAAGGCTGAGGGAACTTGTTGTGTTTCAGGATCAGAAGGGCCAGTACAGCTGGGACTTTTTGAGGGTGTGCAAGAGTGTCTAAGAAAATTTCAGAGGGGTAGCCAGAGGTCAGATGACATATAGTTTTCTAGTAGAGCATTCACAATGTCAGGGATATTTTCTTCACTAGAAAAATAGCGTTATCAGTGTTAAAATAGTTCTAATACAGGTAAGTATAAAAAGGAGGAAAAAAAAAAAAAAACTTTATCCTATACCAAAACCTAAAACCAAACCTGTTGCCACTGAGTCGATTCTGACTCATAGCAAACCTATAGGGTTTTCAAGGCTGTAAATATTTATGGAAGCAAACTACCATGTCTTTCTCTTGCAGAGCAGCTGGTGGGTTCAAACCTCTGACCTTTCGGTTAGCAGCAAAGCACCTAGCCACTGTGCCACCAGGGCTCCTTCTCAATTCTATACACAGGTATAAATATTCTTAACATTGTGGTTATTTTGTTTCCATTCACCTTTCTATCCTTTTACACCCATGTGCGTATACATGCAGGCACACATGCGTGGGCATACACACAACTTTTTATTAAGCTGGAATTGTACTCTTCACATGGTTATGATCAGTTATTTTCACTTAATGTATTGAGAATATGTTTCCATGTCATCAAATATAAAAATAAATAATGAAATATAAAATTGATGTCATGCAGCATAAAATACATAACATATAACAATAAATAATATACAAAAAACAGTTTAATGGTAATACAAATATCAATGAATAATTTAAAAGAGCTCCAATTTTTTAGCATCACAAATATCAATGCCATAACCATTTTTATATATAAATATATGTGCAAATTTCTTATTTCCTAAGGTGAAACTATATCAAATGGTGTAATATTATTATAAAAAATATGGATTGATGTTGTTATTGTTGTGTGCAATCAAGTCTATTCCAACCCATAGTGACCCTATATGACAGAGTAGAACTGTCCTGTAGGATTTCCAAGGGAGCAGATAAGGTCTTTTCTCCTACTGAGCAGCTGGTGGGTTCAAACCCTGACCTTTCAGTTAGTAGGCAAGTATTTAACCATTGTGTCACCAGGGCTCCTTAAAAATATGGATAGAGCTTGCCAATTTCTACCTCTGAAATTTAAGCAGTATATAAGAATATCTGTATGTCTACCTCCTCTTCAAAACTATATATTTTCATATTTTAAATATGTAGGTTAATGGATAACAAATGATACCTCACTTTTATCTGTTTCTTTTGTGATTTCAGTTAAGACATGATATCAAGTTTGTTCATTTCATAGTTGTATTAATTATATATTGCTCCATAATAAATTATTGTATAAGTTAGTGACTTGAAATAACAAAGATTTATTGTAGTTTTCCTGGGCTAGTTATTTCAGGAGTACTTTAGCTGGGTGATTTCGGCTCAGGGTCTCTTATGTGGTTGCCGTCATCTGAAAGCTTGACTAGGGTTGGAAGATAAGCTTTTGAGGTGGCTTGCAGGTTATTGGCAGGAGGCCTCTCTTTTCCTTCACATGGGCTTCTCTGTGTGCTGCTTGACTATGATAACTAAATTCTTTCAGAGCAAACAATCTAAGAATATGAGGAGGTACTCAGAGTACCTTTTATAATCTAGTTGCCAAGTTTCACACCATCTCTTCTACTTCATTCAGTTTGCTAGAAGCAACTCATGAAGTCTAACACAGCTCTTGAAGAGAGGGGTCTAAAAAGATTGGTGGATGTTTTAAAAATAGTGCCAGTTTCTCACCAGCATGTTAACAGGCCATTGCCTGTATTACTACCACTAGTTTTACTACTAAAAAAAAACTTAGTGCCGTCAAGTTTTACTACTAGGAATGACTAATTCCACCACAACTATGACCTATAGTACAAAACTTCTCCACTCAGAGCTATTTTACAAGCTAGTTATTTATTCCAATTCATTGCTCTTAGAATTTTTTCCAGTTTGGAATGCTATAGTTTAGGCTATGTTCATGTGTTATCGACTACCTGTCTTTCAGAGTTTATTTTGAGAGAATAAGTCTGCCATAAATTCTGTCTCATTAATCATTTTGGGTTTCTGCTTAAATGAGTTTTGACTTTCATAAATTTATTTGTAAATTTATTTGTGTACTATTTGCTATTGTTGGAGCCCTGGTGGCATAGTGGTTAAGACCTCAGCTGCTAACCAAAAGGTCAATGGCTCAAATCCACCAGCTACTCCTTGGAAACCCTATGGGCAGTTCTACTGTTTCCTATAGGGTCGCTATGAGCCAGAACCACCTCGATGGCACCTAACAGCAACAATATTTGCTGCTGTTAGTTCCTCATCTAATATCTAGGATTATAAATACTATTTATTTTGAATAAGTTAAAATAGATTGAGGAAAGAAGAAAATGAGTGTTAGAGTTATATAGTGTAATGAGATGCTTTCGTTACTGTAGCCATGTACCTGCTTCTTAAAGCCTCTTTATCTGCTTGGCTTTAATTAGTAACTGTCTATCTAAAGCTCAAAAACAACCTTTCTCAAATAGTAGTTGTGAAGCTTAATGGGAGAATGTATTTATTCAAAGCTATGTTATTGCTTTTTCAGTGAGAGGCTAAGTCATGATAATTCAAGATATGGAAACCAGGGAGGGTGGAACAAGCGTGGAAAGCTATGTAACAAAAAAAGGCAGTAGACCTCTTGTCTGCTATTTGTATTTTATAAGTTTCTGTTTAATGATATGGCTTGGGAGGAGGAGAGAACAAAAATGAACTTTATAGATTAATTTTTTCTGCCTGCTTTTTGATGTATCTGTTGTGCCTTAATCATTCACTCAGAAAATGTTTACGGAGTACCTGCTGTGTTCCAGACATTGAGCTAGGTTTAAGGATATGGAGTTGAAAGATAGTGACCTTGCCTTAAAGAATTTGTATGTTGGGAAGATAGTCAAATAAACGGGCAATTATAATTGATGCATAAGTGCCATGAAATCAGTGTGAAAGAAAGGCCTAAGATAATTTTGATGGTACATATAATGTTAAGTTGTAATGCATAAAAAAAATGCATAAAGGAAATGTTAAAACGTGAGGCATGAGAAGTGGATACGGTCAGATAATGAAGGGTCTCGTATAGCCTGTTCACTGAAAAGTCTCCACACCAAGTGGAGATAACTGGATTTGAATTTATGACTTGCCTGTGAAATGGGGAAAACTGTATGTTTTGAAAGTTTGTGAAAATTAAAGATATAAAGCCTTGGCTGCTGTTGTTATTGTGAAAGTGACCCTGTCATGACAGAGAAACTATCAAAGGGATTAAAGTAGGAGGATACAGATTGGTATTTTGTAAAGTCATATTGGCAATTTCAGGGACATATGGGTTTTTTTTTTTTGGAATTCAGACTCTGAGGCAGGAATGCCAGCGAAGAGGCTATTGCAGAAATCCAGGGAATTGATGACAGCTTGAAGGGAAACAGTTCCAGTGCAAATGGGAGGAGGGGAGAGAGGTAAAAGAAACAGAATACGGAGGTCACGCTGAGTCGCCGAATGTGAGCAGTGAAGGAACAGGAGATATCTGAGATTCTGATTTGAAAAACCGAGTGGACTCTGGCCCCTTTCACCAAGAGAAAATGTCCAGGAGGGGCACCTACTTGCTGTTTTGAACTGTTTGGGCTTCTTAGTAATTTCCATACCATATCATCCTGTTCTCCCACTCTGGCCAGAGGAACTACTGTCTTTTCAAATGCCTCTCACCAGGCTCTCTTATAGACCTGGAGCTTTGGATTACAGCTTCCTTGCATCCTTTTCTACTTGTTTTTTTCCTGTCTTAATCTCTATAGCAGGCTCTTCAGATTTACTGTCTTGGAAAGTCTCCTCATCATTGTGTTCTATTCAATATCCTTAATACTCTCCTCTCAAGTTCTTTTTCTATTTCCATTCTCTCTAAAGCCCATCTTGGTCTTACATGCCAAGGTATTATTTCATAAATATTCAGTAACTACTTTAACTGAGTATTTATGATATAATACCTGAAATAGTAATTCTTAGCCATGGAATTCCCTTTACAAAAGACAAATTTTTAATTTTAGTAAAATTATAACACTGTATTTACTTTGATAAATGTAAATATTTCCAAACTTCATTTATACTCTATTTGTGGTGAAAAGCAAAAATAATAATAGAAAATAAAATTGTATGCCAAAAGTAGTTTTTGTCCCTGTTCCTATATAAAATATTCAAGTGATTTAATTCACCAAACATAGTAAGATAGTTCTTACTTATTAATTTATTTTTGTTTCCAAATAAGTATCTTATGGAGTCTATAGATTTAAGAAAGTTAGCTTTAAAAACATGAGTTTATTCAATTCAGTAGGACAATCAGGTATGGAGATTATATATAAGGAAAAAAGCAAGGTGATGGTTATATAAAGAAGAGCATTATTTATCACTTGTAGTCAAGGAAGTCAAGGGCTAATAGGAGAAATAGATATTAAAAAAAAAGTATGCAGGAATACCATATATTCTTAGTTATCTAGTACTGCTATAACAGAAATACCACAAGTGGATGGATTTAACAAAAAAATTTATTTTCTCACAGTCTAGCAGGTTACAAGTCCACATTTAGGGTGTCAGCTCCAGGGGAAAGCTTTCTCTTTCTGTTGGCTCTGGAGGAAAGTCCTTGTCCTCAATCTTTCCCTGGTCGAGGAGCTTCTCAGGCGCAGGGATCTCAGATCCAAAGGACACACACTGGTCCGGTCCTGCTTTCTTGGTGGTATGTGGTCCCCAACTCTGTGCTTGCTTCCCTTTCCTTTTATCTCTTGAGAGATAAGAGGTGGCGCAGGCCACACCCCAGGGAAACTCTGTTTACTTTGGATAAGAGAAGTGACCTGAGTAAGGGTGGTGTTATAATCCCACCTCTCAACATAAAATTACAATCACAAAATGGAGGCCAGCCACACAATACTGGGACTCATGGCCTAACCAAGCTGATAAACACATTTTGGGTGGGGGGGGCATAATTCAATCCATGACACATATACATTTAAGTACTAAAATTAAATGTCTTAAGATGAGTTATTAGGAAACAAGTTATTCTAAGCTATTGTACTGATTTGGCTTTAATACCAATTGGTGCTGAGCATAAATAACTGTGACACTTAACTGTATTACTAGTGTCTATATCAAAAAGTTTGACCTTACACAGATCAACAAGAAAAAGATTAACAACCAAAAGAAAAATGAGTAAAGTTTAAGGAAAGGTGTTTCACAAAATGAAAACAAAAACAAAGAAACTCCACAAATGCTAGTAAGCATATGAACAGTGTTTCTCTTCTTCCTAGAGTAATACAAATCAAACCATTAGTATAGCCTTTTTCACAAATACAGTTTTCTTTGAAAAGTAAATGCTATTTTTTATAAAGGGTATTTTGGGCTTTTGATATTTGCCTTGAATCTGTTTGAATTTAAATTGATTTGTCTATTTTAGGCAGGGTAGATTCTGTATTTATTGCTTGGTGGCTTCTAGCTGATGTATTTGGTGGAGTCGTAACAAATCAAAAACTTCTAGATTTGGTCTTCTTTACGTTTCCATAGTTCTCATAGTTTATCTGAGCACAAAAAAAATCACATTCTTGGTAGGAATTAGTTGAAGACCTTTTCCATCTGTAGACTTCTGATGGGAAGCTTTCAAGTACTGACCCACTATATTTGGGGTTTCATGAAATACTTCCTATAAGTTGCTTTGTACAGCTGGTGTAATTTGTTTTACATGTAAAGCTCATAACCATTTTCACAAAATGTTCTTTTAAGCTAACTTCATGTGTTTATTAACGCTGTTAAAGCACAGAAGACTGTATTTGCAGTAACCTATGAAGGAGTCTGTCACTGATAACCCATTGCACCCTGCAGTTGTAAATCTTAAAACCTGGATTTCGAGTGGACAAAAGAGACGTACCTCAGTATTATCTAAAGGGCAGGCTATTTCTCTTTCATTTTCTAAATTGGTTTATTGAGTAGAAATGCTTTTGTGGCTTTTTTTAAGGTAACTGAATGGCTCCTCTAAGACTGCCTCTATGTAATTTTATAAGAAATGGTCCATTAGATGCACACACACAAATAAATATGCCATCTTGTAGATCAGATAGGTGATTTAATGAGCTAGAACATATTTCCGTCTAACAGTTTTATTATCACATAGACAGAACCATTAAAAATAGACTAGCAAAATATAGCTACAAGATTGTGTTGCTACTCATTTCTTAGAATCAAATCCTAGATAACGGAGAAGGAGAATAAAAAGGACAGTGATGGAGAAATCAAAATTTTTAGGTGTAAGAACATTGAAAATGGGCTGCAAAAAAATGGAGGGTGGTCGAGGAATAAGATAGTTTTAAGATAAATTCATTCTTGGGACAGTTACATAAAACTTTTGCATAGCCCCCAGTAGATTCTCCAATATGTCATAAAGGTTTGCTGCAAAAGGTAGATGTTTAGAAAAGAAAAGAACCCAGAGCAGATTAAAAATATATCTGTGAGGCCCCCAAGTAAGCCGAAAAGACCTACTGCCAATAGGATTTGGAGATTTTTTTGAAGGAAATTCAAATGTCTTCTTTGTTATATAGAGGGTCAAAAAGCACACAGACGTAAAAAAAAAAAAAGAATAACTCATTAATATGCATGGGTTGGATTTGGCCCCCGAGATCTTAGATCAAATATGACTAGGTTTGCATTGCTTTAGGAAAATTGTAAAGCAATATTTAGAAAAAAAATTATACAATGAGATTTAGCATGTCAATTTGAGAAATAGTGCTTTGGTGCTAATGAGCAGATGCTCAACTGTGTATTGAGAGACCTGATGCAATTAAAAGACGTTTTTGGGTGGGAGGAGATCATTCAGCCATGCATCGCCTGTCAGATCTACCTTGGCCAGCTTTCTGTGTGACAGATGCAGTTAAATTTTCCTAAGCCTATTCAGCCAGCCATTAATTTGGCAACAGTCCCTCCAACAATAAGTTATAAGACCTGGGTTTGGAAGAAGACTTATGCATCTTTTTTTTTTTTTTTTTTTAATATAACAGAGATTCGATGTTTCATTGCAGCGATATGAACAAGCCTGATATTAGGATGAACCATTGACTTTTCAGGAGACAAATAGCGGCTGGACTGAAATTGGAAACTGGAGGGAGATATCTAATTGAGGGAGTCTGCTACACTCTAGTATATATTTTGATCTATTCATACACGTAGATGAATGATCGGTAGATAGATAGATAGATAGATAGATAGATAGATAGATAGATAGATAGATAAAACCTTTTAAAATAAGGGCAAAAATGTCTGTTTTTTTTAGAGTGAATGACTCTCCATCATCAGCAGCGTATCTTGAATTACACTAATTTTATTTTTAAAAAAATCATAAATGAGGAAGCCCGTGCATCTGAGTAGAAAAGTGGAGCTTGGAGACACCAATTCATTTATTGGAGGCAAAATTTGATTCAACTGATATACTTTCCCTGATGCATTCTTTTCCTTTTCTTTCTTCAGTTATCTTCAGGTCAGAGGCTGGCAGCATAATTAAAATTTGAATTATTTATGAAGAGCCATTAAAGTGGGTGGCTTGCAGATTAGTCAAAGACAGCGGAGCTGACACTAAGCTGCATTTCTTTTACTCTCTCACAATAAATAATATCTCGGTTGTATGCCTTGAAAATAAGCATACGATATCAAAGATTTTAAAAGAAAAAAACATGTAAAACATTGTGACCATTTACGTAAAAATGTACATAAGTGTGTATCTACAGTGATCATAATCTACACAAACAGACCTTTTGTGTGTGCATATATACCTAAAAGATATTTCTCTGCCGATAATTCATTAATATAGAATGAAAGTATAATTACCATGGGGAGCACATTTTTTGTAGATGTATAAAGCTATGACGAGAGCGATGGATAGACACACATGGGTGTCATTAAGTGTGCATTTTCTATTTGGACAGGGACACTGAAACAGTTCTGAAACATCTGTCACCAGCATGATGTGCTGAGAAGGAAAAGAAACAGAAACGATGTCTGTTTTCTCAAAAGCATTAGGATTTATAAACATAAACATTTTTTTATCTACCAATTAGAAAGAGTTTATGAGCCTGATGCAGTTTTTGAAAACAGTGAGAGCTGACGTATTAAACTAAAATATTCTCCCAGTTACCAGAGGGGGAAAATATGATGTGTTTCTTTATAGCCTTATCCTAGTCTTAGGGGAGAAAAGGAATATTCTGATACATTTCATTTTGCACAGAAATGGGGGTAAGCCTCTTTCAGTTTTGCTCCCCATCCCCATATAGATTGTATTCATATTACTTGAAGGAAAATGAACCAGGCGCTTTTATGTCATAGCTTTTTTTCTTAACTGTCCATGAGAATTGGCCAACAACAATGAATAATGGTCTTAATTCCACTGGAAAAGAAAAAAAAGTATATCTATACCTTTAATGTTATGTTTCATATATCTTTTAATATATGCCTAAAAATTTTTTTCTTTTTTAAAAAGAAATATTGTTGCTCAATTGAGTCATATTCATTTCTAATTTCAGAATAATTAGCTCTGGGGATAGGGTCAATCTTACATAATACTTTTTTTTTCTTAAAATATTTTTTCCTTAAAAATGCCAGCATGATTATCTTTTGGGCAAGTGGCATTATTTTAAAAATAAAACTTCCCAGGTTTAATCATTCAAGTTTAGAATAAAGTTCTCTCTGTTTGTCTGGGTCAAAATGACCAAAGCATTTTTTTTTTCAGCATGTTGGTGTTATATGTAAAATAGTAATGTATTTCTCCCTCTTCTTGTATTCTTTCTCTACGTTTATGTGAGACTTAAAAATCTCTAGCAGAGTCTCACATGCAGGTCACTGGATGTAACAATGATAAAATAACAATAGTGAGAGTAATAATAATAATAATAAACATTTCCTGCATCCAATTTGTTAGCATGAAACCACCACGTGCTTTGTCATTTTCAGAAGAAAGACCAGGTTGGTCAGTTTTATGTTAGCTTTTGAAATTAGCATTACTTCCACCTGAGTCATTTAAGAAGGAAAGATCATCCAGTTTTAACACTTTACATGTTAAGGTCATTGAAAGAAAAATACCAGTCAAGCATGCCAGCCTTTAACAACACAACAAGTCATTTACCTGAACTTCTCTGCTTAAAATAAAATTCCATATCTATTTCTGATGTCCTCTTTTCCCCATAGCTTTATGATGCCCTTAATCTGTGACATATGATTGCTTATATTTGACTAGAAATGATAAATTAATACACTATTCTTAACTCATAGGCAAACTACCTTTATGATTGTCACATGGTAATTTCATTAGGGCTAAAAAGGCAATGCTCCTTCTCACCAGAACATATCCCCTCCTTGATTAGTTTTTGAAAGGATACTTCATCAGCCTCAGGAAGGTTTAGCAAAATGGAAACACCACCACAAAGGGCTACTCCTTAGGTTGTGCTGAGTCATACTTCCCTTAAGAGAAAAAAAGGAAAAGAGAGTAGGAGGGAATGAGATTCTCAGAGCTGCATGTGCAGGCTCCTAAGGAGAGGAAAGGATACAACGCAATACAGGGTTTGCCAGAGTAGGTTCCACAGCACCCAGGTCCTGGGAGATGCACTATAAAAAGCAGGCTGTGGTCCAACAAATTCTCGACACCATTTATAATATATCTTTCTTCTCATAGACTGTTTAAACCCTTGGATGTATAAAAGGCATGGTGAGGTCCTACATTTTAAGAAATCTATTCAAGCTTGTTTAATCCAATGTTTTATTCCATATATATATATGGAAATGATGTCTGTTTTCTCAAAAGCATTAGGATTTATAAACATAAACTTTTTTATCTGCCAATTAGAATGAGTTTATGAGCTTGATGCAATTTTTGAGAATAGTGAGAGCTGACATAATGATGTTAAACTAAAATATTCTCCAAGTTAACAGAGAGGGAATATATATATATTCATATATATATATATATGAAACCAAACCCGTTGCCTTCAAGTTGAATCCTACTCATAGTGACCTTATAAGACAGAGTAGAACTGCTCCATAAGGTTTCCAAGGAGCACCTGGTGGATTCAAACAGTTGACCTTTTGGTTAGCAGCCAAATTCTTAACCACTATACCACCACCAGGGTTTTCACACACACACACACACACACACATATAAAATATCTTTTGGAAGTAATGTTCCTTAAACATACATTGAGAAATACCAGTGTAAGTGCTAAAAACAGGCTTTGTGATTGACTAGGCTAGAACAAAATCTGTGTCTATCAAGGTGAGAAACCTTGAGCAAGTTCCTTGACTTTTCAGACGTCAGTTCTTCAACTGTAAAGTGGTGCCAGTAATTTCTACTGACACAATTGTGTTAAGGATGGAATGCCATAATATATGGAAAACACTTGGCAAAGTTCTATCATACAATGATTTGATATTAATAAACTTCAAAGACTGATGTCTTTAAAGTCATATTTTACCTCTTTCAGCTGCTTGCTTACTTAACTGGGTCTTGCTTGAATTACTTGCTTATTGTTTCATGGGTATGGCATTACTTCTCAAGAAAATTATAAGTTTCCAATGATAAATACCTATTATTTTTGCCTTCTTGATATCTCTTTTAACTTCTTCTGGAAAAAGTACTGTAGTGCATATGATCCTGGTGGAGCTGTCAATAATGTTGATGCTGGTGCTGATATAAAAAATGACATCACATGGTAGTACTAGTTGAATGCCAGGCACTGCTTTAAGTTTTATATATATAGTACTTACGCCATATAAAAAATATGTGTTTTTTTATGTATATGTATATACAATATATATACACACACAAACACATACACAGAATTCTTACATCAAAATTTTGGCATAGGTACTATAATTATCTCAGGTTTACAGATTAAAAAAACAAAGCAGAGAGAGATTAAATAACTTGCTCAAGGCCACAGAGCTGATAAGTAGTTAAACGCAAGCAGTAGGGCTCCAGAGTCTGGGCCCTTAACTTCTGTAGTAACTTCTGTAGCATATGGCCACGTGAAGGCCCCTGTTTGTTTCCTCCCATCTGAGTGACATGTGACCCAAGCTAGGCCTAATTTTTCACTTCTTTAGTGATCCATATCCCTGTTTCTAGATGATTATGTGTTTCTACCTATTTTATAGGAGCCCGGGTGGTACGGTGGTTTAGAGCTTGGCTGCTAACCAAAAGGTTGGCAGTTCAAATCCACCAGCTGCTCATTGGGAACCCTGTGGGGCAGTTCTACTCTGTCCTGTTTATAGCCCCTGTAGTATTTGGGACTAGGAAGGTAGTACGTACTTAATAAATACTTAATTGAAGAGTTCTGATAATTCATTTCACCCTTAACCACCAATCAAGCCAAGATCCATACCTCTAGAAATTGTGCAATTTTGCAACCTAAGTTATTGACTGAATGGTTGTCAGAGCTGTTTTGCTACCAACTATGTTATCTCCCAATAGTTTATTATGAGAGGGAACTAGTTTTATTATGTTATGCAAAGTTCCCGAAAGACCAAGTATTTATTTAAATGACTTTCATTAGCCTTTTGGCAATCAAAATGTATATATCTCCTGAGACACCTTAGGATCTCCAAATTTGTTAATAGTGCTGTGCTGTATTAGCCCTTGATTACCCCCATTCGAGAAAGGTGGATAATGATATCCACCTCACAAAACTGGAAGACTATGGTAGCAAGTTGCAGAAGGGACCTTCAGGTAGGATCAGGAAGTGAGGAATTCACATTCAAATTCAGGATCTTAGCCTTAATGACTCAAGTGTGTACCTGAGACGTATAACAAATAAATCCATTGCCGTCAAATCAATTCCGGCTCATAGCAACCATAACTTTACATTAAACCTTTGGATTGCTCACAAATAGTCCAAACACCAAATGTAACATAAATGTTATATACACCCATATAAAAAAAACCAAAACCTGTTGCTGTCGAGTCGATTCTGACTCATAGCGACCCTACAGGACAGAGTAGAACTGCCCCATAGAGTTTCCAAGGAGTGCCTGGTAGATTCGAACTGCTGACCATTTGGTTAGCAGCTGTAGCTCTTAACCACTACACCACCAGGGTTTCCCACATATAGGACACTGAGACGTCTGTAATTTAAAATAAGATTTAGAAACTATCAATTTTACATTTAACCTTATCACGACCTAAATTATTTGGGTTGGAAACATACATAATTGTCTTTTCCTGAGTAGAAGATCATACTCAGTACCAAAACGGTCTACCATACTTCTAGAATCTGTATCTCTATCATCTATACCATCTATATCTGTATCTTTACACCTATACCTATATCTACGTCTGTATTTATATCTATGTATCTTTATCATCCATGTCTGTCTGAGTGTTTATTCAGGAATTAAACTTAGGAATTTATTTTCTTAAGAAATTATAGTTTTCCTCCTGTAGGCAGAAACTTTCAGAAGTATTGGCTTGTGTATTCCTCTATTAGGTCAGATGAGTGATTATTGAATAAAAAGAGGATACTGTTTTTTGGAAGACAGAAGTGTGATGACCATTTAAATACTTTGAAAAGAGCTTTCTTGATGATATATTTTAACTTGTAATTCACAGCTCTTTAGAGTGACACTCCACGTTTTAAACTAGGGATTTATAATTTTCCAGGGCAGTAGTGTTTATAAACTGGGAGCTTTAGTTCCATAAACCTTGCTGGCCAGATAAAGTTTATGCAAGGCTGGAGGACCGGAATGGTGGGCCTGCTCTAGAGTAGACAGACATTCTCTTAAAGGAAAGCAATATACATAAATGTTGTTCGTTGAACTGGACAATTTTATGTTTTTCAGATTGGCCAAGGAACTATTTCCTGAGCTGAAACTCACAGAAGCATTATTTTTCCACCCTCTGAAACAATGGTCAAATCCTAGGGAGAGGGCGTTAAGTGAAAACAGAAGGACTGTATTCTGTAGAGCACCTGGGAAGGGGGGAAAGCAATGTGAGTACATACTCTTTATAATGGAGAACATTGACTTACTTTCATCATGAGGGTAAAGGGGAGGGGCAGGATTCCCTTCATGTTCAATACTAGTGTCTTCAAATTTTGTCTGTATTGACTTGTACCTCTTACCTTTCAATCCCAGAAAAAAGTGTTCTTTCTTTTGCTAAAATCTGATCCCTTTACCTGTTTCAAAAACATTTACTCCCTCTTGCCTCCGACACTGGAGCCTTTCTTCACCAGCTTTTCCTCCTCTTATTTTATTTTCAGTCTCTTTCACTTTGCTCATTCCTACCTCAAAGTTTATGAAATTATACATACTCTAATACCTCCTATCTTTATAAGGAAAAGCTACAAATAAAATTCCTGTCCTTAAACTCTATATTCTCTTCTGGCTACTTTGTTTCTTCTCTTCTTTTTCTTTATAGCCAAACTCCTAGATGAATTAGGCTATGCCAGAGCTTCCCAGATTTGCAGATTTCATGGACCAGTATATATATATAAAAACCACCCTCCATTGCTGTTGAGTCGCATCCAACTCATAGCACTCATAGCAACCCTAAAGGACAGAGTAGAACTGCCCCATAGGGTTTCCAAGGAGTGTCTACTTGGTGGATTCGAACTATGCGACCAGAGTTCTATATACATATGTATACATATATATTTATAAAACTTTAGATGAATGTTTACAGAGCAAACTAGCTTCTTGTTAAACAATTAATACACATATTGTTTTGTGATATTGGTTGCCAACCACATAACATGTCAACACTCTCCCCTTCTTGACCTCAGGTTTCTCATTACCAGCTTTCCTCCCACCTCCTGCCTTCTTGTCCTTGCCCCTGGGCCGGTGTGCCCATTTAGTCTCATTTTCTTTTATGGGCCTGTCTAATCTTTGCCTGAAGGGTGAACCTCAGGAATGACTTCATTACTGTGCTAAAAGGGTGTCTGGGGGCCATACTCTTGTAGTTCCTCCAGTCTCTGTCAGACTAATAAGTCTGGTCTTTTTGTGTGTGTGTGATTAGAATTTTGTTGTACATTTTTCTCCAGTTCTGTCCGGGACCCTCTGTTGTGACCCCTGTCAGAGCAGCCAGTGGTGGTAGCCGGGCACCATCTAGTGCTGGACTCAGTCTGGTGGAGGCTATGGTACTTGTGGTTCATTAGTCCTTTGGATTAATCTTTCCCTTGTGTCTTATTATTTTCTACATTCTCCCTTGCTCCACATGGCATGACACCAATGGAGTATTTTGGATGGCCACTCATAAGCTTTTAAGACCCCAGATGCTACTGACCAAAGTAGATGTAGAACATTTTCTTTATAAACTATGTTATGCCCCTTGAGCTAAATGTTTCCCAAGACCATAGTCCCCACAGCCCTCAGCCTAGAAATTAGGTCCCTCAGGGAGTTTGGATGTATCTATGGAGCTTCTATGACTTTGCCTTCATCAAGTTGTGCTGGCTTCCCCAGTATTGTGTACTGTCTTACCCTTCACCAAACTGACCACTTACCTATTGTCTATTTAGTGTTTTTCCTTCCCCACCCCGCCCCTCCCTCGTAACCATCAAAGATCGTTGCTTTTTGTGTGTAAATCTTTTCATGTGTTTTTATAGTAGTGGTCTCATACGATATTTGTCCTTTTGTGGTTGACTTATCCAGATTCATCCTTGCTGTGAGAAGCTTCACAGATTCATCATTGTTCTTTATCATTGCGTACTATGGACCAGTATATTTTTTAAAAATGTAGAGACTAATTTAGATTACTAACAATTATTGTTACTAGCAATTAATCTCACTGACTAAATTTCATAAAAGACAGGACATTATAACACCACTGATGGAGGAAGAACATATTTACGATTATTTTGACTACCTGTTTCAGGGTTTACGTAGTGCTGGAGCATAGAATTCTTGCTCCCATTAACGTCATCATTTCTTTGTTGTGATCTTGTTGGTTCCAACTCTGTGCCTGTTGACATTTTAGGCATTTCCACATTGGCTTGGAATCAAAATAAGGAGTACAATTTAATTCATTGGATTAGACTGCCAGTTGTAAATGGAAATTATGCCAAGATGCATATGCATTTTCCCTGAAAATAGATGACTGACACTCAGTGTCTGTTTTCAGTGTCAAGGCAGGGGTAATGTATATGATTGGTGGGAAAATATAGATTGCTGTTGGCTCAAGGCCAGAACTGTCTCACATTCTGTGCCAGTCTCTTCTAGCAGCAAAGCAGACTAGAGCTCATTTGCTCAGTTGAAATACCTTGTGCATGCTTCACAAAAGGAAGGAAAGCTGAACTATTTCCTTGACTGAAATTCACATACTTTGAATGAAAAGTATTAAAACTTGACACAAATGTAAATAATAACGACAACATAGTATAATCTGCATAGTCTAGGGAGCAAAACGAAATGCTTCCAAATTGTAAAAATTCAGGTTAGTTTTTGCTACCACCTTCATCATTTTATACCTAAAGAATTATTTTGAGTCAGGCGTTTAAATTTTTATAACTTGTGATAAATCAAAAAACCGTTGCTGTTGAGTTGATTCCGACTTATAGCAACCCTATAGGATGGAGTAGAACTGCCGCATAGGGCTTTCAAGGAGTGCCTGGTGGATTCGAACTGCTGACCTTTTGGTTAGCAGCCATAGCTCTTAACCATTATGCCAGCAGGGTTTTTGAAACTTGTGATAGTATTATAATATTGCCAATGTAGGTGGTGTAATTAGAGCAGTTACTAAGTAGATCAAACATTCTTTTATGATGTATCTTATTTATTTATTTTTATTTCAAATTTTAAATGTCTTACAGATACAGATTATTTCAGTTCTTGATGCTTTTCCTTTGTCAAGGAAATACAATCCTATTATCTTCTAATGGGTGTTTTGATTTATGATTTTCATCTTTTAGCTTTAATTTTTAAGTCCAAAGTTTTCTAAGTAGAACCATATTCTTTTTGAAAGATTCAAATGTACTTTAAAACAGTCCTCTTAATTCCGTACCACTACTCTATTCTCTTTAACGTATGTACTACATGGGTGAACTATCGGTAGATGTCCATATTCACCTGTACTCAGAGAGCCATACAATGGTTGCATCTTCTACATAATCAGTATTACTCTATAGCCAAACTCAATGTGATCTTTAGCAAGAAATATTAGACAATAAACACAGTGAATTGTATAATGTAAGAATGAATTTGTGCATTTATAGTCATATATTTTAGTCAGTACATGACAGCTAGAGTTGAAGCATCCCACCATAACTTGGAGAGAAGTTTGAGCTCTGATAGTCAAATTTTTATTCATGTGAATACCCACATATACACATTGGAAGGCTGCAGTATGACTCTAAGTAATCCAGAATGACTGTTTCAGTAACTTGATTGAAAGTATAAACCTAAAGAAGGAAAGTGGTATTTCGAAGGGTAAATGTTCTGTAATTCAAGCAAAGGAAAAAAAGATATCACAGAGAAAACCTTTAGCAATGAACAATCAAGCAGTATCTCTAGAGGGGGGCATTAACCATTGGACTTTGACCTTCAGGTACCATTGGAGAGACTATTCCTGGGTGCATCATTCTATACTAATTTAGTCTCAATAATTGTTTGATTGTTCTAAGGCCCTTTTTCTGATTATGTGCTCAAAAACAATTTTCTGTTTATCATTTGGCTTTTCAAGAAGTTCTGCAGGGAGATAATGTATAGGTTATGCCAATTAGAATATCCTAGAAAAGGATGTTTCTCTTTAAAAATCGAAGGTTTTATATCCTAACAGAATCTAATGATCTGGGTTAATTCTCTCCTTCATGAAGTATATATTAAGAGCCCACTCTTGGGCCAGGGTTTATTTGATGCTCTGGGTAAACATCAGTGAATAAATGGGAAAGTTGCTTGTCCTCAAAAAGCTTGTATTGTAGAGTGGTGAAATAGACAGATACATTCACGTTGAGAAAAAGACAATGAAGGCTGTAAACATGGTGACAGGATACTGAGTAGCTAGAGGCATGGGGAGAGAGTAGATCAGGAGGAGGGAGTCAGGGGGCTGATACCTGAACTAGGAATTAAAAGTGAGGAACTAAAGGTAATCATGTGGAAGCAGAAGAGTGTTCTAAGCAGAGAAAATCAAAAGTGCAAGTATTCCGAGCAGACTAGAATTTCAGTGTAGGGAAGAGGCTAATAGAGGTGGAATAAGGTCAGGCTAAGTAGAACCTTATACATCAGCGAGTTTGGATTTTTTTATAAATGCAATATGTGGGAAAGTTTTGTCTATACCCGAGAGATGAATCCACTTCAAGGGTACTAATGAAACCAGGGTTCTGAAGCTGAATGCTGAAAGCCTGTCTCTGGAAGGTGGTAAATTAAGCAAAGTAATGAAACCTATCCTAGGAGGTCTTTTGAAGCTGGTATTTCTCACAATCTGTATCTGCAGACTTTTCCTATATGTATATGCTACCAAAAAGATGAATGGTAACAATATGTATCAACAGTGTTATATAAAATGTCATACTTCTGATGATTGTTTTTTTCAAAGCATATGACTGACACTATATTGCTAACTCAGGAAATATGCTTATTTGGACAAAGAGAGGCCACACAACCTATAAGGGCATACATGCTGTTTTACAACTAAGTCTTAAACACATTCCTTTCTCACAATCCTAGTGAGACACCAAAAAGTCACTTGAAGAATTAAGAAATAGAATAATGAGGTAAAACAAATGAAAATATAAAGAAAAATGAACCAGTAAAAACTCTGTGAAAACAAAGCAACCTTTTATGGCTTTCTTTTTCCACAATTATATACAAATGTTGGAGCCCTGTTGGCACAGTGGTTAAGATCTCGACTGCTACTCAATAGGTCAACAGTTCAAATCTACCAGCTACTCATTGGAAACCCTATGGGGTAGTCCTGCTCTGTCCTGTAGGGTCGATATGAGCAGAAATCAACATGATGACAAAAGGTTTGGTTTTAATGCAAGTGTTGCTACATCTTTTCCCTCATAACAACATCTCTGTAAAATATAGGACGTCCAGAGGATTTATGTTGAATGTTAAGTTGTTTTGTTTGTTTGTTTCTTTTACACTCTCTTTTGGAAGGACAGAGTAAGAAGAAATCAAATTAAATTGCAGAGGTTAGATGAAATGGGGTGAGAGGATGGAGGATGTGACCTTTTTCAGTCTTTAATGATGTGTAATTCACTTCTTAATGACCCTCTATTTAGTATGTAGCAAAGAAAAATATGATTTGTTATTTCCTCACTGGTAAATTAGAATAAAGATTGAATGAATAATCTGCTGATGGCATGAATTTTTGGTGTTGTTTTCTTTTTAAGTCGGAATAGAAACACTCTCTAAGCGTGGAAGCAGGGGGAAGGGTGAATCTAACCATCAAACTGAGTTGTCAAGAAAGAAGAGCATTCCTTTCTAAAAATCCTGCCACTGAAAAAAATATTTTGACCTCCTGTTTTGTAGCCATATGGGAACATACTAAATTCAAGGTTCAATAGTTTCAGGGAATCTGCTGTAAAACCTTGCAAGTTCCTGGAGAATAAATATTAAATATGTTTTATTTCTAGTGTAAAAATTATGTGATAGAAGTATATGATATGGAGCCATGAAATTTATTAAATAAAAATACCATATAAAAATTTAAAATTAAACAGCATTTACAACATTAATGCACATTTTGTATACCAATATTTTATGCCTTACCAAGATCCTTTTTGGTTGCCTTGGTTTTGCGTGTTAAAATATTTATTGGTGTATTTTAGATTTCCTTGTAAAATGATACTGTCTTCCAGAGACAATAATTCTTATCATTATGCCTTTGACTAATATTCCAGATTTTAGATTTCCTTATCTGTCCTCCAACCCACCTTCTCCAACTACCATGTCTGTATCTGAGTTAAGTGTTCCTTCTTTTTGCTTAAATAGCTTATTCCCGTCATACTGCAGTGTCGTTTTCTAGTACTGAAATACCTACTATTTTGTAACTAGTTGAGGTCAGGAAAGGATGGACCCCTGGTGGCACCGAGGTTAAAGCGCTTTACTGATAACCAAAAGGTTGGCAGTTCAAACCCACTATCCTCTCCACAGGAGAGAGGTGTGAGTCTGCTTCTATAAAGATTTCAGCCTTGGAAACCCTGTGGGGCAGTTCTACTGTGTCCTGTACGGTTGCTATGAGTTGGGATCAACTCGACAGCAGTGGGTTTAGTTTGAGGTTGGGAGTTGAACATACTTGAGCTCCATTGTTGAGCAGAGTAGGCATTTGAACCAGATAACATGTTTAAGAGAGGCAGTATCAGTTGTAGTTGAGATGAGGGGAAGCTACCTTGCCAGTGTTCAAATCCCAGCTTTATTACTTATTAGCTGTTACTAGTAGGCAAGTTAACCTCTGTACCTTACTTTACTGAATGGTAAAACGGGGACTACAGGAATACCTAACTAGGAGCATAGTTGTAATGACTACATCAAGCAGTTAGCAAAATACTTGGCATATTGTTAGTGCTCAAATGACTATTAACTATTAATATTATTACAAAGTGGGAGGGCATATCAACATTCAGAATATATTTAATTTGCTTCCCTGAGTCATACTCATTAACATCCTCATATTGGAGTGCAAGTAATAGGCCAGGATATATAATACCTACTAATAGGTCTAATGGAAACCCTGGTGGTGTAGTGGTTAAGAGGTATGGCTGCTACCAAAAGGTCAGCAGTTTGAATCCACCAGATGCTGCTTGGAAACCCTATGGGGCAGTTCTGTTCTGTCCTATGGGGGTCGCTATGAGTCCGAATCAACTCAATGGCAACAGGTCTTTTTTTTTTTTTTTTTTAATAGGTCTAATATAATAAGTTACAGATAAACATTTGGTACTCCTGTATTTTGAAGGACAAATAAATTCCAGTAATGAAAAATACATAAATTATACAGAAAAAAATGATGATTTGCTAGGCATTTTATATTGCATATCTCCTGTAGTTCTATAACTGAGAACTCTTTATTAACCAAAAAAAAAATGTTAAAGGTGGTCCTTACAAATCTAGAGAGATGGCATCAAGCACGTCCCAGTTTAAACCAATCTCCTGCTCCTCCAAGCTGTATAACCTCTGCCAGACTGCTTGACAATTCCTAATTAACTTGGGAGTTACTTTAATCAATCTAACGTGTGGCGTACAAAAATCTGGAAAAACATGATTTCAATGGATGTGGCTAGGTTATGGTTTTGAAAATAAAAGGAGTAGAGGGCATAACACCACCATATCACTCACATACCTGAGAAAAGCTATGGAAAAATATATTACAATTCAATCATTTCTCACTTTACTGTTCTTGGTGAGGATGAATGATAGAGTGCTTTACAAGAATATAATTGCATCTTCACCATGAAAGTACATGGAACTTTTTTGGATTATTTTATATATATATGTATGTATGTATGTGTTTTTAGGTAAATTACATGCAATGAAATACACAAATCTTAAAAAAAAATTTTTTTTTTTAAGTGTGAAATTTTCTGAGCTTTGACAGCCATTTAACCTAGATTTCTATCATGATATAGACGATGCCCCAAATCACAGAAGGTTCCTTTGTGCCCCTTCTTGGGATTGTCCTTAGTGTGAGATTTAAACTTTGTTTTCTTCTATTTCAGTTGCAACTTCTTTTGTTGTTGTTATTGTCGTTAGGTGCCGTTGAGTCGGTTCCGACTCATAGTGACCCTATGTACCATAGAATGAAACACTGCATGGTCATGCGCCATCCTCACAATCATCGTTATGCTTGAGCCCATTCTTGTAGCCACCGTGTCAGTCCATCTCATTGAGGGTCTTCCTCTTTTCCGCAACTTATTTTAGGAGCTAGTAAACTGATCATGATACAAGTCCTTAAAAATGCAGAAATTATTCAGGTGGTAGAAGCAGGTGGTGTTTCTGGCTTTATTTAGTATTGCTCAATAACTTCTCAATACATCATGGCATTGAGAGATGGGAGATATAGGAGAGTATAAGAGACTGACATTCTTTATTATGTCCCCTACTTTAATGAGTTTTGATTTCAGATAGAGCTAGTTGATTTGTTATGTTTCTTATGACTGTTTCTTCTTGTTCCTGGCTGCATTTATTTAAATAAATAGATATGTACAACAGACTCTCTTAACATTTGAAAATATCTGGGGAAGGATTTTAAAATATATATACAAATCAAGTCCTGAGATATTCTTGTGGTTAAGTGTGATTTCTGATTGCTGATAGCCTTTGGAAAAATATGACAGTGTTGGAAAACAGTATTCCAAAGATAGGTATTTGAAATTGCCAGTAAATCAGAGCAGTCATAAAACTCTTTTTAAGAAAAGAGAAGACACAGAAGAGTCAATATTTAATTTCTTGGAATAATGCTCTGTAATGAAAGCAGAATGCTAAAAATCAAAAGTAAAAACAAATAAAAAATTAATTAAAATAAAATGTCTTACTATATTTTGGTAAGTTAGAAATTCAAATTTATTAAGATTTGGTATCTGTAATTGCACTGCTTAAGCAATAACAATAGAAGTTTAGATCCTCCTGGAGTAGCGTTCACTCTCAAAGAGGAGATAATTAATCCACTAGCTGAGGATTCCTAGGAACCACTTTGAATGTACTAAGTTGCATAATAAAGTAAAAACGAGGATAATCTTCAGGAGATATTGATGGGGAAAGATAAGCTGCTATTAATATGGTCCCTAAGAAACAAAATATTTTCCCGCTATGAAAATTCATTTTTATAAGGTCATCTCCCTGGGCTGTTTTTCTCTCAGCACATGGTGTTCTCAGGCTTCCTTAAAATGAGGAGGAATTACAGGGAAGGTGTTGAGTCCGTTATGTTGGCTGTTTACTCGCCACTCATTTCTTACCACTCCCTTCCCCCAAGCTCTTACATGCTAACAGTCACAGATTTAGGTAGGATTTCAGGAGCAGGTTCTGACTGGGTGGCACAAGTGGTTAAGTGCTCAACTACTAGCTAAAAGTTTGGGAGTTGGAACCCACCCAGAGGCACCTTGGAAGTTAGGCCCAATCTGCTTCTGAGAGGTCACAGCCTTGAAAACTCTATGGAGCGGTTCCACTTTGCACACATGGGGTTGCCATGAGTTGTAATTGACTCGAGAGCAACAACTACAAGCCAACCCAGAATCAGGATGACGATTAAAATCTGTCTAAGCCAATCAGCACAAGGCATGTCTCTGATTTCAGAGATTGCTTCAAGGGTGTTCTAACAGTTAGGCACAGAAAAGTTGATTGATGTTTATTAAAAAAAAAATCTCTTTTTCTCTCCCTGGGTGGAAACCGATGATTTCAACTCTGCTTCTGTCCCCAGCTATTTTGCAACCATGAGATTAGCTCAACTGAAGATGATGCCAATACCTGGAGATGATTAGAGCCGAGGGGATGTGTTGCCTTTCTTTAACATGGCAAAATAAATGTTTCTCAGCCTAGCTCTTGCATACTTTTACAGCTCATCTCCAGTCTGTTTCCTGCCTTCACTCAGCCATATTCTTACAGCTTAAGGGCTCTCAGACTATCCCAGACTCATTTCCCTAAATTTCTTTCTTTTCTCCAAGTTCCTCTGCCTGGAATCCTCTGTATATTTATACTTCTTGAATGCCTAACTACCATTTATCCTTTAAGACTAGACTCCAAGGTAACTGTCTCTCAGAAGTATTACCTAGTGTCTTTTACCCCTGGCCCTTCTCTGTGCTCCCAAGGCACCTGGGAAAGCCTCTACATTGAATCTCAAGGGAAGTTTTTTGTTTTTGACATTTGTCACTAAACATGTTTACAAAAGGTGCTTATTCATTTCTATGTCCAAAGGACCATCCCTTTTCCTCTAGCAGTCTTACGGCAGGATTTTGATATATTACACCAATTCAGCTTTTTTAGAATTGAGAAGTAACTGCATGTCTGATATGGTGCCAAGTATATGAAACTGATTTAAAAAAGAAAAAAATCATGTTTCAGATGGAATCAGGTACAAGAATAATATTGGCAACTTAAGTGTGCAATGTCACGTCAAATAATTTGAAAATAAATTACTTGGCTGCTTCAAGCGTTAGCCTCTGAATAAGAAAACACTTGTGCAGATCTTACCCTTCACATTTTTATAATCATCACAGTCCTTTTTAAATGACTGTATGAGACAAATTCTTGGGAAAATAAATGGCACAATTCCAATAGGGTCACACTGGAGTTTCGTTCCTGTATGAACCAGAGAGCTTCCCTCTCTTCTCAGGTCACCCACAATGCCCCTTTCCCCAATTATCAGTCTTCCAAAGGGAAGGCCACAGGGGAAGAGAAGTCTCTTGGGGACATTAATGGCTCAGTGGAAATCTGCCAACAATTTAGAAAAAACAGTCAAAATGAGTATGTGATAATGAGTAGGCAGCGTTAACCTTATGCATGAAGCACTTTATCATTGTCATTTTATTGTGGTTATTAATATTATATATACACACGGTTGTGACCTACAGCAACTTAGAATCTAACGTAGTAACTACTAGTGTCTGCATACCTGTGTAATACCTTCAGATGGGCTTTATCCCACACAGTGTTTTAAGTGTTAGATTGGTTGCAATGTAAGCTGTTTGGTGCCTATTGTTTATACCTGGGCCTTTTCATACATTTGTGTTAACTTTCTACTTTTTAAATGAGGAATAGTTGGGCTTCTTTTTGTCAGATGTTGAAGTTTATGGTGGAAGAGCTGAGGCCTTTTCTCTCTTGCACGTGTCCTCTCTGTCTCTCTGTGTTTCATAGAGGTTACATTTGTTCTTTTCATAATATTTATCTCTCCTCAAATTTCATGTCTACAGAATAATGAAATTACAATATGAAAACATTTCCACCTTGATTTATTTTAAGAAAAATTTGCTAACTAGATCAAAACAACATGGAGATATGGAGATTGTTTTAGTTAATATATTTAGATAATATATTAAAAAGTGGTTATGTCAACCTGATATCATATCAAGCAAAGCCTGTGTTTCCATGACAAAGCACCAACAAATCCAGCAGCACTTGTTTGAAATTTGTCTCAGGGTAGTGCTCAGTGGGCAGCTCGGGAGGGGTTAGGTCCCTCCACTTTCACTCCTAGAGTCAAACATGTTGTGAAAAAATATTGGCATGGTTTAATTCCAAATTTGTTACCAAAATATATTTTTCGCACTTTAATATCTCCATTTTAAAATCTCCAAGTGACATAAAGGAGGCAAAAGTAAGTAATATGACTGGTGGTTCTAAAACTTTACTCTGTCCAGCAGGTTGCGGTTTCCCCTTCTCAAGGCTGGTAACTCTGGTGGATAAGGGACAGAGAGGAGAGGAAGAACATCCTAGGTGTGGGGAGCCATCTTCATGCCTTGTCTGCACTGTGTTTGTGTGTATTTGTGGGGTGACAGTGGGAGGGAATGAGAATGACATATACAACTGACAGAATTAAACCAAAAGGCACCAAAATTCCATTTCAAACTCCCTCAGGCCTGTTAAGATGTATTGCCCTCTTCATAAAGTTTAAAATTGTATGAATATTCTCCACAACAACCTAAAAACAGTTTTACAGAACAACTGGCAACCGAATGAGTTTGTACAGAGATCTCAACCATTTTATTTGCTGACCAAAGAAAGATTATTTTTTATTTCGTTACTTACATTTTGTATACATTCAAAAGAGGAGGCAATGGCATATTATGATAGTGAATTAGGATAAGAGACTTCTGCCACTGGTCTCGGCTTTTCCCCTTTCCTTCATGAATGAATGTCTGGTTCTGGGAAACTTCAAATAAGGGTCATGGTCATTTTCTTAATTCAATCATTTTGTTTAAATATCTCATCCATACTTTGGTTTATGAAAAAAAAAAAAAAAAGGAGTTCAGGGTCAGTTTGTAGATCCAGTGAAAACAGAGTGGGGAAGTGCGGGGGTGCTGACTGCCTTCCAGATGTTTTCACCCAAAACACAGGTTTCTGCAAAGAAACCCACTCCTTCCTTTTAAATGTGACGGTTGTATTATTTTCCTCTTATTTAGTTAGTTGCTTTAGTAGGAAACACAGAAGAAAGATCCTTCTCTCAGGCCCTTCCAAAAGTCTCTTCACCCTGCTAACACACACACACACACACACACACTCACTCACTCACTCACTCACTCACTCACTCACTTATACAGTCACAGATCAGACAAGACGTAAAGTAGGGACTTTACCCCAGTTACACTCATGAAGTAGTTTTAAAATAAAATGGATCTCATCCTGGTATCAAAAAAGTCTTAAGATATTTCTTAGATATTTCTGTTTTCAAATAAGAGCAGATTGGTTAGTTAAATATGATGCATATTTATGGTACCAGATATTTGTTTATTGACATGAAAAAACTTTCATGTTCTACTCTCATGTCAGCAAAAATAGGTTACACAAGAATATTTATAATATGATAAAATATATACCAAATAATGTATACATTATTACTTTAAAACATGGAAGAATATGTATATTTAAGATATTAATTGAGTGCTGTATAGATTATTTGTTTATTTGCTTATCAGTATTTTCTAGATTTTCTACAACGGGCATCAGGTACTTATAAATGATTTTTTTTTGTTTTATTTTTGGTGTTTTGTAAAAAACAAAAGTGTTCTTGGAAACAAAGGCTTCAGACTCTGAAGCGATGATACTATGACAGCTTGAAATAAGTTTACCTAGAATGAAAAGTATCTAGAATACGTAAGCTGTGCAACAGCTGGCCTTTAGTGGGGGTGACGCCACAAATATATTCACACCTGCATAGAATAAATTTATTTAAATTGATGGAAACCCTGGTGTCGTAGTGGTTAAGTGCTACGGCTGCTAACCAAGAGGTCAGCAGTTCGAATCTGCCAGGCACTCCTTAGAAACTCTGTGGGGCAGTTCTACTCTGTCCTATAGTGTCGCTATGAGTGGGAATCAACTTGACGGCAGTGGGTTTGTTTTTCTGGTTTTTATATCAATTACATTTTATTTAAATTGTTTATGATAAAGTACAAACTATCATGGAAAGGATATTTAAAATAAATTTGTAGCTTATGCTATGCCTGGAGGCAAAGCTACTGGGACTTACAGACTTTTATAGAATATGTATGCATCCTATCCTCTGCTGTTACCAGTTCTCCTAGGTGAAAAAAGAGACACGATAACTTTCCCTTTAAAGTAAATTTTATAAAACGAACTAAACTTTCTCTAAACTCTGTGTCTGTGTGTTTGTATTGTGTTGAACAATAAATTCACAACATTTTGACTTAAAGAATATTTAAGAATGTCTTATGGCAAAATGTGGGGTTCCATTTTTTTTTTTTTTTTTTAATATAAAACAAGTCTCCTCACCAATCTTACTATATATAGTTTTTAGGTATTCAGTTACTAGAGTTTTCTTGCATCTTGGAAAACACCAAACCGAAGGGTTCTGGTCCCTTTGGAAGCCATTAAAGGTGAATTTCAATTGTGTAGTGGAGACTTCAGCAAGGGTAGAGAATTATTCAGGGGTTTATTCAAGACAAAAACAAATTAAGCTTCATTGCAGGGCTGCTGAGCATGCTGTTAGCCCAAGGGAATTCAGAGAATTTTGCCTTACCTGCGATAACGATGATTTGAGTAAGACAGCGATCACTGACACTATGAAGCCTTAATGTCCTGTGGCAACCATAAGGTTTGCCATGGAATTGGTGTGCAGGCGACATGTTATATTTCTTGGCTGGAGTTAGTGCTACTCCATATGTTTTAGTGGACATGCTGGGAGATGCTTTATGCTTTGTTAGAAAATCAGCTCTGAGCCGTTGCTGTTTCTATTTTATTACACCTTTCCCCAAGTGTAATAAAATAGAAAAGTATAACATAATAGAGGCAGTAATGGCCAAAGATTTTTCCGCCATGTATGATTGACATGATCTTGATGGAAAACACATTACAATTGTCTGTGGAAGAGGATTATGGTCAAAATTATACATTTAAAAATCGTACTAGTTACTGTATTTATTTAAGTGTGTTAAAGTTGGCATTGTTAGGATAGGGTTTTGAAAACATAGAATTTTAAAAGGCCTAATGGCTTGATCTTTTAGCTACTCTTTAACAGAGATCCCTAGGGTATACTTTATCAAGCTGTCAGTACGGGAGATGCCCTATGCACCTTACTGAAGATGAAATCCCTGGGACACTTGTGGTCTGCCATTACAACCCAGGCAGTCACACCTGTCATAACTTTTGAGCTACTTCTAAAATACTGCTTTACCTCCTTTAATTTTGGATTTGAGGATTATATAAGCTATCTATATCCAGGGACAAATCGTGTTTGTAAATTAATATTTTCTATTGACTAGAATTGCATTTTTGTTAACCTTTACTTCTGAGTATTTATTGGTGTTTCCGTGGCACTTTAATTTAGTTATATATCTTTGCCTCAGATTCTCTATCAGCTTTTACTGTTCCATAAATAAGCTTTGAAGAGAGAAAAGACCCAGAGAGTTTTTATATAAAGGAATACATGTATAATAATAAAACTCAAAGCTCAGTTTTCACACACATTCATGCACACCTTTTAACCTAAGTGTACTTAAAAAATAGTAAATTAATAATGTCCCTGCTGGCTTGTCCTAGTTCTGCCACCCACTGCACATATGACATTGTGTAAAAGCAAGTGCCTCTTGTATGATACGACAGCTGCTTAAAAGGTGCTTGTGAAGATCAAATACGATAATGGGTGTAGCAGTACTTTAAAAACTTTTAAGCACTACTACCCATAAAAGACGACACCGCATCAAGGATTGTTAACTAATGAAGAACTTTATTCTTATAAAGAGAAAAATTTCCTTCATGTGACTTTGTTTTCTATGGCAAGTTACTTCTAATCACGATTATCCTGCACTTTTCTTGTTTAATTTCATTTTCCTTTTATCTCAACTAATTAAGCCATTTGATCACATAATGTTTCAGTCCCACATGGGCTTTAGGCCTATCTCTTAGAAGTGGTTACTGGATGTAGTTTAATATGGGTTAGGACTGCTATATATATATGTATATATACACACACACACACACATATATATACACACACACATATATACACACAATATACATATATATGCACACACACATATATACACACAATATACATATATATGCACACACACATATATACACACAATATACATATATATGCTTAATATATATTAAAAATGTATATATACACATGATATACATATATATGCTTAATATATAGAAATATATTTTATATAATATAATAAATATAATATACATTATATATAATATATATAATGTATCTAATTTCAGATATAAGAAGATATCTGTGAAGATCATTTTAAATTACAGTTATGATTAGTAGTTATTTTAGATTTTTTTGTTCCTCTAAATCACTTTCTTCTTTTTTATCTCATGGTATTATACAAACCTCTTTGATAAATAAAAGGATTTGTGGGAAGGTTTGGATACCTCATCCCTTAGTGTCATGAAGGATTTGAAATTAAAGCTGATTAAAATCCTAATAAGTGAATATATCTATGAAGTACCATTTATGCATTGAGATAAAAATGTCAATTTTAATAAGAAGAATGCACTTTGTGTCTATGAAACATTTTCCCTTGGAAGCTTAAAGCCTTTGAAAAAAATCATAAAACCCACAAATTATCTCATTAATGTGCACATTAATTAATGAAATTGTTTTCCCTCTCATTTAAATGTATAAATCAAGATGAAATATGAAAGAGTTTCTACTTCTAAATTAGTCTGTTGAAGAAACAGTGAGCACAGCCCAGAAAATCCTTAAAAATGTTGGGCTCCTGTTCCTTTCTGAAGCCAGTATGGGATTTCTGTTCACCTTTAAAAAATGGAAATTTTAACCTTTAAATGCAAGAACCGCTAACCATCTTTTTTAAAAATTTAAAAGCTAGGGCTAAATATAAATAATTCTATGATTTCAATATTTGAGGTTGTATAGACTATGCGCTTGTCAGTTTGTCATACCGCGGTGGCTTGCGTGTTGCTGTGATGCTGGAAGCTATGCCACTGATATTTCAAATACCAGCAGTGTTGCTCATGGTGAATAGGTTTCAGTGGAGCTTTCACAGCAAGACAGACTGGCAGGAAGGACCTGATGGTCTACTTCTAAAAAAATTGGCCAGTAACTACCTTCTGCGTAGCAGTTGTCTTGGAAGAAGCACAGCCAGAGTACTCCTTGGAAGTGAGAATGGCAAGGCTTTGTGTCACATACTTTCGACATGTTATCGGAAGGGTCAAGTCCCTGGAGAAGGATGTCATACTTGATAAGGAAAGGGTAAGCAAAAAAGAGGAAGACCCTTGATGAGATGGACTGACACAGCGACTGCAACAGTGGGCTCAAATATAGCAATGACTGTGAGGACGCTGCAGAGCTGGGCAGTGTTTTGTTCTGTCTTATATAGGAACCAACCTGATGGCACCTAACAGCAACAGCATAGAATAAAGTTTAAGAGCTTGGACTTTGGAATCTGATCACAGGTTTCTTCTAGCTGCATCAATGTAGTGTGTGGTGTGAGCTCATGGCCTCCCTGTACCTCAGCCTTCTCCCCTGTGAAGTGGGGACCATGATAATACCTTGTTCATAGATTTGTTGTGGGGATTAAAAGGAACAATGTATGTAGGCACTATGTGTACTGCTGGACAAATAGCAGGTATTCAGTAATTGTTGAGTCAGTGTGGACAATAACAAGTAAATATTTGGATAGCCAATCTCTTCTAATTGAGAATTTTGTTTCCCTGTTGTAGGAACAGATATGAACCAATCATATGTCAAACATGTATTAAAAGAAAAAAAAAATGTTTATAAGGCATGAGCTCTATAGTAGAATTGAGTTTTAAGTGATTTACTGCTAAAATCAGCCAGGATTCTTTTCTTCTTTGGAAGGGTGTGTGTGTGTGTGTGTGTGTATATATATATATATATATATAAAATGTTAATCTATACATGTATTTATATATATATATTTAAATAGTGTGTGTGAAGGTTGGGATGGTAGACGATTGGGTGAGGCTGGGTTGGGAAAGACTTGAAACAATAAAGAAGTAAAGATGTAAAGAACAGTTTTGTTTCCTTTATCAACTTAAAATCTTGGTTACGTTAGAAAAGATCAGAAGAGTGCCATTTAAAATGTTTCGATTCAGAATTTAAATAGATATTTGTGTTAACATTAGACTTAAAATATTTCAAAATGTTTTGGTATCGTAACTCTACAGAGTTAAATGTGCAATTTTTAAATATCTTAAAAAGTTTTGTGAGAAACTTGTCTTCTGGTTTTAAAGCAATCTGGACTTTCATAGTATAATGAGCTATTTCCTAACCCTCAAACTAAATAAGATTTTCATACATATTCTTGATTTGAATACAATGTGAACAAAATACATGTTTTCTTGATTGTACAAAGTATTTGTTTTTCAGCAATAAATACAGTACTAGCCTAACTTATAAAATTGATTTGAAATGTGTAAATGAGTAGAATATAAAAACAAATAAAAAAAAGAAAAAATCAGTCCAGTGAGTCCATTTGGAGAAGGAAAATTTTCTATTTTATATAATGAAAATCCTTTTTGTGTTATTCCATTTGCTGAATAGAATCTTTTGCATTTGACTAAGGCGTGTTTTTTCTGGATTACTGCTATAAAAGACTTAATGTCAGTTAGTGTTTGAGCATGAAGGAATAGACTTTACTTGAAAAGGTACAACACGGACCACCTTATTAGTAGAAATAAGTATAAATTATTTTAAACCTACAAAAAATTGTCTAACAGAAAAGTGAAATAGTTGTAGTGGATTTGATTAAAAGACTTAAAAGCATACTTGTTCTAACATTTTGAGAATTGCTTGTGGTAGGCATGCCCACCAAATATAGTTAGCCTTGATTTAAATTTCTTTAATATTATATCTTACATTGTTGCTTATTGACGATAATAATGTCTCGGATAGTTTAGATAACTGATTAAAAAAAATTGTGCTAAAAATTATTTTAGCACAGTCTATTATTATATGTCAGCAGTTCGAATCCGCCAGGCGCTCCTTGGAAACTCTATGGGGCAGTTCTACTCTGTCCTATAGGGTCGCTATGAGTTGGAATCGACTCGACGGCAGTGGGTTATTATATGCTACCCCCTGCTGTCAAGGCAGCTCTGACTCATGGTAACCTGGTGTGTTTCAGAGTAAAGCTGCTCCGAAAGGTTTTCCTGGCTGTTACCTTTACAGAAGCAGATTGCTAGGCCTTTCTTACACAGTACCACTGGCTGAATTTGAAGACCAACCTTTAGGTTAGTAGGCATGTGCAAACGTTTGCGCCACACAGGGACCTTTATTAAACATTACACCATATTATTATTTCTTACTCTTGGCAATAATGTTCATTTACTGTTACTTTAATGGTATTCAGATTCACATAATGTTAATTAATCCCTAAATTGAGACAGGCACTGCATTAGACATTTTCACTTTCTTTTTCCTATGCAAACCTTCAGCAACCTTTTGATGACAGATTTTATCCTCTTTTTAAGGTGAAGAAATTGAGGAAGATTTTTGGAGAATGATTTTAGAAACTCAATATTTGACTGATTAAATGCACTTGAGGAGACACCATCATAATTCTGTTCTTACAACCTGGGAAGTAATATTTTCACCTGTACTAGGGCTTTTGATTGGACAACACTGTGAATGGTGAAGCAGTTTTACTTCTACAGGAATTAAAGATAGCAGCATATATTTATATTGGTGGTAAATATAAAAAATTAGTTCTACAAATGGTGCTTGGAACCAGTGCTAACCCTACTAACCTAGTGTTCCCTGCCTCCCTCTTCACCCTTAAACACACACATATACACACACACGTGCACACACACACACTCTTCATCAACCATTCCAGAATAATTAGGCGATTTGGATCTGAAAAATGAAATGGTGATGGCATAAGTGGGTCTCTTGGGGCCCCGTTTGTCATGAGTCCTCAAATTGATCCCACAGATTTGAAGTGAGTATTCCCATGGTGTTTGAAATTTCATTGCGGGGTATTGGCTTTTTCTCGGCTGTCTGACCTTAAGCAGCCCTGAAAAGCTGTTCCCTAGAGCTCTAGAATTCGCTGAATTAATGCAAAGTATACTTCAGATTAGCACATTCCTCTCTGCAGCTGTCTCATGATATATAGTAAATTATAAAAAAGAAAAAAATATTCAGGGTCAAATGTTGAAATATGAAGACATGGTTTTATTTTTAATAAGTAATAACCTATCAATATAAATCATTAATACAACTCTTAAAGTCTGATTCATAATCAGGGTCAGAAATACTGCTGAAATCTGGAAAACGATTTTCAAGATACGTATGAGTTGCATCAGTCCTAATATGCAACTTACAGAATTGTAACACTGAGCACTGCGACCAAATTAAAAGACATTTTGAAGGCTGGATGAGAACCCTAGGCCTTCTTACTGTTAATTAGCTCTAATCTTAAAATATTTCCATAACTACACTTTTAAATACCTTTTAAATAAAAGCTTAAAAATACCTTTTAAGTAAAGTTTAAGTGAAGACTGCTTTTAAGAGTTTAATTGAAAAGTGCTATGGCAGAATTAAAACTACAATGAATTATTGATATATAAAGCAACAGCAAATGAAAGATATGGTTTGTGGAAATTCATTAATATATTTGCAGTGCTAGATCAACAATACACTTGTACTTGACTCTGAACTTTTGAGATGTTAAAACTCTTTGTATATAGCACATTCTCAAGAAAAGAAACAATTAGCTTTCTGAACCCAGATATAGGTTTAGATCCTGAATACAAGATAGAATTACTAGGTCAAGGATGAAGTTTGAATTCTTATTAAATGTGTCTGTAGTAAAAATAGGGGAGTGAAGAAGGTGAGGAGAAATAACAAATATCAAAGGCCTGTTCCTTTAGAGATATTATTTGCTTTAATAACCACAATAAACTTCTGGGCTCTGAAGTATTATTCCAGTTTCACAGAGGAGGAAACCAAGGCTCGTAGACATTAATTAACTTGCTGCAGTGATGCAGCTAGTGTGTGAGTGCCAGGGGATTTAAACCTGTGTCTGTATGACTCCAAAGTCCAGCTCCTTTCCTATTCCAAACACTCCATAGACTCTGAAATTGTAGTTTGTGTTCATTCTTCAGTACAATCAGCTAAGTGCTATTTTTATATACCAATTCTTAGCTAAACAAGCAGTATCTACAGGAGTTATTCCTTATTTATACTTAATATCTTTATCTTTTTACATTGGACCATGGAAAATGCAAACATTCACAATTTAATAAACATACTCTTAGTGATTATTTGTGTTGTATAAAGGAGGCTTCCCTCCATTAAACCCATTACAAAGCTGAAAAACTGTGATTGGAATTATGCTTTGTAAAATGAGAATGGGTTGAAATCATTTGCCCGTATAAAGTCCCCAGATAATATTTTAACAAACCTGAACAGGAAAAACCAAAATAATGTGATAATCTTTTTGAATTGCTAATAAATATTGTCATTTTCACATTTTGAACAAATACATACAACCTAAATCTCTGTATAGAACTGGCTGTCACTGAATAGATGAGTCATAATTCTAGAATTGGGGCAAAGGCTTCTTGTATCACCTGTCCTCCCACCCTACACAGAAACACACATACACATGATACTTCTGTTTGTCAATATCAAGAAGCTTAAGAGTTCATATATGCACCTTTGTTGATGAATGTGAGTATTCTTTGATTTTAAGTTCAAGTAAAGTTCATTCAGGATGGCTAAGGTCTTATAAATGTGTAAAAACAAACAAACGAACTAAAAAACTGGACTCATTGTGAGGGTGCCTGTATGTGTTTATGTGTGTGTACATCAAAAGTTCCATAAGCAAGTTCCAGTATACCCTGGGGATAGGCTAAATACCTCCAATGGGGCTTTCCTGCCTTCTACAAAGTAGTTTACTGGGCAGAGAAATACAACTGTCTCCTAATATATTATAATTTAAAAAGAAACAAAAAGTTTAGGGCGGAAAGACTTGGGCTTACTTCTGCCCTGTGGAAAACTCTGGTGCTAACTTTAATGATATAGACTATGATGTCTTTATAATGTATATTGGGGATATTAGTCTTTACCTCTTTTTAGTGAATAGATTTGAGGCTAAATAAATGTTCTTTAAAGAGAAAAATAAATTTACTAGAAGAAATACATCACACAGCACAATTATTTTTAGATACCACTCCTATCATTACTAATGAAGAGAAACTGGGAGGAATAAAAGGAGGTACTACTCTAGCAGTGTTTTTGTCTATTTTGCTTTTTATTTATTTTTATTTTTATTTTTTTTAGGAGTTGTCTGATGAGTATTAAAAGTATTAGTCCATGGAATCATGCTGGAACAGAGCTAACATTTTAGTTCCCTATGAGGCCTTCATATACCTTTAAACTTTTTTCAGATAAGTACTTTACATTTGTCTTTTTTTGCCCACTCTTAGCTTCATTTTAATAATTTATTGGCATTTAGGGAGATCTAGCTGTCTACTAGCAAAATACTCTCCAATATCCTTAATTTTCTTAACGCAGTAAAACCAAAAAAACCAAACCTGTCTCCATCGATTCGATTCCTACTTATAGCGACCCTATAGGACAGAGTTAGAGCTGCCCTATAGGGTTTCCAAAGAGCAGCTAGTAGATTCGAACTGCCAAATTTTTTGTCAGCAGCCAAGCTCTTAACCATGATACAGTAGTATTTCTAAATTAATATTTTGTTCTTAAGCAGATTAAAAAGGAAAAAAAGAGGGATTTAAATTTTTTTCTGTATAAATAAACATAGATATTATTAGAGTTTCTATTTTCTTTCTTCATATAAGTTGGACATATTATTTAGTAAATTTTACTTACCACAAAATGTCCAGTAAAAACTTGTTGCCATCTAGTCAGTTCTAACTCATAGAGACCCTATAAGACATAGAATTGCCTCTTAGGGTTTCCAAGGCTGTAATCTTTAAGGAAGCACTGTCACATATTTCTCCCACAGAGTGGCTGGTGGGTTTGAACCATTAACCTTTTGGTTAGCAGCCAAGCGCTTAATCACTGCACCCCCAGGACTCATAAGAATGTCCATATCTTAATACATAATTTACGTTTTCAATTAGTTTTTTTATTTGACAAAAATTTGTTACTCATCAACCATGTATCAGATACCCTGAGATTTGAGAATACTAAGATGAAGGAGTCTTGATGATCAAACAGTTAAGCACTTGGTTGCTAACCTAAAGGTTGGCGGTTCAAACCCACCCAGCTGTTCAGTGGGACCAAGACCTGGCAAGCTGCTTCTGTAAAGATTACAGCCAAGGAAATCCTATGACATAGTTCTATTCTGTAACACATGGGGTCACTCTGAGTCAAAATCAACTCCACGTCACCAAATAACAACAAGGTGAGTGAACCCAGTTTCCATGTTTTTCCCAAGCACCAAGTAATCTAGCCACAAGATCCACCATGGCCACATACTCGTGTAGCATATGTAATGACAGTTTCAGGTCAACAAACATTAAATGAATGCCTATTGTGTGACAGGCATAGTGATAAAATTGAAAATATAAAAATGTCTAAGTCAAGAGTCCTCAAAGAACTCATAGATTCCTCTGGCAGAGTATAAGCATACAGTTACAATTTATTATAAATACATTCAGGATTCTGGGGAAGCACAGAGGAAGGAGTGGTTAACTGTGCTGGGCTAGGAGTAAGAGTGATACTCCTGCCAACTGACCAGGGAAATGTCGACTGAAAAGCATGCTCAGAAACAAAAAGAAAGTAGTTCGGTGATCTAGAGAAACTCCGTGAATGAGAGTAATGATTATTTAAAGGGGATAATAATTTTTTGCTGATTTTGTAGCAAGACAAAATGCCATGGTAAAGAATTTGGAATTTATCTTGAAAATGATGGACAGCTACAAAGGTAATTTAAACCGATCTCATTCATTTTTAAAAATATTTAATCTGGGAGTGCAAACTGGAAAGGGCTAAGGCCAGAGGCAAGAGACCACCTCTTATTTATGAGAACTTCCATCATTAAGGACCCATGGCCACTGATCCTTTGTTGACAATTGACAGGTTATTTTTTCAACAAAATTCCTTAAGTACCTGTTATTTCCTGGGCCCAGTGTTGGGTGCTGAGAATATAAAGAAAATATGGCATGCATCTTTCCTTAACCATGTTTTGTTAAACAAATGTAAAAATAAATAAATAAATAAAAAGATTTATAGTAATCCTTCCTTTGGTTGTCAGAGATGGCCTTTAGCTATGTTGGACTTACTTCAGAGCTTTCCTTAATTTTACGTCTATATGTTTGTTTAATTAAATCAAATATAATATAGGCCCCCGTTGATTTGTATCTAATGAATGCTTAACATTTTCACATCTAAGAATTATAAAAGACAGGTTGTTGAATAAATGAAATACATACCAAAGAGTAGTGGACCTACAAGCCTTGGACCCTTGGAAGTACCTCGTGTGTACCACGGACGAGCTACAAACAATAGATGGAACACAACTACATGTGCCACTGTGGCCCAAAAGTATATGTAAATTCCTGATAAAATAGAAAACAATTTTAAAAATACTGATTTTTGTTGCTATTTATTTCCATAATCCACATACATTAATAGCTGTATTATAGGACACATTCTATGACATTTTACATGTTAAAAAAGATTTGCAAATCAACATGGAGGGTATGCTAATGTGTTCATGCCTGACTGCTAGGTATATGTTCCTAGACTTCTGAGGGTGAGGGTGCTAGATTCCCTGGCCTTCAGCCCATGCTAGTTCCCAAGCCTTCGTACTCTTAGACATTTTCAAGTCCAGGGATTCAGGTCTTGGGGCTTTCTTTTGAGGGCTGTGGGGTTGCTGAGTCTAAATTGCCTCAACAACATCTAATGTGACTGGTTAATAGCTCCATTCAGTGTTTGGGAAAGCCTAGTAGTGTGATGTAGTTTTGCTGCTTTCCTATGTTGTGGGGTTTTTGGTCTACTGTGCTGTGAGTGGGAAACCCTGGTGGTGTAGTGGTTAAGTGCTACAGCTGCAAGCCAAAAGGTCTGCAGTTGGAATCCACCAGTTGCTCCTTAGAAACTCTATGGGGCAGTTCTGCTCTGTCCTGTAGGGTTGGTGTGAGTCAGAATCAACTTGACAGCAATGGGATTTTTTTCTTTTTTTTTGGACGCTGTGAGTTATTTGTTCACTGTGCTGTGGGTGATTGGTTCACTGTGCTGTGAGTGATTGGTTCACTGTGCTGTGGGTGATTGGTTCACTGTGCTGTGGGTGTTTGGTTCACTGTGCTGTGGGTGTTTGGTTCACTGTGCTGTGGGTGATTGGTTCACTTTAAAAGGGTATTTACGTGAATTGAGATGTAAGAAATAAAAACATGTTCAAAGGGTCAGCATAAATTTGCTTGCTATGACAAACATCAGAAAGTGTGGGTCTATCACAAGTTAGGCTAGAAGGCAGACAACCTGCATCCTATTCCATTCTCCAACATTAATTTTTTACGAGTTAATGTTTGACAAACTTTTAGTACCTCTACCTTTAACTTCATAATCCACAAAAGAAGACAATGCCTACTTTATTAAAATATAGGATAGTTGAGAAGATGAAATCTGATTATATATAGAAGAAAGTGAGTGAAACAGTATAAAGTAACTCTAAACAACTATCAATAATTGTAATGATAAATAATACTTACATTATCCTAAGTATGCTTCATATTTCCGTATTTATTAGTTGACATCTTTAGCTCCTAGGTAAGCCAACAATTGTGCACAGGTTACTAGCGCTAATATGTTTTATGATTTAATGTCTCTGTCTGTTCACTTTAATTATGCCAAAACATCTAGCATAATGCCCAACACATAGTAAAGTACTGAATATATATTTGAATAAATAATATATACTTATAGGGTATAGCATAATAGGGTTAAACTCTTTTGAGGACTACCTGCCATATATTTGCAAATGTTTTATATTTAATGTGTGTTTTAGTTTGCATTGTGTATTTTGCATTTAGAAAATAATTCTATTTGGAGGTCAAATGTTAACATGAGGTTAGGAATTGTTTATAATTTGGTTGTAAAATAAACAGTACTTAAGTGAGTAATGGAAACCCGTGTTCTGGGTTAACTGAGTAATGGACACCCTGGTGGTGTAGTGGTTAAGTGCTATGGCTGCTAACCAAGAGGCCAGCAGTTCAAATGCACCAGGTGCTCCTTGGAACCTCTATGGGGCAGTTCTCCTCTGTCCTATAGGGTCGCTATGAGTCGGAATCGACTTGATGGCAGTGGGTTTCAGGTTTAAGTGAGTAATGATGAGACAACCTAATCATACCTGAAAACCAGTGGAATAAAATAGCAGCATATAGGAAAAAAAATAAACCCTAAAAGACAAAAGTATATGTTGTGGTGGTGTGCCATCAAGTCAATTCCGATTCATATAACCGGATATGACAGAGTAGGATTGCTCCATTGGGTTTCCTAGGCTGTACTCTTTACTGGAGCAGATCACCAGGTTTTTTTCACCTGCAGAGCCACTAGTGGGTTTAAACCTCTGACCTTTCTTATAGTGCTGACCTTTCCTTTAGCATCTGAGCTCTTAAACTTTGCACTACCAGGACTCCTTAAAAGTATGTGTACATGTGTGTTTTTCCAACACCTAAAACTTTGATGTTTTTTGTTTAGTAAAAATTAACTGAGTTAACTTTAGAAGTGTTAATTATTGGAGTTTCAGTTTATTTTCTGACTTTACTTCAAATTAAAAAAAAAATTCTGGGAAAGAATTATTTTTAGTAATATTATTTTGAATTTTGTTAAGAGTGGGAGGAGACTTGGAAAGCTTGTTTTTAGAATTTAAAATACCTTCTTTTCCTGATTTTGAGTTTTTACATAATTTATATAAATGTTTTTTGATAAATAGCCAGCTGTTGGAGAAAAAAAATTGAAAAATATGTTCATTATCAGCACCTGTACCTGTTGCTGTCGAGTCAATCTTGCCACAGGGTTTCCATTATCAGCACGGTACCATAATATTAGTGCAATGATTTCAGTTATTGTGATACTAGTATATGTTTTAGGTTGACCCATTAAAATAAATAAAATTTTAATTTATACACCCACTCCTCACTTATCAACATCATTAGGTTCCAAAGACCAGATTGTTATGAGAAAATTGACGTTATACAAAAATGGAGGATGACTACACCATTATATAACTGCCAAACCACTGAGAATCATGGCCTAGCCAAGTTGACACATAACCTTAACCATCACAGCCAGTGTTACTCTAGCCTCACACCTTGGCATTCATTCCTTCCAGATATACGTTGTTAATATGCAAAATAGTCAGACAGTAGATTTTTTTACTATTGTCCTCAATGCTAAATGTTGGATAACAAGATATCAATAAGTGAGGAGCAGGTATAATTGGATTAAAATATCCACCTAGAAATCTAAATGGATTCAACCATTGTTGCTAAAACAGATTTCCTTTAACGGGTTCTTGCTAATTGGGTTATTTACTATGTTATTTCACGCTTTTCTTTAATACAAATTTTTATGTAACAGTAGGTGACAAATTAATTTTATGGCTTGATGCTTTGCAATAAGTGATGAAATGTCAAAGAACAACGGTCAAATAGAGCTTAAAAATATTGGGGTTTTTATCATATTTTTAAAATTATATCATCAGGTTCAATAATTTCAGAAAAAGTCCGATGTAAGAAATACTATTAAAAAGAGAGAAGAGTGTCTAATAACTTCGCTGACTTTTCCATTCTAACTCAAATCATTGAAGAAAATGCTTACTGTAAGCCAATTAATTTTTCTGACATTAAATTGGTTAGTGTAGAGACTAAATTATGAATGTCACATTTAATTTAAAACTAAAAAGAGAAATAATATTATCACAGAGAATGTGCTCTTTTGTGAATGTCAAGTGCAACTTGTTGAAGGTCTTTTGAAAAATAAGTAGGAAAGATTTTGTGCATTAGTTATGGATGGATGCCTAGAGCATCTACCAGTTTGTAACACAGATGCCAATTTATACTATCGATTACCACCGTTTAATGCAGATTGGCTCCTGGAGTCACTCTATACTTTTAATTCAAAGGGTATGAGCTTAGCTGCTACGGAATAGAATGGATACAAAAACCAAAACCAAACCCAACCCATTGACATCCAGTGGATTCTGATAGCAACCCTATGGGACAGAATAGAACTGCCCCGTAGGGTTTTCTGGGCTGTAATCTTTACGGAAGCAAACTGTAGCACCTTTCTCCTACAGAGTGGCTGGCTAGTGAGTTCCAACTGCCGACCTTTTGGTTAGCAGCCAAGCTATTAACTGTTGTGCCACCAGGGCTCCTTCCAGAATGGATGCAACGCTTCTTAATATCTGTGTAGAAAATAACATTCTTTCTATATAAATGGAGTTCGTGTTTCCATCATTTAAAATTTACTGGTAACTTTTTGGGGGTTTCTGGAGAGGCTTATTCTTCTATGTTGCTTTTTCCTCTTGAAATATTGATTTCTCTTAACAAACTTGTGTCTTGTTAACATGGTGCTACACAACTGAGAATGCTGTCAAACGACATTAGCCTGCACATTTCTAAGCCTTTCCCATAGGGTCATTGGGACGGTTAATAGGGCTAATTTATTACACATTTCCTGGCACCTAGTCCGTTGTCAGTATATACGGCAGGTGATGAGCACATTTCACTTGATAGATGAGGGCTCTGAGTCATGGAAATATCATTTTCCTCAGTACAGAGACAAGAGGACATCAGTGGGCCTCATGCACAATGACATTTTAGGATTACATCGAAGCTATTCTTGTCCCCTTCTCTTTGGCTTGTCATGACACTATGTTTCCAAGCATAAAAATCTAGGCACCAGAGTAATTAGTTTTCTTTGGCATTTCAGGCTAAATTTAGAAAAAAAATTTTAAAAAATCATGAGAATAAAGATGTGGTTTGAAAATTTAAAATTTAAAGAGGCACTAATAGAACTTTTATCAGTATTCTAAAAAAGATTAGTGCTTCATTTAACCTCCAGCTCTATTATTATTATTGTTTTACATACACTTCACTAATGTACGATGTGAGTTTGGAATGAGTGAGTGGTAATGAAAAGTATCACTGAATGTAGTGAAATCATAATGCTCCCCCCTCCCCTCAGTGAAGTCCTTTAGCCTTTGGTGAGTGTGCTGTAGAACAATTTCCAAGGTTTTTTTTTTTTTTTTTTTTAAATAAAGGTATTGGCATAGAAGCATGGATAAGACAGTTGATTTGATTTTGTTTTGCTCTAGCACTGGTCGTGGCGTGTTTATTTTAGGAGACAAAGATTATAACACTTTTATCTCCAAAGGAGGAGTTGGTTTTGCTGAATGTACCATGGAGAATACTTGAGCAAAATGTTTGCTTGCCTTATATAGCATACCATCGCATCTGTTATGTGAATAATTTTTTAATTTAAGAATAAAAGGAACAGAATTAAAGCATACCGTTGTTAGGCATTATTTCCTCTTTTAGTTTGCCTGTTTAGCCTGGTGAGTTTTTGATAATTTTTTTCATTCTCAAGCTTCACTTGAGGTCACAGGTTAGCCAGAGGCTGGAGATGATTTTATCTCCAGGTAATAAATTAAACTGTTTGAGTGATAACAGATTTATTAGTAATTCTCACAAATAATCATATTCAATGCTAATTACATTAAAAAAAAAAAAAACTAGTACTGGGTTTAGCCAAAAACCCAGCGCCGTCGAGCCGATTCCAACTCATAGTGCTAGGTTATAAAAAAAAAAAAAAAAAAAAAACCCAAAATGTAGAGATATGCCTATTTTGAGACATAAATAGGAATACATAGCAAATTATACATTTTTTAAAAAATTGTGCTTGGGTGAAAATTTACAGCTTAAGTTAATTTCTCATACAAAAATTTATACACACATTGTTATGTGACCCTAGTTGCAGTCAGTACAATATGACTGCACACTCCCCCTTTCCATCCCGGTTTCCCCGTATCCATTCAACCTGTGCTGGTATCACTTTCTGCCCTCCCATCCCACCTCCTGACAGGAGCAGCCCATTTAGTCTTCTGTATCTACTTGAACTAAGAAGCACACTCCTCACAAGTATTAGCTTATGTTTTATAGTCCAGGCTTATCTTTGTCTGAAGAGTTGGCTTTGGGAATGGTTTCAGTTCTGAATTAACAGAAAAATTATACATTTCTTAAAAAATATTTTCTCTCTTCAAATGCATAATATCTATGGGGAAAACCAGTCTAGTTCATATTCATTTCACTTTTAAGAATTAGATTCACAAATGTTTCTTTATACAAACTTCTTAAATTTTGATGAATTAAGGAATTCTATTTTCAGTTTTTTCTCGAGCTGCCTTGCCTAAAAAAATCACCGAAGATAGTTATGGCCCCCTTGTGGTCAAATAGTGTAAAACGCCCAAGATCGAAGCATAGTTATTTTTTCTAATAATCTTTTTTTTTTTTTTTAATCTTGGAAGTTCTAAGACTTTGGCTTCAAAACCGTAAAATACTTTGATCGTTATTAAAGATGTCTGTTGATTAACTAGATATTTTATCAGCATAAGGTCAGTTATCCAGATTTTTACATAAGTAGATAACTATTCAGGCTTATGTGAATAAAATATCTGAATAATTACATTCCTCATCCCACTCTGAGATTTTAGTTTACATGTATTAATAAGGTAATTTAAAAAGTATTTTTGTAAGCTGATGAATCTCTGTTAATTATATGTCATCTAATACTTACAACCTATTAAGATACGAAGATGTGCAAAGGCATTTATCATGTATGTATTTACAGTAATAAATTTACCATGTATTTACAGTAATAAATAAACTTCTTCACCTAGTTCAACTTTATTTTCATTAGATTAAGCCTTTTGGGTCATTTCAGAAAAAATAGACATTAATGCAGGTAAACTTTTAAGTTTTTTCTCCTATGTCCAGCATATGTTTTATGTTTCATCTAAATATTAAAAGTAAAAAAAAAGTATCACTTTTTAAAGAAGTTGTTGGGGGTATATATTTTAATGCATATTGCAATGAATAATTTGTTTAAAATGGACCAAGCAATTGTTCTTATCATAATTATAAAAAAATTAAATGCTGAAGATGAGAGGATTTGTGTCCTTCTGTCTTATGGAAACAACTTTATATACCTAGAGAAAATAATCAAGATTTGGTACAATTGCTCTAAAATAGCACGTGAAAAGTTATATACCATTGCTTCATGTATAAATTTTTCTACATAAAACATGAAAAACAGATGGTAGTGAACTAAGCAGGAATAAATCCTGTTATGCAAATATAACTACTATCTGTGAGTTGTTTAAGTGAAACAATCTTTTTGGTTTTAAGAGTGGAAAAGAAAAACAAGGTCCTGTAATATATAGTATGTGCCAATGATAGGTATTCAAAGGCTGTCCCAACCAGTGCCAGTTTGATATTACCATTTCATCAGGTCCACTTTACTTGATCTCATGGGATAAACTTCTATCTTTAGGGAAGAAGTGGAAGAGTTAGCAGAAATTAAGTGAATACTTCAATAAAGGTCACAAAGAATTTATCAGAGCTTTGCTAGATTAAAAAAAAAAAATCTGTGAAGGCAAAACTAATCTCTGGTATTAGAAGTTAGAGCATGAGGGATGTTCCTGGGATGCTGGTGATTTCTGTTTCTTGATCTCAGTGCATCACATGAGTGCATTTACCTTGTGAAAATTATGACTTGAACAGTTTTCTGTACATATGCTATTTTCAACAATATGTTAACATTTAAAAAAGAAAAATACTTGTGAACACCTGTAGACAGTTATAGAAATGCTCATATTTTGAAAATATGTAAGGATAAAATAGTATTCTCTAGAACATAGTTTTATACAGAAATCACTTTAGAATGCTTTATAATTTAGTCCTTTCTCCTAAAATCAGTCTTACAGAGAGTTTCTTCTTTATAATTAGCCCAAAGTCAGAAAGAAGAAAGTTGTCTTCTAAACTATCATTTGCTTCCACATCATAAGAAATTAGCTAGCTGATTTTAAATGTTTGGACACTCTGCTTGAAAGCAGTCCTGAAGTATCTGAGTAATTAGTTCATTAATTTTTTCTTGTGTATTTGGAATGTTATACAGTGAAAACATGGGCTGTGTTTTACCCTGAATCTGCAATCTTGAGCAAGTGTCTTTCTTTCTTTAATAATATATATATATATATTTTTTTTTTTTTTTGGTGACAGTTTACACAGCAAATTAGGTTCCTCTTTGACAGTTTCCATCAATGACATTAGTCACATTTTTCACATTGTGTCAGTATCTTCATTCATTCTGTTCTGGTTGTTGCATTTCCAGTATTCTATCCCCTCTGCTTTGGAGTAAATGTTGACATTTTGGACTCGTATAGATGTTTTTCTTTTTTAGTGGAGGATAATCTAATGGATAATATCCTTTGTGTGTCACTCTGCTTTTCTGTTAAAAGGTGATCTCAGGGGATAGTTTTGGTTCAGGATGTAAAGAGCACGTCAGGGCAATAGTCTCAGGGTCCTCTGGTCTCAGTAGTCCACGTAGTCTGGCCATTTTTAAGAATTTGAGTTTTGTTCTGCATTTGTTTCCTATTCTAAACAGGATCATCTGTTGTAGCCCTGGTCAGATCAATCATTGGTAGTAGCCGGGCACCATCTAGTTCTTCTGGTCTCAGGGTAGTTGAGGCCATGGTTTGTGTAAGCTATCAGCCTTGTACACTTGTTTCTTCTCTGTGATTTCAGGTACCTTCTTACTCTTTTGCTCCTGATGAGCAGAGACCAATAGTTGTATTTTAGATGGCCGCTCACAAGCTTTTAAGACTCCAGATGCTACTCATTTTACTAGGATATAAAGAAAAGAGCATTTGCTACTTCAAAACATACATCATTTATGAAAGTGTTAACCAGATGAAGATCTAGTTTATAGATGGCACTTTATCAATGGGATCTGTGCCTAGGGCACACGAGGATGGTATTCTAATTTGAGGTGCTATTTAGTTTTAAATTTTAATATTGTGACTATTTAAATTTATAAAATTGACAAAATCATTTTGGAAAGTAATTCATCTTAAGTTTTCTTTATTTTGTTGTTGTTGAGAATACACAGCAAAACACAGCAATTCAACTGTTTCTACATGTACCATTTAGTAACATTGTACAACCATTCTCACCCTCCTTTTCTGAGTTGTTCCTCCTCCATTAGCATAAATTCACTACTCTCTAAGTTTCTATATAATTTTCAAATTGTTGTCTATTTGATATTTTGGAGAGTAATTTGTTTTACAAACAATAAACTTATACATACTCCTCTACCTCATAATTTGAGTACTGCGTATATATTCTCAGAAAGTAATCCAAAACTCAGGAAAAAGGCTACAAAGGCACAAACATGGAATTGTCAGTGATCTAAATGTCACGCAATAGAATAGTTAGAATTATAATTTTATGTATTGTGTAGTTTAAAAAACATGAAAACTTTGTTAAAGTATGGGAAAAAGTAAAATTGAAAAAATCTATGCACACTCTAATTAACATTATTTATTATAATTAAACAATTGAGCAAAGACTTCACAAGAATTACTGAAAAATGCATCTCAGCTATGGTAGTGTGATTTTGGATGATAATGTTAAGATTTTGTTCTTTCAATTTGGGATGAGGTGAGGACCACTAAGACATTTGTTTTTGATTAGAGTGAGGGCATTTTTCTTCTCAGCTGATGTCCATTTACCTATGTGATTTTTTTTTTTTTTTTGGTGGCACTAAATTAAAATATTAAAAAAGTTGAGCTGCTTTGAGCTGGAGTTGTATGTTTGGTTGTCCCCAAAACGTATAATTGAAATTTGATCTCAACATCTCTTAGAAAATTTAAAAGAGGAATGTAAATTATTTAACAAGTAGCAAATATGATTGTGCTAGAAGCCTCAGGGTTCGGGGTTACCACTGTTCCCTATCTCCCCTTCTTGTATGCACCTACTCTAGCTACATTCACACTGGAGCTGATCTCTCTTCAGCCTGCCTTGGGGTTGGAGGGCGCTAATGCAAACGCATAGGTGAGTAATCTTTGTGTTCCCAGAGCTGTAAAAATGTAAACATTTGCTTGCCTTCCAGTTTTGGTTCAAGCCCTTTGTAGCCTCCCACAGAGGGGCAGGGCCCGTGGGCACATTCTCAGTGCTGTGCTGTAAGGGCCCGAAGCACAAATAACAAAACGAGGGCTGGGAAGGCAGATTTAATGAATTTAATCAAGTGTCCTACCAGCTCATTAAAAGAACATTTCAAGGCGAACATTTGCTGACATGGCTTTTTGAGGATTCATTTATTCCACAAACATCTACTCAGAGCTTTCTATGAACCAGACAGCATGCCAGATGTAGGAATATAAATATGAATTTGACCTAGTCTCTGCCTCCAGCAGCTTATATTTTTTTTTCTGCCTCCAGCAGCTTATATAAGGGAAAAGTTTGTCCTGCTTAGTTTAAGCTTCTTTAAAATGCAAGTTTCTTCTTTCTCTTTTTATACCACATAAAAAGAAAGCCAAGGATGCTTTTATTATACTGGTATTCTCAGATACATTTCTGTACAATAAGTATAACTTAAACATTTCACTTAAGCTAGCCTGTATATTTCTAGGAGGTGTAAAACTGGCATAATATTTATAATGTATGCATATATTTTTAAGAAAAAGAAAATGCACTCTTTTGTTGTTAGTCACTGTTGAGTTGGCTGTGCAGTATATCAAAATGACATTAACATGAAGGAGAATTCAAGATTGGAGTTGTATTTATTTACCTACTAAATTTCTCCTTCGGTTTTAGTTGGGCACAAATACCTGCTCCCACGATTTTTTTTTTTTAATTAAATTATACCTCAACATAAAACAAAAATTCTCACAACTGGATCAATAAGCAACATGATAAACGGAGAAAAGGTGGAAGTTGTCAAGGATTTTATTTTGCTTCGATCACCAACCAGAGCCCATGAAGACAGCAGCCAAGGATTCAAACAACACGTTGCATTGGTTAAATCTGCTGCAAAGACTTCTTGCAAGTGTTAAAAAGCAAAGACGTCACTTTGAAGACTATGGTGTGCCTGACCCAAGCCATGGTGTTTTCAATCACCTCATATGCATGCGAAAGCCGGACAATGAAAAAGGAAGAATGAAGAAGAATTGACACATATGAATTATGGCATTGGCAAAGAATTTTGAATATATCACGGACTGCCAGAAGAATGAGCAAATCTGCCTTGGAAGAAGTACAGCCAGAATGCTCGTTAGAAGCAAGGATAGTGAAACTTAGTCTCACTTTGGACATGTTATCAGAAGGACCGATCCCTGGAGAAGGACAACATGCTTGGTAAAGTAGAGGGTCAGCAAAAAAGACCCTCAATGAGATGGATTGACACAATGACCACAGCAGTGGGCTCAAACATAGCAGCTATTGTGAGGATGGTACAGGACTGGGCAACGTTTCATTCTGTTGTATATAAGGTAACTATGAGTCAGAACTGACTTGACATTACCTAGTAACAACAACCAACAATGATTGTTTAATATCTGTCAAAGTGAAACATGAAGTCACTATGATCCTACAATTCTACTCCCAGGAGAAATGTGTATTTCACCAAAAGACATGCACTAAAATGATCATAGCAGCATTGTTTGTAATAGCCCCGTACTAGAGACAACCTGTGTACATCCACTTTAAAATGAAAACATATATATGTTATATGCATTATACTGGAATATCACATGACAATGAAAACACACAACAGTAAAGATAAAACTGATATATAACATTGAGTGAAAAAAGTTAGACATTAAATGTCAGTACGACTTACTGTCTGATTCCATGAAAGCGAATAGGCCAAACCAATCTATGCTGTTAGAAGTCAGCACACGGTCACCCTGGTGGGGGGCTGTAGGGCCTGGAAGGGAGCATAAGAGAGGGAGCATGAGGGCTGCTAGCTACGTCCTGTTTCTTCACCAGAGTTCTGGTTCATATATGTGTTTAATTTGTGAAAATTCACCAGGTTTTACACTTATGTGCACTTTTCTATATGAATATTATACTTCAATACAAAGTTTAAAAATTAACCATGAAATTAAGTGAATGGATGGAAAAGTACAACAGGAAGTAGAACTTTACTAGTAATATCCATGAGCCTTATTCACCTAAACCTTTGTGGAAGTAAACAAAGACTACCCCAGTAGAACAAACAGGCTATTTGATTGCTATAGCAGCCGCCATCATTTATCTTTGGCAGAGATTCAGAGCAAACAGGGGAGTGGGAAAGATTTATAATTAAAAATAAAAGCAATGTTTCAGGTATACTCTGACTGGAGGTTGTTGGCATGGAGAAGCTGGGGTTGAGCTAACCGCAAGTGGGCATCTTACATGATTAGTTTGGGGAACATATTTAGCTCTCTCTGGTTAGCCCTGAATTAGAGTGGGGGCAAAAAAAAAAGGGGGAAGCTGGCAGTCATTGACTGAGTCCTGTCCTTTCTAGGCTAATGGCTAAAGAGGTTGTGATTTGGCTTCCAGGGCTGGTAGCTTCAGAGGCTATGGATCAGTGTTCTATTTTCATATATGATCTGGCTCTTGTCCATTTGGAGTCCTGAGTGGTGCAAGTGGTTAAGTGCTGACTACTAACTGAAAGGTTGGCAACCCACTCAGAGGCAGCTCTGTAGAAAGGCCAGGCAGTTTGATTCTGAAAGGTTACAACCTTGAAAACCCTATGGAGAACAGTTCTACTCTCCAACTCATGGGGTTGCCACAAATTGAAATCGATGTGACGGCAGCTGGTCTGGTTTTGGTTATTGTCCACTTGTGTATTCACTTAGAACAAACCATGTAGAAGTAGAGTCCTTAGGATACGAGGAAAGTGCTGTGCTTTGTAAACTCCTCAGATTTGGTGCTTTTTGGGTCTAAAACTTAGTTTCTCGTATTTTGAAGGCTAGACCTGTGATTGGTCAGTTCTCTCAAGAGTAATTTGTTAGTTGCCTTTGACTCATCTCCAACTCATGGCAACCCCATGTACAACAAAACATTGCCTGGTTCTGCTCCATCTTCATGATGGTTGGTATGCCCAAGTCCATTGTTGCAACCACCGTGTACTTTGAGTGCCTTCCAATGTAGGGAGCTCATCTTTGAGCACAATACTGGGCAATATTCTGTTACAATCATTAGGGTTTTCATTGGCTAGTTCTCAGAAGTAGATCAACAGGCTATTCTTCCTAGTCTCTGTTAATCTGGAAACTGCACTGAAATCTCCCCACTATGGGTGATCCTGCTAGTATTTGAAATATTGGTATAGCTTCCAGTATCATAATAACATATAAGCCACCATAGTATGACAAATTGTATATCTAAAATTGGCGGTGGCAAGAGTAATTAGACTGTGAAAAACTACCTGCTGATTTATAATGGAAAGACAATTCATGTAAAGTGGGAAGCATATCTTATTCAATAATTGGAAATTCCCTTTCCTGATAGTGAATTAATTCAGAAATCTATTAAATGTTACACTACCCGCCCCTCCAAAAATAAATAAATAAATAAACAAAACCAAGTGTCCGGTGAGGATTTTATCTTAAAAATAAATAAATGCTCAGGTTTGTCGTGCATAAAATCATTTAGTTTGTTGCAAAGTAGTCATGATAATGCACACGATTGAAATATTTATTTTTTTACTGGGTGGTGGGCGAAAAAAAAACCCAAAAAAACAAAAAATTTGTTCCTGTCAAGTTGATTCTGACTCATAGCGACCCTATAGAACAGAGTAGAACTGCCCTGTAGGGTTTCCAAGGAGCATTAACAGCCAAACACTTAACCACTGCGCCACCAGGGCCCCAGTGTACCCTGGGAGTGTTACACAATATATAGAATATTCACACAAACAGATACAAATTTTAAATTTTAAACTCTTTATCAGACCTCAACATTTCAAATAAAGGATTTTGAACCTGGAAAAACTAGCGGAGCAGAGGCAGAGTTTAAATCTAGGTCTAATCAGTGAGAGCAATTGCTCTTAACCACTAGGCCATAGTGCCATCAAGTGATATTTTCCTTATGTTAGTCTAATAAATTTCCCATCTGTGTTTTAGGGACATGTTTATCTGAAGAACCTAAATGGATCACTAGTACTGATCTGTAATTTTAGGTTTGGAATAGATCTTAATAGCTCGCTAACCCAGTCACCAATCTGATATTTGACTCTATTTTATCTTCTCAGGGCTCAAAACCTATCCTAGAGCAATGCCCAGAATCAATACCAAACTCTCAAGTTCACTGTTTAGACAGTTCATTTTATTTTCCTTGCTGAAGATCAGTTGCACTTCTGTGTGTCCACTCTTAAAACCCTTTTCCTGTTCTGCATGAGGCCTAAAAAACCACAACAGTGCTTTCAGCTGACTAATTTTCAACTTGTCTCAGCCTGTGTCATGTTCTTACAGGCCAAGAGTCCTGAGCTCATTTAGAATAAATTAATACTACGCTCACAAAGTGGGGAAGAGATACTGTCTCATTATTTTCTTAACTCTGTATCCGAGACTCTATATTGACCTTCATTGCAACATCTTCTGATTTTACTACTCCGTGTCCAACATTTTTAAAGAATACATTTTAAATAATTAATGTGACTTCACAGAACTAAGGAGAATAACAAGGTTGGGTAAAATTACACACTTTATGCATGCAGGAATTCTAAGGTTTTTATGTATTTTATATAAAACAGGGAGAGGGCTTTCTCAAAAAGTTTTTATATTACAAGTTAAACCAAACACTGTGTCTGACTCACCTGATTGTTCTTTTAGCAGGAAATGTTGGTCACATTCAGTATGTACAAAAGTATAAGAACATGCAATTTGGGGTTTAACTGAGAGGTTCAAAAAATTAGCTAAGGAGACCTGGTGGTGCAATGGTTAAGCACTTGGCTGCTAATTGAAAGGAGGGTGATTCGGACACACCTAGCAGCTTCAAGGGAGAAAGACCTGGCAATGTGCTTCCATAAAGATTAAAACAAACAAACAAACAAAAAAATGAAACTCAGTGCTGTCGAGTTGATCCTGACTCATAGCGACCCTGTAGGACAGAGTAGAACTGCCATATAGAGTTTCCAAGGAGTGCCTGGCAGATTTGAACTGCTGACCCTTTGGTTAGCAGCCATAGAACTTAACCACTACACCACCAGGGTTTCCTCTATAAAGATTACAGCCTACAAAACCCAATGAGGCAGTTATACTCTGTCATGTGGGGTTGCTATGAGTTGAAATTGACTGGAGGGCACCTAAAAACAAGATGCTTTCCAGGTCTAACATTATAGGATCAAATTCCTCTGAATTACATAGTTTTTGTTTCTTTTTCTTTTAGGATATTAATTGTTTTTTTCCATCTACTGATCTGTTCTGATTTTAATATAATAGATGATTGAATGAGCTCCTTTCTTTTCTGTACTCAGGAACCATACTCCTTTGCTCCTGTAGCTTAATTGCTTTTTAATTTATTCTCCAGAAGAGCCAGTATGCTACAGGATGACAGAGTCTCAGAGCTTACACACCTGCGCGAGACGTTAAATCAGTTCCTCCCTTTCTCTGAAGAGAATGTGTAATAGGAAAAGCCTTCATCCCAGAAAGGAGGTCCTAGGTAGTAATTGCTTACCTCATATAAAATTCAGCTTCAATTCTCTCGCTTTTTTGAAGGGTTGTTATGAGGACAAGTGAGAAAATATGTGTGAAATGCAGGGGCGAATTTACCAGTTAGAAAGTTATACACGGGTTTACACTAAGAAAAAGGCTCCGTGGGCTTACTTGTGCTAATTTACTACAGTGCAGAATTTCACCTGTTTCTCACCACATATGAAATTGGGCACTACAGATTAGTAAGCACAATTAAGCCTGTGGGTACCTTCCTTATTGGGCAACCTGTCCCTGACGAAATGCCTAGCAGAGTGTGCTTAGTCAGTCCTCAAGAAACGGAGGGTATGAGTAGCAGAGGCGGCTGTGGTGGAGTTGGTGGTAGCATTTTGAGCTGTTAGCCTCTGCTAATCACTGAGTCTTTGGTTTAAGAAAGTTACTTTGCCACAAATGAGATTGTTACTCACTTGTGCTATGTCAAAGAAATCTAAGAAGGGCTGGCTACCTAATAAGCCAACTAAAATTATTTAGGACATAGTTTTCTAAAATAATTTCATATTTAAAGAAAAAAAGAATTAAAGTATAACTATTTTGGGTTTACTTAACAATTTGGAATTTTTTCTTTTTTTTTTGGAAGGGTGAGCTGTTATTGTTAGCTGCCATTAAGTTGGTCCTTGACTCATGGTGACCCCATGCACAGCAGAACAAAACGCTGCCCAGTCCTGTGCCGTCCTCATGATTGGTTGCAGATCGAATGGTTGTGATCCACAGGGTTTTCAGAAGTAGATTGCCAGGCTCTTTTTCCTAGTCTTTCTTAGCCTGGATGATGAGTAGACTAATCTTTATAGTATTTTGTTTCTTGACAGTCCTTAGTCCTTCTGTAAGACTGCATTTACATGGAAACACATGCCTAATACGCACTAAAAAAGCACTCAATTAAATGGGTCATCAATACCTGTTTGAGAAATACTCTTGTTTAAAAGAAAACAAGAATCAGAGGCAACACCTCTCTTCATTCTTCAAATAACTGAAACTGTCAATTTTAAGGTTGTCCTATGGTAAAAGATGGATAAATGTTCCTCTGTATAGGATGGCTTTGTCACAAAAAGAAAGATTTGGTTGTATGTCTCACAAAGCTTCTTGTGTATGTATATATACACATATCTATAAAAAAAAAAAAAAATTTTTTTTTTATAGCTATATCATCTGTACCTATATCTATATCTACACAGACACATGCATAGTATGTATATAAAACCCATTGTCATGTTGGTTCAGGCTCATAGCAACCCTGTAGGACAGAGTAGAACTGCCCCATAGTGGTTCCAAGTCCGTAAATCTTTATGGAAGCAGACAGTCACATCTTTCTCCTGCGGAGCTGCTGGGGAGTTCTAACCACTGACCTTTCTGTTCACAGTTGAACGCTTAACCATTGTACCACCAGGGCTTCTTAGGTCCTTAGTATGTATGTATGTATGTAAAATTGTAAAATATATAAATATCAGCTATTTTGTCCCAATTATATCAAGTATATTGAATAGTATTTTTCTAAACTTATATCTTGTTGAAAAGACATATTAACCACCTGCATTATGCATGTGACACAACCTTTCTTGCTGAAAGTGAAGAGGAATTGAAGGACTTACTGGTGAAGATCAAAGACCACACCCTTCAGTATAGATTACACCTCAACATAAAGAAAACAAAAATTCTCACAACTGGGCCAGTAAGCAACGTGATGATAGACACAGAAAATGTTGAAGTTGTAAAGGATTTCATTTTACTTGGATCCACAATCAACAGCCATGGAAGCAGCAGTCAAGAAATCAAATGATACTTTGGGCAGATCTGCTGCAAAGGACCTCTTTAAAGTGTCAAAAAGCAAAGATGTCACCTTGAGACTAAGGTGCGCCTGACCCAAGCCATTTTATTTTCAAACGCATCATATGCATGTGGAAGTTGGACAATGAATAAGGAAAACTAAAGAAGAATTGACATCTTTGAATTGTGGTGCTGGCGAAGAATATTGAATATACCATGGACTGCCAAAAGAACAAACAAATCTGTCTTGGAAGAAGTACAACCAGAATGCTCCTTAGAAGCAAAGATAGACTGCATCTTACATACTTTGGACACATTATCAAGAAGGACCAGTCCCTGGAGAAGGACATCATGCTTGGTAAAGTACAGGGTTAGTGGAAAGGAGGAAGACCCTCAACGAGATGGGTTGATACAGTGGCTGCAACAATGGGTTCAAGCATAACAACGATTGTAAGGATGGCGCAGGACCGGGCAGTGTTTTGTTCTGTGGTACACAGAGTCACTATGGGTCACAACTGACTTGATGGCACCTAACAACAACAACATGTCTTGTCACGGACTCCTTCAAAATTGGTGTGAGATATGGACCTTTCACCCAGAAAAAATTACTGTGCAAATGTCTACACAAAATTTGTGTGCATTTTCTACAGGTTGATTGAACCCCTAAATCCTATTCTGGTAGATGGTTCGTGAGTCTCAGGCCAAACATCACTGTGTAATGAACCTGAGTTGGAAGGAAAATCTAAGCTATCAGATTACTTGTTTAATGAATTTATTGAAGTACAGAGGAGTTATGCCACTCAGCTGCCCATGTCAGAACCAAAAACCCTCTTCGAAATTACTAGCTTAGCAATTTCTGCCCTTACATCCTGGCTGCATCTATAGTGACTTAATTTTATAATCAGCAGAGTCTATAACATGTCTTCTTTATTAAATAAACACTTCTGTCCGTAATACTTATGATTACTTGTATCTTTTCCCGATATTTCCGCCAATTAAATTTATTTCTTATATTTAACCTTTTTTTTCAATAAAGCAGCAAGGTCATTTGGACAAAAATTAGAGTATAAATGAGAAACCACTTAGAAAAAGTTATGTTAGAAAAAGACCCATTGTTTATATAATTCTGAATATTAACTTTATGTCATAATGATTAAATAGTTGATGCATTTATGGAACATAAAATTTGTGTCTCATTTGTGATCCAAATTTATGTTCCAAGAGTGAGACTTTCCAACTTAGATTTAGGTTTCATCCAAATAGGAGCAGAAATTTCATCTGTCATTGCACATTTTAGCTTTGCTAAGGGGAAGACCCAGCTGCCATGTGGAGAGAAATGTGGCTTGGGGACAAGTAAACAGCCACTACATGACTGATGAACAGAAGCAGCTCTCACAGTTTCTGTTAGGACAGGGAGCTACATCTCCTCAGACCTATATGAACTATCAAGTGTGGGACTGACTGAGAAATAGGTCCTGTCTTATTCCTTACCCTTCCTAACATGACAGGAAAAAATGCTCTTTGAATCGTAACAAATCATTGGACACATAGCAACCGTAGATCAAAATGATTTTATGAACCCTACAAGGAAATGAATATTGTGAAGAGACCAGAGCATGTTTGTTGTGAGGTTATTTTTGGAAATTTAGCGTGTTGGTTCAGACCAACTCTGAAATGTGAATGCCTGAGTTCAAAACCCAATTCTATTATTTACTAGCTATGTTACCTTGAGTTACTTACTTAACTTTGCTGAACCTCAACTTTTATCAACTGCCAAATAGGGATAATGATTATATGTGTATGGTAGGTTTTTTGTGAGTTTCAAATAAATTAAAAACAAACCAAACCCATTGCCATTGAGTCGTTTCTGACTCACAGGGACCCTATAGGACGGAGTAAAACCATAGAGTTTCCAAGACTGTAACCTTTATAGAGGAGACTGCCATATCTTTCTCCTGTAGAGCAGCTAGTCGGTTTGAACCACCAACCTTTTGGTTAGCAGCTGAGTGCTTAATCATGGTGCCCCAGGGCTCCTAAGTACTCAGTAAATACTAGATATTCTTATTTTTTATTTATGTAAGGTATATTATTTCCCTAAGATTTTATAATTCTGCTCAATCCTACATAGGGTTTTAAACAGTATTATGAATACTTTGTTTACATTCATTCAACAAATATTTTGCCTATATATCAGCACTTCTCTAGATCCTGGGCAAACAGCAATGAATAAAACAGAAAGTGGCAGAGATGGGGCTGAGACCTGATAAAGGGACATTTGATCAGAGACTGGAAGTAAATAAGGACCCAGTAGTTCAGTTCCTCAGGCCATTTGGATGTGTCTGTGAAGCTTCTGTGACTTAGACCTGGTCAAGTTTTACTGGCTTCCCCAGTTTTGTGTACTGTCTTACCCTTCACAAAAGTTATCACTTATGTAGTATCTAGTTAATATTTTTCCCTCCCACCCTTCCCCTCCCTCGTAACCAACAAAGATTGTTTCTTTCTATCTGGAAACATTTTCATGTGTTTTTATAATAGTGGTCTCATACAGTATTCGTCCTTTTGTGATTGACTCATTTCATGAAGCGTAATAAATAAATGCATCTATATTCTAAATCATTGCTGTCAAGTTATTTTTGACTCATAGCAACCCTTTAGGGCAGGATAGAACTACCCCATAGGGTTTCAAAGGCTATAAGCCTTTATAGAAGCAGACTGCCACATCATTCTCCATGGTGGGTTAGAACCTCCTACCTTTAGGGTAGCAGCCAAGAGCTTAACCACTGTGCCATCAGGGTTCCTTAAATGATACTCTACTAGCTTCTAAGGGAATGGATCCTATTTTTGAGTAAGGACTGGGATTTCTTATATACTGGTGAAACCCTTTGATATTATAAAAAAACCAATCTGTTTGGTGTTATAGATGGATTAAATTAACCTCTTATTTTCATTTTTGTTAGAGCTGACAAGGTTTTGACCACCCCAAACTGCTCAATTTTTACAAAAGTTTTTCTTTATGTCAAATTTGTGGTTATCTAAAAAGCACCATTAGAGAAAATATCCTTTAACTCGTCTTGAAGCTGTTTTAATGTGCTATCAGCATTTTGGGGCAATGGTGGAGCTCCTGGCTGCTAATCAAGTCAGTGGTTGGAACTCACCAGTGGCTCTGTGGGAGAAAAGACCCAGTAGTCTGCTCAAGAAAGGTTATAGCCTAGGAAACCCATGGGACAGTTCTACTCTGTCCTGTAGGGTCACTATGAGTCAGAATTGATTGGATGGCACAGAACAAAAACATCAGGATTTGTACTAAACTAGTATTTTTTTTTTTTTTTCAGCAGTGAAAACACAATTAGTTGCTTCATCCTGCAGTTGGGAATCCAGTGGTATGACATAGCTCTGATGACTCCTGAAAATCTATTGCAGCATAAATATCATGAGTGGATAAAAGTCTTATGAGTAACATTCAGTCCTGAATCATACTATTTATGGGATGTGTACATAATGCAATAATGTTTAGATATTATCTATTCTAAAACACTATAAGTCATTGACTCACAGAACGTAGTCCAGAGACACCAGGAATCTCCCAAACCTTTCTAGAGAGCCTAAAAATCAAGCAAAAAAAAAGATCCACTCCACGTGCAAGATAGACCAATAGGTTTTAATTGTAACAGAATGAAAAGTTCATCGATAGGGCTTCAGATTCCACATTGTGCTAACCTTTAAGAAACTTTAACTTGTTGAGTTTTAGTGTAGTATCAAAAGATTATTTATAATTGACTAGAACGGTACTAAAATATTCATCCATTTTCAAACTGCATTATCTCTATGAGGAAGAATTTCTTCATAAAATTGAAACGAACAGCGTATTACTACTGATGGAATGCAAAAGTAGATATGAAATTCCCGCTGTCTCCTATTAAGCCAGGTACTAGAGAGACTTGTATAAATATAAAACAATGCTACTCTTCTCAGCTTTAAAAAAATTAATTTCATAAAATTGTCATTTTATCATGTAATGGAATTATTATTTGTATTAAATTATTTAGTTAATGAAGATCTGAAAATTTAATGTGATTTCTAATACCAATCCACTGCCATTGAGTTGATTGTGACTCATAGCAACCCTATAGGACAGAGTAGAACTGCCCCATAGGGTTTCCAAAGAGCATTTGGTTGATTTGAACAGCCTGCCTTTTGGTTAGCAGTCAGTCTCTTAACCACCAGGGCTCCTATTTCTAATACAATAAATATCAATAGGTATAACTTACAGTCCTTAGTAATTTTTGAGTGTAAACGGGGTCATGAGATCAAAATATTTAAGAATTTCTGATTCAACAAAATCACTGTCCATGGCATCAAGATGTGCATTGATTTCAACAAAACGTAAGAAACATCCATTTAAATCCAGACAGCTCATTTTTTCAAGTAGATTTATATTGATATTTGAATACAAAGTCTGTGTCTTGTGGGTTTTTTTCCTAGTTATTGTAATTATATTGATTTCTATCAGGCCTGTATAATGAAGTTCTCAAAGTATTTTACTTTCATACTTTTCTGTGTATTGATCAGACAACAAATGCCTGGAATTTTTCCCAGGTGTTTCCCAAGTGGTTAAAAATGACAAGATTAAAGTATGTTTTATTCACTCTGTTGTGAAGTGGGAACAAAGTGTCTCTACTCCTAATTTTACTCAGTCTTTTCCTTGATGACTGTTACTTCTGCCATTCTCAGAAGCTGTACTTTGTAGGTTTAAAGAACAGAACAATAATTTTTATATCATGAAAAGGAGAAATTGTAGTTAATTCCACAAAGAGCCTACACATGAAAATTCCTTGAAAATACTGTAGACCTTTTTCTAATGACTAAAATAGTTTTCATGGATATTATACCCATTGGTAGGTACCTTTAAGTATTGGTATTTAAATGTTTTTATCAGAATAAGATAAAATTAAATCACAAAACATAGCTGAGAAAGTTGCTTAGATATTTTTGTAACTAAAATGTAGTTGCGCTTTAAGGATCTAGCTTGTAAAGTTTTTAAGTATGCATAGATTTAGAGTTACTTTGCTAACTTTTTTGACATTTTTATCATTTATAAAAGTTTTCAATTGGAAAACTGTGAAAAAACTTTGTTATTCAAAGAAAATGACTTTTTGAAAATTTTCTTTGAAAATAAATAAAGCATAACTTAAAAGTCACTTTTTTTTTTTTTAAAGTCACTAGACTTTGTATTTAAAAAATAAATACAATAGGATAGTGGATAGTCTTTTAATTGTTGTATATTAAACATCACACATAGGAAATAGGTGGAATAGCTCAAAGCTTGTAAGTTATGATTACTATTGGAAACAGGTTAATATTGGAAACATAAACTGAAACATTCAGCAGTGGTAGCTGGGCACCATGCAGTTCTGTTCTCAAGTCAGAGCAAGCAATGTAACCCAGCTTTTTGATAAATATTTACAATTTACTATTAACATTAAGACCACGGAACAGGGAAAAGAAGCTGTGACGATATGGAGGATCCTATAACTACTGTTAAGAAGCCCTGGTGGTACAGTGGTTAAGCACTTGGCTGCTAAAAGTCAATGGCTCCGCAGGAGAGAGCTGTGGCAGTTTGCTCCAATAAAGAGTACGGCCTTGGAAGCCCCATCGGGATGTTACGTTGTCTCTTATAAGGTCATTATGAGTCAGAATTGACTTGTAATAATGACCTTTTAGGCAAAACTTTGCTACCCATGATTCTATCTTTTCACTATAGCAAATTCCTTTCTTTTGATTAAAAAAAACATTTTTTAAGTCATCCAAAATATGTAATGGTTCTTGATTTTCGTTGGCTCTTGGCATAATTAACTGCTTGGACTGCCTAACGTTTCTTGAGAAAACATATCACATTCTACCAAAAGGCAGGGTACACCCAACACCAAAGTGTACATGTGATGTGGCTGTTTCTCAGCTGCTACAGAGAAGAAGAAATTTTGCCTTAGTATCAGAAGGCGGACCACTTCCTTGGTCTATTATTTTCTGGTAATTATAAATTAATAATAAAATTCATAAGGTATGTTCTAGAAACATCATGCACGCCTGTTTTAAAGTATACCTGCTCCTCAGTTATCAACTATTTTGTTACACAACATTTCACCTTTACTACAATAGTAAAAATCTATTATCTGACTATTTCGAACATTAATTAGGAGCCGAGGTGAAAGGGGGAGGAGGAGGGTGAAGTTTGTGACAGGGAGCAAGGCTGAGTGGGGCACCAGTGGTTGGTATGACCCAGGTCGGCCAGAGGAGCCGGACTGGGCCCACAGCAAGTGTGAGAAGCTGGTGGACTGTGCGCAGGAGGTGGGGGTGGGTGGGCCACGAGGAGAGGGCAGGAGCCTGGACCACAGGAGTTGGGCTGGAGGCCTGGAAGTCCTCTTCTTCCAAAGAGGCCTCTCTGCCTCCTCCGCGGCCTCCGTTGGGCCCAGGTGGCTGACACTCACCTACTCGCAGGCCTGGGAGCCGCCTGCCATTGAGGCCTGTGTCCTGGGCCTTTGGAGCATAGAGGTGAGGGTGAGGGATCCCTGCAAAGGCCTGAAAAGTGGCCATGTGGTGGTGGGCAACCCCTGACCCCTACCACCTCCAACCTCCTTGGGCTCTGCAGTGGTGGGTAAGGCGTGGTGGGCAGGGGGGACCTGCTGTACCATGTGCATCTCAAGACGTGCGAGGGGGTGCCTGACGGGCAGTGAGCAATGTGGGAAAGGACACCAGTGCCAAGGACCCAGCGCTGTCCAGACTCTCTTGCATAATGCTGATTTTTGCATAATGACTTGGCCTTTGGAACTTCACCATATCGATAAGTAAGGAGTGGGGGTAATGCATCATTATTTTTGCCAGGAAATAATATCAAAGTAGAAAACAATCTGGAATAAAGTTTGAAAACTACTTAGCTGTTTACTAGAGCGGCAGCATCTTTCACTGTTTAAAAATTCCAGGTCTGGAGAAAAATATCATTCTGGAATCACCACTTACTGGCTGTGTGACCTTGAATGAGCCAGTGAGCCTCCTTAAGTGTCAGTTTTTTGTTTTCTTCTCCAATCTCTTAAATGAGGATAAAAATAATACCTATCTGAAAGGTTTGGTGTGAAAATTAAATAATCTACCCTTGGTGAAGCCTGAGCACAATGTCTCTGACATAAAAAGAACTCAATATATGTTGGCTGTGTTGATGATAATGATGATGATGACAACGGTGAAAATGATGTTCAAAGAACTGGCAACAAATTTTCAAAATTAAAGATTACTAATAATTTCTCCCCCTCCCACTATCCAGAAGTTTAGTTGTTTTAAATCTGTTTTTGCTTTTATTTGTTACTAGTAACGTGGACCTATGTTCTCTAGAATATTGTGCCTGGATGGCACAAACAGTTTGCACTCAGCTGGTAACTGCTGCTAACCAAAAGATTGGCAGTTCGAAACCACCCAGTAGTGCTGTGGAAGGAAGTCCTGAAAAATCTTCTTTCATAAAGATCGTGGCCAAGACAACTCTGTGGCGCGTAGGTCTAGTCTGTGAAACTTGACCATGATTATTGGTGGATCTTGTGTCTTGGGAACAATATAACAGCTATAGTAAAACTATTGAAATTCTAGCTCTACCTGAAATGGTAGAGCTCTCTGTCTTTCTTCTTCTTTTTTTTTTTTTAGTTGACTTGGTATATTTTGGTATATACATCTAATTTATTTCATCCTACCTATGAAATAAATATCTTTTATCAAAGACCTACTTTATGTCAAAGACCTTCCTGATATTAAAATAACAAGAGCAACAACAACAAAACAAAAAACCAGCCTGTGAAAGAAATCTTGATTTCTACTTGTCCAGATTAGTTTCTCACATATTTTGTACATGTTATCAGGAGGGACCAGTCCCAGGAGGACATCATGCTTGGTAAAGTGAGGGTCAACAAAAAAGAGGGAGACCCTCAATAAAATGGATTGACACAGTGGCTGCAACAATGGGCTCAAGCGTAGCAATGATTATGAGAAAGGAGTAGGACCAGGCAGTATTTTGTTCTGTTGTACATAGGGTCGCTATGTGTCAGAACCAACTCGACAGCACCTAACAACAAGAAGAAGCTTCAGAATACTGTCACCTTGTATGTGTGACTTGCAATTAATTTAAAGTATATTATTTAAAAGTTTAGGAAAAAAACGTAATTGAGAGGAACAAACTAAAAATTACCCAGGATGAAAGCCTGTTAGATGGACAATGTGAGTAAAAAGACCCTGAGCTTCTGTGAAGGCGCCGTGGTGGTATGGTGGTTAAGCATTCGGCTGCTAACCAAAAAGTCCGAGGTTTTAACCCACCAGCGGTTCTGTAGGAGAAAGATGTGACAGTCTTCTGTAGAGATTACAGCCTTGGAAATCCTATGGGGCAGTTCTACTCTGTACTATAGGGATTTGTTTGTTTTTTGTTTTGACTGTTATTAATGAAACTAGCCAAAAACATAATAAAGAGAAAGAAAATGGCAACTTTATAAAGTAAGTGAATATATGATAATTTTCCACTGATTTAGCATAAAAACATCATGTAATGTAATTAAAAATGTCTTCTATTCCATCTTTGCAGAAAATATAATAGTGGGTTTCCAAGATTTCTTTTCCTTTTAATAATATTCATTTAGGCTTGCAGCTAATTTGAGATCAAGAGGCATGAAGTTATAGCTATTTGTTGTCCATCAGACAGCTTTACTAATGTTTTAGTTTCTCATTTACAGAGTTCTTTACACCCAAGATACCTTTTGCTTTTGGATTCCTTGTGGTCTAGCTATGTGATTTTGCTAGAAGTCTGGTCTCTGGACAGCTGAAATACTTGACTTGGTGAAACCATTCTTGAGTACGCTGTTGTGTTATTTTGATGCTTTAAATCCCTGAATGTTTCTTAGAAGGAAGAATAAATCAGTTTAATTTTTGGAAAAGGGAATTTATAGAATATTTACAATGTAATGTCTCATGAATATATAGTAAACCAAAATTGATTTTGATAAACTGCTTCATACTCTGTTATTATTCTGTATATAAAAATTTGCTTTATGTGGTGAGAAATTTAAACAATACAGGAGTATTTGGAAACAAAAAGAGGAGTAAATGTAAGGACAATGGAAGGAAGAAAGAGAAGCTACCCATTACTTTAAAAACTGACTACAAGAGAAATTCAACATAACAGTACTTTGTAAAGACACACCTTTTTTTCAACAGAGGACAATAGTTTGCTGACCTCTGTTTTGGTGAGCACTCACTTATGACCTCTCTGTTGGATTGTTCTGGATTCAGGAAATGCACATCTCAAATTCGTCTTGAGCTAATACATTGTTTGTAGTAATTATTTTAAGTACAATAGTCATTTGAGATTTTTTTTTTCCAATATGCTTGCCTATTTCCAAGTTGCTGCGTATGATTAAGTATATTTGAGACTATATACCTCAAAGATAAAGAGTTCTGCTTCTTTGAAGGCCATAGTATAATGCCTCTTCATGGTGAGGAAAGCAGATTATAAAGAATGAAGAAGCAGTCATTTTGTAATTAGATAATATGGTGAAGGAAACTATGACAAAGTAAAAAGTGAATGAGTTGAGAGTCATCAATTTCAGGTGAATAGTTCTTGACTTTTTTTTTTTTTAAGGCACAATTCAGATGTTTGCATGTTTGCTATTTTTTATAACCAATTGAATTGGACTACAGGGAATGTTTATCTTGCACACAATTTTCCATGACACATCAGAGTAAATGCAGCGGATTTTATAAAAAGAATGCAAAAATTTTAGTAGGGCTAATCAGAAAACCTTTTGGCATAGTGGTTAAGTGCTGTGGCTGCTAACCAAAGAGTCGGCTGTTCAAATCTGCCAGGCACTCCTTGGAAACTCTATGGGGCAGTTCTACTCTGTCCTATAGGGTTGCTATGAGTCGGAATCGACTCGACGGCACTGGGTTTGGTTTTTTGGTTTTAGTCAGAAAAAACTTTTTTAAATGAAACAAATTCTGAATCTTCTTGCTGTCAAAGAGATTGTGGCATAAAAGAAGACATCATAGTTAAGAAGAAATACAGTTTAATTAAAAGGCTATGGCATCGGATATTAAAGGAGAAGTATTAATCAACTAACAGCAGTAAAGGATGATATTAAAACATCAGGACAAAATAAATAAATAATGTTAATCAAGAAATTTTTGTAAAATTATAAAAGATCACACATGAATTACATTAGACTTTAACTGTATCATGTTTTAGATAATATCAGATTTGCGCTAAATTCGATTGCTAAATCGTGTTGTAAGTTTCAGAGAAATTTAGTATTTCTTTTCATGGAGTATGAAGTGCTAGTGTTGAGGGTCAGATTCTTGATGCATTTGGAGTGAAATTACAAGATCCCCTGCTTTCTACTAAAAGGTTCTCTAATATATGGCTGACTGCTTTTATAAAAGCTTCTTTTTAAATTTATTGTTCTTTGGAATGCAAACTGAAGTGATATTTCTTTCTGATAATGTTTCCCTGAAAGGAAGAGACTATTCATAAAGCTGAAGTAATATAGTCCCTTGTTAAAATTTCTTCAGAATAGTTAAACCCTTTGGAGGTTTGAAAATGCTTTTGGGTCATCAGGGTATTATTAGGACATTGAGCAGCTAAATGACTTTCTTGATATTCAAAAGGAGTAATTTTGATACATTGTCAGGAGACACAGTTGTATGGGCAAGAGATTTGCTGCAATCATTTATATTGTTTTTCATTTTAAGTGGATGTATCAAGTATGCCCATTATTAAAAATTATGGAATTTTTTGTTTGATTGCTGATAATATGGTTTCATTCCAGACTCCCAGGTTGGGAACTCTGTGTTGTGTTGCCCCAGTCACCCCTTGAGTACTTTGGCCCTCATTCTCTCAGCTTCTAGGAGTTTGGGCAGTTGGTGGTCATCACCCAGAGAAAGCTGCCATGCCCAAGGCCTTGCCCCCTCCCTAGAGGCAGCCTGCATCCAACGACTGGTTAATGAGGAGGTATAGTATTGCATGCAAGAAGTGTCCTGTTCATTGAGTTCCATGATAAGGTGAAGAACATTATCTCATCAAGGTAGGGTAGTAAAAGATCATGGAAAGCTTTTTCAGAGGAAATGTGTAAATTTACTTTTCAAATGTGAGCAGGAGTTATTCAGGTGGAAAAGGGCTAAGCAGGGCATTCAAGGTATACAAGCTAGCATAGCCTATTTGGAAGTAAAAAAAAAAAAGCATGAGTCATATATAGAACTGCCAGAAGTTCGGCATGATAAGTCTGCTAGTGAAGCAGAGAATGACAAAAGATGAAGACGGAAAGGTAGACAATGGCTGGATAATTAAAAATCTTGCGTGTCAATCTTAATTCATTCCTGGTGATTCAGTAAAAGTCCTGGTTAGAGTCTCACTGTCTCCCTTTTTAGGATTGCCAGATAAACCACAGAATGCCAATTATATCTGATCAGATAAACAATGAATCTTTTTTAAATATGTTAGGTGTGTCCTAAACAATGCGTGGGAAATACTTATTCTAAAAAACCTATTTGTTGTTTATCTGCAGTTAAAATTTAACTGGTTGGCTTAGTTATCTAGTGCTGCTATAATGTAAATACCAGAAATGGATTGCTTTAACAGACAGGAATTTATTCTCTCAACGTTTAGGAGGCTAGAAGTTCAAGGTCAGGGTGCTGGCTCCAGGGAAAGACTCTTCTGTCAGCTCTGGAGGAAGGTCTTTGTCTCTTCTAAACTTCTATTCCTGGGCAACCTTCATGTAGCTTGGCATGTCTCTTCCCCCATCTCTGCCTCTCTTGCTTCTTTGTTTAATCTCTTTTCTGTCTCAAAATATGTTGACTCAACACACACCCTACACTAATCCTGCCTCATTAACATAACAAGACAACCCATTCCCAAATGGGATTATAGCCACAGGTGTACCTGTTTCCTTCTAATGGATTCCGACTCATAGGATTACAAACCTGTAATCTTTATGGAATGAGACTGCCACATCTTTCTCCTGTAGAGTGGCTGGTGGGCTCGAACTGTTAACCTTTCAGTTAGCAGCTGAGCGCTTAACCACTGTGCCACCAGGGCTCTTTAACGATAGGCAGAGAGGTTAGGAATTACAATATATATTTGGGGGGGACACAGTTGAATCCATAACACTGGGTATCCTATATTTTTATCTGATAAATCTGTCATCTCTGCGTGGGATACTTGTCTATCCCTGAGTGAATCACTCTGATTGGGGTGATGTATTACAGTGACTGACTAGGCATGCTTGTGTACCGCAGTAGCCCTATACCCCTGGCTCAAACCAAATGGATTGAGAAAGGGAAAGAAGTAGCCCCAGAACGAAAACTGCAGTGTCATTACTAAAGAAGAGATGCTTTTCAGACTGAAAACAAATATGCAAATAAACAAAAATGTTTCATAGAAAGGGTATCTACCCAACAGGACTTCTGCGAAGATTTTATGTTACACAGGTAACCTTTTTAAAGCCCTTAGCACAGTACCTGGGATATAGAAACACCTCAGTAAACGTTTCCTACTATATGGGTTTTTTTTATACATAGTTTTACTGCTGCTACTTAAAGTAGTACATAAACATTTACTCCATTCACTAAACAAATAATTATTGAGAATCTTCTTTGTGCCACACATTTCCATATTATTTCACAGTTTTCACATTTTCAATTAAAAATGGTAAACAATAGGAGTGAGGTAACTCTGTTGAACATCTTTGTGCATTAGATTTTTCTGTTTTCTTTCTCTAATTCCTCCTTGTATGGAATTGTTTCCTAGGAATAAAGAAAAATTACTAGCTCAGATTTATTTTGAAATCCCTTGATACTTTGACAAGCTGTTTAATAGTCATAGTTTTGCAGAAATCCGTGTTTAAACAACAAAGTCTAGTTGTTTTCCTTCTACCCACTTATCCAAACCATATTTTCAGGTACCTCTTACAAAGTTATAGATCAAGGTTAAAAGTTATTGGTCTTGTAGTTCTCTGGCCAGGGAGAGAATTTCTTAACTCCCACCAGACACAAGGAATGCGTATCTTAGAGAGAGTTCAAAAGACTTGATAAAACAATGTAATTACCATTTTTCTAGAGCTATTTATTCCTTCTGTGGTGGCTTCCAGTATAGTTAGTACCTTCTGATATCAATCAGTGTTCCTGGGAAATCTACACAATAGATGAAATGAGTAGTAAATAAGGAGTCTTACTTAGAACAGCTTATTAAAGTAAACCTAATATGAGAGAAAAGCCAGAGTCCTGAAGTTGCTCAAACGGCTGTTTTGAGGAGGAACAGTGAAGAATTGCCAGTCTTCCCAGCTGACCAAATTAACTTACTTTCCATAAAGAGAGATTTGAGGGCTATTCTTATTTTCAGTTCTTCCCAGTTGTTTCTTTTGTTCAGAAAACTAAGGAGAAGTTGACTGTTTCTTATAGGAGCTTCACAGAGAGATGTACTGTTTAGCTTTGTCTGTTCAAGATAAAAGAAAAGTGAAGAAGTCTTCATTATACTCTGACAACAAGGGTCCGACTGGAACCACTTTATGAAAGCTCATTTATACCTTAAATCTACCATGTTGGGTGACTACAGGGAGCAAAGAAGGTTTCCTAAACTGCCTTGGCCATCTCTCTAAAAAGGAACCAAAATTTATTCCTTTGAAGTTAATTGAGAACTATGTATTTAAAATTTAGACCACAGCATTCATTGTCTTAACCTAATAATCTTGCCACCAACAAAGCTTCCCAATCTCACCTTTTCCCCAATCCGTACTTAAATATTTACCCAAGTGGGAATTACTCAACTTTTTTGAAAATTAGCAATATATACGTACATACATACTCTCCTTTGATTGAAAATTCTGTCTTCTTTTGGGTTTGAGAATGATTCTTTCCAATACTTTCTTTAGATCTGAACTTTGGGTGTTTCTTCTCTCTTGTCCAAATTCACCCTCCACACTCATGAAGTCTCATCATCCTTTCCCTTGACTGGTTGTAAGTCGTTTGCCCCATATGACTGCCTCTGGGAAGCTCTTTGAGGGTAAGAAGTTCTTTGGATCCTGAAACTGTGGCCTCTGGACACCCTTTTAAATCAGTACTGAAGTCCCTCCTGAAGTTCACCCTTTACTCAAAGATTAGACAGGCTTATAAAACAAACAATAACACAGGTCGTTCAACTATGCATATGAGACTAATGGGCACACCAGCCCAAAAGCAAAAACAAGAATGCAGGAAGGGACAGGAAAGCTGGATGAATGGAAATGGGGAACCCAAGGTCAAGAAGAGGAGAGTGTTACCACGTTGTGGGTTTGGCAACCAATGTCACAAAACAATACATGTATTAATTGTTTAATGAGAGAATAATTTACTCTGTAAACTTTCACCTAAAGTGCAATTAAAAAAAAAAAAAAGGGAAGAAAAGAAAAAAAGGGATGGGGAAAAAAAAAGTTTGTTTACTTGGTTGTATCACATTTCAGGTGTTGCAAATTCAACCTTAATTTATAAACAAAAATACTGTGAAATTATATGAAAAAATAACTTTAAGAGGCAAAAGGAAAACTAGTTTTATTGTGCTGAAGTAATTGTCTACATACCAAAGAATAATGAAAAATTACATCAGATTTTTTAATCTATAGTAAGAATAACAGTAATACTGCCTGACGTTTATACATTATAGTTTCGAGAATGCTTTCATAAACATTATACCAGGCAAGAAATACAAAGATACTGGTGTGTCACTTTTCCTTCCAGAGATGGAACTAATTGCTTGCAAGATGCGTGCAATTTAGAAAATATATTCCGTCATGCCTGGTGTTTTGACCTTTCTTATTCAACTTTAATATAAAGTAACTGCTTTTATGTAGAAGAGGTAACCTATGTGTTGCATTGCCGTTACTTTGGCTTTATTCCATTTTTTAATTATAATTCTTTAAAAGAATAGGTGTGTATTTCTTGACCAATACATTATTAATATATGGGAAGATGAGTTATTAGTACCTAATACTAGTGGGAAAACTGGTTAACCAGTTGCCCTTGAGCCGATTCATACTCGTGATGTCCCTATTGAGTGTCAGAGTACAACTGTGCACCATAGGGTTTTCAGTAGCTGGTTTTTTGGAAGAAGATGGGGTGGCTGAGGTGCTTCTGGGTGGACTCAAACCTTCAACCTTTCAGTTAGCAGCTGAACACATTAAATATTTGTACCACCCAGTGACTCCAATTACCAGTGGTAACTCCCATTTATTCAACCCTTAGGGTATGACAGAGCCCTGGTGGTGCAGTGGTTAGGAGCTACAGCTGCTAACCAAAAGGACAGGTCAGCAGTTTGAATCCAGCAGGCACTGGAAACCTTATGGGGCAATTCTACCCTGTCCTATATGGTCGCTATGAGTTGGAATTGACTCAAGGACAATGAGTGTTTGGTTTTAGGGTGTGACAAATATTAACTAATTTAATTCACCAGGGCTCCTGTTCCAGTACTATATCAGACAATATTCTGTTGTGATCCATGGGGCTTTCATTGGCTAATTTTCAGAAGTAGATCAGCAGGCCTTTCCTCCTCATCTGTCATAGTCCGGAAGCTGTACTGAAACCTATCCACTAAGGGTAACTCTGCTAGTATTTGAGATACTGGTAGCATAGCTTCCAGCATCATAGCAACATGCAAGCCCCCACAGTATGACAAACTGATAGGTAGTGGAAGATAGATACTATAATTGTCCTCATAATCAATAGGAAAACACAGATTTCTTTTTTTTTTCTTTTAAGTTAGAGGAACCTTGAGGATGTTTATATGCTAAGGAGATAAAACCTGTGGATAGATAGGTAAAAAAAAAAAAAAAAAAGTAGATAGGTAGAGAGAGAGAAAACAATTGAAGGGAGATGCCTGAGGACAGGTGAAGAGCGATTAATACTAAAAATTAAGGAATACACTTCCTCTGAGATGGAAGGAGAGGTGACGGTTATCACAAATATGGAAAAATTAAAAGGCAAGCATTAATGCGAGCCCACTTGATGATGATTATGTACCAACTGACATAGTGGTGTAGATGCAGAAAAGATAGGAGATTGGGTTGATCCAAGACTGAGCAATTCCAGGGAAGCTGGTACAGAAAACACAAGGGGAGATTCCAGTGTTGTACCATGGGCTAGTTAGTAACGGTTTAGTTTTCAAGTTATTAATCGTACATATAGAACAATTGTCTGTGCCTAAACAAACAAATAAAAAATAACTTATTGCCATTGAGCTGATTTTGACTCATGGTAACTCCATGTGTTATGTAGTAGAACTGCTCTATGGGGTTTTCTTGGCTGTTGAAACATTAAAGGGTCACAAGGAAATATAAGAATAAGTCTCTTCCCTATGAAGTTCACAGTCCCATTGGAAAGTCAAAGATTACATGCAAAGACAGTGCAAGGAAATGAGTGGTTAATGTTACAATGGATATTGGAGCCAATTAATGTGATGGGAGATCAGAGTGATAAAAGAGAAATATTAATTTTGCTATTTTCTTTCAAATCGAAAATGCCATAGATTGTGGGGCACAGGATAATATTACATTTAAAAAAAAAAAACCCACAAAACCTGCCTGCAAACTATGATTTACCATTCACTGTAAGACTCCGTCTAGATTTTACAGATGTTGGGCAGAATTGTGCATTTCTCAGGCTAATGAAGATAGTATATGAGGAATACCACAACTAAAAATAGAATTAAAGCTTCCATGTATTGCAAATTCAGCATAATTTTAAGGAGAGCTGTTTTGAACTAATCTTAATAAAAGAATGAAAACAGTACTATCTCCTCAATATATTCATCTAATAAATATCTGTGTGGTGTATCCTGTTGGCTATGCAAGGTTCTTGGGTATCATAATTTTATTTACATCAGCATCTAAGAAAAAATGCATTTTATATTTAAGTTGAGAAATTATGACTAAGTTAAGACTACTGATCACCACAAAGATTTCTGGTTTATGAGGCTACTTGCTTTATTGTCCGCAGCTATTTTTTTTTTTTTTAAATCAAGTTTAATGTGATTATTTAAAATTCACACTTACATTGGGGAGGGATGTTCTCAGGTTATGTTATAAATGTTGGTCTGAAAGTACCAAAAATGTAGAGTTAATTAATTTTTAGGAACAAAGAGGCAGGATTTATTTGATTCACACAGCAAAAAAAAAAAAAAAAAGAAAGAAAAAAAGTGGCACTGGCTATATGGGGAGCAATTTAGCAACAGTAAAACATTTCACAACCTCTATTATTTCAGAAATAATGCCTATTTTTGTTTCCTTGAGTATAAGAAAGAATTAGAGAGAGAACTTTCCTGGCATATATACAGAAACAAGCTCATTAGTGTTGGAATCTATCTTCTTATAACTGTTGGGAATAAGGAAAGAAAAACCAATCTGTTGGTTCCCTATTTCATATTCATAAGGCCGCTCTTTGAGGCAGTTTGATTGACAGCCTTGGTATATGTTGTCTGCTTGCTTTAGATCAAGCTGGGGGTTTTGGTTCACCTATCACTCACTTCCACTTTGCTACCAAGGTCTATTGTGGCACTCTTTTCACTGTCTAAATTGTGCTGTGATGAATTGCCCACTTGGGAATTTTTAGGACATCTTAATCCCAGTCTGACAGAAATCCCTTCGATAAATAATCTACAAACCTCTATGCCAAATGCCAGTGGATCAGTGGACATAGATTTATGACAGCTTTCACAGAATGAAAAGTAGTGGCAGGGAGTGTTTGCTAGTGCACTGAGAATCCATGAAAGGTCTCTATTTCCCAGTTTAATTTTCCCCAAACACATTTGGTTGAAATGTGCTCTGCAGGATTTTTTTTTAAAAGCTGTGTGTGTGTGTCTACTTGCTTCGTTGACAAAAAAAATGTGGGAAATTACTTTTGTAAAGCAATTACTGGAAATCATTTTTGTTTGTAAATTGGGTTTTTCTTGCTTAATTATAAAATGACAAAATTGGATGATGATAATGAATGTGGATAAAATGCTTGAAGATACTTTCAAAGTCATTTTCAATAAGGTTTTAAAAATAACACTTGCTGAAGCGAATTTGAGGTTAGTCGTATGATTAATAGGTTTAGAGTCTGAGTAAGAATAGATCACACATCTTAAGTGATTTAATTTTTAGTCAAAATGTGTATTTTTTAAGAGAAATAAATGAGAAATTACCTGTGGATATGTTAATATGATTATAATTTTATATCTGAATCCAAGTTATTTGGATATAATTTGTGTGACGCAGAAATAGCAAAAATAAGTTAATTGTAGATTGAAGACTTAGCCTGCAAATTTTATTCTGAAAGATCTATTGCTTTGTGATGAACTATGAATATTATCATGTCATTAATGCTATGAAATAGGAACTCATATCGATTAACAGAATCTAAGTACTAGCCTTCATGCATACCTATATTTATACATACGTATGTATAGTGCATGTTTCTTATTAAATATTTAAAAAGTAAGAAGCAATTTTAGGAGAAAAACTTGATATCGAGTCATTTTTCAGTAATTTTTGCCATTATCACACTTGGGCTGTGAATTTTGTCACTCTGTTATAGAAGCATCACTCCTTCTATAAAGTGGCAGCGACCTTTTCTCACCCTTAAAGTGTATGGCGCAAGATCCCAGCAAGTCAGAATGTGACATGTTGCCATTTCCCATTAAAAGTTAGACAGCTTTATGAACTTATTAGGAGGGTAAGAGAGTATCTCAAATTTAGTAAAGAAAAAAAAAATAGATTTTGTCCTTAGGTGTACACTTGTTTTCCTTGCCCGGCAGCTTTGTATATATGTGTAAAATGCTGAAAAAAGCCAATGGAACGGAGAAATCTGTCGTTTCCTAAATCCCTAGAAATACATTGAAATGGATGTGCTGTTGGTTTTGTCACCAGAATCAGCCCTTAAAAAAAAAAAAAAATTAAATTCCTGCTAAGTACCACCTTCTTTCCTGTCACCTTTGGAGCTCCCAGCAGGTGGCTGTGCAGCCTCATTAAGGCTGTAACACAGGGTCAAGGATGCGAACTGCTCCTGGCCTGGATAACTCGAAAAATCAGAGCCTCCAAATTAGTACACCTGTGTCCAAATTAGTACACCTGTGTCCAAATATATATATATATATATATTTACCTTAAATCTCATCTAAGTAACCATTTTTTTTTTTTTTTTAAGTAACCGCGAAAAGTACCAAAACCAAACCAAACCCATTGCCATCGAGTTGATTCGGACTCATAGCCACCCTATAGGACAGGGTAGAACGGCCCCATAGAGTTTCCAAGGAGCACCTGGTGGATTCGAACAGCTGACCTCTTGGTTAGCAGACGTTGCTCTTAACCACTGGGCCATCAGGGTTTCCTCATGAAAAGTACAGTATAGGATAATTGTTAAGTGAAACACAAAATTATAATTTTTTGTGGCACCTGATATTATACAAAGCTTTTTCACAGTCACTGTTACAGAATCAAGCCATGATTCTGAGAGGCTTGAGGGCAACTATTGTTAAGACCACATCACGCAAGGATAAACTGAGGCCTAGAGAGAGTGGTAATTTACTTAAGATCGCAGAGCTAGTAGGGCCAAGGCCAGGTTTACTAAATTCTGCCTGCTTCATTTTGAGACCTTTGATCTTTTTTTTTTTTTTTTAGAATTCTTTTTGTTGCTGAGAATACACAGAGCAAAACATGCACCAATTCTACTGTTTCTTCATGTACAATTCACTGACATTAAGTTCTTTGAGTTGTGCAACCATTCTCATCCTCCTTTTGTGAGTCATTCATCCCTTATTAACATAAACCCACTGCCCCCTAAGGTTCACATCTAAGCTTTTGAGTTACTCTTGTCAATTTGATCCCATTTAGATAGTTTCTTAAAAGAGCATAATGCTCAAGACAAACAGTTTTTACTAGTTAAGCTAAACTATTGTTTGGTTTTAAGAAGATTTCAGGGAATATTTTTGGCTTAAGGTGTAAAGATTATCTCAGGGTGATAGTTTCAGAGTGCAGTGCGACGGATCATTTTTATATGGCCTTTTTCACCATGGTTTTGTAACTATGACCAAATGACTGGGTGGGACTATGCAAATGAGGTGCTTGTGGCCCAGCAAGGGGATTGGATAGATTGTTAATGCAAATAAGCTGCATGGCACTCTTGTGGGGGTGGGGCCATGCAAATAAGATGTATGGAACCCTACCAAGGGGAATGGTCAGTTTTGCCATCCCACTAGGCTTAAAATGAGCCATCACAGAGTCAGAAAGGGGGGACCACACTGGCATCAAGAAAGAAAAGCTAGTAATGGAGCATGTCTTTTGGACCTGGGACCCCTGTGCTGAGAATCTCCGAGACTCAGGAGACAGACACAGACAGAGAGACTAGAGAGACAGAGACTGACAGAGAGAAGCAGCAGCAGAGAAACAGCATCAGTAGAGGCAGCAGAACCAGAAGACCAGCAGTAGATGGCGCAATGGGCTTCCCAGCCCACAGAGTGAGAAAGCCGAGTGCCTTCAGCCAGGAAGTTTGCTAGCGGAGTGGGATACCTCCAGGCATTTGCCAGCAGAGATAGGCTTGCTGAGCCATGGAGCTAGAGAGCTGAGCGCTTTCAGGCTGAGGCTTACTGGTGGGGTGAGGTGACTCTGGGCACTTATTGGTGGAGATAAAGAGCTTTGTAACACTTGATCAAGCAGGGCAGGGCCCTGGTTGACACAAGAGGCCTGAGGGCCAAGGGCCAAGAGGGCAAGGGCCAGGGAATGACCTGCCTGAGAGCACAACAGAAAAGAAGCTGTCCTGATCAAAGAACTGTATCCTTAGTTATTTCTGACCCTGAATTGTAGCCTGTTACTTCCCTAATAAACCCCATAACTGTGTGTATGGCTTTTGCGTTCTGTGTGGCCATTGCAATGAATTATCAAACCCAGCAGAGAAGTAGACAGTGCTGTGGGAGGGACGGCTGGTGTCAGGATTGGTAAAAAGTTTGGAGAGAGAACACGTGTCTGACCTCTGCTTTGTAGGAATCAACCTTAGGCTGATGCTGATGGCGATTCTCTCTTACCCTGGTGAAGTTAGAGGAGGTCAGATGTCTGCGCTGCCACTGTCATACAGGGATTCATTCAGCCTCCTCAGCTCCATCATGTTCTCAATGAGAGATAGATATCACCTTTCCTTCCTTTTCCCTACCCCAAGAGAGTTTTGAAAATATGTGAGGGTGCTTTGGTTGTCACAGTGATGGCTACTGGCATTTCTTGGTTGGAACCAAGGATAGTTACATTCAACAAATACTTATTTTTTTTTGCCTAAAAACCCTGTATGGTCTCTGTTGAGTAACATTTACAAACATGGGGACTACCAAGAAAAGAGTTTTTTTTTTTTTTTTAATGCTACCTTTTAATTCCACCCATGCATTGATTCATTGTTTTCTTTAGCTTTTATAAATAAGTCTGTTTATATGGTTAAAAAAAGTTATTTTCAAAAGATATTATAGATAATCCATTGCCTTCGAGTTGATTCTGACTCATAGCACTCTATAGGACAGAGTAGAACTGCCCCATAGGGGTTTCCAAGGAGCTGCTGGTGGATTCAAACTGCTGACCTTTTGGTTAGCAGCTGAGCTCTTAACCACTGTACCACCAGGGCTCCAATATTATAGATAGAACTATCAAAATAATAAGTGAATAGTTAAAATTCTTCATTCTTATTTTGGGTTTTAACATGCATACAATTTTGTATATAACATGGATATATAAAAACGTATTTTCCATTAAAAGTTAGCTTTATAATTTTATTACAGCGCTCAAAACAATGAATCAGTGCAATTTCAGGAGAGTAAGAGACGATTTCAAAGTAAAGAAAAAAAGGTTTTGTCCTTATGTTTTCCTTGTCTAGCAATTTTGTATATATGTGTACAAACACTGATGTATATACATGTGTGTAATTTATATATATATATGTGTAATGTATTGGAGGAAGACTCATTAACAAACTGCATTATGCATATGACGCAACCTTGCTTACTGAAAGTGAAAAGGAATTGAAGCACTTAATGATGAAGATCAAAGTGCACAGCCTCCAGTATGGATTATACCTCAACATAAAAAAAAAAAAAAAAAATCCTCACAACTGGACCAATAACCAAAATCATGATAAATGAAGAAAAGATTGAGACTGTCAAGGATTTCATTTTACTTGGATCCACAATCAACACCCAATGAAGCAGCAGTTAAGAAATCAAAAAATGCATTGCATTGGGCAAATCTGCTGCAAAGGACCTCTTTAAAGTGTTGAAAGAGGACTAAGGTGTGCCTGACCCAAGCCATAGTGTTTTCAGTCACCTCATATGCATGTAAAAACTGAACAATAGATAAGGAAGACCGAAGAAGAATTGATGCCTTTGAATTGTGTTGGAGAAGGATGTTGAATATACTGTGGACTGCCAAAAGAATGAACAAATCTGCCCTGGAAGAAGTACAGCCACGATGCTCTTTAGAAGCCAGAATGGTGAGACTACGTCTCACATATTTTGGACATGTTATCAGGAAGCATTAGTCCCTGGAGAAGAATGTTATGCATGGTGAAGTAGAGGGTTGGCAAAAAAGAGGAAGACCCTCAACTAGATGGATCGACATGGTGGCTGCAACAATGGGCTCAATCGTAGCATAATTGTGAGGATGGCACAGGAGTGGGGAGTGTTTCATTCTGTTGTGTATAGGGTGGCTATGAGTTGGAATTGACTTGACGGCACCTAACAACATAACGACATATGTAATTTATACCATTATATGTATATGTGTATAGATAGATGATAGATAGATGGATAGATAGATTAGATAGATAGATAAATAGATGATAGATGATACATAGGTAGGTAGATAGATGATAGATAGATAGATGATAGATAGATGATAGATGATAGATAGATGATAGATAGATAGATAGATAGATAGATAGATAGGTAGATACATGATTGATAGGCAGGCAGGTTGGCGGGTGGGCGGGCAGGCAGGTAGGCAGGCAGGCGGGCAGATAGATAGGAGCCCTGGCAGTAAAATGGCTAAATGGTTGGTAGCTAACCAAAAGGTTGGCAGTTCAAACCCACCAACGACTCCATGGGAAAAAGGTGTGGCAATCTACTTCCATAAAGATTTACAGCTTTGGAAACCCCATGGGGCAGATCTGCTCTGTCCTATAGGGTTGCTATGAGTTGGAATCAACTTGATGGCTACAGATTATATATATATATATATATATATATATATATATATATATATCATTTAGCTGTTATTCCCACAGGTCATTAATATAATATTGGAACAATAATTTTAACCCTCCTTTAAATAGGAATAGTTTAAAACACATAAATGTGGTATGTATAGGTAGAATAAACAGAGTGAGAGGCCAGTGGCATTTTCTCAGTTGTGGAATAGTCAAGAAAAAATTTTAAGGAATTTGGGAATTTAATTTTCAATTTGATGTTACTTTTGTGGCAGAGACTTAACTTAAACCTCTTTCCTGTCTTTCCCCAGAAATCTCAATTATTACATGCATAGCCATTTTGTATAAATAGAGCGCTTTGTGATATTTGAATATTGGAATATTAAAGAAATATATTTTGGATCTTTTGGGCCAATATGACATATAAAAAAACAGAGACCACAATTGTGGAAGCAGAAGTTTTGACACAAAAATGGCATTGTTATTTTTTCTTGAAGGCAGAAAGTCTCGAGGAGGACTGTCTGAGGGAAATTTTAAATGTTCAATTTGGGATTTCGAGGTGCATATGGAATTTTGGAATCTGTCCAGAAATGTAAATGGTTTTAGATGGGAAACTGGAGTTCAGAAAATGCAAAAGTATACAATGTGACCATAGAAAGTGAATATAAAAAGAATAATAAAGAGAGTTAAGGACCAACACTTGAGAAACATCTGTTCATGAGGTAAGCTACCCCTCAAAAAATGAAACCCGTTGCTGTCAAATGAATTCTGGAGCCCTGATGGTGCAGTGGTTAAGCACTCAGCTGCTAACCTAAGGCTGGTCGTTTGAACCCACCAGCCAGTCTGTGGGAGAAAGTTGTGACAGGCTGCTTCTGTAAAGATTTACAGCTTGGAAACCCTATGGGGTCATTCTACTCTGTTCTGTAGGGTCCCTATGAGTTTGTGAGGATCAATGGAACCAGCAAAGAAAACAGAAAGTAAGCACTCAGGATGCTTCAAAGTTTGTTCCAAAATGTACAAATCAGGAGCTGAAATGAATATATAAAGGTTTAAGTGTTAAATAAACACCCTTTGGCTGGTGGCCTGGCATATTTTACTATGCCTTTTATTCAATACTCAGTTGCTTTGATATAGATTTTCAATTTCTAGTCACTTGAGTAGCCATTCTTTGTGATTTTTTATTTGTTGCAGGACCTAACTTGAATACCACACACACACTCACACACACACACACACACACGCATTTCCTCTTTGTATCTCTGCGATTGGCTCAGGCAACTATTATTTTCTTGTACAGTGCCATCTACTCTGACCTACATAGAAAATATTAGTCAATTAATGATATTTTAATCATAAATTCTTTGAAGCCAGAAAAACATAGTATTTTATTAAGGTCACTTTCAAGTCATCAGCAAAACTGGAACTTGGTTCCATCTGTTCTAATTCCTAATACCTTTGGTTGGATGCTTTTTCTGCCAAACCATGTTGGCGAGTGATGTGCTCATCACAAGAGGTTAGCAATAGGACCATACAAGTAATTAACTTGAATCTTTGTAGTTAGATTTGGACACAGAACCACATTTTACCTGTGCATTAACCCCTCATAATCCAAAATAATAAGCAAGGCCAAAGAGGTGAGACAAATGCATAAATACTATTAATGTTATGTACAACTGAAAATTTTTCTGAAGTAACTCCAAACAGTGCACATTCACACATTATGTATTTTTTTGATGACTAATGGTCACATGATAATAGAAAATTAAACTTTTCTACCACATGTTTCCAAAATAGTCCTGGGCAAACTGACAAAGATCTGGGATATTTCAGCAGTGTTTGGAACTAACAATAAATTGCTGTCATTGTAATACCACATCTTTGGAGATGTGTGGGTTTATGGGGCGTTTTTAAGTCCAAAAAGATTTAGAATGAACAAAAATTAAACCTCTTATTTCTGCAGTGTATATTTTTAAAAAATGAATCAAAGCAAAACATTTGTTTCATTTGTGCACAGTATAATCTATAGAAATGCATGTTCTGTTGAAGTGAGTATGAAAAGTTAGTGCACTTAATGTCATAATTAGAGTTTTCTAAATGGTTTTTGCATGTTCTGGAAATCTTGTGGAATGATTAAATTTTTATCCTCCCCCAGCTCTACCCAAAATTCCATATTTGGAGTGTGTGTATCATTAAGAACAAATGTGCTTAACATGCTAGCTGGTTATGATACTTGATTTGTTTTAACTTTTTCTTTAATGAGATGCTTTAAAACGTGAAAATTGATTTAAATTAAGCCTTTCATGAATGTACTGAAAAAAATTCAAGAACATATATATCTATAGTCAGTTTCAAAATATTCCATTTATCTATTTTAGCCTAAGTATTATGAACTTTATGTTACAAATAGTAATAATAATAATAATAAAGGATTCCATTAGTATATGGTATTTTATGCAAGTAACAGGCACATTATATGTTTTTGCCAACTGTGCAGCCCCCTTGCTGTTTTCATAAGTAAGGCATGTCACATGTTATATGTGTTAAGAGCATTATTTGTGAAAAAATAGGGTAACTGCTTTCATAGTGCATTAGAATCATTTTGGCATCCAAATTGTAAGGCTATGTTGCTATTCTGGAAACAAATTCCTTTAAATGAGTAGTGTATATCAAATTAAGATGTAACGGTCTGCTTCCATTAAGATTTATAGCCTTGGAAACTCTATGGGGCAGTCCTACCGTATCCTACATGGTCACTATGAGACAGAATTGATCTGACAGCAATGAGTTTTATTACGATAAGATTTCACGTGTCTGTCAGTTTGACGTACTGTGGGGGCTTGCATATTGCTGTGATGCTAAAAGCTACGCCATCTGTGTTCTGATATCACCAGGGTCACCCACGGTGGACAGGCTTCAGCTGAGCTTTCAGACTAAGATAGACTAGGAAGAAGGTCCCAGCAGTTTACTTCTGAGAAGAATTAGCCAGTGAAAACCTTATGAATGGCAATGGAACATTGTCTAATAAAAAAAAAAAAAATTGTCTGATATAGTGCTGAAAGATGAGTCCGTCAGGTTGGAATGCACTCAAGATACGACTAGGGAAGAGCTGCCTCCTCAAATAGAGTGGACTTTAATACATGGCTGGAATCAAGCTCTCAGGACCTTCATTTGCTGATGTGGCATGACTCAATGAGAAGAAACAACTGCAAACATCCATTAATAATCAGAACGTAGAATGTAAGAAATATAAATCTAGGAAAATTGGAAATCATCAAAAATGAAATGGAACACATAAACATCAATATCCTAGGCATTGGTGAACTGAAGTGGACTGGTATTGGCCATTTTGAATTGAACAGTCATATGGCCTACTACATAGGAAATGACGAATTGAAGAGGAATGGTATTGCATTCATTGTCAAAAAGAACATTTTGAGATCTATCCTGAAGAACAACACTGTCGGTAAGACCAATTAATATGACTATTATTCAAATTTATGCATCGACCACTAAGGCCAAAAAGATGAAGCCACTGAAGATTTTTACCAGTTTCTGCAGTCCAAAATTGATCAAACATGCAATCAGGATTTGTTGATAAATACTGATGATTGGAATGAGAAAGTTGGAAACAAAGAAGAAGGATTGGTAGTTGGAAAATATGGCCTTGGTAATAGAAATGATGCTAGAGATCACATGATAGAATTTTACACGACCAACAACTTCTTCATTGCAAATATCTTTTTTCAAGAACATAAATGGTGACTATGCATGTGGACCTCACTAGATGGAATACACAGGAATCAAATTGACTACATATGTGGAAAGAGATGATGGAAAAGCTCAATATCTTCAGTCAGAGCAAGGCCAGGGGCCAACTGTGAATCATGCCATCAATGCTCATATGCAAGTTCAAGTGGAAACTAAAAAAAATTAGAACAAGTCCATGAGAGCCAAAGTATGATTTTGAGTATACCCCAACTGAATTAGAGACCATCTCAAGAATAGACTTGACACATTGAATGCTAATGACCAAATACCAGATGAGTTGTGTGATGACATCAAGGACATCATACATGAAGAAAGCAAGAGGTGATTAAAAAGACAGGAAAGAAAGAAAAGACCAAAATGGATGTCAGAAGAGACTCTGAAACTTGCTCTTGAATGTACAGTAGCTAAAGCGAAAGGAAGGGATGATGAAGTAAAAGAGCTGAACAGAAGATTTCAAAGGGCGTCTCGAGAAGACAAAGTAAAGTACTATAATGACATGTGCAAAGACCTGGAGTTGGAAAACTAAAAGGGAAGAACATGCTCGACTTTTCTCAAGCTGAAAGAACTGAAGAAAAAATTCAAGCCCAAAGTCACAGTATTGAAGAATTCTATGGGGACAATATTAAACAACACAGGAGGCATCAAAAGAAGATGGAAAGAATACACAGTCATTGCACCAAAAAGAACTGGTCGATGTTTGACCATTTCAGGAGGTAGCATATGATTAGTAACCAATGGTACTGAAGAAAGAAGTCCAAGCTGCACTGAAGGCATTGGTGAAAAACAAAGCTTCAGGAATTGACGGAATACCAATTGAGATGTTTTGCCAAACAGATGCAGAGCTGGAAATGCTCACTTGTCTATTCCAAGAAATTTGGAATACAGCTTCCTGGCCAACCAGCTGGGAGAGATCCATATTTATGCCTGTTCCCAAGAAAGATGACCTAACTGAATATGACAATTATTGAGCAATATCATTAATGTCACAGACAAGTAAAATTTTGCTGATTATCATTCAAAAGCAGCTGCAGCAATATTTTGACAGGGAACTGCCAGAAATTCAAGCCCGATTCAGAAGAGGACATGGAACAAAGGATATCATTGCTGATTTCAGATGGATCCTGGCTGAAAGCAGAGAATACCAGAAAGATGTTTACCTGTGTTTTATTGACTGTGCAAAGGCATTTGACTGTGTGGATCATAACAAATTATGAATAACGTTGTGAGGAACGGGAATTCCAGAACACTTACTTGTGTTCATGAGGATCCTCTACAGAGATCAAGAGGCAGTTGCTTGAAGAGATCAAGGGGATAGTGTGTATTCTGAAGTCAGGAAAGGTGTGTCATGTTGTTCCTTTCACCATACCTATTCGATCTGTATGCTAAGCAAATAATCTAGAAGCTGGAATGAAGAAGAACGGGGCATTAGAATTGGAGGATGACTCATTAGCAGCCTCTGTTATGCAGATTACAAAACCTTGCTTGCTGAAAGTGAAGAGGACCTGAAGCACTTACTAATGAAGATCAAAGACCACAGCCTTCAGTATGGATTACACTTCAACATAAAGAAAACCAAAATCCTCACAACTGGACCAATAAGCAACATCATGATAAATGGAGAAAAGACTGAGGTTGTCAGGGATTTCATTTTACTTGGATCCACAATCAACACCCATGGAAGCAGCAGCCAAGAAATCAAACATCACATTGCAATGGGCAGATCTGCTGCAAAAGACCTCTTTAAAGTGTTGAAAACTAAAGATGTCACCTTGAAGACTAATGTGCATCCGACTCAAGTCCAGGTGTTTTAAATCACCTCATATGCATGTGAAAACTGGACGATGAAAAAGGAAGACAGAAGAAGAATTGATGCCTTTGAATTGTGGTTTTGGCAAAGAATATTGAACATACCATGTACTGCCAAAAGAATGAACAAGTCTCTTTTGGAAGAAGTACAACCAAAGTGCTCCTTATTAGCAAGGATGGCGAGACTTAGTCTCACATACTTTGGGTTTGTTATCAGGAGGGATCAGACCCTGTAGAAGGACATCATGCTTGGTAAAGTAGAGGGTCAGTGAAAAAGAGGAAGACTCTCAATGAGATGGATTGACACAGTGACTGCAACAATGGGAACAAGCATAGCAATGATTGTGAGGATGGCATCAGATCAGGCAGTGTTTTGTTCTGTTATACAGTTTCACCATGAGTGGGAACCAACATGATGGCATCTAACAACAACAGGATTTTAAAGTAGCTGCTAAAAGACCCTATGTATCTCCACATAAGTTGACACCAGTCACTCGATGTGTGAGAGTCTATAGTGTCCTCCCATGAGCTTCTCAGTAGAGTTGACTATCGGTTACTGTAAGCAGCCTGCCTGAAGTAGTTCAGGTAGGCAAGTCATGGCTAAGAAACTCCTCTGATTGTCACAATTCTGCCCTTAAAGATGATAAACTTCGTTATGCTGTTTGTCAGGAATAACAAATAGCAAATAAAGACATTTCTGCAAGTTTATTCAAAGGTAGGACAATATAGCTCTAGTTCCTATGCTGGAACAGAAAAAAAAAATTTTTTCTTTCCTTAATGATCCATGTGTGCACACATGCATATGGAAATACTGTTCAAGAGTTGAAACATTTACATGGTGGATCTCACATCCATTTTCCTTAAATCACTCTCTCTTTGTTTTAGTGAATCATAGCTATTATGCGAAAGTCAAAGGAGAAAAGTTAGAAATCTTAATGAGAAGATAAAGTGAAAAATCACATTGGATTTTATTTGATATAAACTATGTTTTTTGGGTATGATATGGTTTAAAGAAAAAGTACTTCTGGAAACATTTTCAGATGTTGAGAAAGGGCATCAATAACAGCAAAGTATGGCAAAGGTCAGATCAGGGCGAAGCCAGCACAGAAAGAGAGTACAATTATCTGCGAAGAAGGACTGAAAAACCTATAATGAAAAAGAACTCTCAAGTGTGTTCCGTAATGAGATATGAGTCTGTGAAAATACTTGATAGATGGAGGGTGAATGGTATTGTCCTTTTACATCTCCCCAGCACAAGAATATAATGTGTGTGTGTGTGTGTGTGTGTGTGTGTGTGTGTGTGTGTGTGAGAGAGAGAGAGAGAAAGAGGGAAGGAGAGAAGTTCCAAGTAGCCACATGAAGGTAATCATAACAGTGCACAGGCTGCATTTTAAAGTTCAGTCTCGTGTCTTTTAGGGAACAATTTTTTTATCTGTGAATTATAATCAAAATAGTTTTTTTCAGATTTATATCTCAATTCAATGATTTTATTATCAAATAGTTTTCATTTACAAAGTTATTTAACCTATAGGATATTAAAGACACTACAGTTGGTGTCAGGGATGCAATATAAAAGAAAGCTTGCACTTCTAAGAGTCAGATAGTATTGTAAGGAAGACAAGAACACCACAATATGGGTTGATGAGGGAAGAGATGGAAGTGACGCTGTGCCATCAGGACTCCTAAGGGAACACCCAATGTAAAATGGAGTGGGATGCGGCATCAGGGAAGGCTCCTTTGATAAGGTAATTCCTGAACTGTATCTTAAAACCAAACAAGAGTTAAGTAAGAATGGGAATGAAGGATGTTCAGCTTATTTTGATAAGGCATATAGTTTGGGACTGGAGGGGCTGATGATGAAAGATGAAGCTAGAGAAAAAGGGAACAAGTAGTTCAAGATCTTATTTGCTATTAGAACTGTTTTTTTTTAGTCTGTAGAACATCATAGGGTACAAATAACTGCCTTTTTTCCTTAAAATGTCAAATCTCCTCTCCCTGTTCCAGGATGTTATCTCCTCTAAATTCTATAATTTTTTAATCACTTTCAGATATTAAAAAGGCCCCTCTAGCTTAAAGAAATGCCTATCAGATTTAATGTTTCAACCCTCTCATTAGGTTGCGCTGACTCAGCCTGGGAAGCCTGCAGAATAACTGACATTATTTTTATGCCAGGATCTGTGACTACCCTCCCACGCTCCATGTAGCCATTAATGGTGAATCAGGGGAGGGTGGAGAAATAATGGCAGAAAAGGTCTTACTAGCCTGATGAGAGTTATAATTTGCTGTGAGTGGGCGTTAGAGGGATTTCAGCACTGATTCTGTCTCCTGGGACACTTTAGTGGTTCTACAGAAACCACTAGACACTCTAGGGATTCTCTACATGTGGTCACTTAGCAATGATGATTTCTTAGCCAGCTAGCCTATGAGCCTCACCATCAACCTGATTCTGGCAATACAACACACAGACTCTTTTGGCTGAGGATACCTTGATCCCCACCAGGTATATACAACATTTTATTATGTAGCCTCAAGGTAGGAAATTGGCTAAAGCTAGCAGAACTAGCTTTTGGAACCGTTTTGCAAGCCCTACATACATGGTCGAGAAAGATGCAACAGGCCGCTTCCGTAAAGATTACAGCCTTGGAAACTCTATGGGACAGCTCTACTTTGTCTTAGAGGGCTGCTATGAGTCAGAGTTGATGTGATAGCAATGGATTTGGTAATGGGTTACATACACGGCCGGGTAACTCTTTAGAGTAGGGCTCCCTGCCACTCACAAACCTTAACTCTGGGGCCTAGTCAAAATTTCCAGACAGATGGTGTCCATTTTATCAACCTAGTTTAGTATGCTGTGAGATTTGAATTTTAACATAAAAGCAATTCCACTGATGGATTTTTTGAAGGATACTTGGAAAAATGGGCAGAAGGGGCATGCTTGATGTTGGAATTTCTGCAGGGTAATTATTGCACTAAAATAACAGAGAAAATAATGAGATCCTGAATTAAAGCAATGGCAGTAGGATTGGTGATGAAGAAAAAGATTCAAGAAAAAGTAAGGAGGTAGAATTTAGAGGGTTTGGTCACCAAGCTGATCGTTGATATTAACAGAAAAGGAAGTATGCTTTGTTTGAGTCTAGATGTCTAAGTAATTTGTGCTTATATTACTAAGAAAAGAAATATAGAGAGTGGTGCTAAGCTGGATGAGGCTGAAGTTTGAAAAGTGAGGCAGAGAGTCCACGCAGGATAAGGACAGAATTCTGTCTTGATATTAGGAGGTAGTGATTTACCTTATTAAGGGAGATGACACACCAACAGAACACATGGCAAGTTAGAAATCTGACTATGAAGGAAAGGAGAAAGAAAAATATAGCTAGAGGGAGGCATAGGACCTAGACATGTATGTTTTTGTTATAGTTGTTGTTTTATAAAGTTTATTAGTTGGTCTGTTTGTAAGTTGGTTTGCTTTAAAGAAAGAACAAAAGAAAACAGGATAGCTGATAGAGGAAAGAAAAGCTATTAAACAGTAAGGAGACAGATCCAAATAAGAAGAGAAGGTTGTTAGGCTTGAGCAAAATAGAGTCCAGTTTACCTGAGTCAGAAATAAAAGAGATGGATGAAGACAGTCACAGATGAGAATAGGCTGGGTGAAGAAATTGAGGAAGTTCCTACCTGGTTGCCTCTATTTTATCTCTAAATAAATAGAGGTTAGTTGCTTTAAAATAAAGGAGGATGTGGTAGAGTGGGTGCTTGGAGGAGGGTAATATATGTTTGAAATCATCATTTTTTTAAATCTAAGAATAAGTAAATTGATAATATAATCTTCATAATTTTTTGAGAAAAAGGTCATTTTCTTATTGAATTGAAAAGCCATACTGTATACTAACAGTTCAATTTAAAAATTTTTGGCTAGTTTACACATTTAAAAATCACATCAATGACTTAATTATATCAACAGAGAGTAGAAAATAAGTTATCTCATATAAGATGGAAATTTATATAGGTATTAACCTTTATAAACGGTAATTCCATTAAAAGCATTGTTATTGTGGCAGAATACAATATTTGGGAATATTTAATGACAAAAATATAAGATGTAAGGGTAGTATAGGTGTGAATAGGAGTAAGATATTTTAATTTCATCTTACACATGATTCTCTGAATAGCTGATGTTTTAAATGCTTGGGAATACTTTTCTAAAATAGTTTTCTAATTCAAGAATATTAATAAATGCTTAAAATCATGTGTATTACTATTTTTGTATGTCATAAATTGCAATGTAAATGCAGGCATTATTCCCTCTCCTTATTTATTAACATGGTTAGCTTTCAATGACCAGGTCATTATGTGAAATTGGTTTTATGCGAAAATGGAGGATGACCACATCAGATCACAAAATGGAGGGTAACTGCATCATTACATAACTGCCAAATCCCATTATTACATAGCTGCCAAATTACATCATTACATAACTGCTGAATTACATCATTACACCATTACAAAACTGCCAAGCTTAACCATCAAAGCCAATGTTACTCTGGCTTCATGCCTCAGCATTTGTTATTGCCAGATATACGTTCTTAATCCACAAAATAGTTGGATAATAGATTTTTTACTATTGTTGTAAATGAGAAGTTTCGAATAATGAGACAGTTGATAAGTGAGGAGAAGGAGTTTACTGCAAAGACTAGAACTGACAGGTATATAATTCTCTAATACATGGGGTAGAATAATAAACTACAAATGCCCCTTTTTTTTCTTAATAATTTTTATTGTGCTTTAAGTGAAAATTTACAAGTCAAGTCAGTCTTTCACATATAAACTTATATACACCTTACTATATACTCCCATTTACTCTCCACCTAATGAGACAGCCCTCTCCCTTCTTCCAGTCTCTCCTTTCATGACAATTTTGCCAGTTTCTAACCCACCCCCTCTACCCTTCCCTCTCCCCTCCTGACAGGAGATGCCAACATAGTCTCAAGTGTCCACCTGATGCAAGTAGCTCACTCTTCATCAGCATCTCTCTCCAACCCATTGTCCAGTCCAATCCATGTCTGATGAGTTGACTTTGGGAATGGTTCCTGTCCTGGACCAACAGAAGGTTTGGGGACCATGACCACCAAGGTTCTTCTAGTCTTAGTCAGACCATTAAGTTTGGTCTTTTTATGAGAATTTGGGGTCTGCATCCCACTGTTCTCCTGTGCCCTCAGGGGTTCTCTGTTGTGTTCCCTGCCAGGGCAGTCATCGGTTATGGCCGGGCACCATCTGGTTCTTCTGGTCTCGGGATGATGTAGTCTCTGGTTCATTCAGCCCATTCTGTCTCTCGGGCTCATAATTGTGTCCTTGGTGTTCTTCATTCTCCGTTGATCCAGATGGGTTGAGACTCATTGATACATCTTAGAGGGCCGCTTGCTAGTGTTTAAGACCTCAGATGCCACACTTCAAAGTGGGATGCACAATGTCTTCTTAATAGAATTTATTTTGCCAATTGACTTAGATGTCCCCTGAAGCCATACTCCCCAAACCCCTGCCCCTGCTTTGCTGACCTTCGAAGCATTCAGTTTATTCAGGAAACTTCCTTGCTTTTGGTTTAGTCCAGTTGTGCTGACCTCCCCTGTATTGAGCATTGTCCTTCCCTTCACCTAAAGTGGTTCTTATCTACTATCTAACCAGTAAATAACCCTCACCCACCCTCCCTCTCTCCTCCCTCTCGTAACCACAAAAGAATGTGTTCTTCTCAGTTTAAACTGTTTCTCAAGATCTCATAGTAGTGGTCTTATACAATATTTGTCCTTTTGCATCTAATTTCACTCAGCATAACACCTTCCAGGTTCCTTCATGTTATGAAGTGTTTCACAGATTCCTCACTGTTCTTCATCAATGTGTAGTATTCCATTGTGCGAATATATCATAATTTATTTATCCATTCATCTACTGATGGACACCTTGGTTGGTTCCAGCTGTTTGCCACTGTAAACAGTGCTGCAATAAACATGGGTGTGCATATAGCTGTTCGTGTAAAGCCTCTTATTTCTCTAGGATATATTCCAAGGAGTGGGATTGCTGGGTCGTATGGCAGTTCCATTTCTAGATTTTTAAGGAGACACCGAATTGATTTCCAAAGTGGTTGTACCGTTTTACATTCCCGCAAGCAGTGTAGAAGTGTTCCAATCTCTCCATAGCCTCTCCAACATTTATTATTTTGTGTTTTTAGATTAATGCCAACCTTGTTGGAGTGAGACGGAATCTCAATGTAGTTTTAATTTGCGTTTCTCTAATGGCTAATGACCGAGAGCATTTCCCCATGTATCTGTTAGCTGCCTGAATATCTTCTTTAGTCAAGTGCCTGTTCAGTGTTTAATTGGGTTGTTTGTCTTTTTGTGGTTGAGTTTTAGCAGAATCATTTAGGTTTTAGAGATCAGGCGCTGGTCGGAGATGTCATAGCTTAAATTTTTTCTCCAGTCTGTAGGTGGCCTTTTCACTCTTTTGGTGAAATCTTTAGATAAGCATAGATGTTTGATTTTTAGGAACTCCTGGTTATCTCATTTCTCCTCGTCATTTTTAGTAATGTTTTGTATTCTGTTTATGCCTTGTATTAGGGCTCCTAACATTGTCCCTATTTTTTTCTTCCATGATCTTTATCATTTTAGACTTTATGTTTAGGTCTTTGATCCATTTGGAGTTAGTTTTTGTGCATGGTGTGAGGTATGGGTTTTGTTTCATTTTTTTGCAGATGGATATCCAGTTATGCCAGGACCATTTGTTAAAAAGACCATCTTTTTCCCAATTAACTGACACTGAGCCTTTGCCAAATATCAGCTGCTCATATGTGGATGGATTTATATCTGGGTTCTCAATTCTGTTCCATTGGTCTATGTGCCTGTTGTTGTACCAGTACCAGGCTGATTTGACTACTGTGGCTGTATAATAGGCTCTAAAATCAGGTAGAGTGAGGCCTCCCACTTTGTTCTTCTTTTTCAGTAATGCTTTACTTATCTGGGGCTCTTTTCCCTTCCATATGAAATTGGTGATTTGTTTCTCCATCACGTTAAAAAATGTCATCGGAATTTGGATCTGAAGTGCATTGTATATATAGATGGCTTTTGTTAGAATAGACATTTTTACTATGTTAAGTCTTCCTATCCATGAGCAAGGTATGTTTTTCCACTTATGTAGGTCTCTTTTAGCTTTTTGCAGTAGTACCTTGTAGTTTTCTTTGTATAGGTCTTTTACATCTTTGGTAAGATTTATTCCTAAGTATTTTATCTTCTTAGGGGCTACTGTGAATGGTATTGATTTGGTGATTTCCTCTTCAATGTTCTTTTTGTTGATGTAGAGGAATCCAACTGATTTTTGTATGTTTGTCTTGTAACCTAAACTCTGCTGAACTCTTCTATTGGTTTCAGTAGTTTTCTGGAGGATTCCTTAGGGTTTTCTATGTATAAGATCATGTCATCTGCAAATACAGGTAATTTTACTTCTTCCTTGCCAATCCGGATGCCCTTTATTTCTTTGTCTAGCCTAATTGCTCTGACTAGGACCTACAACACAATGTTGAATAAGAGCGGTAATAAAGGGCATCCTTGTGTGATTCCCGTTTTCAAGGGGAATGCTTTTAGGCTCTCTCCATTTAGGATGATGTTGGCTGTTGTCTTTGTATAAATGCCTTTATTATGTTGAGGAATTTTCCTTCTATTCCTATTTTGCTGAGAGTTTTTATCATGAATGAGCGTTGGACTTTGTCAAATGCCTTTTCTGCATCAGTTGATAAGATCATGTGGTTTTTGTCTTTTGTTTTATTTATATGGTGGATTACATTAATTGTTTTTCTAATATTGAACCAACCTTGCATACCTGGTATAAATCCCACTTGGTCATGGTGGATTATTTTTTTGATATGTTGTTGAATTCTATTGGCTAGAATTTTGTTGAGGATTTTTGCATCTATGTTCATGAGGGATATAGGTCTGTAATTTTCTTTTTTTGTAATGTCTTTTTTTGTTATGAGGGATATGCTGGCTTCATAGAATGAGTTAGGTAGTATTCCATCCTTTTCTATGCTTTGAAATACCTTTAGTAGTAGTGGTGTTAACTCTTCTCTGAAAGTCTGGTAGAACTCTGCAGTGAAGCCGTCCGGGCCAGGGCTCTTTTTTTTTTTTTTGTTGGGAGTTTTTTGATAACCTTTTCAATCTCTTTTTTTTTTTTTTGTTATGGGTCTATTTAGTTGTTCTACTTTTGATTGTGTTAGTTTAGGTAGGTATTGTGTTTCTAGGAATTCATACATTTCTTCTAGGTTTGCAAATTTCTTAGAATACAATTTTTCAGAGTAATCTGATACGATTCTTTTAATTTCAGTTGGGTCTGTTGTGATATGGCCCATCTCGTTTCTCATTTGGGTTATATGTTTCCTTTCCTGTATTTCTTTAGTCAGTCTGGCCAATGGTTTATCAATTTTATTGATTTTTTCAAAGAACCAGCTTTTGGCTTTGTCAATTTTTCAATTGTTTTTCTGTTCTCTAATTCATTTAATTCTGCTCTAATTTTTATTATTTGTTTTCTTCTGGTGCTTGACAGATTGTTTTGTTGCTCTCTTTCTATTTGTTCAAGTTGTATGGACAGTTCTCTGATTTTTGCTCTTTCTTCTTTATGTATGTGTGCATTTATTGATATAAATTGACCTCTGAACACTGCTTTTGCTGTGTCCCAGAGGTTTTGATTGGAAGTGTTTTCAGTCTCGTTGCATTCTATGAATTTCTTTATTCCCTCCTTAATGTTTTCTATAACCCAGCCTTTTTTGAGCAGGGTATTGTTCAGTTTCCAAGTGTTTGATTTCTTTTCCCTGATTTTTCTGTTATTGATTTCTACTTTTATGGCCTTATGGTCTGAGAAGATGCTTTGTAATGTTTCAGTGTTTTGGATTCTGCAAAGGTTTGTTTTATGACCTAATATGTGATCTATTTTAAAGAATGTTCCATGTGTACTAGAAAAAAAAAAGTATACTTTGCAGCTGTTGGGTGGAATGTTCTGCATAAGTCTATAAGATCAAGTTGGTTGATTGTAGCAATTAGATCTTCTGTGTCTCTATTGAGCTTTTTAATGGAAGTCCTATCCATCTCCGAAAGTGGTGTGTTGAAGTTTCCTTCTATAATTGTGGAGGTGTCTATCTCACTTTTCAATTCTGTTAAAGTTTGTTTTATGTATCTTGCAGTCCTGTCATTGGGTGCATAAATATTTAGTATGGTTATGTCTTCCTGGTAAATTGTCCCTTTAGTCATTATGTAATGTCCTTTTTTATCCTTTGTGGCAGATTTAACTTTGAAGCCTATTTTGTTAGAAATTAATGTTGCCATTCCTGCTCTTTTTTGATTGCTGTTTCCTTGATATATTTTTTTCTATCCTTTGAGTTTTAGTTTGTTCGTGCCTCTAAGTCTAAGGTGTATCTCTTGTAGGCAGCATATAGATGGATCGTGTTTTTTTATCCAGTCTGAACTCTCTGTCTCTTTATTTGTGCATTTAGACCATTTACTTTCAGTGTAATTATAGATAAGTATGACTTCAGTGGTGTCATTTTGATGCCTTTTTGTGTGTGTTGTTGACAATTTCATTTTTCCATTTTTGTGCTGATAAGTTTTTCTTTGTAAATTGTGTGTTCCTCATTTTCATAGTAGTTGAATTTATTTTTCCTGAATCATTATGTTTATCTTGGTTTTTATTTTGAAGTATGGAATTGTTGGACCTCTTTGTGGTTATCTTAATATTTACCCCTATTTTTCTAAGTAAAAACCTAGCTCATGCCATCCTATATCGCCTTGTTTTCCTCTCCATATGGAAGATCTGTGCCTCCTGTATTTAGTCCCTCTTTTTTGATTATTGTAATCTTTTACATAATGACTTCAATGATTCCCTGTTTTGAGCATTTTTTTCTTTTTTTAATTATTCTTATTTTGTTTTTGTGATTTCCCTATTTGAGTTGATATAAGGATGTTCTGTTCTGTCACCTTGTGTTGTGTTGGTATCTGATATTATTGAATTTCTGACCAATTTCCTTTAGTAATTCTTGTAGTTTTGGTTTGGTTTTTGCAATTTCTCTAAGCTTGTGTTTATCTGTAAATGTTTTAATTTCACCTTCATATTTGAGAGAGAGTTTTGCTGGATATGTGATTCTTGGCTGGCATTTTTTCTCCTTCAGTGCTCTATGTATGTCATCTCATTGCCTTCTTGCCTGCATGGTTTCTGCAGAGTAGTCTGAACTTATTCTTATTGATTCTCTTTTGTTGGTAACTTTTCTTTTATCCCTGGCTGCTTTTAAAATCTTCCCTTTATCTTTGCTGTGGCAAGTTTGATGATAATATGCCTTGGTGATTTTCTTTTTGGATCAATCTTGTATGGGGTTTGATGAGCATCTTGGATAGGTATCCTTTCATCTTTCACAATGCCAGGGAAGTTTTCTGCCAATAGTTCTTCCACTATTCTCTCTCTATTTTCTGTTATCTCTCCCTGTTCTGGGACTCCAATCACACTCAAGTTATTCTTCTTGATAGAGTCCCACGTGAATCTTAGAGTTTCTTCATTTACTTTAATTCTTTTATCTGATTTTTCTTCAACTATATTGGTGTCAATTGCCTTATCCTCCAACTCCCCCCTCTGCATTCCAGTTGCTCAATTCTGCTCCTCTGACTTCCTATTGAGTTTTCTAATTCTCTAATTTTATTGTTAATCTTTTGGATTTCTGAATGCTGTCTCTCTATGGACTCTTGCAGCTTATTAATTTTTTCACTATGTTCTTGAATAATCTTTTTGATTTCTTCAAATGCTTTATCAGTGTGTTCCTTGGCTTTTTTTGTAGACTGCATGATTTCATTTCTGAGGTCATCCCTGATGTCTTGAAGCATTCTGTATATTAGTTTTTTATATTCTGCATCTGACAATTCCAGGATTGTATCTTCATTTGGGAAAGATTTTGATTCTTTAATTTGGGGATTTGTAGAAGCAATCATGGTCTGCTTCTTTATGTGATTTGATATCAACTGCTGTCTCTGAGCTATCTATAAGATATTGTAATGGTTTATTTCATATTTTCTCACTGAGTCTTATCTTCTTATTTTGTTTTGTTTCAGTATACCCAGATGCGCTACTAGATTGTGCTATCTTGATTGTTGTAGCCTTTGAATCACTTATGTCCTATTACCAGCTGCTTTGAGCTGTTACCAGATATGTAAGCCTAAGAGTCCATTCACTATTCTTGAATAGAATCAGCTTAGGTGTCCTGATTGTGGGTCACCAAGTGTGTGGTGCAGGCTGTCATCTATTAACTTAGAGGAGTAGTGGTGGTAGTTGTATGCACCAGATTCTAGTAGTGGCAGGGGATCACACTCTGCAGAGGGCAGGATGCTGACAGCCTTCCCCCACGTGGCACTGAGGTAGGTGTTTCTCTATTCCTAGAGCACTTTAGTGTGTGGGCTCTGCAGCTGTACTTTAGGCACCCAATGCTTGTACTTCTAAAGATTGGTAGGTGTCACTATCCTCAGACCCCTTAAGCAGGTGGCTAGGTGGTTTGGGTGGAGCTTCAGCCCTCAGTTCCCTGCTGTGGATCAGCGAGGGCTCTGTTTAATAGGTAGGGAGGTATCAGACCTCCAAAACTTGTCTTTGCACTGCTCCAGTAAAACAATTAGAGTCAAATCTCTATCATAATTCCTTTGCATTATAATAGCCACCTTGTTCCCTGTAGGCATGAAAGCCAAATACTGCAGATCTCTTATGCTTGGCCGGAGCTGGTTCTGTATTATTATTTCAGTTTAGGTAAGTCAGGGAAGGATTTTTCCCCCCTGGATTGTTAATTGCTGCTTCTCTCAGGCTAGGAGAATGGGTTGGGGGGAAAAAACCCACAGAGCACTTCACTCCCTGGGCCAGGAAATTCCAATGCTAATAAAGCTGCCTGGGGCTGGGAGGGGAGGGATCAAATAGATAGGAGAGAGTAGCATGGCAATATAGACAAAGTTACTTATCTTGCTTGGCGATAACTGTTTTATCTGAGATTCTAGAGGGACGTGTAGCCTGTATGCACTGGCTGGGTCGAGATTGCCCCCGAGGGTCAGGCCTGCATCCTGTGCTTGCACTGTCGCAGGAATCCGTGATCAGCTCCTCCACTCCTAGTCGAAAGCCCAGTGCCAAGGTTTCTGGCTGGGACGCTGCACTCCAGGCTCCAAAACCAGTCACTGCTTCCCCGTGATTTCTCCTTCTCCTGTCAGCAGCGTCATTGTGCAGCCTGTGTGTGCTGGCTGGGTTTCCACTGAGGTTACTTCAGGGGACTAGGGCTGTGTCCCATGCTTGTGCCATCTCAGGAAGCCATGACCAGCTTCTCTGCGCTTAGTCCAAAGCCCAGCGCCAAGGTTTTCTGACTGGGATGCTGGCTCCAGGCTCCGAAAACAGTCGCTGCTTCCCCGTGGTTGATCGTTCTCTTGTGAGCCTCGTTAGTGTGCAGCCTGCTTGCACTGGCTGAGTCTCTACCGAGGTTACTCCGGGGGGTTAGGGGTTAGGTCTGTGTCCCATGCTTGCCCCGTCTCAGTAAGCCACAATCAGCCCCACCACTCTGGCAACAGGGAACCATGAGGGCTCAATGCTGTGGCGCGGGACGCTGGTTCCAGAAGTGGTCGCTGCTTCAGGGCGTGACTTTTCGCTCCCCTGTCACTCAGGGCAACTCCTTAGTTCTGTGTTTGTTGGTCAGGGTTCATAGATTGTCATGTATGTGATTGATTCACTTGTTTTTCCAAGTCTTTGTTGCAAGAGGGATCCACGGTTGCTTCTACCTAGTCAGCCATCTTGGCCCTGCCTCTACAAATGCCCTTTTGTTGTATAGTAGAAATTACTTTTAATGAACTATGATGTTGTTATGGGTTGAATTGTGTCCCCCAAAATATGTATTTTAAATCCTGACTGCTATGCCTGTGGTTATAATCCTGTTTGAGAATCAATTATCTTTGTTATGTTAATGATGCAGGATTAGTGTAGGGTGTATTTTGAGTCAATCTCTTTTGAGATATAAAGAGATTACACTAGTGAGCAGAGCAGAGATGGTGGAAGGGAAATGCCAAGCCACGTGAAGATTGACCAGGAGCAGAAACTTAGGAGAGATAGGGACCTTCCTCCAGAGCCAATAGAGAAAGAAAACTTTCTGCCAGAGCTGGTACCCTGAACTTGGACTTCTAGCCTCCTAACTTGTGAGAAAATAAATTTCTGTTAAAGCCACACATTTATGTTATTTCTGTTATGGCAGCACTAGGTAACTCATTCAGATATGTTACAAACACTTAAGAAAACTAAAGGCTTTACCAAACCTGGCCATTCTTCCCAAATTCTGCTGTTATGTAGGATGTACTGTAGGCATGACATAAGACAATTTAAAAACCATTTTCTTAAGAACTAAACATTCAGCTACAATAACCATTAACACAATAGGGATGAAAATAAGATTTCCAAGAAGAAAAGTAGGCTACTTCTTTTGTCCTCTGGTATCTCTATAAAAACAAAACAAAACTACAGTTACAGTGTGTTTGCAACTATATTTTAAATCATTTTGTTATCTTAATATCAGTAATATTTATTGATGAATGTGTATATATACATACATTATCAGTTACCAGTTACTGTCGAGTTCGACTCATGGAGACCCCATGTGTGTCAGAGTAGCACTGTGTTCCATAGGGCTTTCAGTGGCTGATTTTTTGGAAATAGACCACCAGGCTTTTCTTCTGAGGTGCCTCTGGGTGAACTTGAACTGCCAGCTTTTCAGTTAGCAGCCAAGCACATTAACCATTTACATCACCAAGGATTCCATGTACATACTGTCCTAGAGTAAAAAAAAAAACTCGAAGACTATATTGAAATAAGATAAAAGGATTTATTGAAAGCCAAAAATCATTCGAATAGGGAATTATGAAAACCTCAGCAAGTGAAACCTATGAATCCAAGTTGGGGCCCTGACAGAGCCCCAGTTATAGGGCCAAATCAGGAGGTACAACCCACGAGATAAGAGAATCAAAGGCATAGCATTGAGAAGTGGAGCTCCATATGTCATTAGTTCCATCATTAAAAAAAAAATTACAGCTGGCTTTTAGAGACTGGATACACAGCATAATTCTTCAGAGTGTAATTGCAGAACTTAGTGCTGGGGAGGAGTGGTTAGGGGTCACAGGATGATTACAAAGCACATGTTCTGAGAACAAATTGTTAAAATATCCTGAGGACATTTCCCCCTTGGCAGTTTCATCTAAAGTTAGACATATTCCCCCTTTTTGATCTAGTAATTTAACTCTTCGATATATAACCACCAACACCACTGCCTTCCCTTCCTAAAATAAAAAAACATATGTCTATTAAAAAAAAAAGAAAAAAAAAAAAAACCTTTCAATGTAGTTTTATTCTTAATGGCAAAAAAAAGGAAGAAATAACAGCATACATGCATATCAATATGAGAATAGAAAATCAAATCATAGTATTTTCATGTAATGGGTAGTACTCATCAATAAAAAAGACATTACTGATATACACACAAAATAAATGAATCTCAAAAGCATTATGCTTAGTGAAAGGAGCCAGATACAAAATGAATAGATACTGCATGATTTCATTTTATGAAGTTCAAGAATAAGCAAAAGAAATCAAGAAGTCAGAATAGTATGTGCTTTGGGTTGAAAGCAAACTATGACCAGTTTTCTTTCAATAGGGAAATATGTCTAAAACATATATGTATATATATATATACAAACTCACATACATACATATTGCAAAGATAATGCATGAAATATGGTATAGAAATTACAGAAGTCTATTCAACCTTTTATTATAGAAACAAATAGAATATATATTATATACTGTTTAGTGATAAAAAGGTAATCAAGCAAAATTGAGTGTAAATATTTAGGTCCACACACCGTATATAAACATATAATATTTATATACTTATAAAATATTAACATATTCATTAATCATATTAATAAGTGTTACCTTTGGATGATAAAATGAGATATTTTTACTTTTGTCCTTAAGTAGTTCTATATCATCTTATTTTTCTTGTAAGTAATAAGCATGTATTATTTTTATTTAAAAACATATTCCTATTTTAAAAAATAATATAGCAGTCAGCATTAACCTTATTGCTTGCTTCTCCTTGACAAATAAAAAACGTGTGTTCTCCATTTCTCTAGCATGCCAATTTTCCTCATGTTTATCAGCTAGATGAAAATTTAACACTGAAATTAACTAAAATTTATGGACTTGGATTGTAGATTATTAAAAGATTTTTCTCAACATTTTCCCAGATGAAATGGAAGCAAACTACTGTTACTATGAGCAAAATATTGTGGTAGGCTTATTTAAACTAAACATTTGATTTTGCTTTTTAAGATCTTGGCTTTGGTCTCTAAATAAAACAAGTTGCCTTCTGCAAAAAAAAAAAAAAAAGTGTGTTCTCATGAATTGCTTGTATGACTTTGAATTTGTGCCATGCAATTTATATCACTTTGTTGTTGTTGTTGTTGTTTTACTTCTTGAAATTTTCCATATTCCTTTAATTTGGTCCTTTTATATCTTATTCTTGCTGTCTGTTTGTGTACATATTGCATTTACAGGCTATTTCATACTTTCGATCAAAATGCCTTTGTGAAAAAGAATGTGAACAATGAACAGGACACTTAGGAGAAATGTATAAAACCATAGCATGATTCAAGAATGTGAAGCTGTTTAGCTTACACTGAAGCTGAATACACAATAAGATAATAAGATATGTAGCTTTTGAGAGAAGAAAAAATGCCACTGAAGAATGATAGTGCGTGTACCTGCATGTCTGTTATACGTGTATAGTAGAGACGTGCCACTTTACAAAGGGTTCTTTAAAACATAGATTAAAAATAATCTCAAAGGGTGTATGTTTATTAATTATTAAACTACCTCTACGACTAGATGACTGCCTTCACTTCCAGTATACCCTTGTTCATTCATGAGGGGCTATAAGATGCCAGGCATTGGGGGAGGTGCCTGTGACACAGCAGTGACAGGACAGGGCCTTACCTCCACTGCAGAAAAGAGATATCAAACAAAGAAATCTTTTGCTGAGTACTACAGAAGAGAAGTTGAGGGTGTCAGAAAGGGACAAATACTATGAGGAAAGAGAAGAGTCCATTATTAACAGTAACTCAGGGATTTTGAGTAAAGCTATCTTTTTTTTTTTTTTATCTTGTATATAAGGAGACTTGTTGGTGCAGTGGTTCAGCATTTGGCTGCTAACCAAGAGATTGACACTTTCAGCCCATCCAGTGGCTCTGCAGAAGAAAGAATTGGTGATTCGATCCATTAAAGATTACAGCCTAGAAAACCTTCTGGGGCAGCTCTGCTCTGTCCGGTGGCATCACTGCAAGTCTCGTATTGGCTCAGCAGTACCTGACAACAGCATGTTGTATATAATTTGATTTTTGTTCTCATGATTCCACTTGCATTTGTTTTAATAAAAAGAGAATGTGTCCCTAGTATCACTTACAAAAGTACTTCAAGTAATACACTATGTGTCTGAGAAATTTGACCTGTATCATGGACTCACAAAGATTGCTTACCAACTACTCTCAGATTATTAAAACCGATATTGATTGAACAATGATGGTGACCTGCCCAGTTCTCCTACACCTGGCCAGGTGCATCTGCCCCCATGCTCAGTGAGTGTTAGCTGTAAACAGTTTATAGATGACTCCTCTCGGAACAAGAGCTACCCTTAGCTGACAGGACTCGCTCACACCCTCCGCACCTCCATGTTGGCGGCAGTCAATGACTGATTCACACAGAGATACAAAAAGCCAGCCTTCCTCTCCTGATCTCAGACTAACTTTGGGGTGCAGTTCATGCTAAAAATTTCTATGGAATCAGGCTGAAGTGAGTCTTTCAGCTAAAACCATGTCTTCGCTTATCTATTTCCCCTGACCTGTCTTACTTCCCAGACTCACTTATAGGTTTCTTAGAAAAGCATTCTTTAATTAAGCAACAAATATTCCCATCTCAGGCTCTGTTTCTAGAGGACATGACACCTAAGTCAATGATTTAAAAAACAAAACAAACAAACATACAAAAATATGTGTGCGTGTTTGTATATATATACATAGACATGTATGTCTATATGTATATATACATATATGTCTGTATATATATGTATATATACATAAAAAATTTATACATAGACATAGATATATATGAAATATAAAGAATACATGTAACAAATATTTATTTCTAAGGCGTGATGGAACCTTTAGCTCAACAAGACTCCTTCTATTAGAGTGGTAAAGGGAAGAGTACCTTCTGAATCTTGACCCCCTTCCAGCTAAGTATTGTTCTCAACTATGTGACATCTCTTTCCTGTTTTTCAGGTTTTAAAAATATCTTGGACAACATGCTATATGTCTTTCCATTGTGGGCAGAGAAAAATCATCTGACTAAAATAAGGGAGCTACCTTTTTTTTTTTTTTTTAGTAGGAAGAGCACATATATAAGTACTTTTTGAGAAATGTCAACTAATTTTTCAGGTTAATAATGGTTGTTTAATTTACTCGAAGAATGTAGACAGTCACTATTATTTTTATATTATATGTCATTTCAAATAATAAATTTACCCATTAAAAACTTAAAAAAATGTTCTACACAAATATAAATTCAGCCTACACAATGTGTAATAGAAAGCTTAACCACAAAGCTGGGATATACCTTCAAATAATTCCCATGAAAAAAACTTAATCAAGTTCAGTCAGTTCTTTCAGGTTATTTCAGTCTTATTGTATATTGCTTTTCTAATCCTTTTCATGTTTGTAAATTGTACGGCTTAAAAAATTTTGGAAAATAATTATTAAAAAGAATCAGCCTAGTAAAAATTAAAGGAAAATTTAAGCACATAGAAATGTGATTCTACCTGGTAGTTTTCCATTAATGTCTAGAGGACAATTTGTTTTTGAGTTGTATGGAATTTCTTTTAATCGTGACTTTAAGATGTGTACTTAATGAAGTATGATATGAATGTGAATTTTCCACTTTTTTTAATTTAGTAAACTAAATATTAATCTATTCATTATTTCTGGAAGCATATTTTCAAGCTGAATGTGACATCAGTTAACTGCACTTAAGCCGTAAGTCTGGTTATTTGTAGGCAGATAAGTATTTACTTTTTAATTAAAAAAAATTCTTTAACATAGAAGAAATATCTAAAAATTTCCAAGTATTTATTACCTCTCATGAGTGAAGAAGGTAGAATAGTTAAATAAGTATACAATAACCATGAAAGCAAACATTTATTTTACATCAGTTGTGATAATTCTAAATAAGAACAACCAAGTGTACTTTTATTTTATTTCCTAATTTTTCAAATGGTTGCACTACTACCGTTATTAAGACATTCAGTACACCTAATTAGATCTTTAGGAAATAAAATAATTAGTGTCCTTCAAGTAAATATTAAATATATGCAATAAAGCATGCAAATTTAATTGCAAAAAGAACAGAAAAACTGAGTATGTTTCTACTCTTTACTCAAGCAAAGGCTGAGGCCTAATACTTCTCCATATGACCTCAGAATAGCAGGGCGTAACCACTGCGTTTTGTGCTACAGTATAACAAGACACCAGATTTAAAAAAGGGCTAAAATTATTGTTCCAATATGAATATTAATAACTTATGGAAATAACAGCTAAATGGTAGATAGATGGATAGATAAATAGATGGTCAACCACCTGTCAGTTTGCCATACTATGGTGGCTTATGTGTTGCTGTGATGCTGGAAGCTTTGTCATTGATATTTCAAACACCAGAAGGATCACTCATGGTGGACAGGTTTCAGCAGCACTTAAGACTAAGACAGACTAGGAGGAAGGACCTGGCAATCTACTTCTAAAAAAATTGGCCAGTGCAAACTTTATGACTAGCAGCAGAATATTATCTGATACAGTGTCAGTAGATGAGTCACTCTGGTTGAAAGGCACTCAGAATATGACTGGGGAAGTTCTGCCTCCTCAAAATAAAGTGAACCTTAATGATATGAATGTAGTAAAGCTTTCAGGGCCTTCATTTGCTGATGTGACATGACTCAAAATGAGAAGAGACAGCTGCAAATGTCCATTAATAGTCAGAATAAGTCCTTTGTGCGCTGAAGGCAGTGGTAAAAAAACGAGGCTCCAGGAAGTGATAGAATACCACTTGAGGTATTTCAACAAATGGATGCAATACTGTAAGTGCTCATTCATCTATGCCAAGAAATTTGGAACACAGCTACTTGGCCAACTGACTGGAAGAGATCCATATTTATGCCCATTCCAAAGAAATGTGATTCAATAGAATGTGGAAATTATTAAACAATATCATTAATATCACATGCAAGGAAAGTTTTGCTGAAGATAATCCAAAAACAGTTCCTGTAGTACATGGACAGGGAGCTGCCAGAAATTCAAGGTAGATTCAGAAAAAGATGTAGAAAGAGTGGTATCATTGCTGATGTCTGATGGATCTTGGCTGAAAGCAGAGAATACTATGCAAAGGCATTTGACTGTGTGGGTCATGACAAATTATGAATAATATTGTGAAGAATGAGAATTCTAGAACACTTAATTGTGCTCATGCAGAACCTGTTCATAGACCAAGAGGCAGTCTTTCCAACAGAACAAGAGTATACTGTATGGTTTAAAATCAGGAAAGGTGTGCTTCAGGGTTGTATGTATTCACCATACTTTATTCAGTCTGTATGCTGAGGAAATAACCTGAGAAGCTAGACTATATGAAGAAGAACGTGACATCAGAATTGGAGGAGGACTCATTAAGAACTTGTGATATGCAGATGACACAACCTTTCTTGCTGAAAGGGAAGAGGACTTGAAGCATTTACGGGTGAAGATGAAAGACTTCAGCCTTCAGTATGAATTACAACTCAACATTAAAAAAAAAGAAAGTCCTCGCAACTGGACCAATAGGCAACATCATGATAAGTGGAGAAAAGACTGAAGTTATCAAGGATTTCATTTTGCTCGTATCCACAATCAATGCCCATTGAAGCAGCAGCCAAGAAATCAAACGATGCATTGCATTGGGCAAATCTGCTGCAAAAGACCTCTTTAAACTGTTCAAAAGCAAAGATGTCACCTTGAGGACTAAGCTGCACCTGATCCAAACCATGGTGTTTTCAGTTGCCTCGTATGCATGTGAAAACTGAACGATGAATAAGGAAGACCAAAGAAGAATTGATGCCTTTGAATGTGGTGTTGGCAAAGGATATTGAATATACTATGTACTGCCAAAAGAATGAATAAATCTGTCTTAGAAGAAGTACAGCCAGAATGCTCCTTAGAAGCAAGGATGGGGAGACTTCATCTCACTTACTTTGGACAAGTTATCAGGAGGGACCAGTCCCTAGAGAAGGACATCATGCTTTTAAAGTAGTAGTTGCTGTTAGGTGCCATGGAGTCTGTTCCAACTCATAGCGACCCTGTGTACAACAGAACTAAATTCTGCCCAGCCCTGCACCATCCTCACAATCGTTGTTATGCTTGAGCCCATCGTTGCAGCCACTGTGTCAATGCATCTCATTGAGGGTCTTCCTTTTTTCACTGCCCCTCTACAGCTGTTCTCATTTTGAGTCATGCCACATCAGCAAATGAAGGACCCCAAAAAGCTTGACTCTATCCACGTCATTAAGGTCCACTCTACTTTGAGGAGACAGCTCTTTCCCAGTCATATTTCGAGTGCCTTCCAACCTGAGGGGTTCATCTTCCAGCACTATATCAGACAATGTTCTGCTGCTGTTCATAAGATTTTCACTGGCTAATTCTTTTTAGAAGTAAACTGCTGGGTCCTTCTTCCTAGCCTGCCTTAGTCTGGAAGCTCAGCTGAAACCTCTCCACCATGGGTACCTGGCTGGTATTTGAATACTGGTGGCATAGCTTCCAGCATCACAGCAACACACAAGCCCCCACAGTACAACAAACTGACAGACATGTTGGGGTGTTAAAGTAGAGGGTCAGTAAAAAAGACCTTCAAGGAGATAGATTGACACAGTGGCTTCAACAGTGGGCTCAAACGTAGCAACAATTATGAGGATGGCACAGGACCAGGCATTGCTTCATTCTGTTGTACATAGAGTTGCTGTGAGCTGGAATCGATTCGATGGTACCTAACAACAATGAGGAATTTTTTTTTTTTTTAATACCAAGCTTTTGTATTCTGGAGTCCTGGTGACACAGTGATTAAGAGTTCAGGCTGCTAACCAGAAGGTCCTCAGTTCGAATACACCAGCTGCTCCTTCAAAACCTTATGGGGGCAGTTCTACTCTGTCCTGTAGGGTCGCTATGAGTTGAAATCATCTCAAGACCAATGGGTTTGGTTTTTTGGTTTGGTTCCTATTCTGCTTTTCTTGTACAGTCCCATATTCCAGTTAGCTTCAGAAATTGTCACCAACTCTTTGTTAGTCTTTGTAGTCTGTGAGGCATGCACCATGCAGACTTTCAATTCTTAAATTCCTATCCATCTTCAGAGATTTATTTTATTTAGGGATTTCTTTTATTCAGAGTTTTCTTTTATTCAGAGATTTCTTTTATTTAGGCTTAAGCATTCAGTAGATAGTGATTATCTTTCTTTGTGTTTCTAAGATGAACATGAGTCCTAATTAAGAGTAAAGCCAATCTAAGCCTGATTGAAGCTTGTTCCTTTGAAATAGATCCATTAATACTTTGAAGGGGATTCAGTTTTTCTCTTATCTTTACTTTGTTCAGGGTATTTGATTTTCTGCTTCCAAACATCCATGTGTGCTTCGTGTTTTTCATACACACACACATACACATAACTACATTCACACATACATATACATACGTGCATACCCACATATACAACACACACACTGATGTACAGACATGTATGCCTCCTTACCAAAAGCGGAAGGAAATTCGTTGGGTTTCTTCACATTGTGATTTTGTTTGACTTTTTTTTTTTTTAAATAACTTTTACTTTACTATTAAAAAAATACAAACTGCTTCTGAAGACAAAGTTTCTCCTGATAGAAGGTGGAAATGAATGGAAGGAAAAACCAAAGGCTTTGCACAGAATAGTATTCAAAGCAACTTGCCTGTGTTCTTTGAGTTAGGAGGTGGTGATTAGGTTTTCAGATTTCCAAAGTGCTAGACAACCTAATTAAACACCTTTTTGCTGAAAAGCATCTCGATAAATCCGGATTGCTTTGGAAAGCTCTCAAAGCTTTTATCAGAAAGCTAATACTGCAAATGCCTTTTAAACTAATAGTTTTTGAAAAATTATTTCCAAGACTGGATATAAATTATAAATATACTTAAATAAATATGCATGTTAGAATCCTTATATTGAATAGATGCAATTATATATCTTTAAGTGTATAAAATATGCAGCCAATGAATGTATTGTAATCACATGTTTTCTAAGAATAAGGCAAATTAATTTAGTGTTAACTTTTTGACCATTTAGCTCTTAAGTTACTCTTTACAAGTCTTTTGTAAGTGATTATATAATAAGAGGATTGTGTAGAGGGCCAGATGAGGAAAGACAATAAATCTTTTCTAGACCATAGATTTATTGGATTTGTACATAAAACTTTCATCTCCTTTAGGGGCATAGTGTTTGTTATTGTTTTTATTAACAGTATTCTTATTAAATAGCCAGGGGAAAAAAGACACAGAGATCTGCCTAGGAAACCCTATGGGGCAGTTCTACTCTGTCCTTTAGGGCCGCCATGAGTCTGAGTTGAGTGGATGGCACACCGCAACAACAACAAACTTACCTGTAAATACAAGAAGATGTATCATTACAATTTTGTAGTATCATTTGATAGCATACCTTTCTTTCAAAATATTTTTGAAATGCTTTTGACTTCTCCGTACCCACACAGACAGATTTTCTGTTTGTTTTTAAAATTATCTAGTTTGCCATTCTGTAAAGTGAGAAGAAGGAACCCAATGAACTCTAAGATCCCTTTCATCTCTAACTATTTATGATTCTATGAATTGAATTTTTTTTTCCACAATGCCAAGAGGAAATGGTGGTGGGTTTAAGAATATTTGGAATATTCTTTTTTTTTTTTTAATTGAAAATAGCCAAAGCACTTTCAGAGAATATTTTAATATGATGATGTTACAGTTTGAGGAGAGCATGAGATTGTAGTTATATAAAGAGTGAGGGTGGAGTAAACAGATCTAAATAGTATTAGGTTAATTAAATTTACCATTCTGGGAATTGACCATATGGTGGAGTTTTATATTACAGATGAGATTTGAGGAAAGTAAATGAAGCTGAACCCTTATTAGGTGGCCATTCTTTTCTGCATATTTGATTGATAGCAAAAGATTGCTGTTGTCTTTTAGTAATTAATCTCCTTGGTGCCACAGAAGTTTTTTTTTTTTTTTTTACTTAAAGAGTTAATTCATAGCTAAGACAATTATGGATATGAAGCAATTAACCAGTGGCTCACATTCAGGATAAAGAAAAAACTGACTGATAAACTGAATTCTTCACCCATAGAACAAGAGCCGTAAAATCCTGAGACGATGATTCTTTCTGTGGAGGTGAATAACATCATTTTAGCCTCTAAGATTGTTTACTTTCAATTACATTTTTTTTTCTTTTTTTGCTTCTCTGAGTCTTAAAGACTCTTCACGAAAAAGTCCAGAAATGGAAGTTTCTCATAATTGGACACTACACTGTTAGATTGCAAACTCTACAACAGGAAAAAATTTTTTAAGGCAAAGTAGGCTTGGCTATTTATTTAAAATGATGAACTTTTTCTAGATCACTTATATTTGAAATATATCTGTAATAAAATTAGTGGTTCCTATAATTCCATATATTTAATAGAACCCTTTGATTGATTTTGATTTTTAAAATAGTTTAAATACTTCTTAAGGTACAATCGGAGCCTTGGTGGTTCAGTGGTTAAGAGCTTGGCTGCTAACTAAAAGGTCAGCAGTTCGAATCCACCAGCAGCTCCTTGGAAACCCGATGGGGCAATCAGTTCTACTCTGTCCTATAGGTCCTCTATGCATCGGAATTGACTCATGACAATGGATTTGATTTGTTTTTTTAAGGCACAATCATGTCTACTTCTTTGATTATCCCTGATGCAGGAATTATTCTATTTTATATGTATTTCTAGCACCCAGCCTAGTAGTAAGGAGCTCTGGTGACACAGTGGTTGAAGCACTCAGCTGCTATCCCAAAAGTTGGAACCCACCAGCTGCTCTGCGGGAGAAATGTGGCAATCTGCTTTCCTAAAAATTACAGCCTCGGAAACCCTATGGTGCAGTTCTACTCTGTCCTGTAGGATCGCTGTGAGTCTGAATCAACTTGAGGCCAATGGGCTTGGTTTTGGGTAGCCTACTGGAAGTTCGGTAGCAATTCAGGGAATGAAAGCCAAGTTTTTCCTGTAGATACCTTTCTTGTGCAAGTTCTTCACCCTGTAATCCTTTTCTCTAAGACTCAAGTTCTCCTGTCCTTTGCCATTACTCCCCAGAATCCACTGCTGTGAAGCTATACCTAGAAACATAATCATTCTAAAATAACCCTTCTGTTTTCCTTTGCTTTTAAACCCTGTAAAGTTCCCATTTTCTAGTAGCCTGCTTGTCTCTCATCTAAAAACAGTATAAGCTAATTCACAGTAATTGTTGCTGTCTAAGAAAAATGCTTAAGTTGATTATTTTCAGAGATATTTCAGTTTAAGAGGACATTGGGAACATGTAATGTACTTTTAGGCCAAATGAGTGAATCTTGGATGGAGAAATTTTAGAGTACTTTGGGCAAGCAGCGAAAAAAGTAGGCATAAGTGCAGCCTGCTAAGTCTTCCTGGACAACCATGAGTCCCTATTACTCTGCTTACTCATTAAAGAGCCCTATTAATACTCTGGTTACCCATTAAATAAGACCTACACACAGTAACCCAATCCCTCTTTTCATAGTGTTGAAATTGGTTGGTTCTTGAAAACCTAATTTTCTTTCTTAGTTACTTAAAGAAGATAGATATTGTACCAAGTTCCTACTACAATATTTTTTCAATATCATATTCCCTTATTCCTTTGACAGATTTATGCTGCATCAATTTATTTGACATTCAACCAAACAAATCAAATATAGCTTAAACAGAACCACCATATTACTTCCTTTTATAATCCTTCTCACACAGACTTCACTTCCTCCATTTGTTTGCTTACTTCCTTTTTTTCTTCTTACTTTCTTCATAAATCCATCCAATCAAAACTAATACTTTCTTAGTATACTTTTGGTCTATTTTGTATTTCTTTCTCTTCATGATATGTTCTCTTGTAGATCATGATGCATGTTAGTTTAGCACTTTTAGGTATCATGGCATCCTACACAGCTACTAAAACAGATCCCTATGTATAGAAAATAGGTGATCAATGAATGTGTATTGATTGATTTAACTAATTTATTGATTGTTGGCTATCGACCCCTCAGAAATCTTGACTATTATATTTTTTCTTGTTGTATTTACTCATTTATATGATATTATCTTTTAACCCTTTGGATGTTGTATTTGACAATGCAAACAAAGGATTCTCATCTAAGGATGTTGTAGGATGATAAATATTATTATACATTTCCCTTGTTTCCATTTTTAACTCTGTATCAGATTAATAAGGAACGATGATTAAGTGCTCAGCTGCAAACTGAAAGGTCGGAGGTTCAAGACCACCAGTCACTTCGTGGGAGAAAAATGTGACAATCTGCTTCTGTAAAGATTTCAGCCTTGGAAACCCTATAGGGCAGTTCTACTCCGTCCTGTAGGGTAGCTATGAGCCGGAAGATTACTGTAATTCAGCCAATATTTGTTCTGTGCTTATTGCTCTATGGACTAAGTCATTTCTAGGTTTGTGATTCTGTGATACTTGACATGATTGCAATTTAAAATTTTCAGAGCTGCTTTTAATTTACTATGTCTAATTCTTTTGGAAATCTATTTTTCATGGATGTTATAGTATTTAACATCAACATTTAAGACTGAAGCTAAAAACATAGATTTCACATTCATTTGGCTGAAAATAGGCTTATCTTTTCAGTATTAATTTTAACTAAGTCATTTTTTTCACCGTGCCAGATTTTATATTACTGATATGTATTAAAAGCCAGATTTCTATGAGGTTTGTATATATGGTGTTTTATAAAATAATTTAATTTATTGAGATCTTTCACCATTTGGAGCCTGAAAATGGAATCAAGTGTTACGGCAGTGCAGTGTAATGAATTACTTAACTTAATATGGCTCTTCTAGCCATGGTCTTTGTGACTCACACACAATGATTGAGTGGGACTATGCATAGACGGTATATGGAACCTGTAATGGTTGGGGTTATATGTCTACTTGACTAGGCCGTGATTCCCAATATTGTATGATTGTCCTCCATTTTATGTGTTGTGGATCTGACCTCTACATGTTGATGAGGCAGGATTGGTATAGGGTGTGTCTTTGGTTGTAGCCTTGCAGGAAGGCATGACCCAAGACCCACCCTTATTCAAGTTGCACCCTTCCCTAAGGTGTGGCCTCCATTTAAGGTATATGTGTGGATGACCTGGCAGGGTTCTATCTCTGCATATGGATCCCGTGCCTGGTTCATAATCAATTGATTTCCAGTTCTTGGAACTTGAGCCAGAGAGACACCTGCTGTCTGACCTGCTGATTCTGGGGTTCACGAGCCACCATAGTCCTGTAGGCCAGTGGCTTATCATCTGAACTGATTGGCCAGCTTCCTGGCTTAGGTTCATCAGCCCCTGAAGCCCTGTGGGTCAGGAGAAGCATACGCCTGACCCACGGATTTGGGACTTGACAGCCTTCACTACCATGTGAGCCATTTCCTTTATATGGTTCGTGAGTTCTGTGAGACATTGCAGTGAATTACAAAGATGAGAGGGAGAGTGCTGAGGGGAGAGGGAGTAGTTATGTTAGAGATGATGGAGTGGTTCAGCAGCTAGAAAAAGGTGGACATTTGGGACATCTTTAACCTCTGCCTCATAGGAACCAGCTTTGTGTTGATCCTTATAAAATATTCATTTAGGGAGGAAAAGACAATCTTAGAGACCCAGGATTCACTGGATACCAATTAAATCTTTAATGATTTTTTAATGTTGTTACTTTAAATCTTCATCATAAACTTCTGAGGAAATTTGACATCATTATCCTCATCTTACAGGAGAAGAAACTGTAACTTAGAGATTATACATAATAAGTAGAAGAGCCATGATTAGAATTCCGATTTGTGTCCAAATCTGCCTTGCCATTTTCTTGAATACACCACCCTGTCATATCTAGATGTGTCTTCTTTAGCTATGATAATTGCTGTTCTAGAAACCCTATTCCTTGTACCTAACGTATTCCATTTATGTTACCCATACATAATAAACTTTAAAATACATGTATAACAAACCATATTTCTGAGAGTGTCTCTGGACATACTCATTCTCCAGTCTTCTGTCACGTCTGGGCAGTTTCTGGGCCTACTGTGGTTGTTCATGTCCCAGCACAGCCAATGGCAGAAAATACTCTGCACCCTCTGCTTGGCTTTGCCCTCTAACACACATGAAATAACACTGCCTTTATGCATTTAGTCCCTTACAAGATTTTGGTGAAGTAATTTTTAGTATTTTCCTTTAGAACTCCTTGGGGTCAGGGATAAGGGCAATCAGGAGTACTTCTAAGAGGCTTCATTCAGAATTAACCTCTTCTGCCTTTCCCAAGCTGGCCCATTTGTTTAAGGCAAACTTGCTTGTACCTATTTTCCCTTTCTTTAGTGTGAATTATTGTCTTGAAACTTCCTAGATATCTTGGAAAAATAAATTCCTCCAGCTTTCCCAGTGTCCAAGAGTAATAACTCATACTCTGTTCTAATGAAAGCAAGATTTATTGAAGGTTTGAAAACAGTACAGACCAGGGAAAACGTCTCATCTCACAAAGTGAAAAAACACTTTCAGAATGGTGAGCCAGTGAACACATATTTGACACATATGTGTTCTACTAAAACAAAGAACCTAAAATGCATAATTTAATTGGAGGTTACAAACTTAGATTAAGATAAGACAGGTTTACTGAAAACGGGATCTAGGAGGGGATTTAGAATACAAATGTTTAGAATACAAATGTGTTCCCCTCAGATGGGTTATAGGGTGATAATTGTGGGGATATGAGATCAGAAGGGGCTGGAGGGAGGGTGGTGTTTGAAATAGTGTACTCAAGAGAAACATTTCCAGTTGCCTAGGAAACTCAGATAACCTTGAAGTTAAGTGTTTTTTTTTTTTTTTTTCCTTGAGACATTGTTTCTACATCTTTATCATGAAAAGAAATATTTCTTGAGGCCATTTTACACAGATATATTTGCTTCAGGACTCTCCGTGGGGTGCATACCTTCCACGTCCTAGCTTGGCCTCACAGAGAGACAGTTCCTTATCTGCCCATGGTTACTAGCCAGAAAAAGAACCCAAAGATCTGACCTTGTTAAAGATCCAATGTAATATTGCTGAATGCAGCAGTGGGCTGGGTTAGTTTAGCCATTTTATTCTGGTCAAGGGGGCTTCAGGGTTTCCCCTTTACACCAGAGTGAATACACTGTACACATTCCAAACTGAGCACCATTCTTCCCCTTCACTTGCCTTTTCAATCATAGATATCATAGTTCTCTCCAGAAGGAGTTATAGCTAATAGAGTTCTGAGGCAGAAACCTTATGCCCACAATGTATTTCCTGTTTGTTTGTTTGCTTTTTTCTGATTTTTTTGTTCCATTGTTGCTATTCATTCTTATTGACAGTAACATTTCTACTTTTGAGTTATTCAGGTGGGCAATGCTTATCTAGTTTTTAATTATACAGCTCTGTCCCACTAGCCCTAGGCTATGAATGTTGCAGCAAAGCAGCCCACGGAGATGGCGAGAAGAAAATAATCAGATGCAGTTTAGGAAATGCAAAAAAATTGAATGAAGGCTGAGGGTGACTTTTCAAATACTTAATAGTTTGTTTGACAAATATTTGAAGCTCCTCTCTACTGTACATGAAAAGGGAAGAAATCCTGTTCGTAGTTTTTCTTCTATTTATATGAAGTTGAGTAAGTCATGTAGCTTCCTTCTCTCTTTGGGTGGGATAGAGGCAAAACCATTTGTTGTCAAGTCGATTCTGACTCATGGCAACACCGTATGTCAGAGTAGAACTGTACTCTATGGGTTTTTCAGTGGTGGAATTTTTGGAAGTAGATTACCAGGCCTTTCTTCTGAGGTAACTCTGACTGGACTTGAACCTCCAACCTTTGGTTAGCAGCAGAGCACGTTAACCATTTGCACCGCCCTGGGATAGAGGCAAGGGCTCTGGAAGAGGAAGCTTTGATTCAAATTCCAGCTCCCCCACCACTTAGTAGCTGAATATTTAGGGCATCTTCAGTTCTCCAAAGTCTGCTTACTCGTCTGAGACATGGAGCTAATGATAAAAAGAAACAAAAAAACAAACGCATTGCTGCCCAGTTGATGCCAACTCATAGTGACCCTGAAGAACAGAGTAGAACTGCCCCATACAGTTTCCAAGGAGCAGCTGGTAGATTGGAACTGCTGACCTTTTGATTAGCAGCCCTAGCTCTTAACCACTATGCCACCAGGGAGCTAAGGATAAAAAAAAAAAAAAAAATTATGCCACCAGGGAGCTTTTTTTTTTTTTTTTATGATAGTATCCATTAATTTTGTAGAGAAAATTGATGGGATAATTCCTACAAAGTGCTTGACAAACAGTGCTGAAAAAAGTCAGCCCTTGTTATTTATATGTCACTGTGAGTGCTAAACATAAACAGATTTTATAAACTATGAAGAGCTATACACATTTTAACCATCATGATTCTAGATAAATCTGTATAATGAGTATGCAGTGTTATTTTTTTTCTTAAAATAGAAAAAAGAAGACTTCTTGAACTTTGTACTGGAGAGCCAAGAGTTTAAAATTTTGTCACTGCTTAGAAGGCTTATATCTAAGAAATATGAGCAGAAAATTATAGGATAATAGTGTGAGAATTAGTAACAGAATATTTTGATAATGCCAGTTCCTGGAAGCATTTAATGAAATCATTAAAACTCACTTGATAACAAGGAGGAATAATAATATAGTGTTGCTCTACTTAAACTAAAAACTAAAGAGCTACTGAATATTTTACAGCATTTTAAAAAAGACATTCTTTAGAAAAGGGAAACAGCAATGCCTTTGTTTTTTCAGATTAATAGTAGATGATGTTTCTGATATTTAAAAACCTAGTAAGTTACATATTTTATAAGTTTGATTGACTGATTTACACATCGTACTGGTTTTCTAACTCCTAAGAGGAAAGATTAAAAAAAGAGGGGCATATAGTATACCTTTTTTCCTACGACAGAATGTGATACATTCATCCCTAATGTATTAACAACAACAACAACAACAAAGCGAAGTGTGTTTCCATAGCAACATTGGTAAAACAGAAAATTTGACTACTGTCTAAGATCACACTTTTTTTTTTAAAAAAACCTACTTACTCACCGAATTGGCAGCCTATGTCAGTTAATTAAACTCAAAGGTAAATTACTTAAAAGTAAAGAATGACGAATAGTTTACAGCCGCTGAAACAGTCATCTCAGAGAGGTAAAGGAAACAAAGTCCTTTTGAAATAATAAGAATCAAGGGGTGGGAGTGGGTGGAGGAGAGCTGGAGACAGCAAATCATTATTGTGGAAGGAAAAAGCTAGAAGGTGGCTGAATCAGATAAAACCTGAGAGGATCTTGCAGGCAATATAATGACTTGGATCGCAGTGACATACACTTGTCTGATTATATTTTCAATAAAACAAAAGGGCTCTGTCTTTTTTCCTTTCTTAATTTGTAATAAAAAACCAAACCGGTTGCCATCACGGTGACTCCGACTCATGTTCACTCCATGTGTATCGGAGTAGGATTGCACGCCCTGGAATTTTCAGTAGCTGATTTTTTGGAAGTAGACCACCACCAGGACTTTTCTTTAAAGGTGCCTCTGGGTGGATTCAGATGGCCAACTTTTCAGTTAGTAGCCTACTGTTAAATTTTTTGCATTTTTATTACCTAGTGACTCCTGGTTTATAATAGCTAAAGTTAGTAAGAATCAACTCAAGAGCAACTGACTTTTTAACGTTGTTTTGCAAAAATCTCTTTTAATCCCTATAATATCCTGTGAAATGGGTATTATTATATGCATTTACTGATGAAGAAATGGAAACTCAGAGAAATTAGATAACTTTGCTCATGGTTCCAAAGTTTTTTTAGTATTTGAAAAAAACAAAGCAGTGAGTTGATCTTGGATTGAATGGGAAAATCTATAAAAATGTTTTAAACAAGGATGTTTGCTTGTCTTCTGAATCTGCTTTAGGACTGCTTCTTTTCCTATCCTGTAGTCACTGCAAAAGGCCTTTAAATGGCTATTAGGGTTTAAGATGGGTTTCAGAGTAGAGAACTGGTGTTGGCAGAAGGAATCTACCCTCTGCATGCTCCATCCATAATACCTAACAATGTGAGAGGAACTTCCAGGGCAGTGTGCTTGCTTGAGTTGGGTTAGATAGGGCATAGGGTAAAGGTTACACTCACCGTAGGGTGTAAGTTTCACACCAATGGGAAGCCTGACAATGTTTAAGTCTTGAGACTGTGGTAAATGAAATCTAAGAATGGGAAAGGAAATGCCAACTTGAAGAACTTTATGTATCCCCCCAACTTCTCAAGCTCTCCCCACTTTCTAAACTCTTCGACTTCCTGTTTCTTCTCATACCCTGTACTCTTCTGGCTCTGACTTTTACTCTTCTATGAAACCATAATGCTGGTTTTTAAAAAAATGTACTGGTCATCAATTTTGTCCTAACTTCTGAAGCAGTTTTGGCTATTATTACCATTATAGATTTTAGGGTTTTTTTTTTGTTGGCTACCACTGAGATTGGACTATTGCAATTCATAGGGTTTTCATTGGCTGATTTCCAGAAGTAGATAACCAGGCCTTTATACATAGTCCGTGTTAGTCTGGAAACTCTTCTGAAACCTGTTCAGCATCACAGCAACACTCGAACCTCCAATAACAGATGGTTGGTGGTTGAGAATTAGGTGCATTGGCCAGGGATCTGTAAAAATGGCATTGAGGGTGGTGTCTGACCTCCTCTAACCTCACAAGGAGCAACAAGAATTAAGGTCAACAGCACAAGGCTGATTCCTATGAGGTGGAGGTCAGACATGCCTCCTTTCTCCACCATCTTTACCAATTCTGACACCAACTGTCCCTCCCACGGCACACCTTCTCTGCTGGGTTGGATAATTTATTGCAACAGCCACACATAACTCACAGACAATACTCATGATTATGGGGTTTATTAGGGAAGTAACAGTTACAGTTTAGGCTCAGGAACACTCAGCATAATGTTCTTCCATCAGGACAGCCTCTTCCCAGCCGTGCTCACAGGCACTTCTCTCCCTGGCCATCAGCCTCTGCCCCAAAACACTCAGCTTTCTTGCTCTATGGGCCAGCAAGCCCACCACGCTGTCTCCTGCTGCTGGGTCTCTGCTCCTGGGTCTCTCTTGTTACTGCTTCTTACTGTCTTCAGGGTTATAGCTCCCTGTCTGCCTCCTGGATCCACGTGCTTATCAGTGCAGGGATCCCAGGTCCGAAGGACATGCTCTCGACTCCTGGCTGTTCTTCCTTGAAGGCGGCGGGATTTTCTCTTTTCACCTCTGAGGTGTCTCATTTTAAGGCCAGGAAGGTGGTAGAACTGACCAATCCCTTTGGTGGACCACAACTACCCTATCACACAGTTCTGCCCAATCACTTGGGTTGAAGTTACAAGACCATGGCGAAAAAGGCCACACAAAGTGATCCATCATACCGCAGAATCAAACCCGGGTCTTCCACCCAGTGCACTCACATTTAGTGACACAGAGAGACAAAGAAGTAAGCATACAATTGAATACAGCATGCTGGGTGTCATGATAGTATAAGGATATGTTGCTAGTGAAGGGTTACCCAACCCAGTGAAGGGTAGTAGGTAATTTTTGTTGATTTCTGTCAACTTGTATTTGTATTTAGAGCAGTGCTTTTTAAAGAGTAGCTGAACTCATATGTCTACTATGTCTAAAATATGACCCTCTATAATAATGTTTCCAAAGTTTATCCAAGGAAGATGTCTACATTTTAAGTGTGTGGATTTCTGAGAAGAATACCATGTACAAAATCAGAATTTTTAGGTGGTAGGTTTTTTTTTTTTTTTTTTTTAGTGGGATTAGGAGGGTTTGGATTATGTCCAGGTGTGTTCAACAAGCTCATCAGGTAAATCTTTGCAGGTGGCAAAGTGTAAACCTAATGCGGAAATTATATCCGGTTGAAAATTCTTTTAGTTACTCTTTTGTGCTCCAGAGCCATAAAGGTAATGTGTTATTTACTTTCACTATTGCTAAAAGGAGTTTTGCTGTTCTTACCAGATGACATCTCCTTTACCCTGGCTTCTATATTCCAAGAGTCTGCCAATTTGTTTGGAGCTAATTACATCTCTGAAGATTAGACTTGAAGCTTTGTAGTTAATTTCAAAAGCATTTCCTGAATATAGCAGATCCAGGCTGAAAGCTATACAACATGATCCAGAAGCCCTGTTCCAAGAAATTTATTTTTTGCTTGGCCACAAATAGTAGAATAAATGACTGGCTTGATTTCAGCAACTTTTTATTATTTGTTTGGCATGTATTATGCTCTCTTCAAACTTACACTAGAAATAGAATATTTGTATTATTTTTTGTTTCACATAAAATAGAATGAAATCAATTGCAAGAAAATAACAGTCTATCAAAAAGAATTTGTGGCCTTATACCTTACTTATACAGTATAATATTTATATGTGGTTTTGTCTTAATATGACTATAAATTAACATTTTCCTATTTGATAATTCTCTTTTTCATAATTTCAGTATTTACAAAATTGTTAAAATATGTGAATGACAGAAATAACAACACTACAAACTATTTCTACTTGGTCAGCCTATTTACATATAATTTTAATCAAAGTCTATATTAACAGTTATATTTAACTTAGCCTGTTCTGTTTCTCTAAAGGAACAATAGTCAAGAAGAAAAACTCCTTTTTTTTTTCCTCTCCTCCATAAACTTAAGGGGATGGACTGGAGCTAAATTACTTTATATTTACTTTCAGGGTTTGGTAGAATTTTTCTAATCATTGGAATATATTTTCCTAAATTAAAATTGAATTTTATTAAAATTTTTTTCATATCTTGAAATGAAATTGGGATTGCCTAGCTAGATAAAAAGAATTTTTAAAAAAAGGAACATAATTTTTGTAATTATTATGATCTTGTGTACATGTTTCATGTCATTAAACAAAAGCAAAAAAACTTGCAATAGCATATTTTAATCAAGCATAAATAAAACATAAAAATAGTATTTTTAGTCATCGGTGTATGAGTGGGCTTGCTAACTGGATAGGACCATAGTGAGAGGGGATCAGCCTGTCTTTGGTTAAGTTCCTTTGCCTAAGTGATGATTTAGAACCTTTCAAACTGTATGAGCAATGCCTGGCAGGAAGAATGATGGTCTCCTAATGGAGAGAAAGAATGGGTAGGACTGTGTTTACAGATAAGGTCCGTTTATGTTTTGATGATAAGTATTCAGTAGATGCATAGAATTTCGGTGCTGCGAAAACAGAATCAGAAATGGATTCAGCCTTGTTTCCCTCAGAACTCTGCTCTCCTCCAGGCATTACCTTTATTCTTAAAGAGCAGCCGAATAGCTGCAGCAGTTTCAGCTAGCAGAGCCACACGTGAAAATGTCCCAGGGGAAGGAGAAGATTGCTTCTGGAAGCTCATTCAGAAGAGCAAGGAAGAACTTTTCCAAAAGCCCCCAGCAAACCTTTCCTGACAATTTATTGGCCTTTATTGATTCTCTTGCGCAATTTAAACCATCACTTGAGAGAGTGATGGGGTTATCGGTAAACAAAATTGTTCCTACTAGGAAGCTGGCGGAATTTCTCTTTGAACTTCTACCTGCATGCAACCTATTAGGATGAAGAGCCAACAATATGTATATGAGATAAAGTTTATACAATTACAAAATATATACAAAAAACAATGTCAAAGGATACAGATCAATTCATTAAATGCATACTCTGTAGGTGAACTGGAGGGGGTAATGATGAATAGGGAGAATTCCAAGGTTATTTGTAATATTTTATTTCTTACATAAGTTATTTAGCAATATAAGAAATTGAATTCTGAGTGGTGGGTTCATGACTATTTATTTGTATGCTTTTCAGTCTTTAGACTTAGTTATTTTTCTCCCCAAACCAAGCAAATAAAAAGATCTTTGGCTAAAACTTGTCACTGGCTGGTTGCACTCACTGTTTTAGGAATCCTAAATCCTGTTCTTGAATTATGATATATTTTCCATTCTCAGTAAGAGGAATACTTAAAAAAAAGAAATCTCCATATGACAGATTTCACTGACATAAACTAAGCATTGTTTATTGTAACCATTGGGAAGGCATCTGTCAAACATTGACTGTATGGGCTTTGTGTGTGTGTGGGTGTGTGTGTGTGTGTCTGTGTAAATACATATATAAAAAGCCAAACCAAACCTACTGCCATCGAGTTCATTCTGATTCATAGTGACCCTATAGGACAAAGTAGAACTGCCCCATAGGGTTTCCAAGGCTGTAAATCTTTACAGGAGCAGACTGCCACATCTTTATCCCATGGAGCTGCTGATGGGTTCAAACCACCGATCTTCCAGCCAGCATATATGGTTTCTTTAGAAGCAGACATTATGTCTTGTATTTTATGCCCCAAATACTTGCACATAGTGAGTGCTTAGTAAATAAAACAAACAAACAAAACACTATACTTTTTGTCCTAGAGATACTTCTTATCTTAGTCAGGATGTATATTTACCTAGTTGCCATAACTGTCAAATGTTGCAGTGTGCAAAAGATTAATTTATCCCGGTTATTCAAATTTCATACCTTTTTCACCTCGAATCCCTCTGTCTAACCTGGCTTATTTAGCCAGTAGAGCTTTATCAAAGGCTCAAAATGTTGCTTTATAGAAATATTTCATGTAATATGTAAGTATAATAGCTGTGATTTTAAAAAAATAGAGCAATTTTCTATACATTAATATTTTCATAGTAAAATACTTGTTCATGTTCATTAGGATATAATAAATTGCTAGACAGCTTTGATAGGATTCTGCTGGACATATATAGTTATATAAATTTAAATAAACTGAATTATTTCCCATTATTTGGTTAGGGTCATTGGAAAGATAAGAGTATTTTTACTTCGTAGGTGAAATAGTTAAGTATTTAAACAGGCATTATGTTATCATGTCTATTGGATCTTCAAGGCTTTCCATCAGCATAAGAAATGCTAAAGAAATGTCACATCCGAAGACTTTGCTATCTTTTATATTTCAGTAAATAAGGTGAGGAAGCAGAACATAATAATCTGCTTTCACTTCTCATTCCATTCATGGTAAAAATAAAGTGAAATAAAATTGAACTCATTTTATTAAATTCCATTAAACTGTTATATCCAAGAATGGCGTACACTTTGGTGCACCATGTGGTTCTGTGGACGTGAGGTTTTTCTACACGGCAAAATACGGTAAAAATCTAGGAACCACTAAGGTGTCTTCATTCATTTTAGTCGTATATTTACACGTTGAAGTGGGCATTGGTGAATATAGTTTTAACGTATTTGTGATTCAAATATGGCATCTAAGAAGGAAACAGACTACATTGAGTCTGTGGTTATGTGGCCCTATAGAGCAGGGTGGAACACTCCCATAGGGTTTCCTAGGCTGTAAATCTTTACAGGAGCTGATTGCGAGGTCTTTTCTTTTCACCATGGAGCAGCTGGCGGGTTCAAATCTCTGACCTTTCATTTGCCAGCCAAGTGCTTATCCATTGTGCCACCAGGACACCTTTTATTGAGCCTCTAGGACAAAAAATATACCATACCAAATAAGATATACGTAAGGTAGATAATATCACTAGATGCTAAAAAAATAAATAAATAAATAAAGTTCATTGTCTAGCATCCCATAGTTAGTTAATAGCAAACCCAGAGCTGGAAACAAGATCTGATTCAGTAATACACGTCCTGACACTATAGCTCCAAATGAATTGATTGTACCTATTCACTTTTCTTTAGATCATAGAAGTCTGTTCACTTACCTAAGTCTGTTATTTTCAGACAGTATAAGACCACACAAATGCTTATCCTGATTCTTTTGACCTGTTAAGAACCTTTGATACAGATAGGCAAAACTCACTGGAGTGATAATAAATTGTCAACATAGGCATAGTGCAATAATTTGCAAATTCTTATTGGGTGTTAACTGTGTAAGCATTAATCACATAATACAGGCATATTTTATTTGGATTAGTCTGTTACGGATATCTATTACCTCCTCATTAAAAAAAAAAAAGAAAAAGTTGGCGTACATTAGCCAAAGCAATTGTTTTGGAATTTAGCAGTTTTTCTGAATGATGTTTCTAATTCTTGATATTTAACATGAGTATCAACATTACTGGAAACAAACCAAACTGTCGTATGACCTCAGAATGTTTTCTTTTGAATCTATTAAAAGAAAATTCCTTATAATTAAATATTTCAGAGGACTTATTTTATCTTTTATCTGTAGTTAATTTATATTATATGAAATGTATTTATAGATTTGGAAAGTAGTCTACTTTGATGACAAAATATTTTTAGAGATTTTTATGGAGAATGATAGAATTATATCTTTCTAGTCAATATAATTATACTGCTTTTATTAGATTCTCATGTCACCTGACAGAAGTAAATGCCAGTGGAAGAGATAAAGATATGACAAAAAGTGAAGCTTGAGAATGAATAGGCCTTCAAGGGAGCTGATCTTTCTCTGATCTGATAAAGCCTCTTTTATTCTTTCTCCCTCTTTTTTCCCCTGCAGAACACTGCATATGAAAAGCTTTTTCACTGATTACCAATATTCTCTCAGGATTTGAGGGCAAGACCTTTGTAAGAATAGTTCCCAGAGTGACTTATAAGACTTGTTACTCTTTTTGTGTTTAGACTTTAGCAATTGCTAGAAATTTGCTAGGATATTTTCCAGTAACCTGAAATAGATTTCTATCAGTTTTTATTCCAAGACTACTGTATCTTCATATATTCTGTAAATACCTTGTGATGTTGATACTTTTGATGAATTTTGTGAGAGACTAAAGAATGATTTTGTGAAATGAGCATGAGTTTTGGAATCAAAAGACTTATGTTCAAGTCCATTTTTAAAGTTGTGAGTACTTAAAAGTCTTTAAAATGATTTTCTTTTTTTAATGCTCAAACCAATAGGTAGATAGGATGTCTGTATTTTTAATACACCTATGACATCGTTTATCATTCTAAACCTAAAGCATTCTCATGTGTACATGTGCAGTCTCATTTCTATTATAACCATTTAATTACTCTTTCTAGCTTATCTTAATATGAGCATTACTAAGCTTCAAGTTGCTCTTGTAGATGTTTATGTTGAGATACGTTCTTTGTATCTGTCTGGTGCTCAGTCAGGTTTTAATATTTGATACTATATTGCACTGTGCTAAAAATTAAAAAGAAAAAATAAGTTTTTTTTTTTTTTCCTGAAATAAGCTATTGTTACCGAATATTCTTCTATAGCAAACTATGCAAACAAAGAGGCCCTACTGAGTGAATATTCACATTTCAATAGGCAGGAATCTTTTAGTCTTAACACAGTTTGCCCATGGCATTTAGTAGTAGATTATTGGCTTTAAAAAAGAAAAAAAAAATATGTCACTTGACTGGTATAGAAATCAATTAGGGACTTGAAGTGTCCTGAGGGATGCCAATTTTCTGTAAGCAATGACTAGCTGATCTTTTGCTACAGGAAAGAACATCTTCCACAACCGTCTGTGCCTGTCCCACGATGTTTAACATGAGTAAATACTTACACTTAGTATTTTAGTAAGTATTTAAAGTACAGTATTATGCTTTGGAGCCCTGGTGGTGCAGTGGTTGAGAGCTTAGCTGCTAACCAAAAGGTCGACAGTTCGAATCCACCAGCTGCTCCTTGAAAACCCTGTGGGGCAGTTCTACTCCGTCCTATATGGTTGCTATGAGTTGGAATTGACTCAATGGCGACAGGTATTATGCTTTGTCATGAAATTTGTTAGATAAAAAAATATTTTTGTAATTTCTTCATGAACAAAGTAGATAACAGTAGGATTGGATGGAAAAGTTCTAAAAACCATTAATCATTATGTGAAAGCACTGGATTACGAGTTTTTTTTTTTTTTTTTTTTCCTTAGCCAATTCAGGTCTACTAGAAGCTACCTATGGGTTTACAGAGAACAAAAGCCAATTTACTAATATAAAAACTATTCTAAGGGATGTTTCCATTATCCAGGGCCAATTGGACTTCCATAGAAAGAATTCAAACTTTAGTGCTAAATGAATAATTTCTTTTTATAAGGATCAGCACAAAGCTGGTTCCTGTGAGATGGAGATTAAAGATGTCCCAAATGTCTAACTTTTCCAAACTGCCGTACCACTCCAGCATCTCTAACATCAACTGCTCCCTCTTCCTTCAGTACTCTCCCTGTCTTTGGGTTCCCTAATGCCCTGCAACGTCTTATAGAATTTATAAACCATATAACGGAAATGGCTCATGCAGTTGTGGAGGCTGGCAAGTCCCAAATTCCTGAGTCAGGCATAGACTTACTCCTCCCTGACCTTCAGTCTCTGCCCAAAGGCACTCAGCTTTCTCATTCCATGGGCTAGGAAGCCCACTGCGCCATTTCCTGTGGGCCTCTGCTGTCAGTCTCTGCTTCTTTGGTGGTGGAGGACTCTCCCCTTTGCTCTGGAATTGGCTCTCTTTTAAGGCAAAGCTGACCAGTCCTCTTGGCAGACCACAATTACCCTATCACATAATCATCTGGGTGGGAGTTACAAAACCATGGCTAGGAAGACCACACACAAAAGTAATTAATCCACCACGAGAGCTTTCATAGTGAAAGCAGACAGCATGAACCAATAAACCACCATGAGATTTATATTTTTCTATTAAAATTTAACCTGATAGTCCTGTCTCATAATGAGTTTAATGAATTTACTGTATTTGCTATTATATTTGTCCTTTTTCTGACAGTGTCTTCTAGCTGTGTGGGGCAGGCCACAGATGAACTCAACCCAGAACTATTTTTTCAAAAAAAAAACCCAACCCACTCCCGTCGAGTCGATTCCAACTCATAACGACCCTATAGGACAGAGTAGAACTGCCCCATAGAGTTTCCAAGGAGCGCCTGGCGGATTTGAACTGCCAGCCTCTTGGTTAACAGCCATAGCACTTAATGACTATGCCACCAGGGTTTCCAAGGAACTGAGAATGAGTGGAACCGTAGTTACTCTTCAAAGTTGATAGCTGACATTTGCAGTGCTTACTTCGTGTTAGGCACTGTTCTAAACACTTTATATAGAATAGTTCATTCAATTCTCTCAACAACCCCATAAAGCAAGTATATATGTGTTTTTGTTTGTTTGTTTCTTCCCTTTTTTTATATCTTTATTTTTTTATTTTATTGTGCTTTAAGTGACAGTTTACAGCTCAAGTTAGTTTCTCATACAAAAATTTATACACACATCGTTATGTGACCCTAGTTGTTCTCTCTGTAATGTGACAGTACACTTCTCCTTTCCAGCCTGGAGAGGCAGGTATATTTTCATTCCATTACTCACATGAGAATATGGGAGAAGAGACTTTAAGTAACTTTTTTCAAGATTGCACATCTAGGATGTAGGGGTGGTGTGTGTGTGTATTCAAATCTGGGCAGTTGGCCCTGAGTCTGTGTTCTTAATCACTAAATATTACTATCTCTTGTAAAGCTTATCAAAGGGGGGAGACCATGATAGTAAAACTGGGAAATACAACTAACTGAAAGAAAAAAAAAAATTTATATACAAAAAGTGACTATCAGACTGGCACTAGACATTTTATCTCTGATTGTACTTAACAGAATAACAAAATAAGTCAGCCCAGAATTCTCTACCTAACTACCATGAAAGTGTGAAGTTGAAATAAAGCTATTTCAGATGTGCAGATCCTGCAAAGAGTTTACTATTCACAGACTATTTCTCAAAGAACTACTAAGAATATGGTTCAGCAAGGAAAAAATTATTACTTTTTTTGGCTTTTGGTAAAAACTAAAAAAGATGCTATTAAAAGGTGCCTAGTATGCTTTGTGCATATTTATTAGTCCCTCAATGTCATTCCTTTCCACTCATGGAGAAACATGTGCTGTAAAGGTACTTGCTAAAAACAGGATTCTACCAGCATTAATATATTCTATTCATTAAAACTTTTTATAAAGATTGAAATATTGGTCATTGAAAGAACCCATTCATAGAGGACACTACTGCCGATGATGGCAGAGGTAACAAACATAGTGGAATTTAAGCTTAGTATTTTACTTTTATTACTGAAGAGTAAATACACATACATCAACTTTAGTAGGTTAGATTACTAAATGTTTCAGAATTTATGAGTCATAAATAAGGAGTCCCTTCTACTTTTATGTCCCCATAATTGATTAGAAAGCCCAAGCAGTTTGTATAAAAATTGCATGTTCATGTGGTCATTTAAATTCTAAGATTTATTGTTTCTTTTTCAGCGCCTGGCTGGGGAAGCAGAGAGAGTTCAAGCAGCCCACCAGTGGAGGGAGGATTTTGCAGTAAGATCCATTTTAACACTTGATTTAAGCAGACTGAGCTTTTGTGTTTAAAATTTTTTTTTGTGTGTGTTTAGATAGCTATTATTACATTAAAATCGTTTTTCACTGACGGATCTTATGGTGTTATGGGACCAGAAAAACAGCTATATTTGTTGCTTTTTCAAAAAATTGTTTTTGGGTAACTTGAGCCAATTAAGTTGCTCCAAATGTTCTTGCTTATATTCTCTATTTTTTTTAATGTGCTTTGAATGTATTCTCATACTTAAAGGTATTTATAAAATTAATTTAAAATAGTATTAAATTATAAAATCTGAATAATCATTGTATGTATTTTGAATATACTAGTTGAAAACCAAGTTGCATTAACTACTTTGAGTTTGTAAGAAACAGTGTGCAGCTTATAATCACCATTATGGTGGAGAATGTGATTAAAGTGAGAATGAAAGTATTAAACCTCTTAAAATTTAATTTGCTCTCCTTTAGCTAGAACTGTAATCCTTCTCCTTTATCCTACCTTTAGAAGATGCTGGCTGATGTTAGCTTCTGTATGTATCTTTTTAATGAACTTGTTTTGTATTCTAAGAGCCATTCTACTTGTGATTAATTATACAAGTAGCAAAAGTTCTCCTGTACTGAGCTCTGTGGGTCTAATCTATCATACATCTATCTATCTGTCTCTGTCTACCTACCTGCTGCATACTTACCTGCATACCTACATATCTATCATTCTATCTACCTACCTGTCTATCTAGCTAGCTACCTGTAACAATGACACAATACCAAGAAAAAAAAAAAACAAGCAAACCCATTGCTGTCAAGTCAATTCTGACTCATACCAACCCTATAGGACAGAGTAGATCTGACCCATAGGGTTTCCAAGGAGCGCCTGGTGAATTTGAACTGCCAGCCTTTTGGTTAGCAGCCGAATGCTTAACCACTGTGCCGCCAGGGCTCCAATGATATAATAAACCCTTTGCTGTTGAGTTGATTCCGACTCATAGTGGCCCTATAGCACACAGCAGACTGCCTCATAGAGTTTCCAAGGAGCGCCTGGTGGATTCGAACTGCCAACCTTTTGATTAGCAGCCATGGCTCTTGACCACTGCGCCACCAGGGTTTAATGGTACGATAGTTATTTCTAATTGTTCTAGAAAATAAATGGTTTACGTAGTAAGTGTTGGGAATTCTTAGTAGATTGTGGTTGCTAAGTGGGAGAATTTTTAAACAAATACTGTTCTTAATTTCCTCCGAGTTTTCCTCACAATTTATTTAGAATTTATGAACAGATTATGTGACATAAAAAGAGCCTGAAAGGGAAAACAAATTAGGTCACTTTACAGCCCTCTGAACTCATTGTACTCAATGTCCGGTTTGCACACTGAGAACTGATATTTTTCATATCTTACCATGTCAGCCACGCATAAAGTCTTTACAATAGTTCTTCCTTTTGCAATACCTTAAGGAGACAGAACACTGAGATAGTGGCCACTTTATGCTAGGAGAATAGACCTGACTGAAGATTTCTTAATCTGCAAACTCAAAATGTACAAAAACAAGATACATTTCTCCCGCTTTATATTTTTTTCCATATGTATAGCAAGGTTAAACATTCAATTCCAGACTACAAATCAAATTTAAATTTGTGGAGGGAAATTAGAAATGGTCAACATAAAATCTCTGCTTATTTTGTGAGCGCACAGAAAACATTGCAAATTTTATCAATATTTTAACCAAACATTTAAAATATTTAATTTGAAGTTGAGTGCTATCGTTTTTATCTTCTAAGATATTTAACTATTTGCAGCAGTGCAATGATTCCTTAAAGCCACACTTTAATAATTTAACACCAAGAGGATCTAGAAGGCAGAAATAATTTCCTAAAAGGTACATTAACATTTCAAAAAGAAATATAATATTCTGGTTTTCCCCTCAAGTATAAGTAGACAAGTTTCGTTAATATTACTTAGGCAAAATGTTGATTAACATTTCCTGCTGTGTAATGTAGAGAAACCTTGTGAACAACGAGAACAAAAGGCGAAGCACTCAAATGCTGGCAACGAGAAAGGGCTCATGTAATTCACACTGTCCCTCAGTTCCATTCAGTTCCCAACTGAATATACAATTGAAGCAACAAAGGGCATACACTCTAAATGGATTAAGATTTACGTGGTCATGCATTTACAAGTTCAAACCAATATTTGTAAATAAGCTATGTCTACCAGCTGCTTTTCAGGTCTCCATGCAACTTATGGGTGTTAAAGGTGACATTTCATGTTGATTATGATGGACGAATTATTTTATCAAGGGCAGGTGGTAGAAGAAAAAAAAAAGCTTGGAAACTAATTGTTCTGCATGAAATAATTGTTATTATTTCTACTGAGCAGATCTTTTCCAATTGCATTTGAAATCTCATTTGATTGCATTGCAATGGTTGGTTAACTAAAGCAATTTTGTTTCCAACTAAGCCTGCAATATTAATTGTACTTACACATGTATAAACATTAGGTGAGCCTAATTTGTATTTTAATAAGTAGGATCTTTATGTATGGCTTGTTAGCATCAGCTTGTTACTCTGCAGGCTGAGTACAGACGTCTACAAATTGGCCAGTAAATAAAACATTTGAAAAGCCCTTTTTAGCTGCAGCTTCAGAGAGAAAGTAAATTAGAAGGTGAAATTTTTTCTGGTGAGGTAGAGTATTATTGAGTGTCAATCAAGTTAATTTCGTCCTCCAATAATGAGCTTTAACTTTATAATTAAAAAAAAAGGCTCTTAGCTCAACTCTTAGTTTGAAATGTTGCTTTAATAGTTGCAATATTTTTTAATTTTGTTTTCATATGAGTGAAATTAATAGTCACATGCATTAAGTACTTAATTATTTCATCTATCCCTATTCGTTCCATGGAATTGCATCACTTCTGTTGATCGCAGCACAATTGTGAACGTGAATTGTGAAAGCATACTGTATTTATTTTGATGACAATGTCTAAAGAAATATTCTAAGAATAATTCTAAAGAAATATTTTGGGTCCTGTATATGAAACATACAGATTAAATGAAACACACATACTGATTTTGGGGGACAAGAAGAGGGTGTGGTAGCAGTCTGTCTTAAGGAATAAATGAATAATTTGATAAATCATAGAGATGATTTTAGGCTCTGGCTGGATTTGGTCTTTCTTAGTTTTCGCATTTGGTTGAACTGCACTTTTGGAATCAAGAACTTACATATTTTAATATGTTTTTGCAACATGTCTACTACATAGAGGAACAATTTTTTCTGCTGCTTTTTATTAAGAGTGTTAACAATCTGTCCTCATTACAATGATAGGTTAAAAGGAGCAATAGTGTGTAACTGATTTAGCCAAAAATGTTGGGAACCAAAGAAACAAAAAAGATTCAGGCAAATTGATGGTACCTTATTCTTTTTGTTCATGTGTGTATATAAATGCTCACGGTGAGAGTATTATAACACACCAGAGGAGAAAAACTAGCCATGAGCTTTGAATTGTTAGTTTTCCTGGGTGATAATCTCTATCTTTTATAATGAGAGGAGGAAGAAACAAAATGTTTATCCATTAATTACCTAGTCGAAAACACTTCTATCATTTTGAATATTTTTTACTTATCTTCCTTATCTCACTTTCTATTAATTTTATTAAAACCAAAGTCATATGATAGTCAATTGAACTCCCTGTAGTAAGATGCTATGATGATATGTCCTGGAATAATTCAATTGAGGTAGATATGGGGATGGATGTACTTTTTTTCTTTCATTTTTCTCCCTAGGAAGGGAAGAGACGTTGGAAAGGATTATGCTAGGTGAAGAAATAGCAGGCATTGCTGATTTAGGAAATGGGGAAGTAGATGGCAGGTCTCTATATTTTTTCAGGACCAATCTCCTGACCCAATATCCTGAGATTGAGCTGATGAAGACAGTGCAAAATTATTGGGAGACTCCTGGAATTGCTGCCAGTGTGGTAAAAATTCTAGCATTGCGCAGCTTTGAGAATCAGCCCTACTGATATTTAAAATAGAGTGGCTTACTGCCACCAAGCGGTGCCAAATTGCAGCTGTCACTAGATGGTTTTGAACTCAGCGATTTCACTGACTTCTCCATAACCCTGGTGGCATAGTGGTTAAGAGCTGTGGCTGCTAACTAAAAGGTTGTCAGTTGGAATCTGCAACAGGTGCTCCTTGGAAACCCTATGAGGCAGTTCTACTCTGTCTTGATGATGGCAATGGGTTTGCTTTTTTTGGTTTTTCTCCGTAACCTAAGCTATATTTTATTAAAAAATTTGAATACCCTTATTTGCATTAAAGTGGAGATTTACTGTATTAATTTCTCAACTACAATACAAAAAGGTGAAGGAAGATGTATGAGTATTATGAATTATTACAATTTACATATAATGCATAGTTTATTCAGAATTGTTCCATAAATCTCCTGAGCCTAAGACTGAATAAACTAATTAAAGTTTCCTAAGAAAATATATTTTGTAAGAAAATATTGGAGCCCTGGTATCACGGTGGTTAAAGCACTTGGCTGCTAACTGAAAAGTTGGTGGTTAGAATCGACTAGCTAATCCGAGGGAGAAGGATGTGGCAGTCTTCTTCCTTAAAGATTTACAGCCTTGGAAACCCAATGGGGCAGTTCTGCTCTGTCTTATAGGGCTGCTGTGAGTCAGAATAGAGTCAACGGCAATGGCTTTTGAAAGGCAATATTCTTTCCTTTGTCTCCAGACCTTTTGATAATTTCCGCCTAGAAATCTCTCCCCATCTCTTCAATTTCCCTTGGCTTTGACCAACCAATCTTGGATTTGTTACCTATTTATATGCTCCTCTAATACCTAGTATATATTACTAGAAAAGTACTCACTCTATAATCTTCCTTTCTCCCATTTTTTGCCACTAAAATGTAAGCTTTCTGGGATAAGAACTGTCACTAAATTATTAATAAGAAAACAATAGTCTAGTACAATGCTTGACAGATAGTAGCTGAAATGTAATTTTTCATTAAAAATTAATAACAATATTGGAATATCTGTCTATACTATAAAAATATTGTCATTTTTGCTGAAGAGATAACAGATATTTGGACTATACTTTAATATGTCTGAATATATTTTTAACATATACATATACATATCTTGTACAATGACAAGAGGAGCCCTAGCGGTGCAGTAATTAAGCACTCAGCTGCTATCTGAAAGGTTAGTGGTTCAAACCCGCCAGGATCTCTGTGAAAGAAAGATGTAGCAGTTTTCTTCTGTAAAGATTTGCAGCCTTAGTAGGATTGCTATGGAATGAACTCAACAGCAATGGGTTTGGTTTTGGAGTTTTGCAAACCCACACAAAATTTTGACTCAGCAACTATTTCCCTCTACAACTTTGAAAAAAAAACAAAACATACTTTTTGAATATCAATTTCTTTATCCAAAAATTCTACCAATATCATTAGCTCCATAAGGTGCTCGATAATTGTCTCTCTGTGCCCCCATGAGTACTAGGTCCCTATCAAGGAAAATATTTCCAGAAATCTTCGGTTTTGTCTCAGATGTTCAACAGATGGCTCTATACAAGTCCCTTGATGGACTTTTGCTTAGCCCAGTGACCATCTAACTACCAGTTCTTCCAACAGTTTTGCTGTATTTATCACCATTTCCCCCAATGGCAGGATACTGCTCTGCTCAGGTTACTGTCACCTAATGCAATTCCAACTGCAAAGCCAAAATGGATCAATAACCCTGTCCCCAACCCTAGGGGTTTTTAATCACTGGGGCCCTGAAACTAGTTCTCATATTCCCTGTGTCACAAAATTCCTGAAGACAACAGCTCATTCATCATGTATTTGACCCTTCTCTATATGAGAGCAAAAACACCTTTCTTTGTAGGTCTTCAGAGAGACTTATTTTTCTACCTTACCCTCATTTCCTCAGTGCCCCCATGAACTCTTTTCATTTGTCCTTCTTTGGAAAACAATCAATTGATCTCCAGCAAAGGAATGCATGCAAACAGAGAATATTTCAACTGTAAACAAATATCGCCATATTCAGGTTGAGCTTGGAGGACACTAATGCTACATATATTTATACATTCAAAAACTGCAGTGAAATTAAATAATGTAAATTGTGTAAATATGCTTAGCACTTTGGCAGGCCTTCAAAGATGATAGCTTTAATATAGGAGACAGTATCTCTTCCTAGATTTATTTCACACAAGAAGCTGGCATATTGCTTTTTAATGATTATGTGCAACAGGTTATCCCTTCTCAAGAAGGAAAATATGTATTATACCTAATAGGCACTCAATGAACGATTGTTCAAATGACTTAAATTCCATTTAACTTATCCTTCATTTTTGTATTAAGAATGCATTCATTTAGAATGCCTTCATTTGGAAATGACAAGTACTCAGAATGAAGCTACTATAATTCTTTCCTTGTCATTGTTAAAGTTTGTTTTACATTTTTATGAAGTGCGGCTTCATTTAATGCCCGAAACAGCTCTGTTCCACCTTTCTAGACTAAACAATAGCTGTATCTGAAGAGATCTTTTTTGTGATTCCAGAGACTCATAAAGAGGTCCATGTACTGTAGATCTTTGAGTACTGAGCTTGGGGCAACAACTCTATTTACCAGAGATTATTTTTAGTTGAGAATAACAGACAGATCTTGGAACAATTCAGTTTATCCGAGTTGTAGATATGTTAATGGGTTTGCTAATACTGTTATGGGAAGCAGGAAATGTTCCAGGAGTTGAAGACATGCCCTAAGGTGCTTTCTTCCAAGGGTTACACAGTGTTGAAACTGGGCTTTAAAATAAAGAAGCAAACTACGGGAAGCAGGGTAATTAATGTAGGTCATAGAGTTCAGTCGCCAGTTGAGTGTGTACTGACATCGGGGACTGCCCAGGAGAGCTGACCCCGTGGACTTAGTTGGAGACTAGTTTCAATGCAGAGATATGTGGCCAGAATAGAGGACAGCTGCTAAAAAGGGTCTGGATAATGTTGAGAGTGATATTGCAAATAGAAGCATAGTCAAAAAGGACATCTTTCTCTAAGTATTCAAAAGAAATTTTGAGAGGTCTCTGATTTAAATATAGAAGTTAAAAAAAAAAGAAAAAGGCTGGGAAATCTGGAGTGTATTCATCTAAAAGTTTAAAGAAATATGTAGTGAAGCTTCAGCACTGGATTTGATTACATACGAGAAAAATGCTGTATTATTTTAGGAGAATGACCAACTACTCTCCAGCTTGCAAAATTGCCTACTCTTTTATAACTCATGCCTTTTGTCTGTAGCACCCTGTCATCTTCTGATCTCCCAGACTACCCTATCAGTGGATTTACTTGCTATCCCTCTCTCTAATCACGCAAATTTTTTTTCCCTTTTACTTCTTCAATATACAAACAGGCTCCATATCATCCATCATAAAAACAAAACAAAACAAAAAAACAAATCTATTGTTTCTTCTAGCTCTGCCACATTTCTTTGCTCTCCTGAATTGATGAACTCAAAAATGGTGTTGAGTTCCACCATCTCTCCATCTTTACCTTCACTCACTGGTCACTCCCACTTCAATCTCACTTCAAATTTCACCTCTGGGGAGGCTGCTCTTTGTAGTGTACAACTACCTACACACCACCGTATCAAATGGACATTTTCCATTTATCCTTATACTTGGCCTTTTTACATAATTTTAACAGATCACTTTCTACTTCCCTTTCTTTGAACACTTTCTTTTCTTGGTTTTCATTTTTTCAGTTTTACTCATTTCTTGGTATCTATTTCTCTTCCTTCTCCTCTTTAGTGCTTTTTTCTTTACAGTAGCTATAATGTCAGCTAACTTTAGGACTCAAGTCTTAGCCCTCTCCTTTTTTTAATGCCCACACTTTCTCTTAGGGCATCCCATTCATTTCATTGAATGCACAGGAACTCACTCAACTTTATGGGAGGGTATGTGTCTTATTTTTCCTTTTTTACTTTAGGGTTATTATGTTTTGCCTAGTTCTCCATTTTTCTTCTTCCCCCAAAATATCAATGCATAGTTCCCTGAATCTTTGAATAAGCTGACAATTTAATGGAAGTTAAAAGGTGAAAACCCCAGATAGTTTAAAGCTTTCATTTGGGTAATGTTCTCAGATATCTTACAAAGTATTTCTTATCCTCTGCACATTTTCCATCAGTTTTCAGCTCTTAGGAATTCTGTAAGTCTTATAATAAAGATGATTAAGCCATGGCTTTTCTTGTTAACAATGTGATGATTGCTATTTTCTTTTTGTTACTGGGATTTATTTCCTTCTACATCTCTTGCCTAAAATTTATTAGGAAAATAGAAAACTGTGCATAGTAATAGAATTAACTGCATTTTCAAAGTCAAAATAGGGAATGTCCAACATAAGTGTTCCTGAAAATACATCTACTGACTCTCTAGGTACCTGCTAGGCATTATAAATTTCACTTTTAAACACATTTTGAGATTAGAATATATAAATATAGAAAAGAAAACCCATTATACCAAAAACCAAACCAAACCCATTGCCATCGAGTCGATTTCAACTCACAGCGACCCTATAGGACAGAGTAGAACTGCCCCATAGAGTTTCCAAGGAGCACCTGGTGGATTCAAACTGCTGACCTTTTGGTTAGCAGCCATAGCACTTAACCACTATGCCACCAGGGTTTCCAAAACACATTATACATCAGTGCAAATATATAGAGAGTGGAAAGTAAATGCTCTGATATTTAAGCAGATATCCTAAAATTACTATTTGTACACAAGAGGTATTGATTATATTAGACAAAGTAGAGTGTGCTCCTGATTCTATGTTTTTTAATAGAATTTCTTATTATGTAATATAAGTCTAATTTTTTTGGGGGGGGGCCCAGAATAAGACAAGGGAGCATTATTTTTAGAAGTGGTATAGTCTGATATTAGAGTACCAGCTGAGATGCCTGAATTTGTTTATTTCTCATTGTGTGACAGTTAGCCAATTATTTTATCTTTAAGCCACAGTTTCCTCCTCAGTAAAATGGGGATAATATTGGTATCAGTCACACAGAGTTATTTTGATACTTAATCGAAATTATCCATGGGAGCCTTCATGCAGGTCTTTGACAAGTAAAGTCAAGGTTTAAATGAAGAAAATATGAATAATACCATATTATGTAGAAACTGATGACATTCAGTGTTGACTAACCAAAACAAACAGAATGTCACTAGCAACTAAAACTGGATTTTTTTTTAAAACTTTCTCCTGTTTGCTTTCTAGTGGAATCTCTAAGATTTACAGCAACCTGTCAGCGTCAAACATATTCACATATATGTGATCAATGCATTTCATTGAGAACGATTATGTGTGCAAATGTACTGTTTCCCTTTTGAAACATAATATTAAAGATTTCCAAAAGGGATAGTTGTGAAACATTAAGTAATGAAGGCTGTACAGGATCAAAATATCCATTCTGATAAATTGTTTTCTTGCTTTATGCAGAAAAAAATATTTTTAGGACAGCTATTTTAAGCTTCTGAAAACATTTCTGCTCTCATAGTGTTTGTATAAATGCTGGAATCCTGTTACTTTAGAATTCACAATTGGTGAACTCTAATACATTTTACATTTCCACACTTTTATTTGAAGCTCTGAGGTGCTTTTTATGTTATGAAGGATTTTTTGTGTTGAAATAAAAGGTATTAGTTACACCCAGGAGAAAACAGATTACAGAATCCAAGTTGTAATAAATCTAAAATATATGTTTGATGTTTATACTGATAAATTCCTTCTTCATAATCCTTGTGCTGTCTGAAATGACTAAATCATAGATTCAGGATGATTTATGCCTATTCTTTGGTGGGAAGGGAAATGAAACTACCTGACAGCAAATATTGATGTTTCTGTTATTTTAATAACATAGATGTTAATCCTGAGAATTCTTTAGAAGTTACTCTATATTTTACATGGTCTTACCTGAAATTCTCATCCATAAACTTATTGTTTTAATGTAATAACTTAAATCTGAACCCCCAAAGTGACTTTATTTCACAGGCCTTTATACTGAGTTCTGGTTCATAATTAGTTATCTCTATTTGTGGAGGCAAGAAGGAATGAAGGAATGGTGAACATGAATAATTTTAATTCACAAAAAAATAAAATTACATAGTATGCCATTTTTATCAAACTCTTTTTCGTATTTGAATGCCCACCAAATAAGTACCAACATAATGTGGAACTTGAGAAAATCAAGTTCTCCAGTTAGTTAGAAATGGGGGCAGAGACGTTGCCTGGCTTACTTACTGTTGTTTCTTTGCTGTGTACTCTCAAAATGTCAAGGATATTTCACTGATAATTATAAATTGTCTTGGGCCATGCTATGTGACATCACAGATAAAAACAGCAATGACAAGAAAAGCCAAGGTCTATCTACAAAAGCATTGCTTGGCCATGTTGAAAGCTTTATGAATTTAGAATGAAGGAAAGCAATTTACTGTAATTCATAGCTGTGCCTTGAAAGTGCCAAGGAGTCATATCTTTCAATAGCTTTTGAAGTCCTCCAGGAGACGTTAAAGTCAAGGCTACACTTGAACAAATTACATTCACCAAAAATACTTTGATTTTAAAGGGAATCATATGTGTCTTGTGTGGTTTGATGAAAAACCAAACCCGTTGCCGTTGAGTCAATTCTGACTCATAGCGACCCAATAGCAGAGAGTAGAACTGCCCCGTAGAGTTTTTGAGGCTGTAAATCTTTACGGAAGCAAACTGCCACATCTTTCTCTCTCAGGGTGGGCTAGTGGGTTCGAACCACTGACCGTCCGGTTGGCAGCCAAGTGCTTTACCACTGTGCTACCAGGGCTCATTGTGGTTTAATAGGAAGTCTATTTAATCATGTTAGTGCTAGTTGATTTGGCAAGGTAGAAACTATAAAATTTAAGCAAATTCTAATTCTACATTCTAATAAGTTTAGAAATAGCGTCTGTATTAGTTACCTAAGGTTGCTGTAACAAAATCAGTGCAAACTGTGTGGCTTAGTAACAAAGATTTATGTGCTCACAGTTCTGGAGGCTGGGAGTTTGAGATTCGGGTGCCAGCCCTGCTGATTTCCTCTGAGGCTTTGAGGGGTAATTTGTTCTGTGTCCCCCTTTAGCTTCTGGTTGTTCCATGTGTTCTTTGACTTGCAGCTGCAGTATCTCATCATGTCCCTCCTTGGTCTCCCTGTCTTTGTGTGTCATCTTCTTTTTTAAAAAAAGTTGCAGTTTGAATCCACCAGCTGCTCCTTGGAAACCCTATGGTCACTATAAGTTGGAATCCACTTGACAGCAACGGGTTTGTTTTGTTTTTTGGTTTTAGCAGCTCCACAGGAGAAAGACCTTGTGATCTCCTCTCAAAAGGATTACAGCCAAGAAAACCCTATGGGACAGTTCTTTTCTATCACATGGAATCCCTGTGAGTCTAAATCGACTTGATGACATGCAACAACAATAACAAATTCCTATACTAAGTATCCTTTGTTTGCTTATCAATATATATATTTAATACACACGATTCAATAATATACATTTTATTATCAGCAAATGGAAAAGGAAGTCAGTTTGCTCTAGAGAAAAATATCTGAGTCTTGGTGTTAGACATATCTCAGTTCAAATTGCCATTTTGCAACTTACTAAGTCACCTTGAGAAATTGGCTTACTCCCTGGACCTCAGTTTCCTCCTCTATACATACATACATGCATCTATGCATAAAAAAAAAATAGATGTATACATAAAGCAAAAACCAGTTTCAACTCAAGATGATCCACGTGTTAGAGAGTAGAACTGTGTTCTCTGTAGGACTGTCTTGGCTGTAGTCTTATGGAAATAGTTTGCCAGGTCTTTCTTCCATGGAGCTGCTGGGTGGGTTCAAACTGTCAACCTTTAGGTCAGCAGCCAATCACAAACCATTTGTGCCACTTAGGTTCCTCAGTAAAAAAAAAAAAAAAAAAGGACACCACATTATCATCATAATTACTGTTTATGTCATGTTTTACTAGAGATGACGTTACAGAAATCGAACTGGTAATCTCGGTTCTCTGTTTTCAATATCTGTACAAAACTCATACATTCTTGAGAAAATATGTCAAAGTTTTGTGTTGGCTGATATAAAAAAAATCTTTAAAAGAGAACAATAGACCATTATCTACTGTATGTGTATACAAATATATGATACTCACTGGGTGTATATACACCTCTATAATATTTGATGATAAGTAAAATATCTGTTTTTAAAGTATTCATTAGCCAATTCATTTTTAAACTTATCATTGCTATACAACTCCTGCCCAAAATTTGATGAAGATAATTGGTATTTGAGTGCTTGTGCAGCTAAGTGACCTGTTAAAATATTCATCTCTTTATTTTCAAATTAAAGCAATAGAAAAACCCAGAAGGGGAAAAAAAAAAAAAAAAAAAAACCAAGGGACACAGGGGTTTGGTTTGCTTAGCTTCCTTTCAGTAGCTCTCTTCTGGAGTTATACTATGACAGTGAGGAAGACTAGGATAGCTAGAGTGAGAGCTTTAGAGCTCTCACTTTTTACTATTTGAAGAATAATTTTGTATTTGCTGAGAACATGAAAAAACACTCTTGCTGGTTTTTTGCCCTTTATGCTTTTCAAAATCTTTCATACTTTGGTTCCTGGAAGAAGTTTATTGCTCAAGGCAAAATCTCATCCATTTCAACAGACCCGGAGAATGACACTATTGATCACAATTTCCTTTTTTCCCTGTCAAGAAACTCGTGGCTAAATTTAATGCTTAATTACATACTGTATAACAGTTATCTTTTTCTTCCAAGTGTTTTTTTTTTTTTTTATTGCCAGAATATTTATTTCAACTGTCCTATTTTTTTTAATTCAATGTGTGTTTTCATAGTTTACTTGAAGAGTGGAATCATGTATCTTAGAACCTAGATGTATATGTAACAGAGTTTAGAGAAAGGAGAAATGAATTTAGAAATATCTCCATCAGAGCTTTTCAAATACAACTTTTTTGATATCCTTGCACACAATGCACTCAAAAATCAAAGACTGGTCAAGTAAATATCAATAAGTGGCTGTACAAACATCAGTGAAGACTAGTTAAAAGTTTTAAGGCATTCTAATTTGTAAAAAAAAGATATTTTGTCAAAAATAAATTTATGTTATACATATAGAGATCCTGTGTCCTATTATAACCTTTTATATAATTTATCAGTTATACGTAGTACTCCAGATTAAAGTGTCGCTTAAAGGAAGAAGGGGAAAAAATGGTTAAATGAGCACTTTCCAACTGTGTGATTGAGCAATTGCTCTGCTTATAGAAATTGTAGTTTGAGTCTTCAGTGACTCTCATTTTTATTTTATTAATCATATATGATTTATCACATTGTTCTTTCTAGCTGGCTTTGCTTTGTTTATAAATGACTAGTTTGCCTTAAACACATTGTTGTCTAGTCAATTCTGACTCATAGTGACCCCAAAGAGTTTCCATGGTTGTAAGTCGCTATGGAAACTGACTACAACATCTTTTTCCCAGGGAGCTGCTGTTGGATCCAGACCCCCAACCTTTTGGTTAGTAGTTGATTGCTGTAACCACTGTGCCATCAGGGCACCTTCTGGTATTATGCAGTTTGAATCCACCAGCTACTCGTTGGAAACCCTATGGAGCAGTTCCACTCTGTTCTGTAGTATCTCTATGAATTGGAATTGACTGGACAGCAACTGGTTTGATTTTTTTTTTTTTTTTTTTTGGTTAGTTTGCCTTAAGTTTACAAATTGAAAGTGTCTGGAATTCTTATCTGAAATAGTTCCGAGCCCTGTTCCTGCAGTCCTGAGGAAGCTAGGCTCGTAGTCACTGCAACCAAATCATTGGGGGCAATAAAACTTCAAAATGGAAGTTACCAAGATGTCATTTAAAATACTTAGTTTGCATGTTCTACCAATGTTCCAGCCTTTTCTGTGCCTTTGACTTTAGTAATGTCTGGGAAAGTTATGCCATTTGACCTAGTGTGCCAGTTTAGAAATATGACTCATGGCAGTCCCATGTGTAGGATCGTACAATCTACAGTTTGAATCTAAGCGTGTAACTACCTGGCTGGTCAGGTCAAGAACATCAGCCTTGGTGATCAGCAGATGGCAGATAGTACAGTCATCTTTTCTCTTACGAGTTTTCTTAAAAAAACAAAACAAAACAAAAAAAACCTTGCTTCTGGTGGCATAGTGGTTACGAGCTACAGCTGCTAACCAAAAGATTGGCAGTTGGAATCCTCCAGGCACTCCTTGGAAACCCTTAAGGGCAGTTCTACTCTGTCCTATAGGGTCTCTATGAGTCGGAATTGACTCAAGGGCGATGAGATTTTTTTTTTTTTTTTGGCTAAGATGTCAGAAAAACCATTTCTATGATACCTTAATGTATTTTGAAAATAAGGATTAGATTAAATGAACAATTTCTGATAATTCTTCTATATGTAAAGTTGCAAACATTGTTGAAACATACAATGCATTTGACTAAAGACTTGTTCCAACTTTACAAAACAAACAGAAATACGCTTTGGCCATTCTGGGCGGTCAGGTTTTCTGAAGGTGGGAATATTTTGAATTTTGGCATCACCCCTTTGAGATCTTTGTTCCAGAGAGCATGTCAAAGCTAGCGTTCACTAAAACAGTAACCCACAACACTGAAAATATCCTTGCAACAATATTTAATTTTGAAAATGTTAAAAAATAATATAAAATATATATAAATTATAAAAACAAAACAAAACAAAACATTGCCTTTGAGTTGATTCCGACTCATAGTGACCCTTATAAGACAGAGCTGAGCTGCCATAGGGTTTCTGAGGAGCAGCTGGTGGATTTAAACTGCCAACCTTTTTGGTTATCAGCTGAGCTCTTAACCACTGCACCACCCACTGGGACTCCATAAATGATATTAGCTCCCCCTCCCCCCCCAAAAAAACTGATTCCAGCTCATGGCCACCCTATATATTTCAGAGTAGAGTTGCCCCATAGGGTTTTCTTGCCTGTAATCTTTACAGAAGGAGATCACCAGGCCTTTCTTCTGTGGTACATCTGGGTGGGTTCAAACTGCCTACCTTTAGTAGTAAACCACAAACCCTTTGTGCCACCCAGAGACATAAATGATATGACAGTAACTTATAAATTAGGATTACCAGGTTTAGTACATAAACATATAAGATGCTCATTAAATTTGAATTTCAGATAAAGAACACTTAGTTTACTATAACTTTGGGACGTTTACTAAAAACATTGTTTTTTATCTATAATTCAGATTTAACTGGGTGTTCTGCATTTTATCTAGCAGCTGTATAATTATATATACTATTTATAAAATGTTAGTATTTTCTAAAGCTCTTACAAGAGAATTCTTAGCCTGAGCTTTCTTCAACTTTGCATATTTATTGTTTTTTTTTTTTTTTTTGAGCCCTCTCTAAATATTTAAACAAATTCTAAGTTAGCCTAGGTTAATTACATAACTTTGGTTATTTTACTTACTTCATGATCAATGGAAAGCACATTATTTAAATTGATATTTATCATCTTTGGTTAATCTTTTTTAGATTTGTCTTGTACTGTGTATACTTTCAAAATTTTACATTTATAATGTAAAATTTAGATGATTGTTTTATTGTATCTGCTTTCAGTTCACTTCTTCCTCTTGGGTGTCCCTAGATTAATGCTAAATTTTTCCTAAACAATCCACGGGAGTAGCCAACATATATAACATCTTGGAGGAAGAAACAAAGGAACACAGCCTTTTAATTTTGCAGAGCATGAATCGGGTCTGTAAAGGTTAATTAGGTGCTAATACATTCTCTTCATTCTTCCCACCTGGATATTGACTTTGAAATTGCTTGATTCTTTAAATGTAAAATATTTTTCAGACTGAGTTTCTTATGTACTAAGAAAGAAGTCAATATGATCAAAAGATGAGTATGTTGATGTGTTCCTTTGTTTGGCAACACATCTGGAAGCATAGTTTAAAATGTGAAACACGTTTATAATTGGCCTGGCTTCTTTGAAATATTTCTGCCTTCCACTGACCTGACACCAGCCTCTTATGACTGAAGTAATTTTATTTAAGCAAGTCCTTTAGCTGATCAGTTAATCTTCTTTTTTTTTTTTTTTGTCTCAGTTTTCTTGTTTAAAAGCTATCTCAATTTCATTATTTTTTTTAATTTAAAAAGTTTTTCTTGGTGTTTCAACCTCTTATTCTATTCCGGATTTTTTATTAGATATCTGAAACAAATGTGTGTATTTAAATAATGACTTTAATTATCATTGTATAAAACATCTTAAAATTTGAGGACTAGATAGTAAAATTAATAGTGTGTATATATATACTATTAATGTTAATATATATAAAATCTCCATATATATTTATATACCTCCTTAAAATTTACCAAGGAGATATATATATATATATCTATATATATATATAGATATATATATATATATAAAATAGCATTAAATTATCATTTCAATTCTTTGTAGAAGCATTTCTTTGCCCAGTTGCTAAATGAGAAGAGAAAACTTTGGGTAGATTAAATTGTTTACTGCCATTAGCAAAGAATTGGACCAAGGAATAGAATGCAGGTCTTTTAACTGGTTCTTCAAATAACTTATATTGCATCATTCTGCCTCTCCTTGGTACAACTTTGTCTACAATAGCTTGAAAAGTCATGAAGGCCTTCATTTAGTGCTGTAAAGGAAAAAAAAAAAGACTAAATTTTCTAAAAATTTAATTGCATATGATGAAAATGAAAATAATCATTTATAAAAATGAGGTATGTAACTCAGAATTCCCTTTTTGTGCTCTCTGTCCCATTTTATTTGGACCACAAATAAATAAAATATACAACTTAACTAAGGTTATATTGAGAGTTGTTTGGGCTGCGTTGAGAATCTTTTGGATTGTGGCTTTCATAAATTAACATTAAAAAATATGCAGGTTTTAATTAGAGACAATTTGAATCTGAATCAGTGAATAGTTTTAATTTTTAAAAAATTCTTTTTGAAGTGTAGCTCAGTTAAATACATTTACTAAAACTAATGAAGTGTAGGCTACTAGTAATTTTTATTTGTTTCCAAAGCAATTATATTATTATTCAGGTGAAACAGTGCTTCTAAAATGTCTGAAATTAATCCCTTCATTTCTTCATCAGATGCTCTTCCTTTGTACTGCTAGCAAAACTACTTTTACAGACAGGTAGTACAAATTTAAACCATAAAATATTGTGATTTTTTATCTTAGTTAAATAAAATGAATGAGATTTGACTATATTAATGAAAGGTAACAGTGGTTGATGTAGAACAGCTAAATTATGCTGTAGTAAAGAGATTGGTAGATTGTATTTGGTAGGTGAAGAGGTTGATTTAAGCCAGTTTGAGAATGTTTCTATTTCATACATCAATCTTCAGGAACACAATTATTATTTTTCAGGGATAAATTAATATACTTTGACTTGACCTTTCAAGACAAAAAGAAAAAGTTTTACATACTTCTTCAGAAATACCTCAGAGACTTTAAAAAAAAAAAAAAAAGGGAAAATCTTTATTTTTATTTTTTGAGATTGAAAGTTGTTGCTTTTTAAGTTGTGTTGCATGTTCACAGGAGAAAATAACCAAACTAATTACTCACTAAAAAAAAAAAACCAGTAAAGGCAACTACTAGGTCTTCTTGTATGACCTAAAGCCTGACAGTTACTCAGTGGAAATATTAAAATATATACATGGAAGGAATTCTAGAGACCATAGTGGTCAACCAACTCATCATTTTACATTTGAGGAACCAGAGTCTAAAGAAGAGCCATGTTGTTAACTAATTACTGTTTAAAGTCATTTATTGATTTAGCCATGTGTTCAGTAAATATTTCAAAAAAGCTTACTATGTGCCTATAGCAACTGGTCCCCTGCCCACTTCTCAGCACACAAAGCCTGTAGCTTCCTATTGCAAGCACCTGTAAATCTTGGCATGAAGATTTTCTTTGGTGGCAGGAATATGCGGGAGTGAATGCCCTCAACCAATAATGACTTAGATGTGTAGATAATACCTCAATGTACTCATTCTTTAGGTGTAATAATTTTGTGCTATACTCAATGTAATCTTCCCGAGGTCTCCAGTGAGACTAAGCTTCAGTTGTCCACTTGCTCTTTAATGCATCCTGTATTATTTCACCTCCCTGTCTCACCTGCCCACTCTGCTATTGGTGTTTCCTGAGGTCACCGCCGAAATTAATCTCTTGTAACTAAACCATAGACTTGGTGTCTACTGGGGAAGCAAACCCAAGGCAGTGTCAGAAACCTGTCCTCAAAGAGCTTGTATGTGAAAGATAAAGATAATGAAGCAGATGTTTCAACAACCTTGTGAAGGAGGCAGGCTTGTTCATTAGTAGGCACTGGCACCTAACGTGTGGTGGAGCTTGGGCTAGGTGTTGATCATAAAGATTACTGAGACATACATAGTCACTTCCCTCACCATTCTCAGACAAGTAAACAGACAAAGTATATTGTGGTAAGTGCATGGAATGAGGAAACGGTATAGCTCATCTTTGAACCAGGATTTGGCTTATTTATCCCATGCAACAAACCAGTGAGGTAACTACTATCACCCTCTCTGATTTATATAGGAGAAAATATCAGAAGGCGCTATAGGAGTTCTTAAGAGGGGTACCTAATTTTGACTTGAGGTCAGAGAGCCGGAGAAACCACAGCAAAAAAAAAAATCTTAGATGTACATGAGGAGTAGAAAGTAAGTGCCATCATGTCAGTCCTCTTCCACACATTGCTGAAAAAAAAAAAAATTAGCATAGTATACTTGCTAAAATACCTCATGGCAAACAAACACAGAGGACACGTGTTATTTGTGTAAAATTCCAGTAAGCCTCATGCAGTATCCATACTAAACAATGATATATAAGTTTTAGCTGGTATTTATCTTCATTTAGAGGCTGAAACTCATTGTCTCAATAGTGTGAACTTGGAATGGAGAAAGGGTGGGAGACCCAAAAAGCAACATGATACAAGGTTAAATAAATTGTTACCAATTTATTATTAAAAAAAAAAAAAACAACCATACCTATTGCGTATCTAAGAAATTATATAAGATTTAAATGATATGATATATGTAAATGTCTATCCCATATTGGACACATAATACATGTCTCCTATCCTCTCCCTTCTTTGTCATCCTATATAGCCCCTCAAGCACAATAAAAGATGAGTTAAAATGATGTAGTGGTTACCAACTTTATAGTCTTTGAGGCTCTGATTTTGGCTAGATTATTTTTCTCTCAGTAATTCATTGGCCATAGTGTAAGTCTTTATATTTTGTCTTAGTATGATAATTTTCTGAAGCTGATAATGATTAATTTGGAAAGACGGTGCTAGTATTACCATTGGACAAACACAACCCTGTTGGGGGGACGTCTTATATTGTTAGGATCAAGAGCTGTTAACTTTGATCATGAGTCAAGAAGATCTGTGGGTTTACTAAGTCAATAGAAAGAAACAGAAAATGAAATATTTTGATGGCTTCAATTTTAATATTTTAGATGATTATACCCAAAGCTTCATTGGAGATATAGACTAAAGGAGATTGATTAAAGAAAGTTCTTCAACATTATGGATGTGTTTGTTCAATTATGGACTGAGGTTCCTGGGAGATTTGGTGCCTGAAGAAAATAATATATTCATCTTTTCATACTATTGCTTCTAACCTTCAGTTTAAATCATATATTTATCACCAAATAAATCTTACAGGCAAATTCCTGTTAAAGCTTATCAGATGAAGACATAAAATGGAGTAGCTCTTAATGTTTGATAGGAATTGCTTTCCTTCGAAGTTCAAGAACCAAGAAACTCAAATTACAGTCCACATGAAATTCCTTCTTGATTTCCTATAATCAGAAGTGGTTTATATTTTAACTTATCTTAGGCTTTTTTTTTTAAGCTACATACTTTTTCTCTACTGTCGTGCATAGTTGTATGTGCACACACATGTGAGAGTATTGCGGTTTTTTATCTAGAATTTTTAATAGTTTCTTATAGGCCTATGATATCAATTCATTCATTCATTGGTCCATTCAATAGCAGTTCATACAATATTTCAGACACAGTGCCAGTGTTGGGTATATGAAAAACACGACAGTCTTCACTCAAACTGGATAATTTAACCTTCTCCTCTATTTTTTTGGTTGTTGTTAATTTACTTTATTTTACTTAGAAGTAATGAACATTCACTTTAGGTGAATATTACAAATTTTTCTTTTGTCTAGAAATTGGATATTTCCAATTGTATCATCAGCTTCATAGTTCAGCTTGGGGTTGAGTACATTAAGCATCTTTGTAATTAGGTAATTAATCACAGCAAAGACACATTGATCTATTTTTCTGTGACTACTGTTCTTGAAGGCTTTGTTATTTTGGTTGGCCAATGTTCTAGCCCAATTGTTAACCAATACTTTAATTTGCAATCTCCATAGTGGCAACTTAAAAAAATAAATAACTATAGCTATAATACTGTACATATTTTATTATTATGGTTATATGCTATATGATGAATTAATGTTAAAAAAAAAAAGTATGCTAATAGTAGCAGAAGTAAGCTTATAACAGACCCAAATTGTTTTTCAGGTTTGATTTTCTTCCAGGAAGCTAAAAAAATAAGCGTTAAATTAAATACACATTTGAATGTAGATTATAAGGCAATTTTTTAAAAAGCAGATAAAAACAAATGAATGCATCTCTGAGAAGTAGGTTATCCCTACATTTGTATTAGCAGTGCAAGGGAGGAATAAAGTACTTGCTTGGGAATAAGAAAACCTGTGCTCTACTCGTTTTAATCACTGTTAGTCATAGCTTTCCATTACATAAAATTAAGATTGATATTATCTAAGTCACTTTACTTCTAACAATCGAGATTCTCAAATAAAGGACATGTATTTAGGTATCTAAAGTTATCTAAGACAGCAGGTTGGCATGTGGACAAAGCTTGATACAAATTTAATCTTAGGAATGAATGCTAAGAGTTCAGAGAAAGAATGGATTATTTGTGTATTTCCATTATAACTCATAGTTCATTAAACAGCTCCTTAGTAATAGTTTCACAGTTTCATCTTCTTTAATAGACACTTTAATACGCAGGCATGTAATTAAATTTTACAAGTTATTCAATTCTTTATTATGCAACTAATTTCAAAAGGCTAGTGAAGAGGTAATATAAAGAAATTGGTGGAATTTTTTTTTTAAATTGTAATTACTTGCTGATATACTAATCACTGACTGGTCTTCCTTGTAGCCATATGGATATTATCCTAACACTGATAGTGTTGAACTTCAGGATAGATCTTGAAATGTTCTTTTTGAGGACAAGTGCATCGCCATTCCCCTTTAATTTGTCATTCCCAGCACACTGACCACATGATTGTCCAGTTCAAAATGGCCAATACCAGTCCATTTCAGCTCACTACTGCCTAGGCTATCAATCTTTATGCATTCCATTTCATTTTTGATGACTTCCAATTTTCCAAGATTCGTGCTTTGTATATTTCATGCTCTGAATATTAGTGGATGTTTGCAGCTGGTTCTTCTCATCTTGAGTTGTGCCACATGAACAAATGAATGCTCCTAAAGCTTTACTCCAACTCTATTTAAGGAGGCAGCTCTTAAAGACCCTGCTCTAAGGAAGTAGCTCTTCAGCCATCTTATGAGTGCCTTCCATCCTGAAGTGCTCTTCTTCCAACACTGCATCAGTCAATGTTTTGTTGATACTCATAAGATTTTCACTGGCCAATTTGTTCAGAAGTAGACCACTGGGTCCTTCTTCCTAGTCTCCCTTAATCTGGAAGCTCCACTGAACCTGTCCACCATGGGTGACCTGCTAGTATTTGAAATACCAGTAGCATGGCTCCCAGCATCACAGCAACACACAAGCCCCCACGGTACGACAAACTGACAGAAGTGTCAACTACTAATGCCAAAGATGAGGAAACTGAAGATTTTTACCAACTTCTGTAGTCTGAAATTGATCGAACATGAAATCAAGATGTGTTGATAATTAGTGGTGACTGAAATGTGAAAGTTGGAAACAAAGAAGAAGGATCTGTAGTGGGAAAATATGGCCTTGGTGATAGAAATGACACCAGAGATTACATGATAGGATTTTGCAAGACCATTGACTTATTCATTACAAATACCTTTTTCCAACAACGTAAACTGCAACTACACACGTGGACCTCACCAGATGGAAAACAAACGAATCAAATTGACTACATCTTTGGAAAGAGACTATGGAAATGTTCAATATCATCAGTCAGAACAAGGCTGGGGCCAACTGTGGAACAGACCATCAGTTGCTCATATGCAAGTTCAGGTTGAAGATGAAGAAAATTAAAATAAGTTCACAAGAACGAAAATATGACCTAGAGTGTATCACACCTGAATTTAGAGACCGTCTCAAGAACACATTTGATGCATTGAACACTAATGACTGAAGACCAGAAGAGTCGTGGGATGACATCAAGGACATCATACATGCAGAAGGCTAAAGGTCATTAAAAAGGCCAGAATTGATGTCAGAAGAGACTCTGAAACTTGCTCTTGAACATCAAGTAGCTAAAGTGAAAGGAAGAAATGATGAAGTGAAAGAACTGAATGGAAAATTTCAAAAGGCAATCGAGAAGACAGACTAAAATATGATAGTGAAATATGCAAAGACCTAGAGTTAGAAAATAAAATAAAAAAAGGCCTGCAAAAAAAATTTAAGCCTTGAGTTGCTGTATTGAAGAATTCTATGGGAAAATATTGAATGGCACAGGAAACGTCAAAAGAAGATGAAAGGAATATACAGTGTCACTATACCAAAAAGAATTGGTCAACATGCAGCCATTTCAGGAGGTAGTATATCATCAAGAACCAATAGTAGGAAGGAAGGTAGGTAGGTAGGCAGGAAGAAGTCCAAGCTGCACTGAAAGCATTGGTGAAAAAAAGACTCCAGGAACTGAGGGAATACCAGTTGAGATGTTTCAACAAATGAAAGCAACACCGGAAGTGCTCGCTCATCTATGCCAAGAAATTTGGAAGACAGCTACCTGGCCAATCGATTGGAAGAGACCTGTATTTGTGCCCATTCCAAAGAAAGGTGGTCCAGCAGACTGGAAATTTTCAAAAAATACCATTAATATCACACACAAGTAAAATTTTGCTGATGATGATTCAAAAGTGGCTGCAGTAGTACATTGACTGGGAACTGCCAGAAACTCAAACCAGATTCAGAAGAGGATGTGGAATGAAGGATACCATTTTTGATGTCAGATTTATCTTGGCTGAATGCAGAGAATACCAGAAAGATGTTTACCTGTGTTTGACTGACTACACAGAGACATTCAACTGTGTGAATCATAACAAATTATGGGTAATATTACAAAGAATGGGAATTCTAGAGCACTTAATTGTGCTCATGCAGAACTTGTACATAGACCAAGAGGCAGTCAGTCGAAGAGAACAAGTGGATACTGTGTGGTTTATAATCAGGAAAGGTGTGCTTCGGGGTTGTTTCATTTCGTCATACTTATTCAATCTGTATGCTGAGCAAATAGTCTGAGAAGCTTGACTGTATGGAGGAGAACACGGCATCAGGACTGGAGAAAGACTTACTAACAATCTTCCATATGCAGTTGACACAATCTTGCTTGCTGAAAGTAAAGAGGACTTGAAGCACTTATTGATGGAGATCAAAGACTATAGCCTTCAGTATGGATTACACCTTGAAATAAAACAAAAATCCTTACAACTGTACCAATAAGCAGCATCGTGATAAAGAAAAGATTGAAGTTGTCAAGGATTTCACTTTTCTTGGATACACAATCAACACCCATGGAAGCAACAGTCAAGAAATCAAAGGACGTATTATTACATTGTGCACATCTGCTGCAAAAGACCTCTTTAATGTATTAAAAAAGCAAAAATGTCACTTTGAGGACTAAGGTGCATCTGTACCAAGCCGTGGTATTTTCAGTCACCTCACATGTATGCAAAAGCTGGGCAATGGATAAAGAAGACCAGATAAGAACTGACACTTATGAATATTGAATATACCATGGACTTCCAGAAGAGCTAACAAATCTGTCTTGAAAGAAGTACAGCCAGAATGGTCCGTAGAAGCTAGGATGGTGAGATTTCATCTCACATTTCTTGTACATGTTATCAGGAGGGCGCATTCCTTGGAGAAGGACATCATGCTTGGTAAAATAGAGGGTCAGCAAAAAAAGGAAGACTCTCAAAAAGATGGACTGACATAGTGGTGCAACAATGGGCTCCATCATAGCAAAGATTGTAAGGATGGTGTAGGCTGGGGCAATGTTTTGTTTTGTTGTACATAGGGTTGGTATGAGTAGGAACTAACTTGATGGCACCTAACAACAAAAGTATACTAATCACAAAATATTAGGTTGACACTGCATGCTATTTCGACCTTTAGTTCATTAGAGAAGTTTTAGAAAAATATTTAGATGGTTTTTCTGTACATATGAGCTAAGAAAATTTTGATCTCTTGGTTTCTTTGAGGGTTTTTTTCTAATTTGTTAATTTATGCTTGTATTTTGAATTTTAGAGAATAGTATTAATTTTATGGCAAACACATTTGAATTTTTATTCATCAGATCTTTCTCATGTTATGCAAGCCATCTAAATCTGATTAAAGAGAAGATGGTCACAAAGGTACAAAAAGGGATGACAAAATCTTTTAGGAAGCAGGAGGAACTAGTATTCAGGACACATATAAAGGAATGGGGTTTAGAACAGTTGATGTTCTCATAATTCCACTAATACAAAATAAAGATTAAGAAAACACTATTGATTGTTAATAACATGAAACTAGAATGAGAAAAGCATTGCAAGGAGCATATTATTTGTATTAGTACCATCAGTTGGAAGAGTAAGAACTCTAATTTTAACTAACTTAAGAAAAATAAATAAATTATTGGTCCTATACCCAATGGAGCCCTCATGGCACAGTGGGTAACTGTTTGGCTGCTAACCGAAAGATTGGCAATTCAAATCTACCAGCTGCTCCTTGGAAACCCTATGGAGCAGCTCTACTCTGTCCTGTTGGGTCACAATTAGTCAGAATCGACTCAACTGCAATAGATTATAACCAATACCCAAGCCATGGTGTTTTCAGTTGCCTCATATGCATGGGAAAACTGGGTAACAAATAAGGAAAACTGAATAAGCATTGATGCCTTTGAATTATGGTGTTGGCGAAGAATATTGAATATACTATGGACTGCCAGAAGAATGAATAAATCTGTCTTGAAAGAAGTACAACCAGAATACTCCTTAGAAGAGAGGATGGCGAAACTTCATCTTACGTACTTTGGACATGTTATCAGGAGGGACTGGAGAAAGATATCGTCCTTGGTAAAGTAGACAGTCAGTAAAAGAGAGGAAGACCCTTATGAGATGATTGACACAGAGGCTGCAATGAGGGGATCAAGCACAGCAGCGATTGTGAGGATGATACAGGACCGGGCAGTGTTTCATTTTGTTGTACATGGGGTCACTATGAGCTGGAATTGACTCAATGAGCCCTAACAACAACATAACCAAGAAACTTAAAGTTGTAGGCAGCCTCTGGTGTGACAGAATTCAGGCTTTAGATCTGGTCATGGGTCTTGCTCTGTGTTGCCTCTCTGTATTTTGATTTACTTTGAAATTTGCTCTGTGTGGCAGGAAAGATGACCTCTGACAACCTCCAGTTCTTATTTTTGTTTTCCATTTTGTAAGCCAAGAAGTCTTTTATTGTCTGGCTCTATCAAGTGATTAGAGGAAAGAACTGACTGGCTCAGACTTGGCAACAAAACTACCCTGGACCTATTAGCATGGCCATAGGAATAGAGGAATGGAATATGATCATTTAGGTAGTTGTTAATTTCTGTGGTCAGTAAAGTGAGGTAGTGTGATTTTCCAGCCAAACAGAAATTTTTGATTGGATTAAGGGAAAAACAGTTTCCCAAGAGCAGCAGAGTTTCTCAACAGAAAAAAAAAAAAAAATTACAAAGCAAAGTAAATCCACATGTTTATTATAGTTTTTAAAAAGTTGAGTGCTATCAACTCATTCTATGTGAGGGCTGCTTGTGTAATTTACTCTAGAAAGGTTCCACAGCTTGTGTGTTGAAATGAACACACAAACTTTTGGTTTAAAACTAGAGTTTTTCTGAGAAGAGTGAAGGAGGACTGATGTGGAAAGGAGATGAGGGATTGGAAAGAGAGTGCTTACAATCACAGAAAAGTTTGGAGCACAGCAAAATATTTTCTTGAGAGGATGCATACACCAAAAATTAAAATAAAACCCAAGCCCGTTGCCGTCGAGTGGTTTCTTACTCACAGCAACCCTATAGGACAGTGTAGAACTGCCCTCTAGGGTTTCCAAGGAGCAGCTGGTGGATTCAAACTGCTGACCTTTTGGTTAGCAGCGGAGCTCTTAACCACTACACCACCAACGCTCAACCTAATAATTTAATTACCATTTACTTTGGGTTTTTATAAATTATGTCGTTTAGTTTATCAGATTAAATAAACAAAAACTATTATTCCCATTTCTTTTCCACTCTGCTATATAGTCTTCATAGAGAGAAGCTAAATAGATTCACATACTGACTTATCTAAGAAACTAGAATTATAATAATTTACTTTGATTTATGTTTAAGTACCAGATAAAGTTCTAGACATATTCAGTGAATATCTATCCCAATTTTTCTTTTTAAATGTATATAATAGTAGTTGCTACCATTTGTGGGGCATATATAGTGTGCCACACACTAATGCTTAACACTTTCCATCAATTGTCTCATTTACTATCTCTTGTGACATAATATAAATGCAAGTGTGTCATATGTCTTCAGAACATTAATCTGGTAAAGTTGATCCTAGATGGACCCATCAACCCAGCAAAAAAAATACCTCTCTTTATTTTTCCCTTTTATCTTCATGAAGTGTATACTTACTTAACATGCTCACGTGTTCCAAACATTAAACAAATAAAAATACTTCTTTTAAGGACCACTGTCTTTAGTTTATTGCTCCAACTGCTTTTAGCTGTCTTTGGAAACATTCACTTGTATTCTCATCTGACCTTCCTATTCTCTTCCCCCACCACATGGTCGCAACCACACACACACACCACGCACGCTCATATTCCTAACTTCTTTTATTTGCACATGGCTATGGTGCTGCTAGTTGACTCAACTCATGCACAGCAGTTGATTTGGACACAATCAATAGCAGTAGTTGTTTAAATTGCTAAAAGGATACATTAATGAGAAAATTTGAGTTATAAAGTGATTTGAGCTAAACAGTGTGGATCCTGTCAGGCAGGAATCATTAACATAAATCCTTTTTATTAAAGAATACCCTGATGTTCAGTGGATTGACTTCATATTTGGAGCTGAAGAGTGATAAAAATGGCAATAAGAATGAGAAAAAGAAGTGACATTAGTAGAAAATACAGTTGCCCAAAATTTGGTAGACTGTGGATCACCTGCAGAGCCAAGTGGATAGCCAAGAAAAGGGAATTAGTAAATTGGACAGGCAGTTAATGTCTACATGAATTTTCAATGTGTCATATTTTTCAGTTGTCAACTATAAAATCCTAATTTTCTGTTCCAATATTTAAGTCTTATCCCTGGCAACATATGGAAGCTTTATACTTATGTTTCAGGTTTTTAGCATAAACTATTAATCAGAGATCAGCTTTTATAGGAAAGTGACATGCAAGGGACTGTCACTCACAATATATATTTTTAAGATGAAATGATCTATTTGCGTAGATTTAATTCCTGACTCCCAATAGACACTGGGAGACTAAAGTAATTTATCTCTCAACTTGCTGGGGGATGTTTTAAATTTCAGTAAGCCTGTATATTATATTACCCCCCCAAAAAACCATTGCATGGACCATTTCAGTAAATTTGTTTCTAGGAGATAATAAATAAACTACTTGGTTACAGTACAGAAATGGAACAATGTTTTTGTCATCTGGTAGTGCTTAAATTATGAAAAATAGCTCTCTAAAGGTTTAACTAATCTGTAAATCTTTAGGAGCCCAGGTGGCACCACAGTTAAGCACTTGGCTGCTAACCAAATGATTGGTGGTTCAAACCCACCAGTGGCTTCATGGGAGAAAGACCTGATGCTCTGCTCCTGTAAAATTACAGCTTAGAAAACCTTATGGGGCCATTCTACTTAGTCACATGGGGTCACTGTAAGTCAAAAATTGACTCGTTGGCACCTCACAACAACAATAATCCATAAATCTAGCTTGAGACTGTTGTTCTCTTTATCCTATCATAAACTAAAAAAACAAACCCAGTGCCGTCGAGTCAATTCCGTCCCATAGCAACCCTACAGGACAGAGTAGAAGTGCCTCATAGCGTTTCCAAGGAGCGCCTGGCGGATTCGAACTTCTGACCCTTTGGTTAGCAGCCGTAGCACTTAACCACTACACCACCAGGGTTTCCTATCCTATCATACTGCACAGGATACACTGAAACTCACTGAAAATCTCTATTTTGATTAAATACATTAAAAGAATAAGTTTAATAATTGTTTAATAATTTGCATACAAATTTAACCATAAGGATAATTAAAAAAAGACTCAATTCTATAATTTGTGGACATCGTAATCAATGTACTATAGTTTTAATCAAGGTGTTGATTGATACTGGTATAATTTTCTGGAGAAGGGATGAGGGAAAAGAAATTTGACTGATACTTTTACCTCTCCTGCTGTAATTTCCCCCCAAAGCAATGTTACTATTTTTGCAACATTTCCTGCCCTGGATATATATTTTTTAAATCACAGAATTCATTTTAACCAGATCTTATTTCTCTGAAAACATGGCAACATAGAAGTTGGTCTAATTTGGTGTGAATTACCGTTCATTCTTGCAAATTATCCTTTATCGCAATCCTTTTAACATTGGTTCTGCCCTTATTTTTCATGCTTCAGTAATTTGAGGATTTGCTCTATTGCAGACCGATTTAGTTTAACATAGCTGCACACATCTCAGTATATATTTTTAAATAGCTATAAATGAATGCGATATAAAAATACGAGTTACTGCTTCATGAAATTATGATTTTTCTCAAAGTTATACTTAAAATCATTCCTGAGCCAAATAATTCTGAAACTGTCTAAACAAAAATCACAGTTAAACAAGTCATTGCAATTTTCTTTAAGAAATTATGATTAACAGACAGAGACTGGAAAATTTATGTTTATACAGTTATATAAATTAAGTGCTCTATGAATATTTGCCATTTATTTTAATGTCATACTGCCAAATAGACAGATGGGGTTACTGATTATATGGAAAGTTACAGTTCCCCAAATTATGATACTCTATATGGATTTATCCCTACTAACTGTGATCCTATATATAACTGTGATCCATTGAGCTCCTCTGTCAAGTAAAATAAGAGAATACTGAAATGTGTATATTACTAATGCAAAGTTTGGGGTTTTAGAAAGGAAAGTACATTTCTAAACTCAAAGTTAAAAAAAAAAGCTCCTAAGTCAAAAGCAAATGTCACATTTATTGGTGACGAAATTTAGATTTGAGACTGAATGTAAATCAGTTGCACATTTCACTAAGGCCTGTGTTCTCTTATTAAAACGTGACAGCCTGTCTAACTCACATGTTTAAGTGTTTGTAGGTTTTTTTTTCTATAGTCACATTTTTGTTTTTCCTTACATTTATATTTTGATCTTGTAAGAAATTAAAAAAAAAAAAACTTTTTTTTTTTTTAAGAAATAAACATTGTATTGAGAAAGAGCTTTTATAAAATTGGAAATATAAAATTTCCAGTTACGAGAAGGAATATGGTTGTTGACATGTAGTATGAACTTCTACCTGATGTATTTCTTTCAGTTTGAGTAAAAAGGAAAAAAAAATAAGTTTTGGGACTTATATATCATCCCAAATTCAGAGATCCTTGCACAAATGCATATTTCCAATAAGTGTTAGAAACAACTTACATTTTCCAAAAGAAAAGCTATGTGATAGAGCTTTATATAAAATGTAAAAAACGAAAAAAAATAGGAAATTCTCAAATAAATTTAGATTTTCTTTATTTTTATTTCAAATACCATTTATCTGAGCAAAATAGAAATTCTTGGTTTAAGTGAAAAGTAGCATTTCTTTATCATACTTGGGCCATCTTCTGACATTGTATACAATATGCTCTTAATGTTAAATTTAAAAAAATAAATTTTGTTTGTTAGATGTGACCGTGTATCACAAACAAAAAATAAATTTAGCCCAATTAGCTGTAGTACCATGAACTGAGTTTAATCCTAGACATAAGTTGTTATATATAATTGCTCTGCATCTGTTATTTTACCTAAAGGGTAGGGGTGTATATGTTTCATTTATTTTGTGTCTCTCTTGGCACAGCTGTATGTGCATATAGGTATTTAATAAATGTCTGTTGAAAATGACGATGCTCAACCACTTAAAATATGATGTAGTTTCACCTTGTTTTCTACATATTCAAATTCTGTAAATATAAGTAAGGGGGTGGCAGAAATGAGTCTAAAATGAAGATAAACTTAATCAGTGTTGCAACTTTTACTTCAATACACATTATAAAATGAAATTTGTCTCCTAAGTACAAATTACAGAGTTGTAAGAGAGATCAATAAACTGATAATTAGATTTGTGTCCCAGGTGGATTAAGAAGATTCTCTTCCTTTCTGGTTTTGTTTTAACTCTGTTGCAAAGCTATTGCTATGAGAAATGTTTCAGAAAATTAGAACTTTTATGCATGTTGAAGTTCTCCAGCTACTTCTTAGTTCTTTTTATTTTTTTTTTAAATTAATGAAATGGTAATTTTAACAGTTCTATTGATTCTAAATGAAATAAATTTAAAGTCATGGATTACATTTAGTATTATGAATCATGTATTCCCACATTTATCTGTACATCATGTCTTAGTTATCTAGTACTGTTATAACAGAAATACCACAGGTAGATGGCTTTAAAAAAGAGAAGTTTATTTCCTCACAGTGAAGTAGGCTAAAAACCCAAATTCAGGGTGTCAGCTCCAGGGGAAGGCTTTATCTTTCTGTCAGCCTTCTCATTTGTCCCCCTGCCTCTCTGCTCGCTTCTTTCTTTTATATCTCAAGAGATTGTCTCAAGACACAATCCAGTCTTGTAGATTGAGTCCTGCCTCATTACCACAACTACCGCCCATCCTCACCCATTAACATCATAGAGGCAGGATTTACAACATATACTTAAATCACACAATACCAGGAATCATGGCCCAGCCAAATTGATACACACATTTTTTGGAGGACATAATTCAATCCATGACACATCAGCTATATAATTGTTTGTTACTGGCCTATATAGAGACCTCTGTTCTATGGCTCTTTAGTCCCATCGTACCTTTTTCACACAAAAAAGGGGAAAGGGATCTGGGGCAAATAAGTTTGGAAAACAGAATGAAATATATTTTGCTCTTGAAGATTTGTAATGTACATTCATGCACTGAAGGGCCTGTGAATTCCTTCCTGCTGAAAAGAGACAATTTTAACTTTTTGTAACTCACTGTTTTCTAAGGTCATATGACCCTGGAATGCAATTGCGAATGAAACATTTATTAATATTATTAATATCTTGAAGAGCTGGTGATTTTTTTTGGGGGGGTGGATACTTTGAGAAGTACTACTAATTTAGTGAACTTTTTGTCAAGTAATCTTCCTTTGTTTCTTTTTATTTTTACATATTATGTGTTTACTTTTTATAAAATTTTAGATTATCTGTGTTTGGAGAGGTTTCAGAGTCACAGAAGAATACATCATTACCTAGTGCTCAAACTGCTCCTGAAGACACGATGAAAATTGACTATATCTCCAGTCAATTCATGAGGAGAAGAAAGGAAAGGGAAATCATTATAAGTGGATTATTTTTACATTGCATAGACCTAGCCTCAGATGTACAGAGAACAGGAATTTTAAACTCCATGCCGGTCATTTTATTCATCTCTTTCCCACTTCCCCTCTGTAACATAATGTATGTCTATAATTTATATTTATGGCATATTTTGGCAACATTGATGGCTCGCCGACTTGTCCATGTATATTTATTCTTGCTACAGAGCCAAAACTAATTTACCACTTTGCTAGAATATGAGATCATTAATATGTTAGATAATCTGATAGTTTTTTGCTCTCTAAATTCACACTCTAAATCTCTTATCTGCATATATTCACATTTCTTCAAGAATAACTTCAACATTGAGATATATGTGTATAAATCCATAAGTCTTAACAAGTAACTTATCTTACACACTGCTTGAATTATCCTTTATATCATTTAATGGTTTAGGTACATATGTTATTTATTTGCATTGTGAATTCATAACTTTTTTTTCCTTGAAGAAATGGTTCCCTGAGCTATGCTGGGATCTTTTTCCTCAGTACAATATACACTTTTCTAATATCATTGCTATACAGTTTTAGTATGTTCTTAGAAAATATTGGCTACATCTATATGAATCTTTGTGGAATATATTGTGAAAAGATATTATAAGGGCTGGTTATTTAAAAATAGGCATCAAATGTGTTCTTTCCTTTTTTTATGTTTTTACTCAAATCAATAAAGCATTTTCTCTCTCTCCTTTTATAGAGCAATGAAGTTGTCTACTACAATGCGAAAGACGATCTTGATGTGAGTATTAAAAGTTTTACATTAAACTCCAAGATAAACTTACATATAATACGTGGATTGGTTTTACTGAGCAAATTTAGCCAGCAGGTTTAGTTTTTCAGAACGAATTGGATAGCATAAGCAGAACTAGTTAAACACAACAAGGTAATGATGAATTTTAGTGCTGATGGGATTTTTAACAACTTATTATTGGTATCTTCCTAAAAAGAAATGCCCTGCATTTTTTTGGATTTGACTGCCCTCCCACTGCACCTTGTGCAGATCCCAGTCTGTTGCTCTGACTTACATGCATTGCACACCATTAGCAATGTTGAAGACAGAGATTGGATCCCATCCCTCTCTGTATCCTGGCTCCTGTCACCAGGGTTATGACACATGTCTGAATAAGCCAAGGAGAATCATTTCTTTTAAATGCAAGTGAATGCCACCCCTGGAAGCTGTGCAGCTTGTCATCACTGCCTTTCCAATCTCTGAAACATACTAGTTGTTTGGTATACTTTTTGAAATGAATAAATCTAATGTGTGTTCCGAGTGATTTTAAGGCATGAATTATTTCACCATGAATCATTGCCATTAGCACCAAATTTGGATAAACATTGGTGAGACATTTGAATTACAGTAAAATATGTGAAAGCTGAAACCTGTGTAAGGTAGAAGCTTGTCAAAGAAGGAAAACTCAAATATTTTCCTCTAATAGACAGTGATAGAAAAGTGGTGAGACTGTACCCTGTCAAAGGGGACAACTAGTGAGACCCAGAAAAACAAGGCAGTCCCTCGAGTTCCAACTCTCACAGGTTTCGTGTACTTAGTTATAATGGAAACATTTGCAAAATTATAAGATAAAGACTGAGCTTAATGCTTTAAAAAAAGCAAATTTTCATATAATTGACTTTTTGTACCAGGAAGAAATGATATCCGGATACACTTCATTCATTCTCAAATATTTGTTGAGTATCTCTTATATTCTAGGAGTTTTTTTAAGAGCTTGAGATACTTTAGTGAACAGAGCAAACAAGTACAATAAAATTATTATTTGTCACCGAGAATTTTTTGATGTGTATCTAAAAACCATGTGCTTCTATACTATTCTATAGAATATCCGTCCAGCTACTTAACAGAAAAGTGAAAAAATACACTAAACAAGTAGAGCCTAAGTTGGGAGATAAAACAACAGTAAATAAGTTTGCTTTAAATGCCACAACTTCCCAAATTACCATTACTACTAATACTATTTCTAAATACCATAGTTTACTGAACATTGACTTTGCCTGCACACTGCTGAGCACTTTACACTCATTATTTTATTTTACTACTAAAATAACACCGTGAAGTAGGTTTTATTTTCTCCATTTCATAGATGAAAAACTAGGATTTTTTTTTTTTTTTTTTAAGTATTGTCTTTCCTGCAGACATTAGGTGTTTTGCTAGTGCTAATTTTGGAACCCTGGTGATGGAGTGGTTTAGAGCTATGGCTACTAACAAAAGAGTCGGCAGTTCAAATCCATCAGCTGCTCCTTGAAAAGCTTATGGTGCAGTTCAACTCTGCACTGTAGGGTCAATATGAATTGGAATCAACTTGATGGCAATGAGTTTGGTTTGGTTTACTATTCCTCTTATGATGAATATATGTGTCATTTTAATGATGTAGGTAGGAAAGGCTTATTAAAGACAAACTGTCAGCTTATACAAAATGTTTTAATAGTTTATTGAGCAGTATCAAAATGAGTATCATTTTCCAAATTATGCTGTTGAGTCTCATCATTAGGATTAATATTAAAAATTATATGATAATGTGCAAATACAAATACTTATTAAATATTCATCAGCCTCCCAGTGATACACCAGTTATGACTTCTATTAAATATTTAATAGCTTGTAAAACTATGACAAAGATTTTATAATAAATTAAGTGGAATGATTAATGTGCTTTGGCCCAATCCTTTAATCCACGTTGCCTAAAGATAGTGATACCAACACAGTAGCCCCCTCTTATCCACTCTTTTGCTTTCTGTGATTTCAGTTACCTGTGGTCAGCCATGTGCCGGAAATGTTAAATGGGTAGAGTAATGAAATCTCACGCCTTTCTACTCCTTCCCACCCTGGGACCATATTCACATAACTTTTATTATAGTATATTATTGTAACTGTTCTATTTTGTTATTGTTAATCTTTAATTGTGCAGCATTTATAAATTAAACTTTATCATAGGTGTATATGTATAGATGAAAATATAGTATATATAGGATTCGGTACTATCTGCCATTTCAGCCATCCAAGGGGATTCTTGGAACGTATCCCTCACAGATAAGGGGGGAGTGCTACACTACAAATACATAATTTTCTCTAAACTTATTTAAAAAGATACATTTTTTATGTCAAGTAAAAGAGTTTTAGCTTCAGGTTTGCATATTAAATTAGAAAGTTATTCTTTATTTCACATAGGAAATGGCCGGTCTACCTTGCTCAACACAGTAACAAATTGTGTTCACAAATGTAAATGTATGTTTTTAATAAATACCACCTCACTGTCAAGCACTGTGCTTCAAAATTGGCATTTATGCCCTTTACAAGTGGAAAAGTACTTACAGGTTTTATACTGTAACACTTGTGTGGTCCTCAATATTTACCAGTGCATAATTTGCCTGCACAGATGTTAGTTCACATATTAAAATAAGACTCTATGTAAGAATGAAAGGAATTAGTGTAAATGAAGTATAAATGAACCTATTGAACTTCAGCTGTGTTTTCCCTCCCATCCAAGAAAAGTCTATGATAGTTGCTTGAAGACTCTGAAAACACTGATGCTTTTTCTTGTTTGTCTTGGAACATTGCCATTAAAAATTACTTAGCAAATATTCATCTCCTATATAACTCACTGTGAATAATAAAAGTATTCTTTAAAGCAGACAAAACAAATACTTTAATTCTTGTTACTGTACTACATGTGGACTATAAGTATGACCGTAAAAGGATGCATTCTGTATTTTAGACTATGAGGTGACTGACCTTCACCAAATAAATCAAAATCTTATAAATAGTAAATTATCAACTTAAAAATTTTAAACTTAAAAATTGCAGTCAGCATTTACAGATCTTATTTGTATTTCTTTATGTGTAAATAACAACAGTGACATAATAATTTGAAAAGATTGTTGGGTAGTGGGAGCACTAGAGTAGAAATCAAAAACTGATTCATGCCCCAGTTCTATAAAATTATAATTGCCCATGAACAAAAAACCAAACCTGTTGCCATCGAGTCAATTCTGACGAGAGTATTAAAAATTATAAAAATTCGTAGCTTAACTAGTAAAGAATGTCTGCCTTGAGCATTATGCTCTTTTAAGATCTATCTATATGGGATCAAATTGACAACAGCAAATTGAATGATTAGATAAGAAATTTAGGGGCAATGAGTTTATGTTAATGGGGGAGGAACAGTTCAGAAAAGGAAAATAAGAATGGTTGCACAACTCAAAGAATGTAATCAGTGTCACTGAATTGTACGTGTAGAAACTGTTTAACTGGTGTACGTCCTACTGTGTGTATTCTCAGCAAGAACAAAATTCATTTAAAAAAAAAGAAATACAAAGACTATGGGCTACAGGTTACATATAGTTTGCATGGAACATAAAGGAAGGTTTTATGTAACGTGAAGCACTTAAGATAAGCAAGGATTCCAAAAGGTGGGCATGAGGTAGAAGGGTTAGGGTATGAAATGGTAGCAAAAACCCTATTTCTGGAAAAGCATAAATCATTTCTCAGGGAAAATTAGTGTAAAAAGCTATACATACAAAAAAAACTATAAAAATTAAAATGGTTTTTATCTTATCTAATACATAATACAATTAACTACTCAAAACTAAAAACTCAGTGCCGTCGAGTCGATTAACCAGGTGATCCAAAAATTTTACTTCGATTCTGAATGTTCTTGGATTCTAATGAAAAAATTAAACCATAAATCATGTGTTCCCAAAGATCAAATCAAAGTTTATGGATTAGAGATAATCAAAGATGAAATGGAGAAAGTATTAAGGTCAGCAAAGAAATCTATATATAATTGAAGATTTGGAAGGCCCTACAGTGTTTCAGGCAGGGTGTTTCAAAGTCAAGAACAATTATACCAAAATCTTCCTCAAGGATATCCAAGAGAAGATTTCTAATAGGCAGCTAAATATTTAGTTCTATTGCTTAGGAGAGTGGCCTAGAATAAGTTTTATGTTTGGCTGATAAGTGGAATTTGAAAACAAGTGACTGAAATTGCCCCAGCAAGGGTGAGCCTACATATACAGCAAGGCTAGATTTCAACTACCAGGTATATTTTGGTGCATTTACACAACTTTAAAAACAAAATAAATTTGACTGCCTTCGGACATGACACATTTTCCAGCTTGTGGAAATCCCGTTACTCCCTATTGCCTTACTCTCAGCCTGCTTCACGTATCTACACAACATAAAAATAGTAAAAATGTCTTCAGGCATTTTAATTGTCCACGTCTGGTTCTTGGGATGAGAAGAGAAGACAGTAGAGGACAAAATCCCCAGGACACTGTCATTTAAGGGAAGGTGGGGACAGAGTAGGAAGTGTAGAATATGAATAGCTGGAGATGAAGAAAAAAGTAGCTTTTATAAGTAAATCATATAAAGAAGTCCATGAGTTTAGTAAATGCTGGAATCAGAATTAAATTTGGTATCTCCTGATTTCTGCCATTCCTCCATGTATATTATGCTGGTATATCACCAATTTCAGATTTGTACGTAAATGATGTATCCCAGTGCAGTCCATTGATTTTGTTCATGGCAATGATGATACATGTCCTCATTTAAAGGTAAAACAAGTATTTAAGGGTGATAAATAATTCCTTTGGAGTATAATCTTTATATTAGCTACATCTGAATTAGTTTGCGGATGCTATCAGTTGGAATCTCTTTGCGGACTCCGATAGGAGACAGTCCCCCAGGGGCATTTTATAACATGCGTGCTCTCCTCCTTTGATCAACGCTGTTTTTACGCACCTTGTGGCTACAAAATAAATAATCAGTGACAGCCAGATTTAGCTAAGGCACTGGCTGAAATAAGGAATAGAATTCATATCCTCTTTGGATTGTGTAATATGATAAAAAAAAAACAAAAAAACCTATGGCTGTAATCATTTAAACAAATTTTCTTCTTGAAACTTAAAAATGCAAGCATAATTGAGCTAAATTATTTGGTGAGTTGTAATTCTCAGGGAAGGACTTAAGGGACGGGTTGTTAGCTGCCGTTGAGTCGGCTCCAACTCACGAAGACCCCACGTATACAACGCAATGAGACATTGCTGGGTCCTCTGCCCTCTTCACGATCGTTGGTACGCTTGAGTCCGTCCTTGCGGCCCCTGTGTATTCCGAGTGTCCTCCAACTTAGGGAGCACATCTTCCAGCACTATACCAGGCAATATTTTGTTGTAAACCATGGGATTTTCATTGCCTAATTTTTTTTTTTTTTTAATTTTTGGAAGTCGATCACCAAGACTTTCTTCCTAGTTTGCCTTAGTCTGGAAGCTTTGCTGAAACCTGTCCAGCATGGGTGACCCTGCTGGTATTTGAAACACTGGTGGCATAGCTTCCAGCATCATAGAACACCAAAGCCACCAGAGTGTGACAAACTGAGAGCAGGGTGGTAAGTAAGACCGCATACATAGCCTTACTGCATGCAGTGTGCTAGCCAGTATTAACACACTCAGCCTTCTCAGTGCCTTCACCTAATGTTCTACAGTTTTCTCCCGCAAATCCTCAGTATTCTTTAAAAAAAAAGTTCAAATATGAACCACCTTTACAGTTTTCCCTCCCTATAGGTGGGCTAGGCAACTTGTAACACATTGCTGGCTTTAGTGGTATAATACCTTACATTACAGTATTTGTATACAGGGATGATCTGAACTAAATTTTTAGCAACTTGAGGTAGGAGTTATATTCAGTTTGACTGGTCTGTAATAATTGTTGAGTAGGTGTTTGCATGTTACAGTACCTATATTACTTAGATAGAATTTGTGACAAAGTTTTACTTTTTAAAGTAATACTCTTTGCAAAGGAAACAAGAAACCTCTGGAAGTTGTGGTAGAAATGAAAATGTTTGCTTTGTTTCAAGCGGAGCTTCCAACTGGTTCCTTCCTTAGGTTTGAACCCCTACTGAGGTTTCCATTTCTAACAAGTTCCCAGAAAGTTATAACAAGATCACCTGGAGATCTGGTTAAAATGTAGGTTCTGATTCAGTATATCTGGGGCAGAAATGAAGGTTCTCAGCAGGGAATTTGTTAGTAATGCAGATTTTCAGCAGGAGTTCAAACAAGAAGGAGCTGTTTGAAGCCCTGCTTTCAAGGTTAGATGGAAGCAGAATTAAGGGAGGAAATGACAAAACCATCTTTTAGTGTGGAGTGGCAGTGGACAATGTTTCTTCATGTTCAGTCCTCTTCTGCCCTGTCCTTTCATTGGTCCCCAGGAATGATCTTGAGGACTAAGCTAACATCAAAACAACCAATGTGGATTGTCTTTGTTTCTCAAACTCATTAAAATTGGGGAAGAAGTATCAGAACTGGAATATTTGTCTACAGTTACTACAAGTGATAGAAAAGTTGTTGTTATATGTTATCGAATGGATTCCAACTCATAGCGACTATGTAAGGACAGAGTAAAACTGCCCCATAGGGTTTCTAGGCTGTAATCTTTATGGGAGCAGATTGCCAGGTGTTTTCTCCCAAGGAGCCACTGCTGGGTATGAACTGCTAACCTTTTTGTTAGTAGCCGAGTGCTTAACCATTGTATCACCAGGGCTCCCTGATATAAGGATTGCTGTCCAGTTGCCATAGAGTTGATTCCAACTCATGGCAACCCTATAGGACAGAGTAGAACTACCCCATGGTATTTCCAAGGAGCAGCTTGTGGATTCAAACTGTTGACTTTTTGTTTAGGAGCTGAGCTCTTAACCACTGCGCTACCAGGGCTCCAATAAAAGGATTAAGCTGTTTAATTCTAAGTTCAGGCAGATATGAGAAGTTACGTTATAATGAATCTCTGTGAAACATAAAAGCAGGCTCCTTTGATTACTCCATCGAACTAAGTAAAGTTCTGTCTGATTCTCCATATAAGTAGAGTAAATAATATCTTTTGGTTTTCATTTCAAAAGAAGCTACTTTATTTAGATAGGAATAATACTTCAGTGTAAGATTTTTTTTCTACTTTTTATTTGGAAAATATTTTAACTATATGGAAAAGAGAGAATAGCATAATGAACATCAATATTAGCTTCGTCTATAATTTGCCTGAGTACTTTAAGATGAATTAGAGATTTGACATTTCACATGTAAACGCCTCAATAAGCAATTCTAGTTTTTTTGTTTGTCTTTGATAACCACAAGGCATACATGTATAATTGCTGTATGCAGTGCTATACAGAGAAGGGACTAGACTGTGGTGGTGAAGAGATTGTTCTCTGGAGTGCCATGCATGGATTAGAATTCTATCTCTGCTATTTTCTGACAGGGTAATATTTGCAAAGTCGCATATTTCTGTCTGTGTTTCACTCTTACGGTCTGTAATATGGAGAGAATAGGGATAACTTCATAGAGTTATTATGAGGATTAAATTAGTTAGCACATATAAAGCATTGAGAACTTCTTAGCTGATAATAGACAATCTAAAAATGTTAAGGACTATAATATAATAAGAAACAACTATTATTACAACAAATTTAGGATTGATTTGAAGTGTTTTTAGTTTCAAATGAAGAGGCACGTTTGAGTGTGTATATGCTAACGATAATGAAATAATATTTTAATGAGATGTCTTTCATTTTATTATAAATATAATCCATGCAGTTATGTGAGAAACTTAAGACAACTCACATACAACAAATAATCAGAGGTGAATATTCAAAAACATTTAGAAAAAAAAGGAACAGAATGTTCGTATTACTGTGGAATATTATATATCCAGATTTGAAAGAAAAAAAGAAGTGTGAAACTAAAATTTAAAAAAAAGCTACTAATGCAAAAATTATCTGTGAAATTTCGCATTCAAGTTCTCCTTAGTTTTAAAATTCACTTAGGTTCTTAGTGTAGGTTTTTGAGACATCTGTCCCAGTAAGTTCCTTAAATTCCCTGAAGATTACTTGGGCAAATTCCCCATAAGGCTCCAGTTGTTCCAGCAAGCTGTACTGTTTTAATTCCCAAAGTAAGCAAAAAGAAAGCAGATCGTTACAAACCCTTATTAACCTAATTCTAAGATCTGTGTTTCTGACTAAAATCCAAATGAAATAAGTTTAACCCAGAATCCCTCTGTCATTAAATCAAGTTGATTTATTTGCCACATTTTATTCTATTGATCATGTTAAAAATCTGACCTGTCTGCAACATTTGGCTAGGCTGCCGAATTCTCTTGCATATTTATGTTGCTTTTTATTTTCTTCTTACTAGAGTCTTCTCTACATTAAAATTAATTCCAACATGATGTGCTCTCTAAATGTCAATTTTACATGATTTTTTATAAAATAATTAAACCTGAGTCTAGAATGAGCTAGTAGAGATAAGCATTTAGTCAATTTAGTCAAAAGGCAGTTAAATCTATTCTAATTACTAGAGATAAGTCAAAGTCTAAGTTTCTTTACTAACTTTTTAAAAATATATGTATTACAGCATGTGTCCTTTATATTCTGGCTCTGCAAATGACCTGTCTTGACTCCTCAATAGATGATGGCATATGATAGACTATTAATTGCTTCTGTATAATAACTGGTTTACTGTGAGTTGCCTTGCTTTTTCTGCATCTAAAATAAATAATTTAAGTATTTTCTATGTAGTATGTTTGGATTGTGTTATAATAATAGTTGACATATGTTATAGACATATTTTATACTGGCCAGTAAATGCTTTATATACAGTGTGTTATTTAAAGTTCACAGAAATTTTTTGAGGCACATACTATTATTTTCACATTTTTCTGAGAAGTAAAATTTAGTGAAGTTAAGTTACTTTTGTGGTGTCACACATTTGGCATTTGATAAAGGAGGGGTTTGAACACAGTCGTGATCCACAGCTGGAGCAGGGTGTTGCCCTGCCAGTGCAGTGGCACCCATGGTGAACAAAGAGGGCTCTGTGGAAGAGCTGTTATAAATCAAGATTCATGATTAAAGTTTTTGGAGATAGTTTTGATTTAAAATTTTAGTTTATTATAAACCCCATTGCAGTTGAGTTGATGCCAACTCATAATGACCCTATAGGACAGAGTACCCCATAGGATTCGAAGGAGCGGCTGGTGGATTTGAACTGTCATCCTTTTGGTTGGCAGCCAAATGCTTAACCACTGCACCACTAAAAAAAACCACTAGGGCTCCTTTAGTCTGTCCACATTTAATTTTGATGTATTCAGCTTGTATTTTATTCAGCCAGCTTCATCACTGACAGTTGATAGTTTTCAATAATCTTATAGTAGGTAAAAGAAAATCTGTATGATTAAAAGATCATTAGACCTCAGTCATAAATTCCAACTGATCTGATCCACTGTAAATATGGTGATGTTTACCATGGACACCTTAAAATTAATGCATGCCTCCCTGTTTGAATTATAGCCATTTTATGATTCATTGGGAAACACTGTAAAGTTAGTAAAAAGGCATGTTGAGTTTTTTCTAGGATATCTGCTTTATAATTTTTTTGTACTTCTTTCAAAATTTTTTTGTACATGCATCCCTGCATGGATTATAGCCACTTTAGGATTCACTGGGAAAAACTGTAAAGTTAATAAAAAGGTATATTCAATTTTTTACTAGGATATCTGCTTTACGATTTTTTTTGTACTTCTTTCAAATATTTTTTTAATTTACTTTTTTTATACTGCGGTGTGCCTTTTGGAAACCCTGGTGGCATAACAGTTAAGAGCTATGGCTTGGCTGCTAACCAAAAGATTGGCAGTTCGTATCCACCTGGTGCCCCTTGGAAACTCTATGGGGCAGTTCTACTCTGTCGTATAGGGTCACTATGAGTCAGAATCAACTCGACAGCAGTGGATTTGGATTTTTTTTGGATTGTCTTTTTCAAGGTCAGTTTAAGCATGAGTTCTCAGCTGTTCTGGAATAGTAACATGTTTAATTCTCTTTTAGATTTCACTATCAGTTCATTCTTTCCCAAAGTAGTATATGGTGTAATTATTTTATAATTCAATAAATGTTCATTTAGTTGGGAAAATTTGGTGGCATTATGAGATCATTATAATCTTAGCAATATACAACAAGCATATAAGGTAGGGTAAACAAAGGTGGAAACTCAATAGTTTTGAATAGAATGTTAATCCTTTAATGCTTACACACTTATATCAGCAAAAATAAAACAAAAAATAAAAGCACCCCTGATATAACAATATTTATTTATAAAGTCTATATATGTACTAAGAACCCATAGGTGCCACAAAAGGCTAAGCATTTGGCTACTAGCCAGAAGGTTGGTGGTTTGAACCCACCCAGAGGTGCCTTGGAAGACAAGCCTGGTAGTCTGCGACTCTGCACACATGGGGTCACCATGAGTGGGACTCAACTCGACAAGCAACTAATAACAGCATGTACATACTCGACAAGCAACTAATAACAGCATGTACATACTACTGAATTAATATATTAAGAAATCTCAAAAGAAACTTCTAAATCTTTAAGTGTAGTGAAATTTTGCAGAGTATTGGATTAGGTAGTGTATGACTAATATATCCAGAAGAAAAAAATGTCAAAGTTTTTTTGGGTCCTTAGGTATCAATGCCTTATTGGTTGTGATGACTTCATGCTACTATTGGAAATATCTCAATGGGCATATTAACATAGGGCATCATTATCAATAGTAAATTTAAACCTATATTTAAAATAATCTTCTTTATAATTTCAACTTTTTTGACCCACTTGCTGAAATTAATTGGACCGTTTCTTTTTTTACCTGTAATGAGTCCGAATGGAAGAGCCTTCTCTGTTATTTTCCTTTGGATCAGTAGGACTTCTGTTATTAGCATTGCATCTTCAATCATGATTTTATTGCAGGAATTTTTTAAAGCCACTACTCCACGTAAGATGGGATGGTTAAATTGGAGAAGATAGTATGTAAGTCCACATCTATAGTGTTAAATAGTACATTGAATGATACTGTACAAATGAGAAGGCAGTTCTGAACCCTTCCGTATCATGGAATTTCCACTTTCCCTAGAAGTTAAGAGCTACGGCTGCTAACCAAAAGGTTGGCAGTTCTAATCCACCAGTTGCTGCTTGGAAAACCTATGGGGCAATAGTTCTAGTCTGTCCTGTAGGGTTGCTATGAGTCCGAGTAGACTTGATGGCAATGAGTTTTTTTTTTCTGCCTGGAGTGTAATAGGTAACTCGAGACCAGTTCTCACAGTGTTTGTGGGGGAGAATGCCACTGTCGATCCATATGGTAAACATTGGTAAGCTTTAATATTTTATTTGCTAAAAATAAATACAACTATTAGTTATAATGTTTTCTTTCCCTGCTCCAAAGAATCCACTTGGAGACCACTGATTAGGACGTAGTATATTTATTTTTTATTTAAGTTCTTATTTAAAAAATCGCCTAGATTATCACTCGAGAGAAGTAACTGAAAGAATATCTGTGAAATTGAGAAGAAAAGTCCATCTATGTTTTAATTTCATGTTCATCTAATAAATTGTCCCCATTTCACCAGCCACTACCCTCACTTCAAATTTTGCTCCCCATATGACTGGATGTTGCCTATAATTCTATGCTGTTTATGTATTTTTCAACATAAAGAAACATTTCCCCAAATTAAAATGTAAAATCTTAGGGAAGAGGGTTTCGGTCTCAAGGGACTCTTTGGTAAATTCTTTATCCCAGCAGGTCACAACCTGCATGTTCTTGCCACTTCTTGGCGTATGAGTATATGCACACACGTATGCAAACACACACACTGTTGGGGGGAGAATAATTTGCTTTTGGTTAAAGTTCATAGATTAGAATTTTCAGAGCTACAAGAAGTCTTGCTGATCTTGCCTCCTACTGCCTTTAAAAAATGGCATATGAGGAAACATAGTAAGAATTAATAGAGCTGGAATGAGAATCGAGATTCCTGACTGAGTCACCCTTCTGTCCATTTTACCAAACTGCTACCAGTGAGCTTGTTCTCAATACTGTAATAGAAAAAGGCACAAGTCTGGGAACCAGGAACATGGATTCAAGTTTATTTATTCAGTCAACAAATATTGTAAACATGGCAAGCAAATACAGTTCTAAGCAATGTGCTAGGTACTGAGAATATAACTGAACAGTATCAATGAAACCCTTGTCCTCATACACCTTATATTTAGTGTGATGAGATAGTAACCGTGAGGCAAATAAAAATTTAGGTAACTACACATTTGGATTTATTATGGTTATAAGGTAATAAATGGGGTAATAATTTCAAGATTCTACATTAATAGTTTAGATGTAATGTCAGAATCCCCAAGAAAAGATTTTTCAGCTGAGAACTGGAGAACTAGAGGAGACCAGGGAAAAGGATGTCAAGCAAAGGGAACAGCAAGCACCAGTGTCTCTAAATCAGGAGGAGTGTGATGTGTGTAAGGAGAAATTGTCTGATGTGAAGGAAATGTAACGAGCAAGAATAAGTAGAGCAAGATGCACAAATATGCAGACAGACAGGAAATGGACCATTCATGGTCTTGCAGCCCATAGAGAGCTGTTTTGTTTTTGTTTTAACAAAAACAAAGGAGTCTTTGAGTTCTGGAGTCTAGGCTTTCTGTGTATTGCCTCAGATTGTAAGGGAAAATAATTGATCTTTCTACCTAACATTTTTTAAACCTATTTTGTAGTGACAATATTTTGAAAAGTTTAAAAGTATATTGTATCACAAAGAAAACATTACTTTTAATTTCTTAGCAATAGAATGACCTCATTTACATTTTCACTAATATAATATATAATAAAATATAGTATATGGATTCCATAGGGGATACTATATTCAATTTTCAGAGTATTTGAAATAACATAATTTTCATGTGTAAGAAGCCATTTTACTATTTCTTAGTAGAAGAGAAATATACCACCAACCTCTTCTAAAAATTTGGGTTACATATATGGATGTAACGTCAATATGAATATACTTTTATAGCAGTACTTCTCTTTCCAATCCTGATGATTTGAAAATTTTATACTACTTGTAGAATTTAAATCATCCCCCAACTATTTTTGCTACCTGAAGCAGGTCCTGCCGGGTATGGCTTCTCATCAATAAAGACACACTAAGTAGAGGAGGGAGGACGAGAGTTTATTGCAAGCCCATAGGCAAGGAGCAAGGAGGTGTATACATCAAATCAAGCTCCCTGAACAAAGGGAGACAGAACTTTTTGTACTTTCCTTCACAAGAAAGTACATACAAACATCATGGACTACATAGGTTATCATGGCTTGCAGGAGCAATAATACCAATTGCATTTTTTTTTCCCTTAATATGTATAGAAAATGGTGGAAAATTCCTGCCCTGGATGGAAATCTTAATATTCAATTAAGTCTTAACGAGGCTTAGATTACTTTGGGACAATTTTGAGGACAGTAAACTGGGTTTGACTGGTTTAAGTCAGGAACTGAGCCACTGGCAACGTTCAGGGTCTTTGAGGACAGTGGACAAGATGGGGCAGGTTCCCTTTGATAATGGCTGAGCAGTGGCTAATTGAACCACATGCAGTGCTGTCTATCACTTAGGTTCTGATGATAATGGACAGGAGGAGGAGGTCTTGCTTGATAATGGCTGAGCAGCTGCTGGCTGCTCTGGCTATTATTCTGTTCATTGTATTTGTCTATCATTCTATTGGCTCTCATTTTCATATGTGCTAGGTTCTGTGTTAGGTGCTTTACATACATTCATCCATCATGCAAACCAGAAGTACATCAGTTTTACTTCCAGGAGGGTCTCATATTTTATATTCCAGTTTTTATGAGTTTTATGAATGTAGTCCTCATAAACAACTTTAATACATTTTATTTAAAGAATTTTTTTTTTTTTACCTCAAATTTAATTAGGAGAATAATACATGAAGACTAAATGGAATTATTTCTTGAATTTTTTTTTTTTTGTCATTAACATTCTAAGTTTACTTTTCTTGTTAATTTTAACACATACTTTTTTTTCTTAGTATGTTAAATAAATTGTCTCTGAAAAATTATTACTATAGTTTTTCCACACAGTAAATCTAAAGAGTTATAACATTTGAATTCCCCAAAGGACTGGAGAAATCTTGTGAATTAATTTAAAAAGTTCTTACTTGTTCATCAAGCATATTATGATTAGCTAAGCTCACATGTTTTTGCAAGGGCAATATGGCTATTTATTAAATTTATGATTTTATTGTATTATTGTTATGGTTTGGTAAAGCAAAAGTGCAAATAAAAAATATTACTGTTTAAATCCTTAGTATATAGTTTATTGCAAGTCATCCAACTCATATTTCATTTCTAAATTTCTTCATTCACTTCATGTATTCTCAAGGAGAAAAGAATAGCTTAAACCAATTAAGTCACAAGACTCAACAACCTTCTCGTGGCTGCTAAACCATAATATTCACCCGGGCCTTAAAACTGGAGCAGAAGAGCTGTGACTGGAGGAAGGTTCAGCCCATTTTTCTATCATTACTCCCTAATTGTACACATTTGTCTGCAGCTCCTTTGATGCTGCAAGTGACGTTAAAAAAGAGGATTTCCTCTGTAAAGGTCATTGTTGGAGACCAGTTATAACTAGTCGAGCAGCTCACGTTGCTTAGATTCCATGGGTGAACTAGTAGAGATTATAGACGTAGCATCAATTTTTTCATTGATAGTATTGATACCAAAGTGCTTTTTTGTCTTTAGGTGCCATCAGGTTGATTCCAACTCATAGCGACCCTGTGCACAACAGAACCAAACACTGCCAGGTCCTGCACCATCCTCACAATCGTTGCTGTTTGAACCCATTGTTCCAGCCACTGTGTCAGTCCATCTTGTTGAGGGTCTTCCTCTTTTGCGCTGACCCTCTGTTTTACCAAGCATGATGTTCTCCAGGCACTGGTCCCTTCTGATAACATGTCCAAAGTATGTGAGGTGAAGTCTTGCCATCCTTGCTTCTAATGAGCGTTCTACCAATGTGGTAGCATATCAGAGAATTCAGACTTGGTGTCTGGATGAAAGTCTATTGTAAATATGTCTATATATTTATATTATATTATATTATATTATATTACAATGGCCTTCCTCAGGTGCGGTATACTCAGGGTCATACATTGGCTCTCGAGGACTTGCTCTAATTTTCTTCCACTTCAACTTGAACTTGCATACGAGAAATTGATGGTCTGTTCCACATTTGGACCCTAACCTTGTTCTATCTGATGATATTAAGCTTCTTCATCATCTTTTACCACAGATGTAGTCGATTTGATTCCTGTGTATTCCATCTGGTGAGTTTCAAGTTTATAGACACCATTATGGTGAAAAAGGGTATTTGCAATGATGAAGTCATTGTTGTTAGGTGTTGTCGAGTCAGTTTTGACTCATAGTGACCCCAAGTGCGACAGAACAAAACACTGCCCAGTCCTGCACCATCCTCAAAATCGTTGTTATGCTTGAGCCCATCATTGCAGCCACTGTGTCAATCTATCTCCTTGAGGGTCTTCCTTTTTTTTGCTGACCCTCTACTTTACCAAATATGATGTCCTTTTCCAGCGACTTTTCCTCCTAATAACATTTCCAAAGTATGTGAGGCATAGTCTCGCTATCCTTGCTTCAAATGAGCATTCTGAAGAAGTTGCCGGTCTTGCAAAATTCTGTCTTGCAAAATTCTGTCTTGCAATCTCCAGCATTGTTTCTATCATCAAGGCCATATTTTCTAACTACCAATTCTTCTTTTTTTTTCCAACTTTCACATTCTAATTTCCAGTAATTATTAATGGATCTTGATTGAATGTTCTATCGATTTCAGACTTCAGAAGTTGGTAAAAATCTTCAATTTTTCCATCTTTGGCCTTAGTGGTTGGTGCATAAATTTGAATAATAGTCGTATTAACTGTTCTTCCTTGTAGGCGTATGGATACTATCCTATCACTGACAGCGTTGTACTTCAGTATAGATCTTGAAATGTTCTTTTTACAACGCCATTCCTCTTTAGTTTGTCATTCCCAGCGTAGTAGACCATATGATTAATTGTCTGATTCAAATGGCCAATACCAGTTAATTTTGGCTCACAGATGCCTAGGATATCAATGCTTGTGTGTTCCATTTCATTTTTGATGACTTCTGATTTTCCTAGCTTCATGCTTCCTACATTCCATGTTCCTATTAATGAATGTGTGCAGCTGTTTCTTCTCATTTTGAGTCATGACATATCAGCAAATGAAGGTCCCAAAAGCTTGATTCCATCCATGTCATTAAGGTCAATTCTACTTTGAGGAGGCTGCTGTTCCCCAGTCTTATTTTGCTGAGCCACAATCTGAAGGGCTCATCTTCCCACATTATATCAAACAGTGTTCTGCTGGTATTCATAAGGTTTTCACTGGTCAATTTCCTTCTTCTTAGTGGAAGCTCTTCCTTCTGGAAGCGCCACTGAAATCTGTCCACCATGGGTGACACTACTGGTATTTGAAATACTGCTGGCATAGATTACAGCATTACAGCAACACGCAAGCCACCGCAATACAACAAACTAACAGATGAGGGGTGGACAGAAAGAGAGAATGGCGCAGGACCAGGCAGTGTTTGTTCTGTTGTATATAGGGTTGCTCTGAGTCGAAATGGACTGGTCGGCACCTAACAACAATTACAGTGGCACACCTAGAAGCATATTATGTGTCTAAAATTATATTTGATATAGGGAATAACACTGAAACTTTAAAAAATTTTTGTAATCATTACATCCTACATATTTCACCACTCTGTAGGAAACAGAATCTATGAAATAGCTGTAAAAAAATAAAAATATATTTAGCAGTGAATATAATAATTTTTTTTTATTAAAATACCCACTGCACGTGCATATACACACACACACACACTCACAAACACAGACCCACACAGTAATGAATTGTATACAAGGCCATAGTATCTGGTTACTGAAGAGTGTCACAAGAGGTTCATTTCACAGAAACCCATTCATTTAACTCCTTTACTTGTCGTTGTGCGCCATCAAGTTAAGTGACTCTTTAGGACAGAATAGAACCACCCCTAGGCTGTAATCTTTATGAGAGCAGATCTCCAGGTCTCCTCTTCCACTGGGAGGTTGGTGTGTTCAAGCACCAATCTTTCAGTTAGCTGCTGAGTGCTTAACCATTAGACCACCCAGGCTCCTAACTCCTTCAGTAGTGAGATAGAAATATCAATTATATCAATTGTGATACTTCTATAGGAGGTCTGAGTGGTCCATCATTATTCAGTACCAAGTAGTTTTCTCCAGTTGTGTGGGGCACCACAAAATAGTAGAGAGGAGGGAAAGACAAACATAGACATGGTACGATTATGAGCAAAGTTTCTAGTGAGCTTATTCAGTTTGTGGCAGATGGCCACGATAGTTTCCAGTGAAATTTAGGTGAAATATATGTTTTTTATTTCTAAACATTTTGATATAAGTAGAAATAGTTTTAAATTAATAACACTGAAAAAGAGAGCAAAATATTAAAATTAAATTATTTGTTATAAATATTAATTCTAAAAGTGTTTGGGATGAACAAATTAAATTTGCAGGAGCCTTTTTTGTCTGTCAAGAATTGTCATCATTACTTTCTAAATTAAAATTTGCTAATAGAATATATATGTACTGCTAATAAAATTGAATGACCTCACCAACATTAGCCTGTACCTCTGTCTCCAAGTGATCTCATCTATTATTTAATAACTGAAATTATATTGAGGTGAGTAGTCTTAATAACAGACTTCTTATGCATTTTACCAAATATATTTGAAGACATTTTAGAATTGACCTGCTCAGTTTCTCTGCATATTCCTGTAGGGTACTCTGGAGACTTCAGAAGACATAACTTGAAAAAAAAAATCTTTTGGAAAGAGATATAACTTTTTCCTTTTGTCTTCTATGTGGTCTGAAATGCAAGGAAATCTTAACTCCTATGGGGGAATTTATTTAAGATTTTTAATTAACATATTAGACAATCTATGTTACATAAATTTTCTCCAAAATGTCAGTTAATTCTTTTGTGTATAATATTTACTGTATCTTAATTATACTACATAATGTATATAATATATCAAGATAAAAGGATATGATTGTGCTAGGAGTGATGAATTAAGTGGTTTAAAGGTAATTAGGGGGTTTGTTTTAGGAACTCGTATTTTCATGAAACTTCCATGAGGAGCAGCAGTATTATTTTTGTTTAATATATTTAGCAGCTATGCATTAAAATGAGTCTTGATACATGATTATACAAGTTGAGAAGTCCATTATTATCGGAAAGTTATTCCTAAAACCTCATATATTGTAATTTGAAAGTACAATAGTCTCCTTAAAATGTATTAAATAGTGCTAACTTTAAGTGTGTAGGATTTAGAATAAATACAAGCAGTTTTTCATCTTAGTAAGATAATCACATGCTTAATAGCATCCTAGAAAGGTCTTAAAATTTTAAAAAGTAATAGCTTTTTTTCTGGTTGCAAATGTAATATATGTTCATTGTATTACTGGAAAAAAAAAAGAGCACAAAGATGAATGTAATTATTTTTCATAACTACAAAACCAGACATAATGCTGGCAACATTTGGTGTGTAAATGTCCATTCATGTCTCCCACCACTCTTTATTCTCACAATAAATAGACTCCCTTTCCTTCCTTCATTTTCTTTTCTCTGCCTTTCCCTTCCCTGTCCCTCCTTTCCGCTCCTCTCTCCTTTTGTCTTTTTGCTTAACGTGCACTATTTTAACTTAATATAGTTTTTAAGCAACTATAATGTATATGGAGCCCCGGTGATACAGGTGTATGTACATTTCCCATTTAATTACTCTTTTACATATTTAATAGCAAGATAAAATTGTATCTGTCATTCTCCTATTGTTGAATACTTAGTTTGTTCAGATTTATGTATTAAAATAACATTTCTATAGATATTAATATCAATAAATCTTTTCTCCTCCATGCTGCCAATATATATTTCTTGGGAGAATCATTTAATGAAAGATTTGCACATTTCTCTAATCTTAATTCATATAATCAATAATAGATAGATACTTATCTATTTATCATCTATCCATTATCTATCTATATTATCTAATCCTTCTAATTATATGTCTAACATTTTTGAGAAATAGATGTAAATGGGAGTTCTTTAAAAGGTGTGATTATAAAAGGTAATACATTATTTTCTAAAATTGTAGAATTGGGACCATAGATTTATTTCAGAACTCAAACTGACTTTACAGATCCTTTAGTTTTGTAGCTCTTAATATGAGGTGGGAGAATATCTTCCTCCTATAAAAAAAAAAAAAATTTTTTATGGTATGGTGGTACCTTTTTTAATTTTTTTGGAGGGAGGGAGGGCTCTCTCTGGGTATTTCTGATGAACCCTGTGGGATAAGAACCACCATCTGCCTCTCCAAGACCACATTTGGAGAACTACAGCTTTAAAATTAAGAGTTGAGACTTTTCACAAATTCAGAGTATTTGCAGCTGATCAAAACAGTCATATCATTCATTATTTGGGGTATTCTCTCTATGCAGGTTGTTAATTCAGGGAATTATTGTGCATTTCTCTTATTAAGTCAGTAGTTCCCAGGAATAGACAACAGACTGGGAATTTTAAAATGTGTTAAATTTCACAGTTTAATCCAAGAATAAGAATCGGAGTTATCAATTTTGTTCTTTCATTTATTAACAATTACAATCAAGACCGATGTATTAAGTAAAATATAATATTTTAAGTATTCTATTTCACTATAGCTTTTTCTTTTTAGTTGTCTTTTTTCCTCTCCTTTCTTCTCCTTCTTCCTGCTCACACCTAGCCTCTGTTTTAGAAAAGAATATTATTAGTGCTTATGGCATGTTGGTATTTTACTGGATTTTAGACTTTGAAAAGAAGATTGTTTTGTCATTTTGTTTATATAATTTGTTAATGGGAAGTACTTAAATGTGCGTGGCTTTCTCATTAATAAAATTTAGTCACCTGTTTTCAGTATTTTTATCACAAATAAATATTACAGTTCTTTTTTAATCACACATACTCCTAAGTGCACGTGTACACACATACTCACAGTCATATCCAACCTAACTACCACAAGTTTCACAAAATAATTCTTGCCCTTGTAATATGCGAAGGAACACTGGTTACGAAGTGGTTAAAGCACTTGGCTGCTAACTGAAAGGATACTAATGTGTTATCTGGTTATTTGAATTTTGAGGGCAATATGAAAAGTCTGACACTATCACTTCTTCATAAACCTGCAGCTTGCTTTGGAATTTAACTTTAGGCTGTTGCCACATCCCATCAGACTTCTAAGGAATTTCCTGGTTGTACAATTCAGTCTTTTGTGTTGTTTATCACATGCATTACTGCGGTGTGCTGCCAAAATAGTCCAAAGTTATATTTTTTTTCCAGTTTTGTTTTGTGGAGATAAGCCTTGAAATACAGAAATCATTAATCTTTGTAGTAAAGGAGTTAAAAATACACTTCTGATTTTAATCCAAATATTTTTATTTAGTGAAGACATAAAGCAATCATACTTGAATTGTAAAGAAGGTTTAAATAGTAAAAAATAGAAAAAAAAAGTCATACAGATGCATTTTGGATAAAAGACTTATAATTTTAGTTTCCTTCTGGGGAGAGCAATACGGTAATTCAGCATCAAAAGCAGAGTTGGAATAGATGGAAAATTAATCTTCGATCTTAAACTCCTGTGGGATTTTCCTGTATCATTATTGATTGGGAGACAAAGTTAGGATTTCAATTGTACTTAGAGTTATAATGGATCTTTTATTTACTAGTATATTTTTGTTTTTTAAAATAAAATTTTACACACAGAACATATGCAAAAATCAAAGGAACATAAAATTAATCCTTCGTTGTTACCTTATTGTGGTCGTGTGTCCCATTAATTGTCACACCAAGAATTATCTTCAACTGCATAATATAAATTTAATAGCGTAAATTGTAAAGTTAATTTCAAAGGATAATTTTAATTCAGTTGTTTTTAAAGACGTTTATCCTGTCCTTTAAATGCACACATTAGCAAGTATTACATATGGGACAGTCCTGTGCCTCTCAGTGTGACTTCAGCCTCGAGGAAATGAGGAGAGGAGTTAGATTATAATGTGAATGAAATCATGAGGATACAATGTGAAATTTGTGGGTCCAATGTCAATTGTAGTTATATCTTTAAATATTTTCATAGATATATATTTTTAGGAATATATATTTGATAAATGAAGACATGAGTATGAGATATCTTTGTTATTAGCATGAGTTGTAATATTCTGTTTCTTGTCTATCTTTTTCTGAATAGCCTGAAAGAAATGACAGCGAGCCAGGCAGCCAGAGGATAAAACCTGTTTTTATCGAAGATGCTAATTTTGGACGACAAATATCTTATCAGCACGCAGCAGTCCATATTCCCACCGACATCTATGAGGGCTGTAAGTAAGAGGATATGAGCAACTGTTGCAGTGCCATTCTGCTGAGTATCTTATGTAGTCCATTTAAAGGAAAAAAGAAAAAAAGGAGCGAATGTGATACTTGTTTTATTTGCATGAAATAGAAGAGCCTGTGGTAGAAAAATCTGATTTTCATGAGTAGATTTTATTAATCTGGTGTGGTAGGCCAAAAAAATGGCCTCTCCAAAATGCCATTAATATATGCCCTAACCCTGGAATCTTGTGAATATGTTACTTTAAATCACAAAGTGAAATTAAGGTTGCTAGTGGAATTAAGTTTACTAATCAACAGAGAGAATTTCCTGGATTATCCCAGCGGCCCCAGTGTAATCAGAAGAGCCCTTAAAAGTGGAAGTGGAAGATGTTACTGTGGAATAATGGACAGAGAGATGCAACAATGCTGGATTTGATGATTGAGGAAAGGGGCCAGGAAGGCAACCTCTTTCTAGAGGTTTCTAGCAAATGGCAAACAGAATTTGTTTCTAGGAAACAGATTTTCCTCTAGATCCTCCAGAAAGGAATGGAGCCCTGCTAAATCTCTCTTTTTTTTTTTTTTTAGCCCAATAAGACCCATATGGGACTACCCTATAAAATGTAAGCTAATAAATTTGTGTTGTGTGAGCTGCTAAGTTTGTTGGTATATGTCACAGCAGCAGTGGGAAACTAATATTTTGGAATCACTAATTAAAAATTTGTAGAAGGTCCACATCCATGGAGATGTTCTTTAATCCATGGTTTCGTAAATAATTTTGCCTTTCTGAGTTATATTCATAACTTTAAAAGAAAGCAGATATGTACTTTAAAAATCAAAACTTTCTTAAAACAATTAATTTTGAAGAAGGGGAAATTGAGGCAGGAAATGTTTAATGTAAGCGAGGTCAGGTTTCAAATAAATCTAACTTTATGGTTTTAGTCACTATGATAGGTGGACTTCCTGATATTTTGCTTTTGAGTTAAATTTAACTCAGTTATACTATTTGAGAGCCAGACTGTGCACAGGAGTAGTAAGAAACATAATTTGCATGAGAATCTTCATTTCCTTTTTTAATTGCTTTTCATTTTTTATTTAGTTGAAATCAGGTTCACAATAAAATTCTTTATCTGTTTTGCCCTCAAGTAGAAGCAATATCTGAACCATAAGGCAAATGCAAACATATGTTCTTTAAAGAATATTAATTGCCACATAGCATATGCAGCTTTTTTTTTTTTACCTACAAGAGTTTTGACTTTGCATAAGTAATGTTCTTCTTTCCAATTTAGAATAAACTGTAACCATCTCAGAAAATAAAACATTACTTTGAAAATAACATAGAAATATGTAAATATATCTCTTCAGAAGACATAGGACACACTTTGGAAATTTTGTTTTTTGCTTTGGAATATGGTACAATTAAAAGAAAAAAGAGGAAAAGAACCTCTGTTTTTGGATTATGTTTCCTTTTTAGCTAAATCTCATCAGTAAGATTCTGACCTTGCCTGGCCTATACTCCTTTAAAATTCATATGTAGTGTTATGGGCTTCATGAGTAAATGACTCAGGAATAAAATCAGAAATGTCAACAAGATGTGGAAAATTTAATAATTACTGGTATTCTTCATGCAATATATTGGAACAAATCAAATTTAGAGCTTGTTCTAGGTTTCTGAGTTTAATAAATGTGAAAGTACACTTTAATTGAAGGCTTAACTGAAGGAAACAGTCTGTTCTTTCACTTAAATGCAGTTGTGAGCTACATTCTCATAAGAAATCCCATGTTCTTATTTCCCAAAGGTGATTACTTTTTAAATCCCCTTCAATTGAAATGTGATTATTTTTGCTCAGCGATGTATTCAAAGTTTTAGAATAGTTTATTTAATTAGAACTCCACCTGAAAATTTTTATTTCTGAGAATTTCACTGGTTGGTCCTTGTATTTTAGAAAGCACCCAAAACATATTAACTTTCCTATCTAATTTATCTGCTTAAGGGTATCAAAAATGAACATAGAACTTGATAAAAGAAGGGCCAAATATTCATACTTAATTTGCTTTTAGTCACAGAAGTTTATTAATTTTTGACTTACTTTAGATTTAGATGTAGGGAATATCTTTAGTTATTATCAATATAGAATATCCTATAGTCATTTTTCAATAGAAATTTATGTTAATATTTGTTTATAGAATTATTATAGTCTTGTAAATAATATTTATTAATAAGGGGAAATAATAATAAGGAATTTTGACTAGCTTAACTTTTTCAGCTACTAAATAGTTTTGTCCTCACGCTTACCTTGTAATGTAAGCAAGGCAATTATTATTTCCATTTTAGAAATACAACAAAACCTAGCGTACTGTTAGAACAAAGATTACTTCACTTTGATAAAAGAAGGCAGGAGACTTTTCAGAAGTTTTATTATCTTTTGAAGTATCATATGCTTTACTGAGAGTACTTTCTTTTTGTAAATTAAACCACTAATAATCTCTAATACTGTCATTGTAATTTATCTTGATATTCATTTGTCTTGTCTTAAAAAAAATAGCTACTCTATCACAAGTGATGTCAGTGTAGAAATTACAGGGCGAAAAGCTGCCCTGCCTTTGCAGACAATTGCGTAGACAGCCCTTAATAATCTCCTGTAAATTTTAGTGACTACTCTGTTCCAAGACGAGGCCACCAATTAATTATAGAACACAAATGAATAGTTCACATTTACCTATTTTAAATAACTCATTTCATTTTGTTATTCCACCAAGTAACAAGGTAGATAATGTTCCTTTTACAGATTAAAAAAAGTTAATATTCAAATTGATTGACATGCCCAGTGTAAATCAGACTATCTGACTCCACTCCACAACACTGAGAGTGGTGAAGGCAAATGAAAACAGTCCCTCCTTATGATATTTGGTGCTTTTGGGCAATAGGCTGAATTCAGGACTATGTGTGTTAGAAACCTGTCGTTTGTACTTCTTCAACAAATATACGTATATATATATATATTTTATATATATATATATATATGTGTATATATATATATATATAACCCAGTGCTGTATATATATATGTACACCAAGCCAATTGGTTGCCACTGAGTTGATTCCAAAAAAATGGCAACTCCGTGTGTGTCAGAGTAGTATTACTCCATAGAGTTTCAATGACGTATTTTTTGGAAGTACATTGCCAGAAGTGTCTTCTAAGGCTTCTGGGTTGCCTCAAACCTCCAACAGTTCAGTTAGTAGCTGAAAGCTTTAACTTTTGTACCACCCAGGGACTCCCAACAAATTATAGTCACAGTAAAAAGATTTCAGTAGAGTGACATTAGTTTATATAATACAGTTTCACTAAATATATTTTGTTAGGGAGGTTAACTAACTGATGATAAGTTGGACATTTTTCAGTGATTGGAGATTTTGAACATTATTCACTTCTAATAATACTAATCATTTTATATTAAAATACAAAATAGCCTGAGACTCTAGATATTATGATTCCAAACACTACATACAATTCTTGTATCAAAATGAAGCAAGCAAGGTAGGAGCCAAGATGGCAGAATAGACAGACGCTTCCGTCCAGCCCTCTTTACAACAGAGACCCAAAAAAACAAGTGAAACGACTATATTTGTGACAAGCTGGGAGCCCTGAGCATCAAAGGCAAGCCTAGACAACGAACTGAGGGGCAGGGGAAGGAAGAGACTGTTCAGAAGCGGAGAGAAGTTGCCGGACCTGAATCACGGGGAGGCCTCAGGCACCATTCCCAGAGCGGCTACGGTGGCGGCAGCTGCGGAAGTGGGCTGGTCCTAGTTCCGCCGCGGTTTCCTCAAGGAGAAGCAGCCAGCCACACAGTCCACTCACACCTCTGGAACCTGAGGAGAAGGGCGCTCTCGGAAAAAGCTAAGTACTTGCGTATATTTTACCCCACCCCACCACCCCCAACCCAGCTTCAGCGACTAAATCCCTAGGCCTGAGATAGACCCTGGTGAGCACCTGGAGCCATCCTCCCAGCCTTGGGGAAGGAAAAAATTTCCAACTGGGGGGAAAAGATAATTTGCTAGCTCCATTAACTGGGGGAGCTCCGGACAGAAACGGCTTCTGTCCAGGCATAAACCATCCGTGGACCTTGAGTACCTTTCCCTTCTGAATAGACCTGTGTGGGCCTATTTCGGGAGAATAGGCCCTTGTTGGGAAACTCCAACCATTTCAGCTGTGCGGTGGAGAGGTGGGTGTTTGACGTTTGACATTGCTTTGCCTATTAAACAAGGTCCTCACCTACCCACAACAGGGACCTAAGGACTGGTGGCTCCACTTGGGTCGCCCAGCCACCCGCGACAGGGGCCCAGGGATAACTGGTACCTCCCAGTCCTTACAACAAAATCTATGGGTGCCCATGGTCCCTCTGCAGAGCCCACCCACCAGCACACTCTAGGGAACACAGACGCATTTTCCTCAGAGACACTTGGAGGTTGGTTCTCAGCCCCCTGCCTTGTTCAGAGCATGACCCCCTGCTGCAATCAGATACGGTTATATACGCCAATCACCCCTGCCCTCCAAGACTGTAGGACAGAGCCTGTACCACACACTTGATCAGCTACCTGGAAACCTGAGCTGAATTCATACAAGAAAACTGAATGGACTCCTAGACTGATATACCTGATAACAGCTCTAGTCAGCTGGGGACAAGACACCAGAGCTCCAAAGGCAAAAATAATCAAGGTATCTCACTCAAGGAACCCATAGGGGTATATCAAAACAAAACAAAGCAAGCAGCTACAACACAGTAAGCAAGCATAAACTAATACAATAACTTAGAGATGGCTCGGAGACAACAGTCAATATCAAGTCACATAAAGAAACAGGCCATGATCACCTCATCAGGCTCTGAAAACAAAGAATCCAGGGATCTTTTAGGTGAAAGTGCATTCCTGGAATTACCAGATGCAGCATACAAAAGTTTAATATACAGAACCCTTCCAGACATCAGGAAGGAAATGAAGCAATATGCAGAACAAGCCAAGGAACACACAGATAAAACAACTGAAGAAATTAGAGAGATTATTCAGGAACATAATGAAAAGTTTAATAAGCTGGAAAAATCCGTAGACAGAAAGCAATCAGAAATTCAGAAGATTAACAATAAAATTGCAGAATTAGATAACTCAATACAAAGTCAGAGGAGCAGAATTGAGCAAGTAGAAGCTAGAATTTCTGAACTCGAAGATGAATCACTTGGCACTAATATATTTGAATAAAAATCACATAAAAGAATTTAAAAAAATGAAGAAACCTTGAGAATCATGTGAAATATCAAGAGAAATAACCTACGAGTGATGGGAGTGCCAGAACAGGGAGGGATAACAGAAAATACAGAGAAGATTGTTGAGGATTTGTTGGCAGAAAAGTTCCCTGATATTGTGAAAGATGAGAAGATATCTATCCAAGATGCTCATCAAACTCCACATAAGGTAGATCTTAAAAGAAAGTCACCAAGACATATTATAATCAAGCTTGACAAAACCAAAGATAAAGAGACAATTATAAGAGTAGCGAGGGATAAAAGAAAAGTCACCTACAAGGGAGAGCCAATAAGAATAAGCTCAGACTACTTGGTAGAAACCATGCAGGCAAGAAGGCAATGGGATGACATATTTAAAAAATAGAAGCAAAAAAAATTGCCTGCCAAGAACCATATATCCATCAAAACTGTCTCTTAAATATGAAGGTGAAATTAAGACATTTACAGATAAACACAAGTTGAGGGAATTCGTAAAAACCAAACCAAAACTACAAGAAATACTAAAGGGAGTTCTTTGGTTAGAAAATCAATAATATCAGGTATCGGCCCAAGACTAGAACACTGGGCAGAGCAACCAGAAGTAAACCCAGACAGGGAAATTCCAAAAAAAAAAAAAAAAAAGCAAGATTAAAAAAAAAAAAAAATGCCCAACACAGGGTAACGGCTATGTTATTATATAAAAGAAGACAACATTAAAATAATAAAGAGGGACTAAGTAATGTAATCATACACCTTCCATATGGAAAAGAAGATACGGTGATACAAAGAAATATGAGTTAGATTTAAATTTAGAAAAATAAGGATAAATAATAAGGTAACCACAAAGAAGACGAACTATCCTACTCATCAAAATAAAATACAAGGGAAAAATACAGACTCAGCAGAAAGAAAATCAACAAAAACAAATATGAGGAAAGGACAATATATAAAGAAAATCTACTCAGCACATAAAATCAAGTGGGAAGAAGAAACTGTCAACACAAAAAAAAAGACATCAAAATGATAGCACTAAATTCATACCTATCCATAATTACCCTGAATGTAAATAGACTAAATGCACCAATAAAGAGACAGAGAGTGGCAGAATGGATTAAAAAACAAGATCCGTCTATATACTGCCTACAAGAGACATGCCTTAGACTTAGAGACATAAACAAACTAAAACTCAAAGGATGGAAAAAAATATATCAAGCAAACAACAATCAAAAAAGAGCAGGAGTGGCAATATTAATTTCTGACAAAATAGACTTTAAAGTTAAATCCATCAGAAAGGATAAGGAAGGACACTATATAATGATTAAAGGGACAATACACCAAGAAGATATAACCATATTAAAAATTCATGCACCCAATGACAGGGCTGCAAGATACATAAAACAAACTCTATCAGCATTGAAAAGTGAGATAGACAGCTCCACAATAATAGTAGGAGACTTCAACACACCACTTCCGGTGAAGGACAGGACATCCAGAAAGCAACTCAATAAAGACACGAAAGATCTAAATGCCACAATCAACCAACTTGACCTCGTGGACATACACAGAACACTCCACCCAACAGCTACCAACTATACTTTCTTTCTAGTGCACATGGAACATTCTCTAGAATAGACCACATATTAGGTCATAAAGCAAGCCTTAGCAGAATCCAAAACACTGAAATATTACAAAGCATCTTCTCTGACCATAAGGCCATAAAAGTGGAAATCAATAACAGGAAAAGCAGGGAAAAGAAATCAAACACTTGAAAACTGAACAATACCCTGCTCAAAAAAGACTGGATTATAGAAGACATTAGGATGGAATAAAGAAATTCATAGAATCCAGTGAGAGTGAAAACACTTCCTATCAGAATCTTTGGGACACAGCAAAAGCAGTGCTCAGAGGCCAATTTATATCAATAAATGCACATATCCAAAAAGAAGAGAGGGCCAAATCAAAGAACTGTCCCTACAACTTGAACAAATAGAAAGAGAGCAATAAAAGAAACCCACAGGCACCAGAAGAAAACAAATAATAAAAATTAGAGCTGAGCTAAATGAAATAGAAAACAAAAAAAACAATTGAAAGAATTAACATGACCAAAAGCTGTTTTTTTGAAAAACTCAACAAAATTGATAAATCATTGGCCAAACTGACAAAAGAAAAGCAGGAGAGGAAGGAAATAACCCAAATAAGAAATGAGACGGACGATATTACAACAGACGCAACTGAAATTAAAAGAATCATATCAGATTACTATGAAAAACTATACTCAAACAAATTTGAAAACCTAGAAAAAATGGATGAATTCCTACAAACACACTACCTACCTAAACTAACACAAACAGAGGTAGAACAACTAAATAGACCCATAACAAAAGAAGAGATTGAAAAGGTAATCAAAAAACTCCCAACAAAAAAAAAAGCCCTGGTCCGGACAGCTTCACTGCAGAGCTCTACCAAACTTTCAGAGAAGAGTTAACACCACTACTACTAAAGGTATTTCAGAGCATAGAAAAGGATGTAATACTACCAAATTCATTCTATGAAGCCACCATATCCCTGATACCAAAACCAGGTAAAGACATCACAAGAAAAGGAAATTATAGACCTATATCCCTCATGAACATAGATGCAAAAATCCTCAACAAAATTCTAGCCAATAGAATTCAAGAACATATCAAAAAAAAATAATTCACCATGACCAAGTTGGATTCATACCAGCTATGCAGGGATGGTTCAACATTAGAAAAACAATTGATATAATCCACCACATAAATAAAGCAAAAGACAAGAATCACATGATTTTATCAATTGATGCAGAAAAGGCATTTGACAAAGTTCAACACTCATTCACGATAAAAACTCTCAGCATAATAGAAATAGAAGGAAAATTTCTCAACATAATAAAGGGCATTTATACAAAGCCAACAGACAACATCACCCTAAATGGAGAGAGCCTGAAAACGTTCCTATTGAGATTGGGAACCAGACAAGGATGCCCTTTATCACCACTCTTATTCAACATTGTGCTAGATGTCCTAGCCAGAGCAATTAGGCTAGATAAAGAAATAAAGGGCATCCAGATTGGCAAAGAAGAAGTAAAAGTATCTCTATTTGCAGATGACATGATCTTATACACAGAAAACCCTAAGGAATCCTCCAGAAAACTACTGAAACTAATAGAAGACTTCAGCAGATAAACATACAAAAATCAGTTGGATTCCTCTACACCAACAAAAAGAACATCGAAGAGGAAATCACCAAATCAATGCTATTTACAGTAGCCCCCAAGGAGATAAAATACTTAGAAATAAATCTTACCAGAGATGGAAAAGAATTATACGAAGAAAACTACAGTACACTTCTGCAAGAAACCAAAAGAGACTTACATAAGTGGAAGAACATACCTTGCTCATGGATAGGAAGACTTAACATTATAAAAATGTCTATTCTACCAAAAGCGATCTATACATTTAATGTGATTCTGATCCAAATCCCAACGACATTCTTCAATGAGATGGAGAAACAAATCACCCATTTCATATGGAAGGGAAAGAGGCCCCGGATAAGCAAGGCATAACTGAAAAAGAAGAACAAAGTGGGAGGCCTTACTTTACCTGATTTTAGAACCCATTATACTGCCACAATAGTCAAAACAGCCTAGTACTAGTACAGCAACAGATACATGGACCAGTGGAACAGAATTGAGAATCCAGACATAAATCCATTCACATATGAGCAGCTGATATTTGGCAAAGGCCCCAAAACAGTTAAATGGGGGAAAAGACAGTCTTTTTAACAAATGGTGCTGGCATAACTGGATATCCATCAGCAAAAAAATGAAACAAGACCCAAAGCTCACTCCATGCACAAAAACTAACTCAAAATGGATCAAAGACCTAAATATAAAATCTACAAGAATAAAGATCATGGAAGAAAAAATAGGGGCAACGTTAGGAGCCCTAATACATGGCATAAACAGTACAGAAAACATTATAAAGAACGTAGAAGAAAAAGTAGATAACTGGGAGCTCCTAAAAATCAAACACTTAAGCTCATCCAAAGACTTCACCAAAAGAGTAAAAAGGCCACCTACAGACTGTGAAAAACTTTTTAGCTATGACATTTCTGATCAGCGCCTGATCTCTAAAATCTACATAATACTGCAAAAACTCAACTGCAAAAAGACAAATAACACGGTTAAAAAATTGGCAAAAGATATGAATAGACACTTCACTAAAGAAGACATTCAGATAGCTAACAGGTATATGAGGAAATGTTCACGATCATTAGCCATTAGATAAATGCAGATCAAAACTACAATGAGATTTCATCTCACTCCAACAAGGCTGGCATTAATCCAAAAAATACAAAATAATAAATGTTGGAGCAGCTGTGGAGAGAGTGGAACACTTCTGCACTGCTGGTGGGAATGTCAAATGGTACAACCAGTTTGGAAATGGATTTGGCACTTCCTTAAAAAGCTGGAACTAGAACTACCATACGATCCAGCAATCCCACTCCTTGGAATATATCCTAGAGAAATAAGAGCCTTTACACGAACAGATATATGCACATCCATGTTTATTGCAGCACTGTTTACGATAGCAAAAACATGGAATCAACCAAGGTGCCCATCAACGGATGAACAGATAAATAAATTATGGTATATTCACACAATGGAATACTACGCATCAATAAAGAACAGTGAAAATCTGTGAAACATTTCATAACATGGAGGAAACTGGAAGGCATTATGCTCAGTGAAATTAGTTGCAAAAGGACAAATATTGTATAAGAGCACTATTATCAGAACTAGAGAAATAGTTTAAACTGAGAAGAAAACATTCTTTTGTGGTTACGAGGTGGGGAGGGAGGGAAGGTGGGAGAGGGGTATTCACTAATTAGATAGTAGATAAGAACTATTTTAGGTGAAGGGAAAGACAGCACACAGTACAGGGGAGGTCAGCGCAATTGGACTAAACAAAAAGCAAAGAAGTTTCCTGAATAAACTGAATGCTTCAAAGGCCAGAGTAGCAGAGGCAGGGGTCTGGGGCCCATGGTTTCAGGGGACATCTAAGTCACTTAAAAAATAATAAAATCTATTAACAAAACATTCTGCATCCCACTTTGAAGAGTGGCGCCTGGGGTCTTAAACGCTAGCAAGCAGCCATCTAAGGTGCATCAATTGGTCTCAACCCACCTGGATCAAAGAAGAATGAAGAACACCAAGGGCACAAGGCGATTACGAGCCTAAGAGACAGAAAGGGCCACATGAACCAGCGAGTACGTCATCCTGAGACCAGAAGAACTAGATGGTGCCCAGCTACAACCGATGACTGTCCTGACAGGGAACACAACAGAGAGCCCCTGAGGGAGCAGGAGAGCCTTGGGATGCAGACCCCAAATTCTCATAAGACCAGACTTAATGGTCTGACTGAGACTAGAAGGACCCCGGTGGTCATGGCCTCCAGACCTTCTGTTGGCCCAGGACAGGAACCACTCCCCAAGCCAACTCTGCAGACATGGATTGGACTGGACAATGGGTTGGAGAGGGCTGCTGGTGAGGAGTGAGCTTCTTGGATCAGGTGGACACTTGAGACTATGTTGGCATCTCCTGCCTGGAGGGGAGATGAGAGGGTGGAGGGGGTTAGAAGCTGGCGAAATGGACACGAAAAGAGACAGTGGAGGGAGAGAGCGGGCTGTCTCATTAGGGGGAGAGTAATTGGGAGTGTGTAGCAAGGTGTGTTTGGGTTTTTGTGTGAGAGACTGAGTTGATTTGTAAACTTTCACTTAAAGCACGATGAAAATTATTAAAAAAAAAATGAAGCAAGCAAATATTTCATCACAGTTCAGCTATGATGCACGGACAGGAGCACAGAGCCCAAAGAGTAGATACAAATCCTGGTTCTATCACTTAGGATGTCTTCAGCTTCTTCTTCTGTGAAGGAGTGGAATATGCCTCCTCGCATTGTGGTGAGAATAACATGAAATAATGAACATAAGGAATCTGTCAAATAGGAGATACTTCCATCTCAATATTTTTAAATCCAAAAAAAAAAAGCAAACGTAAGATGAATACCAAAGGGAGGGGAAAAAAAATTCAATAATTTAAAATATTAGCATAAGTTAGTCAAATCTCAATTATACCAAGTTTAAGTTTTATGACCAACAATCAAATAATTCCAAAGAAATAATAGGTACACTGTTAACATATCTGATATCAAACATGTTTTAAAACAACTGGTCTACGTTTTACGGAATTGTGACTTGGTCTTGTTGAAATTGCTATCATAACATGGCCTGATTTATACACGCTGTCTTGAGAGATCCTGACATGACTGTGCCCACCAAAATGAGATTTTCCAGTGTAACCCAGTGCTCTGATGAATAAAGAGAGCCAAAAAATTCCCACCACCTCTACCTCCCTGGTATTTTTCTGAGTAATTGTTTTCAGTGCTGGTATTGATCACAAGAATTTAGATCAAGATAAAATCGTACAAAATGTTTTCAGCAGCAATACATTCTTAAATTTTGTGTTTGATTTTTCTTTTAACCACATATTTTGCCCTCCCCCTCCCACACACACACACACAAAAAGGGTTTTCTGTGTTTCTGGAGGGTGGATCATTTCATGCTACGAAGTTGTATGTTAAATGACTAAAGAAGTGAAGTGTCGGGAGAATGTTACCATGGTTGTAATATTAACAAAGCAGCTTTTCTGTCTCCTTTTAAAATGCTATTTAAATTATAAAGGCTTGATTCTGAATCCTGGAACTAGAAATCTGGCAAGTGCTAGGAAATGGTACTCTTAAGAAGTAGAATTCATTCTGCACACAAGGGATCACCCATTGTAATAAAGGGCTTAGCTTTAATAGTGAGCATTGTAATTAGGAGTAGAGCAAGGAAATAGTAAGAACATCATAAAAGGTATTAAGGACAAGTCTAAATACAAAATATAGATTTTAAGCAAGGGTAATTTGATCGTATTTGATAAGTCAGGCACACAAGAAGCACCTTCACTTCTAAGGTAAAGAAAGGTTACACTTACTTGCATAGCTTTTCTCCAATGATGTTTCTGTAACATGAGCATTTTTATAGAGAGCAATGTGATGTTTTCTGGTAGGAAAAAACTGACAACATGTAAACCCAAATTCCAATATTAAAGTATTCTTCTGATCCGGTAGACCCTGATTTTTTAATTCGTTTAAGATTAGACAAAACAAACCAATTAGTAACAATAGGTCTATGGATTGTGCAGATTTATTTCCACAGAAAAATGCAATAGGCTTAAACGTAACCTTAAAAGGATAGATATAAAGCAACCTGTAGCCCATTGCTGTCAAGTTGATTCTGATAAAGCAAGCTATGAAAGCGTTAAGTAGGTTTTGTCACACCGTGCAGTATATGGTGTAGAAATATTTGGCTGCTTAATATAGATTTGCAGGGGTCCTTTTGCATTTTAATATAGAATCTTGATTTCAGCCCTTCGCTTTAAAGAGACTCCCAGAAACCCAACCCAGTGCCTTCGAGTCGATTCCGACTCATAGCGACCCTATAGGACAGAGCAGAACTGCCCCATAGAGTTTCCAAGGAGTGCCTGGTGGATTCGAACTGCTGACCCTTTGGTTCCCAGCTGTAGCACTTAACCACTAAGCCACCAGGATTTCCTTTAAAGAGACTAGGTGCTAGAAATCAATTAGTGTTCACCAAACTCAAAAGACACCTACGTTTCAGTTGGAAAAGCAATTTCTTTGTAATTGTAGGTATATGTAGCAACAATAATTAAAATGGACCATTTTCTTGAGGAATTCTAGAAGTTATTTAGTGGGTGCATAGGTTCTGCAGACATGCAGACTGATATTCATAAAGTTACTTGAGGGCTTGTTTTCCTTTTAAAGAGAGGACAGAAAAGTATCGTGGCCACCTGATTGATTGTCTAGTCATTTGAATCACAGTGTTCTGTGACCAAGACGCTGCTGGAGTCATACTGAAAAATTATCATTTTACTAGTCTATGGATATAACTATCCCATTAGAATGCCTTGTGCACATTGTAGATTGATTACATTTTAGAATGTAATCATCCTGGTTAAACTTGTGAAGTATCCCAGTGCCTTCATTGAAACTTGAGAGAGGTTTGAACCAATAATAATATTTAGAAAAAATAAATCCAGATCTTATGGAAGATAAATGTGTAAATTAGCTATTGTTACGGCTCCTACTGAAAGATCCACTCAGAGCTCTTTAATATAGACTTCTATTATGGTGGTTCTATATCACCTACCGTGTTATTGACAACTGTTCATTAGAACATGCCACATTTCAAATTTTACATAGTCTTTTCTTGGAGATTTATAGTACACATTAATGTTAAAGTTCAGAGTAACTCTGTCGGGCAAGTATGACAGTTTATTTTGAAAATCTAGCTCATTTTGTATTGCAAATTCATCTTAATCTTTCTCAGTTAATGACCTTTAATAAAGATAGTTTTCCTGGTCATTTTAATATAATAAAACATTCTGGGTCACCGTTAGTTATAAAAAGCAGTTTTTAAAACAAGTCTCCACTCAGAAAATAAAACGTCTGTGCACACATAAGAAACCCTGGTGGTGTAGTGGTTAAGAGCTACAGCTGCTAACCAAAAGGATGGCAGCTGCAACCCTCTGGGGCAGTTCTACCCTGTCCTATAGGATCACTATGAGTGGGAATCAACTGGACGGCAGTAGGTTTGTTTGTTTGTTTCTTTGTTTTATTCACACATGATCGCCAAAATTCTAAACTTGACTTAACATTAATTCTTCTCCCCTGGTAGTGCAGAGTTTAAAGTGCTCAGCTGCTAGGTCAGCAGTTCGAACTCACTAGTTTCTCCATGGGAGAAAGATGTGGCAGTTGACTTCCCTGTGGGGTCGCTATGAGTCAGAATAAACTTGACGGAGAGGGTTTGGTTTTTTGGTTTATGGTGACCAAATGGAGCCCTGGTGACACAGTGGTTAAGTGCTATGGCTGCTAACCAAAAGGTCAGCAGTTTAAATCTACCAGCTGCTCCTCGGAAACCCTATGGGGCAGTTCTACTCTGTCTACATGGTCACTATGAATCGAAATCGACTCTATGGATGTGTTTTATCATAACCAAGGCCTAGTGTAAAGAAGCGGCTAAGGGGTGGCAGGGGAGCTCCATTTCCTAGCTGCTATTTTTTATGAGCTTGGCCTCCACCTGGTAGTGGTACAGAGGGCAAGAGAAGGAAAAGATGGTTGTTTCTTGGATGCTTGATTAGGGAAGGGTGAGTGGATAGTGGATCATGTCTTAGATAGTCTAAGCTGACTCAGGGAGAGATTTTTTGTGTTAATTAGAGATTTTTTCCTGGGCTGTTTTCTTATGCACCAGATACATCTCTATTCCATGTGATAACATACTGCCTGTTGCTTCCATGGCCCGGGGTAGCATTTTGCATTTGCTTCCCCAACACCATCTAAGGTACTCCAAGAGAATACTGAAATCCTATGTGCTTCGTGGATGACCCATGGGTGGTATAAAAGGTTAATGCGCTTCTCTGCTAAGTAAAAGGTCAGAGGTTTGAATTCATTCAGAGGCACCTGAGATTAAACGTCTGGTGATTACCAAAACATCAGACCTTATAAACTCTGTGGAGTACAGTTGTGCTCTAACACATATCGGGTCACCATTAGTTGAAACTGATTTGACCATAATTGGTTTTGTGTGCTTTAGGCCAGCCTTACCAGATGTAACTAAGTCAGTTAAAATCTTGCCTTAAAATGTCACTTCGTTTTTTTAATGCTTTTACTGTATGTCTCTTGTTTTATATTTCATTGCAAAATTTATCTCATATTGTTACATATTTGGCTAAATATATACAAAATCATCTCTGGAAATTCTGCTGTTCTTATGAGAGCCTCAAAAAGGAAGTTCAGTGAGTTAGAAGTACTTAGAAACATTTCTCAAAAACCTTTGTCAACATACCTGCTTAATCTTGATATCAATCCCATGTTTCCCATCAAACAACGATAATGCCTGTATTTAGATCATCTAAATCCCAGAACTGTGAGCACCTAACTCACTGAAAAATCTCATTTCTTTTCACTTTGTCTGCTCAGAGCTGGTATTTATTTCTCAGTGCCCTTTCATAAGGGGCAGTCAATTATTTTACAACGTATTTATTAATTTTTTTTACTTATATTTCACATTTATTAGGCACTATGTTATTAAAAAATCTGTTAGTTTTTATTTTAGTCTATTGCTGGACAAAAATATTAAGGGATTTGTAAAAAGCTTAGTTATTGCTATAATTTTTCTTACTGTTTAGCAGCGGACACAGAGAAAAATCTACTGTTTCTTTGTTTCTAAAGAGAAATTAAAAAGGGAAGGCATGAAAGAGGACATGTGCGAATTCAGTGCCTCTATAAATTGATAGCTGGAAATCAGAAGTGTACTTGGCTAGCTTTTTATGATGGGTATAACAAGTGACAGGCCATTCAAAGGTTGAAGGAAGGGAGATAATGAAAACTTAAATTAGAATAGCTTCCAAAACAGACTGACAGTACTGTTCACAGCAAATTAAAAAGGGATTGACAATGGGAGAGGAAATGGAAGCCTGGAATTCGAGATGAGAATTTTTTAATCATCTGGCATTTTACTTCATGGATAAAATCTTATTCAGATTTCTCCCTAAAGATACAGAGGCATTTAAAAGATATTTTTAGAATCTTATTAAAAGGAGAAATATTTTAAATGGGCTAAAGGATTATTTGAAAGGATTAAGGACTATTTTCTTTCAAGATATGAAGATCTGATTTTAAAAGGATGGGTCTGAGCTATATAAATGTTCAGATTGAAATTGAAATTTATTGTCATTGGATCAAATCAAGTCATATATAATTTTTAACTTATTGAATAATACATGACTTTTTTTAATGCTACTTGAGTTATGTAGTATTGTGCAACCAAGTGTCTTGCTACATAGAATAACATTGTTAGTGTCATGTGAAAATTTTGTTTTTACTTTTTCCTTGCAAATGATATTAACTTGAAGCTGAGGATTATAGGCTCCCATGGACACTGGGACCATTGATTATCTTATATTCACCCAGACTGGAACACGACTGAAGAAATGTCCCATTACCACACTTTTAGATTGTGAAGAGCAGTTGTTGTTTCTGTAGTTTCTTGATAGTCATCCCCATGGTGTGGAAATATATCAGCAGTGGTTAGGCAACGTTGGCTAAAGAGCGAGAGTCCTCAGGAGGGCTACATAGGTAGTTGGTGGAAGGCTTTATATTTGAAATAATATAATTTTCTTTGGGCTCCCCAAATTTATCAGTTCCAGGCCCACAAAACCAGGCTTAGCAGTTTGTATTGTATTACACAGGCAGGATGTAGGAGATACCGCTTTTAATTTTTCTAAAAGAAAATACGAGTAAAACTTAACAGGCGGTACTTTTTTTATGGCATATTCTCTTACCCTAGCTTGGAATTCTTCTGTCTTTCACTTCCCTCTACATGGCCTGGAAAACAACTCTTCAATTCTTCCCTACTTGACTGAAATGGCTACTCTGGGTTGCTGTCCTTACATTGGTCAGGAAAAGCTTACTCTCCTTTCTCTGTAGAGATACCACTTAGTCCTTATCTGGATATTAGCATTTATTACCTTGTTTTAAAATACCCATTTATGCTTGTCTCCTCTAATGGACTTTACATCCTTAGCTATAAGGATAGTATGTAATTTATCTTTGCTTTTACACAAAAGATATTCCGTAAATAAACATTTGGAGTCAGGAAAAGAAATTGGTAAGGTACTACGTAGTACATACAAGAGGAAATGAGGATCTTACATAGACAACCAGTTAAATCAGATTTGACCAAAACATTTTATCTATAAGAAAAATCTAAGCTTTTTAAATTGTTGTTATGTGTTCAAATAGCAGAGAAAAACCTTCCATATCAACATTCATACCAATCATTTCCTATGATTATACATCTATCTTGACATTCACATAAAACATCTATCGAAGTCCATTTAAACTTATACAAAGTGAATTATGAAAATATGCCATGCACTCTTACCTATTATTTTAGAAAGATCAAACCTTCTGTTTATTATCCTCTATCTTTTTTATTCTTTTCACTGCCTTCATATATAATAAGAGATTATCATTATTTGGCTGTCTAGTTAATAGTGTCCATTGAAAGAAAGTTAATCTCTTCATTAAAATAATTATTTTAAAATATTTTAAATCACCTATAGATCTTGCCATTCCTGCAGAGGAGCATAAAAGTCAATAAATATTGATGCAATTACTATACAAATATAATACTGATTGTGCTTTGGAAGCAGTGAACTAGAACCATTCCGCCAATACAAAGCAGGAGTTTCTAATGCTGGGTTCAGTTAAAATTGTCTAGCAAAATAAAGAATTGTTTGCTTTTTTACTCTCACAAAGATGCAAATTATAAACATAAACAGATTATATTTTTCAAAGAAACTGCTGTACTTTTTAATGACCTAATGATATTTAAAAAAAAAAAAAATTTTTTTTTTTTTTTTTTAAAGAAAGAAAATTATGCCTCTTAATGAACTGATAAAGAAGTTTTATGATCTGGTAAATTGGTTGTTAACATACACACTCAAATTTATATTTATTGTCCCAGTTATATGGGACAAAGTTGTTGCTGTCACATGCAGATGACCTTATTGCTACATGAAATCACTTCATCTGAATATATATCTTAAATTGTTATTATATTAAATAATTATTATATTATAAATAATGAATACATGACCTCTATGATTTATGGGTTGGAAAAGCCTAAATGTTCACTAATTAAAAGCTCCCAAGTTCATCATAAAAATTTATACTGATGAAAACAAAATGCATCTAGACAAAGCCTTTTGACTGATAGAGTGCTTGAAATCCTATTCTTGTCCCTAAAGTTGTAGTGCTTTTAGTGAGTTTGCTCCCTCCTCTGTAAACTCTTCCTGCTGCTTTTCCTTTAATATTAATCTGTGACCCATTATGTTCTGCTGTACAGCACGTGAGTTTTCCTTAATGGTGTCAAACTGCTTTCTTAAAACAATTCTTGCTGTTAAAACCTTCTCTTAGAAGTCCCAGTTTCCTCAATTTCTTATCTGATATTTGTTGTTCTTAAAAGGATATTGTGGGTTATTTTTTAAAGATTCATGAAAGATTTTCCAAAGGAAAAAAAATTAATGAGGAGTTTATAACATTCCAACTATACAGTACATTAGATAGCCTTTGATATAAATGGAGACTGAATCAACAAATAAATCATTAAGAGGTATGAAATGAAATTTTAAATATTGTAGAAGGAAAATAATGGTATTCCAATGAAGATTTAGCAAAAAAAAATTATGGAAAATTTGCCATTTGTAATAATATAATATGTATAATAATACCTCAAAGGACTGTTATGAGGATTAAAATAAACTGTATGTAAAATAATAGACCACTCTTAGATGACTGTTAATCCAAAATCTATCTTACCTATTAGCAGACTTATATTTCATGTGAGAAAATAGGTATAACTTATTTTGATTTAGTCACTCTAATGAGAAATTGTCATTTACTACAAGTTCTTTAGATGGAATTATATATATATACACACACACATATATATGTGTGTATATATATATAGTCTCTTTTTCAATCAGTCATTGAGTAAAAATTTTTTCATTCATTGAGTAAAAAAATCAATGCTCTAATAAATATAAAACAGTAAATTTGGTGGATATACAATTAAAATTTTTTTTCTAATTAAATTAGAATATTTCATATTGACCAGATTATTTTCATAGTTCTTTTAGCGCAGTTATTAAAGTATCCTAAATTGTGTATGAACATGAATTTTAGTAGCTGATTTTGAGATATGCTTTAATATTTTAATGAATAGACTGTGAATTTGAATATGAAATCATATTTTCTTTGAGGACCTTTAACTTCTTAATATGCAGCCTTTCATTGAGTAATAAATTGTACATCTTAGCATTCATAAAGATTTCAAATACTGGTTGAAGTTCAATTAACTTTACTAAAAATACGACAATAAAAACAAAATGTCATTTTGTTACCATAGAGCCAGTTCAAGTGGATTAGTGGAAACCCTGGTGACGTAGTGGTTAAGAGCTATGGCTGCTAACCAAAAAGGTCAGCAGTTCAAAACCACCAGGCACTCCTTGGAAACCATATGGGACAGTTCTACTCTGTCTTATAGGGTCACTATGAATCAGAATCAACTCAATAGCAACAGGCAGTGGATAAGTTCAATTAACTGTATACCTGGGGGATTTAAGTATATTTTACTCATAGGGCATTTTGTTTAGACATACACACACACACACACATACACACACACACACACACTTCTTAAAAGAAAGTGCTGAGCATGAAAATTATTTCTATTTCTATGTATTCTAAGAACAACTAAATATATGTGTCTTAGGCTGGGCTCTTTAGAGAAGCAAAAACCATTAAAGCATATAAATATATACCTAGAGAGAGATTTATATTGAGGAAATGGCTCATGCAGTTGTAGAGGCTGGAATGTCTCAAGTCCTTGAGGCAGGATAGAGACTTCTCCTGACTCACGTAGCCACAGGGGCTGGCGAACCCAAGACAGGCAGGTCAGAGAGTAGGGCTCTTGCTTGCAGACTGCAAAGATCGATGAGTCCCAAGATCAGCAGGCAAAACCACAGGTAATCTGGTAGCTCAAGTCCCAAGAACCGGAGGTCAGATAGAGAGATCCAGCTGCAGGATCCAGAATGAGCAAAATCCCCCAAGCCTTGCCAGAGTATCCACTTATATTCAATACAGGCCACATGCCCAAGGAAACTCCCTTTCAACTGATTGGCTGTTCACAGCCGATCCTATCATGGAGGTGATCACATAATATCAGATTTCATCATGGAAGTGATCACAACATCATACGACTATCAAACCACTGAGAGTCATGGCCCAGCCAAGTTGACACACAACCTCAAACATCACAATACGCGTACCAAATCCTAATTTATTTATTTTTTTAATTGTATAACTGGTATCAATTGATTAAAAAAAAGAGTAGGAGAAAATCACAATAGAAAATAAAGCTGTTCAATAACTGGAACTTGTGTATTATTATGTCTTATCGGAACTGTGTATTTTTAATTATGTACGAAGGTAGTTAAAGGGGGTTTATACTGTACAATAGCATATCCACAGTATTTTAATATCTATCTGTCAAGAATTTCAATAAATGGTCAAACTTAGCTCTCTCTTATCCAAAACAGGCCTTTTGCTCCATTCAGAACAGTCTTCTCCATGGACCTATGTTTCTTACATTCCTGTCTTTGTATCTTTTCTAGTGTTGCTCTTCTTGCACCCTTCCACCTGAAGCATTTATAAAGGAAATGCAGTGGATTTTTTAGTTCATAGGTTATTTTTCTCATGAAATTAAGAATATTTATTAATAGGGATTTTATTGCTAAACCATGTCTGATTCTCTCCTTTGGATATATATGAGGATTATGCAGTGGGTAAGAGGTCAGCTGCTAACACAAAGGTTGGCAGTTTGAATCCACCAGCCACTCCTAGGAAACCCTATGGGTCAGTTCTACTCCGTCCTCTAGGGTCACTATGAGTTGGAGTCGACTCCAGGGTGGCATGTTTTTTTTTTGGTTTTGGTTTTCCCACTTACAACAGGATGGAGACACATGGCTAGTGCTGGCCATTGGGTTATGGGTTGAAGTGTTATCAGGGATTTAGAATCTGGTGAACTTCATTGCTAGCACTAAACTCAAAACCAAAGCCATTGCTGTCTGATCAATTCCAACTCATATAGACCCTATGGGATAGGGTAGAAATGCCCCTATGGGGTTTCCAAGGCTGTAATCTTTCTGGAAGAAGATTGCCACATCTTTCTCCCACGGAGCGGCTGGTAGGCTGGAACCGCCAACCTTCTGGTTAGCAGTCAAGCGTTTTAACCACTGTGCCACCAGGGCTAGCATTAGACCCTCTGAAACTCTTTTCTTGCCCCATGACCACTGCTATTAAAAAATGAAAGCCTCTATCAGTTCAGGTCCCCAGTTAGAAGGTAGACATATTGAGAAGACCACCCCTTCTTCCATACCTAGATTCTACCACCAATGAGCAATGGTTTGCAGGATGAGCAAACAAAAAAACCCAAAACACTTAGCTAGTTTAAGCCACTGATATCATATATTTATGCATATAAATATACACACAGATATATTTTTTATATTTCTGCCTAACTAATCTTCCTGAAATATCACTGTTCATCTTACTGTGGGACCACCATTAAGCTTATAAAATGATTAATTATTTGATTCAAATCTGGTATCCTTTGCTTCTTAGGATTTTTCCCAAATTTAAAAAATAAAAATTGAAATCTAAAGTTTTATTTCCAAAATAAATCTTAAGACTAAAATTTTTTACCAAATCTAAAGGCATTTATCAAGCAGCTATTACTTATTCCTTATTACTTACTCCAAAATAAATGTTATTTCCTTTCTCTTATTCTCAATCTTCCATTCTTGTTCATTTTCTCCTTAATTCAGATTTTTAAAATATGGCAATTTAGGAAAAACAGAAGCCCACAGTTTACTCTCTTAGAGGTTGGATGATTGATTTAACTCTGATGGTTTTAAATCTATATTTTTGCTCATTTTCAAGTCATCAGGCAGATCAGAATATCATATAAATAGATTTCACATGCTTTATAAGATTCAAAATTATCTGTTACCTGCAATATTATAAGTAGCCTGCCCATTGACAGAATCACACTGCTAGTAATTTGTGACAAAATTTAGTTAAGCTTACATGTACTCTAAAGTCAGTAGGATAGAGGCCAAATTCATGAGGGGGATAGATTCTTTAAACGTGGTTTAGTAGGCTGGAGGGGGGAGGGGGGAGAGAGAATATTTAAATTGCCATTAAAATATGACATTTTTGCCATTCAGAGGACCATATCACCTATTATAATGCCATAGCAGTAATTAGAGTTTTGAATATTTTTCTTTAATTCTTTTAATGAAGGATCAGATCTGAATGGAAATTGAAAACAGTTACAGATTACAAATGATTCAAGTAGGAATATAATGTGTCTTACACTGATTTTCAATGAAGCAATAAAGTATATTTTGAAAGGTCCTTTGGGAAATTATATGTTTTCATGTCTTGTCAATTTCATCTGTCCTAGGGTTTTTTACTTGTGTTCATTTGTTGAATTTCTGGTTAAAGAAAATGCAGAAGGTTGATGTGACCTATCATTATCTACATGCCTCCCTAATACTATGAGCATGCTGAGTTCAGCCCTTTATATGATGGCAAAGGTGTGGGAGATACTGGTGCAGTAAAAGTTAAGAATTCTGTCTGACTGAGGCTAGAAGACGTACTGTATTTCATAAATCTTTTCTGTTGATAATGTCTAGATGATATGTGCGAAAAAGCAGTTTTATTCTGTGGATTTCCATGTGCGAAAAGCAGTTTAATTCTGTGGATTTGCATTTTTTTGTTAGTGTATAAAAACTACAAATTTAATATATTTATATATTGTAGTATACATAAGTGTCTCTCAGGATAAGAGTCTATAAAGGAATGTTATTGTTGTTAGGTGCCCTCGAGTCAGTTCCAACTCATAGCAACCTGTGTACAACAGAACAAAACACTGTCTGGCCCTGCGTCATCTTCACAATTGTTGTTATGCTTGAGCCCATTGTTGCAGCACTGTGTCAATCCATCTCTTTGAGGGTCTTCCTCTTTTTCACTGACCATCTACTTTACCAAGCATGGTGCTCCTCCTGAGGCACAGGTCCTCCTGATAGCATGTTTGAAGTATGTGAGACAAAGTCTCACCATCCTTGCTTCTAAGGCACATCCTGGCTGTATTTCTTCCAAGACAGATTTGTTTGTTCTTCTGGCAGTCCATGCTATATTCAATTTTCTTTGCCAATACCATAATTCCAAGGCATCAATTTTCCTTCAGTCTTCCTTACACATTGTCCAGCTTTTGCTTGAATACGAGGCAATTGAAAATTAACATGGCTCGGGCCAGGTGCACCCTACTCCTTAAAGTGACATCTTTCCCTTTTAACACTTTAAAGAGGCCTTTTGCAGCAGATTTGCCAATGCAATGTGTCATTTGATTTCTTGACTGATGCTTCCATGGGCGTTGATTACGGATCCAAGTACAGTAAAATCCTTCACAACTTCAATCCATTCTCTCTTTATCATGATGTTACTTGTTGGTCCAGTTGTGAGGATTTCTGTTTTCTTCATGTTGAGATGTAATCCATACTGAAGGCTGTAGTCTTTGATCTTCATTCAAGTCCTCTTCACGTTCGGCAAGCAAGGTTATGTCATCTGCATATCCTTAATGAGTCTTCCTCCAATCCTGATGCAACACTCTTCCTCAAATAGGCCAGCTTCTCAGATTACTTGCTCAGCATACAGATTGAAAATTTTTGGTGAAAGGATACAACCCTGACACAAAGCTTTGCTGATTTTAAGCCACGCAGTATCCCCTTGTTCTGTTTGAACAACTGCTTCTTGATCTATGTCCAAGTTCCTTATGAACACAATTAAGTGTTCTGGAGTTCCCATTCCTTGCATTTTTATCCATAGTTTGTTATGATCCACACAGTCTAATGTCTTAGCATAGTCAATAAAACACAGATGAACATCTTTCTGGGATTCTCTGCTTTCAGCCAAGATCCATCTGACATCAGCAATGGTATTCCTAGTTCCACGTTGTCTTTAGAATCCAACTTGAATGTCTTGACAGGTGCCTGTCGATGTAATGCTGCAAACTTTTTTGAATGATCTTCAACATAATTTTGTGTGTGATATTAATGATATTGTTCAATAATTTCTGCATTCTGTTGGATCACCTTTCTTTGAAATGAGCACAGATATGGATCTTTCCCAGTCGGTTGGCCAGGAAGCTGTCTTTCAAATATCTTGGCATAGCTTAGTGAGTGCTTCCAGCGCTGCATCTGTTTGTTGAAACATCTCAGTTGGTATCCCATCAGTTCCTGGAGCCTTGTTTTTCACCAATGCCTGCAGTGCAACTTGAACGTTTTCCTTCAGTACCATCGGTTCTTGATCATATGCTACCTCCTGAAATATTTGAAAGTCGATCAGTTCTTTTTGGTACAGCGACTCTGTGTATTCCCTACATCTTCTTTTGGTACTGCCTGTGTTGTTTAGTATTGTCTCCATGGAATCCTTTAATATTTCAATATTGCGATTTTCTTTTGGGTTCTTTCAGCTTGAGAAACGCCAAGCATGTTCTTCCCTTTTGGTTTTCTAACCCTAGGTCTTTGTACATTTCATTATAGTACTTTGTCTTCTTGAGCTGCCCTTTGAAACCTTTTGTTTAGCTCTGTTATTTCATCGCTTCTGTTTGCTTTAACTACTCTGTTCAAGTACAAGTTTCTGAGTCTCTTCTGATACCCGTTTTGGTCTTTTCTTTCCTGTCTTTTTAATAATCTCTTGCTTTCTTCATGTATGATGCCCTTAATGTCATCCTACAACTTATCTGGTCTATGGTCATTAGTGATCAGTGAGTTAAAACTACTCTTGAGGTATCTCTAAATTCAAGTGGAGTATACTCAATGTCATACTTTGGCTCTCAAGGACCTGCTCTAGTTTTCTTCAGCTTTAATTTGAACTCGCATATGAGCAACTGTTGGTCTGTTCCATAGTTGGCTTCTGGCCTTATTCTGACTGATAATATTGAGCCTCTCCATTGTCTCTTTCCACAGGTGTAGTCAATTTGATTCCTATATATTCCATCTGGCAGTCTTCACTTGTATAGTTGATGTTTATGTTGTTGAAAAAAGGTATTTGCAGTGAAGAAGTCATTGGTCTTACAAAATTCTACCATGTGGTCTCTGACATTGATTTTGTCACCAAGGCCATATTTTACAGCTACCAATGTTTCTTTTTTGTTTCCAACTTTCACATTCCAGTCATCAGTAATTATCAATGCATCTTGATTCCATGTTTCATCAATTTCAGACTGCATAAGTTGGTAAAAATCTTCAATTTCTTCATCTTTGGCCTTAGTGGTTGGTGCATAAATTTGAGTAGTTGTATTAACCGGTCTTCTTTGTAGGTATACAGATATTATCCCATCACTGACAGTGCTGTACTTCATGATAGATCTTGAAATGTTCTTTTTGATGATAAATGCAAAGCCATCCCTCTTCAATTTCTCATTCTCAGCATAGTAGGCCCTATGATTGTCCAATTCAAAAAGGACAATACCAGTCCATTTCAGCTCATTAATGCCCAGGATATTGATGTTTATGCATTTCATTTCATTTTGAGGATTTCCAGTTTTCCTAGTTTCATACTTTGTACATTCCACATTCCTGTTGTTAATTGATGTTCCAACTCTTTTTTTTTCTGCTAACCCTGGCAGTTCAAATCCACTAGCCACTCCTTGGAAACCCTAAGTGACAGTTCTACTCTATCCTGTAGTCTCTCTATGAGTCAGAATCTACTCGATGGCAACGGGTTTGGTTTTTGTTTTTTGTTTTTCCTACTTTGAAGAGGCAGCTCTTCCCCAGTTGTATTTTTTTTTTAATTAACTTTTATTAAGCTTCAAGGGAACGTTTATAAATCCAATCAGTCTGTCACATATAAGTTTACATACATCTCACTCCCTACTCCTACTTGCTCTCCCCCTCTTGAGTCAGCCCTTTCAGTCTCTCCTTTCGTGACAATTTTGCCGGCTTCTCTCTCTCTCTATCCTCCCATCCCCCCTCCAGACAAGAGTTGCCAACACAATCTCAAGTGTCCACCTGATATAATTAGCTCACTCTTCATCAGCATCTCTCTCCCACCCTCTGACCAGTCCCTTTCATGTCTGATGAGTTGTCTTCGGGAATGGTTCCTGTCCTGTGCCAACAGAAGGTCTGGGGAGCATGGCCGCCGGGATTCCTCTAGTCTCAGTCAGACCATTAAGTTTGGTCTTTTTATGAGAATTTGGGGTCTGTATCCCACTGATCTCCTGCTCCCTCAGGGGTCCTCTGTTGTGCTCCCTGTCAGGGCAGTCATCGGTTGTGGCCGGGCACCAACTAGTTCTTCTGGTCTCAGGATGATGTAGGTCTCTGGTTCATGTGGCCCTTTCTGTCTCTTGGGCTCTTAGTTGTCGTGTGGCCTTGGTGTTCTTCATTTTCCTTTGCTTCAGGTGGGTTGAGACCAATTGATGCATCTTAGATGGCCGCTTGTTAACATTTAAGACCCCAGACACCACATTTCAAAGTGGGATGCAGAATGATTTCATAATAGAATTATTTTGCCAATTGACTTAGAAGTCCCCGCAAACCATGTTCCCCGGACCCCTGCCCTTGCTCCGCTGACCTTTGAAGCATTCATTTTATCCCGGAAACTTCTTTGCTTTTGGTCCAGTCCAATTGAGCTGACCTTCCATGTATTGAGTGTTGTCTTTCCCTTCACCTAAAGCAGTTCTTATCTACTGATTAATCAATAAAAAACCCTCTCCCACCCTCCCTCCCTCCCCCCCTCGTAACCACAAAAGTATGTGTTCTTCTCAGGTTTACTATTACTCAAGATCTTATAATAGTGGTCTTATACAATATTTGTCCTTTTGCCTCTGACTAATTTCGCTCAGCATAATGCGTTCCAGGTTCCTCCATGTTATGAAATGTTTCAGAGATTCGTCACTGTTCTTTATCGATGCGTAGTATTCCATTGTGTGAATATACCACAATTTATTTACCCATTCATCCGTTGATGGACACCTTGGTTGCTTCCAACTTTTTGCTATTGTAAACACAGCTGCAATAAACATGGGTGTGCATATATCTGTTTGTATGAAGGCTCTTGTATCTCTAGGGTATATTCCCAGGAGTGGGATTTCTGGGTTTTATGGTAGTTATATTTCTAACTGTTTAAGATAACGCCAGATAGATTTCCAAAGTGGTTGTACCATTTTACATTCCCACCAGCAGTGTATAAGAGTTCCAATCTCTCTGCAGCCTCTCCAACATTTATTATTTTGTGTTTTTTGGATTAATGCCAGCCTTGCTGGAGTGAGATGGAATCTCATCGTAGTTTTAATTTGCATTTCTCTAATGGCTAATGATCGTGAGCATTTTCTCATGTATCTGTTGGCTGCCTGAATATCTTCTTTAGTGAAATGTGTGTTCATATCCTTTGCCCACTTTTTGATTGGGTTGTTTGTCTTTTTGTGGTTGAGTTTTGACAGAATCATGTAGATTTTAGAGATCAGGCGCTGGTCAGAGATGTCATAGCTGAAAATTCTTTCCCAATCTGTAGGTGGTCTTTTTACTCTTTTGGTGAAGTCTTTAGATGAGCATAGGTGTTTGATTTTTAGGAGCTCCCAGTTATCGGGTTTCTCTTCATCATTTTTGGTAATGTTTTGTATTCTGTTTATGCCTTGTATTAGGGCTCCTAGGGTTGTCCCAATTTTTTCTTCCATGATCTTTATCGTTTTAGTCTTTATGTTTAGGTCTTTGATCCACTTGGAGTTAGTTTTTGTGCATGGTGTAAGGTATGGGTCCTGTTTCATTTTTTTGCAAATGAATATCCAGTTATGCCAGCACCATTTGTTAAAAAGGCTATCTTTTCCCCAGTTAATTGACACTGGTCCTTTGTCAAATATCAGCTGCTCATACGTGGATGGATCTATGTCTGGGTTCTCAATTCTGTTCCATTGGTCTATGTGCCTGTTGTTGTACCAGTACCAGGCTGTTTTGACTACTGTAGCTGTATAATAGCTTCTGAAATCAGGTAGAGTGAGGCCTCCCACTTTCTTCTTTTTCAGTAGTGCTTTGCTTATCCGGGGGTTCTTTCCTTTCCATATGAAATTGGTGATTTGTTTCTCTATCCCCTTAAAATATGACATTGGAATTTGGATCGGAAGTGCGTTAAATGTATAGATGGCTTTTGGTAGAATAGACATTTTTACTATGTTAAGTCTTCCTATCCATGAGCAAGGTATGTTTTTCCACTTAAGTATGTCCTTTTGAATTTCTTGTAGTAGAGCTTTGTAGTTTTCTTTGTATAGGTCTTTCACATCCTTGGTAAGATTTATTCCTAAGTATCTTATCTTCTTGGGGGCTACTGTGAATGGTATTGATTTGGTTATTTCCTCTTCAGTGTTCTTTTTGTTGATGTAGAGGAATCCAAGTGATTTTTGTATGTTTATTTTATAACCTGAGACTCTGCCAAACTCTTCTATTAGTTTCAGTAGTTTTCTGGAGGATTCCTTAGGGTTTTCTGTGTATATAATCATGTCATCTGCAAATAGTGATAACTTTACTTCTTCCTTGCCAATCCGGATACCTTTTATTTCTTTGTCTAGCCTAATTGCCCTGGCTAGGAATTCCAGCACGATGTTGAATAAGAGCGGTGATAAAGGGCATCCTTGTCTGGTTCCCGTTCTCAAGGGAAATGCTTTCAGGTTCTCTCCATTTAGAGTGATATTGGCTGTTGGCTTTGCATAGATGCCCTTTATTATGTTGAGGAATTTTCCTTCAATTCCTATTTTGGTAAGAGTTTTTATCATAAATGGCTGTTGGACTTTGTCAAATGCGTTTTCTGCATCAATTGATAAGATCATGTGGTTTTTGTCTTTTGTTTTATTTATGTGATGGATTACATTAATGGTTTTTCTGATATTAAACCAGCCTTGCATACCTGGTATAAATCCCACTTGATCATGGTGGATTATTTTTTTGATGTGTTGTTGTATTCTATTGGCTAGAATTTTGTTGAGGATTTTTGCATCAATGTTCATGAGGGATATAGGTCTATAATTTTCTTTTTTTGTGATGTCTTTACCTGGTTTTGGTATCAGGGAGATGGTGGCTTCATAGAATGAGTTGGGTAGTATTCCGTCATTTTCTATGCTTTGGAATACCTTCAGAAGTAGTGGTGTTAACTCTTCTCTGAAAGTTTGGTAGAACTCTGCAGTGAAGCCGTCCGGGCCAGGGCTTTTTTTCTTGGGAGTTTTTTGATTACCGCTTCAATCTCTTTTTTTGTTATGGGTCTATTTAGTTGTTCTACTTCTGATTGTGTTAGTTTAGGTAGGTAGTGTTTTTCCAGGAATTCATCCATTTCTTCTAGAATTTCAAATTTGTTAGAGTACAATTTTTCATAATAATCTGAAATGATTCTTTTAATTTCATTTGGTTCTGTTGTGATGTGGTCCTTCTCGTTTCTTATTCGGGTTATTTGTTTCCTTTCCTGTATTTCTTTAGTCAGTCTAGCCAATGGTTTATCAATTTTGTTAATTTTTTCAAAGAACCAGCTTTTGGCTTTGTTAATTCTTTCAATTGTTTTTCTGTTCTCTAATTCATTTAGTTCAGCTCTCATTTTTATTATTTGTTTTCTTCTGGTGCCTGATGGATTCTTTTGTTGCTCACTTTCTATTTGTTCAAGTTGTAGGGATAGTTCTCTGATTTTGGCTCTTTCTTCTTTTTGTATGTGTGCATTTATCGATATAAATTGGCCTCTGAGCACTGCTTTTGCTGTGTCCCGGAGGTTTTGGTAGGAAGTATTTTCATTCTCGTTGCTTTCTAAGAATTTCCTTATTCCCTCCTTGATGTCTTCTATAACCCAGTCTTTTTTCAGGAGGGTATTGTTCATTTTCCAAGTATTTGATTTCTTTTCCCTCGTTTTTCTGTTATTGATCTCTAGTTTTATTGCCTTGTGGTCTGAGAAGATGCTTTGTAATATTTCGATGTTTTGGACTCTGCAAAGGTTTGTTTTATGACCTAATATGTGGTCTATTCTAGAGAATGTTCCATGTGCGCTAGAAAAAAAAGTATATTTTGCAGCAGTTGGGTGGAGAGTTCTGTATAAGTCAATGAGGTCAAGTTGGTTGATTGTTGTAAGTAGGTCTTCCGTGTCTCTATTGAGCTTCTTGCTGGATGTCCTGTCCTTCTCCGAAAGTGGTGTGTTGAAGTCTCCTACTATAATTGTGGAGGTATCTATCTCACTTTTCAATTCTGTTAAAATTTGATTTATGTATCTTGCAGCCCTGTCATTGGGTGCATAAATATTTAATATGGTTATGTCTTCCTGATCAATTGTCCCTTTTATCATTATATCGTGTCCTTCTTTATCCTTTATGGTGGATTTAAGTCTAAAGTCTATTTTGTCAGAAATTAATATTGCTACTCCTCTTCTTTTTTGTTTATTGTTTGCTTGATATATTTTTTTCCATCCTTTGAGTTTTAGTTTGTTTGTGTCTCTAAGTCTAAGGTGTATCTCTTGTAGGCAGCATATAGATGGATCGTGTTTCTTTATCCAGTCTGTGACTCTCTGTCTCTTTATTGGTGCATTTAGTCCATTTACATTCAGCGTAATTATAGATAAATAAGTTTTTAGTGCTGTCATTTTGATGCCTTTTTATGTGTGTTGTTGACAATTTCATTTTTCCACATACTTTTTTGTGCTGAGGCGTTTTTCTTAGTAAATTGTGAGATCCTCATTTTCATAGTGTTTGACTTTATGTTAGTTGAGTCGTTACGTTTTTCTTGGCTTTTATCTTGAGTTATAGAGTTGTTATACCTTTTTGTGGTTACCTTATTACTTACCCCTATTTTTCTAAGTAAAAACCTAACTTGTATTGTTCTATATCGCCTTGTATCACTCTCCATACGGCAGTTCAATGCCTCCTGTATTTAGTCCCTCTTTTTGATTATTGTGATCTTTTACCTATTGACTTCCATGATTCCCTGTTATGTGTATTTTTTTTTTAATTACTCTTAATTTGTTTGTTTTTGTGATTTCCCTGTTTGAGTTGATATCAGGACGTTCTGTTTTGTGACCTTGTGTTGTGCTGATATCTGATATTATTGGTTCTCTGACCAAACAATATCCTTTAGTATTCCTTATAGCTTTGGTTTGGTTTTTGCAAATTCTCTAAACTTGTGTTTATCTGTAAATATCTTAATTTCGCCTTCATATTTCAGAGAGAGTTTTGCTGGATATATGATCCTTGGCTGGCAGTTTTTCTCCTTCAGTGTTCTGTATATGTAGTCCCATTCCCTTCTTGCCTGCATGGTTTCTGCTGAGTAGTCTGAACTTATTCTTATTGATTCTCCCTTGAAGGAAACCTTTCTTTTCTCCCTGGCTGCTTTTAAAATTTTCTGTTTATCTTTGGTTTTGGCGAGTTTGATGATAATATGTCTTGGTGTTTTTCTTTTTGGATCAATCTTAAATGGGGTTCGATGAGCATCTTGGATAGATATCCTTTCGTCTTTCATGATGTCAGGGAACTTTTGTGTCAGGAGTTCTTCAACTATTTTCTCTGTGTTTTCTGTCCCCCCTCCCTGTTCTGGGACTCCAATCACCCGCAGGTTATCCTTCTTGATAGAGTCCCACATGATTCTTAGGGTTTCTTCATTTTTTTAAATTCTTTTATCTGATTTTTTTTTCAGCTATGTTGGTGTTGATTCCCTGGTCCTCCAGATGTCCCGGTCTACATTCTAATTGCTCGAGTCTGCTCCTCTGACTTCCTATTGCGTTGTCTAATTCTGTAATTTTATTGTTAATCTTTTGGATTTCTACATGCTGTCTCTCTATGGATTCTTGCAACTTATTAATTTTTCCACTATGTTCTTGAATAATCTTTTTGAGTTCTTCAACAGTTTTATCAGTGTGTTCCTTGGCTTTTTCTGCAGTTTGCCTTATTTCATTTGTGATGTCTTGAAGCATTCTGTAAATTAGTTTTTTATATTCTGTATCTGATAATTCCAGGATTGTATCTTCATTTGGGAAAGATTTTGATTCTTTTGTTTGGGGGCTTGGAGAAGCTGTCATGGTCTGCTTCTTTAAGTGATTTGATATGGATTGTTGTCTCCGAGCCATCACTGGGAAACTAGTTTTTCCAGAAAATCCGCTAAAAAAAAATGCAGTCAGATCCCTATCAGAGTTCTCCCTCTGGCTCAGGCTATTCGGATGTTAATTAAGCCACCTGGGGAGGGTGGGGGAGGGAACAGAGAGATAGGAGAGTAGCACCTCAGAATATAGCCAGAGTTGCTTGTCTTGCTTGGAATGACTATTATATCTGAGATTCCCGCGGGGCGCGTCGCCTATGTGTGCTGGCTGTGTAGAGATTGCCCCCGGGGGGTCTGGCCCGCTGGAGTCAAGGTCAGATCCTCCGCTTCCAGCCCCACGCCCAGCGTCAAGGCTCCCCTACTGGGACGGTGCACTCTCGACTCCAAAATCAGTCGCTGCCTCCCGGGGACTTCTCATCCCTCCAGCCGTGTTACCGTGCCGCCTCCGCAAACCAGTTGGGCCGCCTCCCGGGGTTAGTTCAGATGGGTAGAGCAGCTCCCCGTGCTTGTGCCGTGACCGAGTGTCCGGCTGGGACACTGTTCTCCCCACTCCAATACCAGTTGCTGCCTCCCGGGGACTTCTCCTATCGGCTGCGTCCCACGCCGCCCACGCGACCCAACTGGGCGCCCTCCCGGGGTTAGTTCAGGGGGGTGGAGCAGCTCTCCGTGTTTATGCCGTACCTGCGTCCAGTCCATTTCCCGGCCGGATGGTTCCCTGGCTGGGACGCTGCTCTCCCTGTTCCAAGACCAGTCACTGCCTCCCGGGGACTTCTTCTACCGGCTGCATCCCACGCCGCCCGCGGAACCGGCTGGTCTCCCTCCCGTGGTTAGTTCAGGGGTGTGGAGCAGCTCTCTGTGCTTGTGCCGTACCTGACTGGTTCGCTGGCTCCAGGCTCTAAAAACAATCGCTGCTTCCCTGTATTAGTTCGTTCTCCGTCTCTAAATCTGTGTTCGTTGTTCAGGGTTCGTAGATTGTTATGTATGTGATCGATTCACTTGTTTTTCCGTGTCTTTGTTGTAAGAGGGATCCGAGGTAGCGTCTGCCTAGTCCGCCATCTTGGCTCCGCCTCTATAGCATTCCCCAGTTGTATTTTGAGTGCCTTCCAACCTGCGGGGCTTATCTTTCAGCAGTTTATCAATGTTCCACTGCTGTTCATACGGTTTCCACTGGCTAATTTTTTTGGAAGTAAAGGAATATTGCATTTAAATATTTATAATTTGTATTTGGCATAGAAAGTGAGTTCTAGATTTTAATGTAAAATAATGCAAATATTTAATTCCCTTTTATTTCAGAGAGTTTAGCCATTAAATCAATATCTCATTAAGATTTCTACATTTCAAAAATTACAGTTATAAGTTCTAGTTAAAAATATGAAACTGAAGTTTTGCCAAAAAAATAAAAAGTTTAAAGAAATCAGTCTTGGCTTGAAATAAAATAAGAACAGTAGTTAAAAACACACATTCATTTGAAATATTTTGAATACTATTCCAAATCTCCCTCTTAATTACTGTGTTTTTTTTTTTTTTTTATATATATATAAATGCATATATGTTTACACTCGATAAATGCATACCACTTTGTGTAGAGGTCTTAACAGCAAGTTGTGTATTGATTCAGATTCCAGATAAAAATATCTTAATGTAGGACAAATGTGCTTTCGTAGGCTGTATTTTGATATTGATATTATTTTTTTCAGTTTCTTTTCAACTAAAGGGAAGAAGGGACTTGTTGAGAAATGAACCTAGCAAACAGTACACATGGGTTTCAGAGAAGTTATCATTTTAATGAACACATCTTTATCTTCCAGAAAAATTAATAATACTTGTGAAAGATTGATTAACTTTTAATAAGATGCTAACTGTAGTCATAAATATTAGATTTTTAGTTTGGATTTAAAAATAGCAAGTTGCCTGTAAAATTATTAATAATATGGGTTCCAACTGGCAGAACAGATCACTGAGCATGCCCTTGGAAACTAAGTAATACATTTGCATTCAGGAGAATCCTCTGAGAATACTACAAAGAAAGAATAAATTCAACTTCATTATATTTAGAATTTCCAAAACTTGAAAACCTCAGATTTTCTGCCTTTACAAAAAGATAACTATGTGAAGTTTTGGTAGTATCTAAAAAGTTATTATAACTAAAAGTATTTTTGAAAATTAAATAAATGTCTTTGTGCATACAAGTACAAATCAAAGCCAAACCCATTCCCATCGAGCCAATTTCAACTCATGGCAATCGTACAGGACAGAGTAGAGCTGTCCCATACTGTTTCCCAGGAGTGAGTGGTGAATTTGAACTGCCAACCTTTTGGTTAGGAACCGAACTCTTAATTACTGTGCCACCAGGGCACCACATGTAAGTAGAGATCAATTTAAATAGACGATTGCATAATGTCTGATGCCAGTGGTGATTCACAAATACACACACACACGCCCCTTTCTGTCTAAAAAGATATTATTACCTCATTTAAAAAGGGTATGTAATTTAGAACAAATTACCAAAGAATATGTTATGCAACAGTGAAATGAATCAGGCTTTTGATGTTAACCAAAAAATGCTGGAGAAGTCTCTTTTAAGAATAGCAGTTGAAAGGACAAGAAAATGGACACTTTGCTAGAATAAATGTAAAAGAATTTCAACTGAATCAGACAAATGAAAAGGCTTTCCCTAAAAATTTATTTGGAAAGGCCAGAGAAACTGACAAATAATGTGAAAAATCCTGGCTTCCATCAGTTTGATATCGAACACAAGCTGACAAGGAAATAAGGATTCTTATACAAATATGAATGAAATTAATGTGAAAGCAAATACGTTTTGGGGAGAACAGTAAAACTTATTTCAATGAAACTTCAGTGTCTGTACCAGAGAATGATCACTTTTTGTTTAAAATTAAGTTAAGTTTATTACTACTTCTTAACATGGGCCTGATTTTCTGTTTTATGAAATATAAGATTTTATAAGTCTGGATCTGTATGTTACCGTCTGATATTAAATTTTACTGAAAGGTAGACTGCAGTTTCCTTTTTAGGAATAAAAATCTGATCTGTTTCTAAGTAATTAAAGCTCATCAGTCTTGCCTTCTGATGAATGAGGGTGGCTGGCATGAGTGTATTCAGAGCTTCTGATGCAGGTCTAAGTCATTTCAGAAAGTCAAAGGTACAAGGGAATTGCAGAAGGGGAGCCGTGCAGTGATGGTGAGGAGAGTGTGTTCAGCAATTTCAAGCATCATTATAATACATATACGACTCCTGTGGTAGAACTTTATGGTCTTATAAGACCATGTAATCATCGAGCCTTAGTCTCTTGAGACTCCTGCAAGTGTAAAGGCCCAATAGATTACCTCATCATTCTAACAGAAGCAGAAGGGAAATTGCTTATTCTCCAAGTACACGGCAAGCATTAGTCAGAGTGCTCGACATACAAGAGACGCAGGCATTGTATCCCTGGGTACTTGATTTAAGTCAATACCAATTTTCAAAAAGGCAAAATTCAAAAAAGTGCCTTAGAAGATAATGGGTTTTTATTGGTTTCAATATCTTTTCATATTATCTCTTCTTGATGGTCTGTGAGTTATGCATGTACCCATGGAATTTATAATCAGCACATTGATTTTAATGCAGATGTGAAGAGCATATCTGAAAGGCACACTTGTTTTTGTTAAATGAAAGGAATAAATATTAAAGCACACTACTCTCTGATTACCTTTTATTGGAAAAGATTTTGTTGTTTACAACAAGAGTTAGATCTATATTGTTTCTATTTTAGGAATTTCTCTTGATAAGTAAAGCTTTCATGGTACATGAATAAAAAAAAATTTTTTGAGGATCCACAGAATTCATGGGTGTCAATTACTGGTAGCTTTATTCAAACCGATAATCCCAGCTGTCACTGAAACAATGACCGATTCCCAAATCTGATTCTTCGTACAGACTTCACGGCTAAGCTGCAGACTCATTACATTTATTGCTTTTGGAATAATCCTGTTTAGTGGATATCTCACGGGCATCTCACATTATGTTCAAAATTAAATTTATCATTGTTATCCCCAAATAGACCCCTCCTCTTGTATTCATATCTTTGTAATAGTATTATCCAGGCACCCAAACCAGAAACCCCGGTTCCTCTTTGCCTCTTTCCAACCATGTGTCAGTGGCCTGCACATTATTTCTTCTGAACGTTTTTGTAATCTCTTTCCATTTTCCGTGTCTGCCACTACACTTTTAGTTCAGACTATTATTATGCCTTACCAGACTGGGTCTTGGCTTTTCCACTCACATTTGACTTACTTCCAAACCACATCTGGTCATGTTCCACACTGACTTCTGAGTGAAGGCTCAAGTGCAAATCTGATGATTTCATACTTCAGCTTATTTGATTGTCAATAATTTTCAGAGTAAAACTGTTGTATGTTTAGTACTTCAGGTTCATCATAAGACTACATCTCTTATTTTGTCCCTGCCAATGTCCAACATTCTTTTTTTATTCAATTGATTTTGAACAATGTTCAGTTTCTGGAATGCCTTATGTCTAGTTTTGCCTCCCCCTGCATACGGTGTCCGTTATGTCTGTATGTTCCACCCAGCCCTCTCATCATCTCTCTAGTCTGTCTTTAAACTGCATGTGTCACTTCCTCCAGGAAGTCTATTGTGACTGCCACCTCTTTCCTTCCCGTCAGAATATTTACTTAGCTCTTGATAGTCAAGTACTGTTAACATAAGAGTTTGTGATACAAAATTTAGTTTAGATGCACCTAGTTTGTACTTTGCCACCCTATGCATACTTCTAAATAACTCTTACCACTGTATCCTAAGATTGATTTATTTCTGTCTTTTCCATTAGATGTGGAGCAACTTGAGAGTAGTGATCACTGTTTGATTTTGAATTCCAAAAGCCTAGTCAAGGTTTAGTAATAAATTTTTTTTTCGAGTGACTGCATGTAATGCTGGAGCTAGACCTTCACCTTGCTCTCATTCCATCTATTACAGTAAAAATTCTCAAGCCAATTTTAATCTGTCACATAATCTGCCTAATGTACCTGTTCTAATATTTTGATGTTTGAAGGAAAACTGTGGGAGACTCTACAGTTGAAATGTCATGCTAGGTCGTAAAGCCATAATATTGATATCTAGGCATTTCCTATTTGTCAGTATTATGAGTATCTGGCATTTTATTAAAATGTTTTCTATCATCCTTTTCATGACTAACTCTTTGTCTTTCAGGTCTAAGCTTAAAATACATGTCTTCAGAGAGAACATCCCTGACAATCCAATTTAAAGTAGCCACTTAGCCATTCACCATAGCATCCCTGATTTTAATTCTTTAAAGAGCATATATGCCTCTCTGACATGATGTTGTTTATTCATGTGTTAATTGTGTGTCTCCTCCACTAGAATGTTAGAAGGGCTTGACTATCTTGATGGGCCTGCATCTCTAGAGCAGGAGTTTGCAAACTATGGGTCACTTGTTTTTGTAAATAGAATTTTATTGGAACACAATCATGCCAGGGGTTTGGTGTTGTCTGTGGCTCATTTTATGTTACAGTAGCAAAGTGACTAATTGTGACAGAGACCAAATGAGTCACAGACCTAAAATATTTACTGTATTAACCTTTAAGAAAAAGTTTACTGACTTCAGCACAAAAGAATAAAACAGTCCCTAACACATAACAGGAACCCTGGTGGTGCTGTCAGCGGTTAAGAGCTACGGCGAGCTATGGCTGCTAACCAAAGTTCAGCGGTACAAATCCACCAGCTGCTCCTTGGAAACCCTATGGTATTTAGTAAATATTCGTTGGACGAGTGTATGATAGTAACTAATGATTAGGAAATGACACACACAGATTGGGAGATACATAGTAAAATGCTTCTTAGACATATGCACTGATTTAGAGACCTTTCCTAATATTTGGGCCACGGTAGTTACACCAAGCTTCTCAAAACATCTACACAAAATGGGGGTTGATTTATCATAGAATTTGAAGTGAAACTAAAGAGCAGACCATAATGATTCAACACCTCCAATTTAGATGATACACACCCCTCACATATTACTTTGTGTTGTGAGGAGGAAAAGGAAATACTGGAGCTGTTTGTACTTGCTGAGATACATATGACACAATGGAAGTTGGGTAAAGAGCTAGAACATTGTTATTCTTTACTGAAAATTACTTCTACTTTAAAACAAGACTTAACACATGAGAGTCATAGTTTAGATATTCCTTTACTCTGTCAGTCATTAAACAAATACATATTGATCTTAACTGTTCACTAAATGTCTACTATGCCTTAAGTGTAGCATTATATTTTAATTTTAATTTTCATAAAAACATTATATTTTAATTTTCATAAAAACACTAGATTACCATAGATATTGTTTTCTCCATCATATAGCTGAAAAACTAGAAGTATATAGAATTGTGTAGTTTGCCCAAGGTTGTACAAATGTGCATTAAACAAAGGTCTGTCTCATCTCATTGCCTCTTCCACTATATTTCAGACATTAGAGGGCAAATAAACATGTGACCCCTACTATAAAGGAGCTCACAGTATAATAGAAGAAATGCAAATAAACAGTTACAGTGAAATGTGGGAAGCATTTTAATAGAGTATATAGAACAAGCTGTAGGAGAGTGGGGAGGGAGTTTATTTTCTACCAGTTGAGGGGAAAATAAACCAAAAAATCCAAACCTGCTGTCATCAAGTCGATTCTGACTCATAGCGACCCTGTAGGATAGAGTAGAACTTCCCCATAGAATTTCCAAGGAGCGCCTAGTGGATTTGAACTGCAGACCTTTTGATTAGCAGCTGTAGTACTTAACCACTATACCACCAGGGTTTCTGAAGGGGAGGTAAAGAGGGAAGAATCAGTGAAGACCTATGTAGAAGATGAGACTGAGCTGAGACACGGAGGAACAGAAAAGTTTACCCAGTGGGCATAGTAGGAAAAACAGCCTTGACCAAGAAGACAGTATGTGCAATGAATGGCAGCAGGTGTGAGCATTGCATCCCCTGGGAATGGAAAAGTCTTTCGCTATGGTTTGAGCTTAGAGTGCTTGGAGAAGCAGTGGAAGAGATGGCTGGAAAGTTGGATACACACCAATCTTAAAATACCAACTTTTATAAAGAATGACTGAAGGTTTTCAATTAGAGAAGGCATTTGCCAAGTAGAACACTGTGGCAGCAGTAGGGTGAAGGAAGGGAAGTGAGCTGAAATTGGAGGCAGGGAGTTTAGTTGAAAACTATTATACAAAAAACCCTAAGCGAACATGGCCATGGAGTGACAGAAGATAAGCAATGCATAGGAGCTAGAACTGACATGACCTGGTGTATACAATCTTCTGCTATATTTCATCAGATCAAAAAGCTTTAAGCTATTTTTAAAATCTTATGTTAGGAGCACTTGTTTTAATCATGTGTTGAATTTATAATATTTGAAAGATATGTCAGAATAATTTGAATTTCTTCAATCAGTTTGATAAATTTAAACTTTTGTGGAATATTAAGCTATGAATGAAGGTAAAATATGAATGATTTATTAGAAGAGAAAAACATTATATCTACATTATTAAGGTATTTTGTGAGTAATGCAATAGCTAGGACTTACAAATTTTTGCCTCAATAGCTGCAATGAGTACATTAAAATCTAAACAAATCATACTCACTATTTTGTAAGCATCCAGAAAACTGACAGTATTTTTTTTCTTTTTAGTTCATAGATATCCATCTCTCTGTATACGTAACATGATATGTAATGCCCACTCTGCATGTATGTGTGAATAGATGCATATGGGTAATTCTCTGTAATGTGCAACTAGAGATATCACAAGAATATTAACCACATATGGTCTTAGGAATAGTGTTACAATTCATTCACAGCTTTTTGTAATCTGACTTGGCAAGTAATAGTCTTTAGTTCGGTTTCTTAGATTTCTTTAGTATTTTTTGCAATAAAACCAAAAAAGCAAACCCACTGCCGTCGAGTCAATTCCAACTCCTAGCGACCCTATATACATGGTATTTAAACCAAGGGACCACTGTTCTTGATTACAGCCAGCTGCTACACACTGTGCTTCATTGCATCTGATCTTTGCTTCTTAAAATCACCAGGAAACTCTTTGTTCTAAAGCTGGTTGACACAAACTCTTAAGTACCAAACAGTATGTGCCTCATTGACAGTATCACTCATGTCCCCAGGAGCCTTGTTATCCTCCTTCTTCAACTGTATCTCATTAGTTGGCTCCAGTACTTTTTGATCCTCTTTTTGAATTCCACAGTCGAGACTTACATGTAGACACTAAATCCTGTATGCGTGAAAGCTGTCTCAGAGCAAATTCAAGATCTTTTCTATATCTAATTTGGTGTGTATTTTTTGGCTGGAGTTACTTCTTAGCTCTAACAGAAGAAGCTTGTTGTGTGTGACTCTGTGGTGTGTGTGTTTATGTGTCTGTGTGTGTATGTCTGTCATGGTGTCTGGTGTACGTATTGGATCTTATATAAAAATTTTTAACCAGAATTTTAGTGTGTCTATGCCATACTCAGAAACTGGTTAAGTACATACTGGTTAAGTGCTACGACTACTAACCAAAAGGTCAGCAGTTCGAATCGACAAGGCGCGCCTTGGAAACTCTGTGGGGCAGTTGTACTCTGTCTTATAGAGTCACTGTTGAATCAGAATAGACTCAATGGCAATGGGTTTGATTTTGGTTTATGCCATACTCAAGACCTGTGGTGGCACAGTGCTTAAGCACTTAGCTGCTAACCGAAAGATCAGTGGTTCAGACCTGCCCAACAGCCGTTCCATGGTAGAAAGATGTGGCAATCAGCTTCCATAAAAAATTACAGCCTTGGAAACCCTATGAGGCAATTCCACTCTGTCTATAGGGCCAGTATGAGTTGAAATCAACTCGATCACAACAGGTTTGGTTTTTTTGGTGTACCATACTCAGTGACGTATTCACCACTATGGTTTGATTTGGGGAGTACTGGTTATACCCCCTTGTGAAAACTATGACCTCACCAAAATTATATAGTACGTTAAATGCTATAATTAGAGACCACCTCCCCCCCCAGTTTAGCATTCTTTTACAGCAGTGAAAACAGCTTTGGAAAGATTAACACACTATTTCCTTCCTGGGATTCATAGCAAGAAAATTAGTGTTGGTTGTTGACTTAGGGCTGTGGTAGAAAGGGGAGAGTTCTTTGAGGAAAGGAAAGAATAGTCATCCTAGCATTCATAGCAGCTAGAATAGATTTGCTCCATCAATGTATTTTCAAAATATGTTAAATGCTAAGTATTAAAGTAGAGAAAAAACTGGTAATGATAAGGGCAAAGCCTGACAAAACCCAACCCATTGTCCTCAAGTTGATTATGACTCATAGCGACCCTGTAGGACAGAGTAGAACTGCCCCGTACAGATTCCAAGGAGTGGCTGCTAGATTCGAACTGCTGACCTTTAGGTTAGCAGGCTGAACTCTTAACCAAGGTTTTTTTTACTAAGTGACAAGTAGTGTTCTAATTACATGTAATATCTCTGTGAGGCAAACATCATTATTATAACCACCGTGTAAGTGAGAAAATTAAGGTGCAGAGAGAGTAAAAGATTTGCCCAAGGTCAAATGGCTACAGCTGGTTGAAAGACACACGGAATATGGATGGATGAACAGTGGGTGAGCAGTCTTCGTCCACATGTTGGATATTTAAATGCCAATTGTTCAAAAAAGAAAGGCATCACCAAAAAGAATCTATTGTATGTATATATTGTATGCATGAAAAAAAAAAAAAGACTCCATTCGGAGTCCTTTAAATTTGGTCTTAATTGTATATTCATTTCTTTCTGTGCCCTCATAGTTTCTACGGTTTTTAACTCACTTTTTGTTTTCCTATTTAAAGTTTAAATATATGTTGTTTAGGACATCTTTAACTCTTTTCATTTGTTCAAATTATAGTAGGCCCTGTTTTTACTTTAATATTTCTCTAATGTATAGAGATGGGGTAAAACAATGTATTTAAAATTTTAGTTACAAATTGCCAACTTTCTGATAAAAATGGCTTTGTGAAACATTATCAGTGGGAGAAATGTATTCCATTGTATTCCTCAGGCAATATTATATAGTTTCTTTTTTTTTCTTTTATAAATTATGTAATATTCCAAAATTTAAAATTATGGTAATTCAACTGTCTGATTCCAGTGAATAGTATCTTGTGATGTGAGAACTTTTAAAAAACCGGAGGAGAGACATAATAAATATTGCTTTGTTACAAAATAAATTACATTCTAATTACTGTGTATAAAAGAATTGTGTAATTGTTCAGGAAAATAAAATAGCTGACAAATCCGGAGCAATACGCTGGGATGTAAAAAGAGGCTCTGTGAAGGAGATACATACCTTACTTTTTTTTTTTAATCTAGCTGAAGGAAAAAATTGTAATAAACTATGCTCACTGATTAAATTTTCATTCATAGACTTGTTTGACCTTCACAACACTCTTGTAAACTATCTAAGATTGTGAATATACTTTTCTTCATTTCTTTTTTAGATAGAAAAACAACAGAAGCACAAGAGATTAAATGATTTGTTTCAAATAATATGTCGTGTCAGTGTTTGAGACTCCTGGCTACCAAAGTTACTAATCGTTTATTTGGTTTTTACAATGCTAGGAACAGAGTAACTTAGACTGCTTAAAATAATGTTTTTACCTTGTTTCTTATTTTTATGAGATATCTTCTGCAAAATCCCTACATCTGCCCACCCACCACCACACACACATCTTATAGGCAATTATCATTTTATCAAAATAACATTAAAATCCTTCAAATAAACATGATATTAGATTCCAGTGTCTTCTATTCCTCTCATATCATTCCTATTTTATTTAATAATAAAGTGAATTTCTTCTGAGATCCTCCTGTGTGCGCCTCAATTTGCAAATTTCATTAAGGCAAAACAGCTGTGTTCTGGGCTTGGCCAGGGGCTCAGTCTATGGAAAACTAAAGAAATCTCAGCAATATGGGAGCTAGAAAATTGACATGGACAAGGGTCTTTTAATATTTGGACGAAATTAACTGTAGGAATAAGACTTATCTCCTCATCAAGGTGCTTGTGTGCCTTGGAACCTTTTGCTCTCTGTTCCTCAGGGGAAGTTGGATTCTGATGCCTCAGACATGATTAGACAGATTAGATCTGATCTGCCATCTCCCTGTACCTTATTAATCTTTCCTTTACAGTAGGATTAGATGAGATTCCATTAGCCAAATCCACTGAAAGAGTTCGTTCATTTTAATATTTATGCACACTGTCTAGTCCTTAAAGTGGATTCTTTTTGTCTGTGCACTTAATTGGATCAGTGGGTTCCTTATTAACATTTTTATTTTTACAGATTAGGGTTGATGAATAAAATTAGTGACATCTGGCTTGGCTCATCTGTTAACTGCAACTCTTTTAATGACTACCTTATTTACTGTGGTATATAATGTGCATTTGCTATAAAGATAAAAGTATTGCAATTATCACTGAATCTAAAAAAGCCTTAATATTCTGTGAATTTTTAAAAGCGGGGATGGTCATTTACTGCACTAAAAGTAGTTTCGAAATCCTTACTTGCTTTTTCAGGTAAGATAATAGTGTGTTAGAGTTTCTGGGACTAAAATGAGAATTTGTCTCAACACAAAAGGGCAACAAAATGTAGCCTTAAATACTGATATAATTTAATATCATGAAATAAAATATTAAAAATATATCAACTTTCACTTTCAAGAGGCTTTGCTGTGGATTTCTACTGACATTATTCATTGGGGATATTGTTTATTTCAAAGTGGGATAATCGCCTTGTGTTTATAATTGTGATTGATCAGAGTTTCACAACTTAAGGCCAGGTGGGGGAGCAGTAGGGGGTGGGGAAGGAGTAGTGGTTGAGGGGCCACCCCGTGCGTTGTAGGATATTTAGCAGCATCACTGACCTATACCCACTAGATGCCGATAGCATCCTATCAGACGTAAGGATCAAAAATATCTTGAAACATTGCCAAATATCCCCAGGATAGAAAAAGTGCTCCCTGTTGAGAACCACTATTCTAGAGGTTAAGGGGATTTTGTTTTTGAGATTTAAAATTCTAGCTGATCAGATATACACATAAAATAAAAGTTTAGAAGTAAATAGCTCATAAAGAAAGGGAAATTTAGGATCTGACAGGCACTTGTTTGCATGATCTCTCTACAGCCTTCGCTGTGTGATTTTTGGCAAATTGTACAACTTCTCTAGGTTTTATTTTTGACATCTAATAAAAGAGATAATATTAGTATCCCACCAAAAGTGTCATTCTAAAAGTTAAATTGGGTAATGATAGAAAATGGTTAAGACACTGCAGGCACATAGTAAGTACTTAATAAATATTACTGACTTTATTTATTATTGTTAGTGGCAATTTTCTTAATTCATGTTAATGTTTATCCAAATGCGAAGCTATTATAATAGAATAGTATTATTAGTTAAATGGAAATAGTATAGTAAGCATTGTGGCCAGCTTTCTTGTTTTACTTATTTAACTCTATGATATTTAACGTTGTTAAACAAAATGATTTTTAGTATCCAGTGCCTTACATAGCTTTAGTATCTATAGGTCATAACATTTTACAAACCTATCTAAGTTATTTTATATTTTAAGGAAGTCATAACAAATGTTTTTTTTCTCCTGTGTAACATGCATCTGCTTCATTAGAGCAGTATAATTGACAATTTTTGAGACTATAAATGGCCTTAAAATTTTTCAAATAAAGTCAAATAGCATTTTCAGTGCATGGTTAGTCCCTGAACCCTAAATCAATCAACAAAATGTATTCAAACTCAGCTTAAAAAGGAAGTAATAGAGCAACATTTTATTGATTGGCGTTTGCAGAAGAAAATTGGATTCAGAGCTTGTCAAGGATTTTGTATTCCGTGTCATAAACAAGATACAGATATAAGAGCCATGAATTTTAGAAGAATTAGCAGCAACTGTAAGGTGCCTCTTTTGTGCTGTTACAAATTAGATTTTCCTTTCTTCCCAGGAGAAGCCAAGACTGAACAATAGAATACTCTAAAAGAGAGAATTGCTGAAAACCAAGGCCACGTTTTTGAAAACTAAATACAAAAAGAATAGAGATGTATGCTTGGTGTTCTGAATCACTTTTCAGTGAAATCCTGTTATGCCGTTCAGAATAAAGGCCCTGAAGTCAAGGTTTGCTTTCCCAGCATTCATTGCTTTCAGTACACTTGGCCTTGGACATCTATAAAAGACTTATTTTTGAAAAATCTACTTTTTCCAAACAAAGCTGAAGATCTTTATTTCTTAAAAGATGATGGAAAGTGAGGACTAATTTTACACTTATAAAGTAGTCATAAGGTATTTAACTAAGTTTGTTAGTACCTGGCAGTAGGTACAAGACTAGATCAGTTGGCATGACCAGGTAGTCTTCTACAGCAAAAAAAAATGACCACTCCTGTACAATTTCATAATACCAGAGTAATATTTGCTGAAAATAAGTAATTTCCTGAGGACTTTGGTCTTGTTTTATTTTTGTTCCCCCCCACAGAAAGAATCATGTTTCATATCTCTTATTTTATGTACTGTGGTGTCAGAAAAATAGGAAAGACTAAAAACACTTACTGGGGATAGAGAAAGGCGCCAGCATAGCCACATAAACTCTTTGTAATAAAAAACAAAAGAATTTCCTAATAACATGTTTTCACTTTTCTAATCCACTGGGCTTTTTACCCAGTTGTAATCAGAATAGTTAGTTACTCAAGGAAATCATCCTACATAAAATCTACTTTCAAATTTAAATGAGAAAAAGAGTGAGATTGTATGTGTGTGTAAATATAATCAGATCCAAGAAATGACATAAACTCATTTAGAATGGCAGGTATTCTGCATTAGTTTTATTATTTCTTCTTCTGCATATTGTTCAATTATTTCGGCAGTATTTACCCTGAGTTATGCTAATAGCGTAACAGTAGAGGACTGTTGGTCACCTTACTAATTGTGGATGAGCTGTTTAATTTTACAAGGTTAAGAAGGAAAAAAGTGTTCATTTCAGGATACCAAAATAATAAATACGTGGATCAGAAAAATATAGCCAAGTAACTAGGGAGTGGGTAGAGTATTTTTTTCATGCGTTACATTTTTTAGCAGCTTTCAGAGTAATATGGGGGAAAAATTTCCTACTGCAACAATTTATCCTACTTTCTATTTTTCATATTTTAAGGCATTGGAACTGTATAATTGAATGAATGACTCTTTAAAATTCTCTGATAAAGACCTAGAGATTCATATCTCTTCACAGTATAAATCTCTTAAAGTGGAAATTTTTGAATTAAAGGCTGTGTATTTTGACAGGTGCAACCAAATTTTCCTCCAAACAGGTTGTACTGGTTTTGTTTCACAGCACATTTTTTGAGTTTTGATTTCTGGTTCTAGATGTGCAAGTAAAGATTGTGACTTACATGGTAATGATTACATTCAAGTCTTTATAAATGTACAGGGATAAATGGAAGTATCTTTACTCTCATGCCCTGCCACACATTATCTTCACACTTCATAATCCTTGCTAACCTGCTAGGCAGATAATATCATTTTTACTTTCTTAGTAAAATTTCCAAGGAGCCCTGTTTCAAGTGCCTATTCTGAAAAAATTTTTAGTGTGCTTTGCACATTAGTAAGTAAATAAATTTCAAGGAAACCATTTTGATATCTATCTTAGTTATGGCATATCTGGAAAAGAGAATTTTTAAAAAATACAAAGGGGAAATTGTAAAATATATATATCACCATGATAATAACAATATTTCATAACTTGTTTACCTCTATGTAAAATTGTCATTCACAATCAGTATATCAGAACCTAATTAATACTTAGTAGTTGGTAAGCTATCAAATAAAACAAAGAAAAAAATAACAGCCTCAAACACAAGAAAACTTTATGAAAATTAATTAGATGTCAGTTGTTGCTCAATATGAATTAAAGACTCGAGGAAATTGAAGATAGAATAGATTGGGTGTTAATGCAGTCTATCTGGATCATAAATAAATGCCATTTTTTGTTTGGTAGAATATTACTGTAAAATTAATGAATGTTTAAAAAAGTAGGATGTCCCTCTTTTTCCCTGATGTTTTGTATATGAATATAAATATTCATGAATAGTGAGTATCAGTTCAAGTTATCAACTTGAATATAAATTTTCATATAACTGGCCACTTACTGTTTATTGGATCATGCTTTTGAATATGAATTCACCAGTTACTCAGATTCACTGTGAATTTGACCTAGCTCATGAATATTCACACATACACAACTGCTCGTTCTGAAAGTAATCACATCCATAAAAATGAAAACCTTGTTAGTTTTCAATAATGAAAACTGCATGATAATGCTGGTCCCAGAACAGTCTTATAATCCCCATGTTTTTATTGCTTCTCTTTTTTTTGGAAATGATACCCTTCAAAATAAAAACACATATACTGTGCATCTTTCTTGATTGAAGCTCTTTTTTCTTTTACCTTTAAAAAACTTTGTGCATGACTTAACCACGTATTTAATTTTTTTCCTTTAATTGCTGTAGTCACACGAAGGAATCGAAATTAAGCAGTATTGCCAATCTTTATCATAAGCACGTTTCCACTATTCAGGTTCACTACAGATTTTCAAATAAAGAGTGGCCCAATCAGATAACCTGTTAGAGGCATGGTACAGGTTTTACACATGAAAAGAAAAAAAATGAGATTATCTGTGTCATCTTTTTTGTAAGGTGAACATAAAATTCTAAGCCAATTAAAAATTTAATATGTTAGACTTAGGATGCTATGATCATGGACGCCCGTAATAATGAAGTTTATACTACTTTAACCCATATTACATATAAAATTGTAATTGCTTCTCTTTCATGATAGTGAGTGGCATATGTTTGTAATCCCTAGCCAGGACCCCCCCCCCCCAAAAAAAAAACCCAAAAAGCAGCCAGTCAGTAGTTATAAACAGCTATGAAATGAATGACCTGGCCCTTATTAGCACCAAGCTTTAATTATTAATTGAATTAACCAGAAAAAAAACAAACAAAAAAATCCCAACAACTATTGTTCATAAAGGTATTGACAAGTGTCAGGTAGTTTCTGTTTCAAACAGTGATATTGTCAAGCCTTTGAATGAATTTCTTTGTCAAAATGTATGTTTTTCTTGTGTAATCACAGTAAGCTGTGATCAATGGCAAACATTTTAACTCAGGTAACAGACTAAATTATGTTAGTTTATCACAGAGAATCATCAAGAGTAGCTGAGGTTGTGGTTGTCAAACCATGCTCTGAGGTGTTCTCTCAGTTTCCTCAGAGTTGCCCCATCTCTCCTCAATCAGGAGAACTTTGCGACTGCCTGTTTTATGTATCTCAACCAGAAGTGCTTTAGTCCCCAGGGACATATGACAGTGTCTGGAGACATTTTTGCTTGTCACAACTAGAGAAATGGTACTGGCATCTAGTGGATAGAGACCAGAAATGCGGCTGAACATCCTATAATGCATAGGACAGCCCGCACAACAAAGAATTACTAACCCATATTGACTTGGAGCCCTGGTGGCACAGTGGTTTAGAGCTCAGCTGCTAACCAAAAGATTGGCAGTTCGAATCTACCAGCTGCTCCTTGGAAACCCTATGGTGCAGTTCCGCTCCGTCCTATAGGGTCATTATGAGTAGAAATCAACTTAATGGCAATGGCTTTGGATTGTCAACAGGAACACTGTCATTTACAATTTTGTTTGAAGAAATACTTTCATGTCTAAAAATTTTTGGTAACCACTGGTTTATAGTATTTCTGTAGACAAAGCAACCCAAATTTGTAATATTATTTTGTAAGCAAATGAAGGCAGATTCAATTATTAATTGTAAATGTTAGTTAATTGGTTTTTCTTTTCTTTTTGTTAGCAACAATTGTGTTAAATGAACTCAACTGGACAAGTGCCTTAGATGAAGTTTTCAAAAAAAACCGAGAGGAAGACCCTTCATTGTTGTGGCAGGTGTTTGGCAGTGCCACAGGCCTGGCCAGGTATTATCCAGGTAAGTGCATTCTGATTCAGTGGGTATCAGATGAAAGTGCTGGCTTTAATATTTCTTGAGAACACTCTGTTATCTTCTCCTATAATGTAAGAAGACAACAGTTTTACTACTACAGTTATATCATACTCCCTCCTTTCATGGCTCTGTGTTCATCAAAATTGCTTTAAACCAAAACGCTGAGAAGTGGCTGGAGTGGGTGGTACCTGGAATGAAGCCAGGCTGAAGTGGGACCATAAATAGGTGTCCTTAGGAATATACCTGAAATGGGAGGTTACCTTGAATCCTAAAACAATGGTGAGGTAAGGCTCAGCTGCTCAGCACGGACCAAGGTGTGAGTCATGCTAGAGAACTGAAAATAAATTTTGGAAACTAATTTAAATATTAGCTAGGTCCACAGCTTTTGTTTTGCTGGTTAACGAGAGTGACTTTCCCCACCCATACAGCTAGCTTGTGGCATAGCTGAAGCTAGAACCCACAACTAATGACATCTTTATTGAATATGTGTTTATCAGAAATCAGTTTACCGTAGGAGTGCTTTACTTAAGAAGTTCTGCATTGATTTATATAAATAAGCTTTAAAGCTATTAAACCTGCTTTCAAAAGCTATTAACTTTGCTGAATTCTTATGCATCATAGAAACTGTAGCTAGAAACTACTCATTATACCTGTTAATGTTTCCTGAAATTGTTCCCATTACTGCAGTAATTGGGTCTGTAATTAGGAATCAGTGGTTCAGTGAAATGCCAATGTAGGCAGCGCTTATTCTTTTTAGATAATTACTGGCATTAAAAAAAAAAAAACCTTAAAATTTACTTCATCTGCATGTGCCATTTACTCAATGCCTTATTAATTGTTTGTTCTTTCTCTGCCTCTTCTCATCTGTTCATTTCAAAATCATGGAATTATAATAAAGATACCTAATGTATCTTGAGTTAATGTTAAATAGACCTCTGGGAGACATTTCCTTGTTATCTCTGTTAGCATTTTCCTTGAATGAAACACAAATGAACCTGTGTACAATGTATATAGTGTTACATTTTTTATATGGACAATCAGTTCTTCTTAAACCGTGTAATAGGTTTTGAATAAAAGATTCATAGTATTTTAAACACCAAATAGCAGATGACAAGGAAACGCAAAGATTTGTTTTTTAGCTTAATCATGAAGGAAACATTTGATAGATTTCTAGCCGTTTTGAAGAAAACAGGGTAACAGTTATGCTTCCCACCACCTGTCTGTCAGTTTGTTGTACTGTGGTGGCTTGTGTGTTACTATGATCCTGGAAGCTATGCCACGAGCATTTCAAATACCAGTAGGGTAACCCATGTTGGACAGGTTGCTTCCAGACTAAGACAGACTAGGAAGAAAGGCCTGATCATACACTTCAGAAAATTCACCAGTGAAAACCTTATGGGTCACAACAGAACATTGTCCAACTCGCTTGCTTTGGACACATCATCAAGAGGGATCAACTGCTGGAGGACATCATGTTTGGTGACTTGGAGGGCCACTTAGGTCGAAGAAGTCCCTCAGTGAAATGAATTGGCACAACAGCCAGAGCAATGAACTTGAACATGCTGACAATTGTGGGGATGATGCAGGATCCAGCAACGTTTCATTCTGCTGTACATAAAGTCTCCATGAATTGGTGTCAGCTCTATGGCAGCTAACAGCAAAAATTAAGCTTCAAAATATATGGTATTTATAGTAATACTCCTTTCATTGATCAATTATCTTAAAATATGTCTGATCAGTTTCAGGAATCCCTGAGTGGCTCAAATGAAAAAGCGCACAACTAGTAGTCAAAACGTGATATTCATGAATGGATACTATAACCAAATTTCAAATTGAAGTGACTAACCTACTGTTTTTATGCTAATAATTATTTAAAGTCTAGTATATTACTTCAGATTAGTATTAGCTACCAATTATAGAAAATCCAAAACAATAGTAATTAAACATTGTAGAAGTTTGTTTCTCACTCATGTCAAAGAATATGAGAATTATATAGTATGGAGCTAGTAGAGAGATGTCACAAAGTGGTCAGGGCCCACACTCCTATCTTCTTACCCTGTCATACTTTGTATGTGACCTCCACCTCAGGATCCACCCTTGCTATTTGCCCTGCTTCCTAAAGGATGAAGAGCAGTATTCCTTGTCTTTTTAAGGGTACTTCCTATAAGTTCTCAAGGCATTTCCTCTTACGTGACGTTGGCCAGAATTTAGTCTATGGTAGCAATTACCTTCAAGATGGCCATATGCCCAGATAAAAGGCAGGGCTGTATTACTAAGTAAGAAAGGGAGAAGAGTTACTGGGGACAACAGCATCTCAACCATGGTTACTAGGTACAAAACTGTGTTTAAATATAAGTTGCTTCTGCCCTCCAGAAAAAATGTTTAGCTAATTATGGAGCCAAAACTTACACACCTTTAAATTTATATAACAATAAAAAAAAAAAGTGTCAAATGGAGTGGACGGACTGTGGCGATAGATTTGCAACAGAAGTTTTGAAAAAGAAGAGTTAATTATGGGCTATAGTCATAGGAGAGACTTCTGAAATTCTGGATTGTAAAACAAATCAATGAAGAAGAAAAGGCAAAACAAATTCTGGAAGAAAGAAAGGCACAAAATAAACAGACAGGGAGATGACAAGTACAGTTTGAGAGTAGTAAATCCAGCTAATCTAGTATTTTGTTACCAAAGAGGAGTACTATCACATTACAGGGTTTGTTAATGGCACATTATGTGGCCTTGAATATTAGCATGATTTTTTTGAGATTTAACGTATAGACAAAATACCATGAACATTTTGGGCAGTGGAACATCATCCTCACAGCAGTGTTTATGTAGATTAGGAGGAGGAACATTTAGGAAAGCTTGACCAGAGGTTTGCCATTTTAGTGGTCAGATGCGGAATTTTAAAAGTCTGAGCAGGAATCAGGTAGGAATTCAACAGAGTTAATTCTTGAGTAGGAAAGATGAGGTTATCGGGGACTTCAAAGGAAAATTAATGAAGTTAATGATAGTCATAGGGTGTAAGTTAAGAAAAAGTTAATTTTTAGAATGAATGGATATGAGAATGTTAGGGGTGTTTACTGAAATAAAAAAATTAGATATAATTTTATTTTTATTTATTTTATTAAAGAGATGAATTTGATTTAGACCTGTAAAGTTTCAGGTGTTGGCAGGAGGGTGCATAATATCTGTCTTTACACCCAAGTGCTGGGTTTCACATTCTGAATATATGATTTGCTTTGCTATATAATATCCATCAGTTGTAGTGTGTGGGGAACACATACATCTGCCAAATAATAATATAACTGTTTTGAAGTTCTTAAATAACCCAGATTTATAGAGGTGATTGTATAGCCTCATTTTCATTTCCTTTTACATAACCTCATCTCTTACCTAAATCTGTTATTTCTTTCCCCTCCCATGTAAGGATTGCAAAAGTAGTTCATTTTACAATCATCTATGGATCTTTATGGATCCAGCAATGCTTAAATTGATTAAATGACTGCTTTTATTGCTGACGGGTTAGACTAGTTAAATAGGATGCTAATAGGAGAATGGAGCTGCTTGCAATTTTACTGTAGATAACACTTTACACAAAAACTGTGAATAAAGACAGCTAAAAATTTTCAGCTTTTTTTAATTTCTGGAAGATAGCTCTCATTTTGTTCCTTTTTCTTTTATGCATTCCTAAATTTCCATACCTTCTGCCATTCATTTTTAGATATATAGAGCAATCTTTGCTGTGTAATTTCTTGCATGTTCATTAAAAACATTTCTCGTAGCACTCCTTTTAGGTACACCAAATATAAATTTGTAATGGATATGCTAATATCATCATTATCTAAGAGGAATTATTGACTTACACATTCACACACACACACACAAAATCCAGGAAGCTTGTTTACATGTTTCTGTAGAATATATAATTCAGTTTTTTGTTTTATATCATTATCATCATCTAATTGAATTTCTATTCTTACAAAATAGGAGCCTGTTTCTTTATCAGAGTACATATTTTTCTCTATGTAGCATATATCTGACATTTTTTTCCAATAAAACCTCCCCATCTCTTACTTTGTAGAAATTACTATGCCCAAGCTTATTTCTAATATCATCATTATCTAAGAGGAATTATTGACTTACACATGCACACACACACACACACACACACACACACACAAAATCCAGGAAGCTTGTTTACATGTTTCTGTAGAATACATAATTCAGTGTTTTTGTTTTATATCATTATTATCATCATCTAATTGGATTTTTTTCTTACAAAATAGGAACTGTTTCTTTATCAGAGTACGTATTTTTCTCTATGTAATTTCTGACTTTTTTTTTCCCAATAAAACCTCCCCCTCTTACTTCATAGAAATTATTATGCCCAAGCTTATTTCTGAGCCACACCTCATGACTGCATATGGACCATCTAAATGATTAAATCTTTGTGTACCCTTTACTTTGTTGAGTACCCCACTTAATCACACAACTTGTCATTGTTATCAGCTACTTCTGCTGACAAATATTCCTTTATGTTAAATGAAAATGGTTTATGTGGGCTATTTGGTATCTTTGTAAGAATGACTTATTTATTTTTAATTATGTTGATTTATCCTTGGAAATAATACTGTATGTTTGTATGTGACTTTTGCTACTTGTATAACTATAAGAAATTAGAGAAAACATCTGAAAATATTACAGTGGGGGACACCAGTGTCACTAGCAAGCCAATAAGTGACATCATTTGAAGAGCAAGAGTCTCTTCATTCAGAAGCAAAATTCAAATCTGAACATTATTTGCTTCATTAATTCAGTATAGTCAAGTGTGGGATGGAAGGAGAGGAGAGACTAGCTGACCATAAGAAGGCTGTAAAACTCCTGTTTCTGAAGGAACTTAGATTTTCTGAGGATTCTGATAGGAGTTTGAGAGAGTTCTACGCTGGGGAACCTCACAGGTAGCTGAAACAGAAAGCTTATAAACACATATTAAAATGCAATGCCAAAAGAGATTTAATAAAGTTCATGGTAGTTAGGAAAGCAACATCCAGATTCCCAGATATTTTGTGAGCTGTGCAATACACATCCAATGAGTTAATTTTATGGCTTGCTGTTTAGAACCATATGACCATAAGATTGTCCTATTCAAAATGGCCAGTACCAGTACATTTCAGCTCACTAATGCCTAGGATATTGATCTTCAAGCTTTCCATTTCATTTTTGAAAACTTCAAATTTTCCTAGATTCATACATCATACATCCCATGTTCCAATTTATTAATGGATGTTTGCAGCTGTTTCTTCTCATTTTGAGTCCTGCCATAACAGCAAATGAAGGCCTTGAAAGCTTTACTTCACCCACATTTTGAAGGTCAACTCTACTTGGAGGAGGCAGCTCTTCCCCAGTTGTATTTTGAGTGTCTTCCAACTTGAGGGGCTCATCTTCCAACACTATATCAGACAATGTTCTGCTCTATTCACAAGATCTTCACTGGCCAATTTTTTTTAAAAGTAGATTGCCAAGTCCTTTTTCCAAATCTGTCTTAGTCTGGAAGTTTCACTGAAACCTGTCCACCATTGGTAGCCCTGCTGGTATTTGAAATATAAGTGGCATAGCTTCCAGGATCACAACAATGTGAAAGCCACCACAGTATAATAAACTGACAGACAAGCACCAAGATGCAGTGTTGAAGGATTCTATGGGCAAAATATTAAACAACACAGCATGCATCAAAGGAAGGTGGAAAGAATACTCAGAGTCACTGTACCAAAAAGAGCTGGTGGAGGTTCAACCAGTTCAGGAGGTAGCATATGATCAAGAACCAGTGATACTGAAGGAAGAAACGAAGGCATTGGTTAAAAACAAGGCTCCAGGAATTGACAGAATGCCAATTGAGATGTTTCAACAAGTGGATGCAGTGTTGGAAGCGCTAGCTCATCTACGCCAAGAAATTTGGAAAATTAACAACCTGCAGAAGACACAACCCTGCTTGCTAAAAGCTAAGAGTACTTGAAACACTTAGCAATGAAGATTTAAGACTACAGCCTTCACTGTGAATTACACCTTAACATAAAGAAACAAAAACTCTCCCAACCAAACCAATAAGCAACATCATGATAGTGAAGTTGTCAGACGTTTCATTTTACTTGGATCCACAGTCAGTGCCCATGGAAACAGCAGTTAAGAAATCAAATGATGTATTACACTGGGCAGATCTGCTGCAAAAGATCTCTTTCAAATATTAAAAAGTAAAGATGTCACTTTGAAGACTAAGGTGTGCCTGACCCAAGCCATGGTATTTTCAGTTGCCTCATATGCGTGCAAAACCTGGACAATGAATAAGGAAGACTGAAGAAGAATTGATACATTTGAATTATGGTGTTAGTGAAGAATATTGAATATACCATGGACTGCCAGAAGAATGAACAAATCTATCTTGGAAGAAGTACAGCCAGAATGCCCTTAGAAGTAAGGATGGTGAGACTTTGTCTCAGGTACTTTGGACATGTTATCAGGTGGGACTAGTCCCTGGAGATGGGCATCATGCTTGGTAAAGTAGAAGATCAGCAAAAGACAAGACCCTCAAGGAGATGGATTGACACGGTGGCTGCAACAATGGACCAAAAATAGCAACAATTGTGACCATGACGCAGGACCAGGAAGTGTTTCATTCTGTTTTACATAGGCTCACTATGAATTGGAACTGTCTCGATGGCACCTAAAAACAACAATTCAGAGTGATAACTGATGTCTACAGTAGATGAATGGAGACAAGCCTAAAATAAAGATCTACATAGTACCCATTAGATCTAGTAAAAGGACCAGGGGATGGCTTGTAAATCATTTTCGAGTGTGTAAAATTGACTTTTCATGAGATCAAAAAATTGAAGTCTTTTAGAATTAGAAAGATACATTTGAACTTGTTAATTGGAAATGCAATTAGCCATATGAAATAATGCAGTTGAGAATCATTTCTCAATGCATTGTTATTTGCTTTATTATTTCCTAAGCGGCTGAAATGAAAAACTGATACTCTCCTACTATTTTTAACCCACTGGTCATATTAAATAGAAAATGGCTCTAAAATCTGTGTGATTTCTTAAAAACATTTCTCTACCTCATATTTAGTGTTCAGAGTTAACATAGAGATAAACACCTTCGTAAATCAGCAATTTGATAACTGCCATAGCACGTCCCTAAAAATCATGTGAAGTAGAATTGCAGTCCGGTAAATTTAGTAAAAAGCACAACCACAGTTCATTTTTGACTAGGGGAAAACATTCTCATAAGCGGCCATTGTCACCTGTAATGATGACACTCAGAAATGAGATGTTGCTTTTGGTGTTATCATTTTTTCACTTCTATCTCCTTTCATCCCTAAATCTCCCTGGGTAGCAAAAGGGATATCATTTAACATTTAGCTGGGGTTTTAAAGCTCTGATTTTCTTTCCAAACATGTAGCTTTTACTTTGCATGATTATGAAACTGATTATTTCAGGGAATTGCAACATAGATATTATGGTTATTCTTCTTACTATTTGGCCTTCTGTAAACCTAAGCCTGTATTAATAGTATACCATTTAAATGCCACAGTGGGATTTTATAAGAAATTAGTCATTTTACAGAAGATATTATAGTTTTGTTTTCCATAGCATAGATATCTTGACTTAGTATAATCAAGGGAATATTATCATAGTAAATATCTCATAAGACTTTGAAGAGACAGTTATTTGTATTTTAAAATATAAATCATCTAAGATTATAAACTACATAAAAATTTAATGGTCTAGTTTACATTATAAATTATAGTCCTTTTATGTCTTTAGAGAAAGGCATAAATTTTATGGAGTATAGTAGTAATCACAGTTAATTTCAGTTAGCAATTATACTGAAAAGAGAAATTCTAAAAGAATGGGAACTGTAAGGAACTGAGAAATCTAATTTAAACATGACTTCTTTTTTTTTTTTTCAAATTCCAGTTTCATTCAACTGTTTATCAAATTCATTGGCTGACCACTTTCAGCTCATGGTGGCTGCTATTGTGTTAGCAATGGTAACTAGTCTCACTTCTCTCATCTCACCCATGTATTTCTATCAATGTGGGTCCAACCAGAGAAAGAAAATATAGTTATTTTGAAAAGGGAAAATTTACCATAAGAAATTATTAACTATAGCCAGAATTGGAGCAATGAGGGATGCGTAGAGGAGGTAAAAGAACTCTAAATAATATAAAGATGGCAGATATAACGTACAATTTAATATAAATTACCACTGTGCCCAAGGCTAGGACATCAGTGGTGGGTCATTGGTAGAATTCTCACTTCCCATGGCCACTGAACGTCATACACAGCCACCACCCCTCTGCCACATGGAGGCTTTCATGTTGCTATGATGCTGAACATGTTTCACCTGAACTTGTAGACTAAGACAGTCAAGGAAAAATGACCTTGGTGATCTACTTCCAAATCAGGCAGTGAAAACCCTGTGGATCACAAAGGCCTATCCACAACTGATCATGGGATGTACTGGAAAGCATTTCATTCTGTTGTACATAGGGTTGCCCTGAGTTGGGGGACGACTTGACAGCAGCTAACAACAACATACCAGAATATTGAGTGACAGAGAGGTAACTTTGGTGCCACACTGGTGGAACATGCTGGAAGTCCACCCTGTAGGGCTCCAGGTGTCTCATTGGAGGCACGCCACTACGAAAATGCCACGAGGGAGCGCCGGCTGCTAGGTGCTGATGGCTGCTGAGGACTGCAGGAACCAGGTGCTTGAGAAGCCACTATGCTGCAGGAGCTGAGGCTGGGGAAGCTGCAAGCACTGTAGGAGCTGAGCTCTGGGAAATCAGGAGATGCATGTGCACCGCAGGCGCCAGAAACCAGAGAAGCTGCACATGCTGCAAGAGCTTTCAGAGCAAGCAAACCAGAAGCGAAAGCCCTTTTCTCATTCAGCGCCTCTCCTGTATCATCTTCTAACAAAGCTTAAAATCATGCCATCTGGTAAAGGAAAAGTATTTAAAGGGGCCAGATCCATTTTCATAGAGCAGATTAAAAAGGTGAATTCAGAGCTGAGAGGCAATTAGTCTATATCCAGCTCAACATTAATGAAAGTAGAATATAATTTATGTAAATTTTTAGTTATCACTAAGGCTTGGGGAGCCTGGTATTAGAGAGGAGTAGGTGAAAGTGAACCAATATGTTTGCCAGCACGCTTGTTGTCTAATTTGGGGGGATAGGGGAATCTATATTTCATCTCACTGGCTCTCAGTTCCTGCAAATGCAAATTGAAAGTATGAAAATAAAGCAAATTTACCATTTCAGTTGCATTGACTGTATCAGTAAATATTGTTGGGGACTGCTATATTTAAACATATAACCCAAACCAAACCAAACGCAGTGCCATCGAGTCAATTCCAAGTCATAGCAACCCTATAAGACAGAGTAGAACTGCCCCATAAAGTTTCTAAGGAGTGCCTGGTGTATTCGAACTGCCGACCCTTTGGCTAGCAGCCATAGTGCTTAACCACTACGCCACCAGGGTTTCCATTTAAACATATAGTTTCATGTAAATGTGATTAGTCATTGAAAATGAATAAATCATTTTAAAATGTAGCCACTAATAAGGAAAAAAAATTTCAGTCAAGGGGAGGCTTAGTAATAATATATTTTTCGACAATTCCTAATTGACTAAATTGCCTTAGTTGACAAATGTCTTAGGTTCTTTGTGCTGCCATAACACAAATACCACAGGTAGCTTTAAAAAACACAAATTCATTTTCTCACGGGAGGCTAAAAGTCCAAATTAGGGTCTTGGCCATGTGTCAATTCCTTTCTTGACGGCAACCCCAGGTGTTCCTGGGTTTCTTGGCGTTCCTTGGTTCCTTGGCTTGCAGACCATCCTCACGTGGCATTTGTATTACTGTGTGTGTGTGTGTGTGTGTCTCTGTCTATTCTCGTCTTTTAATAACTCACAAGTGATTAGATTTAAGATCCACCCTGTACTGCATCCTAATATGTAACAAAAGAAAAACTCTGCTCCCTAACAGGATCAAATTCACAGGTACAAGGAACCAGGAATCAAAAACATTATGGAGGGACAAAATTCAATCCAAAAGAACTTATAAACTTGAACTCTCAGTAAAGTTCTCTGTAATTGCCATGTTTTCTAAGTAAATAAAAGGGCATAAGACATAGGGATTATTCCCGAGAATCGTATGTCTAAACATGTTCAAGAATTGGGACTTCAGTGTAAAAGTATCATCTAATTTATCAGCTTTTATTTTTTCCATCAGGTTGTGTTTGTGTGTTGTATACCATTTTAAGAAAGAAGAGATTTAATTTGAATATGTGTAAATTGCATCTAAAATTTTGTACAGTTACACAAACTAGTTTTCCTTATTACTACAAAATGATAAAGGCTGTGAATTTAACACAAGATTCTGAATCTGTATTTGAATTAATTGAGATCATTCAAATAAATTTAAGGAAAACAGTTTTACGGAGTTATTTTAATTATAGTTTTAACTTTTTTTAATTATTGCCACATAGGGTGGCAGTTATCAATATGTGAATATTAAGTTTAAGAAGGTTAGCATGGTATTACATAACAATCCAAGCAAAACATCAGTCTTCTTATACACCAAGACAGTATGGCATTGAATGACATTATAGGTATCAAATAACTCAAAACACAATTTCTATTGATGTAAAACAAAACTTCTCCTAATTTATTGCTTAGTAGAAAAGAAAGAAAATGTGTAAGCTCTGGCCACCTGGTAAAACAATATGGGGTAGCACCCAGAAAACCCTTATGTTTAAAAGTTCTTCCTGAAATAATGTGAAAAAGAGAATTGACTTACATTGCTACTTTTTGTACTGCTATGTTCTTTTCCCCTTAAAAAAAACAAAACTATTGGAGGTAGAAAAATAGCATCTCCCATTTGAGAACTGATATAGATAAGCTGATTTATGCATCTGTGGTGTTTTATGACTTTATCAGTGTTACATTGTCTTTGTAGAGTATATCTAATATTTTTACTTAATTTCTCTCTCTCTCTCTCTTTTTTAGCTTCACCATGGGTTGATAATAGTAGGACTCCAAATAAGATTGACCTTTATGATGTACGCAGAAGACCATGGTAAGAACTTTTGGGTGTCTTGAAATAGACAAAAGAAGGTAACTTTTTCTTTGTTAAAATGTTGGAGTGAATGTTATTATTATTAGGATAAATATTGTCTACTTATTTAAAGAGTCCTGGTGTTATTTTTTTAAAATAAATGTTTAGCTAAAGGCGAATGAAGATGCGTTCAAATGGAGAATGATAATGAAAATTTTTGAAATGATTAATCAAATTCATTTCAAATATACTATTTTAAATGTCATATTCAATGTCAGCTCTAAGTCTTTTTTAGCTGCTAGGGATTTCTGTTGCTTGGGGTAGAGCTCTAACAGAGCAACTGGATAACAGTTGCAGGTAGTTTGCCTCTGGCAATGAACTAATGAGAACTGGCCCCAAGGTTATATTCATATAGCTTAGGTTTTATTTTCTCAAAAAGAAGTTTTATTTGTCCCTAACTACTAAAGCAGTCACTCTCATGACATGAAACTAAAAAAATATCGATAGCTCATAATTACATTCACTGCAAAACAACTATTAAAACATTTTTTAAATATGCGTTTTTTAAAATCACATATAATATGTGGATGTATTGTTTTTAATGAGCTCATATATTATATACAGCATGCTTCTCTGTAATCTGCTCTTTCATACCAATATCTTCGAGTGCATTTTAATAGAAGAAACACACTTAAACATTATCATTTTAAAAAGAATGAATATATTGTTAACCTATTTAAGCAATCCCTTTTCATTGAACATACAGGTTATTTCTGACTTTTTGCTAGATTCCTACATATTCTAAGGAGCATAATAGCTGATTTAAAGGACAAGTACTTAAGGCATTTTATGCCTTGTTAAATGTCTCAGTAGCAATTTGCTTGAATGCCAGCTATGAATGAGGAGCCCTAGTGGCACATTGGTAAGCACTCAGCTGCTAACCGAAAGGTCAGTAGATCGAACCCACCAGCTGTTCCCCCGGAGAAAGATGTGGCAGTCTGCTTCCATAAAGATTTACAGCCTTGGAAACTCTAAGGGGGCAGTTCTACTCTGTCCTACAGAGTACAATAATTTACATGAATATCAGCTATGTATAATAGCAGCAGTTTTCATCTATTATTCTTTTTAACACTTCTCCAAGTGTGGTCCCTGTGGAGCCATGAGTTGTTGAGTGAAGGCAAAGGCTATGACATCACATGGTTTGGGTTCAGGAACTGGTTGTTTTATGAGAAACTTAGAAGCTGAGTGTCAACCAGAAGAGGCAAACAATATCCAGAGAGGCATGACAGGACCAGTGTTTAAGAGGCTAGATTTGCCTTCCATGGGAATAGTCCTGCAGCCTTGCTACTTTACCTTCTTATAATGCAAGCGTGAGAAACAAAGTTGGTGCAAGTTATAAATCATAGCTGCTTCATCAACACTTGGTCCTGCGTAGTTACTAATTTTGCTGGATATTGTCAGAAAACTAATTGGCAAGTATCTGGAAACCTTTTGAGAAATATTTAGAGTGATAGGCAAAGAAGCCTCAGATATCACTAGATGGTTGAGTTCAGGTGCAGCCCTTTCTGTTGGGGAAGGCAGCTCCCTGTTCCCCTATCACTTTGTGGCCAGGCATCATGAGCTTCTGAGATCTTTCACCTGCAATCTAGTTTATCTTTCTCCAGAACCACTGAATCATGTGTCCAAGGCTCTCCCAGAGTCTCTTAAAAATGCAAAGATTTTGATTCTCTACGGCTCAGGATGAATTTAAGAATCAGCATTTTGAACCGGCTCTATGGGTAATTTGACACTATAAAGTTTGAGAGCCCCTACTGGAAATTCTGCGTAACATTACATATTGCTCTATTTTAAAACACTTTTTTTTGCCCATTGTATTTCTTTTAATGTTGCTTTTTCATGTTCTTGGCAACTTATCTATTTTTGTGTTTATTTTTTTGCTTTTAAAATATGACATAATCTGTTATTCATCTGAACAGTTTTTAAAACCTGTGGTCACCAAATTGGAGTTCTGGATATTTTTCAGACAAATGTCCTTCCACAAGTTAATTTTTTACTGCTAATATTAAAATACATTTCTCAATTTTTTATTAATATTTTATAAAAAGCATATTTTAAATGTTGTACCTCTGACATCTCTAATTTTATGGAAATTTAGGTTGTTTTTTTTTCCAAGTTGACGTTACAGAATGTGAACGAAAGCATTGTCTACCGAGACAGAATGGAAGAAGGTCCTTACTTGGAAAGGATCTTATGTGAGAGATCAGTAAATATCAATGCAGCCAATTTCTATGTTTGATAATTTGCAGGAAAAATATCTATATGGTATTTGTTTCAGGTACATCCAAGGAGCTGCATCTCCTAAAGACATGCTTATTCTTGTTGACGTGTAAGTATTAAATGTTACCTCTTTATTTATAGACTGAAGAATGTAGGAGAAAGGATTTATAGGTATCAGTAATATGTTGGGACTGTGAAATGAGTGATAGGTTAAAAAAAGACAAGGAATAATATGATAAATTTTATATACAGACAAACAAGTCATATTAAGACAGAAACAAAACAAAAATAATCTTACTCAAAGCGAAAATAATTTATGTTGGAATTGGAAATCATGACATGGTTCTCCATCTGAACTTTTTGAACAGCTATTCATTTTTGCTTTATTGTTTGTACGATGCAAAAATACAGGCATTGCTAAAACTAAGTTGTTCTGCTACAAAGCAAAAACAAGAAAAACCGAAACCAACTAGTAGAAGCACGTAATTGGAATTTAGTTGTTAATGACCCAATCCAGTTTGAGGAATTTGGCCAAAGAAAAAGGTAAATATTAAATTTTAAAACTGGAATTTTTTTCAAGGGAAACACTGATACTCAAGAATGAACTCCAGGAGTTGTCGTTTTCTTTGTTATATTGCCTCAAGTTGAGATAGTATGTATATGTATATGTGTGTTTATATATATATACATATATACACACACACACATTTTTTTTTTATTGATTCCCCTCCTTTTTCTAATAAGGTTGAAGATGCGAGTGTAGAGCTTAGTAAAATATATCCTACTGTGGAGACTTATTTTTTAAGAATAAAATCAAGGAATTAAAAAACATGAAGTATAAAATCCTTAAATTACTTTCCCTGAGAGAAAAAAAGCATTTCCTCGTATTTTCTCTGCCTCATTGAAAGAAATATTGGAGACAAATAAATCCCTATTGCAGGTAATTATTAATATTTGAAATTTTTCCCCTTTTAAGATTTAACCAGAAGTAAACAAGTTCAATTTAATTCTCTAAAAGCTTATAGCCCAGCCTGAGAAAGCAGATACATGAGTTGGACAAATGTAACTTAAAAGTTAATTCTCATTTTATTTGTTAAGACTTATTTAAATCGTATAGTGTTTTAATTAAATTATTACCAATCCTATGCTAATCCTTGTTATTCTTCTTGAGTATAAATAGAAGTGATGATGCAGTATGCTATATTCCTGCTGCATGTATGTTACTTTCCAGAAGTAATTTCTTATATTAAAATCTGTGAGAGCCAAACTCATATCCCCAAACCCAAAAAACTCATATACCAGGACTGAAAATAAATACCCATATTCCATTTTATTCTTTCAACAGAAATTTATTGAGTTTTATACATGTGATAATATAGAAATAAAGATGCTTGAGACAGGGTCGCTGATCTCAAAGATAATTCAAATGTATTAGGGAAACTAAACTATATTCAAGAAACTAAAAGAATTATAGAAAGTAATTGACATCATAAAGTATGATACAGCACTGAGGGAGTCCATAGGAGAGAGAGAGCACTTGATTTAAAGTTTTAGGAAAGACTTTGTGAAGGTGATAAAATTAAGATGCAATCTTTAAGGATGGCTAAGATTTTACAAGGCAGCAATGGGAGGGCAGAGGAAAGAGTGGGATTTCAGGTGGGAGAATTGACAGGAGCAAAGTCGCATAGGGGAAAGTAGGTGGAAGTGGGAACTTGGTGGAGAAAGGAAGAAGACTGAAACAGAGGCAGATCATGAAAGTATTTAAATGCAATGCTATTCAGATGATTAGTTCGAAGGTAACTATTTAGTAGCTATTCAAAGCTTTGAATGAGGATATATTTCCAGAAGTTTTGCCTGACAGCATGTGGAAGAGAAGAGACTAAGATTTGGATAGGAGTAGCTGTTACCTTAGCTTACCGTCTTCTGGTAATGAGGCCTAGGGCCAGAATGGAGAGAGGAGTGGAGAGACCACTGTCCCGGGAGCACTGTGAAGGGAGGATAAATAAAGGATATTGTCTGACTCAGTAGGAGGGTTGAGATGGAGGAAGATATTGTATGATTGGTACCTACTTTAGTTAATACCAAGAACAGAAAGATAAAAGACAAATAAATTTTACAGTAAGTTAAAATTGTCGTTTTGGACATGGACCCTGTAGTTGTTTTGCAGACAGCTGGAAGTCTAAAACTGGGAAAATGTCAGGAGCTGGAGATGGAGATGTGGGAACTATCTATAGTTGAGGTTTGGATCCCTGTAAATAGGTGAGGTTATCAAGGATCACAGAATATGTAGAGACAAGAAAGAAGACCGAACCCTAGAGATTATCTACTTTAGGGTACAGAGTAATGCATTTTGTCCATATCTCTGTTATCAGAATTGTTATGCTGCTTTATAATTATTGGTTTAATCCAGCCAAGCAATGGGCCCTCTAGGGCAGTAATTATGCCTAGTAACCTCTACACTCCTAGCTTGGCTAACAGATCTGGTATTCAGCACCTATTTCCTGAATGAGTGAATATGCCATAAGCATCCATATTTTCTTAAAATAGTCATTTAAAATGCAACTTTTTATCATTTTAGTTAAAAATATGTACATACTGATGCTGGTAGGAAAGAAAGGCAAGGTTTTTTATATTTCCATTCTATCAAAAAATCTGAATTTTTCTACTACTGATTTTTAAAGACCAAATTATTTGTATATTGATCTAGGGTCAATGCATAAATTGCCCTTCCTTACAGTGCCTGATATCATTGATTAAATCAGTGTTGAGTAACATGTATGGACCCGTTTGTTTATAGGAGTGGAAGTGTTAGTGGACTGACTCTTAAACTGATCCGAACCTCTGTCTCTGAAATGTTGGAAACCCTCTCGGATGATGATTTCGTGAATGTGGCCTCAGTAAGTATACGATGACTGCATTTTCCCTGAATTAAACCAGAAATTTCTCTCTCCCTGCTTTAAATGCTTTATAGGATTTTATCAAAGATAGGCTGAAGTATTTCTGATCTATTGAAGGCTAGATTAATGAGTTGTTCTTAGTTACTGATTCTCCTATACTTCCTCACCAGGGGCCTTTTTGAATTTCTAAGGGTTTAACACTGAGTCAAGTAATTGAAGTAATGAATAAAAAGTAATAGCTTTCTACATACTGTCCTTCATTCAGGGGAGCTTAAACAGGTAACATGAGACCTTGTACTCATTGATACCATCGTAACTCCTAGTACTTACAATTTAGTAGTATGATTATATGACAGTTTTCTGTACCTTGAAGTGCTCATTTTTCCATGATGGGTATTTTTCTCTAGTGTATTATGTTTTTAAATTATGTTTTCCTTATTAACACAAGGCCAACAGACTCTTGAATGTGCTCTTTTCAAAGTCTTACTTCCCCATAACCATCTCAGACCTTCCTATTCATAGCTAGAAAGCACTGAACTCTGAGGCAAATGAATCAAGAAAAAAAATGAAATTTAGGTAAAAATTTTGTGGTGAAAAGGGTAATACAACTTTCTGGGCAAAAGTTGAAGATATGTTAGTTCCAGCAGACCACTGGACATAGCACCCTGGCTCAAAGTATGAACTGAATCTTAAAAGACAACATCCCAAACCAAAGATGTTATTTGAAGCTGGAGACTTAGCTGCACATTTAAGAGAAATGTCACAATGTTCTTATCAGGCTGGCGGCTTCTGTTGTTGTTGTTGTTAGGTGCCTTCAATTCGGTTCTGACTCATAGCAATTCTGTATACAACAGAGCAAAACACTGCCTTGTCCTGCACCATCCTCACAATCACTGTTATGCTTGAGCCCATTGTTAGAGCCACTGTGTCAGTCCATCTCATTGAGGGCCTTCCTCTTTTTCACTGACCCTCTGCTTTACCAAGCATGATGCCCTTCTCTAGGGACTGGTCCCTCCTAATGACAAGTCCAAAGTATATGAGACATAGACTCACCATCCTTGTTTCTAAGCAGCATCTAGCTGTACTTCTTCCAAGGCAGATTTGTTCATTCTTTTGGCAGTCCATGGTACATTCAATATTTTTTGCCAACACCATAATTCAAAGGCATCAATTCTTCAGTCTTCATTATTCATTATCTAGCTTTCACATGCCTATGAGGTAATTGAAAACACCATGGCTTGCGTCAGGGGCACCTTAGTCTTCAAGGTGACATCTTTGCTTTTCAACAATTTAAAGAGCTCTTTTGCAGCACACTTGCCCAATGCAATGCATTGTTTGATTTCTTGACTGATGCTTCCATGGGTGTTGATTGTGGATCCAAGTAAAATGAAATACTTGAAAACTTAAATATTTTCTCCATTTATCATGATGTTGCTTATTGGTCCAGTTGTGAGGATTTTTGTTTTCTTTATGTTGAGGAGTAATCCATACTGAAGGCTTTGGTGTTTGATCTTCATCAGTAAGAGCTTCAAGTCCTCTTCACTTTCAGCAAGGCTGTGTCATCTGCATAACCAGGTTATTGATGAGCCTTCCTCCAATCCTGGTGCCCTGTTCTTCTTCATACAGTCCAGCTTCTGGGATTATTTGCTCAGCATACAGATTGAATAGGTATGGTGAAAGGATACAACCCTGGAGCACACCTTTCTTGACTTTAAGCCATGCAGTATCCCTTTGTTCTGTTGGAATGGCTGCTCCTTGATCTAGGTACAGGTTCCTCATAAGTACAATTAAATGCTCTGGAACTGTCATTCTTTGTAATGTTATCCATGATTTTTAATAATCCACACAGTATCAAATGCCTTAGCATAGTCAATAAAACACAGGTAAACATATTTCTGGTATTCTCTGCTTTTAGCCAGGAGCCATCTGATATCAACTGCGATATCCCTGGTTCCACATCTTCTTTGGAATCAGACTTGAATTTCTGGCAGTTTCCCTGTCATTATACTGCTGCAGCTGCTTTTGAATCATCTTCAGCAAAATTTTACTTGTATGTGATATTAATGATATTGTTTGATAATTTCCACATTCAGTTGAATCACCTTTCTTGAGAATAGGAATAAATATGATCTCTTCCAGTTGGTTGGCCAGGTCGCTATCCTCCAAATTTCTTGGCATAGGCAAGTGAGCACTTCCAGTGCTGCGTCCATTTGTTGAAACATCTCAGTTGGTATTCCGTCAGTTCCTGAAGTCTTGTTTTTCACCAATGCCTTCAGTGCAGCTTGGACTTCTTCCTTCAGCACCATCGGTTCCTGATCAGATGCTACCTTCTGTAATGGTTGAACGTCAACCAATTCTTTTTGGTAAAGTGACTCTATGTGTTCCTTCCATCTTCTTTTGGTGCTGGCTGGGTCATTTACTCTTTTCCCCATAGAATGTTTCAATATTGGAACTCGAGGCTTAAATTTTTTCATTTCTTTCAGCATGATAAATACCAAGTGTGTTCTTCCCTTTTTGTTTTCTCTCTCCAGCTCTTTACACATGTCATAATATTTTACTTTGCCTTCTAGAGTCATCCTTTGAAATCTTCTGTTCAGCTTTTTACTTCCTCATTTCTTCCTTTTGCTTTATCTACTGGATGTTCAAGAGCGAGTTTCAGAGTCTCTTCTGACATCCAGTTTGGTCTTTTCTTTCTTTCCTGTCTTTTTAATGACCTCTTGCTTTTTTCATCTGTGATGTCCTTGAGGTCATTCCACAACTCCTGGTCTTTGCTTATTAGTGTTCAACGCCTCAAGTCTATTCTTGAGATGGTCTATACATTCAGGTGGGATATACTCAAGGTCATACTTTGGCTCTCATGGACTTGTTCTACTTTTCTTCAGTTTCAACTTGAACTTACATATGAGCAATTGATGGTCTGTTCCACAGTTGGCCCCTAGCCTTGTTCTGACTGATGATACTGAGCCTTTCCATTGTCTCTTTTCACAGATGTAGTGGAATTGATTCCTTTGTATTCTATCTGGTGAGGTTCATGTGTATAGTTGCCGTTTTTGTTGTTAAAAGGTATTTTCAGTGAGGAAGTCACTGGTCTTAGAAAATTCTATCATGCAATCTCTGGCATCATTTCTATCACCAAGGCCATATTTTCCAACTACCAATCCTTCTTCTTTATTTCCAACTTTCGCATTCCAATCACTAGTAATTATCAATGCATCCTGAATGCATGTTTGATCAATTTCAGACTGAGGAAGTTGGTAAAAATCTTCAATTTCTTCATCTTTTGCCTTAGTGGTTAGCACGTATATTTAAATAATATACTGGTCTTCCTTGTAGGCGTATAAATATTATCCCATCACTGACAGCGTTGTAATTCAGGATACGCAAAAACCCAGTGCCGTCAGCATTGTAATTCAGGATAGACCTTGAAATATTCTTTTTGATGATGAGGAAACAAATGTAGAGTTCCAGTAACTTTCTAAAGGGAAAAGACAGGATTGGAGCATAGCTGTCTTATTTAAGAGTCCAGATTTGACAACAACAGCAAAAAAAAAATGTATATATAAGTTTGATCAGGGCTTCAAAACTGTTCATTCCAGTTTGAATCTTGGCTGAGAAATTTGCATTTCTAATAAGTTCCCAGCCAATGCTAATTATTCCACCCCAGATATACTGAATCAGAACCTACATTTTCAAGAATCACCTGACAATCTTGTTAAAGTGTAAATTCTGAATAACCATCTCCAAGCCCTGGTTTGAATCTTAAAAAAAAAAAAAAGATAAATAAGTTCACTAATTAGTTATAGCTGATACTATGAAAGAAAGAAATTCTAAAATAACATAAAAATACCATGTATCTGTTGCTGTTATCATACTTCATATATTCTTAACTATATTCATATCATATTTAATATCAATCATATCAATTCACTATATAAAATAAATTCTCCAGTTTTATTAGTTGTCATGCTTTATTTGGGGGATAAATTGCCTGAAATTGATATATTGGAAGAGAATACTTATGCCACATTTTGGTAAGAGAAACGTAAATTTATTTTTTTGTTTCTAACAGACTGGTACTTCTCATTAAATACAAATTTAGCAATTTAATGATTTGAAAATGCTCAGAAAAATATTGAAAATATATTTATAATGTCAGTCTGTGTGTGTGTATTTAGTTTTCTCTTGGCTCTGTGAAGTGGAAATCTAAGAAAGCTACAGTGCAACTTTAAGCTTTTATAGCTGCAGGGATTCATAGTAAGAAGGCACTGAAGGAACCTAGGAGGGGCTCTATAGTTAAATTTAACAGTAATTTTTCCCACGAAGCCCTCATGCATTTCCCTTTATTTTTATTCCCCAAATCACATCAGCCATACCAAGAATAATGGTGCAATCTGCCTCAATGCTTTCCCAAAGTTACCTAGATCTACCAGGTGGAAAAACCAAGCAGCCTCTCATTTTTAGGTTTATATTTCTAATCGTCTTCTTTTTATAAAGAATAGTAATCCTATGCTTAAGTCATATATAAGATGTCACAACTAGTGCTTCATCATTTTCCAGTGTTTCATCTATCTCCAGAGCTGTTCTTTGTTACAGAAATGAAGCCTGCTGTTAGGGAAAGCTTAATTGCAAGCCTAATATACCTGTTTTCCCACTAATCCAGTTAATTAACTTTGATAGAAGTAAATGGTAGATGATAGGAGCAGCAATTCAATCACAACATGTTCTGATTTACAGGCAAAGTTTCAGATGTTGACAGAGGGAGTGGCATTTGTTTGTGAATGTTGGGGAGATTGGAGTTTTAGGAGTAAAGTACTGTGAGCCAGTGGAGGATGAAAGGAAAACGCACGCTGGTTGCAGACAATACTTTAAAAGTTAATAACTAAAGAAAATGGTCATGTTTTTCAATACAACCACAATTTCCTTAGTTAAGAATTAGGTGCAAATGTTGTAGTTATTTTAAGGAACTTTGAGTAGGTTTTCTTCTAGGAAGCTTTAGTAATTCTTGGTCGTTATGAAATGATATCTTTGATAACTCACCAGAAAAAAAATAATCAAAATACAATTTCTTCTAATATCTTTGCTATTGGTTGTAGGAGAGAACTTTTTTTTTCCTCTAAAGTAAGCTCCAACTTTTGTCCAGACTGTAGTTGTTAAACAACAGTTCTAGAAGTGACAGTCTGTAAACACAAGTGTAAGTTGAGAAGAGAGGGAATGTAACTAAGCTGGAGACCAGGAAGGTGAGCCTTTCTCCAGCTGGAATCTTTCCTCTAAATGCAGCCCCCAAAAGTCTGCAGATTTCCTAGGGTACTTACCTCTGAAAGTCTGTGATCATGTGTCCGTGTAACCAAAACCGAACCCAATGCCATCGAGTCGATTCCAACTCATAGCAACCCTCTAGGTCAGAGTAGATCTGCCCTATAGAGTTTCCAAGGAGTGCCTGGTGAATTTGAACTGCCAACCGTTTGGTTAGCAGCCATAGCACTTAACCTCTACACCACCAGTCTATGTATATCCCAGAAAAAAAAACCCATACATTTAAAAAAAAGATTTGTTTAGAATATGATACCCTGAAGATGGTAAAATTCTTTGTTTTCTATAGAAAATGAAGCCAAAACCAAAACCAAACCTACTGCTGATGAGTCAATTCTGACTCAACAGCAACCCTGTAGGACAGAGTAGAACTGCCCCCAAAAGTTTTCCCAGGCTGCAAATTAACTTTATGGAAGCAGACTGCCTCCTCTTCCTCCCATGGAGCCACTGGTGGGTCCCACATTTCAGTTAGCAGCTGATGGCTTTAACCACTGTGCCACAAGGGCTCCTTCAGGTATGGATCAGTGAACTAGTATTTATTGATCTATATCAAGTAAAGAGCAACACATCATACCTCATTAACGACGTTACTAAGTCTCACCTCTAGTTAACTGACCTGCTTCTCACTCTTCTTAGGCAATTCCGTCTCCTAGATGTGCTGGTAGAATTGCATAGGGATAAAGCCCAACCTCTGAAATGGCTAGCTGTGCGACTTCGGGGAAAGACCCTAACGCTTACAAATCTGTGTCCTCCTCTTTAAAATGGACAGAATCAGATTATCTTGCCAAACTGTTGTTGAGCACCTAAGGAAATGACACATTTCAAGTGCTTATTTATTGTAATTGTTATTATAGTTATTATTATTGTCGTCATTGTGTTTTTATTATTTTTAACAATTTTTTTTTTAACTGGGAAACAAATCTTCATGAATCTGTCATGTTTCTCCATATCAAAACATAACAGCCAATTTGCTCAGATTTATTTGCATTCCAGGATGGTAAAGATAAAAAAGTCTCCTTCCCTAGAAAATATTTACATTGCAGGATAATTAAGGTATTTGTCTCTCCCTGGAGGAGAGGATGGCTTGGTTGTCAGCAAGTCCTACTTAAGATCAGAGGCTTCCTTATCTCAGGGTTCCTTACTTAAAATGCACCGGACTGTCTGTGCAGGCAACGTCTCATCCTCCTCACATTTTCCTGTAGAAATCAGGGAATGGGGAACCGTGCAAACAAAAATGTTACTCTGGCTACTGCTAGTGCTGTGAGTAGTAAACTGCTCTTTGTTTATACCCAGAGCTTTTTATTTTTCTGCCAGTACCCATGAAACTGTAACAAACTCACTTGTTAAACACTTAATAACAGCTGATGTCGGAGTTGGGCTTTCTTATGTATTGAATCTCATTGTTCACACAGTAATTTGGATTGTTACTTTCTTATATGCTTTAAATTTCAATTTTCCTCCTAAAATCTATCTGATGTGTTATTACACAAGAACATGGTTTTCTTAGAGTAAGACCTTTCCTACTCTGTATATCATAATGAGCATTGTTGTAAGTTATGGCACAATTTGAACTCACAAGCAATTCTTCCATTGCAAAACTTGAAATATTTTTAAAAATGGGCCCTCTTTTTGCCCAAGCTGAATAATGTATATGTATGTATATAAATGTATATATATATATATATATAATATAGCAATACAGTGTTGCGACAAATTCTAAGAGAATTTATGTTTTGTTGTTGCTGTTAGGTGCTGTCGAGTCGGTTCCAACTCATAGCGACCCTATGCACAACAAAACGAAACACTGCCCGGTCCCGCACCATCCTCACAATCGTTGTTATGTTGAGCTCATTGTTGCAGCCACTGTGTCAATCCACCTTGTTGAAGGTCTTCCTCTTTTCTGCTGACCCTGTATTCTGCCAAGCATGATGTCCTTCTCCAGGGACTGATCCCTCCTGACAACATGTCCAAACTATGTAAGACGCAGTCTCGCCATCCTTGCCTCTAAGGAGAATTCTGACCGCACTTCTTCCAAGACAGATTTGTTCGCTCTTTTGGCAGTCCATGGTCTATTCAATATTCTTCGCCAACACCACAATTCAAAGACGTCAACTCGTCTTTGATCTTCCTTATTCATTGTCCAGCTTTCACATGCATATGATGTGATTGAAAATACCATGGCTTGGGTCAGGTGTGTCTTCAGGGTGACATCTTTGCTCTTCAACACTTTGAAAAGGTTCTTTGCAGAAGATTTGCCCAATGCAGTGTGCCTTTTGATTTCTTGACTGCTCCTTCCATAGCTGTTGATTGTGGATCCAAGTAAAATGAAATCCTTTACAACTTCAATCTTTTCTCCGTTTATCATGATGTTGCTCATTGGTTAGTTGTGAGGATTTTTGTTTTCTTTATGTTGAGGTGTAATTCATACTGAAGGCTGTGGTCTTTGATCTTCATTAGTAAGTGCTTCAAGTCCTCTTCACTTTCAGTAAGCAAGGTTGTGTCATCGGCATAAGGCAGGTTGTTAATGAGTCTTCCTCCAATCCATATGCCCTGTTCTTCTTCATATAGTCCAGCTTCTCGTATTATTTGTTCAGCATACAGATTAAATAGGTATGGTGAAAGAATACAACCCTGACACACACCTTTCCTGACTTTAAACCAATGCTTATCCCCTTGTTCTGTCCTAACAACTGCCTCTTGATCTTTGTAAAGGTTCCTCATGAGCACAATTAAAGTGTTCTGGAATTCCCATTCTTTGCAGTGTTATCCATAGTTTGTTATGATCAACACAGTCAAATGCCTTTGCATAGTCAATAAAACACAGGTAAACAACCTTCTGGTATTCTCTGCTTTCAGACAGGATCCATCTGACATCACCAGTGATATCCCTGGTTTCACGTCCTCTTCTGAAACCAGCCTAAATTTCTGGCAGTTCCCTGTCGATATACTGCTGCAGCCGTTTTTGAATGATCTTCAGCAAAACTTTGCTTGAGTGTGATATTAATGATATTGTTCTGTAATTTCCACATTCGGTTGGATCACCTTTCTTGGGAATAGGCATAAATATGGATCTCTTCCAGTCAGTTGGCCAGGAAGCTGTCTTCCATATTTCGTGGCATAGACGAGTGAGCACCTCCAGCGCTGCATCTGTTTGTTGAAACATCTCAATTGATATTCCATCAATTCCTGGAGGCTTGTTTTTTGCCAGTGCCCTCAGAGCAACTTGGACTTCTTCCTTCAGTAGCATCGGTTCCTGATCACATGCCACCTCTTGAAATGGTTGAATGTTGACTAATTATTTTTGGTATAATGACTCTGTGTATTCCTTCCACTTTCTTTTGATGCTTCCTGTGTCGTTTAATATTTTCCCCATGGAATGCTTCACTATTGCAACTCGAGGCTTGAATTTTTTCTTCAGTTCTTTCAGCTTGAGAAACGCTGAGTGTGTTCTCCCCTTTTGGTTTTCCATCTCCAGCTTTTTGCACATGTCATTGTAATACTTTACTTTGTCTTCTCGAGAGGCCCTTTGAAATCTTCTGTTCAGGTCTCTTACTTCATCAATTCTTCCTTTTGCTTTAGCTGCTCAATGCTCAAGAGCAAGTTTCAGAGTCTCCTCTGACATCCATCTTGGTCTTTTCTTTCTTTCCTGTCTTTTCATTGACATCTTGCTTTCTTCACGTATGATGTCCTTGATCTCATTCCACGACTCGTCTGGTCTTCAGTCACTAGTGTTCAGTGCGTCAAATCTGTTCTTCAGATGGTCTCTAAATTCAGGTGGGATATACTCAAGGTCATGTTTTGACTCTTGTGGACTTGCTCTGATTTTCTTCAGTTTCAGCTTGAACTTGCATATGAGCAATTGATGGTCTGTTCCACAGTCGGCCTCTGGCCTTGTTCTGCCTGATGATATTGAGCTTTTCCATCATCTCTTTCCACAGATGTAGTCAATTTGATTTCTGTGTGTTCCATCTGGCGAGCTCCATGTGTTCCATCTGGCGAGCTGCATGTGTATAGTCACCATTTATGTTGGTGAAAGAAGGTACTTGCAATTAAAAAGTCATTGGTCTTAGAAAATTCTATCTTTCGCTCTCCGGCATTGTTTCTGTCACCAAGGCTATATTTTCCAACTACTGATCCTTCTCCTTTGTTTCCAACTTTCGCATTCCAATCGCCAGTAATTATCAATGCATCTTGATTGCATGTTCTATCAATTTCAGACTGCAGCAGCTGATAAAAGTCTTCTATTTCTTCGTCTTTGGCCCTAGTGGTTGGTGCATAAATTTGAATAATAGTCATATTAACTGGTCTTCCTTTTAGCCGTATGGATATTATCCTATCACTGACAGCGTTGTACTTTAGGATAGATCTTGAAACGTTCTTTTTGATGATGAATGCAACACCATTCCTCTTCGAGTTGTCATTCCCAGCATAGTAGACTATATGATTGTCTGATTCAAAATGGCCAATACCAGTCCATTTCAGCTCACTAATGCCTAGGATATCGATGTTTATGCATTCCATTTCATTTTTGACGATTTCCAATTTCCAATTTTCCTAGATTCAGACTCAAAATGAGGAGAAACAGCTCCAAACATGCATTAATAATCAGAACCTGGGATGTACAAAGTATGAACCTAGGAAAATTAGAAATCGTCAAAAATGAAATGGAAATTATGTTTTATAAAATAAAATTATCCATCCAGATTTCAGGAAAACTTTATGTTGATCCACATCTCATGCCTGTCAACAAACAAGAAGGTTGTAGCTTATACCCTTGCTACTTAAAGTGGATCTGGTGAACAAGCAGTTTCGACATCACCTGGCAACTGGTAGAAATTCAGAATCTCAAACTCCACCCTAGACCTAAGAAGCCAGAATCTGCAGTTAATAGTCTTCTGCATTGATTCCCATCATATTATTGTTAATTGTATGCAGTTTAGTGGTTTTATTTCATTGTGGAAAGATGAAATCAGGCTACGTTATTGTTGTTAGCGGCATGGGAGTCTCTTCCAACTTATGGAAATCCACGTGCAGTGGAAGAAGATGCTCCCCTGGCCTGAGCCATCCCTATGATCTGCTGAGAAATGGACCATTGTGACACATAGGCTGATTTGTGGAAGCAGATCACCAGGTATTCCTTCTTAGTCCATTTTAGCCGTCTCAGTCTGGGAGTTATGCTGAAACCTGTTCAGCGTCATAGCAACGCATAAGCCTCCACTGACAGTTGGGACAGCCGGGTGGTGGGTGCATTTGAGGAGCATTGGCTGAGAATTGAACCTGGGTCTCCCACATGGAAGAGGAGAATTCCACCACTGAACCACCACTGCCCCCAGGTTACATTGTTGTCGTGTCCTGTGGACTCAATTATGACTCATAGCAACCATATATGACAGAGTAGAGCTGCCCCCATAGGGTTTCCCAGGCTGTAATCTTAATGACAGTAGATCACCAGGTCATTCCTCCCATGGAGTGGTGGGTGGGTTTGAACCCCTGACCTTTTGGTTAGCAGCCGAGAGCTTAACCATTGCACCCCCAGGACTCCTTAGATTATATTAAAAAAATTAGTGAGGTACATTTAGCAAAATCCAGTAGGCTTCTGTCTGCAGCTTGTTATAATTAATCCTGTTTATCACTGACTTAGTTTTTAAGATCTTAATAATTTGTAGAATTACTAATACTATGGATGTTTCTGAATATTTTTATTCTGTACCCATTTGCTTTTTGGGGGTTATTAGTAAAAAACAAAAAGAACAGGAAGAAAATAGTGGAGTAATGGCCTCTAAAAGAGCCGAAGTTCTCTCCCTGTTATTCTACTGGTTTTTCTTTTTAAGGTGCAGATGGGTGCTTTTTAAAAATTATTTGGATTTAAAAGACATGTAAAGAAATTATAGACTATGATGAAAAGACTTGAAGTAATGGACAAATACAAGATTATAATAACAAGCCAAAGTAATCAAGGTTATTTAGTTTTACAAAAAGAGATTGGTGGAGAGTAAATTGTTTTACAAATATAAGTAAAGTGTATTGAAAGGTGTTGACAAGTATGATAAATACTTTTTCCATTAATTATTTGGTACAGTACAGATAGTTTTTGGTACTTAGAAATTAGTTGCACATGCAGTTTTAGAAATAGCAAAGTAATATTCAAGGTGATGAAGAGAGAATACTTTTATTCTGTGACTGTGCTATTGTTTTTAGAAAAGTAAAATTTGTTGACTTATTTGCTTAGACTTGAAGGAATCAGAAAAAAGTCATGCCCAAGTAAACACAGATGGGTGTCAGTACTTATTGGGTAAAACTTTTAAAAACACATTTACTCATTTAATGTTGAGTGTAGATAGTGATGTCATTTGGGCTGACCTGAGCTAAAGATTTAGCAGATTTTCTCATAGTTATTTAAATTAAATTGAACTGTCATATTTGCTTCTAACTATTTAGAATAGAACTGCCTTTGTGGCACAATGGTTGAGAGATCGGCTGCTAACCAAAAGGTCAGTATTTCAAATCACAAACCATTCCCTGGAAACCCTATTATTGTTAGGTGCCCTTGAGTCAGTTTCAACTCATAGCGGCCCTGTGTACAACAGAACAAAACACTGCCCAGTCCTACACCAACCTCACAATCATTATGCTTGAGCCCACTGTTACAGCCACCGTGTGAATCCATCTAGTTGAGGCTCTTCTTTTTCTCTGGCCCTCTACTTTGCCAAGCATGATGTTCTTCTCCAAGAACTGATTCCTCCTGATAACATGTCCAAAGTATGTGAGACGTTGTCTTGCCATCCTTCCTTCCAAGAAGCATTCTGGTTGTACTTCTTCCAAGACAGATTTTCTTTTTGGCAGTCCATGGTATGGTCATTGTTTTTTGCCAGCACCACGATTTGAAGGCATCAATTTTTTGGTCTTCCTTATTCATTGTCCAGCTTTCGCATGCATATGAGGCGATTGAAAACACCATGGCTTGGGTCAGGGGCACCTTAGTCTTCAAGGTGACATCTTTGTTTTTCAACTCTTTAAAGAGGCCTACCCTATGGGGCAGTTCTACTCTGTCCTTATAATCTCTATGAGTGAGAATCCATTCAACTGCAAAGGGTTCGTTTGTTTGTTTTGCCCCCATAGGATTTCTAATGAGTGGCTGGTGAATTCAAACTGCTGACCTTTTGGTTAGCAGCCAAATGCTTAACCAACTGTGCCATCAGGCAGGGCTTCCCTAGTTATTTAGCAGGTATAAAATTCAAATGAAATTAAATTATAAACTCATACTATATTAACGTAATTATTAATAGAAGGTATATACTTTAATCTTAATTGTTGGGTAGCAAAATCCCATTTCAGCAAATTCCTAATGGAGTAAAAAAGAATTCTGATGCATACACTACAGCTTGAAAAACACGTGTTAAGACATGAATTTTTTTTTTTTATTGACAATTTTATTATTATGTGTTCCATCGTAGAGGGCTTTGTCATAAAGTGACAAATGCCATGTTAAGTTCTTATAAATTTCAGATACAAATATTGACACTTGCTTTTTCCCACAGTTTATGCACTCTTCTCATGTTTCATTTAGGAGTTTATGCTGTATTTCAAAATACAATATTTTTTATTCCTTCGTGAACTCTTTCTTGCTTAACCCCATGCTCAATTGATAGCTATTTCTTTATTCATTTTTTTCTCATTAATTTGTGTCATAGTCATGGCCTAGGTTTTTCAAATGTATATGTTTAATCTCAGTGGAAATGCATTAGAGTGAATATAATTACTTCAACCCTAATTGGCAACTTTCATCTACTGTTTTTATGGATCTTTTGTTCATTTCATGTTTAATAGAACTCATTGGTGAGATTAATGAGCTTGCTTAAAAATTAGATCTGTCCTTTCTGTTAGGTACATGTCCTATATGTGACCAGATTAGAAATCACCCCTATTTGCCATGAGTCTTGATGTTCCCGAGTCTAGATAGTAGTTGCGTGCTTATCCCCTCGGTTTGTTTCAGTTTTTGTCCAAATGCTACTTTATCATAGAGGCCATCCTTGACTACCACATCTCCAAAAGCATTCCACTTTCAGTTATTGTCTATTACTTTTCCTCACTTTACTTTTCTTTGTAGCACTTTTCTGCACCTCATATTTTATATATGTATTTATCCTGTTTCATGTGTGTATCCCAGTATTCCTCAACTCCCAACAATGCGTACTCCTTTGAGGGCAGAGACACGATCTGTTTTGCTCAAATGTCTTGAATATAGAAAATTTCCTGGATCATAGTTAATAATCATTAAATATTAGTTGAATGAATAGGAATGAATGCCTTTGAAGAGAGGCATGCAGTCCTTCTTGAGTTTACTAATTTTTGTCATTCATAAAACCAAACCCTGCTTGGAGTTGATTCCGACTCATAGTGACCCTATAGGACAGACTAGAACTGCCCCAAAGGATTTCCAAGGCCGTAATCTTTATAGAAGCAGACTGCCACATCTTTCTCTCAGGAAGCAGCTGGTGGGTTCAAACCCCCAACTTTTTGGTTAGCAGCTGAAGGCTTTAACTACTGTGCCACCAGGGCTCCCTTTGTCATTCCTAGCAGTGCTAAAAAAAAAAGTACTACATACACAGCGTGATTTTATGACAGATTTTAATCAGTGATAAATATCTTTGTGTTTTTGTATAATTACAGTTATCCTCAGGAGTTCTGATAGGCACAGTGGTTAAGCACTCGGCTACTAACCAGAAGGTCAGCAGTTTGGACCCACCTGCTGCTCCAAGGGAGAAAGATGTGGCATTCTGTTTCCATAAAAATTTACAGCATTGGAAACCCTGTGGGGCAGTTCTACTCTATCCTATAGGGTAGCTATGAGTTGAAATGAATTCAACAGCAATGGATTTGGTTTTGGGCTATCCTCACTTATATCTTTACTAATGGAGTATCTCTTCTTGGGGGAAAAAAGCATTATGTATGTATATCATTCTCTTTGTATTCTTTAACCCTTTTGTTACTATATTTTTTTCTCCTTAATTTTTTTTTTTTTTTGATGGCATGTGTTTTCAGTATTGGAAGGTATGCTTGCTTTATTAATTGAGTGTGTTTAAATTTTTGGTTGGTAATGTAGATTTGTGTGGTATTAATGATATCGTTTGATAATTTCCAAATTCTGTTGGATCACCTTTCTTTGAACTGGGCACAAATATGGATCTCTTCCAGTCAATTGGCAAAGTTGCTGTCTTCCAAACTTTTTGACATAGACAAGTGAGCACCTCTGGTGCTGCATCTGTTTATTGAAACATCTCAATGGGTATTCCTCAATTCCTGGAGCCTTATTTTTTGCCATTCTCCTCAGTGCAGTTTGGACTTCTTCCTTCAGTACCATAGGTTCCTGATCATATGCTACCTCCAGAAAATGTTGAAAGTCGACCAATTGTTTTTTGGTACAGTGACTCGGTATTTTGCTTCTGTCTTCTTTTGATGCTTCTTGCATCATTCAATATTTCCCCCTTAGAATCCTTCAGTATTGCAACACAAGGCTTGAATTTTTTCTTCAGTTCTTTCAGCTTGAGAAATGCCAAGCATGTTTTTACCTTTTGGTTTTCTAACTCCTTGTCATTGTTTAATTCATTACAATATTTTGTCTTCTCGAGCCATCCTTTGAAATCTTTCCTTCACCTGTTTTACTTCATCATTTCTTCCTCTCGCTTTAGCTACTCTATGTTCAAGAGCAAGTTTCAGAGTCTCTTCTGAAATTCAGTTCAGTCTTTTCTTTCTTTCCTCTTTTTCTGATGACCTTTTGCTTTCTTCATGTATGATCTCCTTGATAGCATCCCACAACTCATCTATTCTTTGATTTATTAGTGTTCAGTGAGTTAAATCTGTTCTTGAGATGGCCTCTAAATTCAGGTGGGATATATTAAGATTTGAACTTTGGATCTCGTGGACTTGCTCTAATTTTCTTCAGTTTCAACTTGAATTTTCATATGACTGTTCCACAGTCAGCTCCTGGCCTCCTCTGAACTCATGATATTGAGCTTCTCCATTGTCTGTTTCCAGAGATGTAGAATATTTTATTCCTGTGTATTCCATCTGGCATATGAGTATAGTCACTATTTATGTTGTTGAAAAAACGTATTTGCAATGAAGAAGTTGTTGGTCTTGCAAAATTCTGTCATGTGATCTCCAGCATCAGTTCTATCACCGAGGCCGTATTTTCCAACTACTGATCGTTCTTCTTTGTTTTTATCTTTCCCATTCCAATCACCATTAATTATCAATGCATCTTGATTGCATTTTGATTAACTTCATACCACAGAAGTTGGTAAAAAATTTTCAGTTTCTTCATCTTTGACTTTAGTGGTTGATGCATAAATTTTGAATAATAGTCATATTATCTGCTCTTCCATGTAAGTGTATGAATATTGTCCTGTCACTGGCAATGTTGTACTTCAGTGTAGATCTTGCAATGTTCCCTTTGACAATTAATATGATGCCATTCTTCAATTTGTCATTCCCAGTATAGTCGATCATAGGATTGTCCAATTCATAATGGCCAATACCAGCCCATTTCAGTTCACTGATGCCTGGGATATAAATGTTTATGCATTCCGTTTCATTTTTGATGACTTCCAATTTTGCTAGATTCATACTTTGTACATTACACGTTCCAATATTAATAGATGTTTGCAATTGTTCCTTCTCCATTTGAGCCTTGCTACCTTAGCAAATGAAGGTCCTGAAAGCTTGACTCAACCAAGGTCATTATGTTCGACTCTACTGTGAGGAGGCAGCTCTTCCCCAGTCGTATTTTGAGTGCCTTCCAACCTGAGGGGCTCGTCTTCCAGCACTGTATCAGACAATGTTCTGCTGCTATTCATAAGGTTTTCACTGGTTGGTTTTTTAATAGTAGACTGCCAGGTCCTTCTTCCTAGCCTGTCTTAGTCTGGAAGCTCAGCTGAAACCTGTCCACTATGGCTGACCCTGCAATACTGGTGGCATAGCTTCCAGGATCGGCAACACTCAACCTACCACAGTACGACAAACTGACAGACAAGTGGTGGTATTTGGAAGATAACTACCTGGCCAACAGACAGGAGGAACTCCATATTTGTGACCATTCCAAAGAAAGGTGATCCAACAGAATGCAGAAATTATCAAACAATATCATTAATATGATACACAAGTAAAATTTTGCTGAAGATAATTCAAAAGTTCTTGTAGCAGTACATCCACAGGGAACTGCCAGAAATTCAAGACAGATTCAGAAGGGGAAATGGCATGAGAGATATCATTGTTGACGTCAGATGGATCCTGGCTGAAGGCAGAGAGTGACAGAAAGACGTGTACCTGTGCTTTATTGACTATGCAGAAGTATTCAACTGTGTGGATCATAACAAATTATAAGTAATATTGTGAAGAATGGGAATTCCAGAATACTTCATTGTGCTCGTGAGGAACCTGTGCATAGACCAAGAGGCAGTTGTTCAAACAAAACAAGGGGATACTGTGTGGATTAAAAACAGGAAAGATGCATGTCAGGGTTGTAGCCTGTTACCATATGTATTCAATTTGTATGCTGAACAAATAACCAGAGAAGCTGGACTGTATTAAGAAGAATGTGGCATTAGAATTGGAGGAAGACACATTAACAACCAGCAATATGCAGATGATACAACGTTGCTTGCTAAGAGGGAAGAGGACCTGAAGCACTTACTGATGAAGATCAAAGACTACAGCTTTCAGTATGGATTATACCTCATCATAAAGAAAAAAAAAAAAAATCCTCACAACTGGACTGATAAGCAACATCATGATAAACAGAAAATATTGAAGCTGTTAAGGATTTTATTTTACTTGGATTCACAATCAATGCCCAAGGAAGCAGCAGTCAAGAAATAACATATTGCATTGGGCAAATCTGGTGCCAAAGACCTCTTTAAAGTGTTAAAAAGGAAAGGTGTCACTCTGAGTCTAAGGTACGGCTGACCCAAGCCATGGTATTTTCAGTCTCCTCATATGTATGCGAAATCTGGTCATGAGTAGGGAAGACCAAAGAAGACTTGATGCCTTGAATTATGGTGTTGGCAAAGAATATTGAACATACTGTGGACTACCAGAAGAACAAACAAATCTGTGTTCAAAGAAGTACAGTCAGAATGCTCCTTAGAAGCAAGGATGGCAAGACTTGTCTCACATTCTTTGGCCATGTTATCAGGAGGGACTAGTCCCTGGAGAAGGACATCATGATTGGTAAAGTAGATGATCAGTGAACAAGAGGAAGACCCACAATGAAATGGGCTGACACAGTGGCTACAACAATGGACTCAAACATAACAACTATTTTGAGGGTGATGCAAGACTGGGCGGTGTTTTGTCCTGCTGTATGTGGGGTCGCTGTGAGTCAGAAACAACTCAAAGGCACCTAACAACAATCAATATGGATTTTGAAAAACATGATCTGGCAATACAATCTGCTAATGAGGCAAGTAACACTTTGGCGCCACTGATATGTGGCATGACAGTATGCCACTGAGAACTAGGTGGATAATTTATTGCTGGCACCTTTCCATTATGTTGTATAGGAAACCTCTGATTTTTCCAGAAAAAAACAAAACAAAACCATCAGGGTTACCCAGCTATCACTCAGGAAAGCCATAATTATGCTTGCAAGCCTTAGCTCACAGAAAGAAAAGGGAAAAAAGCCAAAGTTTACACAACTAACAAACACATCCAGGAAGCATCACCTAATAGAATGTTAAACCTACACAACAATAAGGCTTCAACTCTGGTCTGCTGAGCTTCACACATTTCAAAGGGGACCCAGCTTTTTGCTAAATGCTGGGTATAATGCCTCACCTCTGAGGTCCAGAAGCATAAAAATCGGCTGGCATACTGTTATCCCAACGGTAAAAAATTAAACAAACTGAGCCATCACCTCAGTATAACTGCTGCTTACTCAACTAGAAAACTTTTACCCAGGTAATCAGCTTCAGGACTTCTGAAAGTATTGGATGTATTCCTCAGCTTCCAATCTGTGTTGGTAAAGTGGAATGGATCACAGAGTATGTGATCATTTGATCATTTTATTAAAGTTTGGTCTTCCACAAAAATGCTACCTAACCCAATTATTCAATGAAGGATACTGACAATTCACAGAATTAAAAAAAAAATTAATATATATGTAAAAGTTTACCTTACTAACATTCAAGGAAATGTAGATAAATAAAATAGTGAAATACCCTTTTTACTTACAATTTAGCAAATAAAAATGTACAGAGTTTATGAGGGTGCAGTGAGAGTAGCACATATATACTTTAAATTGGCACAAAATTTCTGGAAAACAATTTGCCAATAGATCAAATACCTTAAAATTATTCTTAACTGGGAATATGTCCATACATGTATTGATAACTGCTATCAGCTATTTTCTCTGGGTTTTAGGACAATTAACAATTTTGTTTGTTTCTTTATAATGTTTTCTAGTTTCCAAGCTTACTATGAAAAATAAAGCAAAAGTAAGCAAAAAAAGTTTTTTAACGGAAAGTATGTGCATAAAAATCCAAGCATAACCAAGATATTGAAGATTGCAGCCCTTGTTCATGTTTCTTTTATTTTTCTTGCGTTGCCATCTTGTGGCCAAAGTGTGGGACAGCTTCTGACGCTTTAAATTTGTAATTGTACTGCCTAATATCAAATGATTAACTTACTGGGTTGCAAACAAAAAAGTTGGATGCTGGAGTCTACCCAGAGGGACCTTGGAAGAAAGTCTTAGTGATCTACTTCTAAGAAATTAGCCACTGAACACCTTATGGAGTCCAGTTCTACTCTGACGTAGATGGGGTCAGCAGGAGTCAGAATTGACTCGATGGTAACTTTCTTTTTAATATTGAAATGTTTATTATTTAAAAGTCTTATTTAATTCAAATTATTAACTTAAGAATGTTCTGTGTTATACAAGTTGTTTATTATGGTTAAGTTATGTAATGTATTTCTTTCATGTTTTGTAATTTAAATAATATTCATGTGCCAAAATTTTTTTTTTTAAAGTGGACAGGTCTGAATAGAAGTCCTTACTCTTGCTGATCATCTACACATTTTGGGCCCAAGATTTGCGTGACCTTTCTTTTATATGCAAAACAAGAGAGAAAATGGAAAATTAAGGCATATCCTAAGAAATAATTTATATATTGGGCAATTTTTCAAAAATCAAGGGATTATAAATTATGTGCATTTTGCCCATTAAAAATGTTTTATGGCTGAACCACGTACAAGTGTGCTAAATCCAGTCTGCTGTTATAACAGCTTAGAAGACGTAGATAAGGAGAACAAGGTTTGTGGCAGGGTGGAAATTAAAGGCAGGATTAGTGGGCAGACAAAGATTAAATGGGCAGGCAAAGATTAAATGGGCACTTCTCTTTATTTGTAGTTCCACGTGGAAGAATATCACTATCAAGGTTTCTTTTATCCCAGTGCTTCATGTTTCTAATGGAAAATGATGGAGCCTACTCACCTTCTCAAAGAGAGACTGAGTGCTCTGTGAAGCTGCATCGCAGTTGCCATCCTTAGACAGCGACTCTCTTTGGGAGCTTGACACTTCTTTGACTTTTATTGTGTATCAGAGTAATGCTAGCACCTCATCATTTGTATCCTGGGAAAATGCAATGAACAGCAGAATCGACTCTATCAGAAATATTTTGTAAAGCAATCTTATAAATCAGAGGACATCAGAACAAAAATAGATACTGCCTTTTTAAAGCTAAGAGTTTAAATTACTTCCTTTGAGAAACTGACAACTTGTTTTGGCCCTGCAGTATCTTTTGATTTGATTGATGTTTCTTGACGATGAAGTTTAATAGGAAGGTCTTTTGGAAGAACTGAAATTCACTGATCATGGTTACCTCAGAGACGGTTTCAAATACCGCACTGACGTCTGAAGGGCGCGTGTGCAGCTCCATCAGTGACTTCACTTGCCGTTGTTATTCTTAGTTGCTTTCAAGTTGGCTTTGAGTCACGGCAACCTTATATATAACAGAAATAAACGGTGAAGTTTGTGAAAGCTGACATTTGTTTATTTGAATCTCATAAATTAAGAATCCTTTCTGATTTCAGTGTTGAGGATACTATTTTTTTAACCATTATAATAATAAAATAATCACTGTAGTTTAACATTTACTATATGATAGACTCTATGCTGGGTGTTCTATGTATGTTTTCATTTGACTATTTTATTAGTATCCATATGAACCAAATATTAGATTTATGAATATGCAAGTTAAACCACATATTACAAAGCTAAGACACAAATCCAGTTCTTCTTACAAGTCTAAAGCTTGATTATTGGTCAACATTTTTCACTGGCTTCTAATTTTCTTAAACTCCATGTCCCAATGTTAAATTAAAAAAGCATGCATTTATTCAGTAAACATATATGTATTATATGCCAAGTACTGACAATGTAATCATGAAATGGGCATTTTTTTTGACCACGTAGGGCTTACAATCTTATGGAAAAGTGCATTTATCAAAATATCATTTAAAGAAATGTAAAATTATAGCTCTGTTGTGATACACACGCACACACACACACACACATAGACACAGGCTTAGGAGAGCCAAGCATACCATTATAGGAGTTATTTGACCTGTTAGAGAAAGTCATGAAGGCTTTTAGGAGGGACTTACATCAAGTAAATGGGACAACCTAGTAAAGAAGAGAGGGAAAGTGTTGTAGTTAAAACCAACAGCATGTGCAAAAGGGGAAAAGTGTGGGCAGAAGGACAGTATGTGTAGTGTATAAAAGTGTTGTAGACAGAGAGAACAGCAAGTGTGGAAGGAGGAAAGTGTTTGGGCCAGAAGGACTGAAGTATATGGGAGGAGAAAATGAAAGAATGGTGATATGCTGGAGTAAAGTGACCAAATCCTCTGTGATTTCTACTCCAGATTCTCAACCCACACTCACCCTTGGCACGCTAGCCAAGGTTCTTCTGAGCAGTTGTAATCAGGGACCCACTGGGGGGGATATGCTTGGATGAGGAGAGGAGTCAGTTTGGTATTAGTTTGGATTTCTGACTCTGCCAGATGAGTTAAATATGTATTTTTTAAAGAAATATTTTCCTAATAGATGACAAAAACAAGACTCCTTGAATTTGTCTTTTGAGTCACTGTACACAATTGCAAAGCTTTGTAATGTTATATTATTAAAACTTTCGCCCCAAAGTTTTTAATATGTGGTTTATAAATTAAAATCTGGACAGATGTTCCCAAAGACTACAATTGCACTAGTGGAAATAAACCTGTTCATTTTTTTTTTTTTCTGTTCTAAAAGTAGATGCCACTAAGATGTCTGTGAGATATAATCTTATCTAATTTAGAATTTTAAAAAATTCTCATCAATTTCCTATGAGATTTAGATTTGCAAAAGGGACTTATACTTGGTAAGTTATTCCTTTTCTCTGCATTATTTATGAGTTTTATTATGAGTGTAACTGTAAAATTTCTGTTATACACCACTGAATTTGTATTTAATGAATTGAATTTACATTTAATCAGTTTGTATTAAAGGGGCTTATTGAGATGCTTCACTTTTCCCTGTTAAAAGCAGGTGGAGGCCAACTGAAAGACTCAGGGCAATGCATTATTCATTATTCACTTTCTGCATAACTTAAAACTTTATGACGATTCATGGTTTAACTAAATCAGTTAATAACATTTCCTATAACCACTTCTAATGATTCTCTGAGGTCATATATTTTACTATTAATATGTTGGCAAACTATTTTCTTACTAATAAGAGGGATTCTCATATTCTTTTGTCTTTAAAATGCAACGTGTGGAATAAGATTAAGTCATATTGTCAATGTTGAAGGAGGCCTTATTTGCATCTGAAGATACTATGTTTTTAACATTTGAATTTATAGAAAATAATGAAACTGTTTTGTCTACCATATATATAATGTACTTGAAAGTAGTGTTTCAAAACAAAAACAAAAAGACTAAAATTATTTATCTGTGTGGGACACTTCCTGTCTATTCTCTACTCTGACCAAATCTTCCGTCTTCTTCCATCTTCTGATTATATTGCCTTGTTTCCACTGGAGGAGACAAAAATCTACATACCTCCTGCCTCCTTACCTATCTTCCACTCTTTTTTCCTAAAAATAATTAAGTGGATATGCATTCTCCTGTACATGCCTTTCCAAGAACTTTGGTTTTTACCTTGTATTCCCTATCTCCTGCATCTTTACCCTCCTCTCTTATTATTCTTACTATTCTTCCTCCTTTAAATTTTTTCTCAGATCCATTTTCCACACAGCAGCCAAGGTGACTTTTTAAAATTCAAGAATAAATTATTTTGCATGTGGCTTAAAATTTTTCAGGGACTGCCCATTTGATAGAGTTTAGAAGCGCACAAAGCCTCAGCATTTCCATTAGACCCCCTGCCTTCCTCCCAAAACTCATTTTATGCCACTTGTCCTCACGTGCAACAGGGCTAAACCATCCTTCTCTTTGTTTCTCTAAAAGGCTTCCCCCTTCCTATCCCATATCAAGGCTTTTGTACACATTGTTCTGTTTTCCTAGAATGTTCTTCCTCCATGTTCTTCACTGGAACATTTCTCTGGAATCAGAGGAAATAGCATTTCTCAAGAAGAGTTTTCCTCCCTCTGATTACAGTATTAATTAGAACACCCCTCTGCATGTTTTCTCCTATTGAATATTATTAGGCTCTTTTATAGAACCAATCATAATTTATAGTAATATATTTGACTAATGGATTTGTAAATTGTCCAGTGCACTTTGTAATTAGGCTTTAGTGATCTTCTGAGAAAAAAGAATGATGTAAAATATTTACAAGGTACATAATCATCTATAAAATTTGTATTTTTTCTCTCGTGACCCACTCATTAAAATTATTTATGTCTTTGATCTGAAAATATCTTCAACAGTTTATCTGACTAATCCCCTGCTTTCCACCAAGTATATTATTTTAATTATTCCAATTTTACAGAAGCAGTGTAGCCCAGAGAGCTCAAGTGATTTACACAAATTACAGAGTTAACATATGAGGCAATGATTCCACTCATCTCAGTATCCTGGATCTTATTGATCTTATTGCAGTGCTTTTTTTTTTTTTTAATCTTTTTAGAAATATCCAATGAATTATGTGAATACTTTTTATAAAAAAAAAAATTTTTTTTTTTTTTTTTTTATACACTGGTGAAGTTACTTTGGTGATTTTTTCTTAAATTTTCCAATATGGGCTCATATGTCCTGCCACAGCCTCTTTGTTGCTCAGGTCTTCATCACTTACAGCAATGAATATCTGCAGTGGTCAGCTAGTCCATCCATTGCCTCGTCTCCATGTTTCCCTTGCAGTCTTATTTTATATACCCTACAGAGTGATATTTCTAAAAGTCCACCAATTGTTCTTGATTTTTCCAGATTGTTTTCCCAGTTTAGCTGCCATTTAGAAAGACTGTACCATCACGTTTCAAAACTACTAAAGCTCCATTTCTGTCATTGATTGTGCTACTTTCCCACCCAGACTTTCCTTATGAGAGTTAAGGAAAATGCTCAACTTCTCCCTGCATCCAAGGATGGCATTGTCATATCTTTTTTGAGTTGTGAATATACTTGTTTCTTGTTCTTTATTTAAATGCTTATAAAAGTTGAGAGTTCAGAGGGACCTCATCCAACGTAAATCCCAAATTTTATAAGCAGGGGAACCAAGCTTCAGGAATGTTAGTGACAGGCCAGGCTTATGGTATTAGTTGGTGGCTTACATGAAAATTGCCTTTGGACACTTAGTGCACTTTTTGTTAGCAGTCTACTCACCTATCCTTTAGAAAGAGAAAGCAGTGCACTGTATTGAGAAACATAAAACACAGATTCAATGAAAATTATATGTGTAATTTTAATGTGCATTATCTTTTTTCTTTTTTGGCAGTTTAACAGCAATGCCCAAGATGTAAGCTGTTTTCAACACCTTGTTCAAGCAAATGTAAGAAATAAGAAAGTGCTGAAAGATGCAGTGAATAACATCACAGCAAAAGGAATCACAGATTATAAAAAGGGCTTTAGTTTTGCTTTTGAACAGCTGCTTAATGTGAGTATCAATAATACCTCCCTTTTCTTTTTTATTATTGAATAGTAGTCTCTGAATTTCAATATCCTGATAATTACTACTATCTATGGTACGTTATCTAAGGTTAGTACTATTTTATATTTAGAAAGCAAATGTGACCATGCAATGGAAATTTTTGTTTGTTTTTCTTTTTTTATTGTGCTTTAAGTGAAAGTTTACAATTTGAGTTAGTTTTTCATACAAAAACATATACACACATAGTTATGTGACCCCAGTTGCCTTCCCTACATTGTGACAGCACACTCCTCCTCTCTACCCTGTATTTCCTGTGCCTGTTCAGCCAGCTCTTGTTCTCCTCTGCCTTCTCATCTCACCTCCAGACAGGAGCTGGCCACACAGTCTCATGTGTCTACTTGAGCTAAGAAGCACACTCCTCACCAGTATCATTTTATGTCTCACAGTCCAGTCCAATCTTTGTCTGAAGAGTTGGCTTTGGGAATGGTTTTAGTTCTGAGCTAACAGAGAGTCTAGGGGCCATGTCCTCTGGGGTCCCTTCAATCTCAGTCAGACCATTAAGTCTGGTCTTTTTACTAGAATTTGAGTTCTCCATCCGACTTTGCTCCTGCTCTATCAGGATTCTCTGTTGTGTTCCCTGTCAGGGCAGTCATTGGTGGTAGCCGGGTACCATCCAGTTCTTCTGGTCTCAGGCTGATGGAGTCTCTGGTTTAGGTGGCCCTTTCTGTCCCTAGGGCTCATATTTTCCCTGTGTCTTTGGTGTTCTTCATTCTGCTTTGCTCCAGGTGGTTTGAGACAAATTGATGCATCTTAGATGGCTGCTTTCTTGCTTTTAACACCTCAGATGCCAATCACCAAAGTGGGATGCAGAAAGTTTTCTTAATATACTTTGTTATGCCAGTTGACCTAGATGTCCCCTGAAGCCATGGTCCTCAGACCCCCAACCCCTGCTACTCTGTCCCTTGAAATATTTGGTTATATTCAGGAAACTTCTTAGCTTTTGGTTTAGGCAATGGAAATTTTTTATTTAATTTTTCAATCCAGTATTCAAAAGATTTTTAAAATGTAGATATTATTTTTCTTTTAGATTTTCTTCCAATTTTTTTTCAAACTAGTAAACAAACATTTAAGAGGTAATTATTGAATTTTCAATAAATACATTAGAGGGTTGTGGATAGGATTGTCCAGAGAGCCTGGTACATAACAAGCCCCATGTGAATGTTGTTTTGGGGGTTGGTGCTGGAGTAATGGTCATTATTACTCTAATAAGTAGCTAATGTCTGGTACAGAGTAAGCTTATTATTACAGTCATATTTGCTGGATCAAAGGATGAACCCTCACATTTTGTCTTTTCTGCAAATCTAACATTGTTGCTCCCTAAGTTAATATTTTAAACTGTTTTTGAGATGTCAGATTGGTTGATCCATTCATTTGTTCATTCCACCAATATTTATTGTCTGTCTCACAAATTCTTGTCACAGTGTTAGTGCTGGATTTTAGTCATCAAGAAGACTGATTATCTGCTCTCAAGAAGGTCCAGCATAATACACTAAATTGTCATTCATAGTGCAAGGTGAAAGTGTCAGTTCAGGGCATTCAGATAGGGTTTGCTAGAGTAGCAAGAGGAAGGGCTCCACTCACGCAAAGAAGGTCAGTAAAGTGTGGCATTTCCTTGAAAATGGAATTTGGAAGAAGGAATAGATTCTAGGTAGGCAGATGAGAAAGGGAAAGTAATTTCAGATAAAAAGAACAGCATAATAAAAGGCATAGAAGTATAAGGCAACATGGCACATTTAAAGGTCTGTGGTGGTTTGGCATAGCTGGGACATAAGCAATGCCGGCGTAGTGATGGAAATGGAAAGGCCCTGGAGTATCCATTCATGAAGTGTTTAGGAGCAAACTACAACTTTATCCCTTGAGAATGACATGGTCTTAAGAGTGTTCTAAGTTAGGAAGCTATTATAGAAATCCTGGTATGGGAATAGAGGTGAAGAGATATTAAGGAGAGTAATGTGGGTCCAGTGAAGGGTTATTGATTTTATGGGGTCAGAAAGAATATCGAGAGTGGGAGGGGGATTAAAATGACTCCAAGCTTTCTGAGCTCAGCTACTAGGTGGATGGAGGCACCAAGAACCTTGATAGAGGGAACTTGAGGGTAAATCACTCAGTTTCAGAACTGTCGATTTTGATGTGGTGATGTTCAGGAGACACAATCAGACACGTGACTAAGGAGTCAGAAGAGCAAAGAATTTCAGCACTGCCATTTTCAGGGAAAATTATCTTTGGCAAAGTGGGCATATTTACTAAATGTTCTATGTACCTTACAAAAAAAGTGAAAGGTCAACACTTTGAAATTCAAAAAAGAATTGACTGATTGAGATATATTCTTCCTGTAATAAAGGAGTGTAAGTTTTTTTTTGATAAAAATTTATTCCTGAGTCAATAATTGAGTTTTCTAGGTCTTGCATTTAATTCTTCTTCTTAGTATTATTAATTTGCTCCACTGCATTCTCTCCTGTTTAGGTTTTAATTGTGAAGTGATAAGTTGTCTCAAGCCTACTGTAATATTTCAGAGGCAGCCTCATTGAAGAGGCCACGTTAACTCCCAGATTCACTACTAGCTGCTGATAAAATAGATTTAGCTCTTATTGGCCCACTGTACTGCCTTCACCACAGTTGTAAATGATTTTTGTAAATGTGTTTTCATTTATTCCCTAAGTCTCATACGCCCTGCTTTCCACACTTCCCTTATGTATTGAAGTTCTTCATTTTAAAATAATTTTCCCATATGTCATGGCTTGCCTTACTCAACGTTGAAACATATTCTGTCTTTTACATACTATGTAATGTCATATTACTTTAAGATGTAATACTACTTTTAGATCACTGATAGAAGTATCAAATAGAATTAGGTATATCATTAAGTCCCACAGTTGACCTTAGATTAAGATTTGATTTAGTTCTTCAGGTAACATTTCATGAATGTTATCTGTTATCATATATATCAAGAGGCTTTCTTTTTCAAGAATTTCTTGAGTGCATATTTGGTAGTCACTATGAGTCAGAATCAACTCGACCACAACCGGTTTGGTTTAGCTTGGTTTATATTACATCCTGGAGTCTTGCGGGCACAGTGGTTAAAAGCTTGGTTGCTAAAAAGGTCGGCATTTGAAATCCACATTGAAAACACCACGGGGCAGTTCTAATCTGTCTTATAGGGTCAGTCGCTACAAGTCAAAACTGAATTGATGGCAACATTTTTTTTTTTTTTGTAATACTACATCCAAGGAATTCAAGGATGGAACAAAGTAGGTTTAGAAATACCATATTAAGGTAAATTGCCAACTCTGCCAATTGTAATTTTATTGAAGTAGTCAAGTTTTTTTCATTGCTTAATTTGTTCTTTACACTAATGTTCAAATGATCAGTAAGGCCTCTTGTGCTAACTTATATTGATATTTGCATGCAATAAAAATGGTAATATCACCAATACTTCAAATATAAAACCACGTCCTATTGTAAAAACTTTACTTACTTTTATTGCAAAACAGTCCTTTAGTAGGTGTATATTATTTCGCCCGTTTTACACATGCAGATGCAAAAGACAAATCATCAGGGAAATTAACTTTAATTAAGAGATTTCAGTCATCTTTCGCAAAAGTATTTTGATGATAAAATATGTAATTTTCAGCATAGTCAAATTTTCAGAAGGATTATCTTCAAAGATAAAAACTTTGCTTGAATGTGACAAATTGAACTTAAAGTCAACACTTACATTTTCACAACACTTGATTAAAAGCTGTTAGTGCCATTGTTCTAATGGCCTCATCAATGAGGTGAGATTAGGTGAGACAGAATCTTTTAATCAATAAAACAGAATGTTGTGTTTGATAATTTTTATAACAGGAAATGGAGTTTATCCTTTCCTTGAAAAATAAGATAGAGTACCACACTTTCAATAAGATTGAACACTGTGGAAGAATTAATGATTTTTTTAAATATCATTAGTCATTTAAAGTTTAGGGCTGTGCTGCCCATTGTATTAACCACGATCGCATGTGACTCCTGAGCACTTGAAATGTGGCTGGTTGGAGCTGAAATGTGTCGTAAGTATAACATTAAAATACAAACCAAATTTTGAAGGCTTACTACGGAAGAATGTAAACCACCTCAATAATTTCTATACTGATTCTGTGATAAAATGATAGCATTTTGGATTACTGGGTTAAATATATTATTATTAATTCCAGATGTTTCCATTTTCTTTAATGTGTTATTAGGAAACTTAAAATTACAGATATGGTTCACATTTCTATTTGTCAGCACTGAGGTAGAGTTGACATTTTTAAAGAAGCTAAGCACTTATAAATTAATATGATCTCTTATTCTCAGCACCTTTGCAAATACATTTCACAAAAGGAGAAAAGTTAAGCTTATAAAATCAGATCTTAAAGGTAGTCTAGCTTTCTAAATTAATTGTTCATTTTAGTGGCCCTCTGGTGCTCATCTATTGTTTTCCCTGTCCAACTGTTTTGGTGACCTGGAAGAAGTTTAAGAGAAGATTTACCATTGGAATTGTGTCTTTCAGAATTAGAATGTGTGCGTGTCAGGTTGAGAGAAATGAAAGAATATTCTGGGAATAGATATCAGCAGTTGCAAAGATATGAAAGAGTTTTGTGTGTTGGGGGTAAACAAGGAGTTTGCAGTTTTGGGAATGCAAGGTGAATAATGTAGATGAGGAAAGGAGAGAAGAGATGAAGAAATATTTATAAATGATTAAAAATATCTATGAAAAGGTATGCACATTTTACGAATATTATTTTCATTTCTTCAGTAAAATTATAAAAAAAATTATAGGGACATGTAATTAGCAAAATTATCATTTATTTTTAAACCATTTATTAATTAACTATTGAGTAGTTGTATGCAGGGCAGTCTTCTGGTCAGGGAAACAACACTGAATTAAAAAGACAAAACTTAGTGTCCTCATGAAACTTACATTCTATTGGGGGAAGCCAACAAAAAAACAAAGAGAATATATCTATAAACCAAAAAACCAAACCTGTTGCCATTGAGTCAATTCCGACTCATGGCAACCCTATAGGACAGAGTAGAACTGCCCCATAGGGTTTCCAAGGAGTAACTGGTAGATACAAACTGCCTATCTTTTGGTTAGCCGCCAAGCTCTTAACCACTGCACCATCAGGGCTGCCCCAAATACTACATAGAAGAGTGAAAGTGCTACAAAGAAAAAAAGTAAAGCCTGGGAGGGAGGTTGCAATTTAAAACATAGTTCCAGAAACCAGTTCCTAGAATACACTTACTGAGGAGATAGTTCACTCATTACTTGCAACTTGTTCACACTCTTTTCATATTGCTTAATAGTGCTTGCTGGTTTTTTTTTGTTTTGTTTTGTTTATATGTTTTTTTTAACAGTATAATGTTTCCAGAGCAAACTGCAATAAAATCATCATGTTGTTCACGGATGGTGGAGAAGAAAGAGCCCAGGAGATATTTGCCAAATACAACAAAGATAAAAAAGTAAGTGTAATGTTAAGCAGTATTTTAAATTTAATTTTGATCTAAGGTGGCTTTGAGGAAATAGTTTTGGGGATGGCAAGGAAAGATTCTTGATTAAAACCTCTAGAGGGCTGATTATAAGGTCATAGGGATTGTGGATTATAAACCGATGGGTGAATTAGAGAATACTTAAATATAGTATCTGTATGAGATTCCAAGTATCTTGTGACTGATACATTAATAAAATAACTTAGAAAGCAGGTACTATTTGATTTGTATTCATAGATTCTAAATAATAAATGTTATAGGAAGAGGCCAGAAGAGAATGGAAAAATAAAAGCAATTTAAGATTTTCTAGGATAAATTCATTATATCATTTAATTATTAAAGATCCTAGTAATGATAACTCAAAAAACTCCCTACTGCTATTTTCAGAGTTACAAGTAAAGCAATTCACAACAACAAATAAAATGAATCCTTATTTGAAAATGGATTCCTTTCAAAAAAGGATTTAATACAAATCTTTTTACGGGAAAAACATAAAAATATATGCTATTTAATAAGCAGTGAAAATTGTGAAGATCAGTGTTTTGTATTTTGTATACAGGTGGTCCCCAACTCACAATGCATTCGAGTTATAACCGGCAGTTTTTTGTTTGTTTTTTCCTGTCTTATCGTTAGTCATATGTACTACATACAATGTTAAAATATATACGTAAGTTTATATGCAATGTTTCTAAGCCCTAAAGACAAATAAAGATCAGATGTATAAGGATACTGATAATAACCTTTAAAAAAGCAACCATAATGAAAACTGAAAACAAAAAAAAGGTATTTGACTCACTTCAGAATCGACTTATGACAGAGTCGTTGAAATGGGCCCTCGTCGTTAGTCAGAGACTACCTGTGTATTTGTCTCAATGTTCGCTTTACTGTGGGAGGGAAGTACTGTAGAGGGACGTAACTATTTTGAAAGCTCACCCATGTAGCTGAACCTGCTGACAATGTGGGGAATATCAGCTTCAGTCAGTACTATAACTAATTTTTCTAGCAGTCCTACCATCTGCTTATTTCAATTTTCTGACTGACTATCTGCACTTTAGGAGGGGATAATGATTCCCAACCAGAGTTTCCTAAAACGTTTGGAAAAAAAAAAAAAAAAACCAAACCCATTGCGGTGGAGTCGATTCTGACACATAGGAACCCTACAGGACAGAGTAGAACTGCCCCATAAGGTATCCAAGGACCCAATGGTGGATTCGAATCACTGACCTTTTGGTTAGCAGCCATAGCTCTTCGCCACAATGGCCGCCAGGGTATACAAAATGTTAGGGATCCACAAAATAGCAGTTAGAATAATGTATCAATATTGGTTCCTCAATTATAACAAATATGCCACTCTAATGTAAGATGTTAATAGTAGGAGAAATAGCCTGCAAGGGAAAGAGGAGGTATATGTGAACTCTCTGTACTTTCTGTGAAGTTTTTCTGTAAACCAAGAACTGGTCTAAAAAAATAAAGTGTATTAAAAATAGTAATGAGGTAAATAAGTTTCTCTGTATTTCAGAAACTCCAGTAGGAATTTTACATTTATCTACAAGAATACTGTACAGGGTAAAATTCCAGCTTGATTTGCTTTTGAATTGAATTTTTATGGTTTAGAGAGGTAGAGCCTGTTGCTACCTCCGATGGATTGGTTTATATATATTCACAGAATTTTAAAAAAGAGAGAAAAATTATTAATTAATATATTCAAATGGCAGAAAAATATTGTGGATAATGGGGGACAGTGTTGTTGAAAATTTTTTGGAAGACTTCAAAACACTCTTAGGTGCTTTTACTTGAAAATTGACAAAGAATTGAAAATGTATTAATGCATATAATTTCATAATAATTGTACATCTTTTTAATACTCAACATCTTTGAATATTGCATGTGACATGTTTTTCTTTTTTTTAAAGTTTTTTTTTTTAATACGTGGTCATTTTTAATGGTAATTTTTAAGATGTTGATAACTGGTATGTACTGTTAGTAGACTGAGAATTCTTTCAAGCAATGATAACTTCATTCTATAAAGATTTCTGACAAAGAAATCCAAGAACCAAAATTAATGAAAAGATACATTAATCTAATATATAATCTACATTACTTACCGTCTTTAGTAACTGCTATTTATTGTTGAAAATTCAGCACAGTCATGACCACCTAGAGGCTGTTTCAGACTCCCAGACTAGAGGCTGTTCCAGACCCCAGGCTTGTTTAGATGCTTGGCTTCAGATTTCATAGCACACTGTACACAGCTGTATATGGTATTAGCACTGTATTCTACCCATGGAATAATATCTCATCTGCTCCCTTTCTGGATTACAAATCTACCAGACTGGGCCTGTGTCTTGTTTCACTTTGAATGGTAGTCATCCAGCTGGAGCACAAACTCATAGATAATTCTCAATATATGACAATAAAATAAACTGGGAATGTCTAACCGAAGTTGAAAGCATGAGTTCTGTTAAAGGGCAAATTCATAAGTATAAACCATAATAAGGGCAAGGCACGTTCAGGTTATTCACATATACTGAATAATATAACATTGCCATGTTTTGAAGAACTCAAATATAACAAAATAAACAAAATTTAATGGAAAACTGTATTGTATTGGTATAATACAATTCATTTATCTCAAAATGCTACTGAATTATTCTTACTCTGATCATTTGGGAGAGATGTTTTAGCATCTTATACTTAGTGATAATTTAAGTATATTTTTATGATAGAAGTATGTAAGTGCAAGTTCCTACTTATAACATTTTTTAAATTATCTTCTCCTTTGTTGTGACATCATCCAAACCATTAGAAATCTTGTTCATTGCAGAATACTTTTCTTCAAAAAGAAAGAATTACTTAAGCAAATATGGCAATGAGTTTTACAATTCTGTAATAGAATTTGTGCCTAAGATATATCTTGGTTCTAAAAGCAGTATGTAGGTTTTTTAAAATAATATAAATATGTAATAACATAAGCAGTTTTCATCAAATTTTTTCTTCCAAAGGGCTCTCAGTCTGGAATTAACAGAGCAGCATTTTTCCTGGGCATATCATTTTTTGTTTGTTCGTTGGTTTTTGCTTATTTTTCAGCAATAAAAGAGGTTTTATGTCATAAAGAAAGCAAGTGCAGTCTCCCCTCTGTTTTCACAAATTTATCAATTGATTGAATCGATAAAGAACTTTGGTTTGAAGCTCTTTTTTTCCTATGGCTGTGTCCTAAAAATGTCCAATTTAAATATTATTTTCTTGAAACATAATTTCTCATCCCAGGTACCTTTTACAGCAGCTCTACTTTTTAAACAAAGATTGCTTTTTATGACATGATTAACGACATAAAAAATGATTCATGTCACATTCACTTTCATAAAACTGATGAATCTGCTTCAACAGTCCTGCTGTTTATCTGTTTACCTGTTTGCATTTGACTGTTTTGCTTTAAGGACACATACTTTTGTAAGTACACTCACCCTTTATTAATGAATGCCAAGGCAACTTTGAAAATTAAGTTGTTAACATTTAGTTTCTGTGACGTTTTAGTAAATCTCATTGTATCTAAATTAAAAATTAACAAGTTTTTGGAACTAGGTACTGTGACTTTTATGCATACATACATATATACATCTTTGTTTTAAGATGGAGAAGCTCGAGCATTATTACCATATTTTTACACAAATAACGCACACCCTCTACTTGGGTTTGCCAACTGCGCCTTCCTACCACAAGGTATTTTCATAGGCACTACTATGATGATTTTTTTTACATGTGCATATGGTATGGACATGTATGCACTATATAAATATTATGTATGTGTACACTAGATATGTTTTTAACAGTCTTTAGATATGGCTTCAAATGCATGTGAGTGGATTAAAGAACCCCTTCTAACTTCCTCCTCCATTTTAGATTCCTCTGCCTTCTACTCACCCATCCTCTCTGGAATGTTCGCCACCCAAAGCACTTATATATAAGGTAGTCATGTATCTTTGTATCTTTGTCACCTAACATTTATTCAAAATGTATATGACAGACCAGTTCCATACCTGCAAAATTAATATGTCACATAATAAATTTATCAACTTAGAATTTCATATTTCACTACACACACAAAACATTATCATTCAAATGGCCAGGGTATAAAAATGAAATTTGATAAATTTAGTAAAATATGAACTTTCTGTATTGTTGAAAGTCCTATAAAAAAAAATTTGATTGAAATCAGATATACATCTGATTTGTGAGGATGGTGCAGGACCGTGAAGTGTTTAGTTCTGTGGTACATAAGATCACTATGAGGCAGAACTGACTTGATAGCACCTACCAACAACAACAACATACATTCGATCTGATTAACAGACATGCTCCTTAAAAAAGCTCAGTGTAGCCTACAAATATCAAAATTTACAAAGTTATAAAGAAAGTTTGGTGGGCTTTTTAAAAAAAAACCTTGAAACTACTTGTGGAATAATACATTTTTTCCCCCAAGCCTGTTGCTTGGCTTTAATGTGGTTGCTGAATAATTCATTTCCATTCATTTTTCATCCCAATGACATCAGAAATCATTCAGAGCAGCCCAGGTAGGTGCGATGAGGTACATCCGGAGAGCTGATGAATGAGGCTGCAGATATACAGCCCAATTTAATGAGGCCGAAAGGTTTGAGAATTTGAACAGAATGTTTGGGTTCTTTTGTGAAATGTATTACTCGTGGGAATTAATCTACCTGATTATAGATAGGTATAGCTTTAAAACTGAATCAATGTTAATCTCACACAGCTGTTCCAAATTAAAATACATTAACTTTCTAATCCTTACCTGCAGCAATGCGACTCCTTAGGGTTCATCCATGTGTAGGAGACCTCCTTAAAAATGGTGCCAAAACTAAAATGAACTCTAAGATAGAGTCCAAACAAATGAATAAAGGAAAGTAAAACCAGATACAGAGTTGAAAGATAATTCCCAGGGCCTGCAAAATTAAAGATATTTGATTTTCTGTAAAATAGCAAAGGAATTGGTTAGCAATACACACTTAAAGTTGTCTAGCCAGCTAGGAAGTAGTTCTCTGATTCTTAGCTTAATTCTCAGAATTAGTAATAATACTAAAAGAAGAGTCATTCAAAATCAATAAAATGAAAATTCCAAAATACAAGTAAATTGAATGAGAAGAACAAATGGGAAAAAAGCATATAATAGGTGTGGATTAATTTTCAAAGGAAAGACTGCATAGCAAAAACTATAATCACCCGACAATAAATGCAGTATTTTTTAAATTCTTTTAAAAATGATTGACAAAGCCTCTCCTGTTTTGCTATCAAATCCAAAGTAAAGAAAAATAATCTACAGCCTATAAAAATCTAGAACAAGTCACAAATTGTTGAATATGCATATGTGTTTTACATAGCTGGAGTGAAAATTGTCAATTAAATTTTTAACAGATGGTAGGGGGAATAATTTATTGCCTTTGCTACTGTCTTTATGACTGACTTTTCCATCAGGCAAGAATGTAGCCTTTGGAAGGAATCTTCAAATATATGATAATGAAGGGCTCTATCCATATTCAGCCTTGTAAAATATTCAAAACACTTTAAGTAATGCACAGATCCTAGAAAGTTTTATTTTAGATATTGTGGCACTTTCAAAAATTGTTAAAATAGATTTTCACTTTTAGAATAGAAGCTATACATTTGTTCATGAAAAAACAAATACATTGTTTATGCTGGAGATACTGTATAGCTGGAAATGGTAGCTACAATATAACATTGTCCCTGTCAAAAAAGATACTGTTTAAAAGACATGTGTGTCCTTGTTTCTAACAGCATCCATTTACATTTCTTTCTCTTAGAATAAAAATAGTGTTGAAGGTTAATTCCCAAAACTAAGGATAATCTTATCACATACATTTTCTTCAGGTTTGAGTAATATTATTTCCATAGATTTTACAGAGTTCTTACTTGAATATATAAAACAAATCTAATGAAAAATGAGGTTAAATATACTGAGCACAAGCTACATAACATGACATGAGCTTTAGAGTCCAGAAAATGCAATTGAAATAATCTCTAGGTGGAATTGTACCACCTAGAATTGAGATTGTTCATTGTTTCTGTTAAAACATTATTCCGGAAAGGCTCTCCATTGTGATTTCTCTATGGCTGATGTCTTCTCAAATTAAGGACTTTGTTTATAGTGTATCTTTACATAGGGGCCTTCCCCACGTATCCTTTTTAAAGTTATGCCCCTTCCACAGACATTTTCTTCATCATTCTCTATTTATACATTTTAAGAACCAACAGCTAACATCATTCTAAATGCAGCCTGAAAGCATTCCACTTGAGAATGGGAACCAGACAAGGGTGCCCTTTATCACCACTCTTATTCAACATTGTGCTGTAGGACCTAGTCAGAGCAGTAGGGCAAGAAAAAGAAATAAAGGGCATCCAAATTGGTAAGGAAGAAGTAAAAGTAATCCTACCACAGATAATATGATCTTATACACAAAAAACCCCAAACAGTCTACAAGAAAACCACTGGAATAATAGAAAATTTCAGCAAAGTATCAGGATGCAAGGTAAATATACAAAAATCAATTGGATTCCTCTACACTAACAAAGAGGAATTTGAAAAGGAAATCGCCATGTCAATACCATTTACAGTTACCCCCAAGAATATAAATTATTTAGGAATAAACCTAACCAGAGACATAAAAGACCTATACAAAGAAAACTATAAGACACTACCGTAAGAAACCAAAAGAGACCTACATAAGTGGAAAAATATGCCATGCTTATGAATAGGAAGACTCAATATTTTGAAAATGTTAGCTCTACCCAAAGTAATCTATAGATAAAATGCAATCCTGATCCAAATTCCAATGGCATTTTTTAGTGAGATGGAGAAACAAATCATCAACTTCATATGGAAAAGGAAGACACCCTGCATAACTAAAGCCTTACTGAAGAAGAAGAACAAAGTGGGAGGCCTCATTCTACCTGATTTTAGAACCTATTACACTGCCAAGGTAGTCAGAACCGCCTGGTACTGGTACAACAACAGATACATAGACCAATGGAACAGAATTGAGAATCCAGACGTAAATTCATCCATCTATGAGAAGCTGATATTTGACAAAGGCCCAAGGTCTGTTAAATGGGGAAAAGGCAGCCTCTATAACAAATGGTGCTGGCATAACTGGGTATCCATCTGCAAAAAAATGGAACAAGACCCATACCTCACACCATGTACAAAAACAAATTCAAAATGGATCAAAGACCTAAATATAAAATCTAAAATGAAAAGTGGAAGAAAAGATAGTGACAATGCTAGGAGTCCTAATACATTGGCATAAATAGCATATAAACCGTATCTAACAATGCACAAATACCAAAAGAGAAACTAGATAAATGAGAGCTCCTAAAAATCAAACACTTATGCTCATCCAAAGACTTCACCCAAAGAGTAAAAAGAGAACCTACAGACTGGGAAAAAAATTTTAGCTTTGACATATCCAATAAGTGTCTCATCTCAAAAATCAACAACATACTGCAACATCTCAATGACAAAAAGACAAATAACCCAATTAAAAAATGGGCAAAGGATATGAACAGATACTTCACCAAAGAAGACATTCAGGCAGCTAACAGATACATGAGGAAATGCTCATGATCATTAGCCATTAGTGAAAGGCAAATCAAAACTACAGTGAGATACAATCTCACCCCAACAAGGCTGGCAACTAACCTAAAAAACACAACATAATAAATGCTGGAGAGGCAGTGGAGAGACTAGAACACTTATGCCCTGCTGGTGGGAATGTAAAATGGCAGAACCTCTTTGGAAAAGATTTGGTGCTTTCTTGAAAAGCTAGAAATAAAAGTACTGCATGATCCAGCAATCTCACTTCTTGGAATATATCCTAGAGAAATAAGAGCTGTTACACAAATAGATATATGCACACCCATGTTCATTGCAGCATTGTTCACAATAGCGAAAAGATGGAAACAACCTAAGTGCCCATCAACGGATGGATAAATAAATTGTGGTACATACACACAATGGAATACTATGCAAAGATAAAGAACAATGATGAATCCACAAAACATCTCACAACATGGATGAATCTGCAGGGCATTATGCTGAGTGAAATTAGTCAGCCGCAAAAGGACAAATACTCTATTAGACCACTATTATAAGAACTCAAGATAAGTTTAAACACAAAAGAAAGCATTCTTTGATGGTTACGAGGGCAGGGAGGAAGAGGCAGGGAAATTCACTAACTAGATAGTAGACAAGGATCATCTTCAGTGAAGGGAAGGACAACACACAATACAGGGAAAGTCGGCACAACTGGACCAAAGCAAAAGCTAAGAAGTTTCCTGAACACACCCAAACACTTCGAGGGACAGATTGACTGGAATGCGCTCTGGGGACCATGGTTTCAGGGAATATCTGGATCAATTGGCATAGCAAAGTTTATTAAGGAAATGTTCTGCATCCCACTTTGGTGAGTGGTGTCTGGGGCCTTAAAAGCTTACAGATGACCATCTAGGATGCATCAATTGGTCCCAACCCAGCTGGAGTAAAGGAGAATGAAGAACACCAAAGACACAAGGAAAATATTAGCCCAGAAACAAAAGGTCCACATAAACCAGAGACCCCAAGAGCCTGAGACCAGAAGAACTAGATGGTGCCCAGCTACCACCAATGATGGGGTACACATCAGAGAGTCCCCGGAAGGAGTGGGAGAAAAGTGGGGTGCAGAACTCAAATTCACGTAAATAGACCAGACTAAATGGCCTGACAGAGACTGGAGTAATCCCCGAAACTAAAACTATTCCTGAAGGCCACTCTTCAGAAAAAGATTACACAGGAGTATAAAATAAAAAATAATACTCATGAGGAGTGTGCTTCTTGGTTCAGTTAGGCACACAAGACCAAATGAGCAGCTGTCTGGAGGTGGAATGTGAAGGCAGGAAGGGACAGGAGCTGGTTGAACGGACACAGGAAACTTGGGGTGGAAAGAAGGAGTGTGCTGTCACATTGTGGGGATTGCAACTAATGTCACAAAACAATATGTGTATAAATTTTGTCTGAGAAATTAAGTTGTAAACTTTCACCCAAAGCACAATTAAAAAAAAAAAAATTCATACAGCTAGCGAGTGTCAGAGTCAAGGATTTACTGATCTACAGTCCAAATTTCATAACCTCACCAACTAAAATTGAAACATGCTTGGCTTGTATGCTTCTCTTACCATGAGGCAGCCCTGTGGCTAGGCCAACCATCGCTTGCCCACCTAAAAGCTGTCTCCCTGGTCAGATGGCAAACCTTAACCCCCAAGGGCCATGAGCCTCAGAGCCTGAACAGGTCAAGATGAATTAAACTAAGTTGTCAAAACTTTGCAAATTGCAAGTACCTTTTCATAGTGTTGAGCTTTGTAAAATAAATGAAGTGTGAAAGGTGAGTTTGGACTTTTTTATTTATTTCATAATGCTGTAAAACTAGAGATGTGGGTTATTCAAATGCTCTGGATTCTGGTATATTTGTGAATTGTGGAAACCAGAACAGAATTTTCTCCTAAAATATTCAATCCTACCCAGTATTTTTATAGGCTTAATGCCAAAAATCTTAGTGCACAGAGTAAATTAACAAAACCCATCTCTGACATCATTTTTCTAACATGTTTCGATAGCTGAAGTTTTTATTTTAGTTTTATTGGCTTCCTTTCTTCATAGCCCATTTCCATTATTCTTTGGAGATTTGCCTATTGTAAATTAAACTTGAACTCTGGGTAACTGATAATTGTTGAAGTGATAGTTTCCAGTAACTGGGTTTTGCTGGTAAACAAGAAATTCCTATGGTTTTTTAAAATAGGCTGACCTCGTGGCTTTGGAAAACTCTTAACTGAAAACAAGCATTTTAGGCTTCAAAAAACAAAACAAAACAAAAAACAGATTAGCAGAAGTCAAGAACTATAGGGTATATTCATAAATCAGTGGTGTATTGTAAACCACAAATCAGTAGTAGATTTTAAGTAACCGAATTTACTGTTAAGTTTCTCTCTGATCAAGTAGGCCAGGCTTGAAATATAGACTTGGAATTATTGAAATTATAGTATTCTGTTTAGAGATGTCATTTAAAAATTAAGGAAAATAATTTTTTGAAACAACTAAAGGCAAAATTATGTACATTCACAACTGACAGTAAAGCCCAGTTTTTATTTAAGTTTAATTTTGTTAAATCTGTTCCCAAATTATCAGTGCGTCTATGAAAATGCTTATATAACAGCTTGAGTCAAGAAGAGTTGAGAATTTTTTTTCGTTCTCTAAAGCAGTACCCAAATGGTATGAATATATTAACTATTCTTTGCCAGCAATAGTTTGTTCAACTCTATTGGGAAAGCCTGTTAATATAAAAAGATTAAGAATTTACTCTGCTATAAGTATAATGAAACTTCCCACATATTATAATTGACTGATTTGTATGTCAGATGACTCCAAAAACTTGGCTTAGATCCCTCTGGTGTGAAGAACAGAGCATTCATTTGGCTACACACTTTTTTTTAATCTAATAAATATTTTCATTTACATGCCAGGCACTGAGGACAATGCTAAATGCTAGGTAGTGTGCATTATTGGAACTGTTTTTGGCAACTTTGTATTCAATACCAGCTTCCCACATTATTCTTGTGTTAAGGCCTGGGTTCCCACATTATGAAAATTTTTTTTGTCAACACCATTTATGGTGGTATATATCTCCTGTATGACCCTACAATGAAAATTTTATGAAAGCAAACATTTTGAAACATGAGCCTATCTAAAATTATGCAGATTAGTTGGAGACCATGTAGCAAATGTTCTAGAACACTTCACCCAGAACAGAAAGTTTTCAGTGTGCATTTGTTACATGATTCTAGGGTTGCAATTATAAAAGTACAATTTACCATGGATGAGGTAAATTTTCCTCTATAAGAATTGACTTTGCCTTGATTCATAGACATGGTTTAACTAAGTGATTTGCTTGAGACTTTAAATTAAATGTTTAACTTGTTAACCATGCATTGAGTTTTTAGAGTTATTCTGTGTGTTATTTGTTTTTATGTAGGACCTTGCGAATATACTCATAAGAATAGAACAACTCTTAAAATATGTCATATTTGGGCATGTAGTTTACCTTAAATGTAAAATTGTGCATATTTCAAGGAATCATTGTATTTTTCATTTTCTTAATAGTTTAACGAGACTAAATCTAGAGCAGGGAGAAATATCAGGAGGTGGTGGTAGGCAGAAATCACCTAGGTATTCATCATTTCTCTGGATTCTGGCATCTGAAATTTTAGAGTTAGTTCATTAACTGTTCCACAGGGTGGCAGTAATATAGTATAAAATAAAGAAAAAAAATTTTTTTTTTTTTTTAGGAGGGATGGAACCATCTACAAGGGCAACTGGAAAGTGTGTCCAAAAATCTTCAGTTCCACCAATTCATTATTTACATGCTCTATAAGATACGTGATGCAAACTCTTTATGAAATTGATAAAGTTAAAATTATGATTACATAAATAGCTAAAAAATTTAAAGTCAAGTCAAATAAATTTTTTTTTTTATATGGCATCCAGGATTTAAATTTTTTTGTGTTCATTTTTCATTGTCATAGAAAGAATTAGAAAAATGCATGGGGTTACGTTGAACTTTTTCTCTATTTATTTGTATACAATCATTTTGGAAAACGCTGAGATAATTTTTCATTAAATTAGCATTAAATATTTCTAAGCAAAAAATAAACATCCTAGAAATAGAAAGATTTTGTAAATATTGTAAAGGTAAGGCAGTGTCAGTGTTATTTTTTTAAAAAAGGCTGTATTTGTAATTCCTAAGATTTTAGTAACTGTTGGGAAGAAAAGTGCAGAAAATAATATCTTTGAACATTTCTACCTTAATACAAATGAAAACTGAAGAAAGGGGAGTAAATTATACGTTTGTAATGTGTCAATAATTCAGTCAGTAAATACAGCTTATGTTCAAATAGCCGAAGACCTGTGTACAAAAATGAACAGAGAGGGGCAAAAAAAAGAATCCATTTAGAGTGCTTAAAAATTTTATACAATTATAATTAAAAGTGTCAGAATGTGCACTTCCACACTAAACCTTAATTTTACATCCTCTAAGGGCTCCAGGCTGGCAAATACACGGGAGTTAGGCAAAACTTTTGTAATAAAAACAAATAAAGCAACAAGCTGTTTTGACTGGTATGTTTTTAGCTGAGTTAAGTTGGACTATTTGATGAATAACATCAGTCAAAATAATCACACGGCGTGTCTCTAAGTATAGCCTGTATGTTATTAGAAATGCTTGCCTTCCGGAAACAGAGATATAATAATTCATTTAGTTTTTTTCATTTATTTCTTTTTATTGAAAATTGTTATACAGGAAAGTATTTTGTTAGAAAAATGTAGTAGTAACAGGAACAACTAGACAGTGCTTGAAAATTTTAGAAGTGTTTTCAAATTTTCATTATGGAGGAGATCCCCCAAGTGCTTTCTGGAGCATCTGGATTTTCTTCTCTGCCCTAAATTCACATGACAATTGTTTAAGGTATTGCATGTAAATTGAATTATCAGTCAGGGTGGCCAATTTGCTTATAAAAATTTTTCCATTTAGTAGTAAGCTCAACTGTGTAAGCTGTAACATTATATTGAAATATACAGCCAGCCCCCAAGATAACCCAACTGACAAATGAAAGAGAATGAAACCATTGCAATTTTGAGGGGAATTTCTGGAGAGAGAGAGAAGAAGAAGGAGAAAGAAATATTGAACAGATAGAGAAGAGTCACCAACTTCTATTAACCTAGTATAATCACATATCATTACAGTTTGCGCTGATTAAAACTAAAATGTATCCACCAAATGGCTTTTTATATACAGGTTAAGGCAGCCCTGGACAACTTACGGGTGACTTACACATAACCTCTTTACCATGAGACAGCAGCATTCCCGATGTACATTTTGGGGGCAGAGATTGTCATGACGTGATCTGTGTGGCCAAGACTAGTGAAAGAACAGAGAACAGATGTGAAGTCTCTTTTGAGAGTTCTGCTCTGGAGTCATGCGCAAAAGATAAAACAGACGAAGCAATTAGAAAACATCAATTTAAATAGTCAATCAACATGAATTATGGAAAAGCTCTTAACAGAGTTCATATTTCAATAATGTCATAAGCCAGAATTTGCAATCATGGAAAAGTGATATTCTGCATGTTTATCTGTGGAAAAAGCTTGAATTATAAACTTTGAACCTTGGTTTATTGGTTTACTTAGGTTATTCAAAAATCAATATGTTAAATGCCTATTTTAATTATTTTTCTTTCAATTGAATTTATCTTACATACTTTTACACTATTATTTAAATGTAATGGCTACCAGTAAATACTTAAATTACTACAATTTTAAAAACATCTCATTTGAAATAAAAGATTCTGTCATATTGTTTGGGAACCCTGCTGGTGTAGTGGTTGAGAGCTACGGCTGCTAACCAAAAGGTCAGCAGTTCGAATCCACCAGGTGGTCTTTGGAAACCGTATGTGACAGTTCTGCTCTGTCCTTTAGTGTTGCTATGAATCGGAATAGACTTGACGGCATTGGGTTTTTAATGGGTCATATTGTTTACTGTTTAAAGTAAATTACTATTTGCATACTTGATAACATATTAAAAACAGTAATGTTTTGATTCAGCGAGGTGAGGTTCAATTAGAAATAAAAGATCTCGATTGCCACTAATGAAACCTTCGTCATAATTCTGCTTAAGGATTGGGATATGGCATAAGGCACCCAAGTGCTAATTTTGCAACTGGAGGCCTCCTGTGTTTAGAATTGGCCAAGAGATTTCTGTTTGGAGCTTTCCAAATTTTTTTTGCTAGACTCAATTTTTCTTAGCATATTAATCAAACTGAAAAACATGCTTTTAAAATGTTAGCTATTGTACTTTGCCATTCAATGAAATTTTTTTCAGGCTAACACATACGTATTGTTCACTTCACCCAGGTACGCGTATTCACATTTTCAGTCGGTCAACATAATTATGACAGAGGACCTATTCAGTGGATGGCTTGTGAAAATAAAGGTAACGGGTCTGTTTTCTTGGCCAGATCTTATTAGAAGAAAAAATATTGTGATAGCTGTAGTTAGGTCTATGTATTATAATTGAAAATAATTTAAATTTATTGCTAACTTTTATAGGAATTGAGGCAAGAATACAATTCTGAATGTTTTATATAGAGGAAGCACATGCATACAACAAACTTTGACATTAATGGTATACAAAAAACTCAGATGTTTGATCATACTATTGCATATTTTAAATGGAAATACTTAGTTACACTTAATGATACTTATAATATCAAATATAATCTTACATAAAAATTAGGAATGAGAAATGTGTGCATTTTGTAAAATTAAGATGTAAGAGAGTGTGACATGTACATTTTTCTCTGAGTGGCTCTTTTTTTTTTTAATTCTCACACATGCTGAAATAATTCGGATTTTGTTCAGTAAGCCCATATTTCCCTTGTACTCAGAATAAAAGATGTTATTTGAAAAATAAAATGTGATTGCATTGCAACAAAATCAACCTGAATTTACTCTGAGGATTATATCTAGGCAAATATTTTTACATAAATAATAATCATCAGATACCTATCAACTATACATGTTTATTAATTTCTCCAATGATAAATGTATCTTTAATGACTGCAGGTTCCCTGCTGCTTTGCAAAATTACATTTATTTTATACTACTCTAAGATATATAGCACAATTCTCAGAAAACCTTGCATTGTGAATATACACTAATTAAACATTTTCTAGTTTTACTAATAGTTTTGATAATTTAATGTTTGTCTCAGAAATTAAAATGCTCTTTTCTCCTACAAAGACGTAAAATAATTTTGTGGCCTGCTATAATAATTAATGTAATAAAAAAATTTATGTATATTTCAGGTTATTATTATGAAATCCCTTCCATTGGAGCTATAAGAATCAATACTCAGGTATAGATATTTAAAATTTCTTTAGATTATTTTCCAAGAATAGGTGATAGTTTCCTGTATTAAATGTTAAAATATGCATAATATGTAGACAATAGGTGAGAATGAAGAAAGGTCTGTAATACTACATTTTTGTTAAAATACTTGACCATCATAATAATGTATTGGTTGTTATTTCATTGACATTCCAAGTGTTTTCAAAAATCCAAAACTCAGGTAAACAAAAAAAATAAGCATATGGTTATTCTTGGATGACAAACACACCACAGAAAACAAACAATGAATTTTACTAACAATCTCATCTCGTGTAATTTGAACTTGGTTCTAGTGCAGATCGTTTAAGTGAGTTTCTTCAAGTTGTGGGAACAATATAGACAAAGAAACAATAATTATGTAGGATCCCAGCCAGCACTTAGGTATATCCTAAAATAACCCCTGTAAATCCACTTACTTGATAAAAATAAAGCTACAACTAGGAGATGTGTTTTCTACAACCATTTGTTTGAAAACATGCTTGTTAAGTAATTAATTTTAAATATTCATAAATTACTGTTTAAAACCATTGCTGATTTTAAAACATAACTGATAATCAACAAAACAGACTAAGTCAAAATTTAATATAAATAGCATTGCATTTGCGGAAATGAATAGCAAATACACTAAATGTTGCAATGGAACAGCAGCTGCATTTGAGCCTGGTGTCAAGATTTGGCACAGTGCTTCATTTAGTTTTTGATATGTTTAAGTATAGTTTGAATTTCAGCCAACAGTCTGTGATGTGAAAACAAGCATGTGGCTGCTTTATTATTTCAAATTTGTGCAATTCCACCAGTAAATCAGAAAGCCTCAAATAGTTTAGATTAACATAAAACAATTCACAGGGAACATATTTTACTTATCATTGGCTGTACCTCAGAAAGAGAATGTACTGATTGTTACTAGAAAAAACAGGAGTAGATTCGTTGCATAATAAGATAAGTTAAATACTGTTGATTCAAAGTATGTAGACATTCCATTTATAGAGTGTGCAAAGTTAGAATTAAATGATGAGATACTCTTAATAATTTTGATTCCACATTCATTTTTAACTCTAGATTTTGTTCCTCTGTGGAGATTTTTTTTTTAAACACAATATTCCTAGTATTCAACCACTTAGTATTTTTTTTCTCTATAGGAATATTTGGATGTTCTGGGAAGACCAATGGTTTTAGCAGGAGACAAAGCTAAGCAAGTCCAGTGGACAAACGTGTATCTGGATGCATTGGTAAGATGTTGGGCTGTTTAACCAACTATATTTAAATTTTCCTAAAATTTCTTTTATCAACGCCTTCTCTATCAGAATTCAGATAATTTACATAAAAAATCTAACTCATATGGAGGAGGGAACCACAAGCATAAAGTGTTATTTTCAGGTGGATCCACTGAGAATGTACAATTTAAACCTAGACTTTTCGAACTAGAATCTTGAATTGATGAGCATTTTAGTAATTTTTTGAATTTCTAATGGTTTTTTGGGTTTTTAATGCAGCAAATACATAATGCTGAAAATCACCTGGACAAATTAGAAGCTATTACTAAAGATGCTCAATAAGAATTCAGAAGAAAGTATTTTTGAAGTGCACTTTAGCTAACAGAAAGGTTTATGGCTTCAACAAATGTAACCAAACCCACTAAATCTTAGAAGTACCTGCAAAATTTTACCCTTCCCCCAAATCATCATAAACCTAGTTGTTTCTTTGTATGTAATCTACTTGGTTACTTGAGATTCAGACTCAGACACATTCATGGAAATATGCCATTGAGGCAATCAAAACTGTCACGAAATAACAAAAGCATATTAATTTGTCCTTTTTACAATTGTCATTTTAGTGCAAGTATTTCATCATATGCAAAACAGCGACTCTCAAAGGGCGGGGAGGAGGAGGGGATGATTTTGTCCTCAGGTTACATTTGACAACGCCTGGAGATGTTTTTGATTGTCATGATTGGGATAGTATTCTACTTACAACCAGTGAGACTTACACAGTAAAACATCATATAAAGCACAAGACGCACACAAATGTCAAGAGAGCCAAGGCTGAGAAACTTTGTTTTAATACTTTTACCTTCATAATATGAATGTTTATAAATAGAATTATCATACTTCAGATTTATTTATATGCTTAACTTAATGACAGGACTTTATTAATGCTTTTACTAATATAATATATTAGAGAAAATAAAAAAATAAGCCATGAAAAGTAAATGCTGATTCAATAACCCTTTTTCCTACTTGGAGTTCAATTATATGCTGATATTACTTTTCTAACTGCAACGATGAACCCAAAGGGCAAAATGCAATCCATTTAGAATTACTTATCATTGGACTCTTGTAAAATAAACAAATAAAGGAAGTCAGAAGAAAAATAGAAACTATTAACAGCAGCTTTGCATGCTAAGAAAGATAAAGTGAAGCTTGCTTACCTCAAGCCTGAGCTAAAATTACTGTCCAGTGTTCCTTCTTGACATCACATATTTACTTAAGGTCGCATGGTCATCTAAAGCTATGGTCAGTGTTTCAATTTTTTCAAATCCATCACAGAACAGTGTATGACATGGAGAAGTCAGTTATTATGTCCTGTTGTATTTCCTATGACCAGAAGTTCATTAGCCAGCATGTCTGCATTGCTGGTAAAGTGCTTACTGATAGCACAAATGACACGGGGAGGAAACTGTGGTTCTAAACGTGCTGTTCTACAAGCTGAAACCAATTTGAAAAAAGAAAAAATGGGACTCAAGAACTGACTATTCAATGGACACATAAAGCATTTTTTTTCCTGACTTGGGAATGATATGTTACTATTACACATTTTAGTCATTTGTTTAATAAATTTTAATAATTTACATAGAAGATTCAAAATGCTTGTTAGTCAAATCGATAGTTATATTAACAAGGAAAAAACAAAAAATAACCCGAGACAAAATGTAATAATGAGGATCAATGCAAAGAGCTGTAGAAATGCAAAAGAAAGAAGCCATGTATTGGGGGAATGAGGTGTGGTTAAAAAGACGGCAACATTTTAGCTGAACCTGTGAGTCAAGGTAAAGTTTTTACAACTCCTGGTGAGAAGTGAAATGGCCTACACAGGGATACAGTGTAAAAGTGAGGAAGTGCTGGGCCTGTTGAAGAAAGGATACTAAGTCGTTTCTGGAGATATTGGGAGGTAAGGACACAAACAATAGGGGACCGTATTGTGGAGGGCTCAGACAACTAGGCTCAGTTTTCACTTTATTTGAGGGATAAAGCAAGGATCTTTATTTAAAAAAACTGGGCTCTAGAATATAAAAATCAAATAAATCCTAGGAGGGCAGAAATTTTGTTTTATTTCTTTCTGTTCTCTAATGACTTGTGCACTACCTAGGAACAGAGTGCACATGTATTGTTTCTTTAAAAATGAGGGAGAAAATGGAAATTGGGCATCAATGAGATCATTAATGAATGTCTTAAGTCTAATATGTTAGTACTGTAGTATCTCATTTTGGGTACATGTTATTTTTAGAAGCAAATCATGGTATTCTGTACCATGCAAAGGTGATGCAAAGAGAAAATTTTGTCCATATCTACCTTATATTTTACAATGATAGTGCTTTTTTAATTGTGCATATAAACTATAACTAAAATAGAATGTTCACCAAAAGATATCTTCACTGAATTATCTTGTGGATCTGTTTCATGAATTATTCAGGATTCTGACTTTATTATAAGTGGAATGTTTTCATTGTAAATATTAATTCTATAAATAATCAAGAATGATTTCACTGTAGAATGTTCTAGCTTAGGACTAAATAGAGAGCCAAGGTATATACTATCATCCACCCAACTAAATGTAGTTGTTTTCTAAATTTTTATATGTCACAAACAATTTGATTTCTTTTGTTCTTCTGAAAGCCTCTCTATAACTGCCTTTTCTAATTCAGTTTCCATTGTTTTTGGCTTCCCAAATGTATGGTTCAAAATCATAGCCTATTTAAGACATTTTATTGGTGGTTCAAATGGTTAAGTGCTCTGGTGCTTACTGTGAAAGGTTGGTTGTATGAGTTCACCCACAAGTACCCTGGAAGAAAGGCCTGGTGACCTATTTCAGAAAAATCAGCTATTGAAAATTCTGTGGAGCACAAATCTACTCTGACACACGTGGTTGCCATGAGTCAGAACTGACTGAATGGCAACTGGACTGAATTTAGAAGCAATGTTGCTTCTTTTAAAGAGCATGATATTTACATAAGACATCACAGAAATGCAGTGTCAATAACATGTTTCTTCTATTTTTAATGCTCTTCTGCTGCACATAGGTTATTTAGCATGAAGGCATTGGCACAGGGCCTGAAAAAATTAAGAATAAAGTTACAAGAGACGGTGAATACATTATTTAAAACAATATTTTAGTATTACTCTGTTTATGGAAGCCACTGATATTAGGTGATCTAGATGTGATTAAAAAAAAAAGGATTATGGAAATGTTTAGAAACTGTTGACCGTGTGTGTGTGTTTATTTGCAATGCTCTCTTAGAGTATTATTTTAGCTACTTTAGATATAATATGCATCAATAACTACCCAATACATTTTCTTTCCAAGGCATTTTGATTGATTTTTTTTTTTTTTTTTGGAAATAAGCTTTAATAAAAAAAAAAAAAAAAATTTTTTTTTTTTTTAAGCTTTAATAGATATCCAAATTAGTTACTAGATTTTTTTTGTGGCTCTTTATAGAGTAGCTATAAGATGCAGTGTCCAAAAATCAAAGCCTAATGCGGCATGGTAAAGTTTAAATTGTAACTTTATTTTGCCTTTTCTCTCTGCATTTATTTTAGGAACTGGGTCTTGTCATTACTGGAACTCTTCCGGTCTTCAACATAACTGGCCAAGATGAAAATAAGGGAAACATAAAGGTTAAAAGTTAATTGATAAAATTAATAATAATAAATGATAAACTGTGACGTTGAAGCTCAATGTGGATAAGATATTTCTATAAGGGAATACATACAATATAATTGTCTTGTAAGGTCAGAAGTAACAGGCAACAGCTGCCTATGTGATAACCACCTGGAAAAAGGAAGTGCCGGTCATGCTCTCTGTTGCCCTAAAAGCCAAGCTTTAACTTTGCTGTATTTAACTACAACTTGATGAGAACACAAGTCCAGACTCTGGGAATAATTGTATGATAAGTGGACAATAATACTGTGTGTACATTTTCAAAATAAGTCTCAGATATCCACAGAGTTCAGAAAGAAAAACCCGAAGAACTAAACCATAGTGGTGATGTGTCAGGTCTGCATAGATGTATTTGTTGAATCTTTCCTGATTCAACTCCCATTCAAACAATAGGTTTTAAATTGTCATAAAAGCTCTAGAACTGATTTAAATGAATAGTTCTCTTTATGTTTTAATACTTTTAAAGATTCAGTAAAAAATAATGAAAATGCTTGATTTCTATTGCTTGATTGTTTCTATTGCTTGATTATTAATGCAATAGAATACCATCTACTTAAAATATGTATCCTGTTCTTTTGAAATGTCATTTCTTATCTTGATTTGAACAGGCTGCATTCCTATTTCTTAGCTTGATTCAGAAAAAATTCAGACCTGCAGGAGAAATTAAGGTTTTTTTTTGAATAGTAAATCTTCATTGAGTAATTTGGTTGACATTTCTTATTTGAGAGGATTTTTTTTTCTAGTTTATGGTATAATGAAGTCTTTTGCACTTAACTATTATTTATTCAGTTATTATACATCTCAGTTGAACTCCTTGTTTTAATAATGGGGCCATAGAAAACATTAGTATTCCTCTTTGGAGACCCACTACTGTTGTTAAATACCTGTGTTCTAAATAACATTAACTCATAAAGGAGCAATTCTCTACCACCTTCTCACATGTGTTTACAGATTGCGTGAGTTATCTGACTGGGGACTGTCTAAAGGGTTACACTGATTTGGGGTTTTTACTCAGCCTAGAGTCAGTTCATGGGCAAAGAGAATAGTTGTAGGCATAGCTTTCTTGTTCTTTTTGCACCTACACAAGGTTTAATGTGTTTTTATAATAATTATTGACTGGATTTTATAATTTTCTAAATAAACACATTTCAATTCATTGTTTTATAAATAATAAAATTAGGCTTAAAACAATAATTCCTGATTCTAAATTTTAACACCATTACCATCTTTAGATCCCATAAAAAATTATGATAGCAATTTTCCACATCTCCTCCTTGACTTGCGACTACAACTATAATGCCTGTTGTTGTTTATTTAAAAGGAGTTATCACAGGCAGCCAGGAACATTTTTTTCGAGTTCTGCTATTAACAGTAAGATTGCATACTTTTCAGGATAGTTACACATATATAGGAACTAACTATCAGCAGCAAAATTTCAATGTATTATCATTCTATATCGCCCCATATCTTTAAGCTGGATATTTTTGTGGTTTCTTAATCGTAATACATCACAAAGTCAGTCTCCACTCGCATACCTAGGCACATAACACACACATGCACAAACACACAATTGTAGTCCCGGTTTTACAATATTAAAACAAATTTTAAGAGTAAAGGGACATGGGAAAAGTCAAATAAAAAATTTTATGGTTCTTTTATATTTTAGCCTCAATCATCAAGGTTTTGTGTAAGATGATAAAACTGTGGGAAAACAGCCAAAGCAGAGAATCCTTATAAGTGGATACTCCAAATGCCTCATCCCATATATTTATATCTAAACTCAATGTAATACAACCATTGTCAAAGTAAAAGGATGGAAGTGTATAATACTTACATAGAAATATGTGATTTTTGGTATAAAATAACATAACAGTTTGTCATCTCATTTTAGAACCAGCTGATTCTTGGTGTGATGGGAGTAGATGTGTCTCTGGAGGACATTAAAAGGCTGACACCACGTTTTACAGTAAGTTGCAATTTATTTTATTCTTTTGGTACCTTTTATATTTTAGAACTTTGTACTAATATAGCTTGTACACAGATCACTTCAGTAATTCTCTAAAATTATGGTAATCTTAACAAAGGAACTAAATGTTAAAAAGCATCCTTCAAATAAAATATAGTGATACCAAGATATCCTTCATCATGCTATAAAACACGTATTTAAGAGATTTTAAAGGCACCGGGTTTTTTTTTTTAAAGGAAGAACGTGGATTTCAGAGAGTCAATCTAAGCTTTTCAAATTATTTTTTCAGCTGTGCCCCAATGGCTATTATTTTGCAATTGATCCTAATGGTTACGTTTTATTACATCCAAATCTTCAGCCAAAGGTAAGTATATAATTTGTTTACAGTTATTAGTGTTCAGTAAAATTAATGATGAATGCTCTGTAATAGGTTTGTTATTTTTAAATTCACTATACAGCACTAAATATAAAAAAAGAGTTTGCAATGTGGCTTCCTTTATTAGATGACAAGACCACAGTTTATAATACATGAAAGAGTGAAAGCAATTTTCATTCTCTCTCATCAGTTTAGCCTGTATTCCTATCTCAAAGACAGCCATTATCAACCCTTCCACCTGAATTTCGCACATCCCATTTCTGACTTTGATTAAGGCTTTAAGGTAGTGAAGATGATTGCCCAGACATGGGCATGGACCTGATAAACATTAATGATGTTCCTCTATGCCCAGACTACATTTTCCATCACCCTTCTTTTCTGGTAGTTATCTCTGCTTTCCCTCCCCCAGAGTGTTTTTCTTTGTTTTCTCAAGTAGGCTTTTGAAGAGAAGTATGAAGTTTAATAAGAAACCCCATGGGGTAGGCTTCAGAACAGGGAAGTGTATATTCCATGAGTTAATCTGGACGTGATAAAGTCCCATAGATGAACCATCTCATCCTAATCCTAATGCTTGTTATTCAAAAATATCATGTATTTTCATGAAATATGGCTTTCAACTCCTTTCATATTTCGTTCATTCCTCTAATCTGTGTCAAAGTAAACATTGGCAAAATATTATTACATGATTATAATTTTATAATCATCTTCAAGTGATTGTTTAACTTTCAAAGTAATACTGAAAATACTTTAACCTATGCCTGGAAGGAAATATATGCAGATTTAGGCATACTACTCCCAGTTTTCTCAGTTCATGGATATTTAATGTGAGTGACATTTTCAGACACACACGTGTGTGCATACATACACACATATGTAAAGTTATATGATTTAAACACTGTTGAAGTCAATAGTAATTACGAGTAATTTGATGGCAACAGGTTTGGTTTAGGTTAGGTGGCCTGGGTGGCACAAATGGCTTGCTCTTTGCCACAAACTGAATGGTTGGCGGTTCAGTCCCACCCAGTGGCGCCTTTCTAATGGAAGAAAGGCCTGAAGGTCTGCTTTTGTAAAAGATTACAGTAAAAAAAAATAAATAATAATAACCTATGGAGCTCAATTCTACTTTGTGACACGAGTCGCCGTAAGTCAGAATGAACTTGAAGATAATGGGTTGTTTTTGAAAGATTTAATTTTTTTCCATGTTATATTTGTACATCCAGTGCATTTTATATGTCCGTAACTGAAGTGATTTAAAACCAATAAAAATATAACATACTGAAAGGTGTGAGGGACCACTACTTTTGTAATGGCAGGTCTTAATCCCCCCAAAAAGAATTGAAATATATCATAGACAAAAAATGAGAATAATGCATGTAAATGTATATCTGTATCTATATAAACAGAAACCCTGGTGGCATAGTGGTTAAGTGCTACGGCTGCTAATCTAAGGTCGGCAGTTCGAATCCGCCAGGTGCTCTTTGGAAACTCTATGGGGCAGTTTTACTCTGTCCTATAGGGTCGCTATGAGTCGGAGTCGACTCGATGGCACTGGGTTTGGTTTTTTTGGTATCTATATAAACCTTTTTATGTATCTACTTTTCTAAGGAGTCATTACTTCCTCAGAGTACTGTCACCATCTTGCCACCTTGTGGCAAGTGTTGAATTGTGTAGTCTACTTTATTCTAAAATACACTTTAAATTTCCTCCATTTTGTGTCATTGAAATACCCAGACAAGGTCTTCTTATTAGATATCCCATTTTGATCAATTCTAAGAAACATTTGTTTTACAGGAAATTGCACGTAATCTAAGTTTTAGAAGTTAACATCTAAAAGAAATCTATGATGTCACCATTGAATTCTTCATTAGTTCCACAGATATATTTTTTGGTATCAATTCAGAATAACAATAAAGCACAAATTACAGGACTTTAAGATGAAAAGTTTTAATATCCTGTGGTATTTATAACACATTTGGATCATGTACATTCTAACAATTCCTATTTGTCTTTTTTTTTTTTTTAGTTAGCAGAAAATTGTCTGAGACAAACCACTTTTCTTACTTCCCAAATAGTTTTCTAAGAAAAAAAGGAAAACATGAATAGCCATTGTAATCAGAGAATTTTGATGTTATTTTACCAGAATAAAATTTTGTACTCAATAAAGATTTTTTACACTTTTATTTTATTACTGATTCATCATGAACTCTCTTTTATCTGCCAAATATTTTGAATTCCAAGTAGATCAGTGAGACCTTTTTACAGTCGAGGAAATATCTAACCAAAATTGCCTATAGATTAGAACCCTTACTTATATTGATATAATATGATGTGTTACCATTTTTCTGTTGCTTCAGCCGATTGGTGTAGGTATACCAACAGTTAATTTAAGAAAAAGGAGACCCAATGTTCAGGTAACTGTGAATGAAGTTAGACTTAGCAGTGCTATCAAATTTGCTAAATCGGAGCTGAGATTAAGCTTCTGTTCTTAAAAGTTTACGGTCATCGTATTATAAAGTCGCCATTCCTGACATCAAGCTTCCAGAGCATGAAATGGAGATGAGCATAATCTCAATAAACTGGATCAAAAATGTTATTAATGATGACAGAGGGTGTGCATTGGCTCACTAAATATTGCTAGCAAATTATGTAATAATTATGGTAACAATCAGAGTAATCATAATGAGATGGCTTTCTAAAAAGTAAATGTGTTATTAATTATTGTTAAATTAATGTCAAATCTGTGTAATCCTAACAATTTGCTTGTAAAATTAACTTCATAGTGGAAATAAATATAAAATTCTGATATCATATGTCCGGTAAACCACAAATTTTAAGCAAAAATTGATTTGTATTCCTAACAGTGTATTTTTGGATCTGAAGTTAGAGAAATTTCACTTCAGCTAATTAAAAATGTCCAAAATTTCAGATAAATACTGTGAATTTTTATTGCCTGGTAAACTCATTGGAAAACATTTTTTTTCTATTGGCAACAAAATTCAAAAGTTACCATGTTTCTATAAGCACACTAAAAATTAATAGACATGAGAGAATACTTCCTACTGTTTAGTACAGCTTATTAAGAGAATTTCAAAATTCTAAAGGAAGTTCAATATGATTCAAGATTTTACATGTAAACCTAGCATTCTTATAAGAAGTTGGTAACATTATAATGGAGAGGTGCTGTGATATTAAGAAGAGATCATTGAACTATTAGTAAAATTGAGTTCAAGTTTGGTTCTACAATACCCAGCCCAGTATCCTTGAGTCTTTCACTCAGTCCCTCAGTGCTTCAGTTTCTTCATCTGAAAGAAGAGAATGAACTAATCAGTGTATTCTACCCTACGAAGTATACTCCCTCAGGAAATTAAAAATATATATATGTACACACACACACATATATTTATATACATCCCCAGCCCCTGAAATTCTGATTAATGTGCCTCAGAATGGGACCCAAGCATCTGAGTATTTTTTAAATACAAAATATCTTTTTGATTCCTATAGAAATTAAAATCATGTTTGTACCTTTTCTTGATATATGAAATTGTTTTGTTACACTTCCTGCGTGTTTCTTTTTGTGTATTGTTTATTCTGTTTGCAGTCATAAATATTTTACTGATTTTTAAATTTTCATACCAATTTCAAATCTTGCATTGAAAATATTATAATTAAAAACTAAGCAACCTAAAAAGTGGTTTGTTTTTTTTTATTTGTTTTTCTTCTGCAGAAATTCCAAATGGCAAACTAGCAGCCACACGAGGCTTCTCAGTTTTGGAAATCGTTTGTAAAATATGTAATATTTGTATAATACCAAGTAATAATTATTTCAGTTTTTACGTGTTAATGATATTGCATTCTACCTTTCATTTTCTCTCCAAAAAAATAATGTGGCAATTATATCAGTTGGTATATAAATTTTACGAATGAGAAATGTTTGATATTGAGAATATCAAAATAATAATAATAATAATAAGAGTGCAGAGGCTGGATTCCAGTTCTTTAAGACACTGGTGCTTTCTTATTACAAAGTGTTCCTCTTGAATTATTCGGGCACTGTGCCTGTGATGGGTCTTTTAAAAAATGGTCAGCTAGATTGCCATTTGAAAAGAACAAGTTATGCATTGATGTTTTCCTTTTCTCCTTTCATTTTCTTCTCTGTCTTTGTATGTTGGATTCGGACATGATCTTCATATTGCCAATTCTTCTTGACAATGCTTCCATGCATGCTGTTTGGGTCTGGTCATGCTTTGCATTATCCACTGCATGTAAGATAATGTCCTTATTTCTGTTTACATTTTATCATTTTGATTATTTTCATTGTTTTTACAGTGAGTTCCTTAAAATTTTAATGCTGATGTGATGGTGTTTGTATGAAGATGATTTGCTTCATGGGAAATTAAATAATACTGTAAATATTAGAGTATCTTTTTGTTAGGGACCTTCTAGGTTTTCTTTTTTAAAACAATGGATTAGAAAGTTTTACAATTTTGACTTTTATTTTCTTCTAATAAAATATATTGTGCCTCAGATGAGTTATTTGCTGCTGAGGCAGTAAGTACGATGCTGTGCAAACAATGGTCAGTATTTTAACCTATTGAAAAATCTAATGCTTATTTTCAATGTTATAGAACTTCCTTACTATAGAAATAGAGCACATAAGCAGAGAATGTTTTTCAATAAAAATGCCAAAAACAGTTGAAAGTATTTTTTATTTACCCTTAAGAATTGTCATTCATCAAAAACAATAAGAATCATAAATTTTCATTATTAAAACGAAACAACTATTTGAAGGGGGCATTTTTGTCATACTTATAAAATAAGTAGATTTTTAACTAACATTATTGTCTTAGGTAGTCTCTCCTCCTGAAATAGTATTTAAAATATGAATGATTTGAATATATTTTGGAAAGGTCTATGAGGCTGAAATTATTAAAACACTAGAAACCCTTGCACTAATCCAATATGGTTTTCATTTCTTACTGTTATCTCATTAATTATCAGATGCTGATAATATTTCTTTCAGTAAATATTCAAAAACCACTTTCTAAAATTTTGCAATTGTAAAATTACAGACACCTATTGTGATTTTATTATTCTAGTGAACTTTGAAATTCTGTTGTAACCTGTTAAATTACTTAACAAGTATTAATAATAACCCAGGGATTACTATTCTTCAGATTTTAATTACAATAGCTAATCTTTGTTGAAGTTCTTATGCCTTGATCACAAATGTTCATATAAAATCTTGGCTTAATTTGAATCATTAAAACATGATGTAAAGTGTCTGAGATTCAAATATATGAAGTCAACTTACATATCGAGAAGGAAGAGTGGGTCTAGAAGAGGTTGTTTTACTTAGCCAATTTAGACATAGTTTTTAAAACATTTTCCCTCATAAAATTTCCTATTTCTTTATAGAATTCCAAATACATATATATGTATGTATGTTTGTGTGTGTGTGTGTATATATATATGTATATATATATATATATATGTTGCCTTTGTTTTTTTTTTTCTAAATGTTACCCAAGTGGCTATATTTGGCCCGCTTTTCATCTGAATTAAAGAAAAAAAAGTTGTGAGTGGATCTTCAAAAGTTATATTCTCGCAGAACTTGTGATTATAAATATAGTACCTAATACAACAATCCACGGCACTGGGTCTGGGTAATACAACAATCAAAAAGAGGTGTGATTAATTAAATTCTGTCTGCTGCGCTTAAAGCGGAGATTTCTAGCTCTGGCTATCTTTTATCTGTTTATCTCTGTGTGTGTGTGTTTAATATATGAAAGAAAATAACCTTATAGAGTTATTATGTTAATTATGTAATGTATCTAAGATATGTACTTTTACTGAATTTATTTCGTGTTTAAATTTCCACTGAGTGGTTCTATGCACAGCATCATTTTACAATATCATGTATACTTAATTATTATTTTTTTTTTATATATAGAACCCCAAATCTCAGGAGCCAGTAACACTGGATTTCCTTGATGCAGAATTAGAGAATGATATTAAAGTGGAGGTGAGTGTAATCAGTAGGTTCAAGGAACACCGTCATGTCAGATGCTGGGATTCATCCATTCCATAGGTTGAGTGGTTTCATTTTGTTAGGCTCTCTCCCAAGTACTATGTATATGAAAAGTAAAGTTCTTTGTTAAAAAGTTCTAGATCCTGAGCTGTCTCGTTCAAAAAAACCATATGAAAAGGAATAGATATTGTAAGTGGAGTGTCAAATATAACTTGAAAATTTCGATAAAAGTAGTAGATATAGAAGATGTTTCCATAGAGTTGAAAGAAAAGTTGGATCCAACCAGATAATGAGCAACTTAAGGAGAGGAGCTACTGTGTTTGTCTTAGTCACTTTATTCAGCCGATGTCAATTTTATTTCAAAACCAAAAGTGCCATGTCACTTCCTCTGAGCAGTCGTCTGTAATAATAGTATAATCATATTGATAATAACAATAACAGTAATATTGATTAAGCACATCATATATGCCAGGCATGGATTCTCAAGAGCCTTTGAAATGGATGCCATTGCTGTGTCTATTATACTGATGAGATGTTTGAGAACAAAGAGGTTAAATACCTTGTCTACAGTTTTTCAGCTAGTAAGTACAGGTAGTCCCTGAGTTACGAGATATATTCAAGTTATGATGAACTGCACTTAACTACCGCCCGATTTTTTCCTTTTTTTTTTTTTTTGGTCCATCTTACCATTGTAGTATGTACTACATACAATATTGAAGCATGTAATTTGTTGATGTTGTCATACCTCTAAATTTATATGTAATGTATCCATCCCCCAAGACAAATAGATATGAAATTTATAAAGATATTGATAGTTAAAGGCAATAATAATGAAAACTAAAAAAAAGATAATAATAAATGAGGTATTCAACTTAATGTCAGAACTGACTTACGACAGAGTTACTAGAACAGAGCTCTGTTGTAAATCAGGGACAACCTGTAGCAAATCCAGGATTTGAACCAGGCTCTTGGACTCCAGAACACAGATTAAGATTCTTAGGATGACTTAATTCCATCTCTTCTCTGTGGAAAACAGTGTATTCTAATTTGTACTTGTTTTTCACATCATGGAAGACAGAATTTAATTGTTTAATATATTTACCTTAAGCTGTGATAGAGTGCTAGGATGTTTTAGGTGATTAATGAATGTTTCTTATAAGGTGTTTTGATGTAATAAAGCACATTCCTCACAAGTGTTTTTGTTTTGTTGACCTGTCCAATATTTGACTGAAAGGTGAACTTTGGGAGTGGCTTCAGTCTGAGTTAGAAAGGTATATAGGGGCCATAGTCTTGGGGGTTCCTCCAGTCTCCATTCTACCAGTAAGCCTGGTCTTTTTGTGAATTTGAATTTTGATCTACATTTTTCTTCCACTCTGCCTGGGGCCCTCTATTGTGATCCCAGTCAGAGCAGTTGGTGGTGGTTGCTAGCCGCTATCTAGCTCTCCTGGTCTCACGTTAGTGGAGGCTGTGGTTCATGTGGTCCACTAGTCCTTTTGACTGATTGCTTCTTTGTGTCTTTTGTTTTCTTCATTCTCCTTTGCTCAGGATGGTATGAGACCAATAGGTGTGTCTTTGATGGCCACTCACAAGCTTTTAAGACCCCAGGCCCTAAGCACCAAAATAGACTGTAGAACATATTCTTTATGAACTATTTTATGTCAGTTGACCTAGATGTCCCCCGAAACCATAGTCCCTAACACGTAGCCCCAGAAACTTGATGCTGCAAGGTGTTTGGTTGTGTCTAGGAAGTTCTATGATTGTGCCCCCTGTGTGCTCTATTATATATATGATTATATATGCTACTCATTACAAATATGTAACTACTCATTACAAATATGTAACAGTATCCAGAGCGAAACCTATAAAAGTACATGGGCATACTCCTATATTCCCTCCTACCTCTGTTCAGCATACATATCTACCTATTTATTTGATTATAATGTTATTGTTTGTTTTTACTGTTGTTGGTGGATTGTATATGTTATAGTATTTACTGGGTTGCCTTTTTTGTGTATGTGTGTTCCTATCAGTGCCTTCCTTTGCCTTGATAAAGTTGTGCCGGCTTCCCTTATATTATGTATTGCCTTTCTCTTCACCAAAGTTAACCCATGTCTACTATCTAGAGATTTTTATCTCCACCTCCTGTCCTCCCCCCAGTAACCATCAAAGATTGGTAGACCTTTCTGTGTGTAGACTTTTTCTTGACTTTTTATGATAATTGTCTTTTTGTGATTGACTTATTTCACTCAGCAAAATGTTTTCCAGATTCATCTATGATGTGAGATGTGTCATGGATTCATCATTGTCCTTTTTCTTTGTGTAGTATTCCATTATGCATATGTACCATAGGTTGTTTATCTGTCAGCCATCGATGGGCACTTAGGTTGTTTCCATCTTTTTGTTATTGAGAATATGCCGCAATGAACCTGGGTGTGCATATGTCTGTTCTTGCTATGGCTTTTATTTCTCTAGGATATGTAACTTGGAGTGGGATTGCTGGATTATATAGTATTTCTATTTCTAGCTTTTTGAGGAAATACCGTATTGTTTTCCATAGTGGTCGTACCATTTTACATTCCCACCAGCAGTGGATGAAAGTTCCAATCTCCCCACAACCTCACCAGCATTTATTGTTTTTTTTGTTTTTTGATCAGTGCCATTATTGCAGGTGTGATGGTATCTCATTGTAGTTTTGAGTTACATCTCTCTAATGGCTAATGATCACAAGCATTTTTCATGTATCTGTTGGCCACCTGAATGTCCTCTTTGGTGAAGTGTGTGTTCATGTTCTTTGCCCGTTTTATGACTGGGTTGTTTGTCTTTTTATTGTTGAAGTTTTCTATATACTTTTGAGGTTAAACCTTTATCAAATATGCTGTAGCTAAAGATTTTTTCCCAGTGTATATGTTTTCTTTTTACTGTCTTGGTAAAGTTCTTTGATGAGCATAAGTGTTTAATTTTAGGAGATAGATTGGAATTTTTGTGAATAAATATGACCTTGCTTATTTTTCAGGGATTAGGGAAATCCTTATTAAGGAAACTAAGCTGTATCCTATTAAATTCACTTGGGTTTTATTCCATTAAATCCAAGGGTTTTCTCTATCACTAGGTTATTTAGTACTGCCAGATATGGCAAATAAAATCTAAAAAGTACAATAAAACCTGCAAAATCTAGAACCTATGTAAGGCATAAATCTGTCAGAGAAGGAAACCTCAAAATATTTTCCACCAAAACAACCAATAGAAAAGTGGTAATGCCTCACCTGTCAAAGGTGGAAAACTGAAGAGGTTGGGAAAAAGAACACAGTTCTATCGAGTTCTAGCTATCACACTTTTCACTGTATAAAGTGTGCTCTTAAAAAAATTACTTCCCAAATGAAATTGGCTGTTTGTTAATGCTAAAATTTGAGGCATTTCATATTATATGCTAATTTGGTACATGCATATACTTTTCCTTTTCTCAATGGCTTCTTTCATTGAATTGTGCTATTCCCATAAAGTAATGGATTGCACTTTTAGTAATTACTTTTCAAAATGAATAGTAGGTTAATAATATGTCATTAAGGGTATTTTTATCATTTTAATAAAATGGAAAAATGACTATAATGTGACAGCTTTTGAAAGAAGAGTCCCAGAGAACAACTGCAATGACTGGTAAAACCAGCTGCTATTTTTACTCAATCTGTTCTAAATGAAGTAAAAACCTTGAAAACCTAGTATTTTAATAGTATATTTTGGTAGGTCATTTGGGTCCTTGGAATAAAGTAGCTTTTTTATTTTCCCTTAGATTCGAAATAAAATGATAGATGGAGAAAGTGGAGAGAAAACATTCAGAACCCTGGTTAAATCTCAAGATGAGGTAAGAACTGAGATTTACTCTTAAATAAAAATATATATACTAACAATTTATGTTGGCAGTTTGTTTTCTTTTCTCTATTGATCCAACTACAATATTTGGTTTAGTTTCACCCAAAGTTGCTGAATTCTATAGGCGGAGGTCAGATATTGACTGTGAATTTCATTATCTTCTGCTCTAGGATGTCATGTAGCCTTACTTTACACCATTTTCCGTGTCTATGAGATAGAAAACTCCAGTGTTAACGCTTCTTACAATCTGTGGTATTATGAACAAGTAATTTTAAATCCCTCATGCATGAAATGTTTCCCACAGAGGCTCTCTTTATGTCTGACTAATTAAAACATTTTTCACTAAAACCTATCTCAAATGAATTTATAAACATGTTTTTCATGGTCCTGTTGTTCATGAATCCAGCTGTTCTATTTGACAAAAAATAAATCTACAGAATAAATAAGAAATTATATAAACAATGCATATATATAAACCTTTATTATTCTGTTATTAATAATGGATATCACTATTAATACAAAGATAAGTTTAAAATAGAGTTCATGCATTTTTGCTTATGTTTATGCCCAACTGAACCTGATTTGTAGGAATCTAAAAATGGTTTATATTTATTATATGAACCCCATTAATAATTTTGTCTGTCATTTGAATTCTTCTATACTATTACATTCAGGAATTTACTGAAAATGATGGAATTTTCTCAAGACAGCAAACTTGAGGATATTCCTAAACTTAGTAAGAAGTTGGCAACTTATATTTCTTGATTAAGAAAATTGATGCTAATTATGTTTCTCGTTGTCTATTTGATGGCCTTATTACCAATTGAACACTAAACATGATTATGATAATTTCTTATGAAATAATATCGAGAAAGCCATTATCTTATTTTTTTTCCTAATCTGATACTATTTCTGTGCTATGTTTATATAACTTGCTGAACAAGGGATAACACTAGTTTTCCCATAGTTTCTTAGGGGCAGTAACAAGTATATAAACATTAGTTCTTTTAAGAATTTTCCTAGTCCAAACATCTCCTCTTTGTCTCTCCCCTCACTGCCGCCACACATGTATATAGAACCATAGGGATGTTTGGTATGGCATGTTTGATATATAAAGACATCATTGAATAGTTGTTATGACAGTGTATTTGACATCATACATATTCCTTTATCCTGCCAATTCAAGTACCTAATCTCCTCTCTGACACCTATTTCTTCATCAATAATATGTGGATAATAATATCATATACTCCAGATATTTGATTAAATAAGACAATGACTGTAAAGTGCTTGATAGTGCTGTCTTGCTTTCTTAGGGCTACCATAACAAAATACCACAAAGTAGGTAGCTTTAAGAACAGAAATACATTGTCTCACATTTCTGGAGTGTGGAAGCCTTAATCAGAACTGTCTATGTTGATTCCTTCTGAGAAAGGAGCTGTTAATTCTCTGTCCTAGTTTCTGGTGGCTGCCAGCAGCCCTTCACATTCCTTTGCTTGTAGATGGATCCTTACATGGGGTCTTCCCTCTGTGTGTTCAGTGCTTTTATAAAACACCACTCAGAAGGGATTAAAATTAAAAAAAAAAAAAAAGATTAGGACCTACCTTACTCCAGCATGACTTAACTGATAATGTGTTCAAAGAAAGACCCTATTTTCCCAAACAAGGTACAGGAGTTAGGATTTGAGTCAACATTATCTTTTTCAGGGGACACAGTTCAATTCAAAACAAGTTTCTAACACCAAGTAACACTCCAATAAACGTTATTGTCCTGATGAGGATGATGAAGCTAACAACAACAAAAAACCAAAAAGATAGAAATATGGCATCACTCTTCTTAAAGGAAAGGAGCCCTGGTGGCAAATGGTTAAGTGCTTAACTGCTAACCAGGAAGTTGGCAGTTCAAACCCAGCAGTGACTCAGCATGAGAAAAGACTTGGCGATCTGCTCTTGTAAAGATTACAGCCCAGAAAACTCTATGGGCAGTTCTACCTGTCATATAGGGTCACTAAGAGTCAGAATCAACTTGATAGTACATAACAACAACAACAATATACCTAATGAAAGAAAAAATGAGAATTTCTTTACAGTTGTTTGATAGCTACAAAGATTTCTATATCCATGAAATTTCTATATCATGAGCATTTTACAAAGAAAAGACTTCTATGTCCTTGAAATTATTTAACACTGCCCTTTCTTTCTCTGTTAGATTTAACTTTCAGTGATACCAAATAAATTAATCTAATGACTTCATAAGAACAGTAATATGCTAATCATACATTTAGAGCTAAACACACTGCCTGAATTTCCTGATATTGACAATTACTCTTTAACATACTCTCATATAGAAATATATGAGCCTTGTCTAATATTTCAGTCTCATTTTGTTATTAAAACTTATTTTTCAGGGAATATTGTTTTCAAAGTTTTGAGGTTAATAATTTAGCATAAATTCTTAAGATTCTACACTGCCAAGAGGCAGTCATTCAGACAGAACAAGGGGATACACTATGGTTTAAGGTCAGAAAAGGCGTGCATCAGGGTTGTGTCCTTTCATCATAATTATTCAATTTCTATGCTAACCAAACAATCCAAGAAACTGGACTATATGAAGAATGTGGCATCAGGATTGGAGGAAGACTAATTAACAACATGCAAAATGCAGATGACACAACCTTGCTTGCTGAAAGGGACAACTTGAAGCACTTACTGATGAAGATCGAAGACTACAGCCTTCAGTATGGATTGCACCTCAAAGTAAAGAAAACAAAAATTCTCACAACTGTACCAATAAGCAACATAATGATAAATGGAGAAAAGATTGAAGTTGGCAAGGATTTCATTTTACGTGGATCCATAATCAATGCCCATGGAAGCAGCAATCGGGAAATCAAACAATGTATTTCATTAGGCAAATCTACTGCAAAAGACCTCTGTAAAGTGTTAAAAAGCAAAGATGTCACTTTGGAGACTAAGGTACACCTGGACTAAGCCATGGTATATTCAATCACCTCATATGCATGTCAAAGCTAGACAATGAATAAGGACCAAAGAAGAATTGATGCCTTTGAATTATGGTGGTGGTGAGTGTCTTAGGGTGGGTTCTCTAGAGAAACAAAACCAGTGAAGCATTTATATGTATATACACAAAGAGGAAGAGAGATCAAGGAAATGGCTGACACGGTTGTAGAGGCTAAACCAAAAAACCAAACCCATCGCCATCGAGTTGATTCTGACCCATAGCGACTCTATAGGACAGAGTAGAACTGCCCCATAGAGTTTCCAAGGAGCGCCTGGTGAATTCAAACTGCCGATCTTTTGGTTAGAAGCTGCAGCACTTAACCACTATGCCACCAGGGTTTCCTTGAAGAGGCTAAAAAGTCCCAAATCCATGGGCCAGGCTGGAGGCTTCTCCTGACTCACATAACTACAGGGGCTGAAGAAACCAAGATCCAGGCTGTGGAGGCTGATGAATCCCAAGATCACCAGGCAAGCTGTTAGGTCAAGTCCCAATATCCGGAGAGCAGATGAACAGGAGCCAGCTGTAGGATCCAGAGCTAGCAAAAGCCAGCAAACCTTGCTAGAAAGTCGGCCTATATTGGATGCAAGGAAACTCCCTTTCAGCTGATTGGCTACTCACAGCACATCCCATCATAGAGGTGATCACATTATATCAGATCTCATCATGGAGGTAATTACGTATTATATGACTGCCAAACTACATCATAACTGCCAAACCACTGAGAATCATGGCCCAGTCAAGTTGACACACAACCTTAACCATCAAAGTGAGGAATATTGAATATACTGCGGACTGCCAGAAAAATGAACAAATCTGTCTTGAAGGAAGTACAGCCAGAATGCTCTTTAGAAGCGAAGATGGTGAGACTTCGTCTTACGTACTTTGGACATATTATCAGTAGGGACCAGTCCTTGAAAAAGGACATCATGCTTGGTAAAGTAAAGGGTCAACAAAAAAGAGGAGGACCCTTAACGAGATGGATTGACACGATGACTGCAACAGTGGGCTCAAGCATAACAACAATTGTAAGGATGGCACAGGATCGGGCAGTGTTTCATTCTGTTGTATATAGGGTTGCTATGAGTCAGAACTGGCTCGACGACACCTAACAATTACAGTGCTAAGTCTTTAAACTTTATTACTGGATGTTTATTTCTGTCCTAATATTTTGCTTTACACAGATACCCACAACGAAATTTAAAAATGTAGGATAGACAAGTCAAATAGTTGTAAAGAAGGGTCTTAAATGACCACATGATTTGCAAGTAGATCTTAGTGCTCTGCTCTTCATATAAATTCATAGAGAATATAAGGTGACAATGACCATGTCAAACATTTTTTCTAGAGATACATTGACAAAGGAAATAGAACATACACATGGACTCCTGTCAATGGCACAGATTACAGGTAATTAAATATATTTAATGTGTCTTTGTAAAAGAGTGTTTCAGTTTAGTCTTTATCCTATTTTTAATAGGACTAATATTAAGTCTTTGCATTTTAAAAGCTGTTTTCAATGTGATTAAATTAGAAACATTATGCTTTCCAACATACAAATTTATGAAAGTACTAGATTCTGATTTTCAAGGTTCTTAGCCTATTGATGCATTATAAAATTCAGAAATAAAAACGTATGTGTTATAGTTATATATGATACTTTGTATGTTTATGTTAGGAATAATAAATATTGACAGAATCCCAGTAATAATTTATAATGATCATTTCCACTAACTTCCTCTTCCAAATTATCATTTACTTTACATCATAAACTTGCATTTAGGTTGCAAATGAACCTAAAAATAAAATTTACCCCAATATAGTATAATCTGGTATAAAAACCTCAATTGATACAATTTACTTCTACTGAGTATCAGTTCTGTAATATTGTGATCCCTCTCATTGACTAGGCCTTTAAAAATTGGATAAAAGAATACCCAATAACACCCTGAAAATCCTCTGTTCTTTGATATTTGCTGAGCATTTCCTTCACTTTCTTACTCTGACACTCCTTGAGGTCACTGCTTTCCCAGTGGCCCTGCCTTCCACAACCTCATACTACTTAGCCTGATATGACAAGGATGCCTTCCTGTTCTTCATTATTTCCTCACCTTTGAATTTCATGTCATCAGACCTCACCACCCACCATTCCTCCTTTATAAGATCCGTGTCTCTCATATTCCTATTAGATTCCAGCTCTTGACTCCCTGTCACTCTCTCCTACCTTCACGTAGATCATAATTTCTCAAACTCTTTATGACAGACCCACATTTATATAAAATAAAACAAAAATATGTACTAAAATAGATTTCAAAAGGGTACAAAATCAACATTTTTATTATTACATCCCACAGACATACTTATCAAAATGTTTATTCTCAGTTTCTGTGATTAACTGGTCATGGGCTGGTAACAACAGTTTTCAGATGGGCCAGGTCCATAGACCACACTTTAAGTAGCATTGACCGATGATTTTCCTGGTACCTGGACTCTTAAGTTTCTTCCTTTCCTCTAATGGTCTTGTCCTTCTCCTACCTTTGCCACATACTTCAGTGTCATGTTCTGCAACTCTTACTGTGTCAAGACTTCAACGCTTTCATAATCTTAATTAGGAATTTACTCATCCAACATTTAGATTACCATATTTTCACTTTCCAGCCCCTCTCGCTAGCAGCACGACTTCAACAATCCTTTGACCAAATTGAGGCCTGAAATCCACCGATTCTCCTCTATTTTTACTGCCCTTGCCCTTTTCATATCTTTGCATCATTCCTTATTCAACATAAATTCCTTGGATCTTATTATTTTCACGTTCTTACACACACCATCAACTTATTTCATCATACTCAGGTTTGATAAACAACAGGTTGGCAAAATACCAATCCTAGTTAGATCCAACTTATTACCAACATCACACAGTACCATGTAGCTAAAGAAGGCTGGAGTAAAATACTCACTGACTGATGTATCACCTAAAATGCATGACCACTAACCTCAAATGAGCCTTAGTGGTGCCTGGCAATCTTAAGAGTCCAGTCAATTTAGAACCCTCTTAAATAACTTTTGATAGCTTCTCTTCTCTCTTCAAACCCTTAACAATTTCTACCAATTTTCTCTCAGGTAATGTCTACTTTCAGTTTCACTGAAAAAAGTAGAAGCTATCAGAAGAGAACTCCCACCACCACAGTACATACCTACTTGTATCTCTATCTCCATCTCATATCTATGTCTATTCTCAACATAATAGTAAGAATGACCTTAGTAAAACTTGAATCAGATTTTTTCTCTAACAAAGAAAATACAGAACAAAATACAAAATATTGCATCTCAGTTTGAGGAAAAAGTGATGTGTTCTGATTTAATGAATGAGGTACCAAACCTAATGATTTCAGTCTCATGTCTTGATCTAACTTAATTACCATATTTTGAAGTGAAGTAATTAATTATTTTAATAGAATGCTCTTTTTTTTTTTTGCAGAGTTTATTTTTACAGAGATAAAGTATTGAGTTGAAAAATATGTTTTATTCCATTTAACTCAGTTAACCATGTTTACATGAGTCACAAAAACATTGTATGAGCTTCCCCATCTGTCTGATCGTCACTCACTTTAGTCGAGTTTAATCTCCAGGAGAAAATAAATCAACCTTGGTCTATTGGTTTTATATGGAGTAAACCAGCAAACACTGCATATGACAGTACCATTGACACAGAATGTTGATAAAGATCTTATCTAGCTATAGGTTGAAGAAATAAGTGCTACCTTGAGATGGAAAGAAATATAACTGTATTTTTCTATAGAATGGAATGGAGCTAATAATAATCTGTGACTTGTAGGGCAACAAAACGTTCATTTCATATGTCAATTTTAAAACTTCTATTGTGTTCTTCATGGGTTTCCACACTATTTTTCATGGGGCTTGAGATTAACCCAGGCTTACAGACTGACACTCTACCGGCCTCGTGATGTAACATTATCGGTTTTAATTAGAAGTTTCTCTTAGCAATAAATGCTGATGGGGCAATAAAAATGTCCTAATTTCCCTTGAGAGGAGTTTATAGGAGGAGACAGTCTTCAAACGTTCAGTCGTTCTGCTCTGCATTTTATAAATGGCAAGTGAATCATGAAAGGTTATCTTCTTTCAGACTAATTGCACTGCTTATTTTATTTTTAATCTCTGCCTACACTTAAAGTTACCTATAAAATGAATGTAGAGAATTTCGTTAAATCTACAGCACATTTTATATCTCTGACCTTTTCCCATAACAAAAGTCTTTGAATTACTTAATAATAGAGAAAGATTTGGGAATTGGAGGTAACAAGCATCCATTCATTTTGCTACCTTAACTGCATAATTGTATCAAATAGTCCCATGCTTTTTTCCTCTTCATAGAGTGAATTTTTTAAACCTATCTTCTAATGAAGAAAATCTGAAATTTTATATTTGATTGTTCACAATGTATAATGAGATTACAGTTTGAACATCCATCCTAGAAATTTACAACATAGATGTTTTAAAACAATGAGTGTTTAATTCCTTTAAAAAAGCATATTACAGATGATTTTATATATTCTGTAAAAGTAATGAAAATAATACAGGAACACCTGTGAAAGCCAGAACCTGTATAAGGGGGGTAACCTATCAGAGAAGGAAAATGCAAATATTTTCCACTAAAATGGGCCACATAAAAGTGGCAAGACTGCACCCTGTAAATGTGGAAAACTTGTGGGACCCAGAAAAACAAGGCAGTCCCATCAAGTTCCAGGTCTCACAGGTTTCACTGTCATAATAATTCTTCCATTTGAAATTTTTTAATAATACTTTACCCCCACCAAGCATTTTACCATTATATAAAATACATTAAGGAATGGGTATCCAGTTGGTATGATATATTTACTTGTTTAAACATACCTCTAATGCTTTTTCTATTGTCAACATTCAAAGTTATAACATTCTGGAAATCTCTTAGGGATCCATGACATTTCCTCCTCAGCTAATTTATGGGAGCATTTATTAACTTATTTTCCATCTGTCTCTTCTGATTTCCTAAAATGTAGAGAGCTGGATGGCACTGGATGGCAAGATTAAATTAAGTACTTTATTTGCTGAATGCCTTTTCTTGTCAAAGTAATATGTCTTTTCTTCCCATGAAGAAGATCTTTGGGTTTTCCATGAACTTGATGTTTTTTTTTTTTTGATGTTTCGTTTTTGTTTGTTTGTGTTTATGCTTCTCTTGTTTCTATTGCAGTTTGGCCTTGGTATTACCAACCTACAGTTTTTACTATATAAAAGCCAAAATAGAAGAGACAATAACTCAGGCCAGATGTAAGTACTGTGAAAGTGACTTCAGGGTCTATTTGTTATCTCCTAGTAGCAGATGTTTGAATACGTCTAGATTTTGGAATACCCAAGGCTTATACATTTTTAGTAGGTATTATTACCAAATCTGCAGCAATGATTCTAACCCATTCCAAACATGCAAGGAACAAGAAATATTCTACATGGATAGAATATGAGCAGGTACTCCAGTCTCACTGGCAGTCCCCACCACCCTTCCCTGCCTTGCTATGTGCTCATAGAATCATTGCAGTGCTGTGTCCTCTGTTCTGTCGTTTTAAGGGTCTGCTAGCCAGCGTGAAGTGTTTCACGTGCTATTAACATAGTCTCTACTCATGGCACTGTGCTAGTAAAGCTTTACTTTTTTTTTTTTTGCATTTGGCATGAATAATATTGTGCTTCATATCTTCTGCTTTGTTTGAATAAATTAAATTGCAGTAGTCTTTGGCTTTGGTTTGGCGATTACCTTTCTCATGTTTTTTAAACTAAAGTTCAAATTACTGTTTTCAGTAACTGAAATGGGTTAGTTATTTTTTAAGTGTCATTTGGAATGTGGAATAATTCTGACACTAGTGCATATTTCAAGTCACTGTTAAGTTTTATTTTGTTTTGGATGACTAGATTTAGTAAAGTAAAATGACCATCGTATCCTTGGCACATTTCTGAATTATTACTAACAACTTAAAGTTTTTTTTGTTAAGATGAAGCAAAAACAAATAACCGAAAAATATATATCTTTCACATCTGACCTAAAAGTAAATTAAAAAATTCTTCCATTTCTTTGTCAGCTCCTTTTTTGTTCTTCTCTTTACTGATTTTCACAGTACAGTTTGGTACTTTAAACACTTATATTTCTGCTTTTACTTGACAGATATGATGGTCTTTTAACAACCAGCAATTTTGCATGAGCTAGTTCTTCACTTGCAAAGTGAAGGGCTAACTAGTGGGTTTCGATGATTGATAAATGCTTCTGTTTATAGGCCCACATCATTGGTATTGCACCTGCATTAACCACTTTGCAAAACAGACCCTTGAAATAACCACAGCACATAGAGGGTACTCGATCTAGTAATAATTGACAGGGCATATGTCCAGTCTTCAAAAATATGTGTCTTCTTTACACACTACAGCTGTACATAAATGAACCTTTGATATATGCACAACATTTTTATTCAAGAAAGTCATTGAATAAAATCATTTGTGACCCCCTTTGCTTTACCCTCTTTTTTCCCCTGCTTTCTCTTTCTGATGGATTTTCACAGCAAAAAAGGGCAAAATGAAGGGCAAGTATTTTCTTGTTGCTCATTTCTTTCTGTTTAGTGCGTTGACATTTCCACTGATATTTCCATTCCTACTGGATATTTTCCTCTGTGCTTCTCACCTGCTAGATTTTTCCTCATGATCGTTCAAACCTTAGCAGCCAAAAAACGAAGAATTTGCTGTGTTTTCGTATGCAACCTGTTTCACATTCAAGTTTTTTCTTAAATTTAAATACTTGTCTTGTTTAAATCCTTCCACTTATTCATAACCTAATGTTATTAATTCACTAAAGGCATTAATGGCTTTCTTAAAATCATTTTCCTTACCATAATATTCATAAACATTTTTAAATCACCTTTTTAAATAAAACACTTGTGATGTAACATTGATATAAATTTATTTTTTTACAAGCATATTGGTTATGGTGTGGTTAATAAATGGGAAAATCATAGACATAGCGTTTTCATCTGATACAATTGTTGCAATCCATGTTAGAAAAATAAAAGTTACTTTACTATTATATTATGAAGCATTGAAGACCTTTACATTAATTTGTATTTCAATTTTAGCATATGATTAGTCTATTTTTAAGTTTTCTTATTAGGTAATCGTTCTAAAGCCTTCTCGTTACCATAGAACATTGAGACATATATTCTGCATTGCTTATCTAATCCCATAACATTACCTTTGCAGATTCAGAAACCCTGAAGCCAGATAATTTTGAAGAATCTGGCTACACGTTCATAGCACCAAGGTTGGTTTTATGTTCTTTCTTTTTCTTGTTTTTAAAATACCTCGTATGGATGGGTAGACCTTCAACATCAGTTCTGAGCTGAGAATTAGAGCTGCTGTGGGTTCACTTCTTGCCAAATTACGGAACCAAAGAGAATGATAACTTTAAACAGAAACAGAATAACATTCATTCATTCGTTTACTCATTCAAATATTTACTAACGACAACTTTATACTAAGCAATGTGCTGACACGGGGATACAATGATGAATAAGACAGACGTGTTGTGGGTTGTCAATTTACTTCTGGCTTGTAGCAACCCTGTATGACAGAACAGAGCTGCCCCCTTTCCTAGTCTGTAATCATTATGGGAGCACATATCCAGCTCTTTTCACCCATGGAACCACTGCTGGATTTTGAACTGCTGACCTTTTGGTTAGCAGCTGAGTGCTTAACCATTGTGCCACCGTGGCTCAAGACAGACATAGACTGAAGCATTTAAGAAATTTCAATTAACAAAGCATATTCTTGACTTTGTGAATGTCTTTCCCCCTGAGAAGCTCCGGCTTGAATTTCCTTCTGTGTTTGACATCACTGATCACTCCCTCTTTTAGTACATTTTTGCCTCCTCTTGCTTGATACCGCACTATTCTGATTTTCTTCCTCCTTGTCTATCTGCTTATTCACAGTCTGTTTCATGAGCTTGATTTCTTCTGTTAATCATTTACATTAGAGTGCTAGCTAGGATCTCTTTTTTCCTACTGAGTTGATACACATACCAAAATCTGTAAGTCTATTTCCTACCTGCACTTCAGGATGATGGCTCTCAAATTACAGGATGGCCAGAATGTCTAGAAAGGCAGACAAATAAACATAATAGGTGGTTTACTATTACATTCCATTTCAATATAGGATCAAATAATATATTTACTTCCAGACTTTATAGCTGCCCTGCATATTTCAATATAAGACCTTCATGTCTTATGGAAAACTAACAGAAATGTCTCTTCAATGTGCTTCAAATTTGGTATATCCTAAATATATGTCCTCTTTAGAACATTATTCTTTGTGTTACATCAATGAAGGAAATACTCTCCTGCCATTTGCCAAACCTTTAACACTATTAGTTCTTGGCTGCTGCCTTTCCCTTATCCCTAATTCCTAACCAGTTGCTAAACCAAACCAAACCCATTGCCTTCAAGTCAATTTTGACTCATAGTGACCCTATCAGACAGACTAGAACTGCCCCATAGAGTTTTGAAGGCTGTAGTCTTTATGGAAGCAAACTGCCACGTCTTTCTCCTGTGGAGCTGCTGTTGGGTTCAAACTGCCGACCTTTCAGTGATCAGCTGAGCGCTTAACCTCTCTACCATTAGGGTTCTTTTAATAAATTACCAAATCCTGTCAATTCCATCTCAGGGCTATCAGGTGTATGTGTTTGTCATGGCTGACTTTGTCCTAATGCAGGCCACCCGCCTCTCTCACCTAAACTACTACAGCTCACTCCTCACTGATCTGCCTACCTTGAGTATTTCTCCCTTATTTCCCAATCCTGGCTCCATTCTGTAACCAGAGAGAGCTTCTGAAATGTAAATAAATCAATCATGTTTATCATGTGTTAAATGCTAACCAAAGGCTCTGTATTGCCCTCAAGATAATCGGTACTTAATAGTATAGATTTCAAATGTTCTGTCACTCCCCAGGTTCACCCATATGGTTTCCATACTATAAACCAAGGGTCATCAAACTACAACCTGCCTATTTTTATAATATCAAGTTTTATTGGAAGATAACTGTGCTTACTCATGTCTGTATTTTCTGTGTCCACTTTTGCACTACAATGCTAGATTTGAGTAGTTGTGACAAAGACTTTATGGCCCACAGAGCCTGAATCATTTCCTACTCGCCCTTAAGAAAAAGTTTGCCAACTCCTACTCCAAATTCCAGCCATGCTAAACTTCTCTCAGTTCCTAAATGTACCATTTTTTCCCCTACCTCTTTTGCTCAACTGATTCTTTATTCTGTTTTGGACTGCACACACATACACGCAGACACACACATCACTTCCTCCCCAACTCCAACTTAAAATTTCCTTTATCTGGAAATTTTGTCCTATCTTCACTGAGTTAGACATCCTTGCTGCTTACTGTCATAGAATCCTGCATTTATCTTACCAGAGTACTAGACACATTCTATTTCATTTACTTTCCCCAGCAGAGCCAGGGCGGAGTCTATTTGATTTACTATTGAATACCTACCCAATATAAAATCCTTTGCATGGCACACAGTCGTTGCTGAATAAATATTTGGTGGCTGAAGAATCTATAAATATATGAAGAATATTTTAAACATTATATTATTAATTACAATACCTGTAATTATTAACATTTTTTGAGTACAAGTAACTTTGAGCAAATTAGATCTACTAGAAGTAAGTTTAGCTAGAAAGCAGAATTGTAAGGACACGGTATTGTCCCACAGGAAAATGTACAGAGCAAAAGGTAAGAAGATATTGGAAGTAGACATGCTATGTTGTCAGGACTCTCCTTCCATCTCTGACCTGTGCTTTTATCTGGGTAGCTTCTTAAGAACATTCACTTTTCCCAGTTATTAAATAACAGTTCAAACTGACTTGCTTTCCTAGCTTTCCGATAACATGGGTGGAAAATATGGTAAAAGTTCAGGCACCCATAAAGAATATAAATCTATCTTTCAGTTCCAATTTCTAGTGCATAGGTAATTAGCATATGGACCATTTCTGTGACCTGAGTCATATTCAACATCGATATGGCTAACTGGAAGATTGGCATTTACCTATATTTGTAGGAAATGAGCAAATACCAGAAATTTTTTTTTTTTTTTTTTTTTTTTTTATGGGGCAAACAAGAGCCCTGGTGGCACAGTGGTTAAGAGCTTGTTTGCTTACCAGAAGGTCAGCAGTTTGAATCCGCCAGCTGCTCTTTGCAAGCCCTATAAGGCAGTTCCACTTTGTCCTATGGGGTCATTAGGAGTTAGAATCAACTCAACAGCAACGAGTTTGTTTTCCTTTTCTTTTTTTTTTAATGGGGCAAAGCAATGGGTGTCCACCTCAGTTAACTTATGCTAAGTTCTTTACATCATGATTGTGTTTACTGCTCAAAACAACTCTAAAATAATTATCCCCATTTCAGAGATTAGGAAGTAGTTTTAAAGATATTAAATATGATGGGATTTGAATAAAATTATCTTCTACTTCAAGGTGTAAGTATGTACAATGAACATATAGATGATACATGATCACAAAGGAACATCCAGTAATTCTTAATAAAATGTTTTTATAGGGAAGGTGTCCTGGGAAAGTGACTATTAAATGTGTATTCAAAAGAGTTGTGGAAAATAAAGTGATAGCAAATTGGGATAAAGTAAAATCCGGTGAGAAAAGATAGAAAGTCATGTAGTACAGGACAACAGTAATTTTTTTTTCCTGTCACTGTTATTAACGAGAAATGGTGTAGCAAGCTAAGGAGCGAGACTATGCCAGTCTGTCGCTAGGTCTTCCACATGATAACTGTGTTACTCAATTTCTCTGTCTTAGTCTCTTTTAAAAATAACAACAACAATACCTATCTTGAAGTGTTTTTTAAGCATTAAATGAGATGATCCATGTAAAATATTTAGCATAGTTCTTGATATGATGTAAACCGTAAATATTTATTTTATTCATTGTAGTAATAGGTAGAGTAGGAGGGTGAAGAGGAGGTGATATAGTTTATTAAAGGGTATTGAAAGTAGCTATTTTAAAAGAATTTAGAGAAGAAAACTATCATTTTAGAGATGGAATCATTTTTGTTAATTCCTAATAAATTAAGCTATTTGATAGTTTAAAGTTTCTATGAAAGAAAAACATTGAGATTATAGATACATGGACCCTGATTCTTCTGTTTAAGGAGCATGCAATCTCAGGGATGAAAAGTCTAACACATGGAGTAATTTTGCCACCTTCAGAAAATCTGAAATGAGAAAGGCACTTTAAAGATGAAGATGACTTAGAATGAGAAAGAAATAGCCGTATGTGATAGTCTAATGCTATGTGATAGCCTAAATGCTAATTTGTGAGGTATGACCTATGGAAATTTGGCAAGTAGAATAAGAACAAACTCACTTCCAGTAATCTAGAATAAGTAATTTGCCAAATTTGTAATGTCAAAGGTCATTTATTTTCAAAACTGTTTAAGTTGCAAAGTCCATTGCTCAGAAACACAAAGTGACCAAAAGAGATTAAGGTTTTCAGGCCCTGTAGGTGTTTTCAAGAAATTAAAATTTGATTTTTTCCTTCAAAATTTTTAAGCTGTACAAATGTTTGAAAACCTCACTGCTTTACTTTCTTGAGACTTTTTTTTCCCTAAAAGGGAATAACTAATGATCAATATGGATAAAATTGATTTCTTTTAGAGAAACAGTGCCTCATAGAAAATGTATCAGCAAGGTCTTCCCCAGTGTCCCAGGGGAACATCTTAAGCAGTTCTGGTAGCCGTAGTCATTGCCCTGCCACCCACTCTCATTGGGAATGTTCCTTTGGGACATGAACTTAGGAAACAGTGGTTGTCTTTTGAGTTTTCAAGCTCCGAGCTTTGTTGTGAACAATCCTTAGGCTAACAAGGAACCAAAATCGATGCTATCTTTCTAGCCACACAATCACAAGTCTCAAATATTTGTCAGTAAGACTAACAACTGTCTAGCTGCTTACTGCTTACTATACACAAATAGTACTCTCCTAGGTCTGTGATTTTCGGTTATCCTTCCCAATGGTTCTTATTACCAGAGAAATCAGTCCACTGACAAGTACAGCATTCAGTGTTTTCTCACATTTTCATTGTTTAAGTTATTTCTACTTTTGTTTCTAATTTAACAACTCTCCTTTCTGGTAGCTTTAACACTTTCACTACTTTTGCCATTAGTAGTCATCAAAAGGTAAAAATATCTTCAGATGACTTCAAAAATGAGCACAAACCCTGCCAGTAAGGATAAAAAACAACATGATGGCATTGTCTAAACTGATCACTCACAACACTAAAAGTCCTCTACTGGTGAAAGTCAACGTTGCATTTGGTCTGGAGCATCAGGGCAATAAAATTTCAGAAACTGAAATTTCAAAGCACTCTGCATGGTTGGAACACACTAAATTAAGGGTCTGAAGGCCTAGCTCCTCTTACAGGCTTGATCATTTGCTGGGCAGGTGCCTTTGGGTAAATCTTTTTACATCTTTAAATCTCAGTTTCCTCACCCTTAAAATATTACATGCCACTGGTTTTTTTCTAATAAAGCTATTTTTTTTAGGATCAAATGAACAAAGAAAAATCTTTAAAAATGTGTTTTAAATAATGAAGTGATGTTTCAGAAATTGTTTTATTATTAGTGACTTGCAACACTTTAATTCTTTTGAAATCTTCCCATCAGTTTCTAATTCTGTATAATCATAATTCAATATACTGGCCTTTTGACTTCCCCGCTAGTGTTATTTCCAAAACAGCATAGCATTATGGGAAGAGGTCGATTTTAGCTCTGTAATAATAACTAAATGAGTATAAGTCATGTAAACTTTCTAAACCTTACCTCTAAACTAAGATGTTCAGTGAACTGAGAGAGAGCATTTTGCTTTAAAGTTCTAACATTCTTTTCCTCTCTGTTCTCTGAAGCTTTGTGTCTAGGTAACATCATTGTGTCTGAAGATATTTACTATTTAATTGCATTTTGTCTTGAATGTTTGATTGTTCAATCTGTTGGTTTTCATTCACTTAGCAATTGTCATTGTGAGCTTTTATGTTTATGTTGCCTTATATTTGTTCTATATTTTTAAAATACTTTGGAAAGCAGTTCTCAAAGTATAGTCTACAGACCCTGTGGTTCCAGAGACCTGTTCAGAGAGTTCTTGAGGTCAAAGCTGTTTTCCTAACAATACTGAGATACTGTTTCTCTTTTTCCTTATGTTGACATTTGCATTGACAATACAAAAGTATGGTAGGCTGGTATCTTCCTACGAATCAAGGCAATGGCACTAAACTGTACGGGTAGCTCATTGTCTTCTTCACTGCTAGGCACGCGCAGAGGGGGAAAAGCCAGTTTCACTGAAAATATCTTTGACTGAAGCAATAACAGTTATTAATTTTATTGAAGCTTTATCCTTTGGCACATGTCTTTTTAATATTCTGGGTGATGAAATTGTAAGCCCACATAAAACCCTTCTACGGCATACCAGAGGAACGTGGCAGTTTCAAAGAAAAGCACTGGTGAGATTGTTTAAGTCTAGAGCTCAACTAGCCACTTTTTTGCTTTTTTTCCCAAAGCATTATTTTTATTTATGAGAACAAATGACAAACTATGGTATTACAGACTTGGCTATTTGGGAGACATTGTTTCAGAAATAAATGAGCGCAGTCATTCACTTTAAAGAAAATAGCTGAGACCCTTAGTTGTCAATGAAAAAAAATCTGAGCTTTCAAACGAAACTTAGAATTTTGGAAGCTTGTATCCGCTACTGCGAGCATGAGAGTTCCCAGTATTTAAACATTTAACTGGTGAGATCCATGGCAATATTAATGAATGCAGTTTTTCAAAATCATATAATGATTGTGAGATCTGCATAACTCATATTTTCCAAATGACCAATGAATTATTCCAAAGTCAAGTATAAGTAAAGATCCATTCAAAGTGCAAGACAGAGTACTGAATGTTAATGTAATAGAGTGCAAAATCTCCACTAATGTTGTTTCAGATTCCACATTACGACTAACAGTCAAGAAATTACAAATATTACCTTTGGTATATTATCAAAGCAGAATAGTCATAATTATCTCAAAAGACTATTAAAAGAATCCCACTGTTCCCAACTGCGAATCTGTGAGAGGACGTATTTCTTCATATACCGAAACAACACCTTGCAGGCCATTGAATGCAGAGGCACATATGTCTTTTATTAAGTCAGACATTAAGGAGATTTGCAAATCTAAATTAAAAAAAGCCACTCTTCTCATTGCATTTTTGTTGTTGTTGCTGTTTGTTTTGGAAAACATAGTAATTTCTCATTAAAATATATTTAGTATATTATGAGACTTTAAATGTATAAATAAATGCTTTTAAAATTTTTCAGTCTTAACTTCCGTATGTTAAATACTGACAGATATAACTTACATAAACAAATGTTTTTTTGGGAGTCCTCAATAATTGTGAGAAATTTAAAAGTGTTGTGAAAATAAAAAGTTGAAAACCACTGCCTTAGGATACACAATGGTAAAAAAAAAAAAAACCACTGCTGCCAAGTAGATCCCAACTCATAGCAACCCTCTAGGACAGCGTAGAACTGCCCCGTAGAGTTTCCAAGAAGCGCCTGGCAGATTTGAACTGCCAACCTCTTGGTTAACAGCTGTAGCACTTAACCACTACGCCACCAGTGTTTCCTACACAATCGTAGTAGTGTATTAAGAATAACAAAAGCTAATTGGGTTTAATATGTACTGAGCACTGGCTGTCCAGAGGCCAAGTGCTTAATATACGTTATCTGTAATCTTCACCACTCACTGGCAGAGTTTTCATTTTAGAGATGAAGAAATGGAGGTAACAAGAAATTAAACAGCTTGTAAAAGTCTATCGCTAGTAAAGAAATAATGGCAGTGTTTTCACTACCCCGACTACCATGTATTTTTTTTTAAGTTGTTATTTTAATACCTATTATCTTAAAATATTTTTTACAGAGATTACTGCAGTGACCTTAAAATATCGGATAATAACACTGAATTTCTTTTAAATTTCAACGAGTTCATTGATAGAAAAACTCCAAATAATCCATCATGTAAGTAAGCGTTAATTTGCCTTAATTGCTTCAGTGTGCTTATATCCAAAGTGGTCAAATCTTGATTCAGACCAGTCTGTTGGTGCACTGGTTTATTTATTTACTTTATGATTTTTGATGATGAGATGTAACAATTAGATCCTTACTTTTATTTATTAAATAAATTTCATTTTATTATTAAGTGAAGTAGAATTTCCAAAGCAGGATAATTCATATTTGCACCTTTGCTCCTCTAATTTAGGAAATTTCATTTTGCATGATCTTTTGAAGGTTTTTCACTGCACTGCTCTTGCTAGAGGTTAAAATATCACACATTTTTATAATTTATTCATACCCTCCCATTTATGTAATGAGTTTTAATATGAGTAGAGATACGACAAAATATAAAGATAAATCATTTAATGGTTTTCTTTCTTTCTGATATTCTATATTGATTCCAGTTAATATTAGATCTTAAAAATATACTTCTGTAATTCCCATTTATGAAGTAAACGAAGTTGAAATAGAAAACAGAAATTTCAGTAATCAGTTTTTAACCATTATATTTGCCTTTCAGAGAAATTTGCATCATTTATACTGTTAGACCTCATAGAAACTTATGGATTCTTGGCTTTTGAATTCATTTAACATTCTGGGTTTTTTTTCCCCCAAAAGTTTTCTATTTATTTTGAAAGTACTATGGAGAAAAAATGCAGTGTGACTGGGAAATAAGAGAGAAAAGCTAACTGTATGGAAAATTTAACTTACTAAATATGAATTGGGAAAAAAATTGACATTATCTTCCCTCTTTCTCCTCTTCTCCCTCTCATCTTTCCCCTTCTCCTCCTCCCTTGTGATTTTTTTTTTAATTTCAGTTACATCCTTTTCTATCAGGAAGGGCTAAACAAAATACTTTATCAGTAATAACAACTGAAAAACCCATCTTCTTAAAGGTGTCTCTCAAACTTAAATTTATCTCATACTAGAAGAAGTAACTTTCCTCGAGCCTCCACTTTGGCAAGAATTAACTAGTGGCTTCAAAGAGCCACTCTGAAAGCCTGTCAGGGGCACATAAAGTCTACATTGATCATGCCTGAACATGAGTGATTCCAAACCTTCCTGCTCAGTTTAAACTCATTATGACTTAGCTGGAGCTTTTTAAAATATTATCCATGTCATTGTATATTTCCTATTAATAAGTAATAAATATTCCCAAGAGAGAACCAAAGTGAGATTATTGAATATTTATTCAATTGGATGTCAAGATCATATGACAGTCTCATATTCCTTGTAAAAGAAATCAGGTTATCATAAATGCCTGCCTTAGCATATGTAATAAACCTTTGGAAAACCATGAAAATTGGAGTCATTATGTTCTTTCACTGTCTCTAGGTCCTAGAGTATAAATATGTTTTAAAAAATACTTTCTGTATAATGGTCCAACTACCGATCTTGTTGCTGTATGTGCATGTTTTTCTTCCTTAATTTCAACTCAATCTTAATCTACCATCAGCCTTCTCTACAATCCAACAGGAAATGTTTGAGGTCATTATTTAACCATGTGAAGAATTGGGAATTTATGGAATTTTTAGTTATAAGAGAGAATTAATTGTTATAAAAACATTTTATATTTTTTTCTGATAGTGTTATATACTATAGATTTTTTTTTCTCAATTACATTTTACATTATGTTATCAAGTAAAATGTAAACTAACTTTAAAAGTAGTTATCAGTGATTGGAATCTGTGGACAAAATGGTTTTTGAAAGCAGTAATCAAGTTTTATTTTGCTGTACAAAAGTACATAATCCTAGAATCCTCATCTAATATGTAAGTTAATTTATTTACATAACTAAATTTTTTACAGAGTGGTTGTCTTCTTCATAATCCTACTTATTCTTGAACCAATGTGAAAATGATATTGTGTGTGTGTGTAAAATGGTGAAGCTGAATATTAATACTAATAATTGTTTTTTATATTTTATATAATATGTACTATATGTATTATATGTCATCAGAGAACATATTTCAAGACACATTTTTAGACTTGGAGCATAATGAAAACATTAACAAAATCATAATATTACTAGCAACATTGATTTATATTACAAATTAGACTAATTATGCTGTAATTTATTTATTTTACCAAAAAGAATTTGAGAACTAAAATACATCATTCACTTTCCAAACTGACAGTTTGTAAAGTGATTCAGTTTATAAAATAATATAATTTTTTAAAAACTCCCTAGAATGAATTGAAATATAGTCTAAAATATGGATTAAACTTATCTTTTAATCTTGAATGAAGGATGTAATAAATTAAAATAAGTAAAACCAACTAAAATGCTTTCCAGCCTATCCCTCCCCACTTCTTGCAGAAATAGGACATTAAGTAAGACCATATACTCCTTAAGGAATGCTGATGCATGGTTAATCCCTCGGCTGCTAACCAAAAGATCTTTGGTTTGAACCCACTAGTGGCTCTGTGGGAGAAAAGACCTAGTAATCTATTTCAGTAAAGATTACAACCCAGAAAATCCTATGGGGCAGTTCTACTCTGTCATATAGGGTCGCTATTAGTTTGAATCGACTCAACAGCATACAACAACAACATATTCCTTATCTTAATCAAATGAGATTTGATCATAAATGAGATGTTTCAGAGAATTCCTGTAGGTTATTTCAGAGCTGGCTGGACTAAGGGCAGAGAAGCCTGAAGAAAGGGAAGAACACTGGAAAATTCTTTGTTTAAGAATGTGCATTAACAAATGGATATATGCACACCCATGTTCATTGCAGCACTGTTCACAATAGCAAAAAGATGGAAACAACCCAGGGGCCCATCAACGGATGAATGGATAAGCAAATTACGGTGTATTCATACAATGGAATACTGCACAACAATAAACAACAATGATGAATCTGTGAAACATAACATGGATGAATGTGGAAGCCATTATGCTGAGTGAAATTAGTCAGTCTCAAAAGGACGAATATTGTATGAGACCACTATTATAAGAACTCACAGAAAGGTTTAAACACAGAAGAAAACATTCTTTGATGGTTATGAGAGTGGGAAGGGAGGGAGAGGGGAATTCACTAACTAGATGGTAGACAAGAATTATCTTAGGTGAAGGGAAGGACAACATACAATACAGGGAAGTCAGCACAACTAGACTAAACCAAAAGCTCAGAAGTTTCTTGAATACAATCAAACACTTTGAGGGACAGAGGAGCAGGGAAGGGGGTCTGGGGACCATGGTGTCTAGGTCAATTGGCATAACAAAGTTTATTATGAAAATGTTCTGCATCCCACTTTGGTGAGTGGCATCTGGGTTCTTAAAAGCTAGCGAGTGGCTGCCTAGGATGCATCAATTGGTCCCAACCCACCTGGAGCAAAGGAGAATGAAGAACACCAAAGACACAAGGAAGATATTAGCCCAAGAAACAAAAACATAAACCAGAGACTCCATCAACCTGAGACAGAAGAAGTAGGTGGTGCCCAGCTACCACCAATGACCACACTAACAGGAATTACAACAGAGTCCCTGACAGAGTGGGAGAAAAGTGGGGTGCAGAACTCAAATTCATGTAAAAAGATCAGACTTAATGGTCTGACTGAGACTGAAGGAACCCTAGAAGACATATCACCTGGACTCTCTGTTTTAAAAAAAAAAAAAATCTCTGTTTTACCCAGAACTAAAACCATTCTGGAAGCCAACTCTTCAGGCATAGACTGGACTGTAAGACATAAAATAATACTTGTAAAGAGTGTGCTTCTTAGTTTAGTCAGATACACAAGACCAAATAGGCAGCTCCTGTCTGGAGGCAAGATGAAAAAGTAGAAAGGGATGGAAGCTGGTTGAATGGACATGGGAAATCCGGGGTAGAAAGGAGTGTGTTGTCACATTATAGGGGTAGCAACTAGGGTCACATAACAATAGGTGTATAAATTTTTGTATGAGAAACTAACTTAAGGTCTAAACTTTTACTTAAAGCACAATTTAAAAAAAAAAAAAGAATGTGCATTAATTGACCCTCATCATCTCTTTCTTCCATCACCTTTGAACTTAGGCTAATGTGCTTTTCAGTTATTTCAGAAATGACAACCTGAAGTCTGTGCACTTTTCCCGATACCAGTAAATTCCAAAAGCCAGTTTATGAACTAATGCAGGTCAATGATAAGGTCTTCTTGTCCTTGACAAAAAAAAAATGTAATCCATTTTTCGTAGAGTCAAATGTATTCAAAGATTGTCCTGTATTCTGAGATGATTGCCTTCTGATATGTGTGGATAGGAAAAAATGAAAATGCCCTTTCTTACAAGAAATGAAGGTGAAAGAAGACAGTAGTTTTTCTTTGATTTTTTAGTTGAAAAATTAAAGGCATTAACAATCCTATGTAATGATATATATAAATATATATGTATTTATTCAGACAGTTTTATATATATGTGTGTGTGTGGATCTTTGAATTGTCTGTGAAGTTATGGTAGTTGGGAATCATACTAACCTATAAAAGCATAAGAAGACTATTTCCTCATTTTTTTCTGACATGGCATATCACATATTTCAAGTATCTCTTTGATGTTTCAAAAATAATTTGTCTCATTTAAAATTAGCAGTTCCACTACTAATTCTGCCCAAATACTGAAAAATATAAGGCAAGACGAACATTTTCAGTATAGGAAACATGCAGAAAATGAATATAGGATGTGTTTTTAAATTCTTAGAAATGCCCATTCTAAATTGCTTTTGAAAATAGAGAATGTATTTGTTTTATTATTCTAATTAAAAACCATGTGGGCATGACTGAGTATATCCTTTTCTCTGTTAGGTAACACGGACTTGATTAATAGAATCTTGCTGGATGCAGGCTTTACAAATGAACTTGTCCAAAATTACTGGAGTAAGCAGAAAAACATGTACGTATATGTTCCTTATTAATAAAAAAATATATTCTAGATTTCAGGTTTACTTCCCTGTGGAATTTTTTCAAAAATAGGTCTCATAAATTTAAAGTTGTGTTATTTACTTTCTCAAGAAAATCATTTTACATTTTGACATCTTCATTTGCGTTTTCTGTTGTGTTTATCAGTACTAACATCTGCCATTATTCAGCTTTACACATACATACACTTCTGTGTGAATAAAACAAATTTAATATTATGTTTGTGCAGGTTTCTGTGTTTGTAGTAAAATAAGATTTCTGGTGAATACCGAGTTGACTTTGTAATAGCACTACCATATATCCAGTAAAGAAGTTTAGAAATATAATTTTCATTTACAACCTCATCTTCATCCCCATTTCCAGTGAATCACTAAATCTTAAATATTTCTCCTAACAATGTTTTCATCTCTTTTTCAACCCAATACCTAAGAACTCATTTATGAGAAATTACAATAACTGGGTTTTCTGCCTTTAATGCTCCCCATTCTTCTACCCATGGTCCCAGGTCTATTCTCTGTCCAACTTAAAGTTGGCAAAGTCTTATTTCTAAAACACAATTCTAATGTAATGATAAAGGGGAAGCTCTCTAACATGGATTTCAAGGTCCTTCATGAACTAAGCATTCATTCTTACAATGCTTATACTTGAACCTTTACCTCTTATTGTTTCCTACCCTTTGTCATGTTTTTATTACACGAAACACTTTCACTTTTTTCTTGTACTCATATTCTTTACTCTGCATGTGATGTCTTCCTGCTTCCTGTTAACACCTATTCTACCTTTAAAATGCAGCACCATCATCATTTCCTTTGAAATGCCTTGCATAAGCAAGCAGCCTTCTTTTAAGTAATTACTTCATAGATATTTAACTATTAAGACATAGTTATTTTTTGCATGTATGTATATATAGATTTTTTAAATTTACTTTGGCCTCCTTTAGATTACGGACTCATTTGCTTTCTCTGTGTATGAACAACACCTAAATTAATATCTTGTACAAAGTAAGTTGAATTAAAAAAATAAAATAAAAAAACCAACTTCTTTTGTCTTCTGTTCCAGCAAGGGAGTGAAAGCGCGTTTTGTTGTGACTGATGGTGGGATTACCAGAGTGTATCCCAAAGAGTAAGTTCAAATAACATCTGTAAAAAGCAGTACATTACAAAAGACATTTCCAAGGATCTGTGCATTACCACGTAAGGAGGCCATTCTTCAGAGAAACTAATCATTGTTGGTAGATTGGAGTCATTATTTAATGCACATGAATTATTAAAATGCTCCAATTTCTCTTCAAAATGATACTGTAGGGTCCCTCAATTATATCTTTGCTTGTCATGGATATTTGTTATAAAATATAAGAAGTTTTTAAGGTTCTTTATTTGTAGATGCAGATTAAACTAGTTTAATGAATGTAATGGTAGCAGCCTATTGGAGTATTTATGTAGAAACTTAATTGTTTTCACTCTTCTTTGCACCATATTGTTTGTCTTCAGAACAATTTTGTGAATTGGGCTTGGTAGGCACCAAGGCTAATTAATATTAATTGACTTGTTCATGGTTACCTGGCTAGTAAATGACAGAGCTAAGACTAGGATTGTGCTTTTTTGATCTTTAACATAATGATATGCTGATATATTGCTTAGTAATGAGTATCGGTTATACCACCAATTACCGCTAACTTTCGTAGACATAGATAAGATACAGGCATCTCTGTAAAGTTCAGTGATATCCACAGAGGGAAAATAGTCATCAGGTAGATTAAAGAATACAAATGATGAACCATTTCCCCCCTTAGAGCTGGAGAAAATTGGCAAGAAAACCCAGAGACATATGAGGACAGCTTTTATAAAAGAAGCCTGGATAATGATAACTATGTTTTCACTGCTCCCTACTTTAACAGTAAGTATTGCTTTGGAATTCAGCTCTTTCATTTTTTTTAGTGAATTATTGCTACTACCTGTGTTCCCAGGAATAAAGATATTTTATGTTAACTGGTCAGGATAGACATTATTGAGCATATGGTATATGCAAACTATTGGAAAAGGAGAAAAGAAAACTCCATTTCGTTGAAGACATAAAATCCATGCACAGGAGTCATCCAATAATGTAGAAAACCCAAAATCCACGGTCATCAAGTTGATTCTGACTCATAGAGATCCTGTTGCACAGAGTAGAACTTCCCCACAGGGTTTCCAAGGCTATAAATCTTTTACGGAAGCAGACTGGCACATCTTTCTCCCATGGAGCAGAGGGGAGGTTTGAACCGCTGACCTTTCGGTTAGTAGCTGAGCACTTTAATCACTGCATCACAAGGGCTCCTTAGTAATGTAGAGATAGCCTACAATTAAATTTTTGAGTAGCAGGCATTAGAAATATGTAGAAACATATGTAGATAATCCCTAATTTTATTAACTGAAAATGTATTGAATAATAATTAATGAATTAAATGAATTGGGATAAATTGATTAATTACCTTTTATCAAACACATCAATATTAATTATATAATATAATATGTATAAACATTAATAATAGCTCATCTTTTAAAATACTTTATTGGATTCTTTCCCAAAATGTATATAATCCTCCAACATCTCTGGGGGTAGGTATTTTTCCCCATTTTCAAAAATAAGGGAAACTGAAGTTCAGAGAATTTCAGAGTTTTGTCCAAGAGCATACATCTTGTGAGATGTATAAGCAGCAAAGCCAGTTTTATAAATCCAAGATCAATCTTTCCACTTTACTGCAGCAGTCTCTCCAACATTTCAGCAAATGTCATGAAGCACAGATTTGGCATGCATCCACTATTCTATGTAAGTAGTGCCAGCCAAATTAATTCAGGTCCCAAAGTCAATTAATACAGACTAATTCATGGACCCTCTTATTGGCCTGGTGTATAGGGGAAGAAAAAGGAAAAAAGAAACCACAAAATCTCTTTATAGTATATACCAAACCAAAAAACCCGTTGCCATCGAGTCGATTCCAACTCATAGTGACCCTATAGGACAGAGTAGAACTGCCCCATTGAATTTCCAAGGAGAGCCTGGTGGATTCGAATTGCTGACCTTTTGGTTAACAGCCATAGTACTTAACCACTATTCCACCAGGGTTTCCTTATAGTATATAGATTCTAGAATATTTAAGCAAAACACAATCAGTCTATCAACCTATAGCTATTAAGGAAATTCAGTATTATAATATGATTTATATAGATAGTCTGTTTTCTTTTCTGTTTTTTTAGAAAGTGGACCTGGTGCCTATGAATCAGGCATTATGGTAAGCAAAGCTGTAGAAATATATATACAAGGAAAACTTCTTAAACCTGCAGGTAAGCATAAGTATTATCCACACGTAGTGGTGCATATGAGCATGCCTGCCTATGCATGTGCACACACACACACACAAATGTACATTATGTCCAAAAATTAAATGTGACTGACATTTATATTATAAACTGGCATCACTTATAAGGCAGGTCATCAGAAAAGCTCAATCATCATAAGGTCAAAGACAAGGAATTTTTTTTTTTTTTTTAGTGAAACACAGTTATGTATGAAATTGGCCATAAAATCAGATCAGTAATGTATAAAAATAAGCTGGAGAATTTTAAAATGAGTGGGTACTTTTATACACTGTTGACTAAATTTTTGGAGTCAATTTAGTGTCATATATCAAAATTTTAAATGCAAAATTTTAAATGCTGGGTTGATCCAGCCCACTTTTAAAGATGCTTTCAAATACACCCAAATACAAGCATGAACATATTTGTTATAATTTAAAAGTGAAAAGTTAAGTTTCCATCAGTGAGGGAAAAGATAAATTAATTGTGGCATACTTAGACCATAGGCTACCGTGTGCCTGTTAAAAAGAATTAGGTAGGTCTCTATTTTAAAAACTGGCAATAAAGGATATAGAAAAATTACTTTTTTTGATAAAATAAAACAGATCAAGCAAACAAATGAAAAATAGCAGTAAAACAGCATTAGTGGGAATTAGAAGTACTCTGGAGGAGTGGATACAATAAAGTACATAATTGGCTTTTTTTGTTTTATGGTTTGGTATTTGAATTTTACAAAGTGTATGTATTAGAGGGGCCAGACAAAGTAGTTTACCTTCCTGCTCCTGAGGGTTCTTTTACCCCATCAGTAGTTCCATTAAATAGATTGACTCCCTCATTCACTCAGTCAGTACTCATTCACCCATTCTGTCGTTTTTTTTTTAATATGTAATATTTTATTGTGTTTTTGGTGAAAGTTTACATGGCAAATTAGGTTCTTATTTAACAATTTCTATACATATTCTTCAGTGACATTGGTTACATTGTTCATAATGTGTCAACATTCTCATTATTTCCATTCTGGTTGTTCCATTTCCATTAATCTAGTTTCCCTGCCTCCCCTTACCTTCTCGTCTTTGCTTTAGGGGAACTGTTGACCATTTGGGCTAGTATAGATGATTTTTTTAAAGGAGCACAATACTCATGGCTGATATTATTTACTTTATGAGCTAACCTGTTATTTAGCTCAAAGGTAACCTCTGGGAGTAGTCTCAGTTCAAAGTTTAAAGGATATCTCAGGATAACAGTCTCAGGGGTTCCTCTAGTCTCCACTGGTCTGGTATTGACTCTCAACCAGTCCAGTAAGTCTGGACTTTTTTAATAATTTGAGTTTTGTTCTTCATTTTTCTACCATTCTATCTGGGACCATCTATGGTGTCGCAGGTCAGGACAGTTGGTAGTGGTAGCCGGGCACCGTCTAGTTCTTGTATCAAGGTAGATGAAGCCATGGTTCCTGTAGGCTGTTAGTCCTAAAGACTAGTTTCTTCTTTGAGTATTTGGTTGCCTTCTTTCTCTTTTGCTGCACATGAGTAGAGGCCAATAGTCATGTCAGATGGTTGCTCTCAAGCTTTTAAGACCCTAGACACTACTCACTAAACTAGGATGTAGAACAAAAACTTTATCCTTCATTGTCTTTATCACTCATTTACTCAGTCAGTCATCCTCTCAGCTACTCATTCCTTCCCCCACTCTCATCCACTCACACATTCATTGACTCAACAAACATTTATTAAGCACTACTGCATGCACTAGTTGGGTTAGGAAAGCTTCTTATAATATAATATTCAAATGACTCAGGCTATTCCTGACAATTTTACTTTCTTTAACTTACTGTCTCAGTTAATTGGGCAGTTTGTGAGAAATAAGTAAAGTTTTTTAAATAAATAAAAGTTTATGTAATATTTCAAGAGCTATTAACATTTCTTCTTAATGAAGACTCCAAAGAAACATATTTCTGTGATAAACATATTCATTCATGTATGTGCTATTGGATAAATTACCTAAATTATCATATAGCAAAAATCATATGGCAGGTACATAGTTTAAGTTAATTCAAATCAACTTTTCAATGCATAGATACAATTAAAAAGGTATTCATTATTCATGTATTTTCATCTGAAGAAAGCTACTTGTGTCTACTCAGAAATATTCAAAGGTTAGAGGACAGATAGATAAGTGAGAATCATAGGCTCTGTTAATATATGTGTTAATTTTCCTTTACATAATTTTTCAGTTGTTGGAATTAAAATTGATGTAAATTCCTGGATAGAGAATTTTACCAAAACTTCAATCAGGGATCCGGTAAGATAATTAATTTTTTTATAATTCTTCTGCTACACACAATACCGTATTTTTATGCAAATAATGTACACCTATATTTGTTTGCCAACCATGCACTTCCTCCGTGAGATATTTTCTTAAGTGCCACTATGCCGATTTTCTTTACATGTTGCTATAAAAAAAATTAACATTAGCGTAGTGCACTTACAAAAATACCTTGTGGGGGTGTAGGGCATGGTTGGCAAACAAACAGATGGTGCATGTTATTTGTGTAAAAATATGGTAATCTCAAAAAATGCATATAAAAAAGAGAACAGTCAAGTCCTTATACAGGAAAAATAAATTTTCAGTTCTACTATATTGAGACAGAATTATGAACTCCTTATTTTCTCAAAAAAAATTTTTTAAGTTGACCATTTAACTTAATTGAACATAAAAAGAAAAATCTTTCTACGCTATAATTTGACGTGCTAGATATTCATTGATATTTTCTAATTTTAAAGTTAACATCATTGTCTTTTTTACTGATGGAATGGACTATCATTTAATCTTATTGTCATGCTAGATAAATTATCCCAATATTACTAATTATAATGTGTTAATTATATAATTCAAATTATTTTAAAAATACAAGGTTATTATTGTATTTCTGTCTTTCAGTGTGCTGGTCCAGTTTGCGACTGCAAAAGAAACAGTGATGTAAGAAAATTCTTTAAAATAAATTTCTTTACCAATTTTTCTGTGTGTTAGCTTGTTCAGGTTCAGTGATGATTAAAAGAATGCGGTAATTTGTAATAAAATGCTAAAACGTATTCTTCATGATTCTTGAATCATGTGTTTTTAATTCCTAATCTTTTTTCTATTTTTGGAATAATCATACATTATGGGAAGATATAAAAAAATATCAATATGGACTGTATTTTCCTCATTCTAAATTTGGGTAGATTTTTTTTACATACTTATGTTTAGCTTTATTTTTTGGTGGGAAGTTCCTAAGTAAAGTGGCCTTATTTGTCAGTGCATAAGTTTGTCCATCTTCCCTCATCCTTAGCGCTTTCTATAAATTCGTTCACATTTTATTTATAGTGATATTTTGAGCTAAACTCTCGAATTATGTAGTTTACTTGCATGTCTTGGGTTTTACATTGTCTTCTGTTTTTTTTTTTTTTTTTAACTTCCTGTTCTGTTTGAGAAATAGAAAAAGCAAATGTGAACTTTGCTTGCTCAAAAGTTGAAGAAGCTCTAAAAATAATTAATGCCACTTTTTTCTTTTAGTTTTCTTGTGTGTTTCCATATACTTCCAGGGAAACAAGGGGTTCATATCATGCTCTCTCACTCCTAGTCCTGTGAAACCCTAAATCAATAATTTTAATTATTTTTATAGTTTTTTTTGTGTAGTAACCATTTTTAGTGCAAAGATTTTAGCAAGTTTCTTGCACGTTAGGAAAATTCGGTTTTGTATTATCTCCCCAAGTCTGAAGAAAACAGTGCCTTTAATTGTAATTTTATTTAATAAAAACTATTAAATTGATTCATGCACATAAGCATGATTTAAATTATATGGGAATTTATCCTACATTTCAGGAAGAAATAAAAACATACTTCTCCACCACATGCATATTTTTTGTCTTGCTTTCTAATTTTAAATCTCTGGTAATCGAACTATATATTTCACTAACAGCGACCAAGGAGTGACTGGTGGATTCAAACTGCCAACCTTTTGGCTAGCAACCAAATGCTTAAACACTGTGCCCAGGGATTCTTAATATAAAATATTAAATAAACACTAATATAAAGTACAAAACAGTTTTAAATAGCCTTATGCTGTAATTTTTTTTTTTTAGTCTATGAATCATGGTGAGTAAAATTTATTTTTTAAAATGTCTTTCTTTTCAAAATAATTAGTATCTGTTTATAATAGTAGAAGAAATATGTATGATTAAATGATTTGGTCTATTCAATTTCTTGGATAACTAAGATAACCTTGGAGTGGCAGAAAGATTATTTCTGGTTTGTTCACACTGAGTTGGCAGTCTTACCTGTATGGATTCTGGTGGATTATCAAGGCTCGAGGGCTTGCACAATGCTAGGGATCAATGCCAGCCCTTAATTTATTTCATTGGAATCTTCTGAGCATATTCTGGAGAAAATATAGTCATTTGAATTTTTCTCCTATTTTTGTTGTTCGGACTATCTATAGATAATGGACTAATGATAATGTAACCTCCCAACCTTCCAAAAGCATGCTAATTTTTATTCTTATTTTGTTAGGTAATGGATTGTGTGATTCTAGATGATGGTGGCTTTCTATTGATGGCAAATCATGATGACTATACTAACCAGGTATGTACCTAAAATAGGAGTGAAGTAGGGTTTCCAAAGCATGTCTCCCTACAAAAAATAAAAATAAAAAGCCCTCTCAAACCATTACAAATATTGATGAGTTGTTTTACTTCTGTCATAAAATAAATTTTAAAGTGCTTATTTCAGTGTATACAATTAAGAAATGCATGCTACATCTAGTTGTTATTTTAATGTTAGTTGCTTTTATTTCCTAGTACTAATAATTACCCTTAAAACATATAGTTAGGTATTTTAACAAGACATTACTTTTTTTTATTTTCTATATGACAGAAATTTAGAAAATTTTCACATATTAAATATTTATCAGTTGATAACATCTAACTTTATACGTAACTGTTTTGAAGCTGATGAAGAGCCTCATCCCAAATTTGCAAATTGACAACACATAGGCTATTTGACTGACACAGGGCTTTAAACAAATTTCAATTGTCGTTGTTAGGTGCCGTTGAGTTGGCCCCAAACTCTACGCACAACAGGATTGGGCTGTTGTGATCCATAGGGTTCTCACTGGCTGATTTTTGGAAGTAGATGGCTAGGCCTTTCCTCCTACTCTGTATTAGTCTGGAAGCTCCCTTGAAATCTGTTGACCATCAGGTTCCCGTGAAAGCCTCTACTGCAATGTGTGGTAGCTGTGCTTGAGGTCCGTTAGCCAGGAATCAAACCTGGATCTCCTTCGTGGAAAACAAGAATTCTATCACTGAACCACCCCTGCCTTTGAAACTTAAAATAGTTTCCAACTAATTTCATTTCTGAGTATATATTTCTATTCTCTCTTTAAAAAATAAAAAAAAAAAAAAAAAAGGTCTTCCAAAACTGGACATTATTTTCCTGAATAATTATGGCTGGGCACTGATTAGAGGTTGCCCCTTTAGCTGAGATTCACGGTAGTTCATCACAGACTCCACGAGTTTTTTTCCTTCTTCTAGTCCTACCCACTTCTTTCATCTATGCTACTTTTCTCTTCCCCAGGAGGCATTTGAGTGTGACCTTAATGCTTAGTAATCTGTCTGTTCCTTCCACAAATAAAATATCATGCAGAGACAGCAAGTAATGAGAATACTACTCTTACTCCAGTTTTTTCACATTGTCATACACAGGTTTATTATATGCTTGTATTTTTAAGCTCCTAGGTGGTTTTTTTTAGGTGGTTTTAGTTCACAGTTTCTTCATAGTGTTTCTTTTCATTGTATTGGTTTAGGTATTACTATTTAGCTTAAATTTGAAATGTTATTATTTTTTTCTATACCAGATTGGAAGATTTTTTGGAGAGATTGATCCGAGCTTGATGAGACACCTTGTTAATATATCAGTTTATGCTTTTAACAAATCTTACGATTATCAGTCGGTGTGTGAGCCCGGTGCTGCACCAAAACAAGGAGCAGGGCATCGCTCAGCATATGTGGTCAGTAATATCCACTGTCAAACCATCAGTGCCTCTCAAAGGGACACTCCACGGTAGACTGATGTAAAAACTGATGTAGTGACTTTTTTATGTTTTATAGCCATCCATAGCAGACATATTGCACATTGGCTGGTGGGCTACTGCTGCTGCCTGGTAAGACAAAATTTTATTTGCATTGGTAATAAGAGAAAGGTGTTAAAAAGAATTGGATGAAAATATGGATCATATGATACATCAATTGTTATTATGGGGCTTACTTTTTTATTTAGTAAAGCACATATTGGTAATATTTATAAATATTTTTCTTAAATTATCATTGTAAAACTTATTATGTTGTTGTTGTTATTAGATGTCATTGAGTTGATTTTGACTCATAGCAATCCCATATAACTGAGTAAAACTGCTCCATAGGATTTTCTGGGCTGTAATCTTTACGGGAACAGATGGTTAGATCTTTCTCCTTCAGAGCCACTGGGTGTGTTGGAACTGCCAACAGAGCAGTTAACCATTGTGCCACCAGGGCTCCTTAAAACTTGTTATAATTATTCCATTTTTCATATGAAAACAATGTTATGCTGATGTAAACTTCAGCCTCTTTAGAGACTTCATTTTTATGTGAATCTGTGAAAACTCTCATATGTTGCATTTTTTATTTATATTATACTCAGTTCTATAACTTTTAGGCATGTTAATCTATAAAAAGTAACTATTTATTGCACTTAATTAGGAAATTAGATGTCTACACTGACCAGATTCATGACACAATGAGCTACGTTTCTATGCCTTTCTTATTCATACAAAGACTGACATAGTTTGAGAGTCATCATGTTGCTAAAATAGATTTAATTCTTTTGCTTCACTGATTCCGACCTCCTAGCTCCCTCAGCTCCCACCTATGCCCTACCACCTATAAAAATAAGACATCTAAACTATTTATTGAGACATTGTGAAAAGTTTGGAAAATAACATTTTTTTTATTGTTTGATTCTGGTCAGTCAAGTTACTAAACCTCCTATTATGTCTGGGATCCATTATCTTTCTTTTTTTTCTTTTTTTCTTCTTTTCTCATCATCAGCCTATTGTACTGTCCAAGCTTTAATCAATGTAGATTACTCTACAATGTTCATTTGATATTGCCATTTCCCCAGATAAAATGAAATGATTATACAATTTTGTTATGGATGTCAGAAGAGGCTCTGAAACTTGCTTTTGAATATCGAGTACCTAAAGCAAAAGGAAGAAATGATGAAGTAAAAGAGCTGAACAGAAGATTTCAAAGAACAGCTCAAGAAGACAAAGTAAAGTATCATAATGACACGTGCAAAGACCTGGAGATAGAAAACCAAAAGGTAAAAGCATATTTGGCATTTCTCAATCTGAAAGAACTAAAGAAAAAATTTAAGGCTTGAGTTGCAGTATTGAAGGATTCTACAGGAAAAATATTAAATGGTGCAGAAAGCATCAAAAGAAGATGGAAAGAATACACAGAATCACTATATCAAAAAGAATTGGTCAACATTCAACAATTACAGAAGGTAGCGTATGATCAGGAACTGGTGGTACTGAAGGAAGAGGTCCAAGCTGCACTGAAGACATTGGCAAAAAACAAGACTCCAGGAGTTGACAGAATACCAACTGAGATGTTTCAACAAACAGACGAGTGCTGGAAGTGCTCACTTGTCTATGCCAAGAAATTTGGAAGACAGCTAGCTACCTGGCCAACTGACTGAAAGAGATCCATATTTATGCCTATTCCCAAGAAAGGTGATTGAACTGAATGTGGAAATTATCTAAGAGTATCATTAATATCAAGCTCAAGTAAAATTTTGCTGAAGATCGTTCGAAAACAGCTGCAGCAGTATATCGACAGGGAACTGCCAGAAATTCAAGCCAGATTCAGAAGAGGATGTGGAACCAGGGATATCATTGCGGATGTTAGATGGATCCTGGCAGAAAGCAGAGATACCAGAAAGATGGTTGCCTGTGTCTTATTAACTGTGCAAAGGCCTTCAACTGTGTGAATCATAACAAATTATGGATAACATTGTGAAGAGTGGGAATTCCAGAACAATTAATTGTCCTTGTGAGGAACCTTTACGTAGATCAAGAGGCAGTCATTTGAACAGAACAAGAGGATACTGTGTGTTTTAAAGTTAAGAAAGGTGTGTGTCAGGGTTGTGTCCTTTCACCATACCTGTTCAATCCGTATGCTGAGCAAATAATCTAAGAAGCTGCTCTGTCTGAGGAAGAATGAGAAATCAGGATTGAAGGAAGACTCATTAACAACCTGTGTTCCGCAGATGACACAACCTTGCTTGCTGAAAGTGAAGAGGAATTGAAGTACTTACTGATGAAGATCAAAGACTACAGTATGGTTTACGCCTCAACATAAAGAAAACAAAAATCCTCACAACTGGACCACTAAGCAACTTCATGATAAACGGAGAAAAGATTGAAATTGTCAAGGATTTCATTTTAGTTGCATCCACAGTCAACACCCATGGAAGCAGCAGTCGAGAAATCAAAAGACACACTGCTTCAGGCAAATCAGTTGCAAAAGACCTCTTTAAAGCTTTGAAAAGCAAAAATGTCCCCTTGAAGACTAAAGTGCGCCTCACTCAAATCAGGATGTTTTCGATTGCCTCATATGCGTGTGAATGCTGGACGATGAATAAGGAAGGCTGAAGAAGAATTGATGCCTTCGAATTGTGGTGTTGGCAAACAATATCGAGTATTCCATGGACTGCCAAAAGAACGAACAAATCTGTCTTGAAACAAGTACAACCAGAATGCTCCTTGGAAGCAAGGATGACAAGACTACTTCTTACATACTTTGGACATGTTATCAGAAGAGATCAGTTCCTGGACAAAGACTTCATGCTTGGTAAAGTGGAGGGCCAACAAAAACGAGGAAGACCCTCAACAGGATGGATTGCCATAGTGTCTGCAACAATGAGCTCAAGCATGACGATGATTTTGAGGATGGCACGTGACCGGGCAGTGTTTGGTTTTGTTGTACATAGGGTCACTTTGAGTTGAAACTGACTTGACGGCATCTAACAACAACAACCATTTTGTTAGAGCAGCAAAGAAGATTGGTGCTTTTAAATTAAAAAAAAAAATTAAGTGAAAAATGTGTTATCTGGCATGATATACACATATATGTATGTGTATATATATGTGTGTGTATATATATACATATATGTATATGTATGTACATATGGAGCCCTGGTGTTGCAGTGGCTAAGAGCTTGGCTCTTAACCAAAAGGTTTGCAGTTCAAATCTACCAGCTGCTCCTTGGAAACCCTATGGGACAGTTCTACTCTGTCCTATAGGGTCGCTACAGTCAGAATCAACTCCATGGCAAAGGCTTTTTATTTTATATATATATGTACACATAATATATACATTAGGAAACCCTGGTGGCATAGTGGTTGAGTGCTACGGCTGCTAATCAAAGGGTTGGCAGTTCGAATCCGCCAGGCACTCCTTGGAAACTCTATGGGGCAGTTCTACTCTGTCTTATAGGGTTGCTGTGAGTCGGAATCAACTCGACAGCACTGGGTTTGGTTTGGTTTTAATATATATATATATTATGTATTTGGTATATATTTAGATATGTTGATTTGGGTAGATTTTCTAATCTCACAGTGTTTCTGAAAATCCTTGTCTCTAAGCTATTTTCTGGCCATAATCTCCCCCTAGGTTTTTTTTTTTTTTAACTAAATTCAGTTCCAAATGATTCTGTACAAATATTTGGATCAATTGTCATTTGTTGTAAAACTGAAATGTGCCACATGGCACATGCCCCATATATAACGTGTATATTTTATTTCATGAGTGTCATATTATGTAGTCACAGATAATACTTTAAATTATAAATAGTTCAGAAGCTCATGGTACAGGCAAGGTAGATTCATTTGTTTTGTTTTATTTTCCACCACAGAGTTTTAAAATGAAAATGAGAAAATTCTGGATGTGGAAACATTTCCACTGAAATGTTGAGTTACCATTGAGCCACAATCTCTTATTTCACATTAGCCTTCTTCACACATATGTGACCCTCAGTTGTTTCTGAATGTATGTGACTTCGTGACTTCTTTTACAGATAAAAAAGTTACAGTATTTTGTATAATTCAAGAAAGTGCTGCTCAACTTTCTATTTTAAAGAGTCCTCATTTTTTTTTTCAAAAAGTTGAAAAAAAAGTACTTGTGTACATGTAGATCAATCAGAGCAATGTCATGCAACAATACTCTGGTTTTTATTATAAAATGTATACAGAAAAATATCTAGATTTTTATAAATAATAATTTATTTTTAAAAATCCAGGTCTATTCTACAGCAGGTTCTCTTAAGTTTGACTTTTCCACGACTCCTAGAGGCAGGTATGTCAATATCCAGATACTGTCATAACAAAAAATTAGTACTTTCTTTTTGGATGTGTTGTATTTCACAAACTAAGAGAGAAAGCATAGGTGTTTCTGTGTGTACATGTGCATGTGTCTGAGAGAGAGAGAGATTATCCGTTTGACACTACTGTAGGTTGACATCATGGTAGCAAACCTTTCCTAATGCTTTAGAAAACTTCCCTAGTTCACAGTGGGTCTACTTTATAGCTATTATGTATTTAAATTAATTCATTCTATTGGCCATTGTTGGGCACTAATTTTGGAGTCGCCACTATAGTATACGGCAGTAAATAAACTAATCAATGCCCTGCCCTTATTCATTTATTTTGTTTTGTGAGAAATGAAGGCTCTATGAGACTAACCTCAGTGTCCCCATGATGGTGGGCTTTTTCTTTTTTTTTGACTTCCCACAGTTGAGATGGAAGATGATGACTTCACAGCTTCCCTGTCAAAGCAGAGCTGCATTACTGAACAAACCCAGTATTTCTTTGATAATGATAGTAAATCATTCAGTGGTGTATTAGACTGTGGAAATTGTTCCAGGTAATTTCTTTTTGTTTGTTTTGGGTTTTTGTTGTTGTTATTGTAGTTTGTTTTTTCATTTCTGGAGTAGTACTAAGGAGCCCTGGTGGTGTAGTGGCTAAGCTGTTGGCTGCTAACCGGAAGGTTGGTGGTTTGAACCCAACAGCTGCTCGGCAGGAAAAGATGTGTCAGTCTGCTTCTGTAAAGAATACAGCCTTGGGAATCCTTTAGGACAGTTCCACTCTTTCCTATAGGGTTGCTATGAGTCAGAATCAACTTGACAGCAATGGATTTTAATGGGAATAGTACCATATCCCTAGGAAATTGTATTCACTTTTATAATCACTGCAGAAAGTAATGGAGATTGTGATTATAGTCCGAGAAATGTTAACATGAGTACTTTTAAGTTGGAAATATCAGATATCTTCAGTTTCTGTGTAGGTTTTTAGATTTTACAATTTTAAAAATTAATTCTAACTTCGATAAGTTCTTTCAACCATAATAAGAATTATATGATTAAAAAAAATTGCCTCCATTTTTAGGCAGAATGTAGAGAATTTTAATATATCTTAATGTATTTTTTGCCCAAAAGAACCCACATTAAAAATTTTATAATATAAATCTGCAGGCTTATATATTAAGTAATTCTGAGCAAAACATATTATTTCTTTCTATGTATGATAACTAAACAGTTGGAGAAGAAATTTTGGATTTGTTTGTTTTTACTTCTAACTTTCTCTGGCATTTAGAGTTGAATATTTTTATTTGAAACTATGGGAACTAGGAGGAAATATTGTTTCCTAGGAAACCCTGGTGGCATAGTGATTAAGTGCTACAGCTGCTAACCAAAAGGTCAGCAGTTCGAATCCACCAGGAGCTCCTTGGAAACTCTATGGGGCAGTTCTACTCTGACCTATAGGGTCTCTATGAGTTGGAATCAACTTGACAGCAATGGGTTTTTTAAGATCAAGGTTAATCTTAGTAAAATTTAAAACTTGAATCAAACCATGCTCACTGAATCCTTTATAGATTTTTATGTTTTAAAGAATTGTTTCTTTAGAATAACTTACTAAATTACGTGGCCCTGAGAGCTGAGAAGTATAGATACATAGATGACTCTTGAATTTGAATGATGAATAGAAAGTGGAATTACAGTCTGATAGGGTAGCCTCTTTTTTTTTAATATATGGAAAATTTTATTTCATTGCAATGGAATATAGGAGTATGGCAACCTAGGAAGTTTTGAAGTTTTGAGAGTAGAGTGATAATCGATGCCACAGGATCCCTGAGAAAAGAATAGGAAGTCACAGGTTGCAAAGCAGAACTGAGACACTTTGTTTTTCAAGACCAAGGCAAAGGAGAAGAGAGTAGGTTATTCTAGAAGAAATATTAACACAGAGTAGAGGAAATAAGAGAAGGTGAGATAATCTGAGAATGTGAAAGGGCTAGAATAGTTAGCTGTTGGCAGATTCAGAAAAAAAATTTATAACAGTTTAAAATCTTTTCAAGAATGGTTTAACTGAAACATGCCTGAATTTGTAATAGATATGGTCAGTATGATTTTGTGACTTCAGAAACCTCTATGTCCTAGGAGGAGGTAGGGTGTTTGAGAAGAGAGAGGAGTGGGGAAGAGTTAGGCATGAACTCAGAAGAAAAGCAGACCATCTCATTAACAGATTAGCATCAGGCTACCAACTTCAGGAAATGGAATTCTAGTGTAGTGAGTACATCAGATAGAGTTTCAGAGTCCTTTGCCCTTTTAGTAATCAATGTCCAGTAATACCAAAGTGGATTCAAATAACTGATTTAGTTAAATTATAGTGTAAAGATCAATGTTATCAAGGCATTAAGTTGAATCATGGATTCCTTTGATTTGTTTTATGTTTGTGTCCCAGGTTCAATGGGGAAAAAGAAATAGAATCCCACTTCTTTGAAAAATGCATAATCATAAAAGAAATAATTTTTAATAAAACTTAAATTTTTATGTTGGTTGCTAAAGAAGGCAGAAGCAGCTTAAGGTGTGAACAACAGTTGACAGAGCCTAATTTTTTTTTTTTTTTTTTTTTAAGAACGCTTAGTTCTGTCTTCACCTGTGCTGTCTAATGCAGCGGCCAATAACCATAAGTAGCTTTAAATTTCAAATGAAATTAACAGTTTAGTGCAAGTGTGTGACAGTTGCCATATTTCAAATGCTCAATAGCCTCATGGGCTAGAAGCCGCTGAATTGGATGGAGCAGAAAACATTTCCACCATCACAGAAATTTTATTGAATAGCACTAATCTAGACCTTATTCTGCCATTGGCTTGGGCAAGATCCTTGGCCATTTTGTGCTCCCAGTTCCTTTATCTGTAAAATAAGGCAAAAATTGGCATATTTTCAATGCTAAATATCATGATGCTCTAAACATGTAAAATAAAAAACTTTTATATGAGTTGTAACAACTAAATAATGCTTATTTTATAATGAGGACTAACACCTTAAAAACAACCACATAAAAACATCTTTTTTTTCTTTGTAGCATGTGTTTGAGAGTGGTTATAGGTGCATACTAAGAAATAAAACCCAGTAGTCTTTGTTCTTATAAAATCATCCTCATCTCAGTGTACTATTGTGTTGATGATCATTTGTGTTTCAATATGTCATATTTTGCCTTTTAGTTTAATATGTAAGAATCCTTGAGATTTTTTTTCCAGAAGGTAGTATTCATTCCCTGTGATGTTTTTAATATTTATTTTACAGAATCTTTCATGTAGAAAAGCTTATGAACACTAACTTAATATTCATAATGGTTGAGAGCAAGGGGACATGTCCCTGTGACACACGACTGCTCATACAAGCGGAGCAGACTTGTATCCTTTGATGTGAGAGATGCTAAGAACAGGAATCCGTCTTAAAGAATTGCATTTATTAACCATGTCACATTGGTTATGCTCATAAGGAGAAAAATATTATAGGATATTGTGATCACTCTGCAGAAATGGGATGGACCCCCCCAACTCAAAATCTGGATTGGATGTCAAGACCGATGATGCCACATTCACACACCAACAGGGTATGAAAGGTGTATTACTTACATAATGAGGCTTTCTGGGGAGACCAGAGAAGGCGTCTAAACAGATCAAAAAAATGTCTGGAGAGAGCAGGAAAGGTCGACTGGCTTAAGGTTTTATGGTGCTTAGGTATTGGGGCTGGGGTGAGGATTCCCACCAATGAAGCCCAGGGCTTGCATGGTTTGAACTAGCCAATGGCGTCAAAGGGGAGAGCACACGGGCTTTCCTATCAGCTGCACAGGTATAGGCAGAAGGGAAAATGGAGTGGTGGCTTGAAAGCCGTAAGCAATCAAGCATCAAAAATGGAGTTAGATACTTTATTACATAAAGTCCACTGTGTCACATCTTTTTGCGATTCGGTACTGTTCTATTATGTTTACCTTGTTTTGAATAATTCCTGAAATATTTTTCAAAGGACAAAATGACAGTACTATTCAATACTATATAATTAATAAAATTATATTTTCCTTACCCAAATGCTTGGTTATGAAAGTGCTATTTGAAGAGCGTTCTGGAATACAAAACAGAACCTGTCAGTGGGGGAAATGGGAATGTTGCTTGTCCCACAAAACAGTATTTTTTATGGGACCACAGAAAGTTTTTTTTAATTTATTGTTCTTTGCTCCTACATTACACTGATTTGCTAGGAATATTACTTTATTATGTATGTATCATTGAGATAATATTCAGGAAAAAATAATTAAATTGGTATTTTTTACTTCATATAGGAATTTGATTTTTTATGCCATATGTAATTTAATAATCTATGAGGTAAGAAGAATTTTCTCAAGTCTCAGCTTTTTAAACTATACACAAGGAGCCCCCAGATTGCAAACGAGTTCCATTCCTAAATCTGTCTTTAAGTCAAATTTGTATGTAAGTTGGAATGGTTAGATATGGCTTATATCTAATAATAGTCAAATGTTTTTCTTAGTATATAGTGTATAATATATCTCTCTATGCATAAAAACATTAAAGCAACACTTCCAGATACACTAAAACATCTTTAACATAATAATACAGTAATAATAATAATGTTTTGATATGCAAAGCAAAGTATCGCCCATTTGTTATTATGAACCATTGTATGTACCTCAAATTTTTAATGTAATAGGTTTTATGGGGGTTGGTTCGTAACTATGGGTTGTTCTTAAGTCAGACATTCATAACCCAGGGACTGCCTGTATATATAATAATTATATGTATTTATTATATATAAAAAAAATGTATAAATTTACACATATATTTGATATTAAAATACCTTGATAATTTATACACAAAAACATTTAAACCAGTTGATTAAAAAATTAGCATGTGACAATTGAACCCTCATTTCTTCTCTTTATTATAGACATTACTGAATGCAAGGCACTGTAAAAAATATTCTCAGAATATAAAATTTAAGGTTTGGCCCTTGCCCTATAGCTGATTATGCTGTATTAGTCAAAAGAGAACTATAATCAGTCAACTACTACTTTTGTATGGCCTTTGTTATTCTGATTTTTGAAAGACTAAAATGTGATTTATTTAAAATAAATTGAAATTAGTTAACAGAAAAAAGCTTTGACTCCAGAAATTAGTATGAAAAAGTCATTTATTTCCTATTAATGGAATGAACTTTAAAAATGAAGGAAAATTAGTTTTTTAAGTCCTATTTACTTGTTATCTACTGAGCATTGTCCTTAGCATTTACATGGAGCTTGATTTTTTTTTTTTTTATTCTTATCACGCTAAAGCTAAAACTTAACACTTTAGTGGCAAGTGTGCTAAATGTCAGTGCAGTGCCTATTAAAGAATTATAGCAGAACTTCTTTACAGTATCTATAAAATCACATATTTCCACACTCTGGAAAAAAAAATATCCTCATCTATATTTGGGATTGCCAATTATTATTAGGATTTAATTTGTATTTCAGTTCGCTAAATAAGAAGCACCCGGGTCTTCCCTGTGCTACCATAAAGACTATTATATCATTTGTACATTTCATCCACTTATATTCTACAAATATTTATTGACTACCTGCTGTGTGCCAGGTACAATGTTATATATAGTAAAACTAAAAAGAGATGACCTCTCCACATGACCTGTTGTCTGACAAGGGAGAATTTGAGGCAATTTAGTTCTCTAAATCCCTAATAAATACTTGAACTGGTTGTGTTGGACTAGAGTAATGGCATAGGTGTCTCATGCTTGCTTTGAAAAATAAATTTGTGTTCTTCGTATATTTTAAATCATGTCAGAAAAAAATAACTTCATAGTCCTTAACAAGTCTCTTCAGCTGATGGTCCAGATCCTTGTGATATGGTTAAGCAACCCAGATACCGAAAAGGGCCTGATGTCTGCTTTGATAACAATAACCTGGTAAGTTGAATCTTTCGCTGTTTTAAATACTATAAAACAATGGTCATTGTCCATAAGAACTTAAGAAGATAAATTTCAATTTTAATTCAAACAAAATGTCTTAACCATAGGGTTTCTCATTAGCATGATGTACTTGCTGGTAGGTAGATTTTCCATTTCAATAGTTTTCATGGTTGGTATAAACTCAACTGTTGCTTCTTTTTTCTGCCTTTCCCACTGAAATTGTACTTTCAAATACAATTCCAATCAATCTGTTAATAAGCAACAGTCACAAATCTGGTGATTTAAAAACTTTCCAGTAAATGATAATAACTTGTGGAGTCACTATGAGTCGAAATTGAACCAACAGCAGTGGGTTTAGTTTTTTGTGTATGTATGTATATATTATACATGCATATATATGTGTGTATATATATGTATGTGTGTGTGCTACCTTCATTTATATTCCCGATCATGATGAAAAGAATGGTATAATTTTTTGCTATATTTACTAGTTTGTGTTTAATGTTCATTCAGTGTATTTTAAAACCTGTTAAACAGCTATTTTTCTATGATTTTATAATTCTTTTATGTTGTTTCTGATTCCCTCACATGAATTATTTCTATCATTTCTCTTAATTGTATTAATTTTTTCTATTGCTTAAAATTAAAAAAAAAATAGAACATGTAAATTACACAGAGTTAATTTGCTAAAAAAATTACAAATCATATTTACTGTATATTATCCAAAGATGACCTCTACTTTCCTATAGGTCAGCTATCTTCCCCTAATAAACACTATTCTGACTTACTTTGTATGTAACCAGCTTTATGCTTTTAAATTTATTTTAATATTAAGAAACTTTATTTTAAAAAGAAAAGCCCACCTGAAAATCTCTACTTTTTTATTGATTTTAAATATAATATGTTCCAATTCTCTGGTTCTTTTAAAGTGTGCCTTTGCTTTAATTGGATTGCATACACCAGTGAGTGTCCAAAGATAGATCATTATTATCTCATGAATTGTCTAGTATGTCAGACCCATCTGTTGATTAATGTGTGTTTATAAAGTTTTTTTTAAAAAAATTATTAAGAATAGATTTACCTATGGTGTACTTATTAAAATATATAACCACATTTATTTCACAAAAGATAAGACATTTCCACATATACATATTATATAGCCAAGTAATATAAATTAGAAGTGGAATAAAGAAGAAATAAAATCAGGGGTGGGGAATAGGGCTTAAAAAGCACATTTAAGGTTTGAGTTATCTCTGTGAGGTCTATTGATCATATCTCCTAGATGGGGAAGGTGATTGTTATAGATTGAATTGTGTCCCCCTAAAATATGTGTCACCTTGGTTAGGCCATGATTCCCAGTATTGTGTGATTGTCCACCATTTTGTCACTTGATGAGATTTTCCTATGTGTTTTAAATCCTATCACTATGATGTAATGAGATGGATTAGTGGCAGTTATATTAACGAGATCTACAAAATCTCTTAAGCCAATCTCTTAAGCCAGTCTCTTTTGAGATATAAAAGAAAGAAGTGAGCAGACAGACATGGGGACCTCATACCACCAAGAAAGCAGCACCAGGAGTAGAGTGTCTCCTTTGAACCTGAGGTTCCTGCATGGAGAAGCTTCTAGGCCAAGGGAAGATTGATGACATGGACCTACCTCCAGGGCTGACAGAGAAAACCTTGCCCTGGAGCCAACACCCTGAATTTGTACTTGTAGCCTTCAAGACTGGGAAAGAATAAACTTCTCTTTGTTAAAGCCATCCACTTGTATTCCTGTTATAGCAGCACTAGATGACTAAGAAAGAATTTGGTACTGAGAGTGGGGTGCTACTCTAACAGATACCTAAAATGTGGAAGTGGTTTTGAAACTGTGAATGGATAGAGGACTCAGAAGGAAGTGAGGAGAACTGTTAAACACTGGAGATGGTACAGATGGTGAAAAGCAGCAGCAGAGGACCAGCCGCAGCAGAGGACCAGCTGCAGCAGAGGACTGGCAGCAGCAGAGAACAGGCAGCAGCAGAACCAGGAAACCAGCGCCAGACAGTGCTGGAGCCAACCCGTGGAGCAAGAGAGCTAAGTGCCTTTGCGCAGGAGGCTTCCTGATGGAGTGGGGTGCCTCCAGGTACTTATCGTTGGAGCTGCAGAGCTTTGGAACGCTTGCCCCAACAGGGCAGATGTGAGTGTGAGGCCTAAGGGGCCAACAGGCCAAGGAACCAGGAAGCAGAAGCTGAAGAGACAAGGAACACAAGTAGTTGAGCTGCCTCAGTCTCAAAAGGCACGGCCAGGACCTCTGGGGTTTCAAAGAGTGGAGCCATGGCCTCCGGTGTTTCTAAAGGTGGAGTTACCACTCGAACTAGGAGAATGGTGTGCCTAAAGCCGAGGGAGCAGAGTTGCAGTCCCAGTGGGCCTGGATGGCGGAGCTGAAGCTCGGGGCTAAGGGACCTCCACTCAGAATCCAGAGAGTGTGGCTGATACTTAGAGTCTGGAGGGCAAGGCCATTGTGTAAATTGTCTCAGCGAACAGAGGATTATTTTCAAAGCCTTGAGGGCTAATGTAATGTGTTCTGCTGACTTGCTTAGTGCCTATTATGCCTTCTTTCCCTCCAGTTTCTCCTATTTGTAATGGAAATGTCTAGCTTGTGCCTGCTCTGCCATTGTACTTTGGAAGCAGATAACTTGTATTCTAGATTTCACAAATGAAGAGGAATTTTTGGATTTTGGACGTGGAATTGATTTATGACTTTTGCTATGATATGTTGGGTGAATGTTTTACATGTGTCAGGGACATGAATTCTGGGGGGCCAAAGGGTAGAATGTCATGGATTGAATTGTGTCCCCCAGAAATATGTGTCAACTGAGTTAGGCCATGATTCCCAGTATTGTGTGATTGTCCACCACTTTGTCATTTGAGGAGATTTTCCTGTGTGTTGTAGATTCTGTCACTATGATGTAATGAGGTGGATTAGTGGCAGTTGTCTTGATGAGATCTACAAGATTAGATAGTTCTTTAAGCTGATCTCTTTTGAGATATAAAAGAGAAGCAAGCAGAGAGACATGGGGACCTCATACCACCAAGAAAACAGTGCTGGGAGCAAAGCGTGTCCTTTGGACCTGAGATTCCTGTGCAGAGAAGCACCTAGGCCAAGGGAAGATTGAAGACATGGATCCTCCTGCAGAGCTGACAGAGAAAGCCTTCTCCTGGAGCCAACACCCTGAATTTGTACTTGTAGCCTACTAGACTCTGAGAGAATAAATTTCTCTTTGTTAAAGCCATCCACTTGTGATATTTCTGTTATAGTAGCACTAGATGACTAAGACAGTGACCCAAAATTGTAGCTTGATCATTTTTTTCAATTTCATCCAGTAAAACTTCAGTAAAATCCAGTTATGAGGAATCCTATTTTTCTATCTATTACACCTTCTGGAGCTTTGCTTGTGGCAAATCATCCCCTGAAGAATGTTGTATATGGGCCTATCTTAGCTACCAATGCTTCTATAACAGAAATAGCACAAGTGGATGACTTTAACAAACAGATGTTTATTCTTTCATAGTTTAGGAGGTTAGAAGTCTGAATTCAGGGCGCCAGCTCTTGAGGAAGGATTTTTCTCTCTGTGGGCTCTGGGGAAGGTCTTTGTCACTTTTCAGCACCTGTAGGCCTGGCATTCCTTGGCTCCTTGGTAATCTTTATGTGGTTTGGCATCAATCTTACCCTGTCTCTGCTCTGCTTACTTGTTTAATCTCTTTTTATATCTCAAAAGAGATTGATTCAAGATAACACCCTTCACTAATTCTGCCTCATTAACATAACTAAGACAACCCATTCCCAAATGGGATTGTAATCACAGCCATAGAGGTTAGGATTTACAGCAATATTTTTGGAAGACATAATTCAATCCATAATATTCCACCCTTTGGCCCCCAAAATTCATGTCCTAGCCCATGCAAAATGCATTCACCCCATCACATCATTCCAAAAGTCTTAAATCGACTCCAAGTCCAAAATCGTACCTTCTGAATCATCTAAATCAAATACGGGTGAGATTTTAGGCCTATTACATCCTGGGGCAAAAATTCCTCTTCATCTGTGAACCTGGGAAATCTAGAATACAAGTTATCTGTTTCTAAAGTATAGTAGTCGGAGGTACAAGGTAGACATTTCCATTACAAATAGGAAAAAATTGGAGTGAAAAAAAGGGATAATAGGCACCGAGCAAGTCCAAACCCCAGCAGAACAAATTATATTAGCTTTCAAGGCTTGAAGATAATCCTGTCTTGGAGGACCATCTGGACAATGGCTCCACCCTCCAGCATGGTACTGGCCATGCTCTCTGGATTCTGGGCAGAGACCCCTCATCCCTGGGCTTCAGCTTCATCTTCCAGGCCCACTGGGACAGCAACTTGGCTCCCTTGGCTTTGGGCGGCCCCAATTCTCCTAGTCCATCCGAGTGGCAACCTCACCCCCTTGGTCCCAGCAGGCCCTGTTCTTCTGCTCCTTGGCATGGCAGCCCTACCCCCTAAGCTTTGGACAGTGGCCTCATTCCCCTGGTACACCTCAACAGCAGCCCCACACTCCGGAACTGAGTTGGCAAAGACCCGACTCTTGAAACCTAGGAGGCTGCAGCCCCACCTTTGAAATTCAAGAGTCTGTGGCACCATCCTCTGAAACCAAGAAGGTCCTGCTTTCTGTGCTCCTTCCAACAGCTCCACTGATCTCCAAGCTGCTCCAGGGGTGGTCCTTTTCTTTTCTCGAAGGACAACAGATATAGATCCTTTGGCCTGTTTCCTGCCTGTAGAATTCCAAGAGGCAGACAGTATTTTTTTTTTTCTTTCTTTCTCTGTCCCCTTCAGTCTAAGCTGAAGAGTTTTCTGCTGTGGTAGTTGGTTAGATCCATCAGTCACTGGCTTAATCTCTTTAACAAAAGATTATGTAGCCACATCCGTGGTGAAAATTCTAGGACATCTGTCCTTAATTTGTACAGTAGAATTTTCCAAATCTGTAAGTTCTCTTTTCATTTTGAACAGTTGATTTTTAAATCCGTCTCTTTCCTCTTGCAGTTTACTGTAAGTGGCAAGAAGAAATCACATGGTCCCTTTAAGATCTTGCTGAGAAATCTCAACAACTAGATATCCAAGTTTGTCACTTATAAGTTCTACCCCTTCTACCAAATGCTTAAACATAATTCAGAGAAATTCTTTGCCACTGCATAAGAAGCATCGTACTTCCTGCATTGTCACATTACATGTTCATCATTTCCTTTTAAAGCCTCACCAAAACTACATTTAACGTCAATATTTCTAGCGGCCTTCTCTTGCTGACACCATATATTGTCTCTAAGATGACAGAGACTTTGTCTATAGCTCTCCTCACTTCCTTCTGAGCCCTCACCAGAATTGCCTTTGACATCCATAATTGCACCAACAGTCTCTTGAAGGCAATCTAGGCTTTTATTATTAAGAAATTTAAAACTCTTCCAACTTCTACTCATTAGCCAATTCCAAAACCACTTACATATTTTATGTATCATAGCCCCCCACTCTGCCAGTCCCGAATTCTGTCTTAGTTATCTAGTGCTGCTATAACAGAAATAGCACAAGTGGATGGCTTTAACAAATAGAAATTTATTCTGTCACAGTTTAGGAGGCTAGAATTCTGAATTCAGGGTGCCAGCTCTAGGAGAAGGCTTTCTCTCTCTGATGCCTTTGAGGGAAGGTCTTTATTACTCTTCAGCATCTGTAAGCCCCGCGTTCCTTGGCTTCTTGGTGATCTTCATGTGCTTGGCATCAATCTTCGTGCCTCTGCTAATATATCTCAAAAGGGATTGACTCAAGATATACCTATACTAATATTGCCTCACTAACATAACAAAGACAACCCATTCCCAAATGGGATTATAAGCACAGGCCTAGAGGTGAGAATTTACAACACATATTTTTAGGAGACATAATTCAATGCATAACAGGGCTCAAGGTGCACTGCAGCTCATTAGGAAAACCAGTCATCAACTATCTGTCACCAGTTTTCAACAGTACAAAGATTGGGATTAGGTTTGTCCAGATGGATTTTAAAGATGATATAAAATATATTACCCAAAATATCCTTCTCCTAGGAAACTGTATTGTTTCATCAAGGCATTAAAAAGATTTGGCTAATACAAAAAAAAAAAACCTTCTCCTAGGAAACTGTATTGTTTCATCAAGGCATTAAAAAGATTTGGCTAATACAAAAAAAAAAATATCCTTCTCCTAGGAAACTGTATTGTTTCATCAAGGCATTAAAAAGATTTGGCTAATACAAAAGTTCCCAGCAATTCAAGTTCCTGTAAATTATGTCGGGAATTGTGTGTGAAAGTACAGCTCTTGCTCGTAGCTTGATGTGCTGATGATGTGTTGTGTTTCTTTAGCAGTGGAATATTTTGATAATGCTTATTTGCAATGGTTTTTGTGAATCTGCTCTGGATGAAGGCTCACATTAACTGCTAACTGCTAGCAAATTGCATGAAATCTCATCTCGTATGTCTTCTTTTCTGTGTTTTCTTTCCTTTTCCTGTACTTGCTATTTTGCCCGTTATTAATAGGATCAACTTATATGCACAACGAGTCGTGCCTGTACCATGATGTCAGCTCCTATCTTCATTTTACTGCAAGTTTTCATGTGGTGTGGATGGTCAGTCACTTTCTCTAATTTTTCTTTGTTTTCGTTTTTGGCTTGATATTTTACAAAATAATCCATATTCCCCAACCCACAATATTAAATATCCTGAAACCAGGTTCTTAAAATCGCAGTACAAATATTGTTTTTAAATGATGCATAGGTTTCTAGTCCTAAACAAAATTTCAGTTTTCTATATTTATATAACAATCATAATATTGTCATGAGGTTTTATGTAAAGATTAAGTCCAATCCTGGGTGGGGGGGGACACATGCTTCATAATATCTTACTTTTACTAAAGAAAAATACCATAAAGACAATTTTCAAAAATGGTGACAAATTAATGGATCATTTTCATTTTATCAAGCATTATTTAAGGACTTTGAAGTCATCCATTCTTTTTTTCAATAAATCTGATTTAAATGTTTTAGATATTTACTCCTAAAATATTAATAGTCTTATCGAACTATCTTATTGTAAGTGCTTCACATTTCTAAGTGCATTTTATTTGATATTACTTACATTATTGTTGTTAGGTGCTATCGAGTTGATTTCAACTTATAACTACCTTATGTTGCTGAGTAGAACTGCCCCACAAGGTTTTCTAGGGTGTAATCTTTTTTTTTTTAATCTTTACTGGAGCAGATTGCCAGGTCTTTCTTCAGTACTATCTAGACCAAATTTATCAATACTTATTAACTTTTTGGTCCAATTTCTGATTCATATAATCAACACTATTGAAAAGATGCTTTGGGACCTGCTTTTTGTTTGGTGTTCCATTTACAGTTTTGCAATTTCATTTCTGATGCTCTGGAATTGCCATGATTTTTGTTACTAGAACAACTTCTGTTGTGATTTCTTCATTGTTGTCTAGATATTCATTGATTGCGAAACCACTAGATGGAGATGTGTCCATTACTATGAATAGAATGAGCTCATCAGAGAGGAGAAAGTAGTGTAGGAGACTGGGTCTCATTAGATAACCACATTTGTTCTGGGATAATAAAAAGTGGCTTTTATAGCAAAAATTTCCAGTGAGGTAAACTTAACTGATTTTAATAATTGAAAGAGAAGGCCAAAATTAAATCTCTACAAGGACACATTATGTAAATGATATACAAGTAGCTATTTGGGATATCATTTGATTGACACCTCAAAGTGTGCACAGGTTACCATACCACTTACATATGAAAAACGTAAAGAATTTTTTTAAATAATTTCCCTATTAGTAGTCATAATAGAGATGAATAAACTTGAACAGAAGGGCAACACATTATTGCAATATACTCTATAGGCAAGGGAGAGTATATTACACTGTATTTTTGCCTTTTATTCAAAAGTTTACTTAATCATAGAGTTTTTAGATAAGATTTCTAGGCTATCAATTAGACACCCTTAGGAGCCCTAGTGACATAGTGTTTAGGAGCTATGGCTACTAACCAAAAGGTTGGCAGTTCAAATCCACCAGGAAACTCTATGGGGCAGTTCTAAGTCAGAATCGACTCAACGGCAACGGGTTTGGTTTTTCTTGGTTTAGGAGCTGTGGTGGTGCAGTGGTTAAAGCACTTGGCTGCTAATTGAAAGGTGAACAGTTTGACCCCTCCAGAGGCTTCATGTGGCAGCCTGCTTCCATAAAGATTTACATCCTTGGAAATACCCTGGGGCAGTTCTACTCTGTCCTATAGGGTTGCTGTGAGTCAGAATCAACTTGACAGCAAAAGATTTGATGTTTTTTGGTTTAATTAGACACAAAAATCTGCATAACTTCTTTTTTAATAGTTCCACTCCCTTTTTACCTTTACCTTAAATATATATATGTAACAATGAATTTTTTAAATATTTTCATCTTAGACCCCACCCAAATAAAATTTTTAATGTTTCCATGAATATATTTTTCTTTCTCAACATAATTATAAATTAATCATGACAATAAATAAATGTCAATATGTATTTAACTGGATGTGATCAACACATTTTAATAAGATAAATTTTAGAAGATGAAAAGAGCATGTCTGGGATTATTTGATTCTGTGTCTTTAAGGAATGAATAATGATTAGTCTTGAGAAGATAAAGTAGATGAGGTACACTTTACAATAGTAAGATTTGGGCTGGGTCTTCAAAACACAGTTATCAGTATGGAACAGTGAATCCAGTCTATGCAATTTGAGTGTTGATATGATGATATCAAAGGAAGTATCATTTTCTCTGAAACAATAAAAAGTTGAAAAAATAACATAAACTATTACCAAAAAATAATGAGAGGTTAGTTGGCGATTGTTCCCCACATTGAGGACCAACAAAGGTCAGGGTATAAGCTTCAGTGTTAGTCAGGCTATAACTAGGAATTTGCTATAAATTAGCAACTGCTGACAGGAAAACTGGGATGGTGGGATAACCTCTAACGTCTTCTAAAGGGTGACATCTCTCTAAAGCATTTAATGAAGGACTCAGTCTAAACACAGGGTCCTTGCATTCTGTGGAGCCCAAAAAAGATATAGATTATGGATATACATTTGTGAATCCCCATACCATGAGGACCTCCTTAAAACACAAGTGCTCAAATGAGACTTTTTGACAGGGGCTTAGTGGTAATGAAGTACAAAAGTAAGACAAATAAAAAAACAAAAGTTTGTTTATAAACCAAAGTAGAAAGTACACCAAATGAATAATATAATTCATCAGGAAATGATAGTAATTCCAATCAGTGTTTTTAGAGAAGAAATAGTTACTTGCCATGCCATTGACGAAGTTCATTATTTTATGCAAACCCAATTTTTAAAAGCACATTATTGAATACATGAAAAAAGTACATAAATATAAATGTGTGTATGTATAACTATATTTATGTATTAATCCCTCTGTATAAATAGTTGAACAAATATAATAACCTCCCTCGTAAGTTAATATGTTAACTATGTTAGCTCGCCATGTAAGAGAATGCCCTTTATTTATTCAGAATGTTTTTCCTATTAAGAGAGTTAGTGTGGAGTATCCAACTAAAATACAGATTTTCTTTGAAACAGCTGGGAGTCACTAAGTAGAGATCTTCCTAAATTCAAAAGTTAGTCATTATTTAGTGGATGTCTTCACCAAAGATTTGCCTTTTGAAGGGAATTTAATAATAACTATGATTCAGAAAAGAAAGGGCAAAAACTTCTTAGCCAAATGACCAGAAAATTCTCTTTTGGAAAAATTTATTTCTGAATGTATATAAATAAATTAAAATGTATTAAGATTTTTACTATGTTACAATTAATTGTCTTAGATACTGTTGGGGAAAGGAAGGCAGACTTAGGATTTAGCAATACTTGTTTGACAGCAAAAACTCAAAGATGTTTTAGCCACTAGTATGCATGGTCTTCAATATGGATTACACCTCAACATAAAGAAAACAAAAATCCTGACAACTGGACCAATAAGCAACATCATGATAAATGGAGAAAAGATTGAAGTTGTCAAGGATTTCAGTTTACTTGGAGCCACAAACAACACCCATGGAAACAGCATTCAAGAAATCAAACAATGGATTGCATTGGGTAAATCTGCTGCCAAAGACCTCTTTAAAGTGTTCGAATACAAAGATGTCACCTTGAAGACTAAGGTGCACCTGACCCAAGCCATGGTGTTTTCAGTCACCTCATATGCATGCGAAAGCTGGGCAATGAATCAGGAGGACCGAAGAACAATTGACATCTTTGAATTATGGTGTTGGTGAAGAATATTGAATATACCATGGACTGTTTTTTTGGGTTTTGGTCAAAAGAACAAACAAATGTTTCTTGGAAGAAGTACAGACAGAATGCTCCTTAGAAGCAAGGATGGTGAGACTCCATCTCACATACTTTGGACATGTTATCAGGAAGGACCAGTCCCTGGAAAAGGCCATCATGATTGGTTAAGTAGAGCATCAGTGAAAAAGAGGGAGACGCTCAAGGAGATGGATTTGACACAGTGGCTGCAACAATGGGCTCAAGCATGACAAGGATCGTGATGATGGCACAGGACTGTGCAGTGTTTTGTTCTGTTGTACATAGGGTCGCTGTGAGTTGGAACCAATTTGATGGCACCGAACAACAACATATATGGTCTTCTAAAGTAAACCTTAGGGGCGAAACCATGAATGTAGCGCTGGTCTAGTTTTTTTTTTTTTTTTTTAATGAGAAATGGAGGAGAGAAAAGGAATAGTAGATACCTTGATTAGTAGAGTCTTTTGAGAGAGGTCCCCTATGAGGAAATGTAATAAAATTAGTCTCTTTATTTTATTTTTAATATAAATTTATATAATATTGACACTGCATCCTTTTTCTATTTTAATGTGTTGAACTGAAACTAGGCACAGATCTGTTATTTTCTACAACAGTAATCCAGACTGATTTGTCTGACCATAGTCCCAGTAGGACTTCTCTTTCTATAAAATGGAGAACGTGCTGAAGTTTCTCCTACATCTACTCATTTGCGATGTAGAATATTTTTAGAGCGTATCTCATAGTTCACTTTTATTAGATAAATTTCAAGCCTATGTGGTTGCACCATGCAAAACACATAAGAAAGCATGATGAGGTAACTAAAGAGGCACAGTTTTCAATGTGAGTCAATTAGCAGACTTCAGGGACTCCAAATAACTTATCTGAGCTACCACCTCCCTTATAGAAACAAACACATCTCATCATGGCGCACAGGAAATGGAACAAAAGGGGAAGAAAAAAACCCTAAAATTATAAAAATAAAAACAATGTAGTAAGAGCCAGAGCCAGAGAAAATATTTTTCTTTCTGTAATAAACTTCTAGAATATTGAGCTGATTAAGGATTTCTTTGACAAAATACATTCTAATACATAAACACATACTACAAAATACATTCTAAATACATAAAAGGGTCTCGAGTGTGTGCTAATTTTCTGTTCCATCAAATTGATACCTAACCACAGCTGGGGAGTGCTCCTGGTTAAGTGAGATTTAGACCTTTAAGGTAATATTTTATAGTTGTGGATTTTCTAACCAACCACTAGGTGTGTTGCTTTATTGAGTACCTACTGTTCATTTATCAAGTATTATTGCATAAGAAAACAAAAAATTTCTTTTCTTATTGCATAAGAAAAAATTGCATAGCTACTGCATATTAGGCCATTTTTCTGTGTGTGAGATAGAGTCTGGAACAGTCCCATTTTATGCTTTTGTCCCAGAAGAATTATGAATAGCATTCCCTTTCACTCTTAAAACTGTCCTTATTTGGACAATAAGTTATATGGTCACCCAAGATACAGCAAGAAATAAGACCAAGGCCCTGAGATAGTAAACACCTTGGCTTGATACATTGAAAACCAATATTTCTGGAGCGGAGTGAAGGGAAATTGGGGTATTTGTGAGGAGACCGAAGATGGACAGGCAAACAGGCTCCAGACCACATAAGGCTTTGTAGGCCTTGGTAATGAATTCAGATTTTGTTCTGAGACAGTTATGAAGTTTCAGGCAGGGATTGATAGGATTTGATTTATGGTTTTAACGAGATCCCTCTGACTCCTTTTTGGAGGAGAGTATAAAAGGGCAACCATAGAAGTACTGAGACAAGTGAAGCAGCATTTACATGAGTATAGGCTGGTTTTTTAGGCAAGAGAAGATGGTTGCTTGAACCTGAGATAATGAAAAGTAGAAGGTTAGGGGATATAACTTAAAGTTAGACTTAAGAGGACGTGCTGATGGATTAAATTTGAGAAAAAGGGATAAGATCATATGACTTATACTTTTGGTCCTCTTTTCACTACTTCTAGAAGGAGCATTTACTGAGATTCAGAAGAATAGTATTTTGGGCAAGTTTAAGATCACTGTGAGACATACAAGAGGAGAAGTGGTAGAGATTAGTGGATATATTAACCTGAAGATATAGAAGTATGAATTAGCAAATAAATGAAATGTAAAGGCATAGAGCTATATCAGATGGCTAGGGAGAAAGTTTAAATGAAGAAAATAGGACAGAGAACTAACCACTGGAAAATGCTAACATTTAGAGGGAAGAAAGAGAAGGAAATCAAACCAAGGACAGAAAGAATGCAAACAAGTTTGGAGGAAGAACAGAGAGTGCTAACCAAAGACACATGAGAAAGTATTTCAAGAAGGAAGAAATATTCTACAGTATCAAATGCTCCTGAAAGGGCAAATTGTTGTTGTCGTTAGATGCTGTCCAGTCGGTTCCTACTCACACGTATAACAGAATGAAACACTACCCAGGCCTGCGCCATCTTCAAAATCGTTGTTATGCTTGAGCCCACTGTTGCAGCCACTGTATCAATCCATCGTGAGGGTCTTCCTCTTTTTTTGCTGACCTCCTACTTTACCAAGCATGATGTCCTTCTCCAGGGACTGGTCCCTCCTGAGAGCATAAAAGGGCAAGTAGTGTGAGGACTAAGAATTAAACATGATTTTATGATTTTTGTTTAGATTTGAGAGGTAGCTTTAGGAAAATAACAAAATTTTCCTGTATTGGTTCTTTCCTCCAAGCCTTTCTTCTAACAAACAAAAAGAGTTCTACTGCCCTAAATTACCATTCAAGAAAGTAATGTTATTTACTATGCGACCGGCACTGTATTAAACGCTACTGAATATAAGGAGTCAAAGCACTTATTTTCTGGGACCTTAGAGTCTTTGCAAAATTATTCTGAAGAAGAGAATATACATTTTTTCTGTACTCTGTTATTTTGAATCTTAGAAGACGATTCTTGAATTCTTAAAAGGAGATGCTTAAGAGAATTAATAAATGAGTTTTTTTTTTTTTAATGCAATTAAATACCTTAAAAGGAATAAAAGAGCATGGAAAATGTTACACAATATAGAACCTAGGAATAAAAGAAAAAGAATAAATTTTCCTTTAGTAGGGAACTTCATGAGCCAACAGTAGAGAATGGGGAATCCAAGTAAGTATAATCATTGCTTGTATTTCATGACTCTCTAAACAAAACAGATCTCTGTTTTCATCTTAGCCTTTATTTTGGATATATGTTTTCTGAGTGTCCTCTTTTTGTTCGCTGCTCACCTACATTATTCCTTTTCTTATTTTAATTCTTGATGAACATCCAGATGCTACATGTGCACAGTATGTTCACCTTAGAAACTGAATATAAGGCATATGGAGAATGGAAGTTTATTTCTTAAACTTATTTTACCAGTCCCAAATATGTCTGTACAGAGCACAGCTGCTAAAATCATTTTTCTCGGGAATTACAAAACATGCTGTTAAATTTTATTCTTGTGTATTTCATTTATAAATATACAGGAATTTTTGATACTATGAAAGTAAGTTTTCTATTTAATAATTGAAGTATTACTCAAAAGGATTTATTATCAAGTATTTTCTATCCTAATCGTCAGAATCTACAATTAAATTTTAAAACATTCAAATGCTAGGAATATTGCTCTGTCCAAAACTGCTGAACAGTAAAATCTAGGAGAATGTAATTTATTTGAATTCACATTAAAGAAATTTTGTAAGGTGAGTTCAGAGTGCACAAAACATGGCATGCTCTGAAAGTTGTCTCGCTGAATAGTTTTCAAGATTTTTATTCTCCATTTCCTTTCCAACAGGAGGATTATACTGACTGTGGTGGCGTTTCTGGATTAAATCCCTCCCTGTGGTCTATCATCGGAATACAGTGTGTACTGCTTTGGCTGGTATCTGGCAGCAGACACTGCCAGTTATGACCTTCTAAAACCAAAATCTGCAAAATTAAACTACAGACCCTGCCAAAACATGAGCCCTCAAATTGCATTAAGATAGGGTCAACTGTCAAATCAGCAGAACATTAGCTGGGCCTTATCAAAAAAACCAAACCCATTGCCACTGAGTCGATTCCAACTCATAGCAACCCAGTAGGACAGAGTAGAAGTGCCCCATAGGGTTTCCAAGGCTGTAAATCTGTACCGGAGCAGACTGCCACATCTTGCTACTGTGGAGCTGCTGGTGAGTTCCAACCACCGACCTTTCGGTTAGCAGCCAAGCGCTTAACCACTGCACCACCAGGGCTCCTTATAGCTGGGCCCATTCCATGGCATAACTCTAAGGCACCCACTGGCTGCATGTCAGGGTGTCAGATCCTTAAACTTGTGTGGATACTGCATCATCTATGTATAACATCAAAGCAAAATTCGATACGTGCTCTACTGGGAAATTTGAAAAGTTGTTGTTGCATTGTTGGTGATTTCATGTAAAAGGGCTTCCTGTGACATCATTTATGAATCATAAGAACTGTCTTGATTGTGACCTGGAATGTTGACTTGCTGCAGTCCTTGTTCTTTTACTACCAATAAGATCCCTAGAAAAAATCCCTAGGGGTGGAAAAGTTATTTTTGCCTTCACATATTCTTCTGTTCAAAAATGATTACAGCTTTGACTAGTTATTATTGGAAAATATAGAGAGAGTGAGAGAGAAAATCAACATTGATCTAAATTGTTGAACTATAAATGGCTAATTTTCTATAAAATTTGCCATGAATAAAAATGCCTTACGAAGAATGGCTTCTCTGCCAAAAAAAAAAAAAAAATGTAACTCTATTGATGACCAATTAAGCTCTGGTGTGGTAAAGAATTGATGGTTTGAAAATAATTAACTAAGAAATTATTAAACTAAAGGTGCTTGATGGTGAAATTTGAATATGCAGCATCATTCTTCATAAATGTAAGCCCTTAATCAATGCTTCAATGTAACGTCTCCTGTGTTCACAGTACAGTTATGTAGTGCTAGCCAGATATTTCAAAATGCTCTAAGAAAAGCTTGTGGGGGGGAGGGGAAAATGTTTTTTCTTGTGATAAAAGAACTTTGGTTACCAAGGGTATTTTGCATGATGCTGCTGCTATTTTAACTTTTCAGTTTGTTTTTCTCTTACTGTAGAGTGTAGTCCATTGAAAAGTTAACCGAGTGACATTATTGTTATGTAAGAATCCGAACCTTGCAGTGTAATGCACTTAAGTCATCTTTAAAAATGTTGTTAAACTACTCTGAATATACTGTGCAATGTGAATGCTGGACAATTGGGTGAGGTAAACGGTGAAATGGAAATTAATGGATTTTATACAGATTCATCCTTTTGCCTGAAAACGTATGTACAGATATTTTAAGTACATAAATCAGATTTGACACATTTATTTTTTGAAAAGTACATATATATGTTCTCAATGAAGATTCATCCTAGGTTTCCTTTTTGTTCTTTGGAATAGTAACACATATAATCCACAAATCCCTGCGGCTGCTGCTTTTGTCCCTCTATTTAAAATTGTCTGGTCACTTGACCAAAATTTCAGTACAGTTTGATGATGGTTTTACAATAATCTGAACAAATAGGAAACCTTGAATCTATACGTATGCACATGAATACTTGATTAGGAATAATAAAAATTTTTTTTATACAGCCTCATTGGTGAAAATGGTTAGTGTAGTAAATCTGATATTTCATTATAGATTAATATGGTAGCAGAATATTATTTATGCTCTTAGAATTTATTTTCCAGAGTAAACAGTATTTGATGAAATAGTAAAAACACTGAATGTGTTAACTAGTAATAGTGAATAATTTTGCTGAAGGCTGGAAGTGTGCAGATATTTTTTATGGTAAAATGGATTTGTTCTTTTTTTGAACATGCCAAATATTGGTGTGTGTATATGCTGGAAATTTTCTTAAATGTAATTTTAAGTCAAAATCTTATTAATGGTATCCAGCATGCTTGAATATGATCCACATATCAAAGATATAACCAATTATTTAGCGTAGTTTAAAAGATATATTTGTTTTGTTTTTAGCTTTACATACATTTGTAATTCCAACCCATCACCCATATACCCTAGGTGCCATTTATGTACATTTCCTTATTTAAAATATTTTTTTTATTTAAAAAAGGGGGAGAGGGAAATGGAATCACTTTGCCAACTATTGTTCTAAGAGTTGACATCAGTTACCATTTCTAATGCATTGTTGTGATTCTGTAGTCTCATTTATAACTGGGATTGACATTTTAGAAAACGCCAAAGTGATTTAAAAAAAAATGGAACTTCTCATTCTAGTACCAATATATCTAAATCATGTTGTTTGTTAATTAAATATATAAAACTTATTGTTAACTTTTGCTAGAATATTTTAAATCATGAAAGCGTTGATGATTTAAATCATGAAGGGGATATCAAAATACACAAGTGTCTTAGTTTGTGTATATGAATGACACACATTAAAACAATCATATTGCTTCCAGCATACAACAAACTACCATAAAATTATGTTTAAAATTTATTAAATATATTTCCATGGCTAATGTCACTGATATAGTATGTTTTTATCAGCGACATTATTGTTGTATTATCTCAGCTAAATTTGGCATCTCTTGGCAGGGTCCTATTTGATTTCTGTTGCCATCAAAATATATTTACATGCACAAGCCTTGCTATGATTCTTTATTTTCTGTTGTAGAATAAAGTTGTATATTATGACAGCCACATACCTGGTTATAAATTGGATAAAAATATGCTCTCTGATCTAAAATTGTCCTCGTTACTGATACCAGTCTTCACACTTTTGGCATACTGTTTTTTAAGACAGTAACACTTATCAAATTCTTCTATTAAATTTAGGGTTTGGGAGTTTGACAAGAACTTTAATTATAGCTTGCTAATTAATAATACTAATAATAATTTTTTTATTAATATTGACTTCCAAAGATGAAACAGTAAAAGAGATCAAGAAAAAACTTTTAAAATTGGCTTCACTTATTTAATTTTTGCTAGACTCAAGCTTAATGTAGTTTTTCACAAAAACAAAATCAGAATAAATCTTGCACTGGTGTTGAGTAACAAGAAGGAACTTTGCATTAATGACTTCTTTATATTTTCTTCATTTGAACAACCAGCATTACTGCCAAACACCAACCGTGGTCCATATTTGTAACAGGTTTTTAACATGACATAGTTAGCAAGTTTGGGTGAAGAGATTTTTAGGTCCTAGGCCTATAAGATTTTAGTATGATCTTTTTTCATGTTTCTAATGCTTAAAGCATTATTGCTTAACTTGGAAAAAACAAAACAGTGTTGCTGCCATTTGTAAGTTTTCCTATAATATTCCTTTTATTAACTTTAAAACTGGCCTTACTGGGTTCAAATAGGCAGTATCCCTTTTAAGTGACCTTTGCAACCCAAGTGTTACTTGCTTATTTGATGCTCTCTTGTATTTTACATCTCATTTAAATATTTGTCGCCACCAAAGCTTAATCTTATGTCTTAATTCAAAACTCTCACACTATTCCATCAATCATGTCAGTTGACGTTAAAATTTCTAGAGGTATAGAGTCTGACTTACTGAAACAAAATGGAATGTTGTAACTTTTTAAAAGTGTAGAGTAGAATGACTATTTCATTTGCCCAAAAATTCAAATAATTTATTATTATCTGGAACTTTTGTTGTTTCCCCATAGCAGAATGTTAATATTGTTAATATTCAGTGTATATATCTGTAAAGAGCAAATCAATAAAACAAAGTATCAAGTATTGGAAAAAATTGCAGAATTTCAAAGAATTATACCGCCCTTTTTTTTTTTTTACCAATAGTTTCACCTACTTATTTCTATTTCAAATAATTATCCTAAAGAAATTTCACTGAGACTAATGGGATACCGTCTTGTATAGATGCCAATTGAGTTTACAATGTGACCTGACAAAGCTGTCTTTTTTGTTGTGTCCTATGATTGTTGGATCATGCTTTTGGGGATATTTTATTGAAATGCTCAGTGTGCATCCATGCAAAAGACCAAGTGGCTTTTGTGAACAATAGATCCTTTCTCCCCTTTATTATGTTCTCTTGACACTTTTGTGGAAATTAACTAGCCTGGTTAAAAAAAAAAATTTTTGTAAAAATTTGTATGATACTGTTATAAAAATATTTATAATCCCAGAAAATGTTGTGTTAATTCTTGTGCAAAAACAGTATATTCAGAATAAAAGTTTATCATTTAAAGTCACTACATGGTTTGGATTATTTGCTTTAAGACCCAGTTGAAACATACAGAGTGCTATGTCCTTGAGTACATTTTAAGAAAGCAAGCCTTCCTGTGGAGAGAATTCTGAACAGAAAACTTTAGACTACAAAAGTGCTTTTACAATTACAAACCCAGCTAACAAATAAATACACTTGCACCTCCTTTACATAAATCTGAATCTTTTCCTGTGTACATCCACCATCAAGGCATTTGGGAAACCTACTGAATCAGACATTAGACTTTTATTGTAAAAGAAAAAACCCTAGGCAAAAATAATGTTCCCATGTTTCTTTTAAGACCTTGGAAAAATGGTTTGAAAGAGGGAAATTAGACTATCTGAATGTGCATATCTTTTCTACATCTAATATTTAAATATTTCTCCAGCTTTATAGCAAGCAGCAGTTGTGGCAATGAGGTGTAGTATATGAAGTTTCAAAACAGCTGTATTAGTTCTTTTTTACCTTTCTACCCCCTCACAGCCTGCCTTCCAATGCTTACTTAATAAAGTAATGAGGCTGGCATTGTGGGAAATCTAGTATAAGCCTACTTTTCTACTTCTTTCTGGGGAATCCCATAAGAGAACAAAAATGTCTACACATGGGTGGAATGGAGCATGTAGGTGCCAGGGATGACTACTGGAAAATCTGACCCCTAGTTTCTGATCAAGGCATTTCAACAGGAAAAATGCTACTTAAAAGTGTAAAGTAGATAACATTTGTTTTTGTAGCATCTGGCTTCATTCTGTACCAATTTATCCCCTCAGTCAATCTTCTTACTCTCCTGAGATCCTCATTTCCTCTATCAATCATCTTGTTCATCCCCTGCCTTTTCCCTGGAGATTTCACTTCATCAATTTTCCTTTCTCAAGACTATTCAGTCTCTCCTCTCCACGGTCTTCTTTCCCTCTGCTTACAAACACACACCTCTATGTAAAACAAACAAAAAGAAAAATCTGTTATCCACTGCTGTTGATCAACTCTATTAAGCCTTATAGTTTTTCACCTAGAATTAAAATTTTCATTTGTGCATCCAGCAGACACATATTGATAGTCTCTTCTTGTTGCTAAATACTCAACTAGACCAGAATCTAGATCTGCAATGCATTTATTGTAATAATAGTTAGTTCTTGTATTTTCTGCTACTAATTTTTTTAAATGTAAAACTGGACTCAAATATCAAGTTATAAATTACAATTATTAGTATGTTAAAGTATACCAAAATACACACTCATCATACAAATTTTTTTTTTACGTTTGAACTAACTGTGTCGATATGTTTTTCAAAATGTTTTATGATAATAATACTTTTTGAGTATCTCAGGACTTCGACATGTCTTTAAGGATTACTTTCAACACTTTCAGTTTCTTTAAAAAAAAGTCTTCTAAAAAATAAGCAAGTTCATCATGAACTTTATATGGTAGAGATGTATGGTTTAAAACAGCTTTCTCCTTACACCTCTGTATGAAGTTTCTATGAAAAACGTGCTCAAGATAAAAACCAAATTGAACAGATGCTAAGATTTAGAACCAATGCAGTTAAAAGTGCTCACGTTTCACGTGAAACATTCTAGAGAAGTTAAGTCTTGTCCGAGGCCACTAGCTCCTTTTGTCAAAACTGACCTCTGAGCCTGAATGGGCTGTCTCAGTAATTTCTGCACTGCAGTGGTTCCGGACACCAGCTCTCCAACACAGCAGGAGCAGACTGATAAAAGGACAATGCGTAATATACGTAGGTTGAAGGTGTCTATTTCCTGTATTAGGAAAGGCTGCTCTTTTCTAGATATCTGCTCTTCTCTAATGGTTTAGTCTATTAAAAAATGATCTTTATTTTGTGAAATTAAGGGATAATTGATGATAACTGTAGCAAATGTTATTCTTTAGCAGCATTTAGATGTTTATTACAGGAAAATAAAGAATTGGCAAACTTATGTCAGTTTTCATTACCTGTGCACTCCTTCCCCCTTTTTATCTTAAAATTATACCAACCTGTAAAATTTCTACATCCAGTAGCTGCTGCCCTCACCCTTATTGTGAAGGCAGCATAGCTCAGGGGTAACTCTGGAACCCAGTGCTTAGATCTGGCTGCTGACTTAACTACTTATTAGCTTTGTGACCATGGACAAGTTATATAATGTCTCCAGGCCTCAGTTACCTCGTCTGTAAAATAACCACAGTAACCACCTTGTAGGGTTGCCATGAGGATTAACTGATATAATTAATATAAAGCACTCAGCATAGGGCTCAACACTGAGTGAGTAAGCATTCAACAAAGATCTAGGTGGCATCAAGTTGATTCTAAGTAATAGCGGCTCCATGAACGAAACACTGCCCGGTCCTGCCCTAACTGCACAATTGTTTGCTATGCTTGAGCTCATTGTTGCAGCCACTGTGTCAATCCATCTCATTGACGGTCTTCCTCTCTTTTTGCGGGCCCTCTACTTTACCAAGCATGATATCCTTTTCCAGGGACTGGTGCCTCCTGATAACATGCCCAAAGTAAGTGAGATGATCTTTTGCCATCCTTGCTTCTAAGGAACATTCTGGCTGTACTTCTTCCAGGAAAGATTTGTTCATTCTTTTGGCAGTCCATGGTATAGTCAATGTTCTTCACCAACACCATAATTCAAAGATGTCATTTGAACCACAAACAACAAAAGGACGTTCAGTATGGCTTGAGGGGTGTCCTGAGTGATCTGAGAGGAAATGGAAAATGAGGCTGGAGAGACCAAATGGGTCAGAGCCTGGAGTACTCTATAGATCACATGAGGAGTTTAAGCATTCAGAAAACTGAAAACTTTTAGGAGCCCTGGTGGCACAGTGGTTAAGAGCTACAGCTGCTAACCAAAAGGTCAGCAGTTCAAATCCACCAGCTGCTCCTTGGAAACTCTATGGGGCAGTTATATTCTGTCCTATTGGGTTGCAATAAGCCGGAATCAACTGGACACCAATGAGTTTTTGGTTTGAATATTTTTAGGCACAGAAGCGTATAATCAGATTTGCATTTCAGGAAGAAATGTAAATTATTGGAGGAAGAACACCTACAGGAAAGCAGACCAATTAAAGAGGCTATTGTCAAGATGAGACACTTGTGACTAGCAGAAGGAAGGTACATAGAAAGAAGTGGACTGATTTTATAAATATTTAGAAAGGAGAAAGGAAAGAACTTCATGAATCACTGGTTGTTGAATTGAAGAAAAGAATTTACAATTACTCTTAGGGTCCTGAAGCTTAACATTGCGGCTAATAGTCCCATTCTCCAAGATAGGGAACACTGAAGGGTGCCCTGTTGGAGGGTAAGGTGGGACAGGCAATTCTGAAAAAGAAAGTGAGAGAGCACCCTTTTGAAATATTGTGAATGAGACTCTGTACATTGCTGAGTATACAAAGGAGATAAGATCCTTGTTGCCCAAGAGTATACATACACTGGGAAAATTATTTTCAACACTCACTACACATTAGACATCCTTTATTGAAGGTTTTATTTGTTTTCAGCTGCTTACCAAAAAGCTGGCGTTTGAATTCTGGAAGAAAGGTCTGATCCACTACAGAAAAGTCAGCCATTGAAAACCCTATGGAGCATGGCTCTACTGTGACACACATGGGATCGCCATGAGTTGGAAACTACAGTCCCTTTGCACCACCCAGGGACTACCAAAAAAAAAAAAAAAAAAACCCATTGCCATAGAGCCAATTCCGACTCATAGCAACCCTGTTGGACAGAGTAGAACTGCCCCATAGAGTTTCCAAGGAGCACCTGGTGGATTGGAACTGCAGACCTTTTGGTTAGTAGCCATAACACTTAACCACTATGCAGCTGGGGTTTCCCCAGGGACTACAGTTGCTGCCAAATATTTTGTAAACATTTTAACATTTTCATCTCTACTTATGGTTAAGATGTCACACCTTCCAGAGGGTTTCTTCCACTTCTCTTTATAAACTAGCATTAATCTCACCTAGGAACATGCCATGTCAGACAGGGAAACCTAATAGGTTTGAGTTTGAGACTATCTCATCCATAGCTCAAATCTACTCCTAAATTGTCTTTTTTTTTTTTCTTTTTAATTACCTGGAACCCTGTAGTTTGGATAATACATAGAAGGAGATTCAATCAAAGAGATTGATTGGATCAGAATTAGGAATCAGAATCTGGGATTAGCAAAAATGAGCCAGGTCAAAATCCATATTTTCAACATAGGAAATGCACTGTATCTTTTTTTAGGTGAAGCTTAGGGATTTTCCTCCTGTCAATTTGGGTCCTACTTTAGTCCTTGTTGCATGTACAGGTTTTCCCTACTATCCAAAAGTAGAGAGCATTCCTATGAAACTTTTCCTAAACCAAAATGGCATAAAGCAAAGAAACAATTTTCATTAATTTATATGGGAAAATTTTTTGAGCATTCCCAGATCCCAAAAATAACCTACCGAATTATACCAAATAACATATAAAACCTCAAATAACACTAACGTGTAGTAAATGCAGGAATGGTGTGACAAATGCACAGCCTTTATAAAGTAGAAATAATGCACGCAGAGTGTAATTTCACTTACTACAATCGGGAAGACAGTGAGCACATTGGAAGGCTGAGAGGTGATGGTGGTAAGGATGGTAGCCCAGCAGGCAATGGCACATGGGGCTGGGTCGAAGGGCCTGGGTTGGAATCCCACAGAAAAGCAGGATTTACATTAACTGTGTGTGCCAAGGGATGAGTCCTACAGTTAGAGAAATGCATGGGGGACAAGTCAAGTATGGGATCTCGCAATGCATACTGCATTTATATGTCACTAGGCATTCGATGGGATATGGCTGGGTCTTCAATAAGGGCGGAGAAATTTGAAAGGAGCCTGATCAAACCTGTATATAAAATGGGCAGCGAAAGTGTTGATGTAGACATTTTACCAAGCCTCTTGCTTGCCTGCTTAGGAGGAGTGCGAACGGGTGTGGCTCTCCCGCTGAACACTCTTTTTGCTTTCCACCTTTTTTCATAAACGTGTAAACCCTCTTTGGGTTTTTTTTTTTTTTTTCTGTTAGCAAAAACAGATACTAATGTACTTCTTTCCTAAAAGCAAAGTGGTGTAAAGGGAGCTTTCGAAGAGTGGGGGAAACCTGTATCTGATCCTCTAAAATTCATTGTCCCCCAGCATAGCTTGGTATGTCGACCTACAGCCTCAGCTACAGGGTTCCTTTGCCCCTTTCCACTGTGAAGCCTCAGCAGGTATGCTGGTTCCATGATCTTAGCCACCTGTTGGAGCCCACTCAGAAATTTCCTGATCTCCATGCTGGTGACAGAGAAGGATCTGTCTTTCCCCTACAACTATGCTTTTTTTTGCATATGTGACACATACTAACCCAGTACTGCATACTAAAGGATGTGTAAATAAATAGTGGAAGTGTAGTGCGAATATGCTAATTTGGTCTGAGATGGAAAAAATTACTCTATCACAGTTACTGGAGAAAATGGGAGAAAAACAATGAGTTTTTTTTTTTTATGTATACAAAAAAGAACTCTAAAATGAAATTAGAGTAATCTATCCTTTAAGTGAAACCCTAGTGGTGTAGTGGTTTAAGTGCTACAGCTGCTAACCAAAAGGTCGGCAGTTCGAATTCACTAGCTGCTCCTTGGAAACTCTACAGGGTAGTCCTACTCTGTCCTATAGGGTCGCTATGAGTCGGAATTGACTGACGGCAGTGGGTTTGTTTTTTTTTTTTATCCTTTAAGTAATTTTGTTGAAAAGAAACTTATTTCAGACTCACACTTTTTCAGTCTTCTCTACCCATTGCTCAGCTATATGTGGTGGGTAAAATTTTACTCTCCACTACTTAGACAACTGTCACAATCACTGAATTGATGAGAATAGGAATTTAATCCTTAAGGTCACCTGATGTGAGAGAATATGATTTAAGGCTCTGTTTTCAGTTTTAAAATCTAAGAATAGCTCTGGGATTCCCATCTGTCTTAGATATCTAGTGTTGCTATAACAGAAGTACACAAGTGGGTGGCTTTAACAAAGAGAAATGTATTCTCTCATAGTCTAGGAGGCTCTAGCAGTCTGGATTTAGGGCACCAGCTCCAGGGGAAGGCTTTCTCTGTCACCTCTGGGGGAAGGTTTGTCGTCAATCCTCCCCTGAGCCTAGGAGTTTCTAAGTGCAGGACCCTGGGTCCAAAGGATGCACTCTGCTCCCTCCTGACTCATCTTGCTTGGTGGTAATGAGATCCCTATGTCTCTACTTGCTTCTTTCTTCTTTTACCTATTGTAAGGATAAAAGGTTATGCAGGCCGCACCCCAGGAAACTCCCCTTGTATCAGATTAGGGCTATGACTTGAGTAAGGGTGTTGCATCCTATCCTACTCCTTTTTAACATAACCTAATCTAGCCTTATTAACCACAGGCAGAGATTAGGATTTACAACACATAAGAAAATTATATCAGATCACAAAATGGAGGACAACTACATAATACTGGGAATCCTGGCCTAGCCAAGTTTGCACATATTTGGGGGCACATTATTCAATCCATGACAACATCTAATGTCATTTTAGTGTGGTTTCCTGTGGATAAGACATTATTAAATTTTTTTTTTTTTCATTTTAGCCCAACTGTACAATCGATAATACAGCTTTAAATACCACATTTGCTAATATATGTTGTAGGTCAAATAGATGAAACCTTTTTAAGTTTTTCAGTGATCAAAGTATTATACTATAAAATGTGCCTGATTATAAAATATGATCATTTTAAATGATTTCTAACTTCTGTATGTGAGCCTTTCTTCCAGTGAACTAATTATTCTTAAATTAGAATTATCAACCACTACTAAAATTTGTTTAAAAAAAAAAAGGCTCTTGCTTGTTCCCTGATGGTTTAAAAGAAATAATTTAAAAAAAAGAAAACTATGACTTCTTATTAAAAAAATAGGTAAGTAATGCTTGCAGTCACATTTCTGCTATTTTATTTCAAAATTTTGTCAGTCTTGGAATGTGAAAAATAATTTGTATTTTGTAATTCATTTTAAATCACAATGTGGGAACCTAGATGAAAGAAGAAGTTTTATCTTTGAAGAGAATAAAGACATCATAATTTTTCATCATCTGATCATGCCTTCTCATAGCACCTAAGCCTGAAAACATGTGGAATGAAATGTGATAAAGAGCATATATACGTTGCATATTACATTACCAGTGTCTAGCTTCAATAAAAACTTCATCCAGCTTCTGTACCATGTGGCATATGAGTTAGACTCACTTTAATTGAGTCCAGCTGTAGTCACTATGTGGGATAATGAATCATGATCTTTTCAGCATTGTCTAAAGTGAGATATGTGTATAAAGGGAGAAAATGTGTAAAAAAATAAATAATCACCAATCTATATTTATTGAGTGTACTAGGCCCAAATGGGAAAAGAAAGAATCTAGAACACAGTGAACTAAGTTAAAGGGATTCAGGCATAATGCAAAGAACAGATGTTTACAAATCAGTACACCTGGTTTCTGGCCCTGGCTTTTTTACTGACTATCCATGCAAGTGACTAAAGCATGAATTATGCTTGCTCCTTACAACTCAGGTAAGGTAAAGAGAGAAGGACCAATTTGCCAGATTTGAATAGACTGATAATTGGGCCTGGATAACAATGGAGCATCTACCAGGTGGACAATACGGAAAACCACGGCCAAAGGATATTAATTTTTTTTTTCTTTTTTTGGCTAATTTGGGCCATAGTCACACATAGGTATCCACGTGGTGGTAGAATGTCAGCTTGAAAGGTAGAGAAAAGGGGTAGATGATATTTTAGAGTCAAGAAAGCTCAGTGGTTCTCATGCTGACTACACAGCTGTGGAGCCCTTTGCCAGACTGATTAAATCAGACACCTTGGGTTGAAACCCGGGTATGTGTGTTTTGTTATAGCTCTTCATATAATTATAATATGTAGTTAAGGTTGGGAACTAGTGGTTTCAGTGGTCACTTGAATGTTTTGTCCTTGAGGTGGAAGGTCACAAGACATTGGACTGGGGCTCAGATGCAGCACTTTGCTCCCAGGAAAAGGGACCTGTAAGAACCAAACTCTGATACCGGAAATGAGGGGCCTAGGGTGGAGAGAGTTATCGTTCCAGAATTAATATAAATACCTAGTGGAACCAAGTGGGCAGTAAATCCCAAATCTAACTGACAGCACATTTGAGAAGATGACCATACTTAGCCCTTGGTAAATAGGTTAACATGATGGCTGGAGCAGCTTATGTAACCTCAGTGGACATCAGAAACTAATTAGGGGAAAGACAGCATACCAAAACATAATAGGTAAGACAAGGGGGAAAGCGAAAGGCTAATGCTACTTCTGCCTTGGTTACTTCTTCAGTAATATAAGGTTGACAAATCAGTTCTTGAAATACTCGGTCCCCACATCCGAGTCATCTGCCCCACTTCAGAATCTTCTCAGAAGCCATACGCTTCAGAGTTACACCTACATTCATTCTGTTCATTAGTACTTCAAAGTATTCTAAAATATACCACTTTCATAGTAATTTCCACAAAGGCCTTTTGAATGGCACTATATAATATAGCTAGTTCAACAAGAAAAGAAAAAAAAGATATGAGTTACAAAAATTGGAAAGAAGGAGGTAAAATTATCATTATTTATTGAAGATACGGTACCAGCTAAACCCTGGAGAATATTACAAACAATAAACACATAGAAAAGTCGAGGGTGAAAAATTAATATTCAATATTAAGAGGCTCCATATATACAAACAATACATTTGGCAATAGGAACAAAAAGATTAAATGGCTAGGACAAAACTTAATAAGATATGTGCAAAATTAATCAGATCTATTTTAAATACCAGGGAACACAAATAAATGAATAAATGGAAAGGTATTCTTTGCGCTTGGTTAGAAAGTCTAAAATAAAGATGTCAGTTATCACTAAACTAATTTTAAAAGTTATTAACACCAAAGAAACAAAATAGAAATTCATTTTTTAAGCTAAACATGTAAACTTTATGTAAAAATATTGCTTTTTTCGTAAGGCAGGAAGTGAAAATAATTTCAGCAATAATATTTTGATTTTATAGAAGAGAACACCTGAAGGAAAAAGGGGTACTATGAAAAAATATGGGATTGTTATCTCGGTAGAAATTATTTCCTGACTGAAATATTGACCAGAAGTGATACAATGATAGGCACAGTCTTGGCTATGCTGTTTGACTCTTGACTTGTCCACCTCCATTTAAGAAATCCACATATAAAAGCTGGTCTCATAAACTTAACTTGAAATAAAGAGCTTTTATATTGCTCATCCCCATGTGAAAGCTGGACAATGAATAAGGAAGACCGAAGAAGAATTGACGCCTTTGAATTGTGGTGTTGGCGAAGAATATTGAGTATACCACGGACTGCCAAAAGAACGAACAAATCTGTCTTAGAAGAAGTACAACCAGGATGCTCCTTAGAAGCAAGGATGGCGAGACTGCGTTTTACATACTTTGGACATGTTGTCAGGAGGGATCAGACCCCTGGAGAAGAACATCATGCTTGGCAGAGTACAGGGTCAGTGGAAAAGAGGAAGACCCTCAACGAGGTGGATTGACACAGTGGCTGTAATAATGAGCTCAAGCATAACAACGGCTGTAAGGATGGCGCAGGACCGGGCAGTGTTTCCTTCTGTTGTGCATAGGGTCACAAAGAGTGGGAACTGACTCGAGGGCACCTAACAATGACAACAATATTGCTCACCAAGAAGCCCTAGTGGTACAGTAGTTATGCGCTGGGATGCTAGCACCTCCCAGATGTGGCAATCTGCTGCTGTAAAAATTACTGCCTTGGATGCCCTATGGGGCCGTTCTACTCTGTCCTATACGGTCACTATAAGTCACATCAACTCAAAGACAATGGGTTACAAAGCATCTGATCTGGCCCACACTTTCCATTTTTGAGTCTTTGAAAGGACTCACTTCCACTGTCCCAAGCCAACCCCTACCTTGGTTCATTCCTTCCATCCATCAGTCTTTCGAAGAATGCGTTTCTTTCTTCAGCTTCCAAAACAAACGCTATTAGACCCCGGTCTACTTCAATGCAACTGAAACTGTTAAGCATTTTTATATTTGCTGCTGCACAGATATAACTACCTTTACATATGGATTCTCAATAAAACTTGAAGACATTATTTTTTATTTATTGTACCTTAATAAAATAATTGATTTAATATATTTTCTTGGAAAATAATCTCATTTCATAGTTTTAAAAATTAGTAGTGTGTGCATGCTGTGTAGATTTAGTCCATAATTTGAGATCCATTATTAATTTATTCAAACACTAAGTAGTTTTAAAAAATAACAACCCCCTGCCTTCAAGCCGATTTCAACTCTTAGCAACGTATAGGACAGAGTAGAACTGCCCCTAGGGTTTCCAAGGTTGTAATCTTTACGGAAATAGACTGCCACATCTTTCTCCCACTGAGCAGTTGGTGAGTTCAAACTGCTGACCTTTCGGTTAGCAGCCGAGCACTTTAGCCACTGTGCCACCAGAGCTCAATGAGTAGTTTACAAAGTCATAATTCATTGGAATTATTTTAGATGTATGGTGTATTCATGAACACTGGGGGAAAAAAACACTTAGAAAAGCAATATTTTAAACCAGAAAATGAAAACATATTTTTTTTCTTTTGCTGAAAACATATATCTAGTTGACATTTTTTTTTCTGATGTTCATCCATATGGTTGAATCATAAGTAAACCTTTTGAGACTGTTTGATGAGGAACTGCATTTTAGTTTAAATTTTTGTTTTTCTGTGAGTACAAATTGGATTTATCTTAACAGAGGGGTGAAGCAAAGCTTATTCTTCACAAGGAAGTTGTTATATTTTTTAATTTATCTATATCATTATTGATAGTTATAGCAAAGAAAATACATTAAACATTTCTCTCCTCCCAGTAAACTGCCATTAAATAGTGTTGATTTAGAAAGTATAGATTCTTGTTCACCTGAAGCATAGAATTTGGCTTCAGGCCAGGGAAACAATTTGAAAAATTACTCCTACAAAGTTTAAACTGACAAAGCAACTGTATTGTATGTATTCCTTTTTTATTTTAAATGACGTCGTTCATTTTATACCCTTTGAGCAAAACGGTTAATTTATCACTACAGTTCATTTTAGGACTTATTTCAGGGGGAAAAAAAAAAACAAACGTATTTTTTCATGAAAAGATTGAAGTGGCATTCAAGTCATATGAAAACTTTATCTTTTTTTGTTTGTTTATTTTAATACACTCTGGAATATTTTCACCACAATGAACAACCATTTGCCTGGCGATTGAATAATTATTATTGTAATTTTTTAACTGCAAATTTATTTTATGTCCAGCTTCAGAAACGCAAAGGGGAATGAGAGGTATCTCATTCAAGGGACAGAAGAAGGAAAATGAAAGGGTAATCTATTAGGCTAAGGGTGTTGATGAGATTAAGCAAAGTAGATATAAGACAGCAAATCACTGACCTTAATGACTGGGAATGCAATGGAGTGTCAAGGACAGAAACCACCCTTGATGAATTAAGCAGGAATTGAGATAAGAGGCATTAAAAGCATGTTGTACTGCTAGTTGAGCCAATGCATTTACCAGTGAGTGGGGGTAGAATGATAAATCTAGAAGGGGACAGCGAAATAGGATTCAGTTTTTGGTTTTTGAAACAAATACATGTGACCCTCTTGATGAATTTTCATCTGAAATAGAACTGACGTATTTGCTGGATTAAAATGGCCTGAAAAGAGAAAAATTAAATGAGGAAATCATCGTCACCAATACATGAATGAAACTGACGTTCATCACCTAGTTTCCTATCTTTTATAACGTTACCTTCTTCCCCAATCTTAACAGTTTTATAATGATGAAAGTATATTTCTGAATTATCTGTTGTAACCAAACATTTGCCCCTTCTTTTGACCAGATTTTCTTAGAGTTACAGACCTATTCTTGATACGTCCTGTAGCCTTTCCAAAAAAAACCCCACTAACTCAATTAAAAGATTGCACTTAATTAGAATGGAAATTAGCATACTAAACAGAAAATTAATCTATTATCAATCAACTCGGTTCAGACATATAATAGTCCGGAAAACCAAGAGATTTACTTTCCTTTCGGGAGTATCTACCATGCAACACAAAGCCTTAATATGTGGGAAATGGCAGTTTGATCCCAAGTGCTACTCTAGGATAATTTGATGGTATTTCAAAATCTACTTTATGCAGGGGATAGGATTAAATGCAGTAGTCAGATCTTAAAGAATAATTTGACCACAAGTTGGTACATGGATCTCCACTGTTTAAAAAAAAAGCTGTTAAAAGAGTAATAACAATCCTGTAAAATGCTGATTTCCCCATTCTAATACTATTAAGAACAAAGAAACGTTACAAGATAAACTAGAAATAGAATTGTTATGGATTGAGTTGTGTCCTATGAAAAGACATGCCCAAGTTCTAACCCCTGCAGCTGTGAATGTGACCTTGCTTGAAAATAAGGGCTTCCTTCAAAAAATGTTATCAGATAAGTTAATGAGGCCATGCCAGAGTAGGGTGGGTCCTGATCCCATCCGAGTGGTGTCTTATAAGAGAACAGAGGGAGGAGAGGTCATGCATGAGGAAGATAGATGCCGTGTGTTGATGCATCTGAAAGCTCGAACTACCAAAACCTGGAAGAGAAAAGGAAGGACCTTTCCCTACAGTGGACAGAGAAAGCATGGCCCTGATGATGCCCTGATTTTGAACTCTTAACCTCCAGAACTTGAGACAATAAATTTCTGCTTTTTAAAGCTAACCACTCTTAGAAAACTAAGGCAAGGATGTGTAATTATTTCTTAATGCTTCCAGAAGCACTTCAGGGCATGATAAACATTACATAACAAACAGAATCATTTTCGGAATCATGTTTAAATTAATTGGAAATTTTATAGCAAGTTTAAAAACAGAGAAAATAAAACCTGTTGTTGTCGAGTCAATTCCAACTCATAACAACAGAGTAGAACTGCCCTATAAGCCTTCCAAGTAACAGCTGGTTAGCAGCTGTAGCTCTTAACCACTGTGCTACCAGGGCCAGCAAGTTTAAAGGAGATATTATATATTTACATCATAAACCAAGGAATAAAATACCCGAGGCAAGAAAGCTGTGCCAAAAACTTTTAAACAACAAAAAGGATAATACAACACTATCAAATGGATTTTTTCCAATAAACGCAAGGCTTGTTCAACATTGGAAAATCAATAAATGAAGCTCACCATATTGACATACTAAAGAATAAAAAATATTTGATCACCCAATAGATGCAGAAAAAGTATTTGACAAAATACAACACCCATTCATGATAAAAACTCTCAGCAAACTGGGAAGAGAAGGTAACTTCCTTAATTTAATATGGGGTATTTAAGAAAAACCTACAGCTAACATACTTAATGCTGAAAGACCTAATGTTTCTCTTGTAAGACCTGGAACAATTCAAGTATGTCCTCTCTCACCATTCCTATTCAATATCACATTGGAAGTCCTAACCAGTGCAATAAGGCAAGAAAAAAATATATAAATCATACATTTGGAAATAAAACTGTCTTTATTCAGATAACTTCATTTTCTATGTAGAAAATCCCAATAAATATGTGAAAACAAAACGAAAAAACAACAATATACTAGTAGAACTAGTAAGTGAAGGTCACTGGATACAAGGTTAATTTACAAAAGACAATTGCATTCTGATATACCAGGAATTAACAAATGGAATATAAAATTAAGAAAAAAAATTCCAAAAACACAACATAAAAATAAAATACTTAGAAAAAAACAAAAAAAAGTATATGTATGCAAAAAACTAAAATCATTGATTGAAGAAATCATGAACAGATAGGTGATTGCGTGGATTGGAAGCCTCAAATTTTTTAAGATGTCTAGTCTTCCCAATTTGATCTATAGAATCAGTACAATTACCATTACAATTAAAATCCCATCAAACATTTTGTACATATTTACAAACTGATACCAAATTTTATATGGAAAAGCAAAGGAATAGACAAAATAATTCTGAAAAGAAAGATGCTAAACATTATTTGTCATTAGGAAAATGCAAATTAAAACAAGGCAAGAATCTTCTCTCTGCCACTTTTATTTCACGTGCTGGATGTTCTAGCTAGTAGAATCAGGCAATTAGAAGAAATTAATGTATCCAAGTAGGTAGGGAAGAAGTAAAACTATACTTATTCACTGATCAAATTTTTTAATCATTTCAAAGAAGCTAAAATGTTGATAGTAGAGTAAAATTTTATATTCCAGGTATTAAATAATACACACTGCAGGAATCAAATCAATTAACCGACCTAAGGAATTATTCCAACATGCTGATATAAAAAAGAGTAAATGGACAAATAGGTTAAAATTAAGACAGAGAGAAAAGAACCAAATGTTTTCAAAATAGAAATTCTTGATAAAGAAATCAAAATATCTCAAAAGTTATAACAAATGCACTAATAAAATCAAATGCATAAATAGCTTAGAGTATATATATAAAATATATATATATATATATATAAATACTGATGAAGAAAACTAAAGGCTTACCCTGTAACATAATTGTGTGAAAACTTAGAAAAAACATTTCAAATAAATAAATAAAACAAAATTGTAAAGGAGGAAAAATGTCATTTAAAAATGGACAAAAATTAGACTGGAACTCAAGATGGTGATTTAGAACATGAATTCATAGAACCACAGGATTTGTGAAGTAAAATATTAATAAAATAAAAATTTTATCTGCAGCCAGATAATCACTTAAGTTTGAAAACTACAGTAAGGTCTTCTCAGACATGAAAATGGAGCCCTGGTGGTGCAGTGGTTGAACTCGACTGCTAAGCAAAAGATTAGCAGTTCAAATCCACCAGCTGCTCTTTGGAAACCCTATGGGGCAGTTCCACTGTGTCCTATAGGGTTGCTATGAGACGGGATGGACTCAACGGCAACAGGTTTTAGACATGAAAATGGCTCAGACGTGTTTAACTCATTTATATTTTCAGTATATAAAATTAAATATTTAAGGTCTGGAAAATAAAAAGGACTAGCAGTTGGGTCTTCAAACATTTAAACAGAGTTCTTTGAGTAATTTTGCAAATTGGTAACAAAGCGGGGCTAATTACCAAAAATAATTCTTCAAAGACAATACAGTTACTTAAAGGTATACTATTGAACAGTAAGCAGGGTCTAAAAGTCAAGAATAAATTCAGCAGAGGAGAAATCTATGCAACTGCAATTTTCAGGGGACGTAAAACAGTGTTAAATTTTTTTACACTATGGAAATTAGAACTTTGTTTTCGAGCATAAAAAAAGAAATGTTAAAGAGAAAATGTAGAGTACTTGCATGTAGGAAGCACATATTGCAAATCATTGAAAAAGATAAACACGAATCAAATGTAAAACACATAAAAGTGACTCAAATTTTGGAGTCATGAACCATTTTGAGAATCTCCAGAAATCTATGAGCCTCTTTCACCTCTGTCTCTTCCAATACACAGAAACACTTGTATTCAAAAGTTTACCTAAAATTAATTTTATTGCATTAGATTTTTATTTCTTTTACATAAAGAACATTCTTAAGTTATCTTTTTTTAAAAAATTAGACCTCTCTCATTAATTATGTTGTGGCAAAATTGTTGGCCATTTCTCTTAAAAACTAAAATAAGTTCAACGCTCAAATTCAAGTTTAATTCTGCTCTAAGTAACTTTCTATAAGAAGACTTCTGTAGTGGAGATGAATAATAGTTTGAATCAATGAATGACCTTTCACAGGAAAATATGCATGGCATTATTGACAAGCAATTAATTTGGACTGCTTTCTATTTGACAGCAGGCTGCAGAAAATCCAGACCCACAAAGGTATGCATTAGGAAACAGGAACAGAGTGGATTCTTATAGCCACTTTTCCAGATAAGGGTGGCTTATGTCGAGAAAACCCAGAATTCTTTAAGACATTTCTTTGAAATTATGTCAAATCTTTTGTCCTCAAGGCTGACTTCATCTTTGGCAAGATATACCTTACTGATATTGTCTATGTTAGTAAGAAAAGAATAACACACCCATGTTTTAATTCTAAGACTGTCTGAGCAGAAGTAATCTTCAAAAGAGGGCTGCAGGGTTCCCAGGTGCCTTCAGATTCCTGCTTGTAGTGAAACTGATGAGCCTTTCTGTCTACTCCATTCTGCAGAATATTTTCAGCACTGAGAAGTTCATATGTTGTCTATCTTCCATCTTCTCTTCCAGAATGGCAGTTGATGTAAATCAACTTCTAAATTTTTCAGGAGACTCCATAATATTGCCTATATGGTCGAGTCAAAAATAAAACTATAGATACTAATTAACAACAAAAAAATAGAAAAGAAAATAAATGGACTCCAAATAATTTAATGGGTACCATAATTCAAATGCACCAATTCTTCTCCAGGCAGTGCTAACCTTTTGTAACTCAGCAGACGTTGGTGGGACCTCCTCTGATAAAAGACATTGCCCCACGTTTAAACTCCAGTCTCAGCTTTACTTCCTCTAATAAGTGTGTTGTATTGGGTAAATTGCTACAAAAGATCCCTTAAAAAAGTCACATTCAGGACAAAGGTGCGCCTGACCCAAGCCATGATATGTTCATTTTTCATTCACCTCATAAGCATGTGAAAGTTGGACAAAGAATAAGGAAGATCGAAGAAGAATCGATGCCTTTGAATTATGGTGTTGGTGAAGAATATTGACTATACCATGAAATGCCAGAAGAATGAACAAATCAGTCTTGGAAGAAGTACATCCAGAATGCTCCTTAGAAGTGAGAATGGCGTGACTCCATCTCACCTACTTTGGACATGTTATCAGGACGGACCAGTTCCTGGAGAAGGACACCATACTTGGTAAAGTAGAGGGCCAGCTAAAAAGAGAAAGACTCTCAATGAGGTGGACTGACAAGAGTAGTTGCAATGATGGCTCAAATATGGCGCAGGACCAGGCATTGTTTCATTCTGTTGTACAGGGGGCCGCTAAGAGTCAGAACTTAACGGCACTTAACAAGTATGTGGCAAATTTAATGTGCTCACTGCTCTAGGCTGCATTCCATTTATAATAGGGGAGTATTACCATGCCGGGGCAGAGAGTACACAAAAGAGGTATTTTGGAGGTGCCAAAAGATTTAGGCTTTTCCTGTTTTTCTTCTTTTCCCACACAATTCAATTTGACATCCAGTCCTGTGCCTTTGGCCACATGAACTTTAGCTTGTGGCAGAGAATTGGCCCTTAATTGTGTCTGCAGGACTTAATATTTTTGGATTCAGTTGTTTTAGAACCTTGTATTTTTTTTTTTTGTATGTGAAAAGAAAGGCATTGTTTCTTTCCCCACAAAGTTCTCTTTCTGCTTTCATACAGACTGATCTTGAAATCTCCTAATTTCTTAAGACCTTACTGAAGGTCACAAGAAATAACTAAAATACTATGCTATTTTCTACAAAAAGGAGCCCTGATGGCCCAGTGGTTTAGTGCCCAGTTACTAACCCACCAGCCGCTTAGCAGGAAAGCCTGGTGACCTGCTCCCATAAAGATTACAGGGAAGTTCTATTCTGTCCTATAGGGTCGCTATGAGTTGGAATCAACTCAGTGGCACACAGAAACATATCCCTCCTTAATAGACTTTGTTCTGAATTTCAAATTATATCATGGAACATTTTAACTAGCTGCTTCAATAATAACCAAAGACCAAACCCACTACCATCCAGTGGATTCTGACTCATAGAGACTGTATGGGACAGAGTAGAACTGCCCCATAGGGTTTCCAAGGCTATAAATCTTTACAGAAGCAGACTGCCACATCTGTCTCCCGAGGAGTGGCTGCTGAGTTTGAATCGTGGAATTTTTAACTAACTTGCTAGTCTTGCTTAAGAATCATCACTAAGAAAATCTTCTGCATTTATTTTTTTCTCTCAAAAGTAATCATTTTTTTTTTTTTCTTAAAACTCATTACCTACTTCATAAACATAAAATCAACATGGAGGCTTACTCAAAAGAGTTTCCATCTTCTACGAATTCATAGTGGGAAGTGGTAGAGGGAAAGAGAAGAGGTCGGGGTAAGAGGATGAAATTCGAGTTGGATCTTTATTCTTGAATCTGCTTTTGTAATTTCTTTTTACTTGTTGTTAGTTGCCACTGAGTCAGCTCCGACTGATGGTAATCTTAGGTATAAGGTTGCCCCATCCTTTACCATCTTTATGATCATCGGTATGTTTGAGCCCATTGTTGTGGCTATTGCGTTATTGAGGGCTTCCCTCATTTTCACTGGCCCTCTACTTTCCCAAACATGATATTCTTTTTTTGGCGATGGGTCTCTTCTAATAACACATCCAAAGTAAGCGAGCTGAAGTTTTGCCACCCTCGCTTCTAAGGAACATTGTGGTTGTATTTCTTCTAAGACAGATTTGTTAATTCTTTTGGCACTCCATGGTGTTGCAGGGGGGAAAAAAATCACAAAATTTAGTAAAGCAAAAAGAAAGTTTTATTCCTCATATATTAAAAAAGACAAAAATGGGAAGCGAACAAGCATGACGCCAGAGCTAATGTCTGCCTGAATCCAAGGAAATATTACAGAGTAAGCAAGAATGAGGAAAAGGGCAAGCATGCTGCCACAGCCATGTCTGCCTGAGTCCAGAGAATATTACACAAGAAACAAGAATGGAGAAACAGAAAAGCATGCTGCCTGCCACAGCCATGTCTGCCAAAGTCCAAGCAATGTTACACAATAAACGAGAATGGAAAAACGGACAAGCATGCTGTCACAGACATGTCTGTCCAAATCTAGAGAATATTGCAGAATAAACCAGAATGGGAAAACTGACAAGCATGCTGCCACAGCCACATCTGCCCCAGTCCGAGGAATGTTACAGAATAAGCAAGAGTGGAAAAAAGGACAAACATACTGCCATAGCCGTGTCTGCCCGAGTCCAGAGAATATCACAGAGTCATCAGTATATATTAACACTATGAATTGTGCAAAACCATTAAAATCTTCCCCTTTTCACAGGTTGGTTAGAAACCGTGATCTTACATTTTGAGCTGTCCCTCTCAACAATCATTGGTACAGGTTTCAGTAATGACAGTCAGGAGTGTTTTCATTGTTCCAACAAATTTCTTTCGCTAAATGCTAATAGAAAAAGATAAGAGAGGAAAGTCTTTTGTGTTCTTGCTTATGTGAAAGGTTCCCTGAAAGATATTTTCCAAGATTATTCTACCTATTGTCTTTATCTCAGGGCCCACTTATGTGTCCTTGTGAGTACATGTGAATTCTTGTGAGCCCAACTCCAGCTGGGTCACATTCTTCACCAACACCACAGTTTGAGCACATCAATTCTTCTTCTGTCTTCATTTTTTCATTGGCCAGATTTTACATGCATATGAGGCAATTAAAAAGATCATGACTTGGGTCAGGTTCATCTTAGTCATCAAAGTGCCATCTCTGCTTTTTAAAACTCTAAAGACATCTTTTGCAGCAGATTTGCCCATGTAATTCTTTGTTTGATTTCTTGACTACTGCTTTCATGGACATTGATTTTTTTTTTTTTTTACTTAACAAGTGAAATAGCCCAGTAAGACAATGTTCCTAAAACCAAAACAAAAAACCCGTTGACATGGAGTCAATTCTTACTGATAGTGACTCTACAGGACAGAGCGGAACTGCCCCATAGGGTTTCCAAGGAGGGGCTGATGGATTTTAGCAGCTGACTTTTTGGTTAGCAGCTAAGTTCTTAACCACTGCACCACCAGGGCTCCATGTTCCTAAAATCACCTTCCTAAAGTTTGTTGGGAGAGATAATAATATAAGCTAAGTACTTCTATATGGAGACTGTGCTCAATAGTAGAATAATCTTCCTAAATCTCTTCTCAGGAGTTGTCGTTGTTGTTGTTAGGTGCCGTCAGTTCCCACTTATAGAGACCCCATGCACAACAGAACAGAACACTGCCCAGTCCTGAGCCATCCTTACAATCGTTGTTATGCTTGAGCTTATTGTTGCAGCCACTGTGTCAGCCCACCTTGTTGAGGGTCTTCCTCTTTTCCATTGACCCTGTACTCTGCCAAGCATGATGTCCTTCTCCAGGGACTGATCCCTCCTGACAACATGTCCAAAGTATGTAAGACGCAGTCTCACCATCCTTGCTTCTAAGGAGCATTCTGGTTGTACTTCTTCCAAGACAGATTTGTTCATTCTTTTGGCAGTCCATGGTATATTCAGTATTCTTTGCCAACACCACAATTCAAAAGCAACAATTCTTCTTTGGTCTTCCTTATTCATTGCCCAGCTTTCACATGCAAACGATGCAATTGAAAATACCATGGCTTGGATCAGGTGCACCTTAGGCTTCAAGGTGACATCTTTGCTCTTCAACACTTTAAAGAGGTCCTTTGCAGCAGATTTACCCAGTGCAATGCGTCTTTTAATTTCTTGACTGCTGCTTCCATGGCTGTTGATTGTGGATCCAAGTAAAATGAAATCCTTGACAACTTCAATCTTTTCTCTGTTTATCATGATGTTCTTATTGGTCCAGCTGTGAGGATTTTTGTTTTCTTTGCATTGAGGTGTAATCCATACTGAAGGCTGTGGTCTTTCACTTATTTATGCCTTTCCCAAGAGAGGTTATCTAACCGAATGTGGAAATTATAGGACAATATCATTAATATCGCACGCAAGCAAAATTTTGCTGAAGATCATTCAAAAACTGCTCAGGAGAGATGGCTCAATTTCTTCAGGCTATAACTGGAGATAAATTAGAGTTGAAATAAGCCTGGTAATTTTGTTACCAATGCCCAATCTGACACAAAGGGTCCCTGTCATTTCCCAAGTAAGAATACATGTGTAAGACAATCTTTATCTTCAGCAAGCTTTATTTTGCTTGAGTCAAGTAAAAGGAGTCAAAGGGGACCAAGCCTCTCCAAAAGGCAACTCAAAAAAGGTAGCAAGGCTAGGGCTTACATGGGTTGAGTGGAGACAATAGAGTAATGAATAGTGGGCTTCTTTCAAGGGGTGGGTACTTCTCAGAATGGTGGTACATGTTAATTAGGTTGCCCATGCATCTGGAATCCAAGATGGAACACACTGATGTTTAAGATGGAGTCCTCTTGGCAGCCCTTGGCATCACTTGTTATGGGATATAACACAGGCACACTGATCTTTTGCACTACGTCACCATCTTCGGAGGGCGAAGGAAGGTTAAACAGGAGTCACACTTTGTTCTTCTGTGCATGCAGGAGCCTGCAAGGGGGGAAGGGACTAGAAAAGCACTAAGAAGGAGGTAGTAATTCATCGGTTGTTTCAACCCTATTGCATGTTGACAGGGTGTGGTTCTGGTTTACCCAACTTCTAGATGGTAATCTTTTAACAGCTCTTTTGCTTCACCAGCACAGTTAACCCTATCTGTCTCATCCAAGTTGTCTTATGAAATGTGTTGTCTTTCCTTTCTTCCACGCTTCTTTTCTTCCTTCCACCCTTCTTTTCTTCCTTCTTTCTTTTCTTCATAAGATTTTATGTATGAAGGGATTATATTACTTTCCTACAGATTCCTTTTTGCATCTCCAAATTGGGGTAATGAGAAATGGGAAATTTCAACAGTTCATTTTAAATTCTGAGATATTTCCATATACAGAATGGTAAATTCTTCATTTCAGGGGAAAGTCCTGCTCTAGTTGTTCTCCTGAGGTATCGTTGAATATGAATTATAGTTCCCTTGGTAATTGACTTACATAAGTATAATACATTTCTAGAAGCTACAGCAATAAATTCAGAGCCTGAAAAAGAATTCCTTAGGTCTAGAGAGGCATCTTTCATTGGGAGACACCAAGATTCCTGAAAAAAGTTGACATATGGCTGCCTGTTTCTACGCTTATAGGCACAACTAATGCCCAGAGTACTCAGGGGTTACGCTTATACTTCCTCTGTGTCCATGGACCAATTTTATTTTGAAATAGATGCCTGTCCACACTTTTTTAGGTCATGTGTTTAGGTCTGCCAGTGTTTCTAATTCCATATACCTAACCAAACATTAGTCCTGTCTTCTGCCTTATTCCTGCTAAGTATCTAATCAATTTATGCTCTAGTATACAGATGCAAATTGATTGAGCACAAAAACTTCACAAGTTGACTGACAATTTTTAATCTATGTGTAAAAATTATTTTTGTTTCCATTGAAGATACATACTGTTATGTTGATGTCTGTCAATTTGACTTTTTAGCTGAATGGACTGTAAAACATGATATAGAACAGATTACAACTTGTGAGGTAAGATGTACAGTGTCCTCATAATCCAGTGCCAGAGCTCCATTATTTACTAGGGATATCGAAGAATATTGTCTGGTGCACAGGTAGAAAAATGCACTAAAGTCAGGCTAGAAAACAGGTCTCTCAAGCAGCTACATAGTTCTGAAGCATGACTAAACTGAGCAATTGTTGTGGCTCATTTTTATAATGAATATTCTCCATTTGCTACTTTTAAATTAATATTTGCCTCTTAATTCCTACTAGCTGAGTAACAAAATATCTATTTATTCCAAATAAATATTTAGAAAACTATTTAGAAAAGAGTATACTCACACTCAGAAAGAATGGTAAAGCAATTGCTCAAATTCACTGTTTCTTGGTCAGCCTAGGCAGATTGCCAATTACGAAACTATTGCAGTTTAATAAAAAAAAAAAAAAAATTAAAAAGTCTAAATATTCAGTCCCAAAGTTGAAATCTTTAGCATGTCTGAAACATCTGTCTTGGTGGTAGCTGTCAAACTTTACTTTGCAAAATCCAAAGCCAAAAGTTGAGTGGGATATTAAATACACGTATTCTGTTTTCAAGCATTGTAAAAAGTGAAAAAGAAAGAAGCTAAAAACCCTAAGGCAAATATATCGTGCTGACATTTGAAACTCTTACAATAGACTTTTATTTATTATGCTTTTTTTAAAATGAGGAACTAGAAATATGCATTCCATTTTGCAAGGTGAGATATATTCTCTCTATGACAATAAAAATGTAAAAATAAGGTATCTTATGTATTGAAATCCCAATGAATTTAAAATTTGCAAATGATCTCTTTCAGAGGACCTCAGGACAATGGTTTTAAAACCTCTGGTGACTATACAATGATGCATATCAAGAAAGTGCTTGAAAATTGTTAAACACTGGTGGTTGGTAATACAAGTTGAAATAGCCCATATTGAAATGACCTCTGGTGAATTGAACTGGGCTAAAAAAACTGTTTTGCCAGGGATCATGTTAAGTGAGTGCTAGCAAGCAGGGAGACAGGTGTTTCCTGTTCCCAACCACATGGCATAACCATGTAGACTAGCTGCAGGGAATCTAGCCAGAAGATTTTTTTTTTTTTTAATCTAATTCAATTTATCACCAGTCACATGAAAATTGGTTTAGGTTTAAATTATATCTTATATAATTTAAAATTTATAATTAAGATTTATACTCGTCTTCTTTTCCTAATATACCAATGCTACACACAAGCTCAGAATCAGAAATGCTAACAACACAGTGGGGATTCCTGGAGCAATCTCATTCAAACTCCCTGCCAATACAGGTATTCTCTCTATTACTACCCTGGCAGATGGGCCATCACCCTGTGCTTGAACATTTCTGATGTTGGGAAAGGATAAGGGGAACTGAGATAGTACTGAGACAGACAAATACAGCTTTAGATACCTCTGAGGCTACTGCTTACTGATGATTGTTCATACTTTTAAACTAGAATTAAAACATTAAATGCTGCACTTACAAAAGGAGAAAACATTTTTGCATGTCTTGCGTCCTTAGTTGGTCATATATTAATACCAACTAGGATCACTAAAGGAACCCTAGAGGTACAGTGGTTAAGAGCTACGGCTGCTAACCAAAAGGTCAGCTGTTTGAATCCACAAGCTGGCTTCTTGGAAACCCTATGGGGCAGTTCTATTCTGTCCTATAGGGTCACTTTGAGTAGGAATCAACTCGATGGTGAAGGGTTTTAACGGGAGGATCACCAAATGTTGCTTTACATTTCTGAGTATTTTTGATACCTCTAGCAGAATACTTAGGAACTCTGGTATTACGATGGTTAAGCACTTGGCTAACTGAAAGGTTGATGGTTTGAACTCATCAGTGGCTCAGCAGGAGAAAAAACCTGTTGATATGCTTCCATAAAGATTACAGCCTAGAAAACCCTATAGGGCAGTTCTACTCTGTCTTATAGGGTCACTATGAATTGGAATTGACTCAACAGCACACAATAACTGCAGGGAAGGTTTTCTGGGGAGAATACCAATAATGGTGTGCAGTGATTAAGTGCACCTGTATGTCTATAGCTCTAACTTTTCTGGAACACAGTCATCCATATACACTACGGGAAGTCAGGCACTCTGCCTTTAAGGAAGAGAATTTCCAGATTTTGTACCACTGCCCTGCCACATACTGTAGTAAATCACCTGATTAGGTGCAAGAGGTGACAGAATGCTACAGCCAGACTTTTCCATGTGGCACACAATTGAGTTATAAAGGGAGTAGCCTTGGGGTGTTGCAGAGGAGAAAATGAATAAGGAATTCCTAAAATATCATTGGCTTAGGACCCTCAAAAAAATTGACTTTTTTTACACATCCCCCCTCTATCCAAAACTAGAAAATCATTACAGCACTTCGTTCTGTGTGTGGCTATGAGCTCTCTAAGAAGGATGAATAGGTCGTAGGTATAAATCTAGCAATGGGACAACACAGTTCAGTGGCTAAGTTTGTGGGTCAAAGTAGGAGGCCCATGAGTCAGGTTCCTGCAGCACAACTTACTCCCTGTACTTAGGATAATTTACCTAACCTCTCTACGTCTCAATTTCTTCAGCTACGAAGTAGAAATAATAAACTCTACTGTAGAGGGTTGAAGTGATGATTACATGTATGAACTCAGACACAGAATTCCCATTTGGTGGATGTATTTTTATTATAGTAAATATATTCTGAAATGTCATCAAAAGTATTCTTTTTCTTTCCCCCATTTGTAAGTAAATAGACCTTTCTGACTACCTTGCTTTGTGTGTAATCCTAGCTGTGAAACCCCAAAGAAGGTGAATATTCTGGTGGAAGAAATGGATTTTTTTTTTTTTTTTTTTGCTGAGTCCTTAGTTTTGTGGGACCTAACAGTTATGCCCTGAGGATCTGCCCACACAGGTAGTAATATTCTGGGCTGCAGACTGAAAACACAAAGGCTGCGTGTGGTGGCTGGGACTTCTACTCCAGACAGATGGAAGCATAATTTTGGCCAAAAGGCAAATGGGTGGGAAAGGGAGAGATTTCTCAGAGCAGTGCTTTGCTGGTGTCTTTCAAAAGGGGAAAGGAAGATTACACCTTTAGGTTAAAAAGTAAGGCTAAACCACAGTTACGTAATTTTAAAAGATTCCTAAATCTGTATTGGCATTATTTTTAAAGCATTAAACTTCAAAGAGATAACCAAAGAATTCTTCTGACCTCATACTACATATATTCCATTAAAAATACAATTTGTAAAACATATTTCAAACGGTTATTCTCAGGAGAATATGCCTCAGTAAAGACCAGACACATGGAATATTTCAACTGTGTGTGGCTCTTCTTCTTTTTTTTTTTTTTAATGTTTCTTCACGTACAGGACAGAACTTCTAGATGAATAAAGATATGGTGTGTGTATTTTCCAGGGCCAAATTATCTTTGGGCTGTGATCAAGCATGAGGAATTTCCACCCTGAGGAAAAATATTTGAAGGTTACAAAATGAATGCAAGTTCATGGGTAACATCACTTTTATATTGTAAACATACTGTAATTCAAATGTATTTTCTGTGGAAAATTCTTGGAATTTTTTTTTTAATTCTTAAAAATATGTATTTTCTGGTAATATGTAATGATTTTCAAAAATATTAGTGTGGCAAAGACTTTCTAATCCAATGCTCCCATTCTGTAAATAAGCAGACAAAGGCCTAAGTATCACAGGGAGGGAATGCATTCTAATTTTGTGAGAAAAAAAATTTTTTTTTTCTATTTGAATGCCAACCTTAACCAAATGCGAATGCTTGCACCAATTTTCTTTGATAAAGACTGAGACATCAAGCTCAGATTCATCGGAAGAGGGTGCCATAATCAATTAGTATCTGTCACACATATTTGAGAGCCAGTGTGGGAAAGCAAGCACACCCTGTGGTTCCTTGACTGGGAAGAACAAAGTCTTTAAAGTGAGCAAGAAACACCTGGCAATAGAAACCACTGCTACTCTTCATTTTTGACTCATTTCTGAACATTTCTGTCCCTCAATTTCCTCATTGGTAAAACAGCAATGAATTATTTATTTAGAAAACATTTGCTGATCTAATCAGAGCTTTGTCTACAGTCCTAGATTTACTTTCTTTACTGTGACAAAATTTATACAACTAAACATTTGCCATTTCAACCACTTTTACGTGTACAATTCAGTGACATTAATTTTCAGCAGCAACGATGCTATGTTTCATATTGGCTGACCTCTTCTCTGGGCTGGCTTTGGTAGCCCATAACAGTGAGAGTGAAAGGACACTCAGTGGAAGCTGTGGAAAACTGGGTGCAACCAAGCCTATCAAGGAAATGAAGAAAGTTGAATAAAAGCCAGATGGAAGGAGAGCCTGAGGGAAACCTGAAGAATACCGCTATATACAACTATATATACTGTATAGGCAAGCATACTTAAACTTTACAAACCACTCTGGAGATACGAGTAAGGAAAAGTTCATAAATGAATTTCTTCACTACAAATCATCAGATAAGAAATCTGAAGAGCCGTTTCATAACACACAAATCTGTGGAGATTCTCTTGAGAGCAGGGTGGAAAAATTGTGGCCACATCAACCCTATCAGAGACCGGGGTGACTGTGGCTTGTGTTGGAAAAAACAGCACTTCGACACAACCAGCAGGTTCATGTCTCTGAGTGAGTAAAACTTGATTGCAGAAAGACTTTTCTAGACTAGAATGAGGGTTAGAGTGCAGTTTTCCTGTCAATAGTTTTGAATATATATGAAATAGAGTGGTGTCATTGAACTGGAATGCATCTCTGGAATGCATCTCTCCTTAAATAGGTATAGATAAAATATCAGAGTACAGGCTGGCATTTTCTGCTTTTATTGACCACGCATATGAGCAAATACGCAAAGCTATTCAAAATGCTGTGGCTAGCGTATCATCTGAATGGCTACCGTTAGTTGGTAACATTGATGACTTCCACTTCAATAAATCTGGGATTTTCAATAATCAAAATTGTTTCAGTGATTAATTAGTGCTTGGTCATATTTTCCTGTTTCTGAGCTGAGGTGTTAGAACTAGATTGTCAAAAACAGTTGCTATGAGAGTCATGGGGATGGAGAATTCATAAAAATGACCAAAGGCCAAGGAAATATCTGTGATTGAGAGAAACAAGTAATAATTTCCGGTCAGACTGGGGAGAAACTAAAGCAACAGGCTGTAATAAAGCTATTAGGACTGTTCAAGGCTTCAAAATTTCATGATAAAGACAATTTTTAGAATAGAAGAAAGCACTTCAAATGTTACTGCTTATTTTAAACATAAATTTGTGCATGTTTGAGTTGGCAGGAAAAATTGTTATCATTATATGTTACATGAGACTTGCTATTTTAACCTAAATAAATGACAACTAATAATAATAATAAATACTTACCTACAATATGCAGGCGCTGATAATTCCTGTTTACTGTTTTGTTTTCTATGTGAGCGTACGTGAGATTAAGAATAACATGTTTAAAGCACCTGAGAAAGTACCTCCTCAGTAAAGAAAACCAAAATCAAACCTGTTTCTGTCAAGTATTCTAACTCACAGTGACACTGTAGGACAGAGTAGAACTGCCCCATAGGGTTTCCAAGGAGCAGATAATGGATTTGAACTATGAGCTTTTGGTTAGCAGCGGAGCTCTTAACCACTGTACCACCAGGGCTCCCCTCAATAAAGGATAGCTATTATTTTGCTCACATTCACACAGCTTTTTTTTTTTTTTTTTTGCTCACATTCACACAGCTAAGAGGTGATCAGAGTGTGAAATGATACCAAGTCTGTGTTCTTTTTCCTATTATGCTATCTTTGCATTTCTGAAAATCATTTGAATTATCATAATATTTTCCTGATGGTTCAACTTTTATCCCTTTCATTTTCTCATCTCTGATTCTAGTTCATTTCTCTCGCCTTTCCCCATGACCACAGTCCTTCACATAATTCCTTACTTATCTTTTTATAAAACATCTACATTTATATATGTACTTGTCTTCATTAATTTTTTAAGATTAAGGAGAATTATATACTAACAGCAGAAACTCAAATGTGCATTTCTGGGGGTAGGAAACATGCACACACTCCTGGAAATAACCTATTGGCTCATCTTGTCTTACTTCTAATCTAGGCTGTTAATTGGTAAAGCTTTCATCAAATCTGTCATTTCTATGGCATGATATATTATGGCATATATTAAATTATTAATAAAAAGCATCAATAAAGATGGTAATGGTCTCAAAGTTCCTTTTAAATATAGTTTAAATATACTGTAGGTAAAATGATTAAACAGGAATTAGTCATTTATGCTGTTAACAGAAGGATCTGGTGAGTGTATATACAATTGGACAGAATAGACTTTCTGAGCATAGAAAGATATTTTGAATAGAAAATAGAAAATGCTATATTCCCTTAGTTTTGTCCTGTCAACTGCTGTCATACTGACTTGCTTCAAACGGAAAGACCAAATACAATTTTAGCCACGCGGGCAACTGAATGTTCCAGGGGAAGATAGTATGCAGAGCCCTCTGTGATATTTCTGTTAGAAGGAATATTGTCCTGCCTAAGGTTCTGATGATAAGTCTTCCTAAACATTTGAAACTACATCATATTCACTGTTACTAACAACATAAAGTGTCAAACATTTTGTTTTCAGAAAATAATCTTATGTGAGAATCAAGAGAAAAATATGTGCTATATATTTCAAATTCTTCAGTGAAATCTGTCACGATCAAACCTCATTAAATTTATTAATAATGCTCATAAATAATGTTTATTTACAGAAGGTTTTCTTAGTTGTTTCTGTTTGGATTTGTTTTACTTTAAATAAGCTCTTTTTTGATAGAGTTAAAAAGCTAGTTGAACTGAAAAATAAAAAGACAAAAATGTAGCATCTTTTTTACATATATGGAACCTAGATAAAAAGAGTCATATTCCTCTATCATATATGTCAATGTGTTTATTATTCAGTTTAATAAAGTTTATTTTGGTTTAACTAAGAAACCAATACATGATCTTTTAAGAAGTGAAAATATAGAAAAGTATGCAGAGGAGTGGGAGAAAGATGTAGCAGTCTACTTCCGTAAAGATTTATAGCCTTGGAACAGTATGGGACAGTTCTACTCTGTCCTTTAGGGTAGCTATGAGTGGGAATCAACTTGACAGCAGCGGTTTTTTTTTTTTTTTCCTTTTGTATACAGAAGAGAAAAATAATCACTCTAATTTCACCACTACAAAATTATCATTATTAATGTTTTATCTTATTTTCTTCTTTTTAATCATTGGAATCCCACTATGTGCATGTCATATATTCACTTGACGTATGTCATTAGCATGATCCCAACTCCTAAAAGTTCCTTGAAAGTGTGTTATCTATTTTATGTCTATAACAAGCGCAACCTCGTCGTTCTTCTATTGTTAGACATAGAATTGAGTTCTAGGTTTTGTTTTGTTTTTTGCTAATACAAATCTATTTGCAACAAACATCCTTGTACAAAAAATGGATATTTACACCACTGCTGGCTCATTTAGAATAAATTGGTAGTAAAATTGCAGGATCCAAAGTTATGATTGCTTTTAAAGTTCTTGTTAACACATATATTTTGTGAGGCCAACTGCTATCAGGTAAACTTTAACTGTATTTCTTTCTACTTATTTCATGATTTAATTTTGAATACCTAAATCTTAAACCAACCTGGATTCTGTTGTTGCTGTTTTGTTATTATTACTGTTATTCTTACATAAGAGCAAACACTAACTGTTATATTTTCTTAAATTAACACATAGTGTAATTCATTGGAAAATACGCTTTTAAGTAAGATGTTAATGTATTATGGCCTTAAAAATATCAGAATGCTGAATAGTGATTCGTCTCTAATTTTATATTTTCTGATGTCTAGTATTCAAAAAACCCTTATGCAAATCTTTCTCTCCACTTATCAAAGGCAGCAAAGGAACAAGTTAGTTTCTGGACAATCTGCCTGGACATGCCAAGGCTTAGTACAAAATGGAATAAATATTTCTTGAATTTTTAATTAATAGAATTATTGAATGATACTCAAATTGTTTATATGCAATAATCACTGATGATGTTTTACAGATCACCATTTATTTCCCTATTAAGGTGTATAGAAACTAGAGAACAACAATTACTGAAATATTTGAATTCAGATGGTCGATAACTGATGTGGTCTTGATCCAATGGAAGTATAGAATCTCTCCTTGCCTCTTCTTATTTTCCCATTATGAGCCCATCATCTGTCCTCTTCTCTTCTACTCTCTGTCACCAACAAAACTGGGCCTTAGGGAAGTCATGCTTAGCTGCCTTGTTGTCTGTGCAGAGAAGTTGTTGAAAAAATCACATAACTCATGTAATTAAGATTAAATTATAGAAAATGCACAAGAGAGATCTTGGTTATGATTTCATGAGTCTCCAAAAATAATTTATTTAATCTTCTTTGTGTTTAATCATTTAAGTTGTCTTAATTTTTAAAAATATATTCTAAAAAGAATAGCTAAGCCCTGTAAATTCTTGAAGGTTAATTACAGTGTAGGAAAAATTATGCATTGGAATTAACTTCTCAAATAAATCCTTATAGTCAAAACTTGGGCAGCTCATTTTAGATCCATTCCAGAAACCATAAATGTGGTTGTTTGAAGTCCCAGGTAATTTTGTAATAAATACCACCTCTGAGAATCTAGGACTTACGCTAAAATTTTTTTAGTAATAATGAATTTATCACATTGCTACAAGAATTGACAGGGCACTTCAACAGCCTGAGTAAGCCACATTCTTAAAATAACAACAGTAATAATACTTTTGTCCATTGGTGAAGGTTAAATTAATTGCTCAAAGAAAAGTCTTTTTATAAAAATCCTGCCCCGATCCTGTCACTATTTAACATGAGGCTCTTGTTCAACAATGATCTTTCAGTGTAACTGAACTTGATGTTGACTATAGCGTAATGGTAATTACAGCTACAAGTTACGTACCAAACACTTTGCTGCTAAAATTAACAAAAGTTCCTTATGTTCTACATTAGCAACACCTTTCTCATGTTAGGAAAGCAAGTATAAGACAATTAAGTAATTTACCCTAAATCAGAAAGCTTATAGGTAGCAGAATCAGAATTTCAAACCCAGACTTGAATAACTCAAAAGTCCAACTCTTTTTTCCTATGATATATCATCTTTACTTGGTTAAAAAGGATCCAGACAATGTGGAATCAGGAGTTGGTTCAACTTATACATACCTGCCTTCAGTGAAGGAGAGTGTCATATATTTTCTGTGTAATGTTAATCCATTTCAACAGCTGGAAAGTACCATCATAACATTACGGTGAGACTCTAGACCCAAAGCACTGACCTTGTCTTGCACACGTGTCAGTTGCTATAAAACCGCACAGCAGATTGGCCGCAGGGCTAGCAGCCTCACTTTTTGTAAAGACAAATTCTGGTCTCCGACTTAGTCTGTACAAAAATATTCATATCTGATGCTAACTCTGTGTTTCTTTCTCTCATTTGTTTATCAGGAAGAATTTTTTTCCTCTTTGTGAAATATCTTTTGTTTCATATTGTTTCTACAGTATAATACACAAAACAACTTGAGTAAAGATTTTGACTTGATCTTAGAACTATGTATTACCTCCAGAGGTTTTCCTATTGTGGGAGGTTTGTAGCAATCTGAAAATGGTCAAAGTGAGATGCCATTATACTCTCAGTTTATAGAAAAATATTTTAATTAGCAAATCTATGTGGTTTGCTACTCTAAACATAGCCTTACTATTTTCAATCTAGGTTAAATCGCTCTGAATTAGGAGATTCATTGTCTATTCTCTTTATTTTTTACTTTTAAATACTTATACATGTATTGTTTTATTTTAAAAAATAAAAGCATAATGAATGCTTATTGTTAATGAAAAATTATAATGCAATATATAAAGTTTCCTTTTTTTCCTCAATACTTTGAACACCAAACCCAAATAGTATCTCTCTATATATACTCTTCTTAATCTGTTCACTTAACGTACTGAAATACATTTCAAGTACCAATTTGCCTCCATTTGCTTTAACAACATCATAAAATTTCATAGATTTCAAGTGCATCCATTTGAAAAAGTAAGTATTCTATTGTGACTAGCCTTTATGTTAGTCAGAACTGTCTTAGTTGCAAAGGCAGAAATCCAGTTGTAATAAATTAATCAGTAACAGGAAATGCATTAGACATATATTGTGGTAGCTCGGAGGACTGAAGAAATAACTGAACACCCAAGCCTCAAAAAGAATAGCTCCAAAGTCTACACAGTTCAGGTCACACACCAAACGCCTGTAGGGTTTTGTGTATCAGAAGTGACTGTTTCTCTTGTGCATCACTTTTATCACCTTGGACCACAGATGGGCTTCGCCACATGGCTAGAGATATGGCCATCTGAGCTCCGCACTCCAAACAGCCACCTCAGAAACTACAGAGAAAAAGGATTGTCTCTCTTCCTTAAACATCTTTCCAAAAGATTCGTCTAGGCCAGATTGAGTCACATGCCAAGCCTTGAACCGCTATGGCTGGGGATATATAATGTCATTTATTGACCCAGCTTGGGTCCCCACTATGTCCCCACTGCCTTCAATGGTTAAGCCTACAATGAATATTTACGGAATAAAGGTCCTAAAGACAACTTCATTAAAATATAAGCATTGAAAAAATATGTAAGGACTTAATAAATATTCTGTGCCTGTAATCTTTAACTATTATTATAATATTACAACATAATATACAAATCTTCGGTGTATTCACAATATATTAAAATGATAATTTAGTCAGTTTTTATATGATGTATTTAAACATAATCACCAAATCCACCATTTAATCTGTCAGTTATTTGATAACAATTAAAAAAACTGATGACTGGACACCCAATTCTATTCAGCATATGCCAATGGAAATCTGCTATTCACTTGTTTTAAAGCATTGAATAAATTGCCTTTAAAAAATTAACAATTATAAAACAGTTCCTTCCTCCTTCTTTCCTTCCCTCCTTCCTACCTCCCTCCCTCCCTCCCTCCTTTCCTCCCTTGTTTCCTTCCATTCTATAAAAAATATTTATTAAACATCCAATAAGTGTGAGGGTCTAGTTCAGGCACTGAGAATACAATTGTTTACAAGACAAATTTCTGTTTTTATACAGCTTTCATTCTAGTGAGGAGTCAATAAACACATAAATATGCAATGCAATATCTGGTATTGAAAAGTTTTATTAAGAAAACAGATATCAGAGTAAGGAAAGAGAGCAATGGGGTGTGCAAAGAGCTGACTTTTTAGACAGGGCGCCCAGGGCTGTTCTCTTTGAGTATTATTTGAGCGACGTCTGAATAACGGATGGAGTCATGCAAGTAATTGAGGCCAGAGAGAATAACATGTATAAGTTTTCTGAGGAGGAATGGAGGGCTCAGAAAACAGCACGATGACTAGAAAGGCTTGAGCAGGGCTGAGAGTGGTAGGAGATGAGGTTGGTGAGGAATTTCGGGGTTGAATCAAGGACTATATAAGAAGCAACATAATCTGATTTTTGTTTTAAGTCATCTCTCTGGCTGCTAAGTAGGTAATAAACTGTGGTTTTGGGAGAGCAAATCTGCAGAGTGGAAAGACTTCAACTACTGTAATTGTTAAAATGAATTTTTGCCTATACTCCATCTGCTATAACTCTTATTTTATTTAGTGATTTAAAATAAAATAAATGCTCTGTGAGAAATTTTAAATGAATATAATTTCATTGTCATCAAATCAATTTTCTTCTTTTTCTTTTTCAGGGAACCGCCAAGTGCTGTGAATAAAATGGTAAACAAGACATTTAAGGAACTTCCAATTAGATAGAGTAGATCAACAAATAGACTGATAAATACACTAACATATTTTTTTTTTTTTTACAACCCTTAAAAGGGATGGAGGGTGAGTCTAAGAATGTGTATTAATTTCCTAGAGCTGTCATAACAAATTACTACAAAATTGTGGCCAAACAAAAATTTTTTCTTTCATAGTTCTGGAGGTCAGAAGCCTGAAATCAAGGTGGTTATAGGGCCATGTTCCCTCTAAAGTCTCCATAGGATAATCTTTCCTTGTCTCTTCCAGCTTCTAGGCACCGGGTGGTATAAACAGTTAACTCTCTTCACTGCTAAACCAAAAGGTTGATGGTTCGAGTCCAAGAGGCAACTTGCAAGAAAGACCTGGTGATCTACTTTTCAAATCTCAACCGCTGAGAACCCAGTGGAGCACAGTTCTACTCTGACACACAGTGTGTCACCAAGAGTCAGAATTGACTCAATGGCAACTGATTACAGACTGTTGTAATACAAATGACAGTAGATATAAGCAGAAATGTATACAATGGAGAGATATTTAAACATTATAATGAATGATGCAGAGGCAGAAACAGGAACTTGTAGTAAAAATGTAGAATTTTTTTTTAAATAGGTGGATTTTCAAAATCTGAGTCATAATGTACAATATGAATAAATTAATTAGGTGTGCCACTATGGCATCATTGTAAGAATTACATAAATTAATACATTTTTAATGAAAACACACTGAAATTCTAAAGCCCTAATAAAATACTACACTATTGCGATTGTTGGAATGGCACATATTATACTTTTTGTTGTTATTTCAGAAACCCAGACATGATAGTTTCTTCCTTTGTTTTTTGCCCTTCTCAGAATTACTTTGGAAATTTGAAGACTTAAAGAAAAATTCAGTCTTTCAGTTGCTATCATTAAATATTTCTCTAAAGGAATGTTACCAAGAAGGAAGTGGATACAACGAAGCATGCGTAACTACTTTGTTGAGGAGTGAGCAATCTCAGAGAGGTCATGGGGGCATGACAGAGCTAGGATGGTGTGTGCATGTGTCTTGGGTGACATAAGGGTCACATTGGGGGTGTGTGACAGGGACAAACCTGTGGAAAAAAGCTTAGAGCAGCAAAATTGAGAAGTATTAAAGGAAACATTCTCTTACATCATGATTTTGCCTTGATCAATCTATGTGTGGAGAAAGTTTCTAATCACATTTAACTTAATTACTTCTGCATAGTTTCTTTGTAAGTTTTAATTAACTTTTTCTTTTTAGAAAATACATGCTGTTATACAATATTTTCACATTTCGCTGATACTAATTATCTTATTCAAATTGTAGCACCTTTTATAGCCATAGTTACACATTTTTTAAAACAAACATCAGATTCTAATTACTCTAAACAAAAACACTTCTAAGAAAACAATTCATTTAAATTATGAGGTATTCGAAAACTTACATCTGTTCCTGTGAAACACATCATTGCTTTGATGTCAGTAAGCTAAACACATTCTATTTTTTCTTGATTTAAAAAAAAAAAATCCTTAATAGTATGCTTTATGATCTTCAGAGTCTTAGCAACTCCTGAGAAATGCTTCTATCATTTTCTTTGGTAATACAAATATAATAATTATTTTTTAAAAAATGGCTTTAAAAACTGAGTATCTATTGCCGAACAGTTCTTTTCAGCTATGATGCCTCTTGTACTGTGCTCTGAAAAAGAAAAGTATGAACTCCTACTTTTTAAATGATTAATTTGTAAGCATTTCAATTTGTTATTTAGACAGCTTTCATAAAATAGGAGTAAAATAATATATAATATATTCTTACATCTTTCAAGAAACAGATGATAGGCAAAACATGTTTCTTCAGAAGAATTAAAGTATGTGTTGGTTATAAGAAGAATATTCTATTTTCCTTTGAAACAATTCTAGGTTCATGTCAATTAGTGGTATTCCATTCTTTCCATTGCTCAGGTCAAGATATTTGTAGTCATTCTTGACTCTTTCACGTCTCTCACACCCTTTATCCAATCAGTGAGCAAATATTGTTGGCTTTAACTTCAAAATGTATTGAGACTATGACTACCTCTCATCACCTCCTTGGCTTTGTTCCAAGCCCCCATCATCTCTAGCCTGAGTTGCTGAAGACTATTGCAACTATCTCTGCCGCAAATGCCTGTATAGTCTATTCACAGCCAGTAGCCACAGTGATCTTGTTATATAATTTCACTTTTAAGTTTAAATCGCTCAGTGGCTTTCTATTTCACATTGTAAAAAACCAGTCTTTACAATGATGTATAGATTTCTCCATGATCTCATGCAAGCTATACTATCTTTAACCTTATTTTCTACAACTTTTTTTTATTTTTCTATTTCAGTTACATTCGCCTCCTTACTGTTCTTTAAAGGAGCCCTGGAGGCATAATGGTTAAGCCTTTGGCTGCTAACTGAAAGGTGAAAATTTCAAATCCACCAGCCACTGTGTGGGAGAAAAGAACTGGAGGTCTGCTTCTGTGAAGATTACCCATTATTGCCAGTCAATTCCAACCCATAGCAACAGACAGAACTGCCCCATGGGGTTTCTAAGACTGTAATCTTTATAGGGAGCCCTGACGATGCACTGGTTAAGAGCTTGGCTACTAACCAAAATGTCAGCAGAATGAATCCACAAGCCACTCCTTGGAAACCCTATGGGGCAGGTCTGTTCTGTTCTAAAGGGTCTCTATGAGTCGGAAACAACTTAATGGCAAGGGGTTTGGTTTTAATCTTTACGGAAGCAGACTGCCACATCTTTCACCCACTGAGTGACTGGTAGGTTCAAACTTACAACCTTTTAGTTAGCAGCTGGGCACTTAACCACTGTGCAACCAGGTGTCCTTTTCCTGTAAAGACTAAAACAAAAACCAAACCCGAAGCTATCGAGTTGATTTCGACTCGTAGTGACCCTACAGGACAAAGTAGAACTGCCCCATAGGGTTTCCAAGGAGTGGCTGGTGGGTCCGAACTTCTGACCTTTTGGTTAGTAACTGAGCTCTTAAACACAGTCTAGGAAATCCTGTGGGGCAGTTCTACTCTGTCCTGTAGGGCTGCTATGAGTTGGAATAGACCTGACAACACACAACAACACCATTCCTTCAATAAGCCAGTTAATTACACTATTGCCTCAAGCCTTTAGCCTAATCTCTCCTTATATTAGACTGGGCCCAGGGATAATCCAGAATAATCTCTGTATCTCAAAATCTGCACCCTTAATCACATCTGCGAGGCCACTTTTGCCATGTAAAGTAACATAGTCACAGATTCTGGGGATTAGCATTTAGACATCTTTGTTTTTGTTGTTGGGTGCCATCAATTCAGACTCCTAGTGACCCCATGTGAGAGAGTATAACTGCACGAAAGGGTTTTCTCGACTGTAATCTTTATGGAAACGAACTGCTGTATCTTTCTCTTGCCTGGACATCTTTGAGTGGCCATTATTCTGCATACCACAACATGGATACAATAGGAGCGGGTGTCATGCGAGTCAGAGCCCTGTTCAGGCAGTTGACCTATGACTTCCAGAATTGTCCAGGAACATAATTGTAGAAAATATTTTTATTTAATAATGCTATCCAGTATCGTATGTCTAACTTTATGATTCAAAGAATTAGAAAATGTCCAGTTTACACTGGGCAGATTGGTTCACTTAGTCACTTAGTTTCTTATAGTCTGGAATCCAGTCTCTCCTAGGGCTCAGTAGCAAGGCAAGCGCTGCTTTGTCAGGGAGAATTATTTTTGGCATAAGAGAATATGTGTTTCCTGTAAAATTTGGGGGGTCTATTGTGCTATGATTCTTCTTTTTGGGCTTGCCAGAGGATTTATGCAGCATCTCTGTGTGCCATAGACACTTGCAGTGCTGTTGAATCAGGTAGGTCATAAGGTCCAAATGGCAGGCCCGTTTATACCACAATTTAGACCTGCTATAAAATCTGTTCTTGCTCCATCTCCATGCAAAACTGACATCTCTATGGGTCATTTGGTAATTGGGTCAGCAAATAATGCCCAAATGTTCATATATGTAGCCTCCAAAAAGACTCTCCAAGCATTTTGCCTTTTTCTTTGTAGTCAGCAGTGTAAGATGCAGCGGCTTATTCATAGCGTTTGAGAGAGGGGCCTTGGCATACCCCAACCACTGGACTTCTAAAAATTTTACCCATGTGGATGGCCTTAAAATTACATTTGTTTTTGTCTCCCTACTCTGGCACACATACGTCTTACAAAGTATCTAGTGTACTTATTTTTTCCATATGCCACATTCAGCTAACAAAAGTAACCCTTGCCAATGTTCTGGCATGATGTCTTTCTAATTGACCAGCAAGATAATCAAGGTTCCTGTGGATTATAATATGACACAAAAGAGTTGACATAGCCTTATGGTAAGAGAGTGAACATATACTTCTAACCTTCCCAGGTGCAAGGCAACTACATCTATTCATGTTTGTTGATGGAGATTAAAAAGAAACTGATTTCTTATTCAATATCAGCCAAAACCAAAACCAAACCCGGTGCCGTCGAGTCGATTGTGACTCATAGCGACCCTGTAGTACCAAAACAAAAACCAAACCCATTGCTGTCAAGTCAATTCCAACTCATAGTGACCCTATAGGACAGAGTAGACCTGCCCCACAGGGTTCCCCAGGAGCACCTAGAGGATTCAGACTGCCGAAGTTTTGGCCAGCTGCTGTAGCTCTTACCTACTCTGCCACCAGGGTTTCCAATATCATTACACCAGGTTCCAATGACTAATCTGATCTAATCACATCAAGAAGAGCATGTGGGATTAGCTCCAGCTCCTGACCATGTTTAAGAAAATTCAGAGTCATTATTCAAGACTGTTATAGATTGAATTATGTCCCCCCGAAATATGTGTTGTAAATCCTAACTTCTATAACTTTGGTTGGAGCACTGGTGTCATAATGGTTAAGAACTCGGCTGCTAACTAAAAGGTTAGCAGTTCAAATCCACCAGCCACTCCTTGGAAACCATATGGGCAGTTCTATTGTCCTAGAGAGTCACTATGAGTTGGAATCAGGTAAACAGCATCTAACACAACAACAACAGCACATGTCTGTGGTTACAATTCCATTTGGGAATGGGTTGTCTTTGTTATGTTAATGATTCAGGATTAGTGAAGAGAATCTCTTGAGTCAGTCTTTTACGAGATGTAAAAGGAGCAGATTAAGCAAGCAGAGATGGAGGAGGATAGATGTCAAACCACGTGGAGATCTCCAAGGAATCAGGAAACAGAAGCTGAAGAGACAAGGACCTTTCCCCAGAGCCAACAGAGAGAGGGAGCCTTCCCCTAGAGTCAGCACCCCGTGTTTGAACTTCTAGCGTCTGAAATCATGAGAAAATAAATTTGTTTGTTAAAGCCATCCACTTGTGTTATTTCTGTTATAGCAGCAACAGATAACTAAGACAAAGACCTATCTGGTTTTTTACCTACCAAAGAGACAAATCAAGCAGTAATGTTAACGTAATTACAAATCCTGCATTTTTCAAGACTTTAATGATAGTGATAACCTATCCAATTCTCCCTGAGATTCAGTAGCACTTTTAATGTACCATTTTGGATGTTGAGTAGCATTTATAGGGTCTATGACTAGAGCGTTCCTATAAGAATAGTCCTTTTTCCATGGTCAGGTAAATTAATGCTGGAAATTTTGCCATTTACTAACTATATCCATTCCTACTGTACATTCTTGGGCTGGTAAATAATCACAGGTTAGGTTTCTGGCTCCACTGTGAGGCAGACTCAGGATAAGACTCCATGCATGATCTTACTTCCATAAATCTCCATGTAATCTGTGGATGTTAGTGGCATTTTGGATTTCCGAGAATTAATCTCAGTGAAGAACTGTTATCTAATTACCTTCCAGAAGTTTGTTTATTTCCATCTCTGGTGCAGATACCCATCACTGCCCCCTTCATTTTGGGAAGACTTACAGAACGATTCATGGTATAACGTGTGTCACATTAAAAAAAAAACAAATTTACAGGGACTTTATTAGATAATTGTAGTCACATTGTCTGATGGGTATGATCTAAGACTTAATAAAATTAAACATAAAGATCGCAGTTCCATTGCATCATCTCCCACCATTTTCTCTGGCCTACAGAGGCCAGTCACCCCAGAAGTTTCACTAATGTCTTGGAGAAAAAGTATCCACTGCTCTTTCCAGGAAGATAGTAGAAGGTGGCTGAGCAAATTGCACAAAGTATATTCACTTCAACATTTCCATCTTCTTAGGCCTTCATATTTCTTTCTCAAGCATGCCAGGGAGTACTGTTATTTCAACTTCGTTGGTAGTATTTTACCTTTGCGTTCAGTTTTCATTTGGTTAATGAACCAAGCTAACTGTTTACTCCTATGTGTCTGAGCTAAAGTATTAAACTCATTCTAGATGAGCTTATTCTTTTCCCTAAATTCAGCTAAATTCAATCTTATACTTGGTCTAACACTCTTCAGACTAACACCCTTGTAATTAATTTCCATCTGTGTTGCCTATACTTCTGACTATGAAAATCGTTAAAATCCTTTGTTTAACCTGCCTTATCCTTGGAGCAGACTTCGAAGTCATGTCAGTGAAAGAGAGGAAACCCTCAATGAGATGGATTGACGTAGTGGCTGCAACGATGGGCTCAAGCATAACAATGACTGTGAGGATGGCACAGGACCAGGCAGAGTTTTGTTCTATTGTACATAGGGTCACTATGAGTAGGAACTGACGTGAGGTACCTAATGATGATGTACCAAAAAAAAAAAAAAATATACCCACTGCTGTTAAGTAGATTCCGACTCATAGTATGTGACTTCACTGAACAGAATAACACTGCCCCATAAAGTTTCCAAGGCTGAAAATCTTTTTTTTTTTTTCATGTGCTTTAAGCAGAAGTTTACTATTCGAGTCAGTTTCTCATTAAAAAAAAAAAAAAAAAACTTACACACATTGTTATGTGATCCTAGTTGCTCTCCCTACCATGTGACAGCACATTCCTTCTCTCCACCTTGTATTTTCTGTGTCCATTCAACCAACTCCTGTCCCCCTCTGCCTTCTCATTTTACTTCCATACAGAAGCTGCCCACATAGTGTCATGTGTCTACTTGAGTTAAGAAGCACACTCCTCACCAGTATCATTTTATGTCTTATAGTCCAGTGTAATCTTTGTCTGAAGGCTTGACTTAAGGAATGGTCTTAGTTTTGGACTAACAGAGGGTCCAGGGGCCATGAGTTCTGGGGTCCCTCCAGTCTTAGCCAGGCCATTAAGTCTAGTCGTTTTACAAGAATTGAGGTCTGCATCTCACTTTTGTCCTGCTCCATCGGGGATTATCTGTTGTGGTCCCTGTCAGGGAAATCATTGGTGGTGGCTGGGCACAATCTAGGTCTTCCAGTCTCAGGCTAATGGAGTCTGTGTTTAACAGGGCTGTTTCTTTCTTTTGGGCTCATGTTTTCTTAAGGCTGTAAATCTTCATGGAAGCATTATGCCACATCTTTCTTCTGAGGAGTGGATGGTGGGTTCAAACTGCTGACCTTTGGTTAGCAGCTGAGTGCTTTAACCACTGCACCACCAGGGTCCCTGTTGTCTGACGTATGCTGAAATATAAATGTTCCTTTGAGCCTGGAGAGGGCAGTGGTGGTTCGGTGGAAGAATTCTTGCTTTCTGTGTAAGGAACCAGATTTGATTCCAGCCAATGTGCCTCACAAGCCACTCGCCGTCAGTGAACAGGTTTCAGTGGAGCTTCCAGACTAAGATAAGGGAAGAAAAGCCTGGAGATTTACTTCTGAAAATCAGCCAATGAAAGCCTTGTGGATCACAATTATCCAATCTATAACCAATCATGGAGATGATTTGGGACTAGGCAGGGTTTCACTCCATTGTGCACGGGGAATTAACAACAACAACAAGGACCTGGAGGCAAGGGAGTTGGTGCTAGCGAAGACAAAAAAAAAAAAAAAAAATCTATACCTCCTTGTTACGAGTTAAATTAGTCAAAGGTTTTTTGTTTGTTTGTTTATAAGGACAGACTTGTTCCCTGGGGGCATAGGGTAGGGTAAGTGGCTTTTCCTCTTCCAGTGAATGTTGAAAACGATTTGGGTGTCCTATGGTTTCAGTCTTGTCCGTACCTGCTCAAATGTCCCCATCCCACATCTCAGGGTAGTATGACTACTAATCCCATGAGCCTTTCTTAAAAGAAGAGACTAAAAGTGCTGTATATTTAATTGGAATTGTAATTATTTAACACTAACGATCAGGCCTTGAGCTAGATCTTCAGCCATGTCCACTTTGTGGCTAAATAAAATAAGTAATTATTTTACAAATTCCTGGGGAAGGGTTGCTTCTCTGCTCTTACTTTGTCTTTTAAATTTGTGACTTTCAGGATGTCTTTTTTCATGCTTTCATGTTAAGTCAGAAAAAGCTAGTTCTTCTCGCAGTTTTTATAATCATCGTTAACACTATTGTGACTACAAGGTTTGTAAATGCCTTACCCTTCACCATCACTCCATCCCATGCCACCATCATTGATAATTTGATTAATTCTAATACTAATGTAAGCCACAAATTAGCAGTGTCTCATTTATTCTACATAGGGGGATTCTCTGTGTTCACCCATCAAATATGTGAAGAGTAGTTCCAGAATTCAATAGAGGACTGTTTCCAGGGGTCAATTTTGGTACGGTTAAAAATAATAAAAACTCACCAAAATTTGAACTTAAGTTTTATTCTAAGTGGTTTTTCTATATGCGTATTAGAAGACGATTTCGATTCCAAAAAAAGCACACGGCTCAAAGAAGCTAGCAACAGTCAGGCTTATAAAGAAGAGGAGAGAGAATATAGAAGATCAACCATTGGCTAATCTTAACAGGATTGATTGAACACTGACCTCTCCCTTTTACTGAGATCAAACTGATATCAGGTCACAAAATGTTCTCTGACCCTTCACCCAGCCATGTCTTTTAAAATTCAAATTTAGTTAGCCTGGCTTGAACAGGAAAGAAAGGATTTGCAACTTTGGGTGAAAGAAAACCCACTGTCAGATTAATTTTGGTCAAGGATTTCTTTAAAGTGAATATTTGGTTTTGTGGGTAAGAAAACGAAAATCAAAGTAAGATATCTGCTATCAGTCTCTCTTTCTGACAGTACCAATGAAAGAATCAGAAATGGTTCAGACAGAAAACACATAGCACACCCAAAGTCGTAATACAAAAGAGCTTAATGTAGGGCTCCAGCTATTTACATATGTGTGGGTAAAGCCAGAGGAGCTCTGGTGGCTCAGTGGTTAACCAAAATATCTGCAGTTGGACCTCACCAGTTGCTGCGTGGGAAAAAAGATGTGGCAATTTGTTCCCGTAAAAATTTCAGCCTAGGAAACCCTATGGGACTGTTCTACCCTGTTCTATAGGGGATTTGTGAGTTCGAATTGATTCAAAGGCAATGTTTTTTTTTTGGGGGGGGGGTATAAAATAAAAGTCCCTTGGTGGCACAAATGGTTTGCACTTGTCTACTGATCTAAAAGGTAGCCGTTTGAACCGATCAAAAAGTTACAGCCAAGAAAACCCTGTGGAGCAGGTCTACTCAGTAAACCTTGGGGTTGCTATTAGAATCGATTCGATGGCAAGGTTTTTTTGTTTTTGGTGGGTAGAGTAAAGAGAAGCAATAGAGGATGGTGTTAGACCTTTTAAAATGCTAATGAGCACACAGGGAAATTCAAATCAGATGGCTGAAATAATTGAATATACTGCTCTCGCCCCCTTTTACTTTGCTATTATCTGTCATTACACGGCTATTATGAGACCTTAGAAAATGTGAGGGAAAAAAAGCAAAAAAATACTCATTTATTTGATTGCTCTCACATGACAACCCACAACCTTTCTGAGTATATTTATTGTCACATACCCTACATAATTTTTTTTACCCTACATAAAGATGGGTTTATGCTATGCATATTCTTATTAATCTACTTTCTAGTTTTGTTTTGGGAAATAATGTAGCAGAGTTACTTCCTCATGCCAATCAATCTATAACTATACATTTTTTCTGTAAATGCCTGCAAGCTTTTCTTTTAAAAAAATGTTTAGTTTTAGGGAGAAACAACTCAGATAAGGAAGGCAAGAATGGTCGCACAACTTGAAGAATGTAATCAGTGTCACTAACTGTACATGTAGACATTGTTGAACTGGTGTATGTTCTGCTGTGTATGTTCTCAGCAACAATAACAAAAACTTAAAAAAGTATTTTAAAAAGATGTTTAGTATTAAACTATTCATATTTTACATAAACATTTAATTCGTAACATTTAATTAACCACCTACTTTTGGTTACTACGCTCTTTTCCTTTTCTAAAAATTTGAGAGACAAGACTAGAATGAATATATTTTTACATATATTATTCCATAATTTCCCCCGTATTTCTTTGGAATGAATTCCAGAAGCAAAATTTCTTAATTAAGCTGGTCCACTTCACAGAAATAGGAGTTTTCCTCCAGAAATTGTATACCACTTTCCATGCCCTACAACAGCATATGACAATGTACGTTTCTTCCTAGACTGGCCAACAGTTTTCACAGTCATTTTTATTAAAGTTTCACAGTCTGTTATAAGAAAAATAGCAGAAAATTTATCAAATTTCTATTGATAATTGCTGTGGTCAGAAAAAAAAAGAGTGCATGACAGACTTAGGAGTAGTGTCACCTCAACGTAATTGCATATTTCTGTAACGTCTGCATACAACTTCAAGTCTCTAAATGTTATATAAACACAACTGAAGACGTTTCTCACGTGTGAGGTTTTTTTAAAGGAAGATTGAAAGCCAAATGGAATCTAAGATGTTTCATTATACTATCACTAGTGTATCAGATTCATCAATAACTGCCATCTCCTTGGAAGTCAAGGTGCATACTCACAACAGAGATATTATTGCAGTCAGGGAGCGCTCCATGGCTCCTTCCCTTCAAGCTTTTCCCACTTCTTCGTTTTTCTTAGTGTTCTCTTTGTCCCCACCATTCAGGCTAAAATGTAAGCTCTCACATCTAACTTCTTTCTTTTCAATTCATCATCCTGTTACTTTAAGAGCCATGTAATTTATTTTCATATTTAATCTACCTTTTTTTTTCCCCACATTGTTCTAAATGTCAGGCTGTTGCTGTTCCCAGCTAGACTATGAATTCCTACATCACAGAACAGTAGATAGTGCCCAACACACGCTGGGCATTTAAAATATTATCAGCATGTGCTCATTTGTGCGTCCTACAGATAATCTACTTGTCAAGCTATACTGGTTATTGAAATAAGGATAACTCACACAAAAATCAGAAAACCTCTGCTATGTTGAAATAAAAATAACAAATTCTGGGTGCATCTTAACTATTCGGCTCTCAGGTTCTGACTTCTGGATTATTATGTTCTTCCTTGCTACTTTACCTTCTTGCTATGTCTGCTTTGCTACCATTTAATTCAATGGTTCTTTTTTTTTTTTTTTTTTCATTAGTGTCTGGCATTTATTGAAAATTAAAAAAAAAAGAAAAAAAAGTCTTTTATCCAGGTAGTGTTGAGGAGCTGGGCAGAGAACAGGGGTGATCTTTTTGATGGAAAGGTATACATCTGAGAGACAGCTGCGAATACAAAAGAGAACTGGATTCTGGGCAAAACTAACTGGTCCATGGGAGAAAAGAAGTAACTGGATTTGGCTTCCAGGCACACCTGGGCCCTGTTGGCCATCTGGCAGGAGTAGACAGGTATCTGGGAGAGGGGAGGGGATGCAGCCTGCTGAAGGGGAAAGGCTGTTCCCTTCAGGGGGGTGGTGAGCTGTCTGGTTCATTGTCCAGAGGCTGTGACCAGCTCTAGTCCCTATTAGGTGAGTCCTAAGGCCTAAGGGTGGCAGTCTGCTAGTGGGATGCTGGAGATGGTATGGCAGTGAAGGTCTCTGGGCAGATGGATGCAGGCCTTGTCGTCTGACACGGGAGCAGGTGGCAGCGGCCCAGCTGTGTATTTTGTAACTTTTTATAAGTGGTTAGGAAACCCTGGTGGTCTAGTGGTTAAAGTGCTACAGCTGTTAACCAAGAGGTTGGCAATTTGAATCCATCAGGCGCTCCTTGGAAGCTCTACGGGACAGTACTACTCTGTCCTACAGGGTCTCTATGAGTCGGAATCGACTTGATGGCAGTGGGTTTGGTTTGGTTTGGTTTGGTTATAAGTGGTTAAGAGCTACAGCTGCTAAGCAAAACATTGGCAATTTGAACCAACCAGCCTCTCCTTAGAAACCCTATGGACAGAGTTCTTTTCCGTCCTATGGGGTCTCCATGAGTCAGAATCGACTCGACGGCAACGGGTTATAACTTCTTAGCACAAGCTTGGATTATGTTAGTTACCAAATGAGTGACTGAGAGAGTTGTAGCACTGTGACTTTTTTTTTTTTTTTTAAGTGGCTGTTTTTCAGAATCATTTTCTATTTACTTCAGCAGGTCTGCGATGATACACAGTACATTATTATTTCAGTAGGAGATGAAAAACAATAACAGCTCTGATCAAAAGCGCCTGAGGAAAGACATAGTTAGAATTCAGGAAAAGAAAAGACAAAAAAGCAGATGAACAGATATGGTCTACTGTAATCTGAGACTGAGAGGTCATTGTAGCTATAATACCACAGAACAGGTGGGTTTTTAAATAACATTTTTTTTTTCTGACTTATAAAAGTAAAACATGTTTATGTCCACTGGAGAAAATTTGAAAAAAAACATAAAAAGGAAAATAAAGAACCATGCCACCTAGAAAAACTTTTAACATATGAATGTTACACCTTAAGAAACTGTGGTACATCATTTTTTTTTTTTAATCTCAAAGTGATTCATGAGCATTATACTATATATTAAAGATTACTTCAGGGGATTTAAATAGATTTAAAATACTATTTGAAGCATATGTTTTTAAAATGTATTATAAATGAAGCTGATTTCTATGAGTTTAAACATATTATTTGTACATATTTCCAATTGTTTCTTGAGCATGAATCTCTCAAAGTAAAATTGTGTCACAGAATGTCAGCATTTTAAGTTTCTTGATAATCATTGCTAAATTTCCTCCAAAAAATTGTCAAACCATCTTTGCTTTTCAGCATTTTAAGAAGATATCATGCAGTAGATTTGCCCAATGCAATGCCTCATTTGGTTTCTAGACTGCTGCTTTCATAGGTGTTGATTGTGGATCCAGGTAAAATGAAATCTTTGACAACTTCAATCTTTATTCTGCTTATCATGATATTGCTTATTGGTCCAGTTGTGAGGATTTTTCTTTTCTTTACATTGAGGTGTAATTCATACTGAAGGCTACAGTTTTTGATCTTCATCAGTAAGTGCTTCAAGTCCTCTTCACTTTCAGCAAGCAAGCCTGTGTCATCCACATGACATAGGTTGTGGATGAGTCTTCCTTCAATCCTGATGTCCCATTCTTCATATAGTTCAGCTTCTTGGATTATTTGCTCAGCATACAGATTGAACAAATATGGTAAAAGAATACAACCCTGATGAATACACGCATTTCCTGACTTTAAACCATGCAGTATCCCCTTATTTTGTTCAAACGACTGCCTCTTGATCTATGTACAGGTTCCTCATGAGCACAATTAAGTGTTCCGGAATTCCCATTCTTCTCAATGTTATCCATAATTTGTTATGATCCACACAGTCAAATGCCTTTCCATAGTCAATAAAACATAGGTAAACATCTTTCTGGTATTCTCTGCTTTCAGCCAGGATCCATCTGACCACAGCAATGATGTCCCTGGTTCCACTTCCTCTTCTGAATGTAGCTTGAATTCCTGGCCGTTCCCTGTCGATGTATTGCTGCAACAGCTTCTGAATGATGTTCAGAAAAATTTTACTTGCATGTTATATAAATATTGTTCAATGATTTCTGAATTCGGTGCGATCTCCTTTCTTTGAAATAGGCATAAATATGGATCTCTTCCAGTCAGTTGCCCAAGTAGGTGTCTTCCAAATTTCTTGGCATAAATGAGTGAGCACTTCCAGCACTGAATCCATTTGTTGAAACATCTCAATTGGTATTTCATCATTTCATGGAGACTTGTTTTTCGCGATGCCTTCAGTGCAGCTTAGACCTCTTCCTTCAGTGCCATTGGTTCTTCATCATGTGTTACCTCCGATGTGGTTGAACACCCACCAGTTTTTTTTTTTTTTTTTGGTATTAGTGACTCTGTGTATTTCTTCCATCATCTTTTTTTTTTTTATTAACTTTTATTGAGCTTCAAGTGAACGTTTACAAATCAAGTCAGACTGTCACATATAAGTTTATATACACCTTACTCCGTACTCCCACTTGCTCTCCCCATAATGAGTCAGCCCTTCTAGTCTCTCCTTTCGTGACAATTTTGCCAGCTTCCAACTCTCTCTATCCTCCCATCCCCCCTCCAGACAGGAGATGCCAACACAGTCTCAAGTGTCCACCTGATATAATTAGCTCACTCTTCATCAGCATCTCTCTTCTACCCACTGTTCAGTCCCTTTCATGTCTGATGAGTTGTCTTCGGGAATGGTTCCTGTCCTGGGCCAACAGAAGTTTTGGGGACCATGACTGCCGGGATTCCTCTAGTCTCAGTCAGACCAAAGTATGGTCTTTTTGTGAGAATTTGGGGTCTGCATCCCACTGATCTCCTGCTCCCTCAGGGGTTCTCTGTTATGCTCCCTGTCAGGGCAGTCATTGATTGTGGCTGGGCACCAACTAGTTCTTCTGGTCTCAGGATGATGTAGGTCTCTGGTTCATGTGGCCCTTTCTGTCTCTTGGGCTCTTAGTTATCGTGTGACCTTGGTGTTCTTCATTCTCCTTTGCTCCAGGTGGGTTGAGACCAATTGATGCATCTTAGATGGCCGCTTGCTAGCATTTAAGACCCCAGACACCACATTTCAAAGTGGGTCTTCCATCATCTTTTGATGCTTCCTGTGTTGTTTAATATTTTTCCCACAGAATGCTTCAATATTGCAACTAGAGGCTTGAATTTTTTCATCAGCTTTCCACTTCAGAAATGATGAGTGTGTTCTTCATTTTAGGTTTTCTAACTTCAGGTCTTTGTACATTTCATTGTAATACTTAACTTTGTCTTCTTGAGCTGCCCTTTGAAACCTTCTGTTCAGTTCTTTTACTTCATCATTTCTTCCATCTGCTTCAGCAACTCTGTGTTGAAGAGCAAGTTTCAGAGTCTCTTCTGACACCCGTTTTGTTTTTTTCTTTCTTTCCTGTCTTTTTAATAATCTCTTGTCCTTGATGTCATTCCACAACCATCTGCTCTTTGGTCATTAGTGTTCAGTGGGTCAAGTCTACTCTTCAGAAGGTCTCTAAATTCAGATGAAATATACTCAAGGTTGTGCTTTGGCTCTTGTGAACTTGTCCTAATTATCTTCAGCTTCAACTTGAACTTGTGTACGAGTGATTGATGGTAGGCCCCTGGCCTTGTTCTGACTGATAATATCAAGCTTTTCCATTGTCTCTTTCCTCAGATGTACTCAATTTGATTCCACCATATTCCATCTGGCGAGGTCCACATGTATAGTCGCCATTTATGTTGTTGAAAAGAGGTATTTGCAATGAGACAGTCATTAGAATTACTGATAGAATTAATTACTGATTTACCCTAAACATAAGTCGCAGTCTGATCGGAGCCAGTTTCATAAAACACACTGAATTCTTTAAAAAAAGCACAACGCCCAGAGGAAAATGGCCTTACTAGTTTATCTGAACCATTGTTTGACTCCAAAGTGGCTTCAGGAATCAGTGTTTTTTTTTTTTTTTTTTTCTCTCAAAACTCGAGTTTCAAAAGGACACGCAAAGGTAATAGCCTGTGTGGGTTACCCTAATCTCCATGAAAACTAGAAACCTGGATTTCAGGAGAATTACAACTTTTTCATGTTTCTCTCTTTTGGATCATGATCCTATTACAGAATCTTTGATCAAAAATGCTCAATAAATGCTAATTGGGCACCATCAAGTTTTTAAGATCCCAGGTACCACACAGTGAACTAGGAGGTAGACTAGAAACACTAACAATAATTATGGCCAGATGTCTGAAATAACCAATGAAATTATGACCCTAAGGCCTTTGAACCAATGAAACAAATCACAAAGTGTTTGTTTATATATAAACAGCATCAGTAATTGCTTTTTATCTCAACAATTTTTTGCCTCACCAGCACCTACCTTCTGCAAAACCTCAGATTGTGTATTAATATAAACACAGCAAAATGTATCTATTAAGGCACAAACTGTACCTTGAGAGGCTAGTAGGAATCTGATGTTATTCTATTTTGTAAAATTATAGCTCCAACTTCAGACACTTATCTGGTTATGGTATTTACAACTTTGCTGTTTACCAACAGGAACTTCTAATTCAAGAATTACAAAATCTAAACCTACTATGCTAGGAATGATAACTCGAAGAAGAATGGTGTTGCATTCATCGTCAAAAAGAAGATTTCAAGATCTATCCTGAAGTACAGTGCTATCAGTGATGGGATAATATCCATACTCCTACAAGGAAGACCAGTTAATATGACTATTATTCAAATTTATGCACCAACCACTAGGGCCAAAGATGAAGAAATAGAAGACTTTTATTAGCTGCTGCAGTCTGAAATTGATCGAACATGCAATCAAGATGCATTGATAATTACTGGCGATTGGAATGCGAAAGTTGGAAACAAAGAAGAAGGATCAGTAGTTGGAAAATATGGCCTTGATGACTGAAACAATGCCGAAGATTGAATGATAGAATTTTACAAGACCAAGGATTTCTTCATTGCAAATACCTTCTTTCACCAACATAAACAGCGGCTATACACATGGACCTTACCAGATGGAACACACAGAAATCAAATTGACTACATCTGTGGAAAGAGACGATAGAAAAACTCAATATCATCAGTCAGAACAAGGGGCCAACTGTGGAACAGACCATCAATTGCTCATATGCAAGTTCAAGCCGAAACTGAAGAAAATCAAAGCAAGTCCATGAAAGCCAAAATATGACCTTGAGTATATCCCACCTGAATTTAGAAACCACCTCAAGAATAGATTTGACGCATTGAACACTAGTGACCACAGACCAGACAAGTTGTGGAATGACATCAAGGCCATCATCCACGAAGAAAGCAAGAAGTCACTGAAAAGACAGGAAAGAAAGAAAAGACCAAGATAGATGTCAGAGGGGACTCTGAAACTTGCTCTTGAGCATCGAGCAGCTAAAGCAAAAGGAAGAATTGATGAAATAAAAGAACTGAACAGAAGATTTCAAAGGGTCTCTCGAGAAGACAAAGTAAAGTATTACAATGACATGTGCAAAGAGCTGGAGATGGAAAACCAAAAGGGGAGAACACACTCAGCGTTTCTCAAGCTGAAAGAACTGAAGAAAAAATTCAAGCCTCGAGTTGCAATAGTGAAGGATTCCATGGGGAAAATATTAAATGATGCAGGAAGCATCAAAAGAAGTTAGAAGGAATACACAGAGTCATTATACCAAAAAGAATTAGTTGATATTCAACCATTTCAAGAGATGGCATATAATCAGGAACTAATGGTGCTGAAGGAAGAAGTCCAAGCTGCTCTGAAGGCATTGGTGAAAAATAAGGCTCCAGGAATTGATGGAATAAAAATTGAGATGTTCCAACAAACAGATGCAGCGCTGGAGGTGCAAACTCGTTTATGCCAAGAAATATGGAAGACAGCTTCCTGGCCAACTGCCTGGAAGAGATCCATATTTTTGCCTATTCCCAAGAAAGGTGATCCAACCGAATGTGGAAATTATAGAACAATATCATTAATATCACACACAAGCATAATTCTGCTGAAGATCATTCAAAAATGGCTGCAGCAATATATCGACAGGGAACCGCCAGAAATTCAGGCTAGTTTCAGAAGAGGACGTGGAACCAGGGATATCATTGCTGATGTCAGATGGATCCTGGCTGAAAGCAGAGAATACTAGAAGGATGTTTACCTGTGTTTTATTGACTATGCAAAGGCATTCGACTGTGTGGATCATAACAAACTATGAATAACACTGTGAAGAATGGGAATTCCGGAACACTTAATTGTGCTCATGAGGAATTACATAGATCAAGAGGCAGTTATTCAGACAGAACAAGGGGATACTGATTGGTTTAAAGTCAGGAAAGGTATGTGTCAGGGTTATATTCTTTCACCGTACCTACTCAATCTGTATGCTGAACAAATAATATGAGAAGCTGGACTATATGAAGAAGAATGGGCACCAGGATTGGAGGAAGACTCATCCACAACCTGCGTTATGCAGATGACACAACCTTGCTTGCTGAAAGTGAAGACGACTTGAAGCACTTACTAATGAAGATCAAAGACTTCAGCCTTCAGTATGAATTACACCTCAACATAAAGAAAACAAAAATCCTCACAACTGGACCAATGAGCAACATCATGATAAATGGAGAAAAGATTGAAGTTGTCAAGGATTTCATTTTACTTGGATCCACAATCAACAGCCATGGAAGCACTAGTCAAGAAATCAAAAGATGCATTGCATTGGGCAAATATGCTGCAAAGGACCTCTTCAAAGTGTTGAAGAGCAAAGATGCTACCCTGAAGACCAAGGTGCGCTTGGCCCAACCCATGGTATTTTCAATCACATCATACGAATGTGAATGCTGGACAAGGAATAAGGAAGACTGAAGAAGAGTTGACGGCTTTGAATTGTGGTGTTGGCGAAGAATATTGAATATACTACGGACTGCCAAAAGAATGAACAAATCTGTCTTGGAGGAAGTGTGGCCAGAATGCTCCTTAGAGGCAAGGATGGAGAGACTGCGTCTTACATACTTTGGACATGTTGTCAGGAAGGATCAGTCCCTGGAGAAGGACATCATGCTTGGCAGAGTACAGGGTCAGTGGAAAAGAGGAAGCCCCTCAACGAGGTGGATTGACACAGTGGCTGCAACAATGAGCTCAAGCATAACAACGATTGTAAAGGTGGCTCAGGACCAGGCAGTGTTTCGTTCTGTTGTGCATAGTGTCGGTATGAGTCGGAACTGACTCAACGGCACCTAACAACAACAGCAAACCTATTAGATAATTTAGGAGAAAGAAAAATTGTTTCTTATATCGAGAAAGTAAGACTGAAATCATCAGCGTGTTCTCACATAAAACCCATAGTAATCTTTAGTTTTTTTAATCTTTAGTTTACTCAGTCTTATTTAGGTAATTTCTGTTGCACATGTTTCAGGATCAGCTGCAGTCTGTGAACCCATCGGCTTCTACATACAAGTTCTGGAAATCTGGATTCAGTCTAGTCACAGTCCTTTTCATAAGTCCAATATAGCCTAATTTTTTGTTCAGATATTTTGGTTAAACTTTTTAAGCAAATCAGCAAAGTAAAAATTTATCTGCAGATAAGAAAACTTAATATGGCTGTAATTATTTATAAGAATAATACTCTTAATTACAAAAATAATTTTAAAAATAATTCAAAGACAGTAAGGTCAGTTTTTTTAAAAACATTAGACAAAATTATTATATTTCTAAATATAATAATTAGCCTTATTTTCAAAGAGCTTGAGATATAACACCATATATTCAAGATATGCCAATATTATCAAGTCTCTAAATACCTGAATAGTAATTAAAAAAGGCTTCACAGGTAAGTGATGTGAATTCCCCAGTCAAAGCATTGGATTTGATGATGTTAGATTCAAAAAAATAAGCTGTGACCAAGTTGGCAATGAAGATATAATAAAATTATGACATAATATTATGTGTTTGCTGTCTAATATTAGGCAAAAACATAAGAAGAAATACTAACATGTAAATTTTAACCCAAAGAGAATAGTCGCTTCTCTTGATTTTGCCAACATATTCCATGTAATTTACAACATGTTTTTTTTAAATAAAACTTTTTTTAAACATTTTTCCTTTATAAAATTATTTTTATGGCTTTCCATGAAGTTTCAGAAATCACAAAGTTTATACTCAACTGATTAATTCATTGATATGAATATAACTTTAAGTCTCTGGATAGGGTTGGAAACATTTTTCCAGTCCATTTCAGACGTGTCTCATTGTGATTTCTATTTTTTGGCTCCTTAGAGTTCCCCTACAACAGAACTTGTTTACAGTTCTTTTATTATTGGGATCTACTCAATTTCTTTTTTTTACTCAATTTCTGTTTTTTTCTATAGTAAGACAGTCATTTCTCTTATTTTCTTTTGTCTTAAAAAAATGTCTCCACCTAGTTGGTAGTGGTCTTTCAAAAAGCTTCTCTGGAGCTATACGACCATGGAGACTCGAGGCTGGGAAGGCCTGATCTTGCCCCACTCTCCCTATTTTTGACTCACAGTAGAAGATTAGATAAGTCCATTCCAATTCATTTACATATGTTTAAACTGGCCTAGGCATTTTGAAGAGCAAAACATAACTAATTTCTTTCCCTTTTCTCAGCTAGCCCCCCCTTTTTTTTTTAAATCTAGGCTTGTCCTATGCCTCCTTTTTTCCCATTGTGCAAGTACTAGTTTTACTTTAAGATAAAATTATTCTTTTTCTTTAAATAAAACACATTTCATATAATATCTAGCTTAAGTTACCTAGAAAGGTTTTACTTTTAAGATCATAAAGTTTTCCAAAATGTCTACTAACAGTGTAAATCATAAGACAGACACAAGATGCAATTTTTCTTTGGACGAGTGAAAAACTGAGATTCTAAGACCAGCAACAATTAGCCATAGCCTCCAACCTGACACAAGACAGAAACTAAGACACACAACATTCTAGACTAAAAGGAAGCTCCCAGAACAAAAGGAGACAGAAAGACGACATACACTTACTGGACAGTACTGCACAAAACAAGGATATGGGGATGTTAATTTTAAAGTATATACAACAATTTTTAGTAAGACTGACTCAATTCAATGGAAAAAAAACAGGTTCTAGATAAAACTTATTAACTTGCCAGAGCCTCAGATGGAGGAATATACCTTTTGACAAAACCTGAGTATCAAGCAAAACTTCCCTCAAAAGGAAAAGACAACACAAATGGAAGCTCATTTTCCCTAAGTCGTCACTGAAATTCCAAATTACTTCTAACATATTCAGTTTATAGTGTTTTTAAATATGAACCACAAAAAAAGTGTCTTCGTAGCAGGGAGGAAATCTAGGCTCATTTATCAAAGCTATTAAGCCCTAAGGTTCCTTAGGTTTCCTTCCTTTTGAACTTAATCCATTCTGCTGGCTAGAGACCTAGTCTCTTATATTATACCTTAAATACACTAGTTCCTCCAATTGGAAAGTACTTTAGTAGCTATTAATGATTTTAATTTTAACATTATGATTCTTTATTGAGAAACCATATCATAAAAAACTATGGAACTACTACCTTTCCCTTTTGTGCTGTTTACAATAAGTTTACGTGAAAGGTTAGCTATTGTCTTCACACTTCAGGACCCAGTTAATGAGTCCTTGTGAGTCCTTGCGAGTCCTTGTGAGTCCAGCTCTAGCTGGGTCATATTTTTTATGCTCAAGAACAGGCAATATGGCTTTTATATTGTCTCCTAAATCACTACAAAACTTTATAAGCTTACTTAAAGAAGGAAGGAAAATCTTAGCGACAGTGATTAAGAAAAGCTCCTGCAAGTTTTGATGGAACTTTGCTTCAAACCACACAAGCCATGCCATCTCTTTTAGGTACAACTTTTGTGATGCAAAGAATCTTCTGTGCTGGTTTCTAGTTTTCTTTTTAAGATTTTAAGGGGAAAAAACTTATATCATATTACATACAATGAGCCTCTGCTGCAGATGGTAAAGGGAGGACTCACAACAGCCTCTTCTCTCTCCAAGAAATCTTAGTACTGATAGCAAATGCATATATATGTGTATACATTTGTACACTCAAATACTTATGAACATGAGTGATCATGTATATATTATTCTCAGAAATGATCTGCTCCTGTTAAGTCTTTTGCAGCAGATTTGCCCAATGCAATGCGCCATTTGATTTCTTGACTGCTGTGGTGTGGGCGTTGATTGTGGCTTCAAGTAAGATGAAATTCTTGACAATTTTAATCTTTTCTCCATTTATTGTTGCTTGTTGACCATTTGTGAAGGTTTTTGTTTTCTTTATGTTGACATGTAATTCACACTGAAGGCTATCGTCTTTGATCTTCATCAGTAAGTGCTTCAAGTCCTCTTCACTTTCAGCAAGCAAGGTTGTGTCATCTGCATAATGCAGGTTTTTTATGAGTCTTCCTCCAATCCTGATGCCCCATTCCTCTTCATAAAGTCCAGCTTCTCCAGTTATTTGCTCAGCATTCAGATTGAATAAATATGGTGAAAGGACACAACCTTAATGCACACCTTTCCTGTCTATAAAACACTCAGTATTCCCTTATTCTGTTTGAATGACTGTCTCTTTATCTATGTACAGGTTCTTCACGAACACAATTAAGTGTTCTGGAATTCTCTTTCTTTGCAATGTTATCCATAATTTGTTATTGTCACCACCGTTGAATGCCTTAGCATAGTCAATAAAACACAGGTAAACATCTTTCTGGAAAAAAAGCAGGAGCAACATCAATATTGCCTCATGCCTAAAGGAACTAGATGTGGAGAACATTTAGGGGTTTGGGACAACTTACTGTAGGTCAGACCAGCAAGCTGGAAACTCAGACAGGATTTCTATGTTACACTTATGAGGCAGAATTCCTTCTCCTCCAGAAAACTTCAAATTTTGCTCTTAAAGTCTTCAACTGATTGGATAGGGCCCACCCATATTTTCAAGGCTAACCTCCTTTACTAATAGTCTATTGACTTAAAGTGTTAATTACATCTACAAAATAACCTTCACAGCAGCATCTAGACTAGCGTTTGACCAAACATCTGGGCATCATAGTCCAGCCAAGTGGACAAATAAAATTAACCATCACATCCGGGTAGACCCAATTTAGTCACCAAAAAACAAAAACCAAACCTGTTGCCATCGAGTCGATTCCAACTCATTGTGATCGTACAGGGCAGAATAGAACTGTCTCCTAGGGTGTCCAAGGAGCAGCTGGTGATTTGAAGTGCTGATGATCTTTTGGTTAGCAGCCAAACTCTTAACCACTGTGCCACCAGTGCTCCAATTCAATCACATGCAGCTTTAAAAGCAGAGACCCTTCTCCAGTTGGAACAAGGGAGATGCGGTAAAAGAAGTTAGGAAGATTCATAGTGTGAAAAGGTCTTGATGTACTCTTGCTGGTTTCGAAATTGAGAGGGCAGTGGTGTAAGAAATGCAGACAGTCGTAAGGAGTTGAGAGAGGGCTCCAGCTGGCAACAAGTAAAAAACAAACAAACAAAAATGGGGACCTTGGCCCCAAAGCTGCAAGGAGGTGAATTCTGTCAAACAATTGAATGAAATTGACAGGATTTTCTTCCCCAGAGCTTCCAATAAACGAATAAGGCAATGCCTACACTAATTTTGGATTGTGAGACCCCATGCAGAAAACCATACTATATGCAGAGAACCACACTGTAAGTGCCCGGATTTCTGTCCCTCAGAAACTATGATATAATAAATGGGGTTTGTTTTAAGCCCCTAGGTTTGGCAGCAATCCACCCAAACCAAACCCAGTGCCGTCGAGTCTATTCCGACTCATAGTGACCCTATAGGACAGAGTAGAACTGCCCCATAGAGTTTCCAAGGAGCACCTAGTGGATTCAAACTGCCAACCCTTTGGTTAGCAGCAGTAGCACTTAACCACTACACCACCAGGGTTTCTTTGGCAGCAATAGCAAACTAATATAAGTCAGGCCAGTTGGAAGAGGAGGAACATGAAACTAGGGAAGAAGCACAAAAGTAAAAGCAATCTTATTCCTAATGTTCCAGCTCTTAAGCGGAATGGTTGCTCTTTATTGTTCTTTATAACATGTATAAGGAGCTCTGGTAGCACAGAACGTTGGCAGCTTAAACCCACCAGCTGCTCAGTGATCTGTTCCTGTAAAGATTTCAGTGTAGGAGACCCTGTGGGGCAGTTCTACTCTACCCTATAGAGTTGCTATGAACCAGAATCAGCTTGACACAGCACCTAACAACAACGGCATAACATGTATAAAACATACCTTATATATCTCTTTTGTATGTAGCTTACATTACATGAAAACAACTTAAATTTTGTGCTCTTGCACTCCTAGTTTGTGACAAAAGCAAGTTAGAGTAAGTGGCCACCCATTTCAACACAACTTTCCTTACACACATGCATGCATGCACGCACACACACACATAAATAAACACATATTGCATGGTGTATTTTCACAAAGGACAAGTTTAAGTTTCTCATCAAGGCCTGTTGATTGCTTTTGATTCCATGTTTCTGTTTTCAAGAAACTTGTAACAGGAGGCGGAGCCAAGATGGCGGAATAGACGATTCCGGCAAGCCCTCTTTACAACAAAGACTTGAAAAAGCAAGTGAAACGAGTATATTTCTGAAAAACTGGTAGTCATGAGCTTCAAAGGCAAGCTTAGAAAATGAACTGAGGGGCAGGGGGAGGAAGAGGTCATTCAGAAGCAGAGAGGAGTTACCGAAACTGAATCGTGGGGAGCCATCAGGAACCATTCCCAGAGCAGTGGAGGCAGTGACAAGCTGCTACTAGCATTTGGCCACAGTTTCCTCGGGGAGAAGCAGCCAGCCACACAGCCTACTCACACCTCTGGAACCTGAGAAGAACGGCACTCTCAGCAAAAGCTAAGTACTTGCATATATTTTACCTCACCCTCCCACCCCAAGTCAGCTTCAGAGGCTTAATTCTCTGGGCCTGAGATACGCACTGTTGAGCACCTAGAACCATCCTCCTGGCCTTGGAGAAGGAAAAATTTGCAACTGGGGGAAAGGATAATTTGCTAGCTCCACTAAGCTGGGGAGCTCAGGACAGAAGCAGTTCCTGTCCAGGCATAAATGATCCATGGACTTTGAGCACCTTTTCCTTCTGCATGGACACTTGTGGACCTATTTTGGGAGAATAGGCCCTTGTTGGTAGACTCCAACCATTTCAGCTGTGCGGTGGAGAGGTGGGTGTTTGATGTTTGACACTGCTTTGCCTATTAAACAAGGTCCTCACCTACCCACATCAGGGACCTAAGGACTGGTAGCTCCACTCAGGTCACCCAGGCACCCGCAATAGGGGTCCAAGGATAACTGGTACCTCCCAGTCCTCACAACCAAAAACTTTGGTTCCCATGGTCCATCTGCAGAACCCACCCACCTGCACACTCTAGGGAACAGGGACGCGCTTTCTTCAGAGACACTCGGGGGTCGGTTCTCAGTCCCTTGCATGGTTCAGAGCATGACCCCCTGCTGCAGTCAGATACCGGTATATAAGCCAATCACCCCTGCCCCTCCAAGACTGTAGGACAGAGCTTGGGTCACACACTTGATGGTCAGCTACCTGGAAATCCGAGCTTTGGGCTCCTAGACAGATATACCTGAAAACAGCTCTAGCCATCTGGGGACAGGGTGTCAGGGCTCCAAAGATGAAAATAATCAAGCTAGCTCACTCAAGCAACCTATTTCGGTATATCAAAATAAAACAAAGCAAGAAGCTATGACACGGTAAGCAAGCATAAACTAATACGATAACTTATAGATGGCTCGGAGACAATAGTCAATGTCAAGTCACATAAAGAAACAGACCATGATCACCTCAACAAGCTCTCAAAACAAAGAATCCAGGGATCTTCTAGATGAAAGTGCATTCCTGGAATTACCAGAGCCAGAATACAAAAGTTTAATATACAGAACCCTTCAAGACATCAGGAGGAAAATGAAGCAATATACAGAACAAGCCAAGGAACACAAAGATTAAGCAATTGAAGAAATTAGAAAGATTATTCAGGAACATAATGAAAAGTTTAATAAACTGGAAAAATCCATAGACAGACAGCAATCAGAAATTCAGAAGATTAACAATAAAATTACAGAAGTAGATAACTCAACAGAAAGTCAGAGGAGCAGACCTGAGCAAGTAGAAGCCAGAATATTTGAGCTTGAAGATAAATCACTTGGCACTAAAATATTTGAAGAAAAATCAGATAAAAGCATTTTAAAAAATGAAGAAACCTTGAGAATCATGTGGGACTCTATCAAGAGAAATAACCTACGAGTGATTGGAGTACCAGAAGAGGGAGGTATAACAGAAAATATAGAGAGAATTGTTGAAGATTTGTTGGCAGAAAACTTCCTTGATATTGCAAAAGATGAAAAGGTATCTCTCCAAGGTGCTCATCAAACTCCACATAAGGTAGATCTTAAAAGAAAGCCACCAAGACACATTATAATCAAACTTGCCAAAACCAAAGATAAGAATTATAAGACCAGCAAGGAATAAATGAAAAGTCACCTACAAAGGAGCGCCAGTAAGAATAAGCTCAGACTACTTGGCAGAAACCATGCAGGCAAGAAGGCAATGGGATGACATATTTAAAAAATTGAAGGAAAAAAATTGCCTGCCAAGAATCATATATCCAGCAAAACTGTCTCTTTCGGTGAAGGACAAAACATCCAGAAAGAAGCTCAATAAAGACACGGAAGATCTAAATGCCACAATCAACCAACTTGACCTCATAGACATATAGAGAACACTCCACCTAACAGCAGCCAAGTATACCTTCTTTTCTAGTGCACATGGAACATTCTCTAGAATAGACCACATATTAGGTCATAAAGCAAGCCTTAGCAGAATCCAAAACATTGAAATATTACAAAATAGAAATCAGTAACAGAAAAAGCAGGGAAAAGAAATCAAACAATTGGAAACTGAACAATACCTTGCTCAAAAAAGACTGGATTATAGAAGACATTAAGGATGGAATAAAGAAATTCATAGAATCCCATGATAATGAAAACATTTCCTATCAAAACTGGGACACAGCAAAAGCGGTGCTCAGAGGCCAATTTATATCAATAAATGCACACATACAAAAAGAAGAAAGGGCCAAAATCAAAAAATTATCTCTACAACTTGAACAAATAGAAAGAGGGCAACAAAAGAAACCCACAGGCACCAGAAGAAAACAAATAATAAAAATTTGAGCAGAACTAAATGAAATAGAAAACAGAAAAACAATTGAAAGAATTAACAAGGCCCAAAGATGGTTCTTTGAAAAAACCAACAAAATGATAAACCATTGGCCAAACTGACAAAAGAAAAATAGGAGAGGAAGCAAATAACCGGAAAAAGAAATGAGATGGATGATATTACAACAGACCCAAGTGAAATTAAAAGAATCATATCAGATTACTATGAAAAATTGTACTCTAAAAAATTTGAAAACCTAGAAGAAATGAATGAATTCTAGAAACACACTACCTACATAAACTAACACAAACAGAGGTAGAACAACTAAATAGACCCATAACAAAAGAAGAGAAATGAAAAGGTAATCAAAAAGCTCCCAACAAAAAAACCGCCGGGTCTGGACACTTTCACTGCAGAGTTGTACAAAACGTTCAAAGAAGAGTTAACGCCACTACGACTAAAGTTATTTCAGAGCATAGAAAAGGACGGAATACTGCCAAACTCATTCTATGAAGCCAGCATATTCCTCATACCAAAACCAGGTAACGACACCACAAGAAAAGAAGATTATAGACCTATATCCCTCATGAATGTAGATGCAAAAATCCTCAAAAAAATTCTAGCCAATAGAATTCAAGAACATCTCAAAAAAATAATTCACCATGACCAAGTGGGATTCATACCAGGTATGCAGGGATGGTTCAGCATTAGAAAAACAATTAATAGAATCCACCACATAAATAAAACAAAAGACAAGAATCACGTGATTTTATCAATTGATGCAGAAAAGGCATTTGACAAAGTTCAACACACATACATGATAAAAACTCTCAGCAAAATAGGAATTGAAGGAAAATTCCTCAACATAATAAAGGGCATTTATAGAAAGCCAACAGCCAACATCACCCTAAATGGAGAGAGCCTGAAAGCATTCCTATTGAGATCGGGAACCACACAAGGATGCCCTTTATCACCGCTCTTATTCACCATTGTGTTAGAGGTCCTAACCAGAGCTATTAGGCTAGATAAATAAAGTGCATCCAGATTGGCAAGGAAGAAGTAAAAGTATCTCTGTTTGCAGATGACATGATCTTATACACAGAAAACCCTAAGGAATTCTCAAGAAAACTAATGAAACTAATAGAAGAGTTCAGCAGAGTATTGGGATACAAGATACACATACAAAAATCAACTGGATTCCTCTACACCAACAAAAAGAACATTGAAGAGGAAATCACCAAATCAATGCCATTTACAGAAGCCCCCAAGAAGATATAACACTTAGGAATAAATCTTACCAGAGATGTAAAAGACTTATACAAAGAAAACTACAATGTACTTCTGCAAGAAACCAAAAGAGACTTACATAAGTGGAAAAACATACCTTGCTCATGAATAGGAAGACTTAACATTATAAAAATGTCTATTCTACCAAAAGCGATCTATACATTTAATGCAATTCCAATTCAAATCCCAACAACATTCTTTAATGAGATGGAGAAAGAAATCACCAACTTCATATGCAAGGGAAAGAGGCCCCAAATAAGTAAAGCATTACTGAAAAAGAAGAACAAAGTGGGAGGCCTCACTGTACCTGATTTTAGAACCTATTATACCGCCACAGTAGTCAAAACAGCCTGGTCCTGGCACAACAGCAGATATATAGACCAATGGAACAGAATTGAGAATCCAGACATAAACCCATCCACATATGAGCAGTTGATATTTGACAAAGGTCCTAAAACAGTTAAATGGGGAAAAGACAGTCGTTTTAACAAATGGTGCTGGCATAACTGGATATCCATCTGCAGAAAAATGAAACAAGACCCATACCTCACTTCATGCACAAAAATGAGCTCAAAATAGATCAAAGGCCTAAATATAAAATCTAAAATGATAAAGATCATGGAAGAAAAAATAGTGACAACGTTAGGAGCCCTAACATATGGCATAAACAGTATACAAAACATTATTAAGAATGCAGAAGAGAAACTAGATAACTGGGAGCTCCTAAAAATCAAACACCTATGCTCGTCCAAAGACTTCACCAAAAGAGTAAAAAGACTACCTACAGACTGGGAAAATCTTTTATCTATGACACTTCTGATGAGCACCTGATCTCTAAAATCTACATGATACTGCAAAAACTCAACTACAAAAAGACAAATAACCCAATTAAAAAATGGGCAAAGGATATGAATAGACACTTCTCTAAAGAAGACATTCAGGCAGCTAACAGATACATGAGGAAATGCTCACAGTCATTAGTCATTCCCAGTAAAGAAAAAAACCCAGAGCCGTCGAGTCAATTCTGACTCATAGCGACCCTACAGGACAGAGTAGAACTGTCCCATAGAGTTTCCAAGGAGCCCCTGGCGGATTCGAACGGCCAACCCTTTGGTTAGTCATTAGAGAAATGCAAATCAAAACTACAATGAGATTTCATCTCACTCCAACAAGGCTGGCATGAATCCAAAAAAACACAAAATAATAAATGTTGGAGAGGCTGTGGAGAGACTGGAACACTTATACACTGCTGGTGGGAATTTAAAATGGGACAACCACTTTGGAAATCGATTTGGTCTTCCTTAAAAAGCTAGAAATAGAACTACCATACGACCCAGCAATCCTACTCCTTGGAATATATCCTAGAGAAATAAGAGTTTTTACATGAACAGATATATGCACAGCTATGTTTATTGCAGCACTGTTTACAATAGCAAAAAGATGGAAGCAACCAAGGTGCCCATCAATGGACGAATGGAAAAAGAAATTATGGTATATTCACAGAATGGAATACTGCGCATCAATAAAGAACAGTGAGGGGAACCTGGAAGGCATTATGCTGAGTAAAATTAGTCAGTTGCAAAAGGACAAATATTGTATAAGACCACTATTATAAGACCTTGAGAAATAGTTTGAACTGAGAAGAAAACACTCTTTTGTGGTTATGAGAGGGCAGAGGGAGGGAAGGTGGGAGAGGGCATTGACTAATTAGATAGTAGATAAGAACTACTTTAGGTGAAGAAAGAGAGCACACAATACAGGGCAGGTCAACAAAACTGGACTAAACCAAAAGCAAAGACGTTTCCTGAATAAACTAAATGCTTCAAAGGCCAACATAGCAGGGGCAGGAGTTTGGGAACGATGGTTTCAAGGGACATCTAAGTCAATTGGCATAATAAAATCTATTAAGAAAACATTCTGCATTCCACTTTCAACAGTGGTATCTAGGGTCTTAAACGCTAGCAAGCAGCCATCTAAGATGCATCAATGAGTCTCAACCCACCTGGTTCAAAGGAGAAGGAAGAACACCAAGGACACAAGGTAATTATGAGCCCAACAGACAGAAAGGGCCACATGAACCAGAGACTACATCATCCTGAGACCAGAAGAACTAGATGGTGCCCGGCTACAACCAATGACTGCCCTGACAGGGAACACAACAGAGAACCCCTGAGGGAGCAGGAGAGCAGTGGGATGCAGACCCCAAATTCTCATAAAAAGACCAGACTTAATGGTCTGACTGAGACTAGAAGGACCCTGGTGGTCATGGCCCGCAGACCTTCTGTTGGCTCAGGATGGGAACCATTCCCTAGCCAACTCTTCAGACATGGATTGGGCTAGACAATGGGTTGGAGAGGGATGCTGGTGAGGGGTGAGCTTCTTGGATCAGGTGGACACTTGAGACTATGTTGGTATCTTCTGCCTGGAGGGGAGATGAGAGGGTGGGGGGGGGCGGTGTTAGAAGCTGGCAAAATGGATGAGAAAAGAGAGAGTGAAGGGAGGAAGAGGCCTGTCTCACTAAAAAAGGAGAGTAATTGGGAGTATGTAGCAAGGTGTATATAAGTTTTTGTGTGACAGACTGACTTGATTTGTAAACTTTCAGTTAAAGCACAATAAAAATTATTAAAAAAAAAAAAGATACTTGTAATGTTAGAAGCACTGAAGATTTGCTTCCTCATCATATTTAAGAAAGAACAAAATACCATTCGATATGAAATATTTTACTTTCTGTCCTTTACATTTTTCACTTGATAGAAATTATGGCGTAAAAAGAAAAAAGACGCCATTTGTCAACACATACCTCTTGAGCAGCTACTATGTACCTGGCACTCTGTGACTGGTGTTTGGTGATGACCAAAGCAAGTAAGACATCTGTCCTTATCTTTCTAAAGCGAGTTGCTGTAGAGTTGATTCCAACTCCTGATGCCTATCTAAGAGCCAGTAGTTAAAACCAAAGGGTGTTTTTTCTTTATACAATTGGATACTAATCTAAAAGTCACAACACACAAATGATAATAATGATACATTATCAATAGACCCCTTATACTCTTGTGTTGTTGAAAAAAAAATTCCTAAATTATTAATGGGAATTTTTCCCCCTAGTGCAATTTTAAATGTGTAAAGGAGGGAAATGATAACTTTTTTTTTTGAAATCTTTTTCATAGTTATTCATAACCTTTTGACCACAAATAAAAAATTCTTCATCTAGAGAGTAATTACTCACCAGAGATTGAACTAGAAAACTCAACCCCTGGGGAAGGAGCTTCCTAAAATCTCTATGTTGCAGACAAAAGAAGGATTCCGGATTTTGTGAAAAAACCTGTTTGGTATACATATTGCTTTTTATTGTTTTTTTGTTTGTTTAAATGTTTTAGAGGAATTAAGAACATGACATATAAGTTAGAGTGGCCTAACTGCTATAACAAATAGGCCAAACAGAAATTATTATTTGTTTTATATAATAGTAGTGGGCAGGTATAGGTCCCTGAGTGGCACAAACATTTTGTGCTCCACTACTATCCTAAAGCTTGGCAGTTTGAACCCACCCAGTGGCAAGGCAGAAGAAAGGTCAGACAATCTGTTTCTGTAAAGATACTTATTGCTTTTAAAACCCATGTTAGATATCAAAATTTAAAAAATAACTTAAAAAATTATTCACAGCTTGGGGGGGTGGTGAAAAGACTTTTGGGCTAAAGATGTGGAAAAAGTCTGACTAGTAATAATATGACAAAAATTAGTAATTAAACTATTTTTAATATCTATTAAATATACTTCTCTCTCCCACTGGTTAGATGTCAAAATTAAAACCTTATGCTAATAATTTTACAAAGCTGTGTAGCAAACCTTGAGGCTTCAGTAGATGACACTCAGAAAACTCAATACACACCTTAAAACTTCTTTCTGTTCAAGAAATTTAAGAATCATAGGATTAAGTAATTCTTTTTTATGGTACTTCTGGAGGCCTGGTGGTACAGTGATTAAAGGCTATGTATGCTAACCCAAAAGTTGGCAGTTTTAATCCATTAGTTGCTCCTTGGAAACCCTATGAGGTAGTTCTATTCAGTCCTATAGGGTCACTATGAGTTGGAATCGACTCCACAGCAATGGCTAATGGGTATGGTTCTTTTATTCACTTTCTTTTTTGTGTGTGTGCTTTAGGTTAAAGGTTACAGGGCAAATTAGTTTCTTATTAATTAATACACAAATTATTTTGTGACGTTGGTTGCCAACCCCTGATGTGTCAATATTCACCCCTTCCCTACCCCAGGTTCTTTGTTTTCATTCATCCACTTTTCCTGTCCCTTCCTGCTTCTCATCTTTGCTTTTGGGCTGGTGTGCCCATTTAATCTTGTATACTTGATTGAACTATGAAGCACGTTTCTCACATGTGTTATTGTTTGCCCTATAGACCTGTCTAATCTTTGGCTGAAAGGTGAACTTCAGGAGTGATTTCAGTACTGAGTTTAAAAGTGTATCTGGGGGCTATACTCTTGAGGTATCTCATTGTCTGTCATACCAGCAAGTCTGGTCTTTATTTTTTTTGTGTGTGAATTTGAATTTTTTTTTTTAATTGTGCTTTAGATGAGGTTTCCAGAGAAAATTAGTTTCTCATTAAACCATTAACACACAAATTATTTTGTGACATTGGTTGCCAACTCTACAACGAGTCAACATTCTCCCTTTCTCAACCATGGGTTCCCCATTATTAGCTTTCCTGTCCCCTCCTGCCTTCTTGTCCTTGCCCCTGGTTTAGTGTGGTGATTTAGTTTCAAATTGTTTTATGGGCCTGTCTAATCTTTGGCTGAAGTTACTGAGTTAAAAGGTTGTCTGGGGGGCATACTCTCAGGGTGTGTCCAGTCTCTGTCAGACCAGTAAGCCTGGTCTTTTTTTGTGAGTTAGAATTTTGTTCTACATTTATCTCCACTTCTGTCCGAGAGACTCTATTATAATCCCGTCAGAGCAGTCAATGGTGGTAGCCGGGTACTATCTAGTTGTACTGTGCTCAGTCTGGTGAAGGCTGTGGTACTTGAGGTCCCTTAGTCCTTTGGACAAATCTTTTCCTTGTTTCTTTGGCTTTCTTTATTTTCCCTTGCTCCAGAGTGGGTAGGAACAGTGGAGTATTCTTATATAGCTGCTCGCAAGCTTTTTAACCCCAGATGCTACGTACCAAAGTAGGATGTAGAATATTTTCTTTATTATGCCAGTTGAGCTAGATGTCCCCTGCGACCATGGTCCCCAGCACTCAACACAGAAACTCAGTCCCTCAAGAAGTTTGAATGTGTCTGTGAAGCTTCTATGACTTTGTCTTGATCAAGTTTTGCTGATTTCCCCAGTATTGTGTACTGTTACCCTTCACCAATGTTACCACCTATCAACCATGTACTTACTATTTTTCTCTCCCCACCCCTCACTTCCCTCGTAACTATCAAAGATTGCTTCTTTCTGTGTGTAAAACTTTCCATGAGTTAATTTCTTTTTTTAATTTTTATTGTGCTTTAAGTGAAAGTTTACAAATCAAGTCAGCCTCTCATGCAAAAATTTATATACACCTTGCTATATTGTTCTACAGGGTCGCTATGAGTAGGAATCAACTCGACAGCAATGGGTTTTTTTATATCCTCTTAGTTGCTCTCCCCCTGATGAGACAGCACATTCCTTCCCTCCTCTGTCTATTTTCCTGTCCATTTGGCCAGCTTCTGAAACTCTCTATCCTCTCATCTACCCTCCAGACAGGAGCTGCCCACATAGTCTCGTATGTCTACTTGATCTAAGTTCACTCCTCACCAGTAACATTTTCTATCCCATAGTCCAGTCCAGTCCCTGTCTGAAGAATTGGCTTTGGGAATGGTTCCTGTCTTGGGCTAACAGAAGGTCTGGGGACCATGACCTCTGGGGTCCTAATAGTCTCAATCAGACCATTAAGTCTGGTCTTTTTATGAGATTTGAGGTCTGCATCCCACTCCTCTCCTGCTCCCTCAGGGTTTATCTGTTGTGTTCCCTGTCAAGGCAGTAATCAGTTGTAGCTGGGCACCATCTAGTTCTTCTGGTCTCAGGCTGATGTAGTCTCTGGTTCATGTGACCCCTTCATCTCTTGGGCTCATTAATTACCTTGTGTCTTTGGTGTTCTTCATTCTCCTTTGGTCCAGGTGAGTTCAGACCAATTGACGCATCTTAGATGGCCGTGTGCTAGCGTTTAAGACCCCAGACGCCGCTCTCCAAAGTGGGATGCAGAATATTTTCTTAATAGATTTTATTATGCCAACTGACTTAAATGTCCCCTGAAACCATGGTCTGCAAAACCCCGCCCCTGCTACACTGGCCTTCAAAGCATTCAGTTTATTCAGGAAACTTCTTTGCTTTGGGTTTAGTCCAGTTGTGCTGACCTCTCCAGTATCGTGTGTTTTCTTTCCCTTCACCTAAAATAGTTCTTATCTACTATCTAATTAGTGAAAACTCCTCTTCCTCTCTCATTCCCCACTCTCGTAACCATCAAAGAATATTTTCTTCTCTGTTTAAACTATTTATCTAGTTCTTATAATAGTGGTCTCATACAATATCTGTCCTTTTGCAACTGACTAATTTCACTCAACATAATGGCTTCTAGATTCCTCCATGTTATGAAATGTTTCATGGATTCATCATTGTTCTTTATCGATGTGTAGTATTCCATTGTGTGAATATACCATAATTTATTTATCCATTCATCCATCGATGGACACCTTGGTTACTTCCATCTTTTTGCTATTGTGAATAGTGCTGCAATGAACATGGGTATGCATATACCTGTTCATGTAAAGGCTCTTATTTCTCTAGGGTATATTCCAAGGAGTGAGATTGCTGGATCATGTGGTAGTTCTGTTTCTAGCTTTTTAAGGATGTGCCAAATCAATTTCCAAAGTGGTTGTACCATTTTACTTTCCAACCAGCAGTGTAAGAGTTTCAGTCTCTCCACAACCTCTCCAACATTTATTATTCTGTGTTTTTTGGATTAATGCCAGCCTTGTTGGAATGAGATGTAATTTCATTGTAGTTTGATTTGCATTTCTCCATTGGCTAATGATCGTGAGCATTTCCTCATGTATCTGTTAGCTACCTGAATGTCCTCTTCAGTCAAGTGCCTGTTCATATACTTTGCCCATTTAATAATTGGGTTATTTGTCTTTTTGTAGTTGAGTTTTTGCAGTATCATGTAGATTTTAGAGATCAGGTGCTCATCAGAAGTGTCGTAGATAAAAGATTTTCCCAGTCTGTAGGTAGTCTTTTTACTCTTTTGGTGAAGTCTTTGGACGAGCATAGGTGTTTGATTTTTAGGAGCTCCCAGTTATCTAGTTTCTCTTCTGCATTCTTAATAATGTTTTGTATACTGTTTATGCCATATGTTAGGGCTCCTAACGTTGTCACTATTTTTTCTCCCATGATCTTTATCATTTTAGATTTTATATTTAGGCCTTTGATCTATTGTGAGCTCATTTTTGTGCATGAAGTGAGGTATGGGTCTTGCTTCATTTTTTTGCAGATTGATATCCAGTTATGCCAGCACCATTTGTTAAAATGACTGTCTTTCCCCCATTTAACTGTTTTGGGGCCTTTGTCAAATATCGTCTGCTCATATGTAGATGGATTTATGTCTGGATTCTCAATTCTGTTCCATTGGTCTATGTATCTGTTGTTGTCCCATACCAGGCTGTTTTGACTACTGTGGCAGTATAATAGGTTCTAAAACCACGTACAGTGAGGCCTCCCACTTTGTTCTTCTTTTTCAGTAATGCTTTACTTATTTGGGGCCTCTTTCCCTTGCATATGAAGTTGGTGATTTGTTTCTCCACCTCATTAAAGAATGTTGTTGGGATTTGGATTGGAATTGCATTAAACGTATAGATCGCTTTTGGTAGAATTGAAGTTTTTACAATGTCAAGTCTTCCTATCCATGAGCAAGGTATGTTTTTCCACTTATGTAGGTCTCTTTTAGTTTCTTGTAGTAGTGTCTTGTAGTTTTCTTTGTATAGGCATTTTATGTCTCTGGTAAGATATATTCCTAAGTATTTTATTTTCTTGGGGGCTACTGTAAATGGTATAGATTTGGTGATTTCCTCTTCTATGTTCTTTTTGTTGGTGTAGAGGAATCCAACTGATTTTTGCAAGTTTACCTTGTATCCTGATACTCTGCTGAACTCTTCTATTAGTTTCATTAGTTTTTCTTGAGGATTCTTTAGGGTTTTCTGTGTATAAGATCATGTCGTCTGCAAATAGAGATACTTTTACTTCTTCCTTACTAAACTGGATTCCCTTTATTTCTTGGTCTAGCCTAATTTCTCTGGCTAGGACTGCCAGCACAGTGTTGATTAAGAGTGGTGATAAAGGGCATCCTTGTCTGGTTCCCGATTTCAAGGGGAATATTTTCAGACTTTCTCCATTTAGGATGACGTTTGCTGTTGGCTTTATATAAACGCCCTTAATTTTGTTGAGGAATTTTCCTTCTATTCTTATTTTCCTGAGAGTTTTTATCAAGGATGTGTGTCGAACTTTGTTTGTCAAATGCCTTTTCTGCTTCAGTTGATAAGATTGTGTGGTTCTTGTCTGTTGTTTTATTTATATGATAGATTACATTAATTGTTTTTCTAATGTTGTACCATCCCTGCCCACCTGTATGAATCCCTGTTGGTCATGGTGAATTATTCTTTTGATATGTTGTTTAATTCTTTTGGCTATAACTTTTTTGAGGATTTTTGCATCTAAGTTCATGAGGGGTATAGGTCTGTAAATTTCTTTTTTTGTGGTGTCTTTACCTGGTTTTGGTATGAGGGATATGCTGACTTCATAGAATGAGTTTGGGAGTAGTCTGTCCTTTTCTGTGCTCTGAAATACCTTTAGTAGTAGTGGTGTTAACTCTTCTCTGAAAATTTTGTAGAACTCTGCATTTAAGCCATCTAGGCCAGAGCTTTTTTTTTGTTGTTGTTGCTGGGAGTTTTTTGATTACCTTTTCAATCTCTTCTTTTGTTATGAGGTTATTTAGTTGTTCTACTTCTGTTTGTGTTAGATTTAAGGTAGGTAGTGTGTTTCTGGTAATTCATCCATTTCTTCTAGGTTTTCAAATTTGTTAGAGTACAATTTTTCATAGTAATCTGATATGATTCTTTTAATTTCACTTGGGTCTGTTGTAATATCATCCATCTCATTTCTTTTTCCGGTTATTTGCTTCCTCTCCTGTTTTTCTTTTGTCAGTTTGGCCAATGGTTTATCAATTTTGGAAATTTTTTCAAAGAACCAGATTTTGGTCTTGTTAACTCTTTCAATTTATTTTTCTATTCTCTATTTCATTTAATTCTCTAATTTTTATTATTTGCTTTCTTCTGGTGCCTGAGGGTTTCTTTTGTTGCTCACTTTCTATTTGTTCAAGTTGTAGGGATAATTCTTTGATTTTTGTTCTTTCTTCTTTTTCTATGTGTGTTTTTATTGATATAATTTGACCTCTGAGCACTGCTTTCGCAGTGTCCCAAAGGTTCTGATAGGAAGTGTTTTCATTCTCATTGGATTCTATGAATTTCTTTATTCCATCCTTAATGTCTTCTATAACCCAGTCTTTTTTGAGCAGCGTTTTGTTCAGTTTCCAATTGTTTGATTTCTTTTCCCTGCTCTTTCTGTTACTGATTTCTACTTTTATGGCCTTATGGTCAGAGAAGATGCTTTGTAATATTTCAGTGTTTTGGATTCTACTAAGGCTTGCACTATGACCTAATATGTGATCTGTTCTAGGGAATGTTCCTCGAGCATTGGAAAAGAATGCATACTTGGCTGCTTTTAGGCATAGTATTCTGTATATGTCTATGAGTTCAAATTGGTTGACTGTGGCATTTAGACCTTCCGTGTCTTTATTCAGGTTCTTTCTGGATGTCCTGTCCTTCACTGAAAGTGGTGTGTTGAAGTCTCCTGTTATAATTGTGGAGCTGTCTATCTCACTTTTCAATACTGATAGAGTTCATTTTATGTACCTTTGCAGATCTGTCCACCACCATATTGGGTGCATAAATATTTAATATCATTATATCCTCTTGGTATATTGTCCCTTTTGTCATTGTATTATCTCCTTCCTTATCCTTTGTGGTGGATTTAAGTTTAAAGTCTATTTTGTCAGAAATTAATATTACCACTCCTGCTTTTTTTTGATTGTTGTTTGCCTGATGTTTTTTTTTTCCCATCTTTGAGGTTTTGTTTGTTTGTAATCTAAGCCTAAGATGTGTCCCTTGTAGGCAGCATATAGACAGATCATGTTTTTTTGTCCATTCTGCCACTGTCTCTTTATTGGTGCATTTATTCCATTTACAGTCAGCATAACTATGGATAGGTATGAGTTTAGTGCTGTCATTTTGATGTCTTTTTTTGTGTGTTGTTACAGTTTCTTTTTCCCACTTAATTTTTTGTGCTGAGTAGTTTATATATTGTCCTTTCCTCTTATTCGTTCTTGTTGATTTTGTTTCTGCTGAGTCTCGATTTTTTTCTTATATTTTATTTTGATGAGTAGGATAGTTAGTCTCCTTTGTGGTTACCTTAATATTTACCCCTATTTTTCTAAGTTTAAACCTAACTTTTATTTCTTTATATAGCCTTGTCTTCCTCTCCATATGAAAGATCTATGACTACATTTCTTAGCCCCTCTTCATTGTTTTAATGTTGTCTTCTTTTACATAATGGCATTGCTGTTTTCCCGTTTTGAGCATTTTTTTTAATCTTGATTTATGTTTGTGATTTTCCTATCTGGGTTGACATCTGGTTGCTCTGTCCTGTGTTAATTTTTGGTTGATATCTGATATTATTGATTTTCTAACCAGAGAACCCCCTTTAGTATTTCTCGTAGTTTTGGTTTGGTTTTACGAATTCCCTAAACTTATGTGTATCTGGAAATATCCTTATTTCACCTTCATATCTGAGAGACAGTTTTGCTGAATATATGATTCTCAGATGGCAATTTTTTTCCTTCAGTGCTTCATATAAGTCTTCCCATTTCCTTCTTGCCAGCGTGGTTTCTGCTGAGTAGTCTGAGCTTATTTTTATTGACTCTCTTTTGTAGGTGACTTATCTCTAGCCGCTCTTAAATTCTCTCTTTATCTTTGGGTTTGGCAAGTTTGATTAAATGTCTTGGTGACTTTCTTTTGAGATCTGCCTTATATGGAGTTCGATGAGCATCTTGGATAGATATCTTCTCATCTTTCATGATATCAGGGAAGTTTTCTACCAACAAATCTTCAACAATTCTCTCTGTATTTTTTATTATCCCTCCCTATTCTGGTACTCCAGTCACTCATAGGTTATTTCTCTTGAAAGAGTCCCACATGATTCTTAATTTTTTTTTTTTTATTTAATCCTTTTATCTGATTTTTCTTCAAATATATTGGTGCCAAGTGCTTTATCTTCAGTCTCACCAATTCTGCCTTCCACTTGCTCAATTCTGCTCCTCTGATTTTCCATCGAGTTGTCTAATTCTGTAATTTTATTTTTAATCTTCTGAGTTTCTGATTGGTGTCTCTCTACGGATTCTTGCAGCTTATTAAATTTTTCATTATGTTCTTGACTAATCTTTCTAATTTCTTCAACTGCTTTATCTGTGTGTTCCTTGGCTTGTTCTGCATATTTCTTGATCTCCTTCTTAATCTCGTTCCTGATGGCTTGGAGAGTTCTGTATATTAATCTTTTGTATACTGAATCTGGTGATTCCAGGAATGCACCTTCATCCAGAAGATCCCTTGATTCCTTGTTTTGAGAGCTTGTTGAAGCGATCATGTTCTGCTTTTTTATGTGATTTGATATTGATTGTTGTCTCAGAGCCATTTATAAGTTATTGTGTTAGTTTATTTTATGTTTTCTTACTGTATTCTAGCCTCTTGCTTTGTTCTGTTTTGATATGCCCAAAAAGGTTGGTTGAGTGAGTTAGTATTTTTTTAGCTTTGCCTTTAAAGCTCTAATATCCTGTCACCAGTTGTCTAGAGCTGTTTTCAGGTATATGAGCCTAGAAGTCCATTCACTTTTCTTGTATGGATTCAGCTCAGATGTCCAGGTAGTTGGTAACCAAGTGTGTGGTATAGGCTCTGTCCTACAGTCTTAGAGGGGCAGTGGTGATTGGTGTAGGTACTGGTATCTGGTTGCAGCAGGGTATCACACTCTGAAGAAGGCAGGAGTCTGACAACCATCCCCTGAGTGTCTGTGAGGAAAGCATGTCCCTTTCCCTACAGTGCACAGTTGGGTGGGTTCTGAAGATAGACCATGGGCACCCAGTGTTTTTGTTTGTAAGGACTGGGAGGTACCAGTTATCCTTGGAGCCTTGTTGCAGTTGCCTCGGTGACCTGAGTGAAGCCGACAGTCCTTAGGCCCTTAATGTCAGTAGGCAAGGACCCTGTTTAGTATGCAAAGTGGAGTCAAACATCAAACACCCACCTCTTCACCAAACAGCTGAAACAATTTCAGTCTGCCAACAAGGGCTTATTCTCCTGAAATAGGACCACACAGGTCCATGCAGGGGGGAAAGATATTCAACGTCCGTGGACCATTTTTGCCTGGACAGAAGCTGCTTCTGTCCTGAGCTCCCCAGGGTAGTGGAGTTGGCAGATTATCTTTTCCCCCAATTGTGAATTTTTTCCTTCTCCATGGCCGGGAGAATGACTCAGAGTGCTCGGCAGAACCTCTTTCAGGCCCAGGGAAATTGGCAGCCACTGAAGCCGGCTTGGGGGCTGGGAGAGTGGTAAAATATATGCAAGTACTTAGATTTGCCAAGAGTGTCATTCTCCTCTGTTTCTGGAGGTGTGAGTAGGCTGTGCGTCTGGCTGTTTCTCCCTAAGGAAACTGCAGCAGAACGCTACCACCAGTCCCCTGCTGTCTGGGGATGGTGCCTGAGGGTTCCCAGGGCTTCAGGACCAGCAACTCCTCACCACTTCTGAACAGTCTCTCCCTCCCTGTGCCGCTCAGTCTGTTTTCTAATGTTGCTTTTTTTTGGTCTTTGATGTTCAGGGCTCCTAGCTTATTGTAAATATAATCATTTCACTTTTTTTTTTTTTTCAGGTCTTTGTTGTTAGAGAGTTCACTGGAAGCATCTGACTACTCTGCCATCTTGGCCCCTCCTCCTCCATGAGTTTTTATAGTAATGGCCTCATACAGTATTTGTCCTTTTGTGATTGACTTATTTCATTCAACATAATGCCCTCCAGATTCATCCATGTTGTGAGTTGTTATCATTGTGTAGTATTCCATTGTGTGTATGTACCATAGCTTGTTTATCCGTTCATTTGTTGTATGGTCTGTTCAGTCCCTTTGCACAATATCTTTAAAATATTATTCCTAAATATGAATAAAAATCAAAAACATCAAGAATATTTTAAATGTATTTTATTTCTGTTTTGAGAGTTGGATAAAATTTAGGAAACTGATTTCACCTATCCTAAAAGAAAAAAAAAAAGAGTAATAACATTTTCTCTCACATCAATCATCAATGTTTTCTTCAAGATCCATGTGGATCTAAAATGTTCTTGTGACCCAGAAACGTATAGAAGAGCCAGCACAGTGAGAAATTCTCTCTGTGCGTGTGTGTTATTTGGGGGACACAAAGGAATGTGGGTGAGGAAATGAGTTCTGTCTATTAAATCTTTCTTCTTAGCCTTCATAAATGGAATGTATGGCTTTTAGATCAGTGTACGTGTGCTAATGCTGTCTTCTTCCAAGGGGGAAACAAACAAACACTCCTTGGGCTAGCCCTCCAGAATTCTGATGTTTTATGTTTAGTAGAGCAAAGACATTTGGATCTATTTCCATTAAATATTTGTACAAAAATACAGGATACATTTCTTTCCTTGCGAATTCCTTCCTCTGTTACAAGGGCATTTTTTATTTCAAGAGCAACTCCAAGGAGCAATATTTGTCAGAAGATTTGAGCACAAACAGAAAAAAGATTTGAAAAGATAATGTGGAATTTAATAGAGATAAAAAGTTTGGAGTATGGTTTGAGACATTTGATTGACCTGCAGTATATAGAGATTTGCTTAGTCTGTCAGCCATACTGAAAGAGTTGCTCTGTCATTCAAAGACCAGATAAGTACATGTGTGAAGAGAAATGACTCTGAGTTCAGATGTTTGGATCAGGTGTCTTTTCCTATACAGCATCATTCATATTCATGTCATCATGATGAATTCAATGTAACTTAACACTACCACTGTCCAAGTCCAGATGAAAGAGCATATGGTTGTATTAAAATCTAAGGCTACTTGTTTTTTCAGTCTACTACTTGACAGCATGATAAAAAGTCAAGGGTTATCACTAATGGTGAGTAACATCCTATAATAATTCCATGTGGGCTGAGGAAGAATTTTTTTTTTTTTGTCTTGTATGTTTGAAAAAGAAAACTTATCTCCAAACTGAAACTCCAAACATTGTTTTTCCTACAAACATAATCTGGACATATTTTATTTCCTTTCATAAATCATTAGCATTAATTTAACGTTACAGGAAAATAGCTATGGATGTGAAATTTCTGCCATGAACTAAGAATGTAAAGTCAAAACAAAACAAAACAAAAAATATAACCTGTGGTTTCTTGATGATATATTCTTTACACATGGACCAAGCTATATGTAAACAATAATTTAAACAGAAACAATCCCAGGACTTCTAGTCACATGTATCAGTAAATTCAGCTTAAAGAACATGCAGTATAATATTATTTATAAAAAAAAAATACTATTCAATTTAACCTTTTCTTTTTTACAGAAGATGATTGATATTCTATAATCTGATTATCAAGATTAGATGGTAGGTCAGGATCAACTCTCAGGTTAAACAGAGAGTTTTTTAAACCCAAGCTTTCATGAATCAGAAGTTTGTCTCTATTATTTTCTCGATCACCAAATTAAACAACCACAATAATAATAAAAACATGACAATACTTCAAATTCAGTACAGAAAGCTTTGTTTGCTTTGTACTGAGCAGGTTTAAATTTTTGAAATACATAATACATAAGCTAGTTTAAGAAAGACACTATGATTTATGGCTTCTCATGTTTATACTGGATCCATATTTAATTAGCAGTATCTGGTTGTCAGAAAGTCATATATTTGTAAAAGATAACACCAAAAATTTTAGGATCCTTTGGGATATTTGTAAGAGTAGGCCTAATTAACACACATTGGTAATCAAAGTCACTTTAACAAGTGACTTTGAAGTACAGTACACCCTTATCACAAAAATCCTTTTGGGCTTCATCACAATAATGACTTAAGAATGAATTACAAGAAAAGCTTACTAAGGTCAAGAACAATCTTATTCTGATAAATGTAATGGAAACCTACTCAATAAGAGAGACTGTAAAAATTAGATCTAAAATAGAACTAATATATTTGTTTACATCTTGGGATACATTTATTTGGAGAAGATTCAAAACTTCCTTCTATCAATTATGTAGGATTTGGTTAGGATAAGTGAAGTTGAATATTGCCCTTTAACCCCTGAATTTTCCTTTAATCACTGAAGAGTACATTTGTTACTTAAAAGCTTTTCCACAAGTGTGAATTTGTGAAAGTTTGGGAAAGTATTCACATTTTTAATTGCCATAATAATCACTTAGCATATTTACATTACCCTGATATAACTTTAGTTTATGCTGGAATTGTCTTATTTCTTGCTACCTTATGAATATATAGTTACGTCTCATCCAACTGTACAGTTTTTTAAACCACTAGGCTAACAAACCTATTAGCCACAAAAAGTATTGTTCTTACTCATATTTAATAAAAATTGTTCTCACTCATATTTAATAAGAATGAAAATTCATTCATATGTAATAAACTCTATTTACATAAAAATATCCTTTATTTGGGGCAGGGAGGTAGCTACAGAAGCAACCTTTTTGCTCCCTCATCAGTAAACTTTGCACTTCCTGTCAGTCACTGAAGTCACTGACATACCAGTGAGTCACCTGTATGTGCTTCAGTCAAGCTTCTGAAGTTTTAGCAAAATAACTGAATCACAGAAAAGTGTAGTTCATACATTTATTCTTAATAGTTATTTTTATAATGAATTTTTTTCACATATATGAATAAGTAGAGAGAATAGTAAAATGAAACCCATGTATACATATTCTAACTTCAACAATATGGCTGATTTTGTGTCATTTCTTGCTTCCTCCCAGGTAATTTTGATGCAAACACAAGACCTATTATTTTGTCTGTAAATATTTCAATACATCTCTTAAAAATAAGGATTCTTTAAACAGAAACACAACCACAATACAATTATAACTACAAATGAATAATAATTACTTCATCTGATTAATTTTCACGTAATTAAATCCTTACTTCTCATAATGTTCTTATTTAGCTTTTTGATGCTTTGGCTGCCATTGTTGCTGGAAAAGTAAGCAACAACAACAGCAATAATAATAGCAACCAATATTAAATTAATAGATGTTGAGACTCACAGTCTCTGTGAGTCAGGTCTACACTAATTGCTTTATTTTGATCAAAATTTTATTCTTTGGAACAATACTTTGTAGTAGGTATTGTTATTATCCTCATTTTCTAGATTGAGACCTACATGAAATTTCCTGAGGTCATGTTTTAAAGTGGTGTTATTGGAATTCAATTCCATGCATCTGGTTTCCAGTATCTATAGTTTTTCTTATCCACCTCCATATAATTTAAACTATCTGAAGCTAAATGTTGAAAATATGGCAGAAGAATATGCTGTTGTTGTTGCTAAAAAAAAAAAAAAAATTTTTTTGTTGTTGTTAGGTGGCATCAAATCAATTCCGACTCATAGTGACCCCAAAAGTAGAGTTGCCCCCATAGGATTTTCTAGGCTATAATCTTTATGGGAGCAGATTTCCAGGTCTTTCTCCAGAAGAATATAAGGGATGGAATTACACCTAGATAAATATCCTACTTTTCTGAAGTATTTGAGTATGCAAACTTTTTTTTAATATTAAATATATTCAACCTTATCCATCAACTCAGGAATGCCTATTCATTTAATAAATTTGCTGTGAAGTTTATTTTATTTTCTGCAAAATATTTTATGCATACAGCATTATGAGTCAGAATCAACACAACAGCAACAGATTTTTGTTTGGTTTAACACGTGAAGATAAATGTTCATTTCCTTCTAGCTAAAATTTTTCAGAGAGCATGAAAATTAAAGAATTAATTTTGTAAATTTATCTGGATATTTAATCCTAGAATTTAAAATTAAATAGATTAAAAAATACAACTGAATCAATAGACAACATCATGATAAAACCAAAAAAAAAAAAAAACCAAACCCAGTGCCGTTGAGTCAATTCCGACTCATAGCGACATATATATATATATACATATATACATACACAGAGAAAATATTGAAGTTGTCAAGGATTTCATTTTACTTGGCTCCACAATCAACGTCCGTGGAAACAGCAGTCAAGAAATCAGATAACGTATTGCATTGGGCAAATCTGCTGCAAAAGACATCTTTAAAGAGTTAAACAGCAAAGATATCACTTTAAGAATTAAATTGCGCCTGACCCAAGCCATTGTATTTTCAATAGCCTGGTATGCACGTGAAAGCTGGACAATGAATAAGGAGGATCGTAGAAGAATTGACGCCTTTGAATTACGGTGTTGATGAAGAACACTGACTATACAATGGACTGCCAGAAGAACGAACAAATCTGTCTTGGAATAAGTACAGCCGGAATGCCCCTTGGAAGCGAGGATGGCAAGACTTCATCTCGGGTACTTTGAACATGTCATCAGGACGGACCAGTCCCTGGAGAAGTATGTCATGTCTAGTAAATTAAAGGATGAATGAAAAAGAGAAAGACCCTCAATGAGATGGATTGACACAGTGGCTGCAACAATGGGCTCAAGCACAACAATGAGTGTGAGGATGGCACAAGACCAGGCAGTGTTTCATTCTGTTATTTATACATAGGGTCGTTATGAGTTGGAACCGACTTGACAGCACCTAACAACAACAATATTGATTGAGGTTGGTTTCTATGTGAATATAAAATAGAAAGCTTATCAATTTCAGGGCCCAAAATTATTAGAGGTAGAAACAAACCAGGGAAGGCACTAAAATCGGTGATTTGGCATATATGCAACACATGCTAGCTGAAGCAAAGGAAACGTTATGAATGTATTTGATTGAACTAAACTGTGATAGAACCTTGTTTGAAGGTTTATATGTGGTTGCAAACATTCCAGGATAGTTGGCTCCAATTTTTTTTTTTTTTTTTATATATTTTCACCAAGCGTTTCTAGCTGTGCTGAGGCTTCAAAGAAAACATTGATCAAATTGATTATCTTTTTGAAGTCAGTCCTACAGATTGCTTTCTTATTTCAGTTATTAAGGTAATCTAGTTTGTGAAAAACATTCTGCCAAGCTTTGCGGGGGATATAAGGATGAAAAAAACCCTGAATCCTCAAGTGGGAAGGTTAAAAAAAAAAACATTAAGAAGAATGGGTGTTATATGAGATATATTTATAAAGTTCTGAGTGTGTTCAAAAGAAAGCAAACCATAGCAACAAATTGTGAAGAAACCAGGACAGGCCTGAGGATAGGCTAGATACCAAGCAGAAAACCTTGGAGGCACTTTACGTTTCTCTCTGTGTGTTAGCCTTTGGAAACCCTGGTGGTGTAGTAGTTAAGTGCTACGGCTGCTAACCAAGAGGTCGGCAGTTCGAATCCACCAAGCGCTCCTTGGAAACTCTCTGGGGCAGTTCTACTCTGTCCTATAGGGTCGCTATGAGTCAGAATTGACTCAACGGCAGTGGGTTTTTGTTTTTTTTTTTGGTTTGTTAGTCTTTAGTTCCAACAAGATGGCACTGCTATAGATTCTACCTCGGTTCCATTCCTTCCCCTATTCACAGTTGGCACAATAAATCAGGACCTTAACTCATTTCTAAAATTTCAATTATTCTTTGTCAAATTTAACAAAGCTGCCAAATTAATCTTGTTAAAGAGTAGCTTTACGAGTGTTATTAACGTTTACGGCAAACAGAGCTGAGAGTATAATAGTTCTTTGAAAAGCATCAAGTACCTCAAAAATCAAGATATTATTATTGGCTATGTCAGTTCTCATAGCATGCATTGGAATCACCCAGAGGGCTTGTTAAAGCACAGATTTCTTGATCCTACCTCCAGATTTTCGGACTGAATAAGTCTGGGGAGCAGTCTGTTAACATTTTTGAAAATTTCACAGATGCTGCAGACGCTACTGGTCTTGGGACCACATGTTAAGAACCACTGGCCTATAGCACTATTATTAGCATGGTTAAATACAAAAAAGAGAAACTAATGAGAAGATCTGGAGCCTCTTTCAGATTGTCCACTTGCCGGAACTATGAGCTTATGGAAGTTGCTTATTCTCTTGGGGTTTCATTTTTTCATCTGTTATACATTAGATCCAGTTATGTGCTGGAGCTGGCTCAAACTAGTTCCCAAAAGCCAATTACTATGGGAATCTATTCCCAACTCCGGGTTCAGTGACATCTCATTGGAGCTTGAAATAAGCCATGGTAAGAGTACTTACACTATAAAAACAGACAAATGCTGCAAATCAAAGGGTGCTGTTTTTTGTTTGTTTGATTGATTGATTTTGGAAAACTGTTAAACAATTACCAGCACACCAGTGATTAGATCGATGTTAATTGTCAGCAAATTTTAATTGCTGTGATTTTGAAACGTCTCACTCACTTCTGAATCATCTATTTTTCTCTCAGCAACAGATTGGGCTTCCTTGGTCTATTTTGTTATAAAAGCTTTTCTGATTGAATGGCAACAAAAACATCAGTGACTATGATTTGGTCAAAACTGATTCTAACTTCATGGAAACTTCTATATTATGATGTACAAATGAAGGAAAATAAATGGAAGAGTTTGAAGTAAGTGTAGACCAAACTTTCCTGGTTTTCCTCTCACCAAAAATACTGTGATTTTTTTTTTTTTTTTTTTTAAGTTTAGGCCCTGGGCTCTTTTCTCTTCAAACTCTATACTTTCTCCAAAGGAAATTTCATGCATGGCTACACCACTCATTAGCCACCTTTATTTGAAAATGACTCCCAAGTTTATATTTTCTATTAAACTCTATTTTGAGCTCCAGGCTCACAAAACCCAAGCTTGCTTACTATTTCAATTTGGGTGAAATAAAAGTAGCTTCAATGCAGTAAGTACAAAAAAACATTTATAATTTTCTCCCTAAACATGTTTGTCTCCCTTAATATTTCTACCTTCTTATTACATTCCAAAGATGTGCATCAGGGTTGTAGCCTTTCACCATATTTATTCGATATGTATGCTGAACAAATAATCTGAGAAGCTGGACTATATGAAAAAGAATGCAGCATCATGATTGGAGGAAGACTCATTAGCAACCTGCGTTATGCAGATGATACAACCTTGCTTGCTGAAAGGGAAGGGAACTTGAAGCACTTACTGATGAAGATCAAAGACTTCAGCCTTCAGTATGGATTACATCTCAACATAAAGAAAACAAAAATCCTCACAGCTGGGCCAGTAAGCAACATCATAATAAATGAAGAAAAGATTGAAGTTGTCAAGGGTTTCATTTTACTCGGATCTATAATAAACACCCATGGAAGCAGCAGTCAAGAAATCAAATATATTGCATTGGGCTAATCTGCTGCAAAAGTCCTCTTTAAAGTGTTAAAAAGTAAATCACCTATTTGAGAACAAACAAAAGTTACTTTGAAACAGAGATGAGAATTTAAGAGGGCAGGGAAAGTAGATTAATGAAATGGAACAACCAGAACAAAAATAATGAGAATCTTCAAGCATGGTGAATAATGTCACCAATATCACCGAACAATTTGTGTAGAAATTGTTGAATGGGAACCTAAACTATTGTGTAAACCTTCACTGAAAACACAATAAAATATTATTTAAATAAATGAAGTGTTAAAAAGCAAGGATGGACTAAGGTGTGCCTGACCCAATCCATGGCATTTTCGATTGCGTTGTATACATGTGAAAGCTGGACAATGAATAAAGAAGACCAAAGAAGAACTGATGCCTTTGAATTATGGTGTCAATGAAGAATATTAACTATACCATGGACTACCAGAAGAATGAACAAATCTGTCTTGGAAGAAGTACAGCCAGAATGCTCCTTAGAACCAAGGATGGAGAGACATAGTAAACCAATTTGATGGCACCTACCTACGAAAATTACATTTCATATTTAAAACACTCTTTGGAATGCTCCTACTTCTATTTGAACTGCTATCTCCCTAATCAGGGGCCCTGGTTGCGCAGTGGTTAAGCACTCAGCTGTTAACCATGGGAGAAAGATGTGCAGTCTGCTTCCATAAATGTAATTGTTACGTTTCAACTCACAGCGACTCCATGTACAATAGAACGAAACGCTGCCCGATTCTGCACCATTCTCACAATTGTTGCTATGTTTGAGCCCATTGTTGCAGCCACTGTGTCAATCCATCTTGTTGAGGGTTTTCTTCTTTTTCTTTGAACTTCTACTTTTTACCAAGCATGATGTCTTTCTTCAGAGACTGGTCTCTCCTAATAATATGTCAAAAGTAGGTGAGATGAAGTCTCGCCATTCTTGCTTGTAAGGGATATTGTGGTTGCACTTCTTCTGAGACAGATTTGTCCATTCTTCTGGCCGTCTGTGGTGTATTCAATATTCTTTGCCAATACCAGAATTCAAAAGCATCAATTCTTCTTTGGTCTTTCTTATTCCAAAAATATTACAGCCATGGAAATGCTATGGGGAAGTTCTACTCTGTCCTGTAGGGTCATTATGAGTTATGGGTTATATCCTTAATTAAAGATTCTATCATCTCTTACCTGTACTACTTTTCTAATTAGTCTTCCTTATTCACTCCTTTCCTCCAAATACACTCTTCAAGTCTCATAATATTCCATCTCTCCTTAAAATCCTTCATTGACTTCCTATTCCATCTCTCCTTAAAATCCTTCATTGACTTCCTCTGCTTTGAGGATAATGATCAAAAGCCTTACTCTGTCCCAGAACTCAGTGTTAAATGGCCAACAAGTATGAACTGACTCCTATACAGGTACAAACTGACTCTTGCCCAATTCTCCACACACATATCAAACTATGCTTCATCTTGGTCTCTGTATGACAATCTTACACGCCTTCTTTCAATAAATAGTCCCTGGAGGCTCAGGGCCTTTGTACTCCTGTATCTCTTTGTCTTATATCACTTTAAACTCTCATTTTTGTTTATAATTTGATCTCTGTCCAAATGTCATTTTATTGGGAAAACCATCCCTCCCAAGGTATACAGATGAACCCCTTATATGTTTTCTCTCTCACTCTCTTTCATGGATTTAATTAGTTATAATTCATAGGCTTTTCTCCTTTGATTGATATCTGGTTTCCTCTCAATAGACTATAGTCTCAGCAATAGTCTGATTATGCTCACTATTACAGCATCAATACTAAAGAAAATATGTGAAACCTAGTAAAAACTCAGTACATATTTGCCAAATATTAAATAAATATGTTATAATGTAGAATAATCAGAACATATGTCTGTCTTTCTCTCTCCCTTCCTCCCTTCTTTTCTTTTTCCTCTCCATTCCTCCACTTTTTCTCTTCTTCATCTCTCTCCCTTCCTTTGTTTCTTTCTTTTCTTTCCTCCCCCTATTATCAACAAGAGATGTTCATTCCTATAAATTGCAAGTCATTCTAAGAACTTACCTATAAGTAAGGCTGTAATGCAGAGATTCTTAATCTTGGATGCATGTTAGAATCAACTGGTGAACTTTTAATAAATACCCCTGCCTAGGCCCACCACAGACCAATTAAATCAGCATTTCTGGAGGTGGGGCTCAGGCAACATTTTTTTTAAAGCTCCCTAGGTGATTCTAATGTGTAGCCAAGATTGTGAAACATGCTCTAATGGATGAAATCTGAATACCCGTCTGATCATGAACCATATAAGCCATTACCCTAGGCCTAGGAAAATATCTAAGTCTAATTGTATGGTCTTTTCATTCATTTATATAGTCATTCAAAAATTATAATGATTTAAAATAGTATGCTATTAAATATTATATTTGTTACACTACTATTAAATAGGAGTCCTGGTGGCACAGTGATTAAGATCTATGGCGGCTAATCAAAACTTTGAATCCACCAGCTGCTCCTTGGAAACCCTATGGGGCAGTTTTAGTCTGTCCTATAGGGTTGCTATGAGTCAGAATCGACTCGATGACAATGGGTTACTATTAAATAGGGTATTTACTACTAGAAAGAAAACTTTCTGCTGGGAATTGTGAAAGACTAGTCAATGTGGCCAGATATTTTCCAGATTCTGATTTGAACTCTTTCCACACTTAGCCAATATCATGGATTTAGTCATAAATTATATCTAGAACCTTCTTTTTGCTTATCCTTTCACTATATATTTTACTTTATATGTGGTAGTCTTTCAGACTGACTGTGCAAATGTAATAATGCAAACATAGTTTATGCCAGAAAACCCATAAATCTCTTCTGTAACATAGCCATATGCATGCAAATATATTTCTCCCCAAATCTGAAAGCTCTGAAGTAGAGCCTTTCTGATTCCTCTAACATCTAGCGGACAGTGGTTAGAGTGTTGTTTCAAAAAGAGAAGCTGAAGAGCTGTTGGGGGTAGGCAGGAAAAGTAGAAATATTTAAAAAGAGACATGGTGAAATCAGGAAGCTTTTTCCCCAAAGGGCAGTTGCTGCAGGAGCAACTGAGTCATCCTCCCAGTATTGTCTGTCCTAGATACAGTGAACAGGAAGTGAAAGTTCAGTGTTGCTTACTGTCAATTGCCATCCACATAAACAGACACAGGAAGATCAAGTCATGTTACTTAGCCTTATTGCCCTTGGATGTTTTGATAAACATGATAGCTATTTACTCAATATAAATACTAAACTTACATACCCCCAAGGCCAAATTTTATAGTTTTCCTTTTGAATTCCTGTCTTTTAAAAGTACTCTCTGTTCCCACACATTTTCCTTGTTAATTCACCAAACTCCTAGCCCCTTACCTCTCCACACCTTCTGCTTATGGGAGAGGAAAGTCTCATCATCCAGACCCCTCATAAAGGTAAACTCGGTGCCAGGGAGTAATCCCCTTGGGTCACTAATGGATATTCACACATCTGAGAATGCTGTTAAGAAGCTTCTGAAGTGGAATGCGAGTCCAGCTGTAGCAATTACATACTGCTCATATTTCCTAGTTTAGACTCAGGGGAGTTCAACAACTGCCTATTAGCAAACTGGCAATGGAAGGAAGCGCCGTAAATCTCACAAGCAATGATAAAGCCGAAGCTCCTGGAAGAAGTAGGAAAGAATGAATTGCAATTAAAAAACAGAACTGTGAACCTTGGCCTTTGAAAAGGACAACACCCAGAGTAAGTTAATGAAGAACATGAGAGGATAAACTAAAGTGTAAACATTTTCTTATATCTCTTTTTGGTTATCATCTTGGTTGCAAGCAGAATGAAGGAGGAAATTAAACATCAAGAATCCAAATTAGTCTGTAAGATACATCCAATTCTCAAATACCATATCATTTTGACCTTTTTTGAACATTTGGTTTACATATAATTTGGTCACTCCTGTTAAGACAGAGAGACAAAAAGTTTACAACTCCTATCATGGAGGTACCATTAAAGTGGATTATTTAGCACAAATAGTTGTTCAAAGAAGAGCTGAATTTAGTTGGTACAGAAAGAAAAAAAATAACTAATTTTGCACATACGAAGTTTACGAAATGCCATAGGCTGCACACTAGGCTTTAAAACAACTTAAGTGGTTTTATTACGAATCCCACTTGAAAGATAGGGAAACTGAGATTTACAGAGTTTAAGTCCTTCCTTGGTAATACCACAAACAAAAAATGGCAAAATAAGGATTAGGACATAGTCCTGTCTGATTCTAAAGGTCATGTGTTTTATAGTACATATTATTTCCTACTCTAAATCTAACTGGGCTGTATTCTGGGATAAGGGATTTAAAGACAAAAAAGGAAGTGTCCAATCACAAATGCTTGTCTAAATATGTTGAATTTTTTAACAACAATATGGTAGATTGACAGCTCATCTTCCTCTCTATTGTTTAAACATAAACTAATTACAGTTTTAGAATGTACCCTAAGTTCTCTGAGTCTACCTTAAGTAAACTGAATGGCTACTTTGATTAAAGCTAATGGCAAATCTACCTGAAGTAGGATGAAGGGAGGAAAGCTTGATATTCAGGCTGAAGGAAAGGGAGCGATGTAATACAATTAAAAAGACATAAGAATTAAAAATTGAGAAGAATGATGATGAAAAATATCTTGCTTAATTGGTACTTTCCAAAGTGCTTCTGGAGTCCTGGTGGCACAGTGGTTAAGAGTTTTTGGCTGCTAACCAAAAGATTGGCAGTTGGAATCCACCAGCTGCTCCTTGGAAACCCTATAGGGGCAGTTCTACTCTGTCCTACAGGGTAGTTATGCGTTGGAATTGACTCAACGGCAACAGGTTTGGTTTTAAAGTGCTTCTACATAAATCATCTTATTTTGTACTCACAGTCTTCCTGTGGAGTAATATCTACTGTTTATATATATACATAAAATAAAACAAAACAAAAAACTGGATACTTAAAAAAAAAATCACCATATATCATGAAACAGTAGAAAACTATCATCCTTTTGATTGACTTAAAAGAGATATTAAAATATGAGTATTTTTCTTTTGCAGCTTGCTAATGTCTCATAGCACCCTCACTAAGTTGGCTGAAAAGAAAATTATATTTCTAATTGCTAAATGTACCAAAATAATAAAATAATATCCAGAAGATAGGATGCTAACTATAGCTATCACCAGCCGCAAGTAATTTTGAAATGGGGGAAAAAATAGAGCCTGTGAGTTTATTATTAATTTTCCAAAGTATTCTCTCTAAGCTGTGGAATTTAATTATTTTTACAATGTAAATAACTTGATAGTTTCACTTTGTACTGCACTGACTATAGGTGAAAAGCTTAATCAGTAAAGTTCACAACTCACCAAGAATATTAGGAAGAAGTATCAGTGAAGAACATGTCTTCAATAGGTGGAAAAAACTATCTGCTAAAGATAATCAAGTTTCCTCTTGAAAATACTTCTAGTGCTGCATTACAAATAACTTTACAACACTTCTTGGCTAAATCTTTCAGTATGTTGGCTTTAAGTAGAATTTTTTTTTTTCTCTCCGTACAATAGAAATTCCTATTCTACTGCAAATAATCCATTAAGACATTTTTGGGAAAATCCAACCAACCGAATTTTACAATTGCGAGCTTATTTACTTGGACTGTCTCAAAAAATCCAGACAGATGAGCTCCCAAAAGAGTCTAAATTCTGTATCTTAGATGTATACAATTTTGTTTCTTAATTTTAGATGACGTTTTGAGATTAGAGAAAAATAATGTTACCTATTTGTTCACCTGGGAGGACTGCGTATTAATTAGATCTGCACTACAGTTTAGATGGGGTCCCTAGGTGGTACAAATGGTTAACCCACTCATCTGCTAATTAAAAGTTTGGCGATTCAAGTCCACCCAGAGAGCCCCGGAAAGTAGTTGCCCTCAATAGTACTTAAAATTTAGTGGGGGAAATAACAAAATATAGAACTTAAAAAGGTATGACTGTAGAGATTATAAGCCAATAAATAAATAAATATTCACAAACTATAATAAGTGCTATGATATACTAGTGAAGAATCAATGGCAATCGGAGGAGATTTATTGTCTCCCAGGAGTTAGTTCATTGGCCAGCCAAGGAGACTAACAGGAAAGGAACAAAACATACCTCATCCTTAAAAATGTTTTCATGAAATTAAAGTAAATGATGCTACTGAGAGTTTAAAAATTAAAAACAAACACATACTAACAACAATTCTACCAACCTTAATATTGCCTGCTTAATTTATCATTCATATGCACACAGAGTTATAATGTTTATACACATACAAGCTGTATCCTTCATTGTGCATTATTTTTGTCAAAAATGTTATGCCAACTTCCTAAAAAGTCTCTATGACTACACATTAATAAAAAAAAAAAAAGATGTCATAATATTACATCCAGTGGGATATTCTCTTATTTTTGAACATATATGTTGATTTTAATATTTATAATTATAAATTATGCTGCAAGAAGATAGTTCTGTACATCAAGATTTTTCTTATTTTGAATTATTTTCTTTGGACTACAATTATTATAAGTGAGATTATTATGTTCAAATATATGATTTCTTTTTTTCTGATCCAACTACTACTACCAACTATTCATTAAAAATTAAAGTGATATTCATGTATGTTACAATTATAAAAAATTATACTTGATATGTATAAAAATTCAAGACAATATAAAAATATATGAACTAAAATTTTTAAAAAGTTATTATTTCCTATCCTCTGGTAATCACTCTTTTGATGCACCTTTCTTCAAGATTTTGTTTTAATAATTGGGATTCTAGAACAGGCTGCTCTGCCATGACATGAATAGGACCTATGCCGTTTTTCTCTCTTCTAAACTTACTCTTGACTGCTTGATTAACATCCTTTTCAAATTGTAAAAACAAGTGATATGGTCTAAGAAAGTCTTATGACCACCAAAATCACCCCAGGAGACCAGTCACCCCCTGGGTAGATGACATGATACCTTGGGACCATGATCACCAGAACCACCCCAGGAGAGAATGACATTCCACAAGTTCCTGAAACCTGTGATTTTGCCCTATAAATCTTTAAGCCAGTCTCCATTGGGGTAGACAGGCTTTGGAGGAGATCATTCCCCTCTGTCTCCTGTGTATCGACACACATCAAAGCTCTTGCTACTCACCTCATCCTGTCTCAGGAATTGGGTATTTGCAGCAGGCGGCTCTGACCCGCAAAATTGTGGTAACAAATTTTGACACCCAAAGTGGGGCTCTAGCCGTTTGAGACATTGTGGCCCCAGGGTGGGGCTTGGGCCTGATCAGCAGTTCTTCCATCTAGTAGCCACTGGGGACCTTGTTTGTCCCTGGAGGAGCTGTTGGTCAGAGTCCGTTTCCCCACGACACCAACAGACCCCAGCTGCATTCCTGGAGGTGAGTAAAAGGCAAGACCTGTTTAGGATCCTAAAATCAATCCTCAACTCTCTCCCCGTTGGGCTCAGGGCCGGGGTGGTAGGGCAGACAGGTGTGGTTTCCAGAACTGGATCCTAGCCCTTGGCTTCTGGGGCCAGTGGCACCCTGGATGATCAACTCCGTGAGTAGGGTCAAAGAGAGGGACTCTGGGGGAACTCTAGAGTTGGAAGGTTGGTGTGGCGGCCATTGGAACAGGGGAGCCTGGGACGTTGAAGCCTTCAAGATCACCCCGTCACGTTTTGGTGGTCTGGGAGGTTGAGGCTGTCGAGATTACCTCTCTCACCCTTGTCTGTTAGTCTTGTGTCAGTCTAAACGTTCTTTGTATATCTATTTATGTGTACTTGTACCCCCGAATCCTTGTAACGTCGTCATTGCAATCTTTACTTGTATAAAACCCCCGCCAGGTTCAAGAACTATTTTGGTCTAAGGAAGTTTACTATGCACAGGCTAGCTTGGAGTGGCCTCTCCGGGAGGTTGGGGCCATAGGATAGGGATTCCAGAAATACTAAGAGAATTGAGTCACTCTTACCAAAAATTGCGGTAAACACTTTAAGAAACTAGAATCCTCATATCCTTGTTTTGTGTGGTATTTTTCAGTGAGTTATGTGATCTTTCTGTTTCCTTCGTTCTAAGAGCTTGCTTCTGGTCTAGAACACTGTGACTAAATTTCTGTCTGATATCAGTTAAGAGGCTATGGCTGACAATTATTGATTTTTTTACGGCTGTCTTAGAACCTCAATTCTTTCCTGGTCCAGAAAAACTGTCTGTGTCTGTCTTAAGATACAGATTTTTAGTAACAAGCTTGAGAAACTTTTAGATAAATTGGTCTATTTGATGTGGGCAACTCCTGTCTGGTGGCAAGATGAGAAGAAAGAGGGGGACAGAAGCTGATTGAATGGAGATGGGGAATACAGGGTGGATAGGAAGAATGTGTGTATAACTTTTTGTATGAGAGACTGACTTGATTTGTAAACTTTCACCTAAAGCGCAATAAATAAAAATAAATAAATAAATAGGTCTATCTACTCTGTCCTATAGGGTCGCTATGAGTCGGAATGGACTTGATGGCACTGGGTTTTTATTTGAAAAGTATACCAAAATTTTTATGTTCCGTATGTTAATCTTAGAAGCAAAACCTAAGTAACTTAAGCTAGATGTTACGGGAAATGTGTTTTATTTAAAGAAAAAAGGGTTAATTTTGTCTTAAAGTAAAAGTAACAGTTCCAGAACAGCAAGAGGGAAACAAATTAGTTGTCTTTTGCCTTTCAAAAACATCTGGATGGACTTAAGCACATATAAATGAATTAGTCATGAGTTAAAAGGTAGGAAGGGCAGAGCAAGATCCAGCCTTCTCAGCCCCCAGTCCCTAGTCTCCAAGATTGTATAGCTCCAGGGAAGCTTTTGAAAGGCATTTCAGTCTGGGTGGAGACCCTTTTAAGACAAGAAAAAAAAAAAAAAAAAAATTTTTTTTTTTTTTTTAAGACAAGAGATAAGGAAAATTGCTGTTTTACTATAGTAATCAGAAATTAGGTGGATCCCAATCATAAAAGAACTGTAAACAAGTTCTCCCTATTGTAGGAGAACTTTAAGAAGCCCAAAAAAAAAAAAAAATATATATATATATATATATATATATGTGTATATACGTATTTGGGTCTGGTAATGAGTTTGTTTTTGTCATTTAAAGGGATGTACTATAAGAGATATGAAACAAAGAGCTTTAAAGAGGTTTATTGAAAAAAAGAAATTTATTTGATAATTGTCAAAAATTTTATCTGTCTGACTGAAGTTTAATGGTTTATTTTATGAGATTTTTAAGAGCTATAATGTTAAATAACATATGTAAAAAAAAATGGGTTTCTTGCTGTTAAAATAACAAAATTTTCTTTGATTATTGAGTTAAAGAGTTAATCTTTTCTTTGTGTAATCTGCCTCAAAAACAAAGGTTTGATCTCTCATTAGCATAAGATTCCTGAGTTGAAAACCAAGCCACCTGCCTTTACAGAAAAAAAAAAAAAGAAAAGCTAAGATCTTTGGTTAAATAAATTAAGTATTGTTTCACGGTAACTTATGAAACTCCTGACATGTTTGAAAATTCATGGAAAGCCAAAAAAAAAAAAAAAAAAGCAAAATTCTATAAAGGAAAAGTGCTAAAAAAAAGTTTATTTAGCATGTTATAATTTATACATGTTATTAAAATCAAGAGAAGTGCCTGATTCTCCATTGGGTTAAAATTCACATGTTAATATTTCTTCTTATGTTTTTGCCTAATATTATACAGCAAATGCATAATATTATGTTGTAATTTCAACTTTATTTTTTGAATCTAGCACCATCGAAGCCAATGGTTTGAGGAATTCACATCATTTACCTACGAAGTTTTTTTTTTTTTTTTTTCACTATTCAGGTATTTAATCTTGGTACGTTCTTACTCACGACTACTATGTATTGTATCTGAAGCCCTTTAAAATACAGTTAATGGTTAGATTTAGAAATATTTTTATCTAAAGTTTTCAACTGATTTTATTTGGTCTTTACATTGTGCTTGTGATTAATTTCTATCAGGTCTTTCACTATTAAGGGCATTATTTTTATAACTTAATCATGGCTATCTTTAGTTTTGTTATCTACAGATGAGTTTTTACTTTGCTGATCTTCAGAAAACATTTGGCCAAAAAAAAAAAACACTGAACTATATGAGACTTATGAAAAGGACTGTGACTAGACTCAGTCAAGATTTCCAGACCTCCTGTACAGAAGTTGATGAGTTCCCAGACTGTGGTTGATCCAGAATCATTTAGAATAGGGATTAATTACATAAGACTGAATAAACGAAACGATACTATGGGTTTTATGTGAGAATAGTGCTGATGTTTTTTAAAGTCTTTTTTTCTGAAAAAAAGAAATGCTTTAAGGCCCTACTTGCTAGATATAAGAAACCATTTCCCCCTTTTTTCCTAAATTATCTAACTAGTGGGTTTAGATATTGTAACTCTTGAATTAGAAGTTCCTGTTGGTAAACTTAACAAAGTTGTAAATATCATAACCAGAAAAGTGTCTAAAATTTTATCTATGATTTTACAAGTTAAAATAACATCAGATTTCCTATTAGTTCTCTCAAGGAATAGTTTGTGCCTTAATAGATAGATGTTGTTCTGTTTATATTAATACATAATCTTTGGTTTTACAGAATATAGGTGCTGCTGAGGCATATGAAAAGCAGTTACTAATGCTATTTATGCATGAAGAAACACCTCATGAGATTTGTTTCCTTGGTTCCAAGACCTTAGAGTCATGGTTCATTGGTTATTTCAGACAATTGGCCTAACATTATTTGTCGGTGTTTCTATTTTACCTCCTAATTTGCTGTACGGTACCTGGGATCTTAAAAACCAGATAGTGCCCAATTACCATTTATTGAACATTCTTGATCGAGGATTCTGTAACAAGATCATGATCCAAAAGAGGGAACCATAAAAGAGTTGTGATTCTCCTGAAATCCAGATTTCCAGCTTTCATGGAGGTGGGGGCAACCCGCACGGGCCATCGCCTTTGGGTGTCCTTTTGAACCTCGAGCTTTGAGGAAAATCTAGTTCCTCAAGCCACTTTGAGTCAAGCAATTGTCCAGATAAACCAGCAAGACTATTTTGCTCTAGGTGTTGTGGTTTTTTTTAAAAAGAATTCAGTCTGTTTTGAGAAACCAACTCCAAAGATTAGTAAGTAGAGTTACATTTATGTTAAATCAGTAATCGGTTTAATCAGTCAAGACAATGCTGTATGAAATACCTATCTAATGTTTGTAATCAAACTCTCACCTTCTTGCTATACAGAAAATTATGTACCTTAAAGAAACCAGATTTTCAAAAGAAATCCACCTCTTTGCTCAGACTCTATTTTGTCTTAGGTTCTACTACTGCTTCTGAGAAAGTGACCCATGACTGTTATTATCTTGCTAATCATGTATTCCTTAATAGAAACTTGTTTGTTACATGTAAATTTTTCTATACCTTCTGTTTTCTCTAGACGAAATTTGTGTGCTTTATGAATATATGTTTTTTGTGTGGTAGACTCATCTAAACTAATTTAGATGATCACTTTCCAGCTGATAGTGAATTTACATGGGCAATCTCTTGTTTAGATTGCTGGCGAATACATGGGCAATGCACTTTGAAAGTCTTAAGATTATCTTTGGATATTCATGGTAGTGACACTAGTAAATACTAGAAAGATAAAAGTTAATTTGTTACCCATTATAAAAGGAGAGTCAGAAGAAATCTCATGGGTCCAACACTCATGATACGGTTGGTAGATTTAATTCCTTTTTTTTTTTTTTTGTAGTACAGTTACAGTTCAAATCCACCAGGTGTTCCTTGGAAACTCTATGGGGCAGTTCTACTCTAGTCCTATAGGGTTGCTATGAGTTGGAATCAATTCGATGGCTACAGGTTTGATTTTGGTTTTTTATAGTATTGTAGAATCAGCAAAATCTTTTAAGAAATTTATCAATTATCATGGGGCAAATAAGGGATGAAATTGCTAGAGGGATAGAAACACAACAGCGATCTCTCACCTCATTAAGCCGAGGTGACATGAAATAATGAAATAGACTTGAGGTTTTTTTTTTTATTAGCCCAAGAAAGTGTAGTTTGTAGATTTATTTGGTTGGTTACCACCAAGAATAAGTACATGGACTAAATCTTTGCAAAGAATATTCTTAGTCTGCATAAAAGACAAAAGAAAAGCCTCGGGCTAAAATGTTGAGATACAATGAGTCTGAAATTGATGAGAACTTTGCTTTACTTAAGATCCTGGTGAAGAACCAGGTAGTATCCAGTGGAAAATTAGCACTATGAGTTTAAAAAGCCTGCAATGGCCACCATCTAGGAGCTCAACAAAGTCCAGGAATTGATCATCGATGTGTTATCTCCAATGTCCAGTCAAAAACAAGGAATGATTTAAGACATTATTCCGTGTCCTTGAACATAGAAAATGTGACCCAGCTGGAGCTGGGTTCACAAAGACTCACAAGTACACATCAACTGGGCCCTGAGGTGTAAAGACAATAGCTAAGACAATCTTAGAAAATGTTTTTTTAGAGAAGCTTTCACATAAGCCAGAAAACAAAAGACTTCCCACTCTTATCTTTTTCTATTAGCATATAATGAGTAGAAAATTTATTGGACCAATGAAGACCCTCCTGACTGTTGGTTACTGAAACCTGTACCAATGATTGCTAAGAAAGGCAACTCAAAATGTAAGATCACAGTTTCTAGCCAATCTGTGAAAAGGTGAAGCTTTCAATGGTTTTGCCCATTTTATACCCTTTTTTTTTAATATTCTTAGGGCTCAGACAGACATGGCTGTGGCAACATGCTTATCCGTTTTGCTATTCTTGCCTATTTTATAATATTCCTTGGATTTGGACAGACATGAATCTAGCAACATGCTTGTCCACCTCCCACTTTTGCCTTTTTGAATATTTGAACCAGTTAAAGGACTTAAGTGGCTGTTCAAGAGTCAAAAACAAAGATGTGTAAATAAGTATCATAAAAATAAGTCCTCTACAATACAGGAGAGGTCAATACAACTGGACTAAACCCAAAGCAAAGAAGTTTTTTGGATAAACTGAATGCTTCAAAGGCCAGCATAGCAGAGGCTGGGGTCTTGAGGACCATGGTTTCAGGGGATGTCTAAGTCAACTGGCAAAATAAAATCTATTGAGAAAACATTCTGCATCCCACTTTGGAGAGTGGCATCTGGGGTCTTAAATGCTAGCAAGCAGCCATCTAAGATGTACCAATTGGTCTCAACCCACCTGGAGCAAGCAAGAATGAAGAACACCAAAGACACAAGGTAATTATGAGCCTAAGAGACAGAAAGGACCACAAAAACCAGAGACTACATCAGCCACAACCAATGACTGTCTTGACAGAGAACTAAGCAGAGAACCCCTGAGGCAGCAGGAGAGCAGTGGGATGTAGACCCCAAATTCTCGTAAAAAGACCAGACTTAATGGTCAGACTGGGACTGGAGGGACCCTGGAGGCCACGGTCCCCAGACCTTTTGTTAGCTCAGGACAGGAACCATTCCCAAAGCCAACTCTTCAGACAGGGATTGGACTGGAATAGGGGATGGAAAATGATACTGGTGAAGAACGAGCTTCTTGGATCAAGTGGACACATGAGTCTATGTTGGCATCTCCTGTCTGGAGAGGGGATGAGAGGGCAGAGGGGGCCAGATGCTACCCGAATTGATACGAGGAGAGAGAGTGGAGGGAAGAACTCTGCTGTCTTATTGGAGGGAGAGCAATTAGGAGTGTATGGCAAGGTGTATGTAAATTTTTATATGAGAGACTGATCTGATTTGTAAACTTTCACTTAAAGCACAATAAAAATTAATTCAAAAAAAAGTGCTGTAGAGGTATTAAGAATTGTTTTTGCTCTAGCCCTTTTATTAATTTTTATTTAACCTTTGCTTGCGTTGTTCCTCTCTAGACAAGCTCATGTGTCTTGGTGTATGCCTTAATGAGATGGTGCCTTCTCCCCAAAAGACAGAGTCATTTCAAGTGATTCAAAAGTTCCAACTCCAAATGATGGTTAATCAGGGATTTCAACCCATTCCCCATCAAGAGGAGAGAAAACAGCCCAAAAAAGGGCCAATATAGATACAAGAGAGATATAATCATTTAGCTCAGACAACACGAAAGTTCCACTCCTCTAACCTTTTTGGCTTTATGGCCCCATTCAGCAGGAAGCAGCTAGAGAGACTCCAAGATTGAGAAACTCACAACAAAAAAGGGGGATTGGAACAGGCTGCTCAGCCATGACATGAACAGGACCAACGCCATTTTTCTCTCTTCTAAACTTATTCTTGACTGCTCAGTTCCTTTTTCCTTTTTGAATTTCTACTAATGAATTTTTTACCAATAGATTGCAAAAACAAACAATATGATCTAAGAAAGTCTTATGACCACCGAAATCACCCCAGGAAACCAGTTGCCCCTGGGCAGATGAGATGATACCTTGGGACCATAATCATCAAAGTCACCCCAGGAGACCAGTCACCTCCTGGGCAGATGAGGCACCTTGGGACCATGATCACCGGAACCACCCCAGGAGAGAATGACATTCCACAAGTTCCTGAAACCTGTGATTTTGCCCTATAAATCTTTAAGCCAGTCTCCATTTGGGGGAGACAGGCTTTGGAGATCTTTCCCCTCTGTCTCCCGTGTATTGATACACATTAAAGCTCTTGCTACTCACCTCACTCCTGTCTTAGGAATTGGCTATCTGCAGCAAGCGGCTCTGACTCACAAAATTGCGGTAACAATTATACTCTGCAATGTAGAACCTATATATTGAATACAACAGCCTGCATTATTTTATTTAATGTGTTGTAGACATCTGTTCATTTCATTACCTAGAGTCAAAATTCAAACTTCTTAATGACCGTATAGTAGTCTTCTGCATGGTTGTGCTGTACTTTTGTTCATGACACCACCACTGATGGTCATTCAGATTGTTTCCAAATTATTACCATTAGGTGCAAAGAACCACACATACACATTTTTTTAAATTTGTCAATTTCCCCTTAATGAAGCCCGACATGCAAATTTGCTGAGTAGAAATTGCTGTGCATTTAGAACTAAAAAAAAAAAATCTTGCCTAATTGTCCTTTAGAAATGCACTGATCTCTACCAACAGTGTTTGAGAGTTCCCTTTTTACTAGATCTTAATATTTTCAATTGTTCTTAATTGATTGGTTCTTTTAAATTGTAACTCTTGGACTTTTAATGAGGTAAAATATCTTTCATACTTTAAATATACTTCTAAACTTTGTTTATGATGACTTTGCTGTTTGTTGTTGTTCGATGCCATCGAGTTAGTTCTGACTCATAGCAACCCTATGTATACAATAAAAGGAAGCACCACCTGGTCTGCTCTGTCCTCACAATTGTCGTTATGCTTGAGCCCATTGTTGCAGCCACAGTGTCAGTCCATCTCATTGAAGTTCTTCCTCTCTTTTGCTGACCCTCTACCCCACCAAGCATGATGTCCTTCTCCAGGGACTGATGTCTCCTGATAACTTGTCCCAGTATATAAGACAAAGTCTTGCCATCCTCGTTTCTAAGGAGAATTCTGGCTGTACTTCTTCCAAGACAGGTTTGTTCGTTCTTCTGGCAGTCCACGGTATATTCAATATTCTTTGCCCAGACCCTAATTCAAAGGCATCAATTTTTCTTCGATCTTCCTTATTCATTGTCCAGCTGTTTTATTTTTATTTTTGTTGTTTAGCAACTTTTATTCTTTAATTTTTGTGTAAACAAATCTATCAGTCCCTCCCTATGTGATGTCTGGCCTAGATTTCTTTATTCTCAACAAGGCCTTCTCTATATAAAGGTAATGAAAATAGTCTCTAAAATGTTAATATATATATGTATGTATACACACACATAGAATCCCTGGTGGCTCAGTGGTTAAGAGCTTGGCTGCTAATCAAAACGTGGGCAGTTCTAACCCACCAGTCAATCCTTGGAAACCCTATGGAGCAGTTCTACACTATCTTATAGGGTCTCTATGAGTTTGAACCAACTCGGTGGCACATAACAGCATCATATATTTTACACTTTAAATCTTTGATCAACCTGGAATTTATGTGTGCGTGCATATGTAATACGGGCAGAGAAGTGCAACTTCATTGGCTTGAATAATTCTTTACTTCTTTTCAATTGGAATTTCGTCATATGTGAAGTTATTGCCTGAATTTATTGGATGTTCTGTTCATCTATTTCTTCTTGTTCCTTCCTCTGATAAACAGGGATGATTTGTTCTGGTTTTATTATCTAATGGGCAGATACTCTGCATTATACCTAAAAAAAAATGTTCTGTTTTATTACATTTGTTTTCTCAAATGAACTTTAGCACTGATTAGTTAAAGCTCATGCCCTCAAAGTGGACTTGTGATCACATACAATTTTATTCATTAGCTTGGGAGAAAATGTACATCTTTACATATTCGGCCTCCCCACCCAGGTACAATATAAATCTTTTTCTTTTTTGGTCTTTATGATTCAACTTCATTTTGGTGCTCCACATATCAGTGTTTTAGCTCTTTGATTAAAGCAATAAAAGTACCCAAACTATGTGAAATCAATTGAACCGTCTTTATAGGGTATCTCATATAAACAAAGCAAACTAGTGAGTTCAGAAAGAACACATGGCCAGAGTAGCTCTGGGGATAAAGATAGCAGAATCTAATGGACATCTCAGGTTAATTTCTCACCATAAAACTGGGATTTTGCTATGAAAAAGGGGAATAAAGAATACTGGGCAGCCAAAAACAAAAAATGGCCTCTGTTTTAGGCTTATTGTCGTTATTATTACTGTGAATAGAATCACAATTTTAGCTCTTCTAGTGATTTTTTTTTTTTAGTGATTAGTTGGTACGAAAATATTCATGATTTTTAATAATATCTAGCTTTAATAAAACTTCCTACATTCTCTCAATAGTTAGAGTACCTTTCTAGCTGCTTTTCTTGAAGCCTCCAGGCACTAAATCATTATATGCAAATAAGGATTATTTTGTCTTGTCTGTTCTAAAATTTGTTATTAGATCATTTTAGTCTTACTGCGCTACGAAGTATACGCTAACAGTGGTAATTGTTACAGTTTTTTTATTCTCAATTCTACCAGAAATATCTCTAGTACTTCACTGTTCAGTATAGTTTTTGATATAGATTCTAATATGTATTTTTTAACCATGTTGAAAAGATTCTTTCAATCACTATGCTAGGATTTTGTTTAAATTAGACTTGGATACTGAATTTTACAAAATAGTGTTTTGTACATGTTGAGATGCAGTTTTCCTCCTTTATTTATGAAATTAATTACAGCATTAGATAATATTATCAGGTTTGCTTTGTTGAATCGCCTCATTAGTTCTCAAGGCTTGAAAATAAACCCCTGTTTTCTAGCCACATCAGGCCAATAGCCCCACCTGTCAGACTCTGGACATTGGCGACACTCTCTTGATTCTGGGTCCACTGGGACTGTGACCCCATTCCCCTGACCGACCAGAACAACAGTTTCACCCTCCAGAACCGAGCTGGTGGTGACCTCTCTCTTTGAAACCTAGGTGCACTCTCGTAATATGCCTACATAAAAAGTCACAAGATGAAATACACTGTATAAAAAGCTACTGTTTCGTGATGGAAAATTCCTTTCTCCAAATAGGAAGATCTTTGTAGCCCAAAACACAAGTTTTATTCAGACGCATTTTTCCCTTTCACATAATTAGAGGAGTGCAATAACATTTTTTATATTTTGCTTATGTTTCCTATTCATTTTTCGTGAGTTAGTCTTGGAGCTCCCGTGGTGCAGCGCTGTCTATAATTTGTGACATACTTTTACCTCTCATCTTAGAGTTAGGTTTCCAAATTCTGAAAAATTATTCAAGGACTGAATCCTTCTCAGTTCGGAGTTAAAAGAAAAAATAAATACATCCTTAATCTCACTTAGTGAAAAGCAGCAGGTGCTGTATTCTTCACTAAATCCGTTCTCTCCTTAATGTGTTGCAGACTCTGTCTCAGGTCTCATGAAGCCTCACCGCTCTTGCTCCTTAATCAATTAACATGTCTCTTAGTGATATTTGTCTTCCAATAAAACCAGACCATATTGTGTGCAGTCAAGACTGCTATCATTTGCCAAGTATCCTCAGCATAGAATTATGTCTGAATTGATAGCATTAAACCGCTCTTATTTTGTAAGCTTCCATTTCATTTAAAAGAAGGCTGCTACGTTTAAGTATTTCATTTGACCTCCTCTTGCTCAGTAGAATGGCATGGAATTGCTTTCTAAATAACCTATTCTGGTCCCTTTCATACCAGTATAGTGAAAATATGCTCTTTCTTTAAATTCCATACACGTCCTAAAAAATAAATTGTCCTCCTTATTTGGAGACTGTCAGTTCTGTTTAAAGAATGTAGTAGAAACAGGCTGTGCTAATCCAATGTACCTTTCTGGTGGAAACTCTCCTGGGGCATCTGTTCTAAGACCAAGGATACATTTGAAGTCTTTAAATCTGGTATTTCAGACAGCTGAACTAATTTAACTAAAAATGTTACAGGTGTGGGTGGAGATAAAAATCTATAAAGCAGTCAACATTTGAAAAAGAAATTGGATGTTTTGTCATTAGCCGCATAGCGGCACCTTAAATAAATTGTGATGATGTTACAAGATTTAACAAGGATATATGTGGAAATTGGAAAGCTTATTTCTAGATTTATAAGAACAAATGAGTGCAAATGAAAATTATCTATGCTTATAAAATTTTTGCTTTTTAGGATCATATAAAGGACACCAATATCAATGACTTTTCCTATTTACATAAGTATGTTGTTCCTTATAGGAGAATAAACCATACGGAATGATATTATTATTAATTTTTGGAGCAGAGAATATCGTGAATTATAGAAAAAGAGAGAGGACAAAGAATCAGGAGGAAGTACAGGAGGAAAAAAGATAACCACAGAATTTATAAAGAGAAGAAGAATTCTGAGGCTGTTTGGGGATTTAGTCAGTAGATCACTTGCTTTTCAGTTGAACAAGGTGATTCATTTTTTTCTCACTACTTTCTTCAGGTTGAAGGCTTATTTTCACCTGGCTCCTTGTCACCTGGCTCCTTGTGACAAATCAAAGAGGGACTCAAAGGCCTGGTAGAGCCAGGCCATGATTCTAACATGGCCAGCCTTCATGTCCTGGAGCAGTAGAATAAAGCAAATATAATCAGTACTTATAGGGGTCACAGCTGCCATTGTGTCTTTGTCAAAAATATGTCCTAATAAACCGAACCAACAGGCAAAAGATATAAAATTATCTTTTTTTTCAGTTTGGAATTTTTATTTTGAAGATAAAGCTAGAGTTCAAGTGGCTTATTAATAGTACAGAATGAGGACTGCTTTGACCAAAAAAAAAAAAAAAAAAAACCCTCAAATATGGAATCAAGGTGATATCTAGTTTAGTAATAAAAATAAGAATTTCCATAAAAAAGTTCGATTTGACACTCTAAGGGCATTACATAATGCCAAAATACCTTGTGAATTTGGTAAAATAATCTAGACTGGTTACTCTGTACCTTGTATTCAATAATCTTATCCACTTTTTCAAATGGATATTTGATTTGCAAACATTTGTGTCAAAATATTGTACAAAATCTATATAAACAGAAAAAAAAGAAAATGGGCATTAACTGAATGCTTACGTAATTTCATTAAATCCAAAAAAAATAACTCTACCTGATTAGTATTATTATCGCCAATTTACAGAGGAGAGAATTATCACTCAGAGAATGTCACAGAGATAACTCAGCCCAGCTATATTTTGAGGCCTGCACTATATAATTAGAGAGTTTTTGTTTTGTTTTTCCATTATACCAGGTGAGACTCACAACCTAAAGATAAAAATTTTAGTGTATTTTTTTTATTAAATAGAACAACAAAAAAAGAGAAGTAAACACGTAAAAATGTTTTAAAATATTTTTATTGTTTGTGAGAATACAGATCAGTCCAATATGCCCAATAAATTTTTTAAATAGCCTGCTCCATAGCCATAGACATAGGGCACTTTATCAGACAATTACCTGACTGTCCAACCAAACTACTTTCTTAAACATTCCAATATGTTGTTAAGAAAAAGATATGAAGTGTGATGTAAAGTATTAAAACACTTAAAAGCATGCCTGCACTTTTTTGGTGAATGGACATGCCATTAATGAAGGTATATAAACTTCAGAAAATAAGAGCAGAGTGTGTGTGGAGAGATTTACTTCAAGTGAAATCCTCTGCCCTCAAAGGGTTAAATGTTAACAAAGTTAAAAAGCAGAAATCAGGCTCCTATTAGTCTTGAACACTAATCTTGTTGACGGCTCAAGTGTTTCCTTATTTTATCCATATTTATTATATTGAAGGTGGGGTGTATCGTGGTGACTAACGACCAAACGTCTGGACCTAGTGACCCTTAAAATCCTCCAGCCATTACTGTTCATAATTAAATACCACATGAACTAAAATTATATTTTGGCTTGACCAGGACAAATTAGTGTGGCAAAAGTTAAAGAAATGGTCTTGCATTTAACTTTGGAGAATAGATATTTAAATAAAAAACTGAAATTTTTATGACTTGCATGTATTACTGCCAGTATGGAGCTAAGAAAAGTAAAACGAACATTTTTTTTCAGAAGATCCCAGTGGATTGATTGTTATGGCTATGGAGAACATTTGTTTCAGAGGTTTTACCTCCCAGAATTCTGACTGAGCTGTGGAAAATGAGATTACTTCAGGTTAAATAATTGGCAAATCTCATTTCCAGAGTAATTAATCCTATCTGCAGACAGAATTTGAAACTAAAGGCAAATGTCGTCATCATCATCAGAATTATTCATCAAATATGAGTGACTTTGTCTTCTTGCAGGTAGAAAGGCAGGAGAGGCAATATAGTATAATAATGGTATCAGCAATAAAGATGGAATTACCAGATAGAAACACAAAAGAGAAAATGAATTACACAAAAGTCTCTGAGGTTGTTCAAGCATCCAATGCTAGAGCCTCAAAGAAAATCCTGTTTGAACTCTATTAAAGTTGTCTATTTTTCTCTTCTCAAGCTAAGAGTTGAGGTGGAGTGCTACTGGGAAATGGTTGGGAAAGGTGTGGCACTCAACCCCTCTGTGGTTGAATCTATGAGAGATGAAGCCTTCCTGATTTAACTTTGATATTAAACTCAAACGTATCTCCTATTAGATTATTAGATTAGGACAGACCTCTAACTAGGTGTTATAAAATCTTTAACCAAAAAAAAAAAAAAAAAAAACAGAGACCAAGTGAACCAATCGTGTCCACACACAACTCCGATTAAGAAAACTATGCCTCTGATTTAATATTAGACAAAAAAAAGAAAAAATACAGACAGAACACAATCTGTAAGTCTCAAACTTCATGATGTAAAAGAATCATGGGTAATTCATTTAAAAAAAAAAAAAAACAAAACTATGTCCTGGGAAAATTGTCCAGATATAGCTATCCACATTAAATATTAGTAAGATGAAAAGAAAAATACTAGACTGCTATTAAAACTAAAACACTACCAAAATTTTCAGAAAAAACATAAAATGCAATGTAATCTTAAAAAAATCTCATCTTATAAAATTTACACAAGATACTGAAAGGGATTTTCTTTAAAAATTATGTCACATTTTGAAATTGTGAAATGCAAAAGAGCATGAAATCAGTGAAACAGACAAAATGCATCAGATGAGGTACTAATATAACAAAGTGATGTAAATGAGAGACTCTGGGCCCAAGGAAACAAACTGTGGACCAAAAAAAAATCATCATAGATCTAACAAAGAAGTGACTAGTAGGGAGAAATAAAATATGCAGATCTAAGAATGAAAATAATGACATAGACAAGACAAATTATTTGAAGTAGTTTGAAAAGATTATATTGGGTACATAATCAACACTGAATTTATAGAAAACTAATTATCTCTAAATTAGAGAATGAATATGCAGAAAGTAGCAAACAATCAAATATGTAAAACAAGAACTGCAAGGAGAAATCTATAGTGACTCAGTCAAAACAGGAGACTAAATCACATCTTATATCCAAGAAAAACCAAGTAGATAAAAGGATACAGATGCATATAATAAGTCACTCCAATATACATCTATCAATAAATACCTTGGCACTAGTGTAAAACTTCAAGTTATGTTAAAGGAATTACAAAAAAACAACAGCAAAAAATGCATATTTAGAGAACATATTCCAAAATATGACATAGAACAAATCATATTTTTGTTACAGTGCAATAAAAATAGAATTAATAACACCAATAAAATGAAAATTATCCAGCTACTTTATATGTATGTGTGTGTATTTAAAATTCAGAATAGAAAATATTCACAATGAAACCACTAAACATAAAAAATATATGGTATTATGCTATACTTGGACTTAGGTGAAAAATTCATAGCCTTATACATTAATACTACTAAATTAGGTACAAAATAAATGCAAAAGATTAAGCATTTAGCTCAGAAAGATAGAAGTAGAACAGAAAATAAACATAAGGAATGAAAAATGGTGAATGAAAACATAAAATAGAGTTAAAAGAAGTAAATGAATAAAAGAAAAATAATATGATAAATTTGAGCCAAATGTTTTAGATAAAATAATTAAAAAAATAAAGAACTAAAGTGAGAAAACAGAAATACACAAAATTATAAAAGTAAAAAAAAATCACAAACAGAAAATTTAACAAACTGTAGAGTACATTTTGCAAAAGTACAGGTAAATAAATTTAAAAACCTGGAAGAAATGGATGATTTTCTAGAACACTAACCAAAATAACTAAATGACAACAACAACAAAAACTAAATAACCAAAACTGACCTTAGATGAGATAGAAATACTGAACAATCCTTTAACTGTGGAAACAACTGGTCAGAGAATCATTAAGCTAATAAAATCCGTAAACCAAACCTATTGACATTGAGTCGATTTCGACTCACAGGGACTGTATAGGACAGAGTAGAACCGCACCATAGGGTTTCCAAAGAACTGCTGGAGGATTTGAACTGCTAATCTTTGTGTTAGCAGCTGTGGATCTCAGCCACTGTGCCACCAGGGCTCCCATTACACTAATAAAAACCAAAACCAGTGCCGTCGAGTCGATTCTGACTCATAGCGACCCTACAGGACAGGGTAGAACTGCCCCACAGAGTTTCCAAGGAGCGCCTGGTGGATTCAAACTTACACTAATATGCATCCTAAAATGCCAGTCCTAGACAATTTCCCAGGTAACTATCAGTCCTTAAGGAATAGACAATTCTGATATTTTTTGATCTTTTCCAAAGTATGTAGATAAGTAAGCATAACTGACACAAATCCATATATTAAAGAACATATTTAAAAAAAAAAAGGAAAGAAAATTTATAGGTGACATACCTAATATAATTCTCATGTTATCAAATAAGCAGTTTTCAAATAATGGAATCATTTGTAAAATATCCCTTATGGTTATCTTTCCTAGCTCTTCACTTTAAGGTATAGTAATAATTTAGGAGCCGTAACTATTTTGCTGGGTCCATACCATTTTTTCCCAACACAAACTAGATAAAATTTTTATAACATCAAAACAACAATGAATTTCAAATGAGTACTCTCTTCTTCTTAGGTCCCTAGGGTTCTAGACTGCTATCTTAATGAAAACAGATCACCAGGCCTATCTTCTTTGGTAAACTGAGTGGGTTTGAACCCTCAACCTAAAAGTTGAGGGTTCAAACCCACTCAGTTTACCAAAGAAGATAGGCCTGGTGATCTGTTTTCATTAAGATTGCAGCCAAGAAAACCTTATGGAGAAGTTCTACCCTATAACACAGGAGGTAGCCTTGAGTTGGAATTGAGTCAACAGCAGCAGACAAGTCCCTTCAGATAGCAGTTTCCATTAGAGATTAGTCAATAGGTCACATCAACTAGTGTTTGTTCAATACTCATACCTCCCTGTTTGAATAGTTTACAATCCATAGGAAACCAACTACAGAGTGTTTAAATATAATGCATCCTTGAATGCTATTTTCTTATGGGAGAGATTATAAACAAGATCAAAATTAAGATAAGGGAAACACCAAATTATCAAAAGAGGTCAATATCTTTATTAAGTGGAAAAACTGAATTTCCAAAAATGTTTAATAACTGTGCCAAAATAACTATTCTTTATGATCGGAACTGCACCATGGTAAGAAAAGCAAAACGTGTTCATAGGAAATAATTTAAAATTTCTGTAATACGGTTGAATTTTCTCAATAAATGAGTTAAGCAGACACCATTTGTTGATAAGCATCATATGGGAGAATGGAGTGGTTTGCCATAGTCAGAAAGTAAATCAATCATAGGTTTGAAAATAGAATCCACATGTGCTGACTTGCAGAGCTGCTTGAGCCACCAGCCAACACTCTCTCATCACAATATATTAGCTCTGTTCTCATCCAGGGAAAGATTGTTAACAGTGAGTCTGATTAGACCATGAAACTTGATCCCAGGGGAACAGACAGAGACGCCATCTCATGTGCCATTTAAAATAACTTTAGGACCTGGAGGATATCATTTGGTGTTAAGAAGTAAATAAACGGCTTGGTTACCATGAATTTTACTAAATTCACTCAACCTGAGTAAGCTACCTTGAGGATTATTTGAGGGATCTTGATCCACCATGACCCTGCAGCATGTAACAAAATAATTTGATAATTTTTACTTAAGGGGTTTTTTTTGTTTGCTTTGGGACAGGAGCACTAAATTGTTGGAATATTGGGACTATGACCAGAAATGTATAAATAAGTATCCCTAGGCTATACTTTATTTACTGATTCATTCATTTATTCCTTCTTTCATTCATTAAACAGAGCACCATTTTGTTCCAACTTCTGTTTTACAGTAGAAGAGGTAGTTCCTCTATCTTGTACTATGATGGAGATAGAAATGATATATTAATGTAGATTCTTCTGGTTGCAAATGATGAAAGCTCAACCTAAACTAGCTTTATCAGAGTAAAATACATTAGCTAGAGCACATGACATATCTAGAGGTACATATGACTTCAGCCACAGCTCAGTTCAGGGGCTCAAATGATGTTTTCAGACTCTTTCTCCTTTACTTGACCTCTTGGTTATTCTTTCCTCTTTAATAACTCTATTTATTATCAGGCATGCTTCCAATAAATGGTAGCAAATACAACCCACAAATTTACACAGTATTTAGCACCTGAAAACTCAGAAAAGAGACCCTTTAATCTCAAGTGTCCATTTCAATATCAAAAAGGAATCTGATTTTTACCACGTGAGTCATTTATCCTTTCTGAGCTATTCATTGTGTCTAGAAGAATTTAGTATTATCATTGGCTTGACTCGGGTATTTGTCCATCCTACAAAAGCAGAGAGGTGGTTTTAGTTCCACCTGAACTGCATGGACAAAATGGGGAGAATTATTTTTTTTCCAAAAATCAGTTTAGAAAATAAAAATGGAATATCCATCATGCATATTTTTTAAAAGTATATTTACATAACATAGGTACTTCTGTAGAAACATAGATGAACTTAATCAAAGCACAAAGGAAGTGATGGTCAATATTCTAGAGGGTTGGTAAGGCTCAAGAATGCCTTAGGAAAGTAAGTAATCTACAGGTTGAATCTTAAAATATAAAGTAGTTGCTTAATTTTTGGAAAGTAGTAAGACATGGCAGCAAGAAGAGAGACCGTGAGAAGAAGTATAGAGACGTGAAACTGCCAGGGAAGTACAAGTAATTTGTTATAAACTCGTTAGCTAGGAAAACTTTAATCAGCGGGCAGATTGATCATTGTGTAATAGTATGTGAATCATAGTAATGATTCAATAAAAGTTTGTTGAATGAATAAATGTTGAGTAACTTTCAAATCTAATTGGGAAAAAAATTCGAGTGTAGCATTAGGGAAGAGGTAGAACATTTTCCCTCTTTGGGTATTTGTCAATTACATTGAAGCTTTTGGTAAATTAAAAGGTAAGGACTTGGAAAGAAACCCTGGTTATGCAAATGGTTAGGCACTTGGCTGCTAACTGTGAGACTGGTAGCTCAAACCCATTCAAGCTCTAAGGAAGAAACATCTGGCAAGCTGTTTCCATAAAAACTGCAGCCAAGAGAGCCCAATGGGGCAGTTCTCCTCTGTCACATCCTGACTCGACAGGACAGTACCTGACAACAACAGGAAGAATTTGAGGTTTCATGGCATTATTTTGATTCCTGGACTAGTTGCTAGAAGAAAGCTTGGATAATGTAAGTTAACCTCTTAGTTAGATCTTCAACATCTGGTAGGACATTTAGGTACAGTGTTTTACTTGAAAGAAAACAATTATGTTAGATGACAAAGAGTGTTAGTGAAGTCTTAAGGCTATTGAATGGTACTAAACATTTGTTTTATTTTCCTACTGAGTTAATTTTCAACTCAATTAGAGTCTATTTCCAATTTCTGAAGTCTTTTGACCATAGTCTCCCACCTTTCTCCTTCTTTTTCCCATGATGGCCTCAACTTTATCCAGTTCTCTGGCAAGTTCCCTAATTTGTGATCTGGTCTTGAAGAGAAATGTCTTTATCATCAGAGAGACTGTAGGCAACACTTCTTGCAGACACTTCTTGCTTTTCGTAGCAGGAAGAGATTTTAAATGTTTTGTAAGTTTTCAACTGGAGCACCATGAAAGCTACATAAGGAAAGGAAGGAACAAAAACATGGGTGTGGAAGGAATTCTTTTTTTTTATATTTCAAGATTCAGATACTTACATGTTTTCTAGGGACCCTCTGGTGAATTAAGAGCATATTTTCTTCAATATTTATTAGATGGAATCAATATTCCACCGTATTTGTGTGTTTTTAAATAACTTAAAGACTTATCTAATATTTAGGCATTTTCAAGATTCTAGTAAAATTAAAGTACAGTCGTTAATATAACTGAAATATTTTCTTATTGAGCCTATGAGTAGAAAGAAATGATGCCCCATCCAACAAAACAAAACAAAACAAAATCCTGGATTCTATGTTTGGACCAGGCAGAAACACTGTTAGACTACCTGCTATTTCAAGTCTCTAAACAGGCAATACATGAAGAGAAAGAGAAATGGAAACAGTGAGAGGCTACACAAGTATTTTGAATTAACCGTGTCCTTTGTGAGTTGAAGTATGAAACCAATATACAAGGCGATATGTCATGTCACAAGGTTATGGCATTAGGATTTAAATCAATCTTTCTTATATTTGATTTCTATCATCTTTTTTTTTTCCTATACCAGTTTTGGAAACCCTGGTGGGGTAGTGGTTAAGAGCTATGGCTGCTAACCAAAAAGTCGGCAGTTTAAATCCACCAGGTGCTCCTTGGAAACACTCTGGGGTAGTTCTACTCTGTCCTATAGGGTTGCTATGAGTCAGAATTGACTCAACGGCAACGAATTTAATTTTTTTCTTTTTTTGGTATACAAGTTTTACTTTGAGCTATTCAGTTAACCTTGCTGAAATTCATTTTCTTTACTAGTAGGTAAATTTGCAGGGCAATTATTAGGATTAAATGAGAAAATTCATGTAAAGTACACTGCATAGTATCCTTTACAAATAATTAAAAATCAAAAATTAAAATTGCAGTTGAGTCGATTCTGACTCATACCAAAAACCAAACCTGCTGCCATCGAGTCAATTCTGACTCATAGCAACCCTATAAGACAGAGTAGAACTGCCCAATAAGGTTTCCAAGGAGCAGCTGGGGGGTTCGAACTGCTGACCCCTTGGTTAGCAGGTGAACTCTTAACCACTGCACCACCAGGGCTCCTTCTGACTCACAAACCCATTGTGGGTCAAGTTGATTCTAACTCATAGTGACCCTATAGGACAGAGTAGAACTGCTGCATTGGGTTTTCAAGGAGCGGCTGGTGGATTCGAACACTTAACTTTTTGGTTAGCAGCCGTAGGATGCTGTAGCTCTTAACCACCGTGGCACCAGGGCTCCTTCTGACTCATAAAAAAAAAATATTTAGGTACTCCATAAATATATTGTTATCTGAGAAATCTGCCTTTGAGAAAGCAAATAGATCCCAGGTTATAGCAAAACAAAAGGAAGGCAGCAACGTATGGAAATAAAGGTGTTGGTTAGAAAAACAGTCACTCAGTCCTAGGTGCTTCAAGAAGGAGTTTCACTGGCAATCGTCATGCACCTAGTGTCCAAGGAACTGGAAATGAGGATATGAGCTCCTTAGTCAGGAGGCTGGTATATGCCTAATGTGGAAGTGAACACATCTGGTTGTAGAGTGATACCAGTACATATCAGATGATCTCTCAGTTGTCCCCAAATGCAAGCTAGTGTCAACAGAATTGTCTGTGGTGCTTTCAAAAATGTAATCCCCACGGCACACTCAGAATATACAGGCTGATTCATATTTTTAGCAATCTCCCTACCTGATACAGATATAGATGAGAAGGTAGTTCCCTCTGATAGGTAGTTCCTCTGTAGGTCAGTTACCTGTAGGGGGAAAAAAATGAGCTATTTGCATGGGACAAAAGTTTCAGTCTCTAACACAACTTAATTCCTTGTTGTAAATCAATTAATTGCTATCTGGCTCATCAGAAATTATTCCAAGCTAGATTAGCATATCTGCTACAAACCACTTTTGATGTGTTGACAAAATAACTGTCTGCACTCCTCAATTATGAAGAGCAGATAACTCCCTAAGGGAAATGTCAACTGTGAAGCCTCTTAGTAGGCACACAGTTGACAGTACCCAGCCTCACCGTTACCAGTGGCTGTTGAGTTGATTCTGACTCGTAGCAACCCCATGTGTGTCAGGGTAGTAGGACTGTACTCCATGAGGTTTTCAATGGCTGATTTTTTGGAAGTAGATAGGCCTGTCTTCTGAAGTGCCTCTGGGTAGACTTGAACATCCAACCTTTCTTGTAGTAGTCGAGTGTGTTGACAGTTTGTGTTACCCAGGGACTCCAGCCTCACAATAGCTGCCTTCTTTTCACAGATCAAGAGAGCTGGCCATAATGATTCTATACTTAGGTGTATATATGCACACTGTTGTTTTAGTTAGCATTAGTCATCACTGGATTTTAAACAGAGCCGACAGGGGTGACCCACTCATTCAGTGACTGATTTTCTTCACAAAATATTGTCAGGAAAACTTGAGGAATGCAGGCTGCCAGATGGATATTACAAGGTTTGATGTCCTCTCTTTGTCTCTAGTCTTTGTGTGGTGCCACCAGAGATGGCTCTTTGTTCTGGAGGATTAGCTTTACTGAATCAGGTCTGAATGATCTCATCAGAGCCTCTAGATATGTATTGCCCTACTTATAATAAAAAGAGGAATTCTCTGTCTTACTTACTCTTTTATTTTTCTAGGACTCAAGACCATTAAATAATACTTAAAAATAATTTAGCTGTATCAGCAAGCAATCCTTGTGTCAGCTAAAGGCTTTGGACAGACCACATGACTGACACAGACTGGTGGGAAAGTTCAGTGTCTTGCACTGACCACTGCAAGCAAGTCTTGTAGAGTATCTTCATTCCTAAATCCCTGAGAGACTAGGTTTATTCTACCACAGTATTACTGGGCTTCTCTTTTTATCTGGAAAGGACCATTTCTCTGGTGGTTAATTAAAATCAGACCCTGTTCAGCACAGCAAAGTAACTCCAGAAGATACTGAAATGTAGATTATGCCATTGTAAATATATTTTTGTCATAAACCCTTGCTAAGTTCCCTAAAATAACTTTGACATTTCTGGTGTGACAACATATAAAGTTACACTTCTCCCACCCACTGCTGATTTCTGAGGGAGTCAAGTTTTATTCCAGTTATAGACAAAACTATCTCAAAATTAGATTTTGATATAAATATTTAAAATTTTCTTCTTAATATTCATGATTCTAATAATCAACAAAAACCAAAGGTGAACCCATTACAAATATTTATAACTTTATGTGAAACAATATTAAAATCATCTAGCAGTTTTCTGTTCTACCTCCAAACCCAGGCGCCTGGGTGTTTCCCTATGTTTCTGCTCCCCTGATACTGCCTTAACGATGGGACTAAATACAACACATATGGCAACAGGGAAAGGAAAAGTTTCCCCTGTGGTAAGCTGACAGTGGATCGGGGCAGCAGTGTTTTACTGCTTATCTTCCAAGATCTTGGGGGTGTCTGTCCACTTGCTGAGGTCCTAGGTACCTGTAATCTATATTTTTATTCAACTATATTTTGGGTTAAAATATGACATTTCTCTTTATTCAAAATTAAAATATATATATATTTATAACATCAAGAGTCTCTTAATTGAAGAATTAAGAATTAATTAATTAATGGGGTTTACCTGGAGTGGAGGGGGGATGAATGGTAGGCCTCTACCATTGAAGTCATTCATATTCCAAAATTTTGGTGATTTTCTCATTAAAAAGTGATCAAAAGTAGAATTTTAAAGCTATCATCCAATAATATTAGTTATCAAATGTTCTAGGTATGTAGGATATTGTACTTAGATAAATTAGGCAATCTAAAGGGCACGACAGCTCAGTAAGATAAATATTATTATCCCCAGTTTATACTGGGGAACTAAATTTCAGAAAGAATATAGATTTTAAAAAGACCAAAATAAATGTGACTTGCCCCCTTCACTGTGGTAAAAACAATATTTTTCATTATTTTGGATCAATGCTTTCTTCCCTACAGAACTCTAGAGAAGAGTAAAAAAAAAAATAAATAAATAATCAAGGGAACAGAACATCTTAATAACTGAATCTAACCTAGAGATTAAAAGATGTAATGAACAGAATAATGTGAAATCGAATTCTGCAGGCCAAGTGCTGAGAACTCTTTGAAAATGCATCATATGTAGTGAAAAGAAAGGAAATGGATAATAAAATCTTCAAATTTTGAATGGCATCGATTTATTTTATAATAGCAACATTTAACTCAGTTATCAAAAACTCAAGGAAGATCTCGCAATAGTATCAGGGACAAAAAAAAAAAACCTCTTATTTGTCACTGTTCTACCTCTTTGTGTCTTAACAGATGGTGTTATATGGTGATAAACATTACTGTTGCCAACTTTAGGCTAGTGGCACTGCCTTCAATACCGTGGATTTGAAGATTATACAAAGCAACAAGTCTACACAGACCACATGAGACACAGCAAAATTCAGGTATGAAAGGTTGTTGTCGTTAGGTGCTGTCGAGTCTGTTTTTGTCTCTTAGTGATCCCATGTGACAGAGTAGAACTGCCCCTAGGGTGCAATCTTTACAGAAGCAGTTTTCTAGGTCTTTCTCCTGTGGAGATGCTGGGTGGGTCCGAACTGCCAACTTTTCAATTAGCAGCCAAGTATGTAACTATTGCACCACCAGGGATCTTTAGTAAGAGAGATTCCAAAAAAAAAAAAAGACAACCAAACCCATTGCCCATAGAGTCGATTTCAACTCATAGTGACCCTATAAGACAGAGTAGAACCGCCCCATAGAGATTCCAAGGAGCAGGTGGTGGTTTCAAACTGCTGACCTTTTGGTTAGCAGCCTGAGCTCTTAACCACTGCACCACCAGGGCTCCATTGAGATTGTAGGGGCTGAGAAATAGGAATGATGTGGTAAAGTGATAAATGGTAGAGAGGGAATTGAAAAAAGACTTATCCTTGTTCTCTTTTTTCCTTATCTCAATTTTCATCTCCGCTTCCTCCTTCTCTTTTCATCCTATTTCCTCTTTACTGCAACAGGAGTTTTGGCGAATATTGTTGTTGCCAAAGGCTTAATGATGTCTGGTGAAAAATATACGCTCTTTTTATTTCTTTCCTTTTCTGCCCACAGCTGTTAGTGTGTTCCTTTGCTTCTCACAGGCCTTGAGAATTGGAAGAAGCAGGAGAAAATGGTGCTAGACAGATGGTATGAGTTGCCGCAGACATATTAGACATCAGTGGGATAAGAGAGGGTGATATACTCAATTACCCAGAAGGGAGGCCCCAGAACACAGAAGCACATTTAATCAGACACTTCCATATGTATTATTTATATTTTGCATATATATATATCATTAAGAGATGGCATAGGATGTAAACACAAAAATGGTTTTTTACTTATTTACTGATTCACTAACCATTTTTTAAAAGTACAAAACATAACGAGGGTAAAAAATTTATATATTCCCCTTTGAATTGGGAAAAACCAAGGTTTTTATCCACAGTTTATAGATGAAGAGATTGAGGAGCAAAGTGGCTGGGTCATTTATCTGGGGCCATTCAGGTATTAAGTTAAAATGAATGAGATTTCTCAATGTGACACTTTAATACTACTTATATCAAAATAAAAATTCTTTTAGGTCTCCCAGTCTTCCTGTGTATTAATTTCTATCATGCTCATCTATAAATTTGCAGCTGTTCTCCTGAGCCATATTTCCAATTGCTTGTAGGGTGTTGTCACTTAGCTGTTGTGCCACTGCATTTCATTTATCAAGTCCTAACCACATCATATCTTTCACAGATACTATCATTCTTCTCGTCATCTGAATGAGACTAGAAACTGTGGAGTCATCTTTTACTCCTTCTACTCCTTCATCATCTAATTATAACCTGTCCCCAAGAGTTATCATTCCTTCATCTTTGCCTCCTCTGCTTCATTCTCATAGCTACCTCCCTACTCTGCGTTTTCATCACCTCAGACTTGAATTACTGCAACAGCCTTCTGGATGACTCCCCTGACTATACTCCATCAACTACCACTCTAGCCTCAGATCAGTGACCCGTCAGTATTCACAGCCACTAGCTAGTCCAAACACTTCTTCTGGGATATCTGGGTCTTTCTAATCTAAATCTATTTTCTAGCATAGTCCAAATTTACTCTCTGCTCTAAGTAGGCCATTTCCATCTAGTCTCCTACACAAGTCACCTTTTTTAAAATCTGCTTCAAAACTTTGCCTTCAATTATTTTCTCTTCCCTCCTTTTTACCTCTCTTCTTTTCATTCAAACTGTGACCATACCTGGAGGGTCAGCTAAAATATTATTGTCCTCTGTCTTCTATGATTAAGGAAGTTCCTAATAATGTCTATATTTTATTAATTCATATGATTATCATCAATATCATATGTTCTTGTCCTTCCTTGTGCTCTAATGGACACGATGTTTTTACCTTGCCAAAAAGACTACAAATACTTTCTGTGAAGGAATGGTATCATTTGCATCTTTCACAGCATTCACAACAGTTGCAGGCACATAACAAAGGATTTTTTACCAATTGATTTACTAAATATAGATCGCAATTTTTAAATAAACATACAGGAAAAGCTGGCAGCCAATTCCTCACTATCAAATATCTTAAGGAGGTTAGTGACTTCTTTAGACTTTAAAAGTCGAATGACTTTGGCTTCATTTATACACTTACTCTGAGCAAAATATTCTGCATACTCTGTGGATAAGAAAAGTATCAAAATAGGAAGCATCCTTTACTTCAAGGATCAGTGATTTACGTACGGAATTATGTATTGAAATTCTAGTATTTCAAACGTTACTCTGATGCCTGTGCTGCGTCCTCTTTCCGACTGTCTTAGCCACTGAAATACCAAAATGGATGTATATCTGACTACATACGCACTCCTGACTTTCTGCATTTCTTTTTCGTGTCATCAGTTTCCCAAGCTAAAAAGCTGGGAGATACATAGCTACCAGTTAGGCATCCTTGGATTTAAAGAGAAAAATGTTTAGTTTAAGCTTGTGCCATTTCTGCCATTTATTTGAAATCTTTGCAAGCAAAGAGAGAAAAGAAATGAATTGTTTCTAGTGAAATGAAACTGTGCATAAAATTCCCAGCAGTTCAAAACTGGGCATTCTGGACTTTTTCACAAATTACAACTGCAGGTTTAACAGCCAACCTTTGGGACTTCAATGCACCAGGTAGGGGATATTGTTCCATAGAATAATTGCTCTCCAGGGAGGAGATATTTCGGTAACTTTCATGTTATAAGGCAGCACGAGCCAGCGGGTCATTAATCATTAGTGAGTGTCAATGAAGAGTTTAAATAAAAAGAAAAGGGTAAACGACATTAAATATCAAAGGTGGGGGGAAGAATTGTACTAACTTTCATGATAATCTGACTTACAGGCACTAAAGGTTCATGGTTATACATATATGCAAATATCAGCTTAAAAAGAAATCTGATAAGAGAAACTTAAAGACTAATTTAATACATGGAATAAAAATTTATGTTTTTCACAGCTAATTCCTTTGGGGTAGGTGTAGGAGAATGGCCATGTGGATGAAAAAGTGGTAATACTTTAATAGTTTGAAATAAAAATGCACCATCTCTATCCCTGATTTGGTTAAAATTGTTTTTAAAGTTCTGGTTTTCTAATTCACCCATTTAAGTATAAAGAAAGTGACATGATAGAAGGCAAATATGTAATCAAACATTAAAATAAATGTAAAGAAGTACCAGTAGGAGAAAAAAAGGGGTGTTACTTTTTTCCCCAAGATCCTGTTGTAAAGATAGTTACTGCAATCATGAGCTAATTTTAGCCTTAATGTCCAAGCAATGAAGGTAAAAAGAAAACTACAATAATTTGGGGGGCCGGGTGGAGGGGGGGACCTCTCTCCTAGCACTAATTTTCAGGAGGAATTTATCACCTAAGTGACTCTGTACAACATTGATTCAGTTATTCAGTTTCAAACAACAGAAACCACCTCTGGGTAACTTGGGGGAATATAATGGAAAGACATGAGGGAAATCCCAGAATCAAAGGGAAGATTGAGAACCAGTCTTGGACCCAAGAGAAACCAGGCTGTTTTAGAATCTCAGTAGCTAGAAGTCTGACAGCTTCTCTCAGGCTATAGCACTTCAGTGACTGACTCTCCCTTTCCTGCTGTCCTTGTATCTATAATAAGGTGACTTGTGTCTCAAAAGTAGGGACAGTTGACAGTTTCTTCTAGGCACTAGCACTCTAAGAAATAAGTCAAACTTTTCCTTTGTCCTTAGTTCACTAACAAGTATTTATTAGTGGCAGTCACTTGAGATATCAAACTACTTTCCTTCTCTTGCCATCATTGCTCACTCCACCCTTCCTACCTTGTCAATGCCCTGGTCCATGTAGACCTTGTTGGATCAAGATAAATATGGTTAAGTAAATTAGCTACGCTGAGTGGAAAATGAATATTGAAGCCGAAATGAGAGTGAAATTTAATAATTTGATAACACTATACATTTTTGAACTGGTCAGAATTTTTCAGAAGAAAATGATACTCTTTAACTGAGGATCTTAGTTTTCCCTCCTTCTCATCCCCATCTCCAGGCCAACGTATGCAGGAATGAAGAAAAAGTGATGAGCCAATCACCACCAGGGTGGGAAAGATATTAAGGGCCATCCTCCCAAAAGGAGAATATCTACCAGATATTTTTTTAAAATGGCTCCATATCTATACAATGCTCAGGTTTTAAAGTCCTGTCAGAGAGTCTGATTGGCTGAGCTTAGGTAATATGGCAGCCTCTTGGTTGGACTGAGGAAGTGAAAGGAAGGCTCTGATGAAAGGAACCTCCAGTGACCCTACTGGCTTTCCTAGTGAGAAAGCAATCATCTAAACTTACAATTTCATCAAGTTTGTAAAAAGTGGGAGGTGCTAATTCCCCCCCCCCCAAACAAAATGAGTGTGCTGTTAAAAAGGGGAAGATAGATTGCTGAGCAATTGATCCACACAGGATCAATGTCCAATACAGATGGCAGTAGCAACAACAACAGTAGCAGTATCTTTTCTGACATTTATGAAGTGCTTATTATGTGCCAGGAATTGTTTTATTAATCCTCACAATCACTCTATGAAAATTAAAATTATATTATAAAAAAAAAAAAAATTTTAATAAATATGTTGCCCAAGTTCCCCTAGATGGTCCGTGATGGAACCAAGATTCAAATCTGACTGCAGGGCTCATGTTTGTAATCCCTAGGGACACCTTCAATAGCTGTTTTAAAAGAGAGGCAGAAACTCTTTTCATACAGCTGCTTCTCATAAAAATAAATGCATAATCAGAGTTCTATGAATACACTGGGTATACAATCAAATACATTTTGAAAATATGTGTTAAATATACTATTAAAAAAAAACCCCAAAACAAAAAACAAACAAAAATTCTACTATCAAGTTCAAACAAAGACAAACAAATGAAAAAAGTTAAAGAAATGAAGCTATAGACGAAGGTCAGTATCATTCTAGGAAAATAAGAAAGATTATTTTTTTATGATAGAATTTGAAGTTGCCTTCTCTGGAAGTTTTGATAAATGTATCTTACTGATCTAGGTAAGTGTGGTGTGATTAATTACTTTTGTGTGTGGCCTTTCTAGCAGTGGTCTTGTAACTCCCACCCAGGTGATTGTATGATAGGGTAAGTGTGGCCTACCAAGGGGATTTGTCAGTTTTGCCTTAAAACAGAGCCAATTCCAGAGCAGAGAGGACAGCCCATCACCACCACAGAAGGAGAGACCCACAGCAGGGACCTGCAGGAGACAGCACAGTGAATTCCCAGTCCATGGAGTGAGAATTCTGAGTGCATTTGGGCAGAGACTGAGGGCCAGGGCGAAGTCTATGCCTAACCCACGAATTTGGGATTTGCCAGCCTTCACAACCACCTGAACCATTTCACTTACGTGGTTTGTGAGTTCTGTGAGACACCGCAGCAAATTAGAGAACCCAAAGACAAGAAGAAGAGTACTGAGGCAAAATGGAGTAGTTGACGTCAGAGATGATCGAGTGATACAGCAGCTTGGAAAAGTCGGACGTTTGGGATATCTTTAACTTTGACCTTATAGGAACCAGCTTTGTGCTGATCCTTATAAAATTAATTATTCATTTATTAGGTTAATTTATTAGTGATATTTCTTAGTGCTGTTGTAACAGCAATACCACAAGTGGGTGGCTTTAAGAAACAGAAATTTATTTTCTTACATCTTAGGAGGCTAGAAGTATGAATTCAGGGTGCCAGCTCCAGGGGAAGGCTTTCTTTCTCTGTTGGCTCTTGGGGGAGGGTTCTTATCTATTTTCAGCTTCTGTTCCTTGGTTCCTTGGTGATTGTCATGTGGGTTGGCATTTATCTTCCCCCATCTGCGCTTGCTTGCTTCTGAGCCTAAACTGCTCCTTTTATATCTCAAACGTGATTGGCTTAAAACACTACCTACACTGAAAAGGCCTCATTAACATAATAGAGAAAACCCTATTCCTAAATGGGATTAAATCCACAGGTATAGGGGTTATGATTTATAGCACATATTTTGGGGGGGAACACAATTCAGTTCATAAAGCTGTATTTATATTTAAAAGAATATGAAATCTGGTGATTCAAGTCTTAACCAATTCAAAAGCGTAAGTACCTCGTCACTGATGCCCAAATCTATTAGTCCCCATTCCCTAGATATAAATACTTTGGATATAATTTTTAAAATAACCTTCTTTTAAAAGAGCAGTCAGACTGTTCGACTTTTATGGGCTAATTCTAGCCCAGAATTATAGCCAAATACTAGAGAAAGCTATCAATTGATTAAACTTTCATATCTCAAAATCTTAAATGGTCTTTATATTTTTCTCCAAGATAGCGATAGCCAAATTATTTAAGAGTGAATGTATTTGAAGAACTATATCCCTCTACCATATTGCAATTTCTGGAAGTTGAATGTTCTGGAAAAAAAAAAAAAAAGTAGCATTCTACTAAATGGTGGGGATGATAAGGAGATGCCTGTTTTCATCTGTTCTTTGGAGTGACTTGAAAGGCAATTGTTTCAGTATCACAGTTTTTAGAGTTTTTTTTTTCCCTGTGGGGAAATTGAATGTCCCAAGAACAACTTTCAAGAAGTCTCTACAAGGGTGGGCAGAGTTCCTGCCTGAGCACTTTAAGGCAAAGCCCTGTGTTATAAATTGAATTGTGTCCCCCCAAAAAGATATGTTGAAGTCGTAATCCCAGTACCTGTGAACATGACCTTAGCGTAATGAAGTAGGGTCTTTGAGATGTTACAAGTTAGGCTAACATGGTGGGTCTTAATCCCATCTGTGTTATGTCTGATAGAAGAAGAACAGATGCAGAGATACACAGCGAGGGGACGACATGTGAAGATACATCTACCAGCTTAGGAATGCCATGGGTTCTTGGCAGCCACCAGAAACTAGGAAGAGCCATGGAATAGTTTCTCTCTCAGAGCTCTCCAAAGGAATCAGCCCAGCTTATACTCTGATTTGGACTTCTAGCCTCCAGAACTGTGAGACAATACATTTGTGTTCTTTAAAGGCCTTCCACTTTGTGGCAGGAAATTAAGACACTCTGCCTGTATATCCACAGATACCAAGATAATATTTTATTGCCTCAGTTTCAAAAATGAATAGACAACCAAAGATTACTAGTGAGTTGCAAAAAGAAACAGCATGAAAATAATAGACCAAAGTAAACAATGACAAAAATAAAGTAAAATTGACCTGAGAAAAAAGAGTATACTTAGAACTAAGGCTAACCACATAATTTTTGGGGCTTAGTGCAAAAAGTAAATGTGGGACTCCTTAGTCAAAAACTACTAATAATTTCAAGATGGTGATTAAAAAAAAAAACAAAAAATACGCGTTGCCATTGTATCAATTTCGACTTACAGCAACCCTATAGGACAAAGACAGAGGCTGCCCCATAGGGTTTCCAAGGAGCAGTTGGTAGATTCAAACTGCCAACCTTTTGGTTAGCAGCCTGAGCTCTTAACCACTGCACCACTAGGGCTCCAAGATGGTGATTGTTGTTGTTGTTGTGTGCTGTTGAGTCAATTCTGACTTATAGCGACAGAATGTATGAGTTGCTAGTTAGGATAGTAAGCGTTAAAAGAAGAATAAGGACCTCTGACTGTGGGCCCTATGAAAAAACCTTGTAGGTCCTATACCCGTGAAGCAGGCCCTGCTTGGTTCACAGCATCAACCTTGAATAAATCTTTATTGAATACCTTCAGAGAGATCTGAAGTGATAATCAAGTCCACGAAGTAAGGATAAGATAAAATAAAGAATAAATAGGAAACAAGAAAGAGTTCATGAAGAGTGACTAAATATATTTAAAGATGCCACAAATTTTACATTGGATGCCTTCAGCCTTTATAGTTGGCCAAAATCTATTATTTGGATGAGGCTTCAGCCTTGGCCTATGAAAGACCAAAAATGCGAGTGGCTTCTTTACTGTAAATTTTGGCATTCCTGAACACATATATTAAAAGTGATTTGGCTCCCATAAAATCTAATCACCATGTCATTGCCAATAAAAGGGACAGACTATGTCATTCAGGTTCATTTTTTTAATGTTTGAATATTTTGTTTCCTTGGAGTAAAATATTAATGTGATTTATGTGTTGAAGTTCCATCAGTCAGTTGACATGTAAAATATATGTTTATTATTGGAAGTATAGAATTCTGCAATAATTAATGATGAATCTATAAATGGTATGTTTATGAAAAATGTATTATTTTAAAAGAGTTTAAGTAAAAAGTAATTTAGTGATTAATTTGAATATTAAATAGACATGAACAACCTGAGTTTATTTATGGTGAAATATAAGAAAAATCCAAATTCAGAGACCTTCTTAAAGTAATTGTCTGTATACTTCAAAGCTTTCAATGTCATGAAAGGCAAAGAAAGGCTGAGGTAGCATTCCAAATTAAAGGAGACTAAAAATACATGGGAGTCCTTGGGTGGTGTGAGCAGTCAATGTGCTTGATTGCTAACCCAAAGGTTGGAGGTTCAAATACATCCAGAGAAGCCTCATAAGAAAGGCCTGGTGATCTACTTTCAAAAAAATCAGCCATTGAAAACCCTATGGAGCACAGTTCTCCTCTGACATACATGGGTTGCTATGAGTCGGAGTCGACATGAGGACAACGGTTTAGTGATTAAAGATACATGACCAGTGACTGCCAGTCATGAGCCGAGGTGTTCTTTTGTTTTGGGACAATTGCTGAAAAATGAATAAGATCTGTAGATTTCATAATAGCATTAAACCAAATCCAACCAAATCCCTTGCTGTTGAGCCGATTTCGACTCATCGTGACCCTAAAGAACAGAGTAGAACTGCCCCACAGGGTTTCCAAGGAGAGCCTGGTGGGTCCCAACTGCCAACCATGTGGTTAGCAGCCGTAGCTCTTAACCACTATGCCGCCAGGGTTCCCATAATAGCATTATACCAGTATTAATTTCTAAGTTTTTTGATGACCATACTTTGATTATGTCAAGAAAATGTCCTTGCTGTTAGAAAGTATACTCTGAATTATTTAGAGGTAATGGGCAACAGATCTGTAACTTACTCTCAAATACTTCAGGAGGAAAAAAGAGTGTCATGGATTGAGTTATGTCCCCTCAAAATGTGTATCAACTTGGTTAGGCCATGTGTGGTTGTCCTCCATTCTGTGATTGCAATTTCATGTTAAAAGGATTAGGGTGGGATTGTAACACCGTCCTTACTCAGGTCACCTCCCTGATCCAAGGTAAAGGGATTTTTCCTGGGGTGTGGCCTGCACCACCTTTTATCTCTCAAGAGATAAAAGGAAAGGGAAGCAAGCAGAGAGTTGGGAAACTCCAACCGCCAAGAAACACCACCAGGAGCAGAGCCCGTCCTTTGGACCTGGGGTCCCTGTGCCTGAGAAGCTCCTCGACCATGGGAAGATTGAGGACAAGGACCTTCTTCCAGAGCCAACAGAAAGAGAAAGCCTCCCCTGGAGCTGACACCCTGAATATGGACTTTTACCCTACTTTACCATGAGAAAATAAATTTTTCTTTGTTAAAGCCATCCACTTGTGCTACTTTCGTTATGGCAGCACTAGATGACTAAGACAGAGAGAGAGAATAACAAAGCAAATGTAGTCAAATAATATTTGGTGAATATGGGTAAAGAGTTTGTGGCAATTCTGTGCTATTTTTCAAGTTTTGCCATAAAGAAGCCTGAAATTATGTCAAAATAAAAAAATTAAAAGAAATATAAATATTAAAGAAAAGTATGTTATTTAAAGAAGACAATGGTAAAACAGAATAATAATTCTAATAGTGAGTTTAGCATAATTATTATCTTCATAGTTAGCATTCTAACACACACACACAAAAAACTAACCTTTAATTGTTATATATAATATTTAGTTATTCACTTCTATTTAAGCATAATCTTTCAAGAAAAAAAACAAAATTTATTTTTCATCTTGTGAGAATGAAATTAAAATAGGATGCAAACTTTGCTTCAAAATGTTATGAAAAGTATAAACTCCAGAACCATGTTTAACAACATCAATGAAAATTTATCTTTCATCTAGATAAAATAAGAAATATGATGAAATAAAAGCATTAGAGAAAAATGAGGGACCCAAAACACATTTTGTTCTGATGAGTAAAACTTCAAAACAGGCAACTTTAAACTAATTCACTAAGACAATTCCATGTAGTTTTGAACTAAGGTAGCAAACACTTGAACAAAAACTTGTCAAAATGCTTCTTACAGACTATTAATAATTTTCAAAGGTTGGAAATGAAGGATTTGAGATTTGCCCAAACTGTGAAATCAAATACAAAACTCTCTATTGAAATCATGTTATTGTGAAAATGTTTCCTCAATTATACCAAATTCTATCAATCGTGTTTTTAAATATGAACTTGAAAAGAGATTTTATTTAGTATTTCAATATACAGTATAGAGATTGCAGGCATAAACTAGAGGTGCCACTGTTAAGAAATTGTTATTCCTAACTTCTCATACTGAAACTTCAAAATCTGACTACTAACATTTGAAAGGAAAATGTAAAAAATGTAAATTATAACTTAACTTTTTCTTGGATAACAGAACTTCATTCTATGAGAGCAACATTGACCTTTAACTTCGAGTATGGTTGAATATTAATTTTAACACGTATTCATTGAGCATTTCATCAGAAAATGTATTTAGTGTATAGTATACAATTTTTAAGATACTAATAAATTAAGTTAAGATTGAGGAAATTTTGTCAGAATTGGAACAACGGAGACAAAAGAGATGTAAAAAAATGTAAGAGACAGAATCAATCCAGTAAGACCAAAATTTAATAGATATAAGGCCCAGAGTAGCAGAACAGCACAAATAAGAGAAACTTATCAAATAAGCAACAGAATTTCCATCTCTGAAGGACTTGAGTTCCCAGATTTCAAATCAGCAATGCTGGATGTCAAAAGGCAAGGGAGCAATACCTTTGACATTGTAAGTGAAACTTATATTCAATCTCAGCTGACCTATAATTAAATGTGAGGGTAGTAGGAAGACATTTTCAGGTAGGCAATGACTCAGAGAGCTTACAACCTCCATTTCCTTTCTTAGGACATTAATTGAGGCTATGCTCCCTCAAAATGGATAGCAAACAGTAGATCTGACCCAGAAAAGTAATGAAGAAAATATCTAAAATGACCATTTTCAGGGGACCTACAGGGCAATCAGTCCTAATGAGAACAAAAAGATAAGGCTCAAAGAGTGAGAAATCTGGGAGGAAAGGGGAGATGTGAGATATTTTGTATTCTCCTTAAGAATCTGGAATAAATTAAAGTGGTAAAAAAATACCAGCAATGCAGAGGTATGGAGGGAGAATGAAGCAAAGAACAAAATAACTAAGGGAATATAGCACTTATGGGGTTTTCTTGAAAAAGCTAATTGAGGATTAAATGTAACCAAATTAAAAACAAATCAAAGAACTCAGTGATAGAAATTTTTGATATAAGAACTAGAGTGAACATTTAATCCATTTAAATAGAGAACTAAGATGAAATGGTAGGAATTAGGGTCATAGTACAGAATGTAAGTGTTAAAAATATTATATAAGGACTTTTATATGTTTATTTTATTGGAAACTCATAACAATCCTTTGTGGTAATTAGAGATCACTGTGTTCATTAGATATTTGAGAAACTGAGGCTCAGTGAAGTTAAATAACTTGACCAAGGTCACCAGGTTGTAATTGGAGGCAAATGGAAAAAAACAAAAAAACAGATTTTGTTGCTCTAGATTCAGTCATTTACTTTACACTCTGCAGTCTTTTTAGGAAAACTGTGTGATGACTCATGTCAAAATGTCATTTTGTATATAAATGGAAGGGAGCAATTATTCTTTTTGGATAATCAAAAAAAGAGATATTTTCTCAAGGAAGCAGAACACTCTGACCAGAAGGCTTCTACTATCCAAGACTTCTGAAAAGAGTGTTTTAAACTGGGTTCCATGGTGCACCCTGGTCAATGCGGAGATTGTTGGGAAAATGGTGGGTGGGCCAATCTGGAAGCTAGAAGGCTGTCAGACCATCTCTGCTTCAATCAGAAAAGATGGAGCTTTATCTGTTTTAAGTAGTGGGCAGATGGGTAGCTGTCTTTTGGAGAAAGGATTTCATGGCTAGAGAGTAAAAACATAACTAAAAAAAAGTATAAAACATGACATAAAAGGGAAAATCAATGACACACTGACCTAGATTACAGTTAAAAAAATTAAGATCTCGTATTCTATCTATGTTCCCACAGATAGCAAGTGGATAATTAAAATTCCAACCCAGTTTCAATGATCCTCTTGTTATAGATATTTGTGATAACGCGCTGCCTGTGATTTTAGTTTGAAACTTCTTTTCACTCATCTAATGACCTGAAGCAGGGGCAGATTACCCAATAAGCAAGGTATGCATGGGTTTACTTGTGCTTACTTACTCATTTGTAGTACACAATTTCACTTTTTTTTTTTTTTTACCACATCTGTGGTGAAACCCATGTGAAATTGTGCACTACAGATAAGTAAGAAAACATAATTAAGCCCGTGTGTACCTTGCTTACTGTAAACCCATGCACACCTCGCTTACTGCTTAATCCACCCCTGACTTGAAGAGTAGTATTTCTTGCACTGTGATGCTGGTTGTAGATAGGAGATACCAGTAATATTTTTTAAAATGTAAACCGTGACCCTGAACTTGGGTACAACACTTTCAAAAAATTTACTTACAACCGTTTTAAGCTTTTGCTGACACCATCATTTCTACAATTCCTATTATTACTGATTTTCACCATTTCCACTTTTTAAATATGTAGATAGTATGAGCACAAATCCTCTGGGGTAAAAAAGCCCCATTTTACACAGTCATCCATGAGTAAAACTAGATTTATTTTAAAAAGGCATAAATCATGTATTTGCACCTGCATGGAAAAAAAAAAAAGAAAGGCTGCATTGTACAAATGATTTGTTCTTGCCAAGTGGATGTTTATAGAGCCAAAGCTAGCAACATTGTGGCGTCTTCTATTCCCAGCCTCTTTCTGGATTTTCTCCCACGATCACATTAATAACACGAGCTATCATCTATTAAACTTCTCTTATGCACTAGGCGCTTTACGTATGGTACTTATGTAACTCTGTAAGACATTTATTAGCTTCAGTATTTTTCAGATGAGGAAAGTGAGGCTCAAGGAATTGAAGAGCGCCCATAATCTATATGGTTTCACAGGTACTTTACCACTTCACTTTCTAGGAGACCTCCTTTCTCTACAAACATTGAAAGGAAACTTGATATGAATTTTGATATATATATAGTTAGGGTGGTGATTTTCTTAAAAATAAAAGTAGCTACTTTGGAACTTATTTTTATGATTTATGGAGGTGTTGCTGAATATTGCTTTCATATTTCTTATCTTTCCTGATTTTTGATACTTTCCAAGATCATTTCTCCAGTAGTAATATTTGATCACAGGGATTTCTATTGGTCCTGCTATACACGCATGGACAGCACCATAATTCATATGATACTGGGTAACATGGTCCTCTCTATTCTAATTTATGTGCTTTGTTCCAAATAGTCCACATAAAACTTAAGTAATTATTTCACTATAGGCATATCTTAAATGCTTCATGATTAGGTTCTGTAGGTTTTAAAAAGGTGCAATTAAATGGATTGCTTTCTTTAATTAGAAAATTTACTGTTTTTGCTACCCTGATGACTCCTTTTTTTAATATTCTAAAATGGAGCATTTTAATGTAAACATTTATCACCATATTTTATATGCTTCCATTTTAACCTTTTAGTTAATTATGCCCACATTTTATCAAATATGGAGACACATGCAGAATATTTTATGAAAGACAGTATGGTATTGTAAAACTGTGTTCGGGACTTTTAATCAGGGAAATAAATTTCTGGTTCATGTTTGCCAGTAACTGGTGTGTACACTGTGGCAAGTCATCTCAATGATCTGGATTTTTGTTTCCTGTTCAGTGAAGTGCAGTAGTTAAATTGGATAATTTCTAATCCTTCAAACTTTAATATTCTAGTGAGTCTATCCTTTATTTTGTCCCTACTAGTAAATCACAATAATGGAGAATGACGGAGAAAGACCTTAAAATAGAAAACCTTGTTTACTTTTTTTTGTAACATATTTAAATGAAAATACACATCACGATCATAAAGACGAATGTGTCTTTTCCTATTTGTCTGTGTCTATCTATCTATCTATCATCTATCGTTTAGCTATAATCTATCTATCTGTCTATCTACCTAAACTTAAGGCATTAAATAAATTCACTGTGTGTGTTCTTTGGTAGCCTGGTAACTATTAACATAATGTGACATTTCCTTCTTATTTTTCTTTTCAGAGAAAAGAAATCAAATTTAAAATTAAACATTATAACCATTATTATTTCATTCTCCGTAACTGCATAAAATGGTTTACAAATGAGATTAGTATGTATTTGAGAGAGAGATTTGCAGGTTAACCTTCTTGATATTAGTTAATTACAACCTTCTGTTAGTCTATAGTAACCTTATTTCCAGGGTTAGAGCCAGTTTTTTGCATTAGTTCTTCCAAAGGGACCACATGTCAGACATCCTTGGAACAGGGTACAATTTAAATTACTGGTGGTCTACTAGTTATTTTCAGTCTAGGAGAACACACACCAGATGTATTATAGACAGGCTTTAAAGGGCATTATAAAGAGAAGGGGGAAATGGTCTATTTCTCAAATTGTGGGATCCACCTCATGCCGCTTTGTGTAATAATCTCATTCTGGAGGAATGAGATTCATATTTATCACCATGTTCTTTGAAATGATTCCATGCATGGAGCCTCCTTGCATAAAAAAAAGCAACCTCATATAAGCAAGACATGATTCATTCTTGAGTCCTAGTAAGCAATTTGGGATTTGCATGCCTGGTTTAAAAAGAGGAATTGATGATGTACAGTGTGTCAAGATCTTATTTGAGGTCACTTGACAATGTCCTGTGGATTTGCTTGAAAATCAAAATGTCTCTTAATTCAAGACACAATTTAAAAAATTGTCTGCAAAATGAATCTGCTAATTAAGGTGGGGGGAGGGGGGGAGACTGAAGCCAAAATCATTTATCTTCTTTGTAGGGCAAAGGTTTTCTGGAGATTTTGCTGATATTTTCAGCTTCTTTTCTTTATAACCCTATGTCCATTTTTCTTGCCTGATCCCTAAACCTACACTGCAGTTTCAGGGTGACACTGATACTCAACACAGCTATTAAACATGATTTTGTTAACTGCTCAGTGAGGCCTGGTGTGAACTGAGTGCCCACTGTGGCCAGCTGTGCAAACCCTTTGATCTTTTATTTACATTTTGATTTCATGTTTTGGTGCTGGTGAAGATTTTCTAACCTACGCTGGTTAAATGGATTGAAAATTCTGTACAAAGATTCTATTTAGTGGAAGTTCATAGAAATCTGTTATTAATCTCTTCAATATAGGGCTATAAAACAAGGAAGTAAATAACTACCGTTTCTTTTTCCCAACCGTAAAAAAAGAACAAAACAAAACTTATTTCTAACCTATATCTGCATTTTCATTGGAAGTAATTTAAATAAAATTTCTTATAATTTGCAGGACTCATAAACTTCACCAATCTGCACTATATAATTCATCTCAAAATATTTTTATCTTTATGTGGAATTTTTTAAGATATTACTTAGGGAACTCAAGATCAAAGAATTTTATAAAAGGAAAATTATGTACCTATCAATCATCTATCTATATATTTTAAAACCAAACCAAATCTGTTGCCATCAGGTCGATTCTTTAAATCAGAAGTAAGTGTTACAAAAATTATCTTACAGGCACGCCTACCTAATATGTTTGCATTTAAATCTGAACACTTTAAATGTTTTCATATATATATATATATATATATATATATGAAACCCTGGTAGCATAGTGGTTAAGTGCTACGTCTGCTAACCAAAGGGTCAGCAGTTCGAATCCTCCAGGCGCTCCTTGGAAACTCTATGGGGCAGTTCTACTCTGTCCTATAGGGTGCTATGAGTCGGAATTGACTCGACGGCACTGGGTTTTGTTTTATATATATATTTGCAATCAATATGTATACGGCTATTTGTACATTTATCCCTAGCTTATATCAAAGAACTATATGAAGCCAGAAAATATTTAGAAGCAAGAGATATTATTCTCTTAGACATAAATAAATTTCAGAACACAGAATCTGTAATCCTTAGTGCAGATCTTAATGAAATAGGTATCTTTTTAGAAGCTAAGAAATTTATTCTAGAATTATTTAAAATACATTTAGAAATGGTCAAATCTACAGTAGCCTTTTGGCTACCTAATGGAATATCTTGAATAATACAAATCTAGCTTAATTATTAACCACTGAAGACTTTGCATATGTATAACTATTCCTTTTTACCCCCCGCATTAGAATATGACATTTTCATTAATATTTTAAACAGATAAGAACTGTTCACTGAAAGGTGGATTTAGAGTTTTCTGAAAATAGAATGAATTTGTTCAAATGTAATGACTTTCTTTCCCCCCTTCCTTTTCCAATGGGCTTTGTTTCAAAGGTTATTTATTCTGTTGTTGTTACTTCTTAGGGTCAAAAGTTATATTTGTATTTGTAAAAGTTGATTAGTCCCCTAAATTATTTTATATATTATCTTTCAGTTATGTAAGGTAAGTATAATTATCCCCATTTGCACTAAGGAAATAAAATTCAGATTATTGTGTCCAAACAGATTCTGTGTGAACCATATTAGGGACATTGTTCAGAGCTTTCTGGAATTGGGATGGAGCTTAGACAAACTTCTGAATTCAAGAAAGAAACTTAACATAGTTTTATAAATCTAGGCCTCAGAACTAGCAGAAAACTTTTTTTAAATATGTTGTTGCTATTGTTAGGTGCCGTCCAGTCAGTTCTAACTCATAGCGACCCTATGTACAACAGAACAAAGATATAGTTTTCTTTATTCACAAAATATTTATCATTTGTTTTTTCAACATCCATATTCGCTTCTTCTATTATTGCCTCAAACTGATGATACATGGTTGATTAATAAAGCTCTTGCCCTTAAGGAGCTAAGAACCTAAAATGAGAGCGACAGACACTCAACACTCAATAAAACCAAGTGACAAATATTCTAAATGGCTCATTGTACAAACCCCAACTACTCACTTTTGTCTGGGAAAGTAAGAGAAGATAATTTAGGTGAGGTGTTGAATTATAAAGTTGGGTTATAAAGAATGAACAGATATGCTGGGAGAGGTACATTCCAGGCAGAGGAGACACTGAGTGGACACTGAGCACTGAGTTGTAACATTCAAAGTACTTTACGGCTCTGACTAGCTTAGACATTGTGCTGAGTGGAGGATTTTGATTTCTGATGAGGGTGGAACTCTACCTATCAGGAAAAGGCTTGTATCCTAGTCTCTGCAAAGTTATCAAAGTTCCTCAGGCAAAGACATAACATGATCATACCTCCACTTTGGAAAGATCATTGTGTTGTAGAATAAATTCGATTACAGAGAATGGAGACAACGTAGAAAGTAGAACAGAGTAGTACAAAAAAACATGATGAGGATGTAACTTAGCAGTAATGAAAACAAGTAGAATAATAAAAATTATTTGCAAAAAATTCAAATGCAGGTATTAATGACTGTTTTGATATAAGAAGTTAAAAAAAAAGGGCAATTTAAAATGATTGATGTTTCTTGCTTGAGAAACTGCTACTGATAGAGATAAGGAAGAGAGCCATGAGGGTGAGTGGAGAAGGTAAATTACCCTCTTTTGGACATTGGAAGGACTTTCAAAACGTCCAAGTGAATGATGCTCAGTAGCTGTCAACCCAAATCTAGATCTCAGAAGGATACAGAAATTGACATAAGAGTATTGTAACAGTAATCAATGGAATAGTACCAAAAACAATAACTAAATTACTAAAAAAAAAATGATAATAATAATAATATATTCTGCCTCAGAGTAAATTCTACAGAAGCAGATATTGAGACAGGAATACAGGTGTGAGTGGCTTATTAAGGAAGCACTCCAGGGAAAAGTGGTAAACGAGAGGAGAAGCAGGATGTGGAAGGGGTGTAAGCCAACAAGAACGACAAAAACAATGATATTAGGCAAAATTGGACAGAGGGTAGATTTAGCCAGATCGTGCAAGGGCACTGTGGTGCACAAATTGTGCTTCTGAGTTGTTCCCTCATGCAACTGGAGTACCCTCAGTCTTGCTAAAGAGCCATTCCAGAGCAAGAGAAATTCTCAGTCCTTCCAGCTCACCCTTTAGAAGAGTCACAAGTGCAGTTATTTAAACTGGGTGGATGGATGGGAAGGGCACACAAGGAAGGAACAGCAACATTGTCTGCTACCATCTAAACCTAATCCTTGTATTATGATTCATGTCTAGAATATTAAGCCAAAAATAAAATAACAAACTCATTGATGTCAAGTAAATTCTGACACATAGCGACGCTATAGGACAAGGCAGAACTGCCCCATAGGGTTTCCAAAGCTGTAATCTTTGTGGAAGCAGTCTTCCGCGGAGTGGCTGGTGGGTTGGAACTGCCCACTAAGTAGCCAAGCCCTTAAGCACTGCGCTACAAGGACTCCTTTCTAAAATATTAAGCAATATTTAATGTGAGAAGTAGTCTCATGTGGTTGGAAGAACTTTGGGCTAGCAATGAAGATTGGCCTGTCCAATGTAATGAATGGAATCTGGCAAGTTTCTTGACCTATTTGTGCTATAACTTTTAGTTTGTTAAGTGGACAAAATAACACCTTTGCTGTCTGAAAAGCAATTTGTTGTTATGAAAAAATGCAAGGAACATTTTAAACCTTGTTACCGGGTAGAAACCCCAGGTTATTACTGGGCCTGACTCATATTGGCCAATAAAGGAGAGACCGAGATGGGAAAATAAGAAAGGCACCTTTATATAGTTGTACAAGGAAATGGAATCAGTCAGAGTTACTACTGCCAGGACTGCTCCCCAAGCACGGGCAGGCGGATTACTTTTAAAGGGGATTACAAGTAGGGAGCTCATACCAGCTTTGTCAGCATCGTTCGTAATCATACTACACATGCGCGATGGGGTTTCCTTACAACCTCCATGAAAAAGCAGAATTCAAATGCCCAGCAAAGGAAATGATTTTGCAATACAACACTGTAGGGGAGGAAGCCAGGTAAAGAATACAGCACTGTGGGGGTTCTGTCTCAACCGGAGCCTAGGAATTTGTTTCAGAGGCTCCTTTCTTTCCTGGGTTGTTGCAACTATTAAAAAATAAATAAATAAATAGAACTTTAATAAGCCATATAAAAATGCCAAGCATTATGATTCAGACTCCTCCCTAATATGCAATCAATGCAAGAAGGGACTCAAGAAACTGGAGGGTAATCAACTTTATCACTGTGATTACATTTTTTCTCATTTGAACATAAACATCTGTTGTTAAAACTCAGAAGAGAGAAAACTTATTTTCTGCCACCAAACAGCTAAGAATCTTGCAAATAAAATTGTAACATTCTAATCCTCTTTTCTTGGTTAAAAGTAGGGTTGTGGATGCAGATTACTAGGGTTTATAGCCACCTCTGACACAACAGAAAAAAAAAAATTTTTTTTTTACACTTAATAAAAAAAAAATTTTTTTTGTTAAACATAATAGCTGTATGCTAATCTCTTAACCTCTCCCTGCCACAGTTTATTCATCTGTAAAATGGGAGATATGTATTTCATTGAACTGTTCTGAGTATTAAATGAATAAAATGCTTTGAGCAATATGGCACATGAAAATAGCTCAATAGTTGCTGGCTGATTTTTTCAGGCACTGTAAACCCTCAGCAGCCCTCGTGACGCAGTGGTTAAGAGCTATGGTGAGCTAAGGCTTCTAACCAAAATATTGGCTGTTCAAATCCATCATCCGCTCCTTGGAAACCCTATGGGGCAGTTCTCCTCTGTCCCAGCAATATATATATATTTTTTAATATTGGTTCAGGGCCATCAAACCCTATTGCCATCAAGTCGATTCCAACTCATACTGACCCTGTAGGTTCAGGGCCATAGAAGAAGTTTAATTAACATGTTAAGTGAATGGATGAGTAGCTGAATCCTATGCTATGCTTCTCTTGCTTCTAAAAATAGGGAGAATAAACGCAGAATTATGAATGTTCTTTGTTCGATTCTGCCCCAAGTAATGTCCACTGTGTAACGAGCCTGGGGACATAAAATGGGGTCAGACCAACGACCAATACTTTTCCGTTAACAATTTTGGTGAGAGAATGTCGACTGAATTAGAAAAATTTACAAGATTAAAAAAATCACTTAAGCATGATTAGAAGGAGGAATTTGTTTTCAGGTGCATACGATCTGTAAAAGAATTCATTTTTCAATGTCACCACATTTTCTGTTGGGAGCAATCTAAAGCTTTGCTTAGCATTTCGTGGTTTACCGCTCTGTTACCATAAGAAAGCATACAGCAGCGCTTATTCTAGGAGTGCTTGGGCGTCTGTGCCTCTAAAAACATTCAAGTTCAACACTTGTTTCTAGACCAATTAAATTCTGCCACCTATAATTAACTTACACTAAAGACCTTAGGGAATGATTTACCCATGAAAAGAAATGAAACAGCTAAAGGTAAGATTAAATGCTGTTGATATTAAGCTGATCGTAAGAAAACACTTGCAACACAGAAGAAGCAGTTCAAGGAAGGCAGCTGGACCACGTCACTTTCTGCTCATCCAGCTCCACCATGGGCGATCAGGGATTTCAAAGCCAGTGCTTTGCAATGAATGCTTCGTCCCACCACATCATCCAGCTTGTTGTTTAGTCTAATATACTTTCTGCTTAGCCAGTTCCATTCAGGATTTTCTAGTTCCTTCCCATTTGGCTTTGGCAATGCATTCTTGTGAATGGGTGACATTCTGAACAGTTTCCATTTTTCTCCTTGTGAAAGAATGTGAAACATAGACCTATTCTAATTTCTATACAACAGAATTCCATTCAGTAGGACTTTGCTAAGAAAATAATTACAGTACTGAAAATAATTAATACTAGGAGCTGAAATTTATTGAGTATTACTATGTGCCAGGCAGTGTGTTAAACACTTTACATTCATGATTTCATTATTTTATTTAACTCTTAAAACAGCTGTATAGGGTATATACCAGTATTATCCTCACTTTATATAGTAAGAAAATGAGGCTTAGAGATGATAAGTAGCTAGTCCAAAGGTCATAGCTATTAAGTTGTAGAGACAGAATTCAAGCCCTCAAAGGATCCATACTTATAAAAAGCTTTTTTAAAAGATGTAGATTATCCCATAAGTTTTTAGATATTTATGAGAAATTCATACATTGAGCAAGTAAAGAAAAAACAGCATATGATTTAATTCTATATTTTCAGTAGCTGCTTCAGGCATTTGGAGAAAATCAAAAAATAAATTTGAATATGGGAATTTTCAGAGGAAATGGGTAGGCCTTTTTTTTTAATAAAAATTTTGTTGTTGACAATATACAGAGCAAAACATAAACCAATTCAACAGTTTCTACTTGTACAATTTAGTGACATTGATTACATTCTTTGAGTTGTGCAAAGGCCCTCATCCACCTTTTCTGAGTTGTTCCTCCCTCATTTACATAAGCTCACTGCCCTGCTAAGGTTCCTATCTAATCTTTTGAGTTGCTGTTGTCATCTTGATTCCATATAGACAGTTCTTAAAAGAGCATAGTGCTCAAGGCAGATATTTTTTACTAGTTAAGCTAAACTAGTTTTTGGTTTTAAGAAGACTTCAGGGGATTATTTTGGTTTAAGATTTAAAGATTATCTCAGGGCAGTAGTTTCACAGGTTCATCCAGCCTCCATGGCTCCAGAAAGTCTCAAGTCCATGAGAATTTAAAGTTCTGTTTTGCATTTTCTCCCTTTTGATCAGGATTCTTCTATAGAATCTTTGAGAAAAGTGTTTAGTAATGGTAACCGGGCACCATCCACTTCTTCTAGTCTCATGGTAAAGGAAACAATTAGTCACACACTCCATTTCCTCTTTCTATTCCTGACTCTCCTTCTTCCTCTGTGGAAGTGGGTAGGCTTTTTGCTTTTTTGGGATAAAAATAAAGAATTCAAAGTAGGAGCCTTGGTGTGAATGACAAGATGGAGGAAGAAGGGAAGAAAATATTTTAAAGACAGTAAGAAAATAGTCTAGCTCCTTCTGGCCCTTCAAAGATGAAAGCGCCAAAACCAGACAGACACATGAACAATTTTCTTCTTTCTAACTCTTTCCTGGGGCTCTAAAGTTCTTGGAGTTGAATGATCCCATGCCTGTAACATAAGTATATATAGATTCACGTTCCAGCAGATGGACAGTGTAATGGATTGAATTGTATTCCCCAAAGATATGTGTCAGCTTGGTTAGGCCATGTGTAGTTGTCCTCCATTTTGTGATTTTCCTATGTGTTATAAATCATAATCTCTGCCTGTGGTTAAAGAGGATTAGGGTGGGATATAACACCTTTGCTCAGGCCACATCCTTGATCCAATGTAAAGGGAGTTTCCCTGGGGTGTGTCCTGCACCACCTTTTGTCTCTCAAGAGATAAAAAGGAAAGGGAAGCAAGCAGACATGGGACCATATACCATCAAGAAAGCAGTGCTGGGAGCACAGCACATCCTTTGGACCTGAGGTTCCTATGCTAAGATGCTCCTAGACCAAGGGAAGACTGATGACAAGGACATTCCTCCAGAGCCGACAGAGAGAGAGAGACTTCCCCTGGAGCCAGAGCCCTAAATTCGGACTTCTAGCCTACTGGACTGTGAGAGAATAATCTTCTCTTTGTTAAAGCAATTTACTTGTGGTATTTCTGTTACTGAAACCCTGGTGGCGCAGTGGTAGGCAGTTCGAATCTGCCAGATGCTCCTTGGAAACTCTATGGGGCAGTTCTACTCTGTCCTATAGGGTCACTATGAGTTGGAATCGACTCAATGGCACTGGGTTTGGTTTTCTTTTTTTGGTTTATTTCTGTTACAACAGCCCCAGATGACCAAGATAAAGAGCAAGATTGATCTGACATAGTAGTTTGTCATTGTGTCCTAATTACTTATCTTCAAGAGCTAATATCTACAATTTTTTTTTAGGTTTACTGTTCACATGACTGTCTTTCATGACATCATATCCCTGTATCTTTCCCACAACTTGGAACATAGTAGATGCTCAGTAAATGAATAAATGGGGGGGGGGGGAAGTAAAATCTCTTGTAGTAGTTATAGCAAGCCTTCCTGCTTTCTTGTTCCCTGAACAAGATTTCTAAACTTTGTTTTCCAGTATTGTCTTTCTTCTCCTAGATTAGAACTGAAAAAAAAGAGAAAAAAAAAAAAAAAAAACAGTTTAGAGTACTGGGTCTCTTTCTCCCTACTTGTAATTATTTCCTCCAATCAGTATGTAGTTTCAAGGGTGGCCAACATTGTCAATCACTCTCTACCCTCCTTTGAAACTCACTGATTATGGGAAAGTGCTTTGCATGTAATCACTTCAATTACTTGGTAAAACTTCCTGTGTTCCTTCTGCTGTGTTTTGAATTTAGGATTTTAAAGAGCCTTTGCTACTCTTGCCTTACGTTCTTTTTTAAAACATATTTAAGAAGAATAGAACAAAACAACTTTTAAACATGACCACACATCTAGTTGTCCAAATTAGCTCACCCGGCCTAAGGGTTCCTAGGATTGGAGCAGACAATAGCAGAGGCATCAGAATGAGGGGCTCTTTTTTTTTTTTTTGGATGAGGGCTAATCCAAGACTGCAGATTCCAGGGAGACTACAAACTGGGAACTTGGTCAGCAGGCTGTTGCATTTGAAACCATTCATTTTGTCAGAAATTCCTCTGGCATGGAGTGCTGGGGTTACTTTATGGACAAGCTACACTTCTCTTGCCTTGAACTTGGTTAAAGAAAAAAAAGCCAAGCAAAACAAAAACAAAGCAACCACAGCAAAAGCCCTCTTCGCTGGAACTCTCAGTACAAAGAATGATGGTTTCAAAATGAGATCTTCTCTTTATCTTTGAGGGGTACGACCTGATCTATGATGTTTTTTTTTTTTTTTATGTTGGTAGTCTGGAGGGGTTTACAGAACCAGAAGGAGGAGTACCTTCCCAATTGGCTGTATGATTACAGTCCTTTCAGAACACCAGCCACTGGAGCAACATGACGCTAAGGCCACAGATTCCTCCATGTGAACCTCTGCACCTTTAGAAACTCAGGCTTGAGCAGTGAAATTTATTCTTCACGATTTCCTAGTCAATGATGTTGTTGTTGTTAGTTGGTTGGAGTCTATTTTGACTCACAGTTACCCCATGTGTGCAGGGTAGAACTGCTCTATAGGGTTTTCAAGGCTGTGATCTTTCAAAGCAGATACCCAGGCCTGCTTTCCCAGGTGTCTCTGAGTGGGCTCTAACCAACAACCCTTTGGCTAATAGTCAAGCACCTATCCCTTTGTGAATCCCAGGGACTTCTAGTCAATGATATATCCCCCTTTTATTTGAATATTTACTGTTTCCTAAATGCTGTATCAGAGTATCATGCAAATATAAAAAAAAATTATTAAGCACCCACCATGTCCAGGGAACTGTGCTACGTACTGACAACACTGAATGAGACCTGGCTTTGACCTCCAGGAGATGACAGCTTAATGAAGAAAGATCACCTTCTAATGTAGGGTGACCAGGCTCTTCTATCTTACACGGGGCTTAGGCATTCATCCCCAGGGAACAAGAACCAAGTGATTCTTGAACTTCCGAAAGCCTGTTCTCATTGACAGTTTCTGTCTCCTATGATTCATTCTTGGTTAAATCTCCATGCTGTATGCTCTAATGTCCCAGTTTCAATTTGCTTGATGTAAGAGAGATAACGGCGGAAGAATTCTGAATTCTTTATTTAGCATCCGAACATTAGAGAAAAATTCAAGTGGAAAGGGGTGGGAATTTGGATTGGAGTGGCATTAGAAATAAATGAAAAGAACAACACAAAAATGTTTGAACAAATACTCCGCATCATTAGCAAGTGCTTTCCTACGTATCAGTTCACTGACTTCTGTAATTAGAAGAGACAGATGATATTACTTAACATTTATTAAACACTTATGCTGAACTATGTATGTTAGGTTTTTTTATGTGCTATCTTACTTATATTTACAAAAGCCTTGGAAAGTAAGTATTGTCACCTTTCTTTTATGGATCCCTTTTTTATAGACCAGGAAACTGAGGTTACACAGGCTAAGTTACTTTCCTGAAGCTGCAGCTAGTAAGTGTCAGACCAGATTTCAAATTTCTATTTTGTCTTTTTGCAAAACTCATGTTATTTCACTAGAAGTAAGTAAATTATTATCTCCCTTTTTATGAATGAGAAACTAAGATTAAAGGAAGCCTTGTATCAGGATGAGGGTAACACATCTAAGGAAGTAAGAAAAAAGAGAGATGAGGTCGTTTCAAAAAAATATAGACTGAGTGAAAAAGGAAAAGTAGGACTGTGGGTCTCTGCTACTTCAAAATTCTAAACCTGGTACAGGTAGTCCCCAACTTAGGACGAGGGTCTGTCCAATGACTCTGTCATCAGTTCTGAGGCAAATCGAATACCTCATTTTTTTAGTTTTCATTATTACTGCCTTTTACTACCAGTGTATTTATAATTCAGAATATTAAACATCTGAGAGTGATAACATCAGCAAATTATGCACTGCAACATTGTGTGTAGTGTATACTACTATAATAAAAAAAAGCCGGTACCATCGAGTCGATTCTGACTCATAGTGACCCTATAGGACAGAGTAGAACTGCCCCATAGGATTTCCAAGGAGCGCCCGGTGGATTCGAACTGCTGACCTTTTGGTTAGCAGCCGTAGCTCTTAACCACTACGCCACCAGGGTTTGCACTAACAATAAGACGTCTCCAAAAAAGTCACAAAAAAAAAAGATGGTAGTAAGTGCAGTTCAACGTAAGTCAAATATATCGTAAATCGGAGACTGCCTATAATTTGAAAATTGGTGGTTTTACTGAAAGCATTTTAAAGTTAAACATCTAAAGAGGAAGTTAATATGGTGGTTTATTATACTGACTCTTTGTTGACATTCAAATAGTTATTGAGATTACCAGAAGGCAACTGGAGATAATTGAAGAGGTAGGTCAGATGGCAGCTTATTTGGGAGACATGGCTTTAAAACTATACTTGCTGTGGCTTCCGCCTGAAATTCCCTGTTCCAGATTTCCAGGGCTGTTTCCTTTTTGACATTCTGGCCTTAACTCACTTGTTACCTTCTCCGCCTAGGCTTCTTCCCATCCCTACTTGCCCCATCACTCCAACACACTCTTTCATTTTATATTCTTCATGACACTTGATATTATCTAAAATGATGTTAGTCGTTATTTGCTTACTGACTCAACCAGGGACCTTTGCTTATCTTGTTCACCAGTATATTTTCAGAGTCTGGAACTGTGATTGGCAGAGATTAGGTACACAATAGATATTTATAGACAGAATGGTAAAAGAAAGAAGGAATATAGGTATGCGGAACTGAAGTGTATGTGGGTCTCTGAGTTAAACAATGAAGATTCATGGTTTAATGAGGCTTATTACTTATCATTAAGGAAGTATATGCAATGACATAAAGCAGTTTTCTGAGGGCGGGTGTTTAAGCATTAGAAAAAAATGAAGGACTGAACTCTAGAGACCAGCCACAGATATGGTGTATGGGGCCAAAACTGACCCAAAATGAAAGAGAAAAACAAAAGCACTCAGTGAAAACAACAATAGGGTAATATCATAGAAGCCGAGTAAGAAAATCATATGGAGAGAGAATCCTTATAGTGAATATTGGAGGCATAGGATAAAAAAATAAAATTGTTACTTACCCCAATAATTTCAAAGATAATAAAAAAATATGTAGGTCCTACATAGATGAATAAGGAAGACCTAAAAAGAATTGATGCCTTTGAAATATGGTGAAGAACACTGAATATACCACAGGCTGCCAGAAGAATGAATCTGTCTTGGAAGAAGTATGGCCAGAATGCTCCCTAGAAGCAAGGATGACAAGACTTTGTCGCACATATTTTGGACATTTTATCAGAAGGGATCAGTCCCTGGAGAAGGGCATCATGCTTGGTAAGGTAGAGGGTCATTGAAAAAGAGGAAGACCCTCAATGAGATGGATTGATAACAGTGGCTGCAACAATGGGCTCAAGCATAACGATTGTGACGGAGGATGGAGCAGGACTGGGCAGTGTTTCATTTTGTTGTGCATAGGGTCACTATGAGTTGGTACTGACCGGATGGTACCTAACAAAAACACATAGATACTAATTTACTAACTATACCTTTGGTCTTATTTAAAGATAAGTAACATGTTAAAAAATTAAGGAAAGCATTCTTATTTTGGCCTCAAAGATTCTTGAAATGTTTCTACGGTGATGTTTAAATACAAATTCGCATGTGTCTTTTTATATAATATTTATGTAGTGTAATGAATATGCAATAGCAATAGAAAAAGTATAAAAACATGTGCTATATCTGAGCAGGTAAATGGAATTATCCTTCTCTACATCAGGCCACAATATTTGGCTTGTTATATACGATCATTTTCCTCTGAAATCAGTGGCCCTGTTTATAGATAAATGTAATATTAGCAGTAGTTCAATACCTGGAAAAGATTAACAAGAATGGAAACAATATTTCTCTTGTTGGAAAATTAAATTGCATTTTCATTACTGCCATTTAAATAATATTTCAGTGAAATTTATGCTCAATCTGTAACGCATGGGATTAATCATGTGCTTAAAAGTTAGTTTAGTCTCCAGTTTGTTTGAGTTTTGACTATTGAACCTTGAATGTTTTTGTTATGATATATTGAATGAGAGGCAAAAAAATAAACCTCCCTTTGTTTTTATTGTAAGAATTAGAGTAAAATAAAGAGTATATAAAACAAGTCTAATTTTCTTCAGAGGCTATTGTCCTTTCTTTCAAGAGCAGCAGTCAGTTTAGGTTATAAATGCAACTGGAAAATTTATATCCTTTGTTTCGGGGACTACAGCCTGTAAAAACTTTGAACCACGGTGGCAGAAAGTTACTTTTATCATGAACACAATGATTTCACCATATTTGTAAGCACTTGGGGTAATTTGTGTCCTGTTGAAAAAAATTAATTCTTAAATCAAATGTTTTGAGTCATTACATTTTTTACAGACTTCTCTGGGTAAAATGTTACACTTCCAGGAACCTTTAATAAATAGTTATCAAAATCTTTGTAAATAAAGGCAAACAGTTTTGGAAAGAAGATTCTCTAAATATAATGACATCAAAGTACCATAATTGCTTTGAGGAATATTTGTGAATTTACTATTTCTCATTTCTCAGGACCCATCTTGAATATGTGAATGCATATTTATGTATTATATTCATTTTTCACTAATATTTTCTGAATTTCTTAAGGGTAAATAAAATGGAAATCATAGCATACTAAATAAGGAAATGAAAGAATGGTGATTTAAATGAATTTATTTCTGTATTATAAAAGGCTTTTATAATGTCTATCATTTTATTATTTGATTGGAAGTAACCACAGTCTAATGTTTTATGCCTAAAGTTGGCTAAGTCAACATATTACAGGGGTGACTTACCAAGTACTATATAAATCCAAGACGTGAGTGAAAACAAATTTAAGGCCTCAGCCTGTGTGATAGCATCATCTAGTTAATATGTTTATCTTCATCTTTCTCCCTCACTTTCATGACACAGATTTACCTCAGTGAGATTTCGATTACATCAGCCAGAGTGAACAGAACTCAGACTGCAATAAATCTGTTTTAAAACTTTGTTTAAAAAATATATGGAATGGTAAGTATATTATAAACAAACACTAAACAAATTCATATTTCACCAGTTAGCTGCAACCTGTTTTGGTCTGCTGGTTGACTTCAAGAGGTATTTTTCTTTCTCATTTTAAACTTCATTCTGAAACATGATTTTTTTTTTTGCAGGCATTCTGCCAAATCTTAATAAATTTGGTAAGGTCTGACAAGTCTGTTTATATTTTTGTGAACTATGAATATCAGGGGTTCCTGGAGTAGATGTAAAAAGAGTATAAGGTGTCATTTAGTTAATTTAAAACACATTATTGGGGAGTTACTCTTGATCCTAATGTTATAATTACATTTTATTCCAGTTGAAAAACAAGGATCTCTGGTTTTAAATGTGAGTAAATGTTTCAAAGGCCTTTCTTTGTGATTTATAGATAATTTTGTAGTTGTTTTTATTTTCACATTCCAAACAGATTTCCTAATGATAAAATATGGATTTTTTTTCCTAATTATAAACCATTAGGAATAGTAGATTTTAATTTTGCAAAACAGCTCAAAATTCTATGATCAAATGCTTATCTATTAATACTTATATAATCAAATCATATGCATATATATGAGCTGACATAACCTTATAAGTATGAGTTAAATGACACATTACATGGGAAAATAACACTTTAAAATTTCTGCGTTTATGAGAATTTATTATGTGGGAATGGTTTTACTACATTGTTTTAAACTGCTATAAAATATATTTATGTGCATTTTATATTTTACTGTTCCTAAATACCCACAAACCACGTAAGAGAAGTTTCAGGCTGCCTGAAGAAGGGATATGAAGTGGGCACTGAGATCACAGTTAGCAAAATGTAAGGAAATAAAATTCGCATCTGGGTAGAGATAGCAGGCTTTGCTCCCCACAGAACCCACCTCAGGGGGTTGTTGGGAGGATTGAATGACATGCTGTTATACAAAATTCTTTCCCAGTTTTGGACACACAATATCCTGTCAATAGATGGCAGGTTCTGCATTATAAGAATCAAGTCCAATTGACATCTCTTAGGTTTTTAATCCCTGAATACAGATAATCAAAGTTCCACTCTTGGTGGATTAGATCATGTTTGTGGTGTTCCATTCTCCTCTGTACCTGGCATGTGGACATGAGTAAAAGCTAAGAATGAAGAGTTGAAGGACTGGGTTGGGAAGGCATCACTTGAAGAACCAGTACACATCTTTATGTATTTGAAAGGGAGTAGTCTTAGTTTCTTTGGCTCTAGGAGACAAAATCAAGACCAAAATTCATGAAAGTTAAAAGGCGGTAGATTTCAGATCAATATGAAGGAAGATTTTTGTAACATTAGAAATGCTCAACAGAAAGGACTGCCTAAAATGATGGTAGTTTTCCTGTTTTTGAAGAAATAGCAGAGGATGAAAGACTACCAGTTGGAGATGTTATTAGCAGAGATGGGGAAATTAGAATTCTAGACTCAGTATTTTGTTTCAATGTTCAATAACCTTGTAACCACTATATGGTTCAGAAAAAAAAAAAAAAGAAAGTGATATAGATGTATGTGTGGGATGGAGCGGTCCTGAGTGCTGATTAAGAGAAATGACTAGTCCATGCCACCACCTTTCAGATGGAGATAAATCAGTTTTATTGTTAACGGGTAGATTTCTTCCCATTTCCACATGTAACTCAAGTTCAAATTAGAGAAAACCCCTATTTTCTGTCCCTAGGCTCTTAAGGAAACCCCAGTGGTGTAGTGGTTAAGAAAAGGCTGTTAAGCAGCATTTTATTCCTTTTTTTCTAGAGGTTGATAGCATAGGCTCCAGAACAGCCTGCTTGGGTTCCAATGCCAGTCAATGCCAGGTTTACCATTAGGTGCCCTCAAATCAGTTCCAACTGACAGTAACCCTATAGGACAGAGTAGAACTGCTCCATGGGATTTCCAAGGAGCAGCTGGTAGATTCAAATTGCCTGCCTTTAGTTAGCAGCTGTAGCTCTTGACCACTACGCCACTGAGGCTCCACATATACCACAAATATCATATACTAGCTGTTTGTAATTTCACTCAATTCATCTGTAAAGTACAGTTAATAATGCTTATCCCATATGTTTGTTGTGAAGATTTTTTTTAAAAAGTCCTTTAAAAAATATAAAACTCGGAATATCTTTAGAATAGTGCTCCTATAAATATCTATTACTATTTAAGGTCCAGAGTTACGTTTTTATAGTATATGATTTCATTTAAATTGTTTACAGCAAAATCAGTATGGGAGATAGTCTGATGATTTTCCATGAGCCTTTCTCAAATGAAGAAAAATAGTATTTCTAGTTATTTTAAAATTTATTAGTGGATGAATATTCTAACTAACCATGGTGATGGCCAAATACTGAGATAACTGAGGAAGGAAGGGAGAGAAATAACTCAGTTCTACTTATAACTAGTAGTTTAAAAAGCCAGAAAAAAGTAATACAATGAATAGAAGCACAAAATTAAATGCAAAATACGTGAGATAAAAACTTTAAAAAATATATAAATCTCTAGTGACTCTATTCAGCCTATTTTTGTTATGCTCATTGGTAGAAGATAATTCCTCCTTTGGATGGGGGAATATGTCTCCTATTCCTTTGGGTGACTTCATATCTATGAGTACAGTGGGCACTCAAAGATTATTAATGTCACTTCCCAGCAGGTGCAAGACTTGGAGTAGGGTTTTAACATATGATTTATGTTTGTAATAAGATGTGTAAATAAAACAGCCATGCAAGGCATAGTAAATGGGCCAATAAGGTAAAGGGGAAATAAAAATACTTTCAATTACCCACCTTACACCCACAAGTCCTAGAGAATGTGGCCAGAATTTTTATCAAAACCCGTCTGTGTTTGACAGACTTTCTCTAATTCTTATAACTATTTCTCTGTTCCTTTTTAATTAGTTTTTTTGGCAAAATTTTGGCACTGCTACACCAATTTTTCAGTTACATTTTGCGCAAGAACATTGGATCTACATCCCAGAGGAGGCTCCGGGAAGCCTTAAGGTATCAGATAAACTTGGACTGGAGGAATGCCAGACATATAAAAGAGTCTCCAACAAGGATAATACTAGTTGTAAAATCCTCCTTCCTAAGGAATCTGAATAGATAAAGGAAAAGACAGTTTTGCAACTTCCCCTTTCAAAGATACAGATCTCTGTCTTTCAAAACAGCACTATTGTTTGCTAATCTTCCTGCAATGTCAAGTGTAATTTTTGTGCTTTCTCCTGATTACTTGAATAAACAGCACATTGCAAAATGTTTCTCTCAGAGAGCAGTTAAAGCATCATTGCACAGAACAAGGCAGAAACCACTCTGAGGTTAAGATTACCATCACGACATAATCAGTACAAATAGTTTTTTTAAAGGTCCATATTATATAAGCCATTAAGTCAAGATTCTTGAATAACTACTAAGTGTAAAATGTAGAAATACATATTGAGGGAAGACATAATGAAATAAAAGACAACCGCTATCTTTGAAGACTTTACCAACTACTCACATTTATTAAATTTGTGTAGCAGAGGTAGGAGTTCTACACAGGTGTTTCATTAGGCCAAAATCAAGATGTCTTCAGAACTGTACTCTTTTCTCGGGGCTCTAGGGGAGAAGCAGCTTCCTTGACTTTTCCAACTTTTAGAGGCTACTCACAAGCTCCTGGCCCCCTCCTCCCATCTTCAAAACCAGTAACTTTGCCTCCCTCTGACCCTTGTTCAGTCATCTCAGCTCTCTCTCTGAACACAGCTGGGAAAGTTTCTCTGATTTTAAGGACTTATCTGATAAAATAGGGACCCCAAGATAATCCAGGATATTCTCCCCATCTCAAGGTCCTTAACCTTAATCACATTCTGCAAAGTTCGTTTTGCCATGTACAGTGACATATTCACAGAACTAGGTTCTCAGGACTAGGACAGAAACATTTTTGGTAGCCAATATTCTCTCTTCTACAACATATAAAATCACTGAAATTGGATTATGGGCAGGCCTGTGGAAAGTGACACACTTTCAAAGCGGTGGCCCAATCAGCTGCCATCTTTGAGTAGGGCACTCCTGTTTCCGACTGTTCAAAATCGGACTTGCAAGAGATTTGGTTGCAATGTAATGCCTACGCTGCCCTTGTTTTCTAAAAGGGAGATTAGTTTTCTAGCAGGTCTTCAACCGGTCGTGTTTCCTTCTCCGTCGTTATTGTTCCGGTTCACCCAAATTTTAAAAATTCGGGTCTGTTCAGGTTTCGCTTCCTCAGCCGTGACTGAACTGGGAACAATCAGTTCAAACCCCTAAAATTCAGTTAAGATTTTAGCATTTAAAATTTTGATCAATACAGACACTTTGGACAAAGCATGTTGGTATTTAATCTCTCTTTTTTTTTTTTTTTACTGATTTAATGGAACAAAACATACTACTGTAAGTTTCTGGATGCTATATTTCCCTTTGATAACTTCAAGAAGATTATTTTAATGACTTTTATCCACACTGCTAATGCGAAGTTGGACATGCCCAAAACTTTTTACTTTTTTAAAAATCAAATAATTTTACCAAAAGGCAATGTTTCACCAGTAATATTTCATAATATGAAAATTATGTGGCATTTTCTGTCTCCTTGCATTAGTTCATAAATGAATACATATGGAAAGCTTTAATTTATATTTAGTTTCAGTTAAAATTTATTGTAAAATGAAATAAAACCCTGTTAGGCATTAAAGGGTTTCTTAATATCATAACACCAAGAGTATGTCTTCACTCTGCATACTTAATATTTAATTAATATATTAATACATAAGTATTTTTGTTTGAGATATTAAATGAGTAAAAGAATATCTTAAACTTTTCATTAACAAGAGTAATAAAGTGTAAAATTGTACTGTGTCCCTAAACATGCCCCACGTGATTTGTCTGACTATCCTCTAATCATTACTATAATTAAAGGTTATAATAAACATAATTATAAATAATTATAAAAAACCATAAATAACTATTCTGTAGAAGTGTAAGTGAAATAATCTGTCAGTTATTTCTCAGTTAGTAAGTAGCATCGATTTGGCCTTGCTCTGGACTTTGCATTATCTCTTCATTAGGAAAGAGTATATTAGGAAAGAATTAAATAAATCTATAGCGCAATAAGTTAAACGGCAAGGTATTAAAGTTACATATTTTACAGAATTCCTGAATTAACAATTAAGTGAGACACAGAGTTTTATTCTGATAAGTAACTATTGGGAGGATACTGAATAACTGCTAGGCCCGAAAGAACTTTGGAGAATTAGGAAGCTATTTCTGGGGAAAAGAAAAGCCAAAAAATTTTACAAAATATTAAACCAAGAAAACCAAACCAGTTGCTGTCGAGTTAATTCCGACTCATTGAAAAAAGTTTCAGCCTAGCTATAAACTGGCATTCTTCATAGTGCGTACTCGGCTAAATGTCATCACCTATGCCATATTCGAGGCATAATTCTCTTTTAGAGTTGCAGGGTGAGAATATTTGGCCCACTCTCGTTATCCTTCTTCTTTCATTCAGGTTTAGATTAAAGCATTAAGCAAGGCACTTCATCTGTCCCTTGCTCTTAGAATTTTCTGTAATCTTGCTATTTTTGCCAGTTTTATTGTGAATTATTGAAAGCTTATACATACAACAAGATTAACTAAGAAATATTATAGATAGTTTCAGGAATCATGAATTGGCCTTCTCATTTCCACAATTACATGACGAGAAAAACAATGGTTTTGGCAGTTTTGATAGTGCCTTTGCTTTACAGAATCTCCAATTGTCCAGTAAGTGCAAATAATCCCAAACTTGAAAGAGTTTAGAAGTTGGCCACGGACTCTACCATTTAGAATGAGGAGTCCAGGCTCATAAATTAGGAACTTAAGTATAAGTTTCTTAAAACAAAAAACAAAAAACAAAAAACTAAACCATACTGCCTTATAAAGCATAAACTAGATATAAATTCTGGCAGTTTCTAATTTACTAAAATTAATAAATGGGACCAAACTATCAAAGTTTCAGGTGAATAGCTCCTAAGTGATGCAAATTATGGCCAATTCATCAAATCAACTGTGTACGTAATAAACAAACAAAACTCACACACTCTCTCTCAAACAAAAGCAATGTTCCACCAGATGAAGCCTGTTTAATCCAAGTTTGAAATGTAATGCCTGGTATTGAGTGCCATATGGTAAAAGGAGTTGCCCTCAGATATCCCCAAGACCACAATAAACACTCAACATGTACATATAGTAAAAGAGAACCCTCAATTTTATTACATGACTTTTAAGATGCAAAATAAATGGATTAAGCAGTTGCTTTGAAAGGTACCCTACCGTGTATATTTTAGTCTTCTTATGCTAATGATTTTATTATGCTAATGATTTTATTAGGGTTGGATTCTAATTTCAGGAAAAAAGAAATAGATTCTGTAAATTCATACATTGTACTAATACGCCAGTGTCTAACTTACCAGGTGTAGAATGCTTAGGCTTTATAAGTTTGGGGCACTCCAGATTTAACAAAGCAGCCAACACCTGGAAATACATAAAAGCTGGCCTTTAAGGGCAAGGTGATGAGTGTTAGTTAACTAGGAACCCTGGATTCAGAGAATGGCCCCTCGTGGCTGGGAAAAGAAAACTGAAAATGCAGCATCACAGAGCTTGGTTTGAGTTCAGGTTTCCTAGCCTTCTCAACACCTATCTTCTCTTTACCCAAAAGACAATGCACCATTCCAGTCATGACTGTCCTTTTGGTTTGAGAATTTATTTTATTATTCGCCGGCTCTTGTGTTATAGACGTTAGTGAATTGTGTAAAGAAAAATGGTGATTTCTGCTTAAATAGATACAACATACTTCCAGAGAAAAATAACCCTGCTCTTTTTACGCACTTGACAATTCCTACCCTGTGATGATGTACTTTAACTGTTACTGTCATTTTTCTGGATGTCGTCTTGTGGTCTCACCACAAGTTCTGCAACAGATTTCCTAAGAGTGTGGCAAAAGTCATGGGTGAGTGGCTGAGTCCTTGATTTGACTGAGTAACTTTTAAAGTCCATTTAGCAGTTAGTCAATATTGTACTAATGAAAAAAGAAAATTTAAGTTTATAATGAATCCTAAAATCCTGCAGTTGTGTTAGTTAAGTCATTTTTATTATACTAAGGACAAAGACTTGTCACATTTCCAGATACCTCGTACTTGGCTGTATGGATTGCATCACATTCCTTAAGTAGACAGGTGTTTTGTTAGCAATACCTGTTTAAAAATATTTTTCTCATGACTAATTTCTCTGAGCTTGTGTCTGTGGTACATGCTTGACATATTCTCCAAACAATGAACTGTCTTCTGTCATAGTTAGTTATATTTAAAAGACAAAGAAATCAAAGTCCTGCTACCCTTGTTCAAACTACTTAAAATACTGAAAATTGGGGATGGGGGTTCAAACTAAAACTTCAACATAAAGGTTTTTAAAAATATTCTTTTATTGTTGTCTTGCTTTGCCCTTCTGGTTGAGCCCATTATCACATTTAGATGACATTTATGCCAATCATTTTAGATTAACTCAACATTATATAATAGAGCTTTCTATGATGATGGAAATATTCTATACCTGCATTGTTCACTGTGCTAGCCACTAACCACACACATGTGGCCATACCTCTTGAAACATGGCTAATGTAATAGAAACAAAAAACAAACCCAGTGCTGTCAAGTTGATTCCGACTCATAGCGACCCTATAGGACAGAGTAGAGCCGCCCCGTAGAGTTTTCAAGGAGCACCTGGCAGATTCCAACTGCCAACTCTTTGCTTAGCAGCCGTAGCGTTTAACCACTACGCCACCAGGGTTTCCAAAGTAATAGAAGAAGCATAGTATTAACTTTACTTAAGTTTAAATTTACTTAGCCTCATGTAGCTTGTGGCTACCATAAGGACAGAGCAGGTCTACATCTTAGTATGACCACCGTACCCACTCTTGACCAATTTTGCAAATAAATATGCCATCGTAACTGCTTGTATCATATTATGTTCTCTGATTCAGCTTTACAAAAAGGTCAACTCTCTGATCCAATGTTTAGTTGAACAGATACTCAGTTTTCACATTAGGGACTTTTTAAAATTTGTCTTTTGAAGAATGCTTGCAGCAATTACCCAATAACCATTTTCTATCTATGGGACATAGATTCTTTCTTCATTAGGAGTTTCTGTTTAAGATACAGTGGATGTAAGGTAAGGCTAATCCATGTGTTTAACCAATATTTTAAGTACATGGTCTATTAGCTGTATTATTAAAAAAACAAAAACCAAACCCGTTGCCATGGAGTCAATTTCAACTCACAGTGACCCTATAAGACAGAGTAGAACTGCCCCATAGGGTTTCCAAGGAGTGACTGGTGGATTTGAACTGCCAACCTTTTGGTTAGCAGCCAAGCTCTTAACCACTCTGCCACCAGGGCTCCACTGTATAATTAGAGAAAATTAATACAAATTGTTATGAATTTTGCAACATTCATAACATTTTTTATACCTACATTAAAGGTATAAAAATATTAATTAATATTAATTATTCAGTGGGAGGGTTTCTAGAGGAAAAAAATATTACCATTTAGAGAATGAATTAAACAACCCAAACCCGCTGCTGTGGAGTTGGTTCCAACTCATCGCAACCCTACAGGGACAGAGTAGAACTGCCCCATAGGATTTCCAAGGCTATAAATCTTTACAGAAGCAGACTGCCACATCTTTCTTCTGTGACGCAGCTGGTAGGTTCAAACTGCCAATATTTTGTTTAGCAGCCAAGCACTTTAATCACTGTGCCACCAGGACTCCTGAATTCAAAAAAGAGGAAAAGAAAGAGAAGATGTGATCGTACAAGAAAGATAACCAACACCAAAGATTATACGGTGCTTCTTTAGATGTTGAAATCAATAGTTTAGAAGTATGGTGACCACTAAAGAATTTAGATAAGTAGAATAATCAAATTTTAAAGCTGGAAAGAATGTCAGAAATCTTTCAATCTGAATCTCTTTAATGTGGCATAATGTTTGAGAGCAGTAACTTGAGATCAGGTGTCGTTTGGAATCACACTTTATTAGCTGTTTAACTTAAAGTGGTTTATTAGCAGTTTAACCTAAAGTGGTTAAACTGGTTTTTCTCTAAACCTTGGTTCTTTTCCTGTAAATTTGTGACAATAATAATACGTAACTCTTAGATATGTTGTTGTTGTCATTAGGCGCCAACTCAGCAACCCTGTGTACAACAAAACAAAAACTACTCAGCCCTGCACTATCCTCACAATCATTGTTATGCTTGAGACCATTGTTGCAGCCACTGCATCAATCCGTCTCCTTGAGGGTCTTCCTCTTTTTCACTGACCTTCTACTTTAACAATCATGATGTCCTTCTCCAGGGACTGTTCCCTCCTGATAACATGACCAAAGTACATGAGACGAAGTCTTACTATCCTTCGTTCTAAGGAGCATTCTGGCTGTATTTCTTCCAAGACAGATTTGTTCATTTGCCTGGCAGTCCATGGTATAGTCAATATTCTCAGCCAACACCATGATTCAAATGCATCAATTCTTCCCTCTTCCTTATTCATTGCCCAGCTTTCCCATGCATATAAGGCGATTGAAAATAATGTGGTTTGGGTCAGGCGCGCATTAGTCCTCAAGGTGACATCTTTGATCTTTAACACTTTGAAGCCGTGTTTTGCAGTAGATTTACCCAATGCAATGCGCTGGTCTCTTGTTTTCTGACTGCTCCTTCCCTGGGTGTTGACTGTGGGTTCAAGTAAAATGAAACCCTTGACAACTTCATTCTTTTCTCTGTTTATCATGATGTTGCTTATTGGACCAGTTGTGGGGATTTTGTTTTATTTATGTTGAGGTGTAATCCATACTGAAGGCTGTGGTCTTTGATCTTCATCAGGAAGTGCTTCAAGTCCTCTTCACTGTCAGAAAGAGAGGTTGTGTCACCTGCATAACGCAGGTTGTCAATGAATCTTCCTCTAATCCTGATGCCCCGTTCTTCTTCATATCATCCAGCTTCTTGGATTATTTGCTCACCGCACAGATATATGTACCTTTTTTTTTGAGGGCTGGCTTGTGTTAAGTGAGATAGTACATTTTAAGTGTTTAGCACAGTAGTTTCCCGTTTTAGTGGTAGGGAAAGTGAGGATTAGTATTGGGCGGCTAATCCCTTTAAATTTCTCAGATTTCGTAAGTGACACAACTGGGATTTGAAACTATGCTATCTGACTAATCTGAGTTTACAGGAGTGAAGGCGCCAAACAAAAGGGCATCTAGAACGTACCAGGTAATAAATGAAATGACTAGTGCAAGAGCACAAAACTCATTAGATGTTTGCAGAGCACAAGGCCAGATTAGTTTCCTCCTGACGTGTTTTGATATAAACATGACTCATACTTGAGAAACATGGGACTTTTAAGGCAGGTTTTTTTTTAAAACTAAGCGCACCCCTAAAAAAACCCAAAAACCCAATAACATACATTTTTTCATTAAATCCTTCCAGTTTACATAGGACACTAGAGACAAATTTAAGACAGATTTAAAATATTATGTGGAGCTATGAGTACCTATCCTGTACTTAAGTAATTACAGAAGCTGTAGAATTCAAAGTATTCTCTTTACAATATCTTCTGTTCTAGGGGAAAAAAAACCTTCAGGCACATTTCTGGGAATTTATACAGTTTAACACTTAAAGAAGATAAAGATAATGAACAGGGAGTGAGAAAAACATTGTGAATATGATTTAGAAAGGACAACGAGAATGCGTTATCAGGACAAGTTAATAGCATAATAGGTAATGTATTTGTCTAATCTACTATAATTTTGGGACACTGTTTCTTATTATTTACTGGATTATTTTGTAAATATTCACTGAGCATCTTCTATACAGTTGGCCTTAGGCTAATCTTGACAGTTATAGTCTTGAACAAAAGAAAAATGGTTCTCCTCACAGGACTTACACAAAGTCACTTTACCTTACACGTTGTGACCATCCTGGTATTGAATTTCACACCTGAAACTGTTCCTCTGGAATCTTAGGCAAGTTACTTACTTAAGTATAAGAATAATTTACCTAGGTTTCTGTGACTACAAAGTGGAATTTATAATAATTCACTTAAGTTTACTGTGGAAACCCTGGTGGCATAGTGGTTAGGAGCTAGGGCTGCTAACCAAAAGCTTGGCAGTTCGAATTCACCAGGTGCTCCTTGGAAACTCTATGGGACAGTTCTACTCTGTCCTATAGGGTCACTATGAGTAGGAATAGACTTGACGGCAATGGGTTTGGTTTTTTGGTTTTTATAAGTTTATTGTAAGGATTAAATGAGACACTTGAAATTTTAAGAGTATTTAGCCATGATGCTTAAAAAAACCCATTGCTGTCGAGTCGATTCCGACTCATAGCGACCCTACAGGACAGAGTAGAACTGCTCCACAGAGTTTCTAAGGAGTGCCTGGTGGATTCCAACTGCTGACCTTTTGGTTAGCAGCTATAGCACTTAACCACTACGCCACCAGGGTTTCCAAGTGATGCTTAGTGTGTACTAAAAGCTCAATGTATAAATTAACTATTATTTCAAAATAAATAAACCACATAGGAACTCTTTTCAGAAGAGAAACATAAATATATAATAATTAAATAGGTTTAAGTGTTTATACTTGTTATGGATTGAATTATGTCCCTCAGAAACGTGTGTTAACTTGGCTTAGGCCATGATTCCCAGTACTGTGTGGTTGTCTACCATTTTGTCATCTGATGTGATTTTCTTATGTGTTGTAAACCCTACCTCTATGATGTTAATGAGGCAGGATTAGAGACAGTTATGTTAATGAGGGAGGACTCAGTTTACAGGACTAGGAGCCCTGGTGGTGGTGTGGTTAAGATCTATGGCTGCTAACCAAAAGGTTGGCAGATCCAGTCTACCAGCTGCTCTTTGGAGACCCTATGGGGAAGTTCTACTCTGTCCTTTAGGGCTGCTATCAGTCAGAATTGACTCGGCAGCAGTGTGTGCTTTTGGGTTGTATCTTGAGTCAATCTCTTTTGAAATATAAAAGAGAGAATCAAGTAGAGAAGAGGGGCACCTTGTACCACCAAGAAAGAGGCACCGGCAGCAGAGGGCGTCTTTTGGACCCAGGGTCCCTATCCTAGGGACCCCCTAGAGCAGTGTAAGATTGATGAAAAGGACCTTCCTCCAGAGCCTACAGAGAGAGAAAGCCTTCCCCTGGAGCTGGCACCCTGAATTTGGACTTCTATCCTCCTAAACTGTGAAAGAATAAATTTTCTTTGTTAAAGCCATCCACTTGTGGTATTTCTGTTATAGCAGCACCAGATATCTAAGACTACCCTATTAAACTCAACAACAGAAAATTGGGAAAAAAAAAGTGTGACCTATCAAATACATTTATTCAATCTTCTTGTATTACCCTGAGTCCCTTATCCTGAAGAGATTTGGTCCAAGCCTATAACAGTTACAATTAGCTTATAGCTTTGACTGTTTTCTCAGAGAGAGAGAGAGAAAACAAAAACAAACAACGACAACAACAAAAAAGAAAGACGGGTCTCCTTCATTCTTTACCTATAAGAATTTACCTACCAAAAAAAAAAAAAAAAAAAAAAAGCCTCTTTAAAAGCAGTTTTCATCCCTGATACAGCATGAGAGATGCACTGGGTAAACATGGGTCATGGACAGGAAAAACACTGAAAGTGAGATTTCCCAAAAACTGTAATGGAAATAAAAAGGAAAGTAAAATGGATGCTTAGGATGCCAGAGATAGGCCAACAATTTATTTTTAATTTTATAAGGAGAAAGTGAACAAAAAGAAGGATTAACAGTAGAAAAAAATGTAAAATATTTCTCTCAGAAGTAGTTCTTTTAATTCCGAGTTTCTTTAGCTCTCCCACAAATTTGGGGGCCCATCAGCAGATTTTTCTTGAGATGGGATGGGGGCGCTGGAGAAGAAGGAATGAGAATTGGAGGAAGAGGAATGTGAGGAAAGGCTATTTTTCCGATGACTTTAATTTTGCGCTGCGAGCCTTGGTGGCGCAGTGGTTAAGCCTTCAGCTGCTAACCAAAAAGTTGGCAGTTCGAATCCACCAGCTGCTCCTTGGAAACCTTATGGGCATAGTTCTACTCTGCCCCATAGAGTCAACGTGAGTCGGAATCGACGGGACGGCAAAGGGTTTGTCGGTTGGACCACTCTGCACAGCCACACGCTGCTCCGGAGTCATTCCTGCATTCTGCCCACCTTCTCTGTCGACAGAGAAGCTGGTCCCCGTCCACACCCACACAGAGATACACCCACACAGGGCAACTACTCCTCAAAATCCATTAAAAATAACATAAGCTCTTGCCTAATCAGAACATCTACCTGGAGGTACAAAGACAAATCCGTGAATAAAATGAGAGGTCTGGGAAATGATCTCCCACGTACAACTCTTCTTACCTCCAACTAGAGTTTGGGAGGCTGGTGGGCACATGAAGGGGGATGGAGCTGAAGGAGATAGGCACATTCATTATTCTTGATGAATTTCTAGTGAAAGTTAGTCTTAGAAGATATACACACACATATGTGCGGTGTGTATGGATATAGTTTGTGCTGTATTTACCTGCCAGGGAGAAGCAATGGATAATGTCAGTCTCCCAGATATAACGAAGACCATCACCAGGTTTTTTCGCAGACCCCAAATCAGACTTTTTTTTTTTTTTTTAATACACTTTGGGCAAATCTGTGGTAACTTTGGAGCTTAGTATAGCATCTGAAAAAATAAATAAAAAGAACCTGCCTACTCTGAGCACATGAGGCAGAGGCAATTTCCCACCTGACAATGTGGGTGCTTTGTTTTGCCCATTTTAAATTTTATTTTGGCCCACAATACACACCCTTTTCTTATCTAGTCTCTGTCTACCTGTGCAGGACCTGCCTAGTCTCTGCTTTCTCGCCTGCCTCCCTCTGGGTCTTTAGGGAACCAGTGTCTGTATTTTGAATCCCTAGATGGCTGGAGCAGTGACACTAGACAGATTAGGAGGTAGGGCACATTTGGCTGAAAGGCGGCTCTTTGCTTTCTTATTATGCTGCTTCCCCTTCCTCTTTTCCCAAATAGATATGTAAACACATGTATTTTCCAGTTTAAATTTAGCGAATTGGTCCTCTGCCTGTGCCTTGATTTAGCTATTGGGTCCAGCCTTGCTCCTCCCTTCCCTGTTCAGATAGGAGCCACTGGGATCTGGAGCTCCTGCTTCCAAATTGAAGCTGGCCTCAGGCCAGGTGACCTTTTCTTTGTAAGTTTCTTTCCTATGCAGAGAAGGCGGTGGGGGGAGGCTGGGATCTGTTTGGTGTTGTTTGGGGTGGGGGGGGTGGGTAGAGCAGTGGGGAAAGGAGGAGGGTGGAAGAGAGTGAAGGGCTGTTGTTAAACAGTTTCTTACCGTAAGAGGGAGTTCAGACCTAGATCTTTCCAGTTAATCACACAACAAACTTAGCTCATCGCAATAAAAAGCAGCTCAGAGCTGACTGGCTTCTTTAGGCACTGACTCTGAACAGGATTCTCTTACCCAGGCATCTCCTCCAGTGGGATCCGCCAGCTCGTCCAGCAGCACCATGTGGGTGACCAAACTCCTGCCAGTCCTGCTGCTGCAGCATGTTCTCCTACACCTCCTTCTGCTTCCCATCGCCATCCCCTATGCAGGTTAGTTTTCTCTTCTTTCTTATCATTGCTATTATTATCTTAAGTCTCTCTTGCTAGTCTTACCTTTTCCTTCTGACACTGCCTAGTCCCAGCATCCTTTCTTAACTCAGTCAGTGGCGTGGGTTTTTAAAAACCTTTCCTCATGCTTTGTTTTGACATCTTTTTTTTCTGTTTGAAAAGCATTTAAAATGATAATTAACCTCCCCTCAGCCTCCCGTCCCCCATCCCAATCAGCCCTGCCCCCACCTCACTTTCACTTAGCCTAATAGTTGTGGATTGTGGGGGTAAGAATGAAGTGCTAACACTTGCTGGAACTTTGCTGGTTTGAACAAGTTTAAAGCTAAGGAAAAGGTCTGGTCTGAACTGGGGAGAGTGATGGTCAGCACAGCAGGGAGCCATCCTTTTCCAGAAGGCAATTTTCCATGGCAATCCAGTCTCCACATCCCCAGTCCAACATTCGGGGCCAAATTATGACTTTATACAGGTTTTCCTTTGGAAAGACAAATTAAATTCTGAGAATATGCGTGTTACAAAAATGAAAGAGAAAGCCTCTCTTCTTAAGATCTCATTCTTTCTGGGTATGGATGTCTGCCCTTTCGAGACTGCAGTGCAAGGAAGACATAAATTGTGTGACTTTGATTAAAGCTGCAGAACTGCTCCCCTCAATCTCCTGCTTTCTCCCCTGAGTATAAAACTTGGGGAGGGGTTACTTAGGAGTGCATATTGCCTGCTCATTTACAGATTTCATTTGTTGCTTTTGGGAGTTTCTGTTGTTATCAGTATAAGAGGAAACATCTGTACTTGGTTGTATTATCATTGTAGTGGCTGGGATACCAAAGGGAGAAGGCGGTGAGCATCAAGGGTGGGCACAGGGGAATAAAAGAATGGAACAAATACCCAGATGGTAGACATGGTCTTTTTAAAATATAAAACAGAGGGCTGGCTATATCTTTTGGGGTGAATTAAATATGAAATTCATCAGACCTCTGTTCTAGTTTCTGATGTATTCCAAGGGTTGACAACTTCAAAACGAACTAAACAACAAGAAAAGTCATTCAACCCACCTGGCTTTCTTCTATTTTGTTAAGTGGTCCTTCTGGGAAGTGACATTGTTTGGGAAGGGTCAATTTGAAAGCATTTAAGTGAAATTTCTACAAAAGGTGAAATAGAAATTAGTTCAAACCATTCGTTATATAGCAAGCAGGTTAACATACTTGAGATGTGCCACTTTAAAATGGATTCTTATTAGATATTGCTGGTTTAGGGGATTCTAAGCATACACGGGAATTATGGCTAATATTTGGAGGGCTTATATTTCTAAAGATAAAAATGTTGGTGTTCTGAAGTAGAATATGGTTACCTGAAATCATCTGTGCTAATGAAAGGAGAACACGGTAAGGAAAACCCAAACAGTAGATCAACCATAGACAATGTCTATTTGTTTTTGGCATGCCTTACAGGGTTTTGGCAGGGGATATATATTCATAATTATATTTCACTCTGGCCAATGCTGAAATGACTGTGTTTCCTGAGTATAGGGAAAATGCAGCCCAAGAGTGTGCTGGCAAGCAGGGAGAGCCCAACTGGGAATTACAGATATGCTGTGAATAATTCCTGAAGTGGATAGTGCTAAGATATATCATCAAAAGAGGGCCTTCCTTTGTTTGGGTGGCAAGTGTGTTTTGATTTCTTTTTTTTTTTAAATAAATTTCTCCAAAATAGAAAGCATAGGTAGCCCTCTTAGAATACACAAAAAAGGGTTGTTCTTTTTTATGTCATGTAAAGTTGAACATTTTAGAGTTTTTATTTTTGGTTGTTTTTGTTGCTTGCTTTGGTTATACTTTTTGGTTTACTATATGGCTTATATTTGTGCATATTGTAAAATAATGCAATTTTAGAAAAGACACAGATACTATAATAAGTTGCTAACCAATTATGAAGAAAATGCACTTTGAAAGTACTTTATTAAAAAATTTCTTAAGAAATATTTAATAGTAGACCCAAGCCATCCTTGTAGGAATTGGCCTACATAGGATTATCCTCTTTCCGTACCCACCTACACTGGAAACAAATACTCAATCCCCGATAATAAAAACAGCATTAAATGAGCATCTAATATCCAAGAGCCTGTGCAGGATACAAAGATGAACAAATGAGAAAGAAAGCTCCATTTTTTGAGCAACTGCTATGGATAAATTTCTAAAATTAAAATTTATTTAATTCTAATAAGATTATTGAATTATTTTACCAGAGGAAACCAAGGCTAAAGACTTTAATTATGTTATCTTTTATCTTAGCTAGTTGTGGGACAGAACTGAGAGCCCTACCTAGATCTATAAATCTGTGTGAGTGAAATAGGTAGGTTTTTTTCTTCTTTTATTCACAGTGAAATAAAATCAAATGAAAATCACTTTTTAAAAAATCTATTTTGCTAAGTGATATGAGAAAAGCCTTGGGTTAGAAATATTATTATACTATGGTTACAAATTTATTTCTAGCTTAGGGGATCAAATCAGGATTATGGAGTACATGACACTCAAGCTGAGCATGAAATAATGGTTATATAGCATGGTTGGTGCCTAAGTTAGAGGAACACAAAGTGGCAACGGCATAGAGGTAAGAAAGTGAAAGCTATGTCCTAGAAAGAAGAAGTAACCAATTGGGGCTAGAGTACTGGGTATGTGATGGGGAGCAGTATCACCTGTGATTGGAAAATAAGACTGGAGTAGCATGAACAGGCTTGAATGTGATGCTCAAACCATGCGGTCTCTATTCTGGACATCATGGGCAGCAGTTGAAAGTGTATCAGTTGACAAGATACTTAATTGAAGTTGTAGTTTAGCTGGTTGCTTCAGTTGCAGTGTGAAGGGGGAGTTGTATGCTGAAATGGGCAGTGAAAGCAGAGACCTGGAGGGGCTCCTATAACTACGAAACCCTAAACAAGGAAGTGGAAAGAAGGAAAAGGAGGGAAATATCTAGGCAGGACCCTAATCTTGGACATCATTTTGTAAATTTCCTGGGAAGAGATTATTGTGCTGTTTCCCACGTACAAACATATTATTTAAATCTGACATGATCTTTCAATCTTTTTCTTTTGACATCTTTCTTTGTGATACTGTTTCCTTCTTTGAAAAGGGGAGATGATTGTCCTTTTGGGAAATCCAAGTCCTTTGATTCTAACAATGAAAATTCGAACTTCTTTTTATGATTCTTGTCTTTGGGTAGTTTAAAATCTCAAGTCACAATCATTCCCTTCCATTAATTACTTGTATACTTTCATCTTAACATCTTGCCACCTCAAGCTGTTAATCACTAATCTTGGGGGTAGATTTCTTAGAATGTGTGGAGCCAAATTCCTGCTTCTTTCCACACCCTGCAAATCCTTCCTTGCACTGATTTTCCTTTGAAGTCAATGGTTAGTCCACACAGAGAAGAAAATATATGAGGTATTGAGAGAAATGATTGTGAAGCCCAGGGACCAGAGGGAGAAATGTGTCTTTCTTCAAGCACCTTAATACATTTGACCCTACTTTATGTTTGCAGGTTTTCACTAGGATCCTAATGATTTCGGTTCTAAAATAGGGACGTCACGTTCTTGAGGAAATATAGTTTCCAGAATGTTTTCTCATACTGGAAGAAGGGAAAAGGGAGTTGTAATATAAAGCACAGGAAAGCATGACAAAGTTGCAATGATCTCTCAGCCTTTGATTTCATTTCAGTATTTTGTTTATAAACTTCAACTAACAGTCACACACAAAAAATAGTGGGGAAAAATCTGATCCAAAGATATTTTTGAGTTTCTTCCCAAATTAAGCTTGGCTTTTAACTGTTTTCAGTAAAACAAGCATCAGTTGTTAATACATATGGAAAAGAAAGTTGGAACTATTTTCAGCAAAGGAATTTTATTTTCAGATGCTTTTTTGAATGGCTTCTGTTTTGAATTTTTCTTTTATTGAAGAAGGAATTAATTTTATAGATATGTAGATTACACGACGTACAACTAGCTACAACTTCACATTTTTTGAAGAATTAGTTACTTACCTAGTAGAAGTGATTCAATTTTAAGGGAAAGTTTCTAAGTCATGAGAAGTAAATGGTGAGAAGAGAATCCTAGTATCTGGTTTCCATTGCCCTGATTAGCTTTGTAGCCCCAGACAAGCTTTTCACTTGCATTTATTATCTAGGATGTGGAAATCATAGATTTGTTTGTTTTCTGGAATACTTTTTGATCTTTAGATGAAACGTAGGGTTGGAAGAACTCATCAACAAATGAGAGTGGACTGTTTTTATGACGTACAACCACAATTAATACATTTTAATAGGACAGCTGAGGATCAGTAGAATGAAACACACCAACAATTTCATAGGGCCATTTTTCTCTACAATAGTCCTCATTGCTTGACTTTATATTGTGTGGTATTGGCAAAAGAAATAGAGCATAGACCAGGCATTCTCTTTTATTTAATAATTAATAGAATACATTTATGAGTTTAATGTTTGTCTTAGACTTTTTTGAATTTGTTTATATGCTATTCTAAACATACATAATAAATATATTTACATCAGGCTAATTTTAATTACATACTTTTAGTTAACAGAATTCATTTTGAAGTCTATATTTAAAATTGTCCCACTTTAGTGGACAGTTTTTTTTTTTTTAATACATTTTTTTGTATCCATTAATTGTTTTTTGCTTCTAAGAAATATTGAAAGTTATATGAGAAATCAGATGATTATTATGATGGGAAATAAAAAATAGCACCTAGAAAGTAGTGCAGTAAGGTCGAAGGAAGGAGAAACTTTTAATAGAGAAACATATCTCCCATTAACATGGTCCTGGATCACAACATTTGAAAATATCGCACATTCTTTGAATGAGATACTGTCTCTTACTGCCAAAAATTATGGGTTGAAATTTCAATACTTTTCATATTCACATTTTTTAGCAAATTGACTCTAAATGCTTACTTGGTAATTATAGCTTAAAAAGCTCTTTCAATTCAAAGTTAATATAACTTCTTTTGTAGATTGAGTAACTGGGTATTAACATTTCAGGTAATTAAACAAGATCATTTGGCAAGTCAATAAGAATGTCAGCATTTATAGAAGGCATATGTTGATAGATTATTTCATTAGTTGAATTTCTATTTTAAAATGTCTTTTAAACTGTCTTGGTTGTAAACATAGGGATTACATCCTGTTGGGTAAAAAAAAAAAAAAAAGTTAAAGATGAAAACATCATTCCAGGAATTAGCATTTATTATGGACTAAAAAAAAAAAAAAAAAACGAGAAATATCTGCATGTTTAAAACAAACAACTGAAGCCAGTGGTTACTGGCAAATATGAAGTACGATGCCATTCTTGGTAACCCATTTTGCTAGCCATGTTTCCAGATTTTCAACATAAAAATTTCACTCCCTTTTCCAGACAGATTTCACCATATATGAAGACCAGCAATGTATTTTCTGCTCTACTCTCCAAGTTTCTTTCCTATTGATATCTCTAAACTAAATCTTCAGAGAATGCTTACAAACCGTATTTTCACATGCATTCTTAGCAATTCTTAAAGAAAAATGGCATCATGAGTGGTTAAGTGTGAGGATTCTGAAGGGAAGCAGCTGCATTTCAAATCTGAACTCTAAATGGTCAATTAATTTTCCGCTTGGTCTTGGTTTTTAAATCTTTAAAATGGATATAATAATCTAACCTTGACTTCTTTACAAAGGTGTTCAAAAGAATTGACAAGCAAAAGAGGGACACACTCATGATCATCTTCATTACCCCCCAAAAAACAAACCTGTTGCTGTCAAGTCAATTCCGACTCATAGCTACCCTATAGGGCAGAGTAGAACTGTCCTATAGGGTTTCCAAGGAGCAGCTGGTGGATTTGAGCTGCTGACCTTTTGGTTAGTAGCCGAGCTATTAACCACCGTGTTACCAGGGCTCCCATTACACAACAACTGCAATATGTTAGATCTTTTGATCCCCATGGTGAGGACGGTGGTCATCATTAGAAACTGGGTTACATTGGGGAAATTGAGAATAAAGAAACAAGTTCTTGATACTCTAAATACAAAACTAAGAGTAAGTCTTTAAAAAAAAAAAAAAAAAGTCTTTTAGGATGTTTTAATTCTGTTTTTCAGCTATTTTAGTAGGAATCTTTCTGCTATCTAGGGGCCTTTTAGAATACTTTCATGAAGAAAAATGATATTGCTACATTAAAGGATGAAGTTTTACATACATTTGATTTACAGCACTTGGCTTGATCTCAAGACAAACAGTTCAGTGATACTAAGAAATAGTGCCCAAAAGCACAGAAAACATTTATATAATAAATGAGAAAAGAAGGGCTAAAACATGGATAGTGTGAAGTATTTTAAAGAACAAGGCAGAAAAATTTACCTAGTGCACAGCTTTTATTGAAAAATTTCTCACCTGTCTTTGAATTGGCTTATAATACTGCAATTTATGAAAGGACCAATTGTAGAAGGATATGGAAAATTTAATTGTAAAGCATGACATAGTATGATTCTGTCACTGATACTTGCTTTTATGTTGCTTGGAGAATATCACATTATTTATTTCTTTGGAGTGAACTCTGTCCTACCTTTTAAAAGTGTCTTTCATTTTAAAAATGTAGATAAGTGACTCCACATCACAAGTTACTTGTTTTTCCCTGGTTACAATATTCTTTTCTTACTCTTAACTATCTGTGAGTATCATTCCCCCAAACTACTCCCCTCCACTCCACGGTGTAGTATGTTGTCATGCAAAATCCTTATCTTGTAGATGACCCTTAAGGACATTCTTTTAAATGAACCTTAAAAGCATTTCCCCCCATTTTTTTTTTTAATAGAAGGACAGAGGAAAAGAAGAAATACACTTCATGAATTCAAAAAGTCAGCAAAAACTACCTTAATTAAAGAAGACCCATCACTGAAGATAAAAACCAAAAAAATGAACACAGCAGACCAATGTGCCAATAGATGTATTAGGAATAAAGGACTTCCATTTACTTGCAAGTGAGTTACTTCATTTTTTTTCCTAGGGTAATTTTCTAAAATAGTATGTAGTCATTACAATCATGTTTCATTGTATTCATCGTAATTTGCCCTTAAAGTTACAACCTTGATTCTAGTTTTAATTCATTACAACACAAAATTTACCTCTCAGTTGACAGAAATATACCTTGAATAAGGTAGAGTACATATACTGTATCTTTTAGAATCCACAGTGGCTTTGGTTATGGAATTTATGTTTTCTCACCTTATAAGCAATTGAATTCTAGGAACTAAAATTCAGTTGGATAGACTTATCTTCCTAACTATTTAAAATATTCTCTTTAGAGTAAACTTTTTTATTTTTCTTTCAAGTGGAGTGGAGAAATTTTTAGAATATGAATTGGGCAACATCCAAGCTTTCCTGTGACTTTTATTGTCTATTGTTAGTTGCCCTCCAATTCATGGCCACCTTACATATAAAACAACAAAACATTGTCCAGCTGTACCATCTCCATGATCTTTGAGATATGTTTTGGCCCACTGTTGAGGCTTTTATATCATTGTCTATAGGGATTTAAATAAATTGTTTTGAGATAACTAGATAAAAAGTAGAGGAACTAGTGTCAGCAGCAGAGGCTGTTTAAAAGATGTAAGGAAGTAGCCATGATGAAGTTTTAGGTGAATAGTGATAGGGTAATTCAAAGGGGTATGAGGGAGCTCAAGGGGAGAGTTTCTTATCTTTTGACCATCCCTGTGTGACCTTACAGGGAAGCATCCCTTACTATTTTGTCAGTAATCATAGAAGAAAAAAAACGTAGTTTTGGTCCATGAAGGTAACAATTTCCTCTGAATATTCTCCCAGACTGCCAGAGGAAGATGCATTTCTTAGTTCTTCCTGAACATTCCCTTCCCTCCCTTCCTTTCCACCTTTTAATTCCCTATTTCATACCATTTTTTACAGGATGGCACATGGAATCCTGTAAATTTTGAATTCTACTTTATTATATCAGGACAGTAATGTAAAATGTGAACATAGGGTTTGGTAATGTCATGGCAAGAAGTTCTAATTTTATCTTGCTTTTTTCTCTGAGGAATGAGTGTTATGAGGAAAGGACATGGTCAGAAAAGCTCTCAACAGATTTAGGGGGATCAGAGACTATCTCCTTTCTATTCATCTACAGCTCTTCTAGAAGCATTTTTATGGCCAAACTGCCAGTTTCAGGGATATATTTCTGACAAGAAGAGTGGGAAATTGATTTTGCAAGTATGTTTCTATGATAATTCCTTGACTTTCCTATAGAAGCCTAAAGATTGTTTAAAAATAAATTAGAGAAAATAACTCTCAACCAACAAGTCAGATATAGATTTATGGAGATGTTCTGGCAATTGAATAGATTGGATTTGTTGTATTTTCCTATCTCAGGGTTGGAAGGTTGGGGTAAAGGGAATGGGAAAATCACATCACTCATTGTTCATTTTTAAGTTTGAATCTCATAATAAACTCTCCTGGGCCCACAAGTAAGAAAAACAGTGCCACTCAATTCTCAAGTTAGTCGGCTTTATGTTTGGGTGGGGGGTGCAGGCAGAGCAGGGGAGCTTTTATTTAGTAGAAAGTAAAATAATTTTGGTGCATCAGAACACATATGTAGCCTGATTAATAAATCTTCATGTATACCATGTATATGAGGTTTCATACTTTCCTACTATATTCTGGTTGAGTTAGATTTAGTTTCCAATTTTATGGCAACCTGTCCAGGATACTACATGTAACATTAGCTATGTACATCCAAAGTTGTTCTCCCCAGAAATGGTGTCATCTTCCTCACCCATCTACTCCTCACCATCTACTCCATATACTTACGTATTTGATATCCCTATTATATTAGTTATTTAGAATTGAACAAAGTATGATACTCAAATTAGATTCTAAATGAATCAAAGGATTGTGTTTGCAGACATGTTACATGGACCAGAATAGTTGGAATACAATGGAAAATACTCCAAATTGCTTGGAATAAAGCAGCAAAGCTGTATGAAGGCATCTGTGAATGGAGTGGGGGTGGGGTGGAATATTCTCAAACACTGTATCTTCTTGAAGATATCAACAATATTGATTTTACAGAGATGCGAGTTCCTCTTTGGTGAGTAGAAAAGACAACTAGAATGCCTGACTCTAAGATCTTCAGAAAACTGCTAATCCGTGAATTGACTTAAGAGAAGACAGAAAGTTTTCCTCTTCTAACTGTGACTGAGTACCTGGTACTGGAATTGCCCTCTTGTCATGAACAACTGGAAGACTGGACAAAAGAAACTCTTAAAAGGAGGATGATAATTAAATAAGGCTAAGATGAAGACTTTTAAATCACACATGAAAGAAAAGGTAACTCATGATATTTAATGGCTTTGGATCACTCTACATGGAGGTCTAAAATAGTATAGTGAAATACTTTTCTGAGAGTACATGCCACTGTAATGGAATGAGAGGAATGAAGAATGAGATTAGCAAACTGGAAACTGCCACCCACTTCCAATACGGGTGCACCTTTGTAGTTATAGACACAAATCTTTCATATTCCAATGGGGCTCATGAGTCTTCAGAAAAAGAAGAAAAAAAAACCATGCTAATCTGCAAAAGGATTTCACATCATACCAAACCAAAAACCAAACCCACTACCGTCTAGTCGATTCCAATTCACAGAGACCCTATAAGACAGAATGGAACTGCCCCATAGAGTTTCCGAGGAGTGCCTGGTGGATTTGAACTCCTGACCTTATGGTTAGCAGTCATAGCTCTTAACTATGCCACCAGGGTTTCCTTCATATCATAGTTATTTGTTTATATAAAAGTAATTTATAAATGTGCATTATATTTATATTTTAATGTGAGCTTAAGTGAGGGGTTACTGATTTCCATAACTTTAAATTTTCTCTTTAGATGTGTATTTAGTTTTTATCTTTATTCTTTATCTACTTACTATGCTTTCAAGGTCATCTAATTACTTCTTTCCTGTCCCCTGCAATAGAAAATGTAAGATATTTTGCAAGAGCTTACCATCTTCCAGATCAAAATTTAAGTCTACTTTTAGCTGACTCTCTCTTACCAAGTTGTTTTGTCACAGCTGAAAAAATATACTTTTATAATTTATTCTTAATATTTTACTTGTAAAATATTTTTAGAAGTAAATTTTTCAAAATACCTACATGTAAATCAGAGTGTAAAATTTACGAATATAATTTTTGAAGTTATCTGCATATAGAATAAAATGCAATAAATGAAAAATATAAAACAATAGATAAAATATTTTAAATAATTTATTATCTTTTTAACAAGCCCTGGTGTTGCAACAGAGCCCTGGTGGCACAGTGGCTAAGAACTCTGCTGTTAACCAAAAGGTCAGCAGTTTAAATCCACCAGCTGCTCTTTGGAAGCCCTATGGGGCAGTTCTTTTTGTCCTATAGGATCTCTGAGTCTGAATCCACTTGACAGCAACGGGTTTGGTTTGATTTTTTGGTTTGGTGGTACAACAGCTGCTAACTGAAAGGTTGGTGGTCTGAACTCACCCAGTGGCTCCTCCAAAGGAAAGAGACTGAAGATCTGCTTCTAGAGAGATTACAGCCGAGATTACCCTATGGGGCAGTTCTACTGTGTAACATGGGGTCCCTATAAGTTAGAATCCACTCAGTGGCACCCAACAAAAACAAGATTTGTCTTTTTTGTGTTTGTTTTGTAAAAATTGTTTCTTGTGAGCGGCCATCTAAGACACTCCACTGGTGTCACCCTGTCTGGAGCAAGGGCAAATGAAGAAAACCAAAGACACAAGGGAAAGATTAGTCCAAAGAACAAATGGACCACAACTACCACAGCCTCCACCAGACAGAGTACAGCACAACTAAATGATGATCAGCTACCACCACCGGCTGCTCTGACAGGGATCACAATACAGGATCCCAGACAGAGCTGGAGAAAAATGTTGAACAAAATTCTAACTAAAAACAAAAGCAAAAAAACCCAGACTTACTGATCTGACAGAGTCTGTAGAAACCCTGGGAGTATGGCCCCTGAACACTCTTTTAGCTCAGTAAGGAAGTCCCTTCTGAGGTTCACCCTTCAGCCAAAGATTAGACAGGCCCATAAAACAAAATGAGACTAAATGGGAACACCAGCCCAGGGGCAAGGATGAGAAGGTAGGAGGGGACAGGACAGCTGATAATGGGGAACTCAAGGTCGAGAAGAGGAGAGTATTGACATGTCGTGGGGTTGGCAACCAGTGTCATGAAATAATATGTGTATTAATTGTTCAATGAGTAGTTTGCTCTGTAAACTGTCATCTAAAGTATAAGAAAACAAAAAAAGCAAAGATATAGAAGATAAGCAGGCAGGGAAACTAGAGTACTGGAAATGGAACAAATTGAACACAAAGAGAATGTTGACACAGTATGATACATGTAACTAATGCCACTGAAAAATTTGTGTGGAATTGTCAAATGGGAACTTGCTATGTAAACTTTCACCAAAAACTCAATAAAATATTATTTAAAAAAATAGTATCTTATTTAAAATTCATTTAAAAGTTGTCAAAATACAAATAAATAAATGGCAAATTTGAAATATCTAAATTACTAAAAAATTAGATTCTTAAAAGTACATTATATGGAATGGAAGAGAAAATCCTTATTCTTAGATAATCTGTGTATGTCCTTTAACTGAATATTTGTACATGGTGGCATTGCAATTAGCATGAACGTAGTGAGAAGGATAGTTTTAATACCATTCCTTAATGGAAGGAAGACAATTCAGAATTCCAACTTCATATACTGTATTGTAAGGAATGATAACAAGTACTCTGTTTTATATTTACTAACTATACCCGGAAACCCTGGTGGCGTAGTGGTTAAGTGCTACGACTGCTAACCAGGTCAGCAGTTCGAATCTACCAGGCACTCCTTGGAAACTCTATGGGGCAGTTCTACTCTGTCCTACAGGGTCACTGAATGGGTTTTTACACTATACTCGTTCCCCACACATCTGTCAGTTTGTCGTACTGTGGGGCTTACGTGTTGCTATGATGCACGGTCACCCATGGCAAATAGGTTTCAGCTGAGCTTCCAGACTAAGACAGACTAGGAAGAAAGACCCAGTGGTTTACTTCTGAAAAGAATTAACCAGTGAAAACCTTATGAACGAATAGCAGTGGAACATTGTCTGATATAGTGCTGGAAGATGAGCCCCTCAGGTTGGAAGGCACTCAAAAGACGACTGGGGAAGAGCTGCGTCCCTCAAAGTAGAGTCGACCTTAATGATGTGGATGGAATCAAGCTTTGGGTACCCTCATTTGCCGATGTGGCATGACTCAAAATGAGAAGAAACAGCAGCAAACATCCATTAATAATCGGAATGTGGAGGGTAGGAAGTATGAATCTAGGAGGACCAATCAGTCTCTGGAAAAGGATACCATGCTTGGTACAGTAGAGGGTCTGCAAAAAAGGGAAAGACCCTTAATGAGATGGATTGACACAGTGGCTGCAACAATGTACTCAAGCATAACAATGATTGTGAAGATGGCGCAGGACTGGGCAGTGTTTGGTCTGTTTTACATAGGGTGGGTATCCTTCAGAACTGACTTGACAACACCTAACAACAACAACCCATCAGCCACTGTACGGGAGAAAGATGTGGCAGCCTCCCACACTAAGGATTTACAGCTTTGGAAACCCTAAGGGACGGTTCTACTCTGCCCTATAAAACTGAGTCAGAATCAACTCAATAGCGGTGGGTTTAGTTGTGGTATACTATTCTCAAGGAGCGCTGATTGTGCAGTGGTTAAGTACTTGGCTGCTAACCAAAAGGTCAGCAGTTCAAAAACACCAGCTGCTCCATGGGAGAAAGGTGTGGCAGCCTGCTTCGGCAAACATAGCCTTGAAAACCCTATGGGGCAGTTCTACTCTGCCCTATGGAGTCACTATGAGTCGAATTGTCTTGATGACAATGGGTTTGGTTTTTGGTATAATATTCTCAGTTAAGAGTTTTTTTGGTGTGGTTTTTTTTTTTGTTTTGTTTTGTTGTAGAAAAGGCTTAGAAAGACTGTAGAATGATTTCTTTAATGAACAACAACAAAACAATGTAATACTTAGGAGTAAAACATTAGTAATTTTTCTTCAAGGTTATATATCAAGAGCATATTATCTGTGATACTAATTTTTAATATAAAATTCTGTGCAAGCAAATCTATTTAGAAAACATCGGCATAACTATACAAGTATTCACATGGCAAGATTTTATAGCTTAATATGCTTAAATGCTTTATAACTCACCAAGAAGATATATGCAAAATTTCACAAAGTTATTTGACTTCAGATCTTGTTTTCCTAGAAGAATCTCCTGGTGCAGGTAACTTGTCTAATATACTTTAGGGAATATAACTTTAATATACAATTTTATAGAATTATAAACATTGGATATTAATCATGATATTTCAAATATAATCATTTGCATGTAATTGGAAACAAAATTTTCCAACTCTTCACATTTACTAAAAAAAAAAAAATCTTCAGAAATAACCTAACTTGCTAAGTTTTATATTGATTTTACTTGTAGAAGCCCTCATTTTTACAATAACATAAGACTATTCCAAATTGTACTCAATCTAATATTTAAATCTACACCTAAGCCATGGAGTTGATTCTGACTCATGGTAACCCCACGTGAGCCAGAGTAGAATTGTGCTCTATAGGATTTTCAATGGCTGATATATTTTTTTGGAAGCAGGTTACCAAACCTTTCTTCTGAGGAGCCTCTGGGTTGACTCACACCAACGTTTTAGTTAGCAACTGGTGGGACCGTTGTTAAAGTGCTCAGCTGCTAACTGAAAGCTCAGCAGTTTGAACCAACCAGCCACTCCATGCAAGAAAGATGTGGTCGTCTGCTTCTCAAAGTTTTAGATCCTTGGAAACCCTATGGGGCAGATCTGCTCAGTCCTATAGGGTTGCTATGAGTCAGAACTGACTTGTTAGCAGTAAGCTTGGTTTTTGGTTTTGGGCATCACCCACGGCTATGAGAACTTAGTTTTGTCTTTTTTGTTTGACTATCAAAACGACGATTTCAAGTATCAGTCATGTTATTAGGTATATGTAACAATGCATCTGTTTTTATATTCCCTTCCTTGGCATACCATGTGTGCATTCTTTTAAAAACTGTATAAATAGTACCATTCCTTCTTTTCATTCAGATATTTTTTTCAGGGCCTTTGTTTTTGATAAGGCAAAGAAACGATGTCTCTGGTTCCCATTCAATAGCATGTCAAGTGGAGTGAAAAAAGGGTTCGGCCATGAATTTGACCTCTATGAAAACAAAGGTAACTGATTTCTCCCTAAATAGTTCATAATAAAATAAAGCTCATTGCAATTTGGTTGCCCTGTTGGAAAATAGTAATCAATATATGTAATTATCTTTTTCTTTCACCTCACATACACATGCATACACATAAACAGACCCATATGATTTTACTGAGATAAAAAAGACAAAATAATTTATGTTATTATTTGATAAATTTAAATAACATATAATTATTTTAAAGTAGCTTTCTGAATTTAATATAGGTTTTAAAATTTACTTAATTTTTGCTTTTACTATTTTGTAAAGATGGGCTATATATTGGATAAGTCACCAAATTAAATTTGCCTAGCCAGTAGAGTAAATTATGTTGAGTACATGGATGAATCTCTGCAGTTATCCACATATATATATACAAAATTAAAATTTGTCAATAGTATTGTTTTGGATTATTCTTAAATGTATTATTTTGAAAATACTAGTAGAAGTTTTAGGAACGAAATGTCAATATTATTTGAAATAGTTTACAAGAGTTAATTATTTACAGTTTTGAATGGAATTTTATTTTTTTGTTTTTCTCTTTCACAAACACAGCATATGTTTCATATACTTATGAAATTTGTCTCTGCTTTCTTCCAATAGACTACATTAGAAATTGCATCATTGGCAAAGGGGGCAGCTACAAGGGAACGGTATCTATCACTAAGAGCGGCATCAAATGCCAGCCCTGGAATTCCATGATACCACACGAACACAGGTAAGAACAGCATGAAAAAAAGAGGATGGAGCCTCTCTTTTTTAAAAAATATGTATTAACAATCTCATGTTACTCCTTCAGAATAATCCTCCAGTTTTATAATAACTTGGCCAAATTTGCTGAATTGTATTAGGGCAAGACATATGTGAACTCATGTCCAATATTTAGCAAATGAAAAATAAATTTATCATTAAGATGTGGCCTATCATTATTTCACTCCATTGTCTCAATTTATAGATCTTGGTGTTTACAAAGAAATAATGAAACAATCTAAAATAAAATACTTTTCTTACTCTCTTTCTTTGTCTTTGAGAAGGTACAACATGAAGCTGCTGGAGAGACTATGATAAACCCCAAGGTGAATCAAAATCTGACCTTACCTGAGAGCCGAGTGTTCCTTAGTCTTGGTGGTTCTCAGCCTTGGCTGCGTATTAACCTCATCTGCTGCAGAGCTCTTAAATAATCTCACCGCCCAGGCTGCATTGTAGACCAATTAAATCAGAATCTCTTGGGGAATAGCCCAAGCACAAGTAATATAGGTAAAATATTTTAAATAATTGTGCAGCCAAAATCAAGAACTAAGAACTCTTGCCTCAGATTGACCAGCTTTCACATTTCACCTGTTGCCTAATGACTGGGGAAAACTTCTCGTTCCGTGGAAATAATGTCTATGTTTAAGAGAAGTGTGTTCATTGTAACAGATGAATACTATTTAAAGATGAATAAACATCACATTCATAGGTTCATTAGACTGAGGGTTTTAATCATTATGGAGAAGAAACATAGATGTCTAATACCAACTAAAAAAGCCCAAAAAAGCCAAACCTGTTGCCGTCGAGTCAATATTGACTCATAGCAAACCCATAGGATGGGGCAGAACTGTCCCATAGAGTTTCCAATGAGCAGCTGGTGGATTTTGAAATTGTCAGCCTTTTGGTGAGCAGCTGAGCTCCTAACCACTGTGCCACCAGGGCTAGAACTAAATACAGTCATAGATTTTCAAGATTTATTTCACAAATTAATAGGAATTGAAGTAGTTTCAAACAGCTGCCCCCTTGGTTATTAAATATGCTAGAAGATTTAACATTGGTGCCATGTAGATAAAAATATTTCCCCTTTACTTTGTAAATATGCTAGTGAGAATTTACCATGTGGCAATCACCTTGCTGTCCAGAGTATCTAGTTTATCTCATTTAATCCTCACAAGAACTACATAGTGTGCATGGCCTTATTAGTTCTATTTTATGCATAATGAAACTGAAGCACAAAGAGCCTCAGTAACTTGTCCAAGGTCATACACATCAAGTAAGGGGTATGGCCAGAATACAAGTCCATCCACTGTCTCTCTGTAACCTGTGCTGTTAACAACCACAGGGCAGGAAACATTTGCCCCATCAGCAGAGTGTGTGCTGTGAATTATTTTGGAAATAGCGGTAATGACTTTGCCTTGAGGAACCCACTTCTTATTCCATTCTACTTTTCTTGGCAAAATTTTGCAAGATGATTTTACTTCAGTAAACAGAGTAGAATTAATTAATAGCTCACGTTAAAAAACCAAAGAGTTAATTGTCCCATACTGAGACAAAAACTGGTATCTAAGGCTAACTAACACCAGCTAACAAGTGTCCAAGGTAAAGAAAGAATTTTATTTAAATTGTAGATCTGTCCTTGAGAAGACGTTAAGTTTTTCATGAACAAAGGAATGGCATTTGAAATCAATCCTACCCCAGTCCAGGAGAGTGCAACAGACTGACCCAGTGGAGGTCTTATTTCAACCCAAATTCCCTATGATTGTGATTCTCTGCTAGACGAGTAAATGTGTAATAGATCTCCCTGGGAAATGGTTTCCCAATTCCAATAAGCTGTCTTACCAAAGAAAATATCCTTGTAATATGGAAGTTTATTACTGGGAAGATCTTGTATATTAATCAAATCCTTTTTTGTATACATCAAGAGAAACACTTAATTTTCATCAATTAGAGACTTATTAGAGTATCTGCGTGCTAGCTTAACACTTTTTAAGTGTTAACTAAAGATTAATTTTATGGGAAATGGGAAAAAGTAGGTCTGTGGCTGGAGAAGTGATTTATTGTTGACTCCCTACATTAAAATATTTTACAAGTGGTTTAATGGGAAGATGATGATAGATGATGAAATTAGTATAGAAGCTTACCCAGAAAATCAGGTGACCTGATATCTACATCTGTATCCTTCACCGGCCACCCAGCATTCATTAAAGAAGCAGATGATGGAGTAGATCAAGTTTTCTATAAACACAGTTTATATTAAAAGAAAAGAAAGAGAGGCTAGCACCTAGAAGATCTAATTTATATTTCAAAGTATATTTGGATATAAACCAATTTTAAATATATCTTCACTTTTCTCAAAGCATTGCTGACAGTAAAAATAGAGAACCAAAAATATACGAATAAAAGCTTTATCACAGAGCCTATGGACTACCACAGGCCTTATGTAAATAGGTTCTCATAAACATTTGTTGAATGAGCACATACATGAAAAGATCAGGACTAGGCTTCATCCCTTGCAAGTATGGGATACTAAAGAAAAACAGGCTAACCACCACAGAAAGCACAAAGAAAATTAGTTAACTTGGGAACAAATCATATACACCAGAAAATGAAGAGATGACCCCGACTGCTTTTTATCCTCCACATCCTAAAAAGGAACTTGATATGGATTGATACCAAATTGTGGAAACGAGGCCATCTTTTTTCTTCATTTTTCATTTTATTAACTCCAGTAGGAATACTTTATATTTCACCCATACCTAGTTTTTATTTCTACTTTATCTCTCTTCCTTCCCACCTGTATTTTTCCTACTAAATCTGATTTGTTCACTACTTCTTCACAGCTTCTTTATGGCTTTAAAAATCCACCGAAAGATGTATGTGTATATATGAGTACTTATTTATTTGTGTGTGTGCATGTGTGGATGGAACAAAAATTCTTTCTAAAACAGGAGATACTTAATATGTTGTATATTTAACATGTAAGGAGCCTTGTTGGCTTAGTATTGAAGTGCTCATCTGCTAGCTGAAAGGTTGGCGGTTCAAACCTACCAGCTGCTTCACTAGAGAAGATGTGGCAGTCTGCTTGCTTAAAGATTTACAGCCTTGGAAACCCTATGAAGCAGATCTACTCTGTCCTATAGGGTCGCTATGAGTCAGAATCAACTTGACGGCAATGGGTTTTTATATTTAACGTGTGCTAAAACCAGTATCTAATTTCTTAGCAAACATAATGTGTAAAATGATATAGAAAAAGAACCCTATAATAGTTTATTCTTCTTACAGTGAAGAAATGGAAAACCAGAAAATAAATTAATTGTTAAGGACTAATTTTAAATAGCAGGGTAGTGATGTATATTGAGGCAACAATGTAGGTTTTGTGATTAACAGTAACTTATTAACATTATAATAACGCAGGTTTTTTAATAAAAATTGAGTTACAGTAGATTTTCCTTAAGCAAATTTGATTAATACATTATTTTATAAAAACATATTTATATAAAGTAAACATCTTTGATTTGATCAGAAAATGGATATTTTCGTGATGAATTTACCATGAAAAGTTGAGGAAGTGGCAAAAATGAGAGAAACTAATTTGCAAGCAATCGCACTAACAAAAGATATCCTAAAATTTTCTGGAAAGATGGGGCTAAAACTGAGAACTAAAAACAAATTACTTCATTTTCTTTTGCAAATTTATTATTATTGTTTGGAACTATGAAATCATGATGAGCTTTAAGTTTATTATAGTTTTTTGTCAGTCACATATGGCCTAATACCTTATTTTTGTTTCTCCATATTTAAATGCTAGTGAAGTAAGGATATAAAATCTTTATCTAAAGACACTTTGAAGTTGAATAATGTTAGTAATATCTCATAAGTTCCTTGTAAAAGCTAAGGTATTATTGTCTTTTAAAACAGATCATTTCTTTTTGACCAATAATTTATATTTTCTGAGTACTTAACTCTTTAACTCTTTGGTGTATGTTCCTGTCCAAATGAAGGAATTTTGCTTGGTACCCAATGCAAGTCTGCACTGATTTTGTGTCACAGAATAAAGAAAAATGATGATTTCTTCATTGGATGTTTGGATGTGTAAAATCCTTGAATGTGACTAATTTAAATACCATTTGGAACTCAGAGATTAAAAGCAGAAATGAAGCTTTAGAGCAAAAACTGTACTGAGTATTGGAAATGTAACTGGATTTTCAAAGAAAAATTTTACTAGTGTTATCTATAAACCCAAACCAAACCTGTCAAATTGATCCTGACTCATAGTGGCCCTATAGGACACAGTAGAACTGCCCTTGGCTTTCCAAGAATTAGAACTGCGGACCTTTTGTTAGCAGCTGTAGCTCTTAACCGCTGCACCACCAGTGTTATCTATAGATGTATACTATTTAATGTGTTTTTTTTTTTAGTACAGTCTAGAAGACAAATACAGTATCTTTAAGTCCAGTGCCGTCAAGCAATACAAAATAACAAAAAGGCTTTGGAGTTTTTTGATGTTTTCGAAATACTTTATGCTGATAATGAAGCTATAACTAAGGTGTTGGAAAGTTTAAGTGCAAGTAATGCAGTATAGTCCCTGTGCCAAATGGCCTACTATTATGATCTAAAACTGGGAGCACCAAACCCCGGTCACGGTCAAAATTAACAGATTTTTTGAAGCGAATAAGTGATTCTGTTCTTTACTATGACGGCGTAGAGGCTACTAAGTAGAGTGTACTTAATAAAAAAAATTAGTAGGCGGAATTTATTAAGTGCCTAGTACTCTATCAAGGAGCCCTGGTGGTGCAATGCTTAAACAATTAGCTGCTAACCAAAAGGTCAGCTCGCTGGCCATTAGAACCCACCAGCAGCTTCAAAGGAGAAAAGACCTGGTGATCTGCTCCTGTAAAGACTACAGCCTAGGAAACCCTATGGGGCAGTTCTGCTCTGTCATATAAGGTTCCTACGAGTTAGAATCGACTTGACGGCACACAACAACAACAGTACTCCATCGAACTTCTCAAAACAACCATACAAGGTGTAAGATGTTATAATTTATCATTATATTCAGTGTACAGGTAAGCTAACTTAGACTAAAATGGGCTAAATTTCTTGCTGGTGTCTTATTATTAGTGAGACAAAGAGCGCAAATTTGAGTACAGGTTTAATCTGATTTTGGAACTTTTGTTCATGCTGTTTTGTCCATCTGTTTCTCATTTGTGCAGAAGGAAAGGTGGCTATTCTTTATAAGAAAAGCAATAAACAAACAAGTAATTATCTTGGACAAGCAATGAAATAGGGAGATTTCAAGGTCAATTGCACTGTCTCCCTAGTTGTCTCCCAGTTGAGCTTTGCTCAACCACTGGTTGCCTTTGAGTGAAGCTTTGAAATTGTGGCTCAAACGATTTCAATTAAGTTCTAGAATGCTTGGCTCTTAGCAAATCTAGAGGCTAATCATTTTTAACTTGATGGTGATGTTGAAATTAGTCAAGTTAATGTTTATGAAATGTTAGTATTTTAAGAATGGATGGAAATGACAGAATTCAAGTTAAAATATATGGAGATCTGAGAAACATACACTTTCTGGGAAAATATACTCACTAATTAGTAAAGTTAATAGACCAAAAATAAAGTTGCATGCTCTTATACTGTAATGATTATCATTTTAAAACTAGCTTTTTGCCTTCGAGCTATCGAGGTAAAGACCTACAGGAAAACTACTGTCGAAACCCTCGAGGGGAAGAAGGGGGACCATGGTGTTTCACAAGCAATCCAGAGGTACGCTACGAAGTCTGTGACATTCCTCAGTGTTCAGAAGGTAAATGAACCTGAATGCCATCTGGGGCACTCTGTTCCCGCTATGTGTGGAACTGTAACTCTCATTAAAGGTTAACAGAAACAATCAAATCATAATAAATATGTTGTTCATCCAAACACAAATACACATAAATTTTTAAGCATTTTTACATGATATTTTTTAAACTCTGTGATTATCACCAGATTAATTCAAGGTAATGGAGTGAGTTTTTAGTTTAAATTTCAACAGAGCCTGAGGCAGCCCTCAGGGGAGAGTAAGAGTGGGCTTACTAACGTACTGTCTTGAGCTCACATAGCTCAAAATATGCTCCTATACATCGCCTGAAAGGGGACAAATGGAACTTAGCCTTTATTAGTAACGCTAATTCTATTCATCTGGCACCTGCTTCTGCAGAAACTTTGTCTATTCTGAAGTGGTGTGGCAAGCGTTTATGAGCCCAGAAGAGAATATGGGAGGGGAAACTGGAAATTCGACAGTCCCCATGTGTGTTTTGGTAAAAATGTGACTAGAACCAAATTTGACACATAGACTGGAACTGAGTACCATTCAGAATACATATGAAGAGATCAAAGCAGTGGATCCTAAGCTGTCTTGAAGGCAGGCACCCTAAATCCATGTCTACGTTCTTACCTCCTCTCACAGTATACATGGGCACTCTCCTTACTTTTGTAATACAAAACTGAATAACTGACAAGATGGAAAAGCAACCATTTCAGCATTGTATGTCGTGTGATTTTCTTAGTTACCTGGCTACTGAATAGCTGGGTTACTTTGGTGGTTGTTTTATTTTTTAGTTCTGTCAGAAAATCTAAAATTCCAAATGAATTAAGGATTAAATTCTGTTAGAAATTTAATAGAATTTTAAAGTACTTGGAGTTGGGGGGTTGCTGGAATGGTGTCCGATTTTTATAGTAAGGTATCTTACCTGTTTGTTGTTAATGAAAACGTTTTTTGAAAAATTTTCTCCATAAATATACACTTAATATTAGGTTTGATATTTATCCCATGAAAGGCCACTGTTAGCTAATTGTCACAGAGAAAGTGAATTTGTTTTCTGTTGTTAGTTAAAGTCCTAACTTCATGTGCTAGAGCCACTTCCACCTCCTGTTTGTAAATTCTCAGTTTCCATTTCATATCATATTCTGTGCACTATAACTTTCTTCATTGTTTTCTTTTCTTTTAAAAATAATAAACTTATCTGTGATAACGTTATGAACAAGTCTGTTTTGTATGAATAAGTTTGTAATTGATATTTCTCTTAAATTTACACATGGAAGCAAAAAAAAAAAAATCCCTACTTTCAGGGGACTCTCAAATATCACAGTTTTCTGAGGTTGAAAATTATTGGCAAGATGTCTTGTTTATTGGTTTTGCTTGACCTGGTGAAATAGTTTTATAGGCAAATAACTTGGTCAATCTATAAATAGCTTAGTATGATTACCTACTTAACCCTTGTGGGAGGGATTTTTCAACCCCTGGTTTATGAGAAGAACCTTCATCAAAATTCAATAACACAGGTCTGGACTGATTGACAGGTGACTTAGAATGACAAATGCTAGAAAAGAAGTAATTGGGAAAATAATATTTCCAGTTATTCTTATCTCATTAGAATGTAACTCTCTAATATCTTTTGGTAATTTGAGGTCATTTTACCTCCCTTAGAAAAGAGCATTGCTCATTAGAATTAATGGCACAGGATGCTATTGGTCACTGTGACACTAAACGTTGCAGATATGCTCTTTCTGGAAACAATTAAGGGTATGACCAACCCAGTGCCATCGAGTCGATCAGTAGAATAACCTTCCTGTGAGAGACATGAACCAACATCTGCCCTGTAGGCTAAACATATTCAGGGAGTATACAATGAACTGTGATATTTAAATTCAAGCTAAAATGAATAATGTTTTAGCAGGATTTTAATGAAGAGGATCCAAAATAAGAAGTATTTCCAACACATTAATAGAGAAAAATCAGAGTTGTTTATAAATAGACAAAATAATGTAGATATGGTATACATTTTTATATTAATAAAACAAATATATGAGAGGGAAACCTCAAATCCAGAATGTTTAAATAGAATAGTGGGTGAGCCATTTCTATATATCAATATTAATTTATTAAATGGCAAGTTCCAAGTTTACTTCTGTCCCTCATCATCGTGGGTGAGGAAGTAGTTATCAAATCATTTTGTACATTTAAAATCAAACAAGAAAAATACCTAGAGTCAAAGTTTGGATTGTTCTTTTGAAGAAGACATATAGAACAGTATATATTTTATAAAATTTTTATAACTGTATTAAACTCCTGACCAAATAGTCACCTGAAATTGATTTGAAATTCTGATGCAAAAAGAAATATATCTGATAGCTAATGGTTAATAATGAAGATCTTCCTATAATTTAAGCTTTGAAAAAATATTGAGCATTCCAAAGGAAAACAAATACTCTTTTATCACATTTTGAACCTCACATATTTACGTAATCAGAGGCCTGGTGGTGCAGACGGTTCACCTTTTGGTTGTTAACCGAAAGGTTGGTGGTGTGGGCGCATGCAGTGGATCTGTGGGAGAAATGCCTGGAGATCTGCTTCTTCAAAGATTACAGCCAAGAAAATCATATGGGGCAGTTGTACTCTGTCACATGGGGTCGACTCAAGAGCACCCAACAACAGCAACATAGTTGTGCAAAAGAAATACTATCACTAATGCTTAACTGAAAAATTATAGAAAATCGAGGTATGTAAAGCCCATTTTCTTGCTTTAGCATTTGTTTTGGATTTAAAGTAAAGCAATCATTACTCATTGGGACAGATGTCTTTTTTTTTTTAATGATATCTTATCAAATATTGTCAAATAACCAAGTAAATATATTTTCATTAAGCTATAATCATTATTTTTTAATACCTTATACTTAAAATCCCCAAATGATACTGCCATGGTTTCATGTATGTAATTTCATACTCTGTGTGGAGAAAGACTTTTAAAAACAAAGATTGGAATAAAAAACTATTTATAAAGGTAGATTCGTGAGGCTATTCACATTTTAAACATTCATTTTGCTGAAATAGTTACCAGCATGGATTTTTTTTTCCCCTTGGAGATCACCCTTACTAGAATAAAGTAAACATTGATTAAAAATAGCTTCAGATATTTTCAAAATAATTGTTTTAGCCTGTGAACTCAGATTACCTGTAGTTTTGTGACTCAAAAAGTAGAACGCAAGAATCTTTTTTTTAGTTTTGTTCCTTAGTAGGAGAAACATGTTAAATTAATCCTACTTTTATTAAGTATATGTATAGCTTTTGTAATTTTCTACTATCATTTAACTGCTGGCCGTTTGGTTAGCAGTTGAGCTCTTAACCACTGCACCACCAGGACTCTGGTATAATTAGAAAACATACTTTTGAACAGAAACTTTTTTACATAATTAATTTGAGTTTATGTGACCTAGGACAGTATTTTGCTTTTGCATTTTTTAAATGGAAGAATGTTCTGGAACTGTTAAATAATGCACTGGTATCAATAGAGATAGCCAAAACAAAGAAGATCAGAAACGGAAATCCTCACCCCCATGCACTGTTATATATAGTTGGCACTTCCACTTGGTTTCTTGAATAGGTGGACTTGGCTTCTACCTGTACTGTTTCATTTTGAGCTAAGAAAACTCAGAAGATTCTTAGAACTCTGGAAGTTTGAAAAGTGAATATGACTTCAAAAATTGACTTGCTTGAGCTAATTTTTATGGCGAACCTGATGGTCTGATACAAGGTAAAACACCAAAATTATCAGCCATTCACCTTGGATAAGATGGCCAATCTAACTGCTTTCCCATATGCTCCTTTTTCCAGTCCTTCAATAGGTGAGAATCCAACAGAAGGCTAACCTACTGTTGTAAACAAGAAGGCAGAGGGTAATGAGGACAATTTTGAAAAAGGCAGGAATTTTGAATTCCTAAAAGTATTGCTATCAATCCATCCTAAATTATGGCCAGTTAGAATGTGTAGGAAACAAGTTAAAATATGTAGCACATGAAAAGCAATTAGGAATAATGGAAAGAACACTAGACTATGGGTCAGAAGATCTATGTTCCAGACCCAGGTTTGACATTTTTTGTTGTGGGTAAGTTCCTTACAATTTTTGTGAGCCTTGTTTTCCTCACTGCAAAGATCATATGAAATCTTATATATTAAAAGTCCTGTATAAATAATCATAGAATATGCATATATGTTGTACTTAGTATATTAGTTCTTTCACAGAACACGTTTAGTTCCTACCTCAGCAACAACTTCCATTGGTTTCCAAAACCTAATGTTATTCCTATTAGCTTTTTTCTCATGTTTGTTTTTCTCACCAGGCCCATAGCTGCAGCTATAACTCTCTCTTCACTTTACCACAATCGTAACATCCTAATTCATGTTTCTATGTCCTTTTATGTTATTTTGCCCCTTTATAGCTTATCTGATTCTCATGCATCCTTCAAGGTCCAAGTAAACTCTAGTCTACACTAAAAAGCTATCACTGCCGACTACTTAGAACTTTTAGAATAGAACAAATTGTCTACAAACTTGTTGTTCGAAGTATGGTTCATGCACCAGCAGCAACAAGATCCCTTGGGAGCCTGTTATGAATGCCCCAGCCCAAAGCCCTGAATCAGAATTTGCCCTTTAACAAGAAAGATCACAAGGTGATTTTTATGCACATTAAATTTGGAGAAACATTGGTCTACCATATGCATTTTGGAAAATAATCTTACAGAATCACCTGTTTCATTTGTGTAGTAATTTTTTTCCTTAAGAAAATTAAAAAATACTTAAGTCCAGGAAAAATGTTTTATTATTATGTCCGTAGTACAGCTTCTCCGAAACGAATCCTCATCACTCTCATTAGAAAGGGATACACTATCACAAACCGCATTTGCTGAAGGATGTATAATAGGTATATTCTTATTCCTGAGTACTATATATTGCTTGAAATTGTACATTTGTATACTTATTTCTTATTTGTAAACATAGTATTCTATTCTACTTTTTCCTTCAATATAATGGAACAAACAGCAATGATAGATGCCTTCTCATTTTCTATGAAGATATCAAACCTTACATTATTTTAAAAAAGAGAACTAAATAAAACTGTACCCTGTTCAGCTGGGAAGCTGAAATGTGATGATGCATAACCTGTGTTAAGCGTTTCAATGTGGAAATGACCTTGGCTAACCTGAGCACCTTTATCAATATGCTCTTAAGCCCCTCTCATTTACCATTCTGGTGCTTATTGACTGTAGTCTGGGCAATCTCAATATCAAGCTGAATTGGCCCCTTGTCTTAGTTCATGGATTAAACTACACAAAAGGAAAAAAAGCATAAGCAAATGGGCTCATGGTTCAGACAGTAAACAGTTAATATCCTAGTAGATTATAAAAATCAAAGATTCAAAAGTGATGATCTAATATTATATGCCAAATTACTATAAATACATGTCAGCTAGATTCTGGTGGATAAAACTAAACATTGATATCTTTCCCCACTTTAACTAAAATTAATTATCTGTAATCACAAGATACAAATGATGTGCTTGGGGATGTTTGTCGGATTCATAAGAAAGCCAGGCAATGATTTATTCCACAAGATGCCTGCCGTGCTCCAGATCAACCTGTCCATTTGAGAAGTCTCTTTTTCAGCTCGTTGATGTGATTCCGAGTTTTCAGTGTGACGTTTGAGGCCAGCCAAAAGAGAACTGTTAATTGGCCTCACAAAATCCTCAGTAAGGTCCTGCATAATTAGATCAGTTTATACATTTTAAAAAGAGTGGATACTAGGAGTTCAATAGCAGGTCACCTTCTATCCTAAGCCAGATAAGAATATAAACCTGACCAGACTATTCAGCACGGATGTTCGCTAACAGAAAGGAGTCATGATTTGTTCTTTTAAAATATCTGTGTTCTTTGAATAGTACCAGATTTCTAACTGAAGACAGTTTCTCAAATCTATCTGGTCCTGATTTTGGCCTTAATTGCAGGAGTATAACGTATGCAATTAAAATTGTGTAATTCTTGTTTGGCAGAGAAGGAGGAAAGATAAGAGAGAGTAACTGAGATCACCTCCATTATAGACCAGCAAGGGAAAAGTCCCCAAGTGTTGAACTTACATGCCCAATTTCCAGGTGCCTTTAAAAAAAAAAAAAAAAAAAAAAAATTTTTTTTTTGTACAGTTGTTAAATATTAAAAAAAAAATTTTTTTTTTTTTGTACAGTTGTTAAATATTAGATAGGCAGGAGATTGGCCCTCTAGTAAATCTGGATGACTCTAATTACAAAAATCATATTTAAACTATCTGAAGAGCTCTGTGGGGAGTATTTTATGCTACTCTTGATGGATATTAGATCCTAATTTAAAATTAGAATGGTGTGTAGAGATTTCTCAAAGTCTCTTTGCCAAACAGGTGATTTACTGTTCTTTAAATGGAACAGTGGTGTTCTTGATTTTGCTGTCAGAAGTAATTAACATGCCATACTTTAATTTTATTAGTTGAATGCATGACCTGCAATGGGGAAAGTTATCGAGGTCCCATGGATCACACAGAATCAGGCAAGATTTGCCAACGCTGGGATCAGCAGACGCCACACCGGCACAAATTCTTGCCAGAAAGGTAAAATACAACTGAATCATGCTACTAATGATGCCTTTTACAAACTGTCTACTGGTTGCTCCATGACAAACTGCCATTGAAATTCTCTTTATATGATGTTTTCCTGTTGCAACATAACATAAAATTTAGAACTCCCTCGATGTTCAGGATTCTTCTGACAAAATTGCTTGACCCATTATATTTAGAGGATGTAGTCTTGGGGAAGGAAACCCTGGCGGTGTAGTGGTTAAGAGCTATCGCTGCTAACCAAAAGATCAGCAGTTTGAATCTACCAGACGCTCCTTGGAAACCCTATGGGGCAGTTCTACTCTGTCCTATAGGGTTGCTATGAGTCGGAATTGGCTCGACGACAACAGGTTTTTTTTTTTGGTAGTCTTGGAGGAAAGAAATTCATTATGAGCTAAGTCTGCCTTTAAGTCAGATTTGTAAGTAGGTTAGAACAGGTACATGAGGTTCTTATTTAGCATCAGTTAGTCAAGTGTTTGTCTAAGTAAATAGTATATATTTTACTTTTCTATTCATAAAACCCTTAAGAAACACTTCCAAACTGCACAACGTTTTCATGAGTGTCACAAAGTAGTGTTTGTTCATTATTACCAACTGTTATATTTAACTCAAATTTTTAGTATAATAGACTTTATGGCAGTCCATTCATAAGTACGAGTTGTATGAAAGTCAGATGTTCATAACTTGGACTGTCTGTAGTAGTTACACTTTCAACTGGTCTTGGCTGACTTAGCTAAAAATTGCTGAAATCAGTATGGTCCTGGACACAGAGTGCACAGGGGAAGCACTAACAGAAGCCTCCTCTTCCTCTTCCATAGCTTAAAAAGGACAACCCATTCCCGCTGAGTTGATTTCAACTTATAGCCGCCATATAGAACATAGTGGAACTGCCCCATGGAGTTTCCAAGGAGTGGCTGGTAGATTCGAACTGCAGGCCTTTTGGTTAGCAGCCGAATGCTTAACCACTGTGCCACCAGGACTCCTAAAAAGCACAGGTGCCCATTAAAAACTGACCACTTTGACAGACCTGAGCTGTGGAGGAGGCATTATTGCAAAATTCAAACCAATCTTCTAGAGCAGTGACCCAAGTACTGTGGGATCACATGAATAATACCATGACCTAGACCATGCCTGTAGAAAGGGGAATGGAAGTTAGAGCAAATAATTAGCTGGTTACTTTTCATGGTGTGTTTTGAAATTGCCAATCTAGATAGCCAATCCGGAGAAGCCAGGCAATTAATTCTATGAACTTTGAACTTAAAATAGTTAAAAATTACGTCTCCTTTTGATCAGTCATTTCAGATGAAACTTTTTAGTCACAAAAAGTAGAGAATTATTTTTATTATAGAGAATAAAAATACAAATAATTACAGGGAGAATTTCGTTCTCACCTTTAGCAATTTCTAAGAAGATGTTTTTCCTTCTTTTTATCTCTTTTTTTGGGGGGGAAGGGGTGGAAAGGGGGTGGTTCATTTAAGTGAAATTAAAACTCTACTTTTTGTAAGTGCATCTCTTGCTTTTAAGTGAGAGCAGAAGGGATATGGTAGCAATTAAAATCAAGTCACCAATTCAGGACTCTGTTAATTGAAAGGGTTGGGGGTGGTGGAGAAAGTGGTGTGATGGAGTTTGTCTCTTGCTCTGGTGGAGGTGAGGGCATGACCTCAAAAGTTTCTATTTCCAAATGGAGCTATCATTAGTAATAGAGCTGTTGAAACCTAACTTGCCGTTTGAACTTAAAGCCTGCCCTAGAAGAGGATCTGTTTTCTTAATGAGAATTCTACACAAGATCATATTAATGTAATCTGTCCTTAACTGGATTCTCTGAGAAAGGTATTCAGTTTGGGATTTCAGTTAGTGGTGAGACACCAAATGGACCTAAATTATGAGTAAAGGGGATGGTACTCTCAACTTGCTGGAATATGTAGGTTAATAGACTTCATAGTCAATAATTAGCAATCCTTGTAAGGTGAAATATAGAAAACCTCTTCTTTTCTCAGCTATTAATATCCAAGGTGAGTGGAAAGTTATTTTGTGAGTTGAGAGCTGGGTGGTGTTTCCAGGCAGATTTACGTGACACTTTTCTCGGTGTGGTTTGCAGATATCCCGACAAGGGCTTTGATGATAATTACTGCCGCAATCCTGATGGCAAGCCGAGGCCATGGTGCTATACTCTTGACCCTGACACCCCCTGGGATTATTGTGCAATTAAAATGTGCGGTAAGTTAGGGGCAAATTTATTGCTTCCTTTTCTTCTCACAAACTGGATCTAAAGAGGCGATTATTAGGGAGACAGGTTAACAGTGATTTTACTTGATGCTTTAATGTTTGCAGGTTTTAATATTTTAAGAATGTGTTACATAATCCTACACAATTTTTTAAATTTTCATAGAACCATTATTGGGAAAGAGATAAATAGGCACACACATACATACATACAAAACATTTATATGTGTGATAAAGGCCTGAAGTCATGCCATCCAAAAAAAAAAAGAGGAAAAATCCATGAAGATCAGGGAGTATGTGCAGTATCACAAAGTCATTAGGGTAGTAAAAGCTGGGCCCTTAGATTCTGAACTTCCAATCCTTTATCCTTTCTATTACCCTGTTTCCTCCGCAGAGACATAACATGAACTGTCAACTGACTGCGAACCTCTTCTGGTAAGGGACAGAGGTTGCAATGAAGAATAATAAGGCTAATAGTAGTTTCTCATAGATACCTTCTATGCTAGCTGAACCCCACCTTTCTGGCTGTTCTTGAATGCAACCTGTATTCTGCTTCAACTTATCTTTTTGCAGTCCTACAACCCTTTTCTATACATTAACTGCAAGCCTTTACTCAACTCTCCTGAATTTATTTAAAAAAAAAATGGAAAAACTCCCTTTCTTACTTGCTTTTTGGTATCCCTTGATGAATACTTGGTCCTCTCCTCCATGGCTGAATCGTTCTTTTTTTTTTTTTCACTTCTCTGAAATAATATAATAATTGGATATAGAAATGTTATTCCTATGACTATCAGCCTTATTTTGTCAATTGGATTCTAAAATGCTTTAAGAGCAGTGGAACTGCATACATTTAGTAAGGTATAATATTGTTATCAGTTGACTTGATGATATAAAGTTGTATATATATATATATACACACATAGATATACGCACACAGAGAGATGAAGATAAATAATCTACATACGATTAGGTACCAGCATCTCAGAATGGTAACATATACAGTGGTTAGGGCATGGATAGATATTTCCATATTTCTCCATAGCAGCATGATGGGAATATTCTTCTGAACAAGTTTAATTCAATATTATCCATACATGGTACTGTTAAGGTAAATCTCTTTCTTCTCAGATCTGCTAATAAAAGGAAATATTTTGGCCACTGAAATGAAGCCCATAGAAAGGGGATGTTCCTGGCATGTGACTGCAGAATCTGGAAGCCTCTCAGAGTGGAACACGATGTTCCAGGGAAACTGAATCATTTGTTTTGTCCTTTAAAATAAAAGACAATTCCTCTGACAGTGTTGCTCTGTATAGAAGGGTTAGTTCCAGTCATAGACTTTTTAATTTTATGCATCTTTCCATCATTCTAGACTATTTAAGTCCAATAATCCAACTGTTTCCCTTCACTTGTAATGTGTCTTAGATATTCTTATAAATCTTCTCTGGAACGAGACAAGCATAAGTACACACTCGCGTGTGCCTGCGTGCACTCAGATGCACGCTCACCCTCCAGCTGGCACGCACCCACTAAAAATTCAAACGTTGCCCTACTCTTCAGTTCCGAATCAGTCTTTAGACTATTTTTTAAAAAGACTGTGAGAGGAAAGAAAATAAATATGACACTTCTGACCTATTACATAGGCTTCTTCTTTTCTGTCCAAATAGGAATGGGCTAATTATGCAAGTAATATGCAATGATTCTGATGGCTTTGTTAAAGAGACGGTGGCACTTATAGGATAAGAATTCTAAGAAAATGGTAGTAGAGTTTATGAGCCAAACCTATATAGTTTAGATTAAAAAAGTCTTTTGAGCCTTGAGAAAATTTTAGAAATAGTTCATTATAGGAAACTATTAGTTTTTAGACTATAATACATGAAAACAGAGACTATAAAATAAAGAGACTATACTGTTATTAAAATGAATGGAACAAAACTGATATTCTAGAAAGCATAAGGGATAATTTTTTTTTTCGTGCTTAATATGTGGACTTTTAAAAAAATTTTTATTGTGCTTTAAGTGAAAGTTTGCAAATCAAGTCAGTCTCTCGTACAAAAATTTATATACAACTTGCTATATGCTCCTGGAAACCCTGGTGGCATAGTGGTTAAGTGCTAGAACTGCTAACCAAGAGGTCGGCAATTTGAATCCACCAGGCGCTCCTTGGAAATCCTATGGGGCAGTTCTACTCTGTCCTATAGGGTCACTATGAGTCAGGATTGACTTGATGGCAGTGGATTTGGATTTTTATATACTCCTAATTGCTCTTCCCTGATGAGAAAGCACACTCCTTCTCTCCACTCTCTATTTTCATGTCCGTTCAGCGAGCTTCTGACCCCCTCTGCTATCTCACCTCCCCCAGATATTAGCTGCACACATAGTCTCACGTGTCTACTTGATCCAAGAAGCCCGCTCCTCACCAGTATCATTTTCTGTCCCATAGTCCAGAGGAGTTGGCTTATGGGAATGATTCCTGTCTTGGGCTAACAGAAGGTCTGGGGACCATGACCTCCAGGGTCCTTCTAGTCTCAGTCAGACCACTAAGTCTGGTCTTTCTATGAGAATTTGCGGTCTATATCCCACTTCTCTCCTACTCCCTCAGAGATTCTCTGTTGTGTTCCCTGTCAGGGCAGTCATTAGTTGTAGTCGGACACCATCTAGTTCTTCTGGCCTCAGGCTGGTGGAGTCTCTGGTTTATATGGCCCTTTCTGTCTCTTGGGCTCATAATTACCTTGTGTCATTGGTATTCTTCGTTCTCCTTTGCTCCAGGTGGGTTGAGACCAATTGATGCATCTTAGATGGCCGCTTGCTAGCATTTAAGATCCCAGATGCCACTCTCCAAAGTGGGATGCAGAATGTTTTCTTAATAGATTTTATTATGCCGATTGACTTAGATGTCCCCTGAAACCATGGTCCCCAAACCCCAGCCTCTGCTATGCTGGTCTTTGAAGCATTCAGTTTATTTAGGAAACTGCTTTCGGTTTAGTCCAGTTGTGCCACCTATCCCGTATCGTGTATTATCTTTCCCTTCATCTAAAATAAAAAAAAAAAAAAAAATAGCTCCTACTAATTAGTGAAAACCCCTCTCCTTCCCTCCCTCTCTACTCTCATAACCATCAAAGAATATTTTCTTTTCTGTTTAAACTATTTTTCGAGTTCTTATAATAGTGCTCTCATACAATATTTGTCCTTTTACAACTGACTAATTTCACTCAGCATAATGCCGTCCAGATTCCTCCATGTTATGAAATGTTTCACAGATTCATCATTGTTCTTTATTGATGTGTAGTATTCCATTGTGTGAATATACCATAATTTATTTATCCATTCATCCATTGATGGGCACCTTAGTTGCTTCCATCTTTTTGCTATTGTAAACACTGCTGCAATAAACGTGGGTGTGCATATATCTGTTCGTGTAAAGGCTCTTATTTCTCTAGGATATATTCCAAGGAGTGGGATTGCTGGATTGTATGGTAGTTCTATTTCTAGCTTTTTAAGGAAGCACCAAATTGATTTCCAAAGTAGTTATACCATTTTACATTCCCACCAGCAGTCTGTAAGTGTTCCAGTCTCTCCACAACCTCTCCAACATTTATTATTCTGTGTTTTTTGGATTAATGCCAGCCTTGTTGGGGTGAGAAGGAATCTCATTGAAGTTTTGATTTGCATTTCTCCAATAATGAGCATTTTCTCATGTTAGCTACCTGAATGTCTTCTTTAGTCAAGTGCCTGTTAATATCCTTTGCCCATTTAATAATTGGGTTATTTGTCTTTTTGTAGTTGAATTTTTGCAGTATCATCTAGATTATAGAGATCAGACACTGCTCGGAAATGCTTTAGCTAAAAACTTTTTCCCAGTCTGTAGGTAATCTTTTTACTCTTTTGATGAAGTCTTTGGATGAGCATAGGTGTTTGATTTTTAGGAGCTCCCAGTTATCTAGTTTCTGGTGTTTGTGCATTGTTAGTAATGTTTTGTATAATGTTTATGCCATGTATTAGGGCTCTTAGCATTGTCCCTATTTTTTCTTCCATGATCTTTATTGTTTTAGATTTTATATTTAGTTCTTTGATCCATTTTGAGTTAGTTTTTGTGCATGGAGTGAGGTATGGGTCTTGTTTCATTTTTTCGCAGATGAGTATCTAGTTATGCCATCACCATTTGCTAAAGAGACTGTCTTTTGCACATTTAACTGACTTTGGGCCTTTGTCAAATATCAGCTACTCGTATGTGGATGGATTTATGTCTGGATTCTCAATTCCATTCCATTGGTCTATGTATGTGTTGTCCCAGTACCAGGCTGTTTTGACTATTGTGGCAGTATAATAGGTTCCAAAATCAGGTAGAGTGGGGCCTCCCACTTTGTTCTTCTTTTTTAGTAATGCTTTACTTACCTGCGGCCCCTTTCCATAAGGGATAATGTTTAATGAATATTCTGCCAAGTATTTTGGCTTACATATACGATGAAGCCTATAATGTACACTATGAGTCAGAATTGACTGGACAGCAACGGGTTTGTTTTTTTTTTTTTTAAAATGTATACCTGAATTTTGTGGTGGTTTTAATTATGTATTAGTTTTCTATTGTTGCATAACAAATTACCAAAAATTTAGCATATATTTATTATCTCATAGTTTCTGTGGGTTAGGAATCTATGCATGACTCAGGTGAGTTCTCTGTTCAGAGCCTCACAAGATCACAATCAGAGTGTCCTCCAGGCTTGTCGGTCTCATCTAAGACTCAGGGTTCCCTTCCTAGTTCACGGTTTTTGGCACAATGAAGTTTTTTGTGGTCGTAGTCTTGAGGCCCTCAGCTCCTAGTGACTGTCTGATATTCCCTCCACATGGCCTTTTCCACAGTATGACAACTCTTTTTTTAAAGGGCTCGTCTGATTAGGTTGGGCCCACTTGGGGTCATCTCCCTGTTGATTAACTTCAATCAACTGATCAGAGACTTTAACTGCATGTCTGCAAAATCTCCTTACCTTTGCTTATAATGTAACCAACCTAATTACAGGAGTTGCTACCCCATAATATTCACAAGTCCCACACACATTCAAGGGCAGAAGATTAGACAGTGTATGTGTAACAGTGTGTGGGAATCTTGGGCCATCTCGAAATTCTATCACACAAATATTTACATGTGCTGGATGTAACAGAAAATTGATTGCTTTTTATTTTGATCATTAAAGGCCTAGGACAGCTTCCTGGTTATTACTCAGTCCCAATGACTTGAATTCATTATGAGATTTCGGTATGTTGGAAGAAAATAACAGAGATGATGGCTGTGTCACTTGCCTCTCTAAAGTTGAAGGGACATTTTGAAATTCTTGTTTCATTATACAATAATTATATTAGAAACTCATAATTGCCACCATTTGTTTAGTACCTGTAGATAGGTGCTTTCAATTCACTATTAATACTCGTCATTTCAGTTCTACAAAATGACTCTCATTAGGCCAGTGAGTAAAGGTGCAAAGACGTGGATGGGTGGAGCAACACTGCAGTATTCAGGATGTGGTAGTAGGTTGATGTGGGTAGGGCTTGAGGGGAAAATAGGGAAATGGAAAAAGATAAAAATTGGGTTGATGTGAGGCAGATCACGCAGTTTATCTAGTTGCCATGAGCATCACTGAAAATTAAGGAAGGGAGTGATCTTATCTGATTTGTGATCTAGAATTGTGGTCTCCAAAGAGGCTTCATGAAACCTAGGGGAACACAAAGATCCTCCTAAAAGTCTGTGAATATGGATAGTTTAAGGGACTCAAGTTTCTGCTTCTCAACTTCCATCTGAATTCCTTCCCAAAGTCCTTTGCCTGAAATGCATCTGCTCTTAAGGAGTCATGCCAACTCAACACTCCTACTTCCCCATTCACAACCACCCTTCTCCTACTTTACTAAAAAGAGGAAGACAACCCATTCCTCCCGAACTTTACTGTGGTGTATTGTCACACAGTGCTAAACCATTGAGACACTAAGCAAACTTTGCCTATACATTTTAGCAAAATACATTACCAAATATATATTCATGCTGTTTGTCATTTATGGATCACTAATAATTGTACTACAAATTGACCCGACAGCTACTAGCAACAACAACATATAATTACCCTCACTTTGCCCAGAAAATATATATATATATATATATATATATATATAGTCTTAGAATCTTGTGGTCATAAAAAATTAAAAAAATAAATTTCAATGTATAAAAATCTTTTTGTTTCAGAGAACTATGGTGAGTGAGGAATAAAAGATTCTCAAATATACAATATATTAGACTAACATTTTCTGGGTAAAATGGAATTGAAAAATAAATTTGAGGAGAAAAAGTAAAATTTTGACAGTTATTAAAGAACTTAATCATTTATTATTTATGCAAGAATAGGTAGATATCAAATTACTATGGTATTTCGAGCCCACTGGATACATTTAAAAGAATGATGTAAAATTTTTTTGTTTAAAAAATGTCAATAATTATAATATGCCAGAAATCACATCCTTTGCAACTATTTAAACTCACCATAAAAAGTTTTCATGTCGACTTAAAAACATGAGGAAATATGGGTAATTTTTCAAAATTCTTTGGGTTACAGGAGAAAAAATATTGAAGACCAATGATCCAGAAGAATTACTATGTTTCAGAGTAATTGGCATGGTGGAGGCTGAGCAAGGAGACAGGGATCAGATAAGAGCTGCTTGCAACAGGCCAGTAAGAAACGAAGAAAGCGCAGACTAAGGCAGTAGGCAGTGAGAAAGACAAGGTGAGGAGGGATGTGAACAATATTAAAGAGGCAGAATGTACTGCATATAATGACAAATTCAGTACAGTGGGAAATGGGAGAGGGAAAGAGAAAAGTACAAAATATCTCCCAAGCTGTTTGGGTAGGAGAGATATTAATTCAAGGAGAATCAAAAAGAGTGTAGTTCTGCTTATATTGAGATGCAGGTGCTTGATGTCTGTGCTGATTGATAGCACATTCGAGTTCAGTATTTTCTAGAAGGTCATGGAAGTCATAAGTAGATACTGATAACAAAAGTCTTCAGCATAGTAGCATTTCCAGTGAGCATGTACAGAACACAAAGAGGCTCCTTTGCCCCTTTCTTAATAGGATTCATTCAACCCATATTTACTGAGCAGCTATTACATGGCAAACATTTTTCAACATGCTGGGGATATAGAAGTGAAAGAAACAGACTAAGGCCTAGGGTAAAACTTAAATTTCATAGCTTTAGCATGAATTAGTAAAGCGAAGATGCTACTTTAAGGACTAAGGTGAGCCTGACCCAAGCCATGGTGTTTTCAACTGCCTCATATGCATATGAAAGATGGACAATGAATAAGGAAGGCCGAAGAAAAATTGACATCATTGAATTATGGTGTTGGTGAAGAATATTGAACATACCATGGACTGCCAGAAGAACAAGCAAATCTGTCTTGGAAGAAGTACAAACAGAATGCTGCTTAGAGGCAAGGATGGCGAGATTATGTACCATATACTTTGGCCAATTACCAGGAGGGACCAGTCCCTGGAGAAGGACATCATGCTTGGTGGAATAGAGGGTCAGCAAAAGAGACGGAGACCCTCAATGAGATAGATTGACACAGTGGCTGCAACAATGGGCTCAAGCATAACAACAATTATGAGGATGGTGCAAGACCAGGCAGTGTTTTATTCTGTTGTACATAGGACCACTATGAGCCAGAACCAACTTGATAGCACCTAACAACAACGACATCAATAAAGCAAAAGCTGACCCTGCCTTGATATATTAGGGTATCCTCACCTTTCAGAAGTCAAAATTTTTGAGTACTGTTCTCAGTTAATTTTATTTGTTCAAAAGTTGAATAAACCACAAATTTGCTCTAGCCCCTTTGCTTCCACCCCCCCATCTTACAGTCTGTTACTGAATGTGAAGGATGGATATTGCTCTTTGTTTGATGAATGTGTGCCAGGATGTTCAAGGACAGGCCTTCTCAGCCCTCTTTCAGACTGTAGTCCTCAGAAGGTGATCGCTGCCCAAATGGCAGCAGCTCACAAATATTCTAGTTATATACCTTTAACAGCGTTATAGGCATATGGAACTTCAAAGCATTGCACATATTAATAAGACTAGACGTTCTGTATAGCATCTGAACGAAGTACTGCTTTTCTTACAATTTCCTGCTGTGTTTATTTCATATTCTAAGTAACAATTTGGTCTATAGATAAGTTCACTACTTTTCGTAGAGAAATGAAAATATTTCTTGGGATTAACTTTATTTTTCTGAAGTGAACGTGAAAAGTCTCAGCAATTGAGAAGCTATCTTATGGTTGATGTCCCTTAGAAAATCTTGCTAATTATGTAGGTCAGTTGAGTTGTTCTCAAGCTTCTTAGACTGAAGATGCCTTTATACTCTAACATGATTAAGAACCCCAAACAGCTTTTGTCTGTGTGAGCTCTATGAATCAATACTTACTGTATTAGAAATTAAAAATGAGAAATTAAAAGAATACTAATTTGCTTAAGAATAATCATAACAACCTCTTTGGATGTTAAAAGCATAACAGATTTTTAAATGCAAAATAACTATATATTCCAGGAAAAAACAGGGAGAATAATGACATTGTTTTATATATTTTGCCAGTTTCTTTAACGTTTTAAAAGACCGCTGTGTTCTTATGTTTGTTTCTGTATTTAATCTTTTGTGATGTCACACATCATGTGGTGTCTGGAAATTCCACTGTACATTTGTGAGAGAATAAGAGCATAAAAGGCAAATGATATCTTAGCATTGTTATGGAAATAATTTTGATCTCCTGGATCCCTAAAAGGGTTTAGGGAGCCTCAGGTGACCCTGCATCACTCTGAGAAGTGTTTTTTTGTTGTATGGCAGGACGTTTAAGGCTGATGTGGTTTCCTTAGAGTACTCTAACTAGGAGATACCTGTTGGCTGCTCTAATTGTTCTCTACCTTTCACCACCAGCAACTCACCCAACTGAAGATGTTTTCTATCATTTCTCTGGTTTTCTTCATTTGTGTTGTAGGATGGTCTGTTCTGCTTCCTAGACTCTCCTTCTCATGATTGGTACCGCAACTGATCCAGCTTAAAATTCAAAAGCCTACAATACAGACTTCTCCTACGCTTCTCACATTTATCCATCGCCAAGACTGTCAATTTTATGGTCTGTTCATTTGCCAAATCTATCCATTTCACTTCATCACCGTCTCCCTCAACCAAGAGACTATCATCTTTCAACTTGAATATTCAAATGGCCTTCCGAGTGGAGGTGTATCCGTATCCAAGATTGTTCCTTTCCAATCTCTTCACTGCACTACAAATGGAATGATGTTTACAAAAATCTGATTATATCTTTCCCCATCCCCAGAAACACACACACACATACAAATTAAAACCCTTTAGTAATTTCCTTGATCTTATGACAAGACAAAACCAACTGCCTTTAATTCCTTACTTGTGTCTCTAACCTCATGTACCACCACATTTCCCTCCATGCTCTCTGTTCCAGTCACAAGGGCTTTCTTTCTATACCTCATGTTTTCTATATTCTCTCTCACTACAGGCATTTTAGCTCTGCCATCCCCTCTGCCTTGAAAATTTTTCTCTTTCTTCCTTACCTAGTTAACAGCTACTCATTGTTGAAATTTCAATTCAATCATCATTTCCTCAGGAAAGTCTTCATTTGACTTTCTTGACTTGGTCAAATCCCTTATTATATATTTGTAGCACCATATACCCCCTTTTCCACATACTTCTCAGAGTCTGATTTTTACATTTATTTTACTTTATTTGGTTAATGATTTTACCAAAATTTGTACAATTATTACTAAGATAACAAGGACTATGTATGTTTTTGTATCCCCTAGTGGTCACTGTGGAAACCCTGGTGGTGTAGTGGTTAAGAGCTACCGCTGTTAACCAAAAGGTCAGCGGTTTGAATACACTAGGCACTCCTTGGAAACTCTATGGGGCAGTTCTATTCTGTCTTATAGGTTGGTTATAAGCCAGTAATCGACTCAACGGCCATGAGTTTGGTTTGGTTTGAGCAGTCACTATTGGGTGGCTATGAGTCGGAATCAACTCCGTGGCAATGGGTTAGTGATTAGCACACTGCCTTGCACAGAGTAGGAATTCAACCAGTATTTGTTGAATGAATAAAAGTTACCCTTTCTAGTTAAGTGGTGGTTTTTAATTTTCTTTCTCTGGCGCCTGGTATTTTTTCATGCTTCTTGATTTTCATATGAAAACCTGGCTTTTCTCAAACACCTTATTTGTTTTATGCTTTCTTATCACCTCAGCTTAGGTGCTGTTCTCAAGTTTTGCACCTCCTTGTGCAGGTTATACTCGTTTGCTGCTGGTTGTCCTGGTGGCTTTTTATTTACCAACAAAATAGACAAATCTTGTCATGGTTTCGCCTATTTTTTCTTCCTCTTCCTTCTCTCTTTTTTTAAATTGCTAGATGTTTACGTAGCCAGAGCCATTTTAGAAGTGTGACCAGGGCAGATCATTGATAGCTAAGGTTACTATGAAATATATGTTGCCATCGATAACAAAGTAACTGTTCTCTTAGCAGCCAATGAACAGTGTCATAATATTCAGGGAATCTCTAATCTTTTAAAATTAAGTGTGTTATACTCATAAAGAATGCTGATTATCTGTCTGAATTTTATTAACTTATCCAAGACCAGAATAGAGATTCACAGACATAAAATCTTCTTATTGTATTCTGAGTCTGGAAAAAACAATACTATCCATACCCTTTCTCAAGAGAATAACCTTGTACTTGAAGGTCTTTTCTAAGTCATCTTCTAAGGAATAAGACTGTAGAATTGACATTTTATGAAAATCTTGTCTCCCGAGCATTTACATGAGAGAAGGTTTGGACAAAATCCAGGGGAAAGTTTCAGATATGATTTCTGGCTTCACATGGAAAACAAACGTACAAGCAATTTGAGGTTTATACTTTGGAGGTCTTTACTATTTTCCCATGTCAATTTTAAAACAAGAAGCTCTTTAAATTTACAACAGTCCCCATCCTGCCCTTTGTGGCCCCAAAAGCACAAGTACTGTTGATGGGAGAGCAGCTTTACCACTGTTCTCAATCTCTGGGGACCATCATAAAGGGAATCCTAGGTTTCAGTTGCTCTTCGGTAGCTGGAAATAAGAAACGAATTGGGTTGAACAACTCTAAGGGATAATCAGGGTGTTTGTCCACTGACCTATGAAGCAACTGGATCTCACCTATAGGGTAAAGAACAGCAATAGCTTGTCATCACCGGAAAATCTGGCTTTTGCTTACTGTCTATGTAAAGCTTGCAGAACAATGGGTGTGGAGCACTCTAAAATACGTGTGCACTCATATTCTGAGCTGGCGTTCATGAACTTCCATTTGGGTTGTGTGGATCTCTGCAAGGCTTTGGCTAACCCTTCACAGAGACAATGGATCAAATATAATGATCTTGTTCTACTGGTCTCTGACTGTCTAGGGACAGAATGTTTTCCCAGAAATTAGCTGGTAGTTAATGCCCTTTCTCTCAAAAAAGTTAGCCAAATTTTTAAACTCCCTAACAAATATTGTAGGAATCAAACCATATCACATCCACACCAGCAAAGAGAAATTAACGTTCTAAGAGCCACCCATTGTGTCTGATTATGTTCTAACAGGACAGTGAAGGATTTCAATAGCAAATGTTACTTTCCTTAAAACATATCCAAACAGAAAACTTCATGTCCGTCATCAAAGGAAAACATTCCTTCACTTATAGGCCACTCTGAGGATCCTATAAATATCTTTGCATCTGCTTCCAAAGGGTGGCCACCACTGACACCCCTAGCAAAAATGTTTTATTTGTGAGAAACTCTCAGAAGAGTTCCTGGTATTTTCAATGTGAGCTTGCTAGATATATTTGCAAAAATATTTGTCTATGTGCGGAAGCAGTATTTTAAAAACATGCTGCCTTAGCTAAACTTGATCAGCTTTAGCTGATATTTGGAGATATTTGTGTGCTTCCCTAACACTCTGCTTGGCCACTGGAGATGCTTCAAAACATTTCCTCATTCAGATGCCATGTTAAAGTATTATGTCCAAAGGAATTGCTTTCCCAACATCTAATAGCCCTTTCCAAATCAATCGGTGTGAAACGTTTGTTTTGTTTTTGCACTAGGTTTTGATATTTATGCAGTAGAGTAGCAGAAGGGGTCTATTTTTTCCACAGTTCGGGAGTAATTTATTTTCTTTGAATAGCAAGTATGTGAGCAGCAAAGATCAAACATTTATATCACAGTTAAATGGTCTGTGAAAAAATCATTCATCATTGTCCTCATCAGATAATATTTATTATACAGCTTCATGAAGGTCTCATAATAACTCTTATTTATTGATAAAAACCATTTCATGAACTTGCTGTACTAATATATCTTCATTTGCCTATATTATTTACTCTATACATTGCCATCAGAATCATGTAGATTTTGTGTAATATGGTTATGGGGTCACTTCTAGCATCTGAATGCTGAATGGAATAAATGCAGCTGTACTAACTTCAGAGGGCAATTTTTAGATAGAGAAAAAATACTAGCTCAATAGTGCTAGTTTGTGGTTAAAACCATGAGAGAGAGCAATTTTCACTGAATTACAACATAAGAATAAGTAAAACTGTCAAGGTGTTTATAATTATATATTTTAAAGTTATAGATGCTCATTAAAGACAAAACATAATACTGCTGTTATTTAGATTATTTGTATCTTGATGAGGCCTAACAAAAAGTTATATTTACTCTGTGGAATATTGTTTTTATTAGTTTGCTGTAAATGTGCAATATATCAATATAAGCTTGATCTTTTCTTTTACTTGTTTTAGGGTTATTACCTTTTAAAAACTCCTCCACACATGCTGCCTGCCCAAATAAATGACCAGTTAATGCGAATCATCAGAAATATGGTAGTTTAGTGACATTTGTCTTGATGAAATATAATTCTTGAGAATCTATTTAATCTTCTTATTTTGTATTTCCCCAAATACCTTTAGGTAATATCCTTAGAATCATAAAGGATTTGGGTAACCAACCTCAACTTTTTCTATAAGCCATTTCTTCCAGGTCAATAATTTTTGTCTTCCTGAATCAATATATTACTGGATTTAATTCTCCAGGCTATCGACTCTCAATTACTTTTTTATGGGTCAATCTGGACATTTATCACCTCCATTTGAATTTCTTTTTAACTGGTGTATTTCCAAGTCACATATCTATTCCCTAATGTAGATACATAAGAAATTGAAAAATATTTTTATTTATTTTTTACCTAATCGTGCTTTAAGTAAAAGTTTACAGATCAAGTCAGTCTCTTATACAAAAAGTTATACACACCTTGTTATGTACTACTAGCTGCTCTCCCCCTAATGAGACAGCACATTCCTCCTCTCCACCCTGTATTCCCAGTGTCCATTCAAGCAGCTCCTGTCCCCCTCTTCCTTCTCATCTCGCCTCCAGACAGGAGTTGCCCGCATAGTCTCATGTGTTTACTTGAGCCAAGAAGCTCCCTCCTCACCAGTATCATTATCTATCTTATAGCCCACTCCAATCCCTGTCTAAAGAGTTGACTTCTGGAATGGTTCCAGTCTTGGGCTAATGAAGGGTTCTGGGACCATGATCTCCAGGGTCCCTCTAGTCTCAGTTAGACCATTAAGTCCAGTTGTTTTACGAGAATCTGAGGTTTGCATCCCACTGTTCTTCTGCTCCATCAGGGATTCTCTGTGTGTTCCCTGTCAGGTCAGTGATTGGTGGTAGCTGGGTACCATCTAGCTCTTCCAGTCTCAAGCTGATGTAGTCTCTGGTTTATGAGGCACTTTCTGTCTCCTGGGCTCATGTTTATCATACACCTCTTTGGTTTTTTTCATTCTTCTTTGCTCCAAGTGGGTTGAGACCAATTGATTCATCTTAGATGGCTGCTTGCTAGCGTTTAAGACCCGAGACACCTCACTGCAAAGTGGGATGCAGAATGTTTATTAATACATTTTGTTATGCCAGTTGACCTAGATGTCCCCTGAAGCCATGGTCCCCAGACCCCCACCCCTGCTACTCTGACCTTCGAAGGATTTGGTCGTATTCAGGAAACTTCTTTGCTTTTGGTTTAGTCCAGTTGTGCTGAATGCTCCTGTATTTTATGTTGTCTTTCCCTTCACCTAAAATAGTGTTTGTCTACTATTTAATTAGTAAGTACCCCTCTCCCTCCCTCCCCACCCTGGTAACCATCAAAGAATGTTTTCTTCTGTGTTTGAACTTTTCCTAGAGTTCTTGTAATAGTGGTCTCATACAATATTTGTCCTTTTGCAACTGACTAATTTCACTCAGTGTAATGCCTTCCATATGCTAGAGACATAAGAGCCTTCACAGGAACAGATACATGCACACCCATGTTCACTGCAGCACTGTTTACAGTAGTAAAAAGATGGAAGCAACCAAGGTGCCCATCAATGGATGAATGGATAAATAAAAAAAAAAAAAAATTTTTTTTTTTAATGGATAAATAAAGTATGGTACTCAACGATTAAGAACAAAGATGAACCTGTGAAACATCTCATAATGTGGAGGAGTCTGGAAAAAACATTTTTAATTGAACTGAATCAAAGTTATGTAAAAGCAATAGGGCCGCTATGAGTCAGAATTGACTCGACAGCAGTGGGTTTTGGTTTTGGTATATATACAACTATTCCAGTATTTGGGGTGGTTGTTCATGTAACTCTTCTCCCTCTTCACAAAACTTCACAGAGCATCTCCAAACTTATGATGTGCCTAGTTTGCATGGAACTCAATGAAGTGAAGCATTTAGCCATAATAAACTATATTTATTATTTGTAAGAGAGAAATAAATTTTAATGAAATTAAAGAACCACTGTTTGTTTTCTTTTTGTTTTTTGGATTCTGACTCTCCTTTGGAGAAGAGGTTCCTAATTCCAGAATGGGTTGAGTTAAGGAAATCCGTTCAAATCTTATACTGCTATAGAGAGTGTTAACTTGAATTTTATCCAGAGAGTTCCTGAAAGACCATTTCAGTTATAAAGGTAGTTGGGGAGTTTAAATTGGCATTACTCTATTGACCCATAAACATTTTCAGGTATGCTTCGAGAAGATATATAAATTTTAGCTGCTCAAGAATTTTCTGAGCTATAATTTAATTAAGTAAATAGTAAAGTTAAAAGGAGAGTCCCAGTGATAGTAAAATTGAATTTTGTACTTTTTTAACTTAGATACTGAGGGTTTCATTATCCCATGAAGTATGATAAACAGTGCAGTTAGACTGGATAAAAAGCAAGAAATAAACAACCAATTTTTTAAATGCCAGTACCAAACCAAACACATTGCCTTCAAATTGTTCCGACTCAGAGAGGCCCTATAGGACAGAGTAGAACTGCCCCACACGGTTTCTAAGGTTGTAAACCTTTACAAAAGCAGGCCACATCTTTCTCCTGCAGAGCAGCTGGTGGGCTAGAACTGCCAGCCTTTCACTTAGCAGCTGAACACAACCATTGTGCCACCAGGGCTACTTGAATGCCAATAAGATAATTAAAAAATAAAGATAACACATTGGCTTAGGATATATTTATCACTTTAGAGGAAAATCACGGTTAATACTATTAACAACTTCGTATGTATTTGAGCAACCTTATTTTAAGGGTAATTGTATAGTCATTTCTGAAATAGTGTCTAACTAGCATGTGTAAGTTATAGTTGCATATGGAAGTACAATGCCTTCAAAATTTTTTTCAAAAATAAAATAACTTGGATTTGAATGAAAGGAAAATTGGAATACAGATATAAAAAAATACATTGAGTTTCTTATTACACTCAAGTTTTACAAAAACTTATAAGTGATAAAAAAAAACCCTAGTAATAAAAATACAAATGAAATCTAAGAGGAAGATGATAATACATGTCAACAGGTTTAATTTGTTTATATTTCTTTTTACCAATAGCTCACAGTGCTATGAATGATACTGATGTTCCCATGGAAACAACTGAGTGCATTCAAGGTCAAGGAGAAGGTTATCGGGGCTCCACCAATACAATTTGGAATGGAATTCCATGTCAGCGCTGGGATTCCCAGTATCCTCACCAACATGACATAACTCCTGAAAATTTCAAGTGCAAGTAAGTAAATTAGATGTTAAAAATTTCAATAGGCTCTGGGAGAAACAAGGCAGCTTGATTACTTTCTATTAGTTTCTGTGTTAATAGTCTTCAAACTTTAGTGTGCCTTTGATAATAAGGATGAAAGGCAGATTCCCATGCTGCCCCCTGGGATTTGGTCCCCATAAGCACTCTAGATGATTCGGATGCAGGTGGTTAATGTACCGTGTTTGGGGACATTTTTCTAGGTTGTTCCTGATAACAACTTTGCTCTTGCAGGTAGAGTTAATAAAACATTTAATGATAATGATAGCCATACATGTTTCAAAAAAGTGTGTTTCTAGATTTTTATATTAACTTTAGTGAGATTCAAATTTTTTTCTCTATAAAAAGAGGACTTTGATTTCAGTCAACATTTTAGATCAATAATTTTCCAACCTCAAAGAACTATAACAAATGTTTTTTTTAATCTAAATGAATGTTTTTCATTGTTTCTAAATTTGCTTTAAAATGTGGAGAAGTAAGACAGTTGTTAAGAAGAATCAAGCCAAAGAAACTGCCCTTAATGCCCTTGCGTGTCAATGATAAGGTTGTTACGTGCTTTTTCTGTGACTGCTTTTTTTTTTTTTACCACTTGACTTTTGTTGAACAGACACAGCCATAATGCCATATGTTTTTAAATTGTCCACCTTCTCATGAAGAACATAAAGAGATTGCTTTTGAAATTTATAACACATATGCCATTCATAGTGACTCTGCTGAAATAAGAACTATAAATAACGTATATTAGCTTTGATGTAATTGACTTTTAATAAGAAAGCTTAACATTTCAGGATGAAAAACTATGAGCAATAGCTGTCCCATCCACAGCAGAGGACAGATATTTTATGTTTTTTGGTTTTGTTTTGTTTTGAAGCTGATTCAGCAATTATTGGCTTAGATGGTAAATATTCATATGTTGTGATTTTTTTTTCATTATTTCCTAATTACAAAATTTATAGTTGTCCGTCTGGGCTTATGTCCCGCATTTCCTTCTCAGCAATTCACTCTCTAAACCTGACCCAGAAGCCTCACTTCAGAAATAAATATCAAAGTTCAGATCAGAAAGCAAAGAAAAGGAGAAAAAAAAATTAGTTCATAGAGACAAAAGGAGACAGTGACATAGTGTCGTTCACACTTTTCGTTAACTTCTAATGACTGGTAATACTGAAATAAGCAATTGTGTATGTGCAAGTGCCCAATGAACTTCTTTTGTAAGAAAAAGAGGATGATTATTGAAATTTAACTCACACATTTCATAATTATAACAAGTATAAAAAATTGAGCTGTTGTTATTGTAACCTTAAGCCATCCTTTCCTAACTTAATTCTTTGGTCAAAATAATGAAACATTTGAAGTATCAAAAACAAAAAGTGAGCTGTGCTAAAGAACTGATAAAATGTGAAACAGGGTTTTGCTCAGAATATCAGTGCATTTACTGTTTGTGGTCTAGGAGTATTGGTCAATGGCCTATGTTGTATTAAACACTATTTCTCCCCATACTGAGAATCCAAAAAACAATTTTTAAAACTCCATAACTGAACAATATGGCTATGATAAAGCTACATAAATCATGTAATTGTCCATTCCCTTTAGTAATTGTGGAAACCCTGGTGGTGTAGTGGTTAAGAGCTATGGCTGCTAACCAGAAGGTCGGCAGTTCAAATCCACTCCGGTGCTCCTTGGAAACCGTATGGGGGCGATTCTACTCTGTCCTATATGGCTGCTATGAGTCAGAATCGACTAGATGGCAATGGGTTTAGTAATTGTAAACAATTCCTATTTCAAGTGAAGAGAAAGGGCTTTGGAAAAATATTTTGGCAAATCTAGCCTTTCATTCTCATTTAATCTTGAATAATGAGGTGCTTTTGGATTTAAATTTTATAAGTAAGCTTAAACTTATACTTTGGGAAGCCTGTATCTTATACCTCCATTCAATTATGTTGGCTTAAATTAACAACCAAAAATAATTTTACTCTACAATAATTCATTTAAAATTGCAAACTTGTGTAATTTTAAGTAAAATTTAATACATATATTTTATACTTACATAATTTTTGCAAATCACAAGTATAACTTGGTATAAGAGAAATAAAAGTTTTTTTTTTTCCTTCTTTTCCAACTAATAATTGTATAGGAAGTTTAAAGTTTTAAATATGGCCTTTAACTATGAACACTTGCTATTTAATGACCTTAAATGTTGGCAATCAATGTCCTTAAATACTTAAATACCACAGTTTATATCAAGACCTTGGACAGTTAAAAAATGGAATTATATGTGCGGTTGATGTGGCTGGCAATCTGAAACTATTTTGACTAGATAGAATATTACCTGTTAATTTCCTAACCATACTCATCCTTCTTCCCTTAAATGTTTCTCAGTTTCTGATGTTCCAATTAAAAAAAAGAAAAACCAAGCCCATTGCTGTCGAGTTGATTCCAACTCGTAGTGACTCTATTAAGAAGGAGTAGAACTGTCCCCATTTTGTTTCCTTGGAGTACCTGATGAATTTGAACTGCTGACCTGTAGGTTAGCAGCAGTAGCACTTAACCACTATGCCACTAGGGTTTCCAATTGGGTATTGATAAAATCATAGTACTTCTAACTGGACATAAGTGATACACTGTAGTTTCTAGTATATTGAGTAGTAATTTAGTTAAATAATTAGCCAGGAATATATAGAAAAAATGTGCATGCTTACTTAGAAATAGCAATTTTCAAATAATAAAGTTTGCATTTTGTTTAATTTCAACCTTATATTCAGGTAAAAAACCTTTAAAAGCATTTACATTTCAGGAATATTAGCATAGTTTTCTTTTTTTCTCCCTTACTGGAAACTAAATTTCTAACTGAAGCACTGAAAAGATAAAGGACTCACATATATTATATTGACCAAACAGTGCTATAGTTAGATGTTCTATACTATGCTTAGGCTTTAACTTTACAGAAATATTTACAAAGATTTCAGATAACTTCTCTGAATCAAGAAAAAATTACTTTGTAATTAAAAGAAATTTATGCAGAACATTCAATGAATCAAAGAAATACAGCATTCAAGGAAGAAATAGCTATCACCTTTTTGTGTCAAAAGTTTGAATAGGTTGAACTTTATTTTAAATGACAGTAGTTAATGTTGTTTCTACGTTATATGTGGGTTGAGCCAGAAAAATGCAATAAATCGTAGGTCAATTTTTTTAAAGTTGTAACGAATGAGAGTCTAAGTCATGAGAAGGAGTGATAAGAATGTAATAGTACCATTTCTCTCTTTCATGAAGCAGTAATGTTTGCATGAAACTCCAGGCCTATGGAAGGAAAAGGATACTGACTTCTAACAGCATTTATTTCAGTAATTTGGGCAATGTCAATTGTTTATACTGAATTTTGATTATTGTAACTATCTTAAGTCCAAAGACTTAAAACTCTATGTATAGACTTGCATGCATTCTGGAATTAGAAACGTAGTAGAGGTGACTTCACCAATGTAAAAACTCAGGCAATTTACGTTAACATGTTTATTCTTAATAGGGACCTAAGAGAAAACTATTGCCGAAATCCAGATGGGGCTGAGTCACCCTGGTGTTTTACCACCGATCCAAACATTCGAGTTGGCTACTGCTCCCAAATTCCAAAATGTGACATGTCAAGTGGACGAGGTAACAGCTGGCATTTTGCAATGTCTTATGATTAAATCCAGGGGAAATGCCTAAAGGGAGGACACATTTTATAGCAGAAGATCTACTTCTTGGCAAACTGGTTTTGTTGGCTAGCAAACAAAATCATCAGATATAAAGTTGGACTTCTTTTATATATTCATTTATTCATTCAACACCTATTTAGCTGAGTGTATACTAGCGACAGGCACAGTTCTAGGCACTGGGGTTATAGCAGTAAACAAAGCTAAATTCTCTGTTTCCATGGAATTAGTTTCTAGCAGAAGGAAAGAAAAGAAAAAGAAAAAAGGGTGAGGATAGTTCGTTAGTTTGGGGTAAGTGCTACAGAGAAAAATGCCCCAGAGTTAAAGGGACTGTTTTATATTCTAATGTCTTTCAAGATCTTACTCGTTAAGGTAACATTTAAGGAGGTCCCAAAGGAAATGTGCAAGTAGGATAAGCCATGTCATATACGGGCAAAGCATAATCTAGGTGGAAGAAACTGCAAACACAAATGACATGATATGTCCAAGCCAAAAAGCCAAACCCATTGCCATCAAGTCAATTCCAACTCACAGCGGTCCTACAGGACATAGTGTTTCCAAGGAGCGTCTGGTGGATTCAAACTGCTAACCTTTTGGTTAGCAGCCGTAGCACTTAAGTACTAAGCCACCAGGTTTTCTGTGGTATGAGGCAGTGTTTGAAAAGTTAAAGGAAAGAAACAAGTACTGCACGTGGTCTGGTCCAAAACTAGCAAAATGGAGAGGAGTGTGAGATGAGGTTAGAGGGGCATTGTGGCTCCAACTGCACAGGCCTTGTAGGAATTGTAGAAGTTTGCTCTTTACACATAAAAAGTGACTTTGTAGTAAGGTTCTGGGAACAGAAGTTATGTGATTTGACTTACATTTTAAATTGATCACTCTGGCTGCAGTATGGAAAATGGGCTGAACTTCCTGCAAAGACAGAAGCAGGGAAACCAGCCGAGTGGTTGATTGAATAATTCAAGCAAGAAATAAGAGTGATTTGAACTGGGGGTTGGCAGTGGAGAGAATGAGTAGTAGTGGGGTTTGGAATAAATTACCACTGTGATTCGAAAAGGTGGAGGCCACTGAATATAACTGATTCAGAGAGCAATGATGGAGAAAAGCCAGATTAAAGTGGAACTAAAAAAGAATTCATTTGTTAAGGATAATAATGTTAAACTATGGGCATTATGTTAGTACATAATGATGAAATTCTATTTCACATAAACTTATTTGTAATAGCATGGCCAGTCCTAAATCCTCCCCAAAACATCCAAGCCAAACTTAAAGCTCCATTTCATAGGTTGATTCCTCTATCCATACTTCTCCGTCTGTTGTCCTTTAATTGTTCATGAACAACTGTGAAACAGAGTTTTAGAGGGAGGAGATGAGTCCCTTATCAGTCCACGTCACTCTTCTTTAGCAGATTTTAAAGGTCAGCTGGAAATAAAGTTGAAGCCAATGATTAAGAGAAGTTTGGTCACATCTGGGTCTTCTGTTTCCCTATCTTGTTCACTTGAACAAGTACTGATAATTTGAGAGTAGTAGAGGGAATAAAAACAATTGTTTTATAAGCTTCTGGTGTGTATTAAGTGATACATGCTTTCATGTGCATATATCATTTACCAAACGGTCATATAAGAGAATACGAGAATTTTGGATATTGGAAGTTAAACAGGTCTTATTGCTTATTTAATAATCTATTTGTGAATAGATAGTGAAATTAGTTTTATGAAATCTGAGTAACTTACGTAAGTTCTCAAATTGGCACAGCTGACATTAGAATCTGACTCTCCTTATAAAGACCTTTTCATTTTTCCATGCTTTCTTCTTTTTACTCATTCTTTAATATTTTTTTTAACAACATGTTGTATTATTTTTTTAGCAATATATTATATTTGATATAGGCAACAATATGCTAGGTTCTATGTAGGAATTTAAAAACAAAGAAGTGACAGACCTTCAATTGAAGAAATACAGTTAGTCAATTTAATATAAATCCGTGAAATTTAGAATGCCAGTACATGCCATTTATTGCCAAGCTAATAGTATGAATTGCAGAATTTCTTAAAAATGTGATGAAACACTGCATATTAGATTATAAGATACATTCAAGGTGGTAATCAGAAAAAAGTCCATAGTGTTAAATATTTAAATGTATATAATAAAATAATAAAAATAAGTAAACTAAAATTTGAACTAAAAAAACTAGGGAGGAAACAAGCCAAAAGAAAGTACAAGAAAGAAAATAATCAAGACAAAAACATATCCTAGTGAGGTGGAGAAACAAAACAATAGAAGTAATGGATAAATCAAAATGATGTTCTTTGAAAAAACTAACAAAATAGATAAACTACCAGCTGACTGACTCAAGAAACAAAAACAGAAATATAGAAAATGAAATTTATCAAGGGTGAAATAATCATTAAAACAGGGAAATTATAAAACATAAGAGGCTACTTCACATACCTTCACATAACAAAAATTTAAAACTTAGATGAAATGGATAATAGCCAAGAAAATTTCAAGTTACCCCAACTGACCCCAGTAAAGAAAAAAACTTTGTTTAGTATAAAGGAACAGGAAGAACCATGGTGAAAAATATCCCTTGTTCTCGTTATCATGATGCAACATCATAAAATGTTAATTCTGCCTAAGCTAATTTATATATTTAATGTGATATTAACAAGAAGATCAATAAGTTTTTTTATTTTTCCTGATGTTAAACAGTATGATTCTAAAGACCTTCTGGAAATATAAACATGCAATTATGACAAGGAAAACCTTGGATAAGAAGACCTATTGATGGGAACTAATTCTAATACATATGAATGTATTTTATAAGGAGTTTAAAATTACAAGATTATAGTTCTGGAGCATGAATAAATTGACAATTAGGAGTCTAGAAATAGACCTAAGGACATACTAATGTTTATTGTATTACAAAGGTGGCAATTTATACCACTAGGTGACATATGGGCTTTTAAAATATGATACTAGGCCAAAAGAATAACCATTTGGAAAAAGATAAAAATAAATACATACCCTACACTATGCCCAGAAATAAACCACAAATGGATGAGAAATCTGAATGTAAAAAAGAAAATAATACAGATATTAGAAGTAAACCTGGAAGAATATTTTTATAACTTAGATGTGGGGAAAGACTTTCTAATTAAGATAAAATAAGTGAAAAGAAAAAAAAAATATATCAAAAAATCAAACTACAGCAAAAAGCTCACCATAATTAAAATCAAAAGACAAATGACAAATTTGGAGAAAGTTCTGAAACATGTTAAAATATATACCACAGATAAGCAAATATCCTTAATATTAAAAACTCTGAAGAATAAATTATAAAAAAAATTAAATAATGGACAAAAAATGTGAACAGAAAGATTATTAAAAAATATAGGCAAATTTACCCTTCAGCACATTGAGATATACTTATATTCACTCATAATAAGAGAACAGTGAAATCTAAGTACAATGATGTTTCATTTCTTATATACATTTGTAAAACATTAAACGTTTGACAACACAACGTCTTGGGAAAGCTATGGGGAAAAGGCACTCTCATACATTGTTTTTAGGAGAGCGAAATGATAAAACCCTTATGGAATAGACTTTGACAATAATTGGTAAAATTGCATATGCACTCATCCTTTGGTTCAACAATGCCACTACCTGAATATGCATACGCCTCCAAAAATTTGCAGAAACTTTGCACAAAGTTTTTCATTGCAGCATTATCAGTAATGGAAAAACAACCTGAAAATGCTCTGATAAAGCCACACAATGGATTACTATGAACTTACAAAAAAGAATAATGACGCTGTCCATAAACTAATATAGAGTGGTTTTTGGGTATACGGTTAATTAAAAAAAAAAAAAAAAGACACAAAAATATGTCTTCAATATATTACTTTTTGAGTAATAAAGAAGGGGATATATGAATACATATATGGAATATTTATATAAACATATAAATTTATATTTAAAACAATTTTATAGTATACTCTAATTTTTACTGTATACTGTAATTACTTATATTATCTGTATAAAATTCTTCCCATTTGAATATTTACTTCTAAGCCCAAGTTAGGAAATGTAATCCAGGGATATGTGTACCTGACTATTGAATACAATTATTATTTTTCTTTTTCACTATGTTTACTGATTTCTGTCTAAATGATTAAATTTTCCATTTAATCAATAATATTGAGATTTGTCCTGGTGGTGCAGTGGTTAAAAGATCAGCTGCTAACCAAGCAGTTGGTAGTTCGAATCCACCAGCTGCTCCTTGGAAACCCTGTGGGGCAGTTCTACTTTGTCCTATAGAGTTGCTATGAGTCGGAATCAACTTAACCGCAGTGGGTTTGGTTTTTGTCTTATGCTATGATTTATCATAATCACAAAATATATTTCAAATCCAGTGGCTGTATGCCATGGCTTACCAATTTTTATCATAGAATAATCTTAATGTGGACATACATTCGTAGATAACATTTTTAGATAAGCATAGCAAAGATTGTGAGGCAGGGGCAGGACTGGGCAGTTGTTTTGTTCAGTTGTACACAGTGTTGCTATGAGTCAGAACTGACTCAATGGCATCTAACAACAACAACAACAACAGAAAACATTTTTAAGTCAAATCTACAGTTTTGATTTGTATAAAGATAAGGTATATTTAATAGAAAGAGTCATCTTTTAAGTCTCCAGTATTACTTCAAAATATAAAATGTTTCTTTTTAAATATAGAATTCATCTTACATTTTTTAAAAAGCTCGATTTCTTTTAATGATATTTCTTTTAAGAATAAGGGTATTTCTATTAATGTTTAATAGAATATAAATTGTTCTGTTAGAAAAAGAAAACCTCAGAAGACTTATTAAAAGACACAGGAGCCGGCTTGAAGTGGCTCACACTGGGCAGATTTTGAAAATTTGGGCGTCAAAATGAATAATGGCAGAAATAAATTACATATCACATTGAATAAAAAGGGATTACATGAGTCCATATTTGTATTAATACTTCTATTAGCACTAGTATACTACTACTATTAGCACTAGTATACTACTACTAGTTGTTGTGTATCATCACTTTGATTCCTATGTGACACACCAGAACTGCCCCATAGGGTTTTAAGGCTGTAATTTTTAAGGGATCGCCACGTCTTTTCTCCCATGGAAACGTGGTAGGTTTGAACCTTTGACCTTTCAATTATTAGCCAAGTGCTTAACTGTTGTACCACCAGGGCACCTAGTAGTAATAACTAAATGGAAAAAAGTAGAGGAGAAAAAAAAGTCCGATTTACATAAGAATACTGACTAAGAAATGCGAATACATGTTAGAAATAGAAAAATAACCACTTAACAGCTACCATAGTAAAAACTGATTCACATAAACTCATGAAAGTATGATTAAACAGAAATTTCATGGAAGTTTTTTGAGGAATAGGATATTCACTCAGTTTCAAAGTCCCTAACAGATTTTTGTTGTTGTTGTTAAATATAAAGCGAAAATTTCCTTTCACGTGACTTAATCAAAGCCATCATCAGTAATAGGACAAAGTGATATGTCACCTGATGTAATGTTATGAAAAGGAAAAAAAAAATCACCTATGTCATATTCTTTCCAGATATCTTTAACTTGATTTCATTCATAAGATAATCCGACAAATCCAAATTAAAGGGTATTTGTAAAACAGCTGGCCTGGATGACTCAAAACGCCAATGACATTAAAGATCAAAAATCAAAACACAAGAATGTCAGGGATATATGAGTGCTCCTTATATTATTCTTGTGACTTTTCTATATATGTCATTTTTTTTTAGAAGAAAAAGGTATACAATATATATGTCACTCTAAAAAATCTCATTTCTTTAATGTCTTAAAATGTCACACTCATTTAATTTTTTCTTTGACTTTTTTATTGTTTAAGTATTATTTGAATTTGCATAAACACTCTTTAATGAAGAAGAAATTTGGCCAAAAATAGAGGTATTGTAATCTGAGATATATAAGACTTTCTGACTTTCACGGATTTCATGGTGCTTTGTTTTTATATAGATTTTCATGAATTCATATGGCTGTAAAAAAAATTTTTTTCTAATTCCCCTAATATTCATTAGGCTTCTTTCCATACATTTTATGTTTAGATTGTTATCTTGGGAATGGCAAGAACTATATGGGCAATTTATCCACGACAAGATCTGGACTAACATGTTCCATGTGGGACAAGAACATGGAAGACTTACACCGGTGTGTAAATTTCTTTCTTTCAATACATAGCATATAGTGATAACAGCAAATACGTATATATCAGTAAATACAGTGCTATCTAATAGAAATACAGTGTGACTCACAAATGCAAGTCACATATGTAATTTAAAATTTTCTAGTGGCCATATTAAAAGAAGTAAAAATAAATAGGCAAAATTAATTTTAATAATATATTTTCTTAACCAACATATCTAAAGTTTCATCATTTCAGTATGTAAAAAGTATAATATTAATGATATTTTTTCATTCTTATGTCATAGTAAATGTTAAAACTCTGGTGTATATTTATACTTACAGTACATCTCAATTTGAACTAGCCACAGTACGAGTGCTCAATAGCCAGATTGCCTAGTAGCTACTATATTGGTCAGTGTAGCTATAGAACATCAAAGATGGACAGAGTTCTGCCTTCATGCAGCTCACATCCTAGTGTGGGATAGCTAACAGGATATGCTGATACCACATTATAAAAACCATAAAAGATAGCATATTTCGTTCTACACGAATACAAAGAAGTGACTACCCGGACTTATATGGTCAGGAAAATTTCCTAGAAGGGACATAAACTGGGCATACATAACAAGTAGGGGTTGGCCAAGGGAAATATTAGAGGAAGAATAATACACCAGGCAGATGGAATAGCTTGTGCAAAGGCCCAGAGATTGATGTTTGAACTTCTGAAATAACTTTCATAAGGCTGAAACAGACTGTGATGCAGTCGATGTCCAGAGAGAAGGAATTCTCCAGTGGAAAGATCGCAGAGAGGCTTGTAAGCTGTGCTAAGCAGTTTGGATTTTATCCTAAACATTACAGAGATTCATTAAAAGGTTTTAAGCAGGAATTAAAGAACGATGGTGGTGCAGTGGTTAAGTGCCTGCTGCTAAAGGAAAGGTCGGCAGTTGGAACCCACTACTTGCTTCCCAGGAGAGAAGACCAGGTGATCTGCTCCCTGTAAAGATTACAGCTTAGGAAACCTCTGACCTATAGGGTCATTTTGAGTTGGAATCGACTGGATGGCAACAACAACAATCTTTTAGACAATGTTTCTCCATTTCTAGGCACAGGGATGTCATTACATTGCCACTGTAATTATTAAGTAGAAGCAAAGTGACAAAATCTCTCATTACTTTTATACATTCTGATTATTGCTGTCTATCTTTTTTTATAAGCATCCACGGAAACCCTGGTGGCTAGTGATTAAATGCTACAGCTGCTAACCAAAGGGTCGGCAGTTCGAATTCACCAGGCGCTCCTTGGAAACTCTATGGGGCAGTTCTATTCTGTCCTATGGGGTCGCTATGAGTCGGAATCGACTCGATGGGACAGGGTTTGGTTTCGGTTTTTGGTATAAGCACCCATATTTATAGTTTTGCTTGTGATACTCCTATTTGGGTAGATTGTTTATGTCTTTACTTCCAATTTTCATCTTCTCCAAAAATTGAGATAGGGAACTAATAAAAAGAGAAGATACAAAACAGAGTCTATACCACTTTCTCTAATTGTTTGGAATTTTGCTTTCATATTGGTTTTCAGACCAAAAGGACCCCATCTTCATTTGAGACATGATGAATATAATGCCATTGAATGTGTAAAGCTTGATATTCCTGAGTTCAAAAACAAGCTTTCAAACTGCAAGAAAAAAAAAAAAAAAATCCCAAACAAAATAACCAAAATTCACATTAAGTAGACGATCTACTTGGTAATATTTTGTTTCTCTTGGATGAAATAAGCATCCTGTGATATTTGAAGTTTGTTGTTTATGCAGGCATATTTTCTGGGAACCAGATGCCAGTAAGCTGAATAAAAATTACTGCCGGAATCCCGATGATGATGCCCATGGTCCCTGGTGTTACACGGGGGACCCTCTCATTCCTTGGGATTATTGCCCCATTTCTCGTTGTAAGTATATTTACTAATCTTTTTCTGCTGAAATATTTTGGCTTATCTCACAGGAAAAGCACTCTTAAAACAAGGTTCTTATTGAATTGGTAAAACTATGTCCTTTTTCAAAGAGGGAGGTGGCTTAATATAGTGATTAAGGATGTTTGCTATAGAGAGCTGTAGAAAAATGATCTAGGAAAAAGTAAAAAAAAAGTGTTAGTGATATGGCTTCTGAAACAGATTTCTTCCCATTCTAAATTTCAGATACTGTAAAAATTACAGTGGGCCAGTCTTAGTATGTAGGTATAGTTAAAGAGTAAAATGCTCCCTTAGAGTCTCAAAGCACTGTGATTTGATTTACAAACCCAGCTAAGGGAGACAGAACTCTATAATTTTAAGATCTTCTAAAAATATTTTCAACTAACATTTTAAAACTAAAAGTAATGTGTTGTAGAAAGACTTTGGGGTGTTGCTAGTATTTGATTAAATGCTATTGCAGATAATTCATTTTTATTTCTATTCATTCCAAACATTAATTTCAATAAATATTTTTACACTGTCGTTTTCCTAATATTTATAACCAGGATTTATTTACTCTTCCCCCCTGGTGAAAGGCTAATAAAATTTATACTTAGAAGATTTGAGTTCTTATTATTTATTTAACTGCAGATACTGTATAAATCATTTCCACACTGTACATTTGTCTTATAAACTATGTAAAGGTTTTGATTCCTTTTTTCTAAAATGCTTATAAAATAATATTTAACATATATGTTAGGCTTATTAAATATGCAAAAATTAAAATGCATAATGTGCATATGTGTCTGTATATATATATATATATATACAGACACATACTACATGTTAGGAAAATCGAACATTAAATACTGAGTTTGTAGTGGTCAAGAACTTCAACTCAGAATTTCTGGGAAAGGATTCCCTCTCCTTGGGCAAATTAATAAACATACTTATGACTCATTTTCTACATTTTAAAAATTATACAATAAGAATATCCTATCAAGATTTTGTGAACAGTAGCTATTGCATTGTAAGCACTCAAAAACTTAACTTCCATCTCGTCTTTTGATTTATTCATTCATTCATAACTTTTTATTAAACTGCTATTGTGTGCAAATCCCTATAGGAGATGATACAAGAAAAATAAGATTTCTTATCCTCAAATAGTTTACAGTCTAGATGGAATATATTTACGTAAACAACTTCAAAGCAATATAATAATTTAATAAATATATATTAATACATGAAATGTAGAATGAGAGCATAGATGTCTACGTGGGGAAATGTGATGTTCATGAAGTTTTGAACTTGAGTTGAGATTTTAAAAATATAGTAAAAGAAAGCTATCTTTAAATTTTCAGTAAGAGCCCACACTTGGCTTTGAGACTGTACACATACACACAAACTTACAGGTGTTTACCTACTCTTCCATAGGCAAAACCATTATTGCTGGCATTTTTTCATTCTTTAAATTTAAGTTGAATTGATGCAGAATAAGATTTATATCATATATATTTTTCAGAGATGAGTAATGTGGTGGGGACTATGAAAAAAAACAAGAGCAGTGAGAATAGTATTTGATGGAGAGATGGAAAAGGCCTAGAGAGTGGAGTTTCTCAATGTTTTACTCCAAGTGTACAACAGAACAACTTAGAGTGTTTTTAAAACATTCAATACCTAGCCATCAACCCAGAATCTCCAAAAATATGATTTTAAATAGTGTTTCTGCTTATTCTAAAGTGTGTGAAATGTTGGCTGAGAGGAAGTTTTATACAGAGAGAGCACAAGTGGTACAGTGGTTAAGCTCTCAGCTGCTAACTGAGAGGTTGGAAACCCTATGGGCCAGTTCTACTCTGTCCTATAGGGTCACTATGAGAAAGAATTTGACTTGACAGCAATGGGTTTAGCTTTTGGTATATATATTTATATATATATATGCAAATACATATATATAAGTATATATTTATATATTATAAATACATATAAACATATATGATCAATTATAAAAATCTAATTTTTTGATAAAATTTTAAATATTTTAGTTAAATCCTATAATGAACTAAGTAATTTGTTGACCTATTAATCTAGTGCTTAGAAAAAAAAAAGGCTTCCTATGCAATTAAGCATAAATTGAGTAGTCTAGTGTTTCTCATCACAACAACTTAAACAGTATCACAACAATTTAAACAGTATCTAGGTATTTTTTAAAAAAATTTTCCAGTAATTGACTTCAGTGAAAAAGCCATTAGTCTGGCTGTTTTAATTACCATAGTCTGCATCAATCCTAATTTATACTCAACACTGACCCAGTTCACTCTAAGGCAAAACCCTGCTCCAAGATAAGCTAATTCATTTAACATACATAAAATCTGAAAAATGATCATAAAGTGAAACCCCTTAGCATATATTAATTCTCTTTCAATTCCTCATAAATAACAATCACATTTGCATGTATTATAAAGGAATCCATATGCCATTATTGTTATCTCCCCCTTGCCCTCTCCACCCCTTGGCTCATTAATTTGAGCTCAGGGCATTTCCAGGGATTAACTACCAGTTGGGGCTAAACAGTGCCTGGCTGAAATCTATGCCGTCAATTCTGAACAGCCAGCCATTAAGCTCCAGGAAATGTCTTGTGCCTCATTCATTACTGAGTAAGTGCTTCCAAATTCTAACATCTTCTAACTGTTTCTCCTCCCAGCAATTAAACCCTAGTAGGGAGTTTATAGCGAGTTTATGAAAAAAAAAAAAAGAATAATTATGAGGTTTTAGTTAGAATTTATTTGCAGTTTTCAGTGTTCTTTTATTTCATACTTTTTTTTTTTACTGCTGTCCTGAAAAACCAAACTTTGAATTATTCTAACAAAACATAATTATACTTGGTTATCCCTCTTTTTTTCCCCCTAGTGATGCTGATTTCTCCTCTCTAGAATTCTTGCAAAGATTTCTGAAGCATGCGCAGTTTCAATTATCCTCAACCTCATGAAAATAAAAGTAGCTTTCAGAAAAAAAAAATGTAAATGGTCCAAATAACAGTTAAAAAAAAAAAATGAGCTATGACTCCAAGCAAACAAGGAGAATTAGCCTCATTCATTGGACGGTCCATCACGTGCATCATTGGGCATCTCGGTAGAACGGAACAGCTCTTTGATTCCAGAAGTGTAATTCAAGTTGCTGACGGTCAGCAAACCACACAGCAAAGCCTCCACAGTTATAAAACAGACCACTCTTCACATCAGCCAGTATCAGTAGTCACATACCTATAACGCTGGCCAATATAAATTATACAAAATTACTCAAAAGAATACTACGGGTCGTCCGTGACTTCTGATGCAGCGGAGCTATGATGAACTGCACTTCTGACCATCTGATTGTCAAGAATACGTACTACATACAACGCTGCAGTGCATAATTTGCCGATGGTGTCATTCTCAGGTGTCCACTCGCAGGTGTTCAATGTTATGACTTATAAAGACAGTGATAATAAAAGTCAGTAATAATGACAACTAAAAAAAAAAAAAAATTGAGGTATTCGACTTACATTAGAACTGACTTACATCAGAGTCATCAGAAGGGTCCCCACTGTAAATCAGGGACTACCTGTATTACAATTTATCTTGAAAAAAAAAGTCAAGAAGTGTGGTAAATTATCCAATTCTTGGATGTTTGGGTATCTCCAGGTAGCTTTTCCTTTACATAACAGAAATATATATATGAATAAATTGTGTACGTATATATTTATTTTTACAGGTGAAGGTGATACCACACCTACAATAGTCAACTTGGACCGTAAGTAAACTTTCAAAATCTAAAGTATCTCTGAATCTCTCTATATCAGAAATGATACTATTTTATTCATAGAAAAACATCACTGTATTAACTTCCATCATAAAAATGAGTTCGAACTATTTTTCTTAATTATTTTTTTCTGTGTGCATAAGTTAAGAAGTTACAAAGGCAACTGCACACTGAATATCAGAATTCAATTCTCAGAAAATCTACAAGATATTATATTTGATTTTTAAAGAACATTTATATTGGCTTTTAATTTGGGGCACAATGAATATCATGGGCCTTAACCAGAATGCTGAAGTCAGAAAGAATGAAATGGGAGAGGTTGAAAAATTGTGCAATCTCTCTTCCATTTAATTGTCAAAGCTCTTTGCATGCCCTCCAGTCTGCCAGGCACAAGATGACACAATCTGAGAGGCTCAGTTAGTCCTTAGTTTAAGAAGATCTGTTGAGTGCTGCTTATTTTTTGTTTTCACATATTTTTTGGGCTGAAGGAAGTTAATCAAGTGTTTTGATCTTAAAAACCACCTGTTGTGCCCCAGGCTGAGGAAACAAATAGAAATCTCTTCTAGACCATGGACAAGAGCAGAAAGGAACACAGAGGAAGGTCAGGATAAAGTTCACTCTGAAGAATTCTCTGTTATATCACTTGAACATAATGATTTGGACATGATAATTATGTCATTTGAAACACAATTTCAATAAATATCGTGTTGGCAACATGTTCAAAATGGCTTAACATTCTTATTGTGCAAATTCAGAAGTAATAACTAGAAATAGCTTTCCCCCCTCCCTCTCCCTCTCCCAGGCTATTGTTTTCAGTAATGTTTGGAACTAATCATTACAAATAACATTGTTTCATTTTATGTTGAGTTTGGGGAGGGAAATACAACTAGAAGCCACTGCCACTATCATGACAATCCTGTCCGCCTTGAGCTGACTAGTTATCTATGTTACTCAGCTCTTAGATGGGGGTACAAGTGTTTTTGGCTTGATTTGGCACTCTGGTCACAATATTTACTCTTTCTCCGAAATGTTCTCTGACATAATACAGGAGTTACATTTGTCTAGTTGTCATTGCATTTAAGAAAGCCAAGAAGCACTAATTATTTTAAAATGTTCTGTTTGGTCCTGTTTTCAGATCCTGTGATATCATGTGCCAAAACAAAACAATTGCGAGTTGTAAATGGAATTCCAACGCAAACAAATGTAGGATGGATGGTTAGTTTGAAATACAGGTAATTATTAATTGGCACAAATCATACATATCTAGGCTGTTCGCAAATGTATTCCCAGCAGTATGGCCACATATGGTCATGCAAGCTGGGCACTCAGTTGAGTGGGTACAAGAGTGAACTGATCACATTCCACTTGCCACATTGTGAGCCCTAAATTTTGCAATTTGTTCTTCCAGATATAGTGCCTTTTTAAGTATTCAGAAAGGTCCCATATGTGTTGCAGTGTCCCTAATTCCAAGTGACACTTTAGTTCTGATTAAGCAAAATACACAGAGGACCTACTTATACTCTACCATTAATATACCATAGTAAAACCAAAAAGCCAAACCTGTTGCTGTCGAGTCGATTCCGACTCATAGCCACCTTATAGGACAGAGTAGAGCTGCCCCATAGGGTTTTCAAGGAGTGGCTGGTAGTTTCAAACTGCCAACCTTTTGGTTAGCAGCCAAGCTCTTAACCACTATACTACCAGGGCTCCATAGTAGTTACATTAAATATGTTAATATTTTCCCAGTCTATAATATTATGACTTTATTTTCCAATGTGTCCATGAATACCAGAAATTTCATATTTGTGTTCAGTTTCTGACTTTTTTCCTAGTAATTTTAATGAAAAATACCAGTAATTCTAAATTCTAGAGTCTGTTATTAAGAAAAGGATTAGCAAGCTATATTGATAGTTGAATATTCTTGATATTATAGTACTCAGTGTGGATTAAAAAAATTTCCTGACATCTTTACTTCTCAGTGCTCATAAGAATCAACCACTATGCAAATTGTATTCAGCTTAGTAATTACCACATAATTACTAAGCTGAATACAATTTGCATAGTGGTTTCTATATAAAACCACTATGCAAATTGTATTCAGCTTAGTAATTATGTGGTAAGAATTAGGTATACCTACTCCTAACTTATCAACATGGTTAGCTTCCAAAGACCAGGTCATTATGCAAAAAATGGCATTATGAGAAAATGGAGGATGGCCACATTGAATCACAAAGTGGAGGATGACTACATCATTACATAACTTCCAAATCATATCATTAAATAACTGCCAAACAGCTAAGAATATTGGCCCAGCCAAGTTGATACGTAACCTTAACAATCACAGCCAGTGTTACTCTCACCTCACACCTCAGCGTTTGTTACTGCCAGATATACGTCATTAATGTGGAAAATAGCCAGATGGTATTTTTTTTTACTATTGTAAATGCAAAATGCTAGATAAAGTGGTAGTTGATAAGTGAGGAATGGGTGTATTGAAAATAGGAGGTAACATAAAATCTGATCTCACAACCTTCCATGTCATATGTAGATTATACTGGATGATAAAAAAATAGAATGTTAAAATGTCTGTCTATATGAATTTCTGTAAGAACGTCATCCTGCACAATACCCCCAAAATATTCTAGCCATATTTCCCTCTGTTTTCTAGATACCCCAAGTTTCTCCCCCCACCCTAAGCCCTTTTTTCCCACTGTTTTTTGTGGCTTTCTTCCTCCATGTTTTGGGTTTGGAAATTCCTTTTCGTTCCTCAAATCCCAATTTGAATGTCTCTTCTTTGTGGAAACTCCCCCTGTTTCTTCACCTCTAGCCTCCAATAGTAAAGGAACAAATAACCGATTTTACACAGTGACATTAAGTAGGATAGAGGCAATTTGAAACTGAAGTTCTTTTATGAATAAGCCATTTTTTGGCAAGAATGGAATTTGCAATCCTTTGATAAACATATACCTCAGTAAACTTGAGATTACTGTAATGTCGTGAAAGATGGCCTAAAGCTCTCTTTGGTATGTCACTCTCAAGGAGGAATCTGTCAAATCTCATAAATATTTATGCCAGATAATTCTAGTATAGTAACTGTCCTAGGTGGGTAGTTCTGAAATAGAATCGTGAAACTAGCCAAAATATTAAAGCTGATTGTGTAGCATGAAGATGTAATAAAGGCCATGAAGATTTAATTAAAGATTTGGAGTGTTTAATTTTCTATATTGCAGAAAATGCTCAAAGAATTCACATCTTTGAGTTAACTAGTGATTCTTTGCTAATCTCCTAACCTCCAGGGAAAAAAAAAGAGCCATCTACTTTTGAGTTATTTTTACCAGTTGGAGAATGTACAGGGATGTTCCTTTGGTAATCTCTATTTAAAATTCACAAAGAAGCAGGTGAAAGTCTTTTTCATCAGGTTATAGTACTACAAGCTTTAAAAAAATTTTTTTTTCTTTTTAATCCAAGTTCTTAGTAATAACAGCTGTTTAGTTATTCTTCCAAATAGAATTTAAATAGAAATTAAAACATGATATTGTACTTTTATCCTCCTGTGTGGCAAAGACCGTAAATAACTGGTCTTAGTCTGGGAATCTTCTTGTATTACTCTCTGAAGCACGGAACATCTGTACTCTTTGGAACTATAAATTGTGAGAAGTTGTACTTTTTTCCATGTCTCTGCCAAAAAATAATGGAGTTACAGAATTTGGATATCAGTGAATACATGTAGTAGTATTTATTATTCTCTACAAATGTTTTACAGTTTCCTAGATGATCTGTCCTGCAAAATATTTTAAATTTTATAAGTGAAAAATTATAGTGCTGGTATTAAACTGAACAGATGCATTCAAATTCAGTTATGTCTAAGATAACATATCAGAACTAAATAACAGTAGTAAAAGAAGAAATTAGCATACAAACATACATTGGTACCACTAGATAATTTTGGGTTTAAATAAAATGCGAAATTACATTTTTTAGAATTACTTAATTTAAAATAGGTCCTTTTTTTTTAACATTCTAATTATCCCATATTTGTTGCACATACTCTCTCAGAAGGGTAGAGATGCTGTGTAGTGACTGAATTCTTTAATTTACACAAAAGGAGAAAAAGTTTTCATCAAAATCTGATCACATTACAAAAAACAAAAGTGCTAGGTCTACCAACAACAAATACCTCCCGTCAGATAAATAGAATACTTATCTGGTTGAGTTGGTTTCTACATTTTCTCCTCTAATGGGTTTATTTTTAACAAACAGAGCCATAGGCTCTGCATTAATTGGCAGACACTTTCTGCACAGATGTTACTCGTTTCTCTTTCCTCTTTCTCATAGAAATAAACATATCTGCGGAGGATCATTGATAAAGGAAAGTTGGGTTCTTACCGCAAGACAATGTTTCCCTTCTCGGTAAAGTCTTCTTAAAACAAATATTTGTTTTTAGAATTTTTAAATATGTGTGTTTTCCACTTTCTTTTAAGACTAAAAGTGTTTATTTATTTTATGGAGATTGACAGTGTGGAGTGAACGAATCGATTTATTTTTCAGATTTACCTTACAAAACTCACTTTGACTTCTCTTGTACCTACTTACTGGTACCAATTCCATTCACCTCTTTTCACAATTAGCATAGTCTGCAGGGTATTTTCCAATACTCTAACTTGGATAAAAATATTGCAAAATTATGCAAGTGACTTAGACCTCAACCTCCTATTTGCACTCACTGTATCTAGATAGAAATACTTTTGCTGAATTACCAATAAAAATTTCTCAATCTTCACTTATCCTTTTTTATGTAAAAAGTCTCAATCATCATGGGAATAATTTTTAATGAAAATTTGCCTAAGGAAAAGATGAGGTAGCATAAATAGGCTTATTTCCTGATTCTCATCAAATTCTCTTGATGTATAAACCTTCAACCCCCATTAACAAACCAAACATCTACAAATTTCAGATAAATAAAGGAAAATTGTAGTAAATTATAATTCATACAATGGTCTTTACCTGAGAATGTTTCACAAGTGACTTTCTCTGTAGCAAATATAAGTTTTGTAACCAGCCATTCAGAATTCCAGAAATTTAAAAGCTCTTTCTGCTTATATATTCTTGAAGCATTCAAAATCTCCCTTAATTTATTATACTTAGAGTAAAAATTTAAATTTAGGTTATTTTACTGCCCTTATAAGCTAAAATAACAATATATATGGGTTATATTATAAAATTTAGGGTCAACTCTTACATTTTATTTATTTATTAATTTAGAAACAAAGATTTGAAAGATTATGAAGCTTGGCTTGGAATTCATGATGTCCACGGAAGAGGAGATGAGAAACGCAAGCAGGTTCTCAATGTTTCCCAGTTGGTATATGGGCCTGAAGGATCAGATCTGGTTTTACTGAAGCTTGCTCGGTTAGTTCCTTTGGAAGATTTTGTATTTTTAACCTAGACTAGAATTGTTGAAGTATTTTCTTCAGCTGTATGGCCATCCTTTCTCTCTAATAATTTATTAGAAGATTTATTATAAAGACCATATATCATACACATAGAGAGAGAAAGAGAGAGAGAGAGGGGCATTTTTAAAAATGAAGTTGGCCAACAGTCTAATCTTCCTGCTTTAATACTGAAAGCTGAATGAGCTGTTATTTGGTAACTTTACTATGTAAAATAATGATGTGGTTTTAAAAATATATGACAGTGACTCTTTTATTCTTAAATAATAGCAGAAAAATGACTCATCTTTCTACTATCTATTCTTAATTTCTATATTATATATTAGACATTGCTGCCCTTTTTTAAGATAACAAGACTGTTCACTCTATCTAAATATATGAAACACAAATAAACATTTTATTATATAAATTTTGTGTTGGCTTCATTCAAGAGTATTTATCATTATATTTTCTATTTTCAGGCCTGCAGTCCTAGATGACTTTGTTAGTACAATCGACTTACCTAATTACGGATGTACAATTCCTGAAAAGACCACTTGCAGTGTTTATGGTTGGGGCTACACTGGATGTAAGTGTTTTGTGAAAAAAAAGCAGTATCTAGCAATGTCATATTTATTTTATAGAAACCATTCATGTTTATTTTTTTTTCACCATTACCTTGTGCTCATTAACTGTGTATTTCTTTGCTCCATTCTAGTGATCAACTCTGATGGTCTATTAAGAGTAGCTCATCTCTATATTATGGGGAATGAGAAATGCAGCCAGTATCATCAAGGGAAGGTGACTCTGAATGAGTCTGAAATATGTGCTGGGGCTGAAAAGATTGGATCAGGTCCATGCGAGGTAAAAAGGGAGCCCTTCAATAAGAATGTATGGTATCGATAGCATAGTTTCTCATGTTTACTTTTTTCTCTGTGTATTTTTCTCAAATCAAAATCATTGTGTTCTAATCTGTTCTAGGAGAGAATTGGGGAAGGTAACCCAATTCAGTCCCTGCAAATTTCTTTTAACTTAACAGTAAGACAACCCAGGCTTCATTAATAGCAAACTGCGATGGCATTTTTCTCTCAAAAACAATAAACAAATGTAGCTAGAACTCTAAGGGAAAACTATTCAAATCATAAATATCCAATATGCAGTTTGATAAAATAGCTTGCATTTTTCTAAATTTATCTTCCCCAGATTTTCCTAAATGAATCCCACTAGTTATTAAAAGATGCATGGCGGGTATTAAATTTTTCCATGTGCTTTTGGTTAGTCTGGTGTGTGTGTGTTAAAGAAATTTTGTTTAAAGAAAACCTAAAAGGTCAAAGTTTTTGACTTTAAGAGCATGCATATTTTCATTTGCTAGGCAACTCTTCTTTTAACTTGGAAGGGTTCCTTTCCCTATTTTACATAGACAAGCTGTTAAACTATTATTATAGATTTTCTAATTTGAATGTGAGAGACAAGATCTCTAAACTTAAGAGTTGTGGAAGTGGGGAATACTATGTGTAACAAGGCATAGAATGAGTTAACTAATAGTGAAATGTCCTTTAACATGGAAGGAGGACATGCAGGAAAATGTCCTAAATACAGAGCAAAAATATCTAGGTAAAAAAAAAAAAAAAAAAATTAAATGTATTGCTCTGTGGTCTCCTCCCTGAAAAAAAAAAAAAAAACAGTTTACTAAGACGAAGAATTTTGAGAACTGCTCCAAATAATATGGTTGGAAACAGATTATGTGATTATAACTACTTTTTAATTTAGTGTCTTTCTAGGAAATCATATTACTAAGAAATAAATATGCACCTCCCCTCCCCATCAAGAGATTCAAGCTGGTCTCAATCTTAGATGTCATCTAGGAAGTTGTGTACTTATTACAATCTTATTGCCAGTACTAAAATACCTTTAAAACTGCTCTTCAGGAATGGCCTTTAATCCGGTTTATCATTTTTGCATTCTTAATGTAGTTTTCTTACTTTAGCATTATTTTCCCCTTATCCTGTATTTGTCATTTCTTATCTTTATTGACAAGTCTTGACTTCAAATTGATTCTGCCACTTCTCAAAAGTGTGCTTATCCTCCAGAATGTTCTATTTCCTACATCATTGACATTTGTTGCTGTTAGGTGCTGTCAAGTCAGCTCTGACTCACATCAACCCTATGTACAACAGAAGGAAACACTGCCTGGTCCTACACCATCCTCACAATCATTGCTATGTTTGCATTATTGCAGCCACTGTGCCAATTCATCTCATTAAGGGTCTTCCTCTTTTTGTTGACCCTCTACTGAGCATGATGTCTTTCTCCAAGGCCCGGTCCTTCCTGATAACATATCCAAAGTACGTGAGATGAAGTCTTGCCATCCTTGCTTCTAAGGAGCATTCTGGCTGTACTTCTTCCAAGACAGATTTGTCCATTCTTCTGGCAATCCATGGTATATTCAATATTCCTAGCCAACACCATAATTCAAATGCATCAATTCTTTGTTCTTCCTTATTCACTGTCCAGCTTTCACATGCATATGAGACGATTGAAAACACCATGGCTTGGGTCAGGTGTGCTTTAGTCTTCGAGATGACATTTTTGCTTTTTCAGCACATTAAAGAGGTCTTTTGCAGCAGATTTGCCCAGTGCAATACATCATTTGATTTCTTGAATGCTGCCTCCAGGGGTGTTGATTATGGATCCAAGTAAAATGAAATCCTTGATAACTTCAGTCTTTTCTCCACTTATCATGATGTTGCTTACTGGTCCAGTTGTGAGGATTTTTGCTTTCTTTATGTTAAGGTATAGTCCATACTGAGGCTGTAATCTGATCTTCAGCAGTAAGTGCCTCAAGTCCACTTCACTTTCAGCAAGCAAGGCTGTGTCATCTGCATATCACAGGTTGTTAATGAGTCTTCCTCCAATCCTGATGCTGCGTTCTTCTTCCTATAACCTAGCTTCTCTGGTTATTTGCTCAGTTTACAGATTGAATAAGTATAGTGAAAGTTTACAACACTGACCTGACACAAACTTTTCCTGATTTTAAATCCTGCAGTATCCTGTTATTCTGTTTGAACTGACATTTAAAACTATGTAATTCAGCTACTGAAGGAAATTAGAAAAAGAAATTCCCCCAAGTGTTTATATAATTGCATCACAATACAATAATAGTAGAATAGAATCACATTTAGTGAAAATCTTTCAAAGTGCTTTGAAGAGTTCTGAACTCATTCATATCAGTAATCACTGGTGTATTTATTTGAAAATCATTTTTTCTTCTTCTTTTTTTTTTTTTTTTTACCTAATGTGACATAATTCATACCAAGTTCCTTAGAACAAACTACTCTTCCTCACTATTTGGGCTCTTACCCTTCCCCCTTTGATTTTCTCCATCTTAGAATGTCCGTGGCTCTCTTCTTTCAACCTGCCTTGCAGGACAGAATTATAGCAGTGATTTAATCTGTTTCACCACATGAATGTTGTGAGAAAATTAGAGAGTCCTAAACACTCTTCCCCACGTATGGGGCCAAAAGCCAGTCATTGCATCTGTAGGAGACTGCATGGTGGATGCAAGTGATACAGCACCTTTGTGATGATTATATATAACAATATACGTAAATAAATGTATAACTACCTATGAATAAATAGCATGTGTATGTACAAATTTGTATATATATATATATATATATCAAAAGCAAAGAAAACCAAACCTGTTGCTGTCAAATCAATTCCAACTCATAGCGACCCTATAGGACAGAGTAAAACTACCCCATAGAGTTTCCAAGGAGCAGCTGGTGGAATAGAGCTGCCAACCTTTGGTTAGCAGCCATAGCTCTGAACCACTGTGCCACCAGGGCTCCACACACCCAGGTACACACACACACACAAATGTCTCTCTCTCGCATTTATATGTAACAATACAGTAGGGTTACCACACAAGAGGTGATATAAAAATCATAAACTACTCTGTAGAAATGAAGTAACTTTCAAAAGAGAGGTTCTATACATATATTAACTGCTAATACCAACAAGAAGTGGAGGAAAATCCCTTCTGTATGCTAGGAAAACCAATTTTAAAGGCGCAAATGAAATTATTTTATCAACTCTATAAGTTTTTATTTAACTTTTAAAGATCATCCTGGGGTTGGAGGTGGAGAAAGAAAAAAAGAGCTTTAGAAATAAAAGAAAATTTAATGCAGTATAATCATTAAAAGTGTATGATTACAAGTGGATTTCTTTTTTACTTATGCGTTCTGCATTTTCCAAATTTTCTGTATTGAACATATTTTGAACACTGGAAGAAAATAAAAATAAGTATAAAAATCTACCTTGTTAAATAATTATCAAATATAATGGTTGTGTATATTAGCTTGCATTCAACCAAGGCAAAGTATACTTTAAAACGTGAGTGAATATTTTAGAAAAGACAAAGTCATTCTTAAGCGAAAACTACACATAACAGAGCACTTTGGATTTCTGCACTTTCTTAATTGGCTAATTCAACAGAAAGACAACCCATGACACAGAGTTTTTTTACTTCAGTTGTAGCTATTTTCTTTGTTTTCATATGCGCCTTTGAGATACAACATAATATAGGATAACTCTAAGGACTTTTCTTTTTTTTTTTTTTTCAATTGCCAATATAATACTTTGTCGTTCTTGTTGTTTCCTGTTTTCTTCCTAGGGGGATTATGGTGGCCCCCTTGTGTGTGAACAACATAAAATGAGAATGGTTCTTGGTGTCATTGTTCCTGGTCGTGGATGTGCCATTCCAAATCGTCCTGGTATTTTTGTCCGAGTAGCATATTATGCAAAATGGATACACAAAATTATATTAACGTATAAAGTAACACAGTCATAGCTGAAGTGTGTCTGATGCTTCCATCAAGAGAGCTCTTTTTTACATGAAGATTTCAGAGAATGTGGAATTAAAATGTCACTTACAACAACCCGAAGACAACTACTTGAGTGTCAATTTTGTTAAGATACTCATTAATATTTGTGGATGTTTCTTTTGTTTTGTTTGTCATTGCTATTTTGTAAATGTTGAAGTGAATTAAGGTACCTGCAAGTGTAGTAACACATCTCCTGAAGATACTTGAATGGATTACAAAATGCAAAGGTATAATCACTAGATGATAAAAGATTTAAGGGAAAAGATCTACGCTGCTTTCCAAGGTTAGATCCTTAATAATGCATAAACCACAAGCTACATGTTGTTTTAACCTCACCACAACCATTTATTACCTTATGTCCTTAAATTGTAACTTTATATTAAATTATATTCCCTTTCATATGCCACAGATTATATTTCATGCATTTCTCCTCACCCTGTATCCTGCTATACAACTACACAAACATACTTTAGCAAACACCCCCATACCCCCATGCCTGGGTACACATGTGTATACATTAGAGTTCAAATTGCATTGTATCTAATGTAACCTAAACCATTTTAAAAGTGTGTACCTTAATTTCTAAAGAACAATAGAAATATTAAGAAAAGGTGCAAGATGGAAGAGCCTAGGTCCTTCTTCATATATAATCTGCAGCTGAATTTCACTGATTGGCACTTAAAGTGTAGTCATGATCCACAGAGTTAAAGGATGCCTAGTCCAGGTGTTTACATATATTTGTAATCCTAGTTATTTTATGTAGCTTCTAATTCTTACATGGAAGAAGGGTAATATGTATGTTTGTGTTATTTCTTTTCTCCAAACTTAACCCAATTATTTTATGCAAGATGTTTTCTGATCTACTTTTCTAAATCATTTCTTAGCTTCATGTCAAGATAAAGAAGTTAAAAGTATTTTGGTCATTAAATATAATTTTAAGATGAGCCGATGTGATTGGCTTTTAGCTCGCTCTCTTTATAGTTTCAAAAATTATTTAAGGGGAAAATTTCTACGTATCTCCAAAGTTTTGTAAAGCTCATTGTCAATTCATGCATTGAAGCATATATTGGAAAAAAAAATACTTTTCTCACTTGCAAATCTTTTAGCCTAATATAATAAAGTTTTACTCATATAAAAGGAAAAAAAAATAAGGAAAGGAATTAGCTTATCTAAAATTTGTATTCAATTATTTTTTTAAAAGTAGAATTGAATTTGCTGAATGCGATATTTTATCAAGATATCTTCATTTTCCCTTACTTCATTTTACACAGATCTTTCCTAATGCCACGAAAATATTTATTCAATTTCCTTATTGTGGTATCATAATAGCCAAGTTATTGTATTAATTATCATATTTGTCACAATTGGTTAAATCATATATTTTTCAAGAAATAGGATAACAAAGGATAGACTTCCTGAATTTTCACATCTTCCAGTTCAAAAGACCTGCATCCCCATTTCTCTGACTTGATTCCTTAAATGATCTCTATTAAAGCCAGGAGACTGAACGATGCTCACAAAGCTCTACAGAATTCTGTTCAGTCTTGAATAAAAAGGTTTTAAATTTACTACAGGGCTTAATCTACAGAGTATCAAAATTCACATGCCTATTTTTTTTTTTTTATCCAGATTGTGCCTTATTTCTCTGTAAATGGTATGTGGTGATATCAAGAAACTTACAGGGGACACAAAGAGAGCTCCAACAAGTTACCAGTCCATACCATCTTATCTGGTTGTATTCTTGCTACTCTTATAAAAACCCATTATACAACACATAATTTTAATCAAAACACATAGAAATTTCAAAAGCATATTGTCTAAATATTAAACTATTTTTTTTGTGTAGTTTTCTTCTTTTTTTTCCTCTGTCTTGACCACATTATATTAACTCCCATAGTTCCCCGCCCCGACCCACTGACCTGGCCTCATTTTATTAATACACATAGTAATGATATTTGTAAAATATTTAGACAAATTTCAATACTTTTTAAATACTTCCTTCATATCTTTCCCTCTAAATTTCCATGCAAAGAAAGATAGAGACTACCCAGGTATTAGATGAAGTTAACTCTTAGGCATTTTGAACTCTGTGTTTTCAATTTCATTAGAGGATAAAAACAGCACCAGTGAATCTTCAAGTGTAGTGTACAAAGCAGTTCTTTTTTCCAGGGCAGGTTTCCTTTGTGATAGAAGGAAATTGGTGGAATGGACAATGAAAGATGAACAAGATCCGTGCTATTTTACGTGGTACCCACTGCCCACTAAAGCAGTGGGTTTTACATGGTAGGACAGGGTATAATCATCCCATTAATCTCTGGTGAAAGATGCTATTTACTGGGTACACTATTTACTTTTTCTTAACCAACTGCAAAAAATGAAAAAGCCCAGTTTATCGCAAAATCCACTTTATTTCAAGTCATGTACAAAATGACCGTTAAGCAGTTTTCAATGTTATTTTTGTTTTATTGCTTGAGTAATGGTTATGTGATGTTTTAATTATAGACATTTTCTTATGTCTACTGGGAATAGAAATGTAAAATGAAAATATTTGTCATAATGCCTCTGCCGTGCAGAAGGGATGATAATCCTTTTGTATACATCTTTAGTTTTATTGTAAAATATGTAATGACTTTTGCCTATTAGCTGTGGGCAGGTCCTCAGTAAAATGGTTTATATTGAGTCAATCTCTAGTATTAACAGGCTCTTGCTTGCTATCTGAGTGTTTCTATGGAAAATGTGAGACACTGGAAGGCAAGAAAAAATAACAATAATGGCATGTGATAGCAAAACTGAATTTCACTTATTCCTGTGAATATTTCTTGTTGGTACCAATGGTACTGTACAAAGTGGATGTTATAGCCACAGCATTCTCTTCAAAAGAACACTGTCAAGATGTGAGAAATTGCTATCAGGCATTTTCTTGTTGTTTCTAAACAATCTTTTAATAATGAAAAACTGTTATTGTAATATCGTAATCAGGAGGTAGGGAATACTTTGTGAGGTCTTATACTGCAAAACCTAAAATTGACTTACAAAGTTTCAAAAAATAACTACTTTGAATCAATTATATCAGGGGTTGTATGAAGAAATTACTCTTCATGATAAAGTCCCAAAAGAATTTATCTTTCAGCACTCATCTGAATTCAGAACTAAGAAGTTACTAATACAAAATAAAACAAAAACAAACAACAGTGACAAAAATAAAGAGTTAAAAATCTTTGGACACTATAAATCTTGACAGTGTAACTTTTAAGTAGTTTTATTTCTATTTGTATAGAAAGTTTCTGTCTTTAGGAAACTAAAAATGGAATACTGTGGATGTTATGACTGTTTGTCTTGTATGTAAATAGAAAATCGATAAGCTGCCTATTGAGTGGTATAGCTGGATGCTTACCCAAAAAAGGGAACACTGTGGTTATGACTTGTATTATAAAGTTTCTGTAGTTAATAAAGTTGTTATTTTTGTAACCTTGCTTATATTATTATTAATAAAATATTTTATCAAAATTCTCCCTTTCTTATAATTATATTCATGGACATATTAAAACTTTCCTTAGGACTTTCATAGTGAAAACAACAATGGCAACATTGATTTCACTGACAGAAATTACTTATTCCTCTTTGCAAGAGATGTCATGTAATTTGTTTATAGAACTAAGACAAAAAAATTTTACCCAACCTCTATCCACAACAATCTCAGTGGTTTCCAGTAAGCCACTAATCTCAAAGCAACCCAATTTTCTTTGTGAGCCCATCCTCAACCTCCTTATCTAGAAGTCAGCACTTCTTCAGCCTGCTGCTGTGTTCGTGTATGCTTCCTTTTCACTTCTTACAATAGTCTGCCTATGACTGCATTAGATTTGTATTGTTTTATTTTCGAATTTGTCTCTTCTACTATAAAATGTAAGTGTAAGTATTCAGTCAGTCTTATTTGCTAGAAGGATGCAATACGATGTAACTTGCTAATATGTGCAAAATATTGTCATGAATGATTAAATTCCTTTACCGTATCATTATATATTACAAAAAAAAAAAGGTAGTTTTAAATGATCTTAATCTGTAGTACCCCTTCAAAATACGAATTAACTTCATAATAAATATGAATCATATTGATTCATTTAATTTAAGTTAGAAGCAAGTTTGGAAGAACTAATTTGAATGATCTAACCAAAAAGAGTCCTGATTATCTCAAGTTATATTATACCATCCTATCCCTATAAAAGTTAGCTCTACTCATTCTTTTTGGCATAGTTATGGATCTCCAACAATGACTGATGTATCTAATTCTATAGAATATGTTAAAATATCCAAATTTATTAATGATTACAATTATTCATTTATGGTGCCAGTAAAATTATTTCATACATACTTTTTTTATATATACACACATATGTGTATATACACACACATATACATATATAGTTTATTTTTTCCTCTAAATTTTTATTTTTTTCCATCTATTTTTTAAAACTCCATTCCTGTCTAAACCTACATTCTGTGTTATTTTAAATAGGATGCACAATGTACCAAGTTCACAAGTTCTTAGTGTGTAGGACTGTTTGGAGCACAGTATAGACCTGACACTGTTCTAATGGCGTGATCAGCAGGCATTTATTACTGAATGAACAAACAGAGATGAGTAGAACATCAAACATCATCATCAGCCGAGGTTCCCTGAAGTTAAGCTCTCATCCCAGGCTGGGAATGTTACGGCTGTATCCAAATGTGCCCCACTTCGCACCAAGGGTGAGGAACCCGGAAGCCCCTATGCTCCGGGTTAAAATACTAGTAAGCTACAATGATTACCTGCCAAACAGCATGTATAGAAAGAGTGTAGGGGAAAGAGACAATAAAAGGAGAAAGGAGAAACAAAAGGGGAAGGCCCTCTGTGGGCAATTGACATTACTCATTGCCCCTCTTCGGGGCGGGTGACCATCTTTGGATCAGCTATTCTAGAATTACTTGTGTCAGAGAACAACGCTTCCTCCTTTATCCCAGTGAGATAGTTTCAGGTCTGCCGGAGGGCAATCATCTCTTCCCCTAAGGCGCATCTTTTGTGTCTACTAGTAGCTATGATAGAAAGAGTGAGGGTAATTAAGTACAGTACCCCTGTGCATCCAGAAGAAAGGCCCAGGAAAGCTTATTGGAGATACGCTATTTGAATAGGGTCCTTAATAAAGCAAGACACCAAGCTATGTAAATATCTGGGGTTTGATAAATAAAATCGGAATATATATATATATATACGTTTCTTAGTGTACTCAAATTACTTTTATTTATTTCAATATTTTGGTTAGTCACTGTTTGTCAATTTTGTGAATAAAATTACTCTGGTCTACATTTCCTCTATGTTTCAGTGCAGTAGCTCTCTTGCCATTCTATTTCCTTATTCTCCTACAGAGGTGCCATTCTCAATCTGTACAATCCCAAAAGAGCTTTCTATGTCACTTTGACCAAATTACAACCCACTCATGTAAAATTTGGATTAAAAGTTTTATTCTAGACATCCTGTATTTTTCTTTCATCTACAAATATCTCAATTATATGGGTTATTTAGGGAAGCTGACATTTAAAATCAGTTTCAAGGTAAAGAAATATTTGTAGTAATTTGGAATAAAGTTTACACTACTATGAATAATACACCTTTGCCTAAAGCATATTTAAGCAGACTGAAAATACTGAGCAAAGAAAAGAAGATTTCACTTTATGTAATTTTTTAAAAAGTGTAGGAAAATAGACGATTTTTATATGCACTCTTGCTTAAAAGAAAAAAAGAATATCACTCTGATATGCAGTATAACTCCAAACTAACTTTGGACTGTCATCTCCCCAAATACTCCTGAACATCCATTATGTTATTTTCGTTTTTGAACACACTTTCACATTTAAAACAGACCCTGTGGACACCAGGCTTGTCTTCCACATCTCAGAACCTTTAAATATCAACCAATTTTCTTTGGGCCCATCCTCAACCTCCCTATCTAGAAGTCATCACGTCTTCCACCTGGTGCTGTGTTTGCGTATGCTTCCTTTCCACTCATTACAACAGTCTGCCTATAACTGCATTAGATTAGTTTTGTATTACTTTACTTTGCTTCATTTCATCTCCACTCAGTTTGAGCTCCTTGGAGACATCAGTAATGGCTTGTTATTAATATTTGCGTATTCTTTACTTTGGACAGTGGTTCGCAATATACTAGTGCTAAATACTTATTTTATAACTAAATATTTTATACTTCATTCTGTTTTGAAGGTTTATCAATGTTAACAAATTATTTGTTACTTTTGTAAAAATTGTTCAACTCTTGCTGAGGGTTAAGAATTTTAGAGCTGTATATTTAATTATAAAAAAAGCAGATGTAGCTCTGGAGGTGCTCACTCGTCTATGCCAAGAAATATGGAAGACAGCTTCCTGGCCAAATGATTGGAAGAGATCCATATTTATGCCTATTCCCAAGAAAGGTGATCCAACCGAATGTAGAAATTACAGAACAATATCATTAATATCACACGCAAGCAAAATTCTGCTGAAGATCATTCAAAAATGGCTTCAGCAGTGTATCGACAGGGAACTGCCAGAAATTCAGGGCAGTTTCAGAAGAGGGTGGAACCAGGGATATCATTGCTGATGTCAGATGGATCCTGGCTGAAAGCAGAGAATACCGGAAGGATGTTTACCTGTGTTTTATTGATTATGCAAAGGCATTTGACTGTGTGGATCATAACAAACTATGGATAACACTGAGAAGAATGGGAATTCCAAGACACTTAATTGTGCTCATGAGGAACCTTTACATAGATCAAGAGGCAGTTGTTCAGACAGAACAAGCGGATACTGATTGGTTTAAAGTCAAGACAGGTGTGCGTCAGGGTTGTATTCTTTCACCACACCTATTTAATCTGTATGCTGAACAAATAATCCGAGAAGCTGGACTATATGAAGAAGAACGGGGCATCAAGATTGGAGGAAGACTCATTAACAACCTGCCTTATGCAGATGACACAATCTTGCTTGCTGAAAGTGAAGAGGACTTGAAGCACTTACTGATGAAGATCAAAGACCACAGTCTTCAGTATGGATTGCATCTCAACATAAAGAAAACAAAAATCCTCACAACTGGACCAATAAGCAACATCATGATAAATGGGGAAAAGATTGAAGTTGTCAAGGATTTCATTTTACTTGGATTCACAATCAGCAGCCATGGAAGCAGCAGTGAAGAAATCAAAAGACGCATTGCGTTGGGCAAATCTGCTGCAAAGGACCTCTTCAAAGTGTTGAAGAGCAAAGATGTCACCCTGAAGACTAAGGTGCGCCTGACCCAAGCCATGGTATTTTCAATCACATCGTATGCGTGTGAAAGCTGGACAATGAATAAGGAATACCGAAGAAGAGTTGACACCTTTGAATTGTGGTGTCAGTGAAGAATATCGAATATACCATGGACTGCCAAAAGAAGGAACAAATCTGACTTAGAAGAAGTACAACCAGAGTGCTCGTTAGAAGCAAGGATGGTGAGACTGTGTCTTACATACTTTGGACATGTTGTCAGGAGGGATCAGTCCCTGGAAAAGGACATCATGCTTGGCAGAGTACAGGGTCAGCGGAAAAGAAGAAGACCCTCAACAAGGTGGACTGACACAGCGGCTGCAACAGTTAGCTCAAGCATAACAACGATTGTAAGGATGGCGCAGGACCGAGCAGTGTCTCATTCTGTTGTGCATAGGGTCGCTCTGAGTCGGAGCTGACTCGACGGCACCTAACAACAGCAATGACAACGTATTTAATTGTTTTATTTAGAATTGAATTAGTAGGTAGGTTATTTTAAAATGATTTAGTGTATTGCATATACCAGATCATGCAGCTGGAAAAGAGAGAAAGCATCAACTTTAAAGAATCTATGCATAAAAAAAAAAAAAGAAAAAAAATGCATATGTATGTGTAAATGTGGTTATTAAGAAATCAAAAACAGAAAACTGGATTTTAGTGTACTAATGTATGTACTTAAGAGCTTGGCTGCTAACTTAAAGGTCTTCAGTTTGAATTCATCAGCAGTTCTACTCTGTCCTACAAGGTTACTGTGAGTAAGAATCCACTCTAAGACAGGTTTGATTTTTGGGGGGGGGGCAGGGGGGGCGAGGTATAAAGGAAAGGAACCCTGGTGGCACAATGATTAAGGATTTGGCTGTTAACTGAAAGGTGGGTAGTTCAAACCCACCAACAGTTCTGTGGCAGAAAAGACCTGGTGAAGATTACAGCTTAGGAAACACTATGAGGCAGTGCTACTTTGTCCTATAGGGTCACTAAGAGTCACAATCAACTTGATGGCTCACAACAACAATGTAAAAAGGTGTTTACTTAATAAAACCTAATATAGATTGGGTTATGTTAGTGAATATTTACCCACCTGGCTTTCTTCCATGAAGCGTTGATGTAATAACATCAAGAGAAAAAAGTATCACACCCATTATTGCAAAAATATCCTGAGTCAACAATGGCCCATTCCTTACTTATGTGCAAATATGCCATCTGCTGTGCGTTGAAGAGTTTCACAATGTTGCTACTCAATTAGGAAAACGTCTTCATTTGATGAGTTTTCTTAACTAACAGAGAAAATCAACATATATAACTTTGCAATGAACCAAGACATAGATGGGTTTTTATATTAAATATTTTAAGAGCTTTACAAAGGTATTGTCCAGTTTTTAGGCCTTTGATTTTTAGGGGGCATAAACTCCAAATGTAATCATAGTTTAGAATATATGACTATGCCTTAAAATGAAGTATTTACCTACTGTAAAAGAAAATTAATGAATGATTTAAGAAGTGGAAATTTGTCACTATGGAATGAGGAGAGTTGTTAAGGATCTCTAGACTAAAGCAGAGAAAGTAAAATGATGATTCGGTAACTTTTTTGGTTGTTCAAATCGTCATCTAAGTGGAAAGCTCAGGTCTTTCTAGTTCAGTGGGTAAGAATTTGGGAAAAATAAGATTGGTATTTTAGTCATATAGTTTGAACACTAGGGCAGAACTTCCTATTTATGAAGGTGTCTTAGACTGGGTTCTCTAAAGAGGCAAAGCCAGTAAAGCATATAAATACGTATACAGAGATTTATATGAAGGAAATGGCTCATAAAGTTGTAGAGGCTGGAATGTGGATCAGGACAGAGGCTTCTCCTGATTTACAGAGCTGCAGGGTCTGGCAGACTCAAGGTTGGCAGGTCAGAGAATAGGGTTTTTGCTCACAGGCTGCAAAGATCGATGAATCCCAAAATTGGCAGGCAAGATGGAGATAAACTTTAGCTCAAATCCCAAGAACTGGAAGTCAGATGAACAGGAGCCTGCTGAAGGAAACAGAGTGAGCAAAAGCCCAAGAGCCTTGTCAGAAAGACCACTTATATTCAATGCAGGTCACACACACAAGGAAACTCCCTTTCAAATGATTGGCTACATACAGCAGATCACGTCAGGGGGTGATCACATTATATCAGATCTCAACATGGAACTGCCAAACCACTGAGGATCATGGCCCAGTCAAGTTGACACACAGCCTTAACCATCACAAAAGGCTAAGTGCACAAATGAACCAGAAAACTTATAGAATCTTTATTCATGGACATTTTTTAAAATAGGAAATGCAAATTTATTTCTTCTAGGAAAGACAAATATGTTTCTTTAGTGACTGAGATAAGCTTTCCCCAAACTGATCTCTTGTGGAACATCATTCTGTTGGACACTTAAAAGCTGTCCTGAGAACAAACTGTACTTTAAAAAAAAAAAAAAAAACCCACTGCTGTTGAGTCAATTCCGACTCATAGCAACCCTCTAGGACAGAGTAGAACTGCCCCACAGGGTTTCCAAGGAGCGCCTGGCGGATTCGAACTGCTGAGCTCTTGGTTAGCAGCTGTAGCACTTAATCACTATACCACCAGGGTTTCCAAGATGTACTTTAGGGCTTGAATACATTTTGGCAATGCTAGGATGTTTTATATACTTTGCTGTGGTACTGTTAAGAACATTTGGATGTTCATATGCATTTTCAAACCTTATGGTATTCTTCAAACTTACAGTACATAGAGAAAAAAAAAAAAAAGAAAATTTTTTTTTTTTTACATAGAGAACTCCCTAATAAAGGCAATATTTATGCCTTTGTTGTCGTTGTGTGTCATCAAGTTGATTCTGACTCACAGAGACCCTGAAGGACTTAGTAGACTGTAATCTTTACGGAAGGAGCCCTGCTGGCACAGTGGTTAAAGCGATTGCTAAGGGAAAGTTCCACAGTTTGAAACCACCAGCAGCTCCACAGGAGAAAGATGTGGCAGTCTGCTTCCTTAGAGATTAACAGCTTCAGAAATCCTATGGGGTCACTATGAGTCAGAATTGACTTCACGATAGTGGGTTTCGTTTTTGGGAATCTTTACTGGAACAGATCCCAATGTCTTTTCTCTCAGAGCTACTCGGGGTTGTTAATTGCCAACCTTTTGATTAACAGCTGAGCACTGAAGCAAAACTCCTTATTTCTGCCTTTAGGTGCTAGAATTCTGCTAAGTGCAATAGGAAAACTTGATGTATGTATCTATTTTCTGATTGGGACAGAGTAGTAACCATATGGTTTGAGATTTCTAGTGTCTCTTAAAATCTACTATTTTTTTTCTTTACAAAAACTTTCAGCAAAACTTTCCATTTGAAAAAATTTTCCAGAACAACTTTACTTTTACATGACCTTTTTCCTCCCTCCATTTAAGTGAAATTCAAACATTAGGAGTGGAAGTTATTTTTTTCTCGACATGTATATCATCTATTTGACTGCTTATATCTTTAATACAGAACTGATACTGATAACACAAAAAAATGAAGGTTCTCCTATTGTAACACCATCTAGGCTAAAATAAATGTAGAAGGAAATACCCTAAAATTGTTTCATGTTACCAGCCCTAACAATATCCCCTCACATGCTCAACATTCCAGGTTTGGAAGTAGGAAACTAAGGAAAAGAAAGACAAGAGCCATAATGAGAAGGAAAGAAAGGAAAAGGAGAGAAAGTTAGAGCAAAGAATTTGTTGTTGTTAGGTTCCATCCAGTTAGTTTTAACTAATATCAACCCTGTGTACAACAGAACCAAACACTAACTGGTTCTGCACCATCCATACAACCATTCTTATGCTTGAGTTCATTGTTGAAGTCACTGTGTCAACCCATCTCCTTGAGGGTCTTCCTCTTTTTTGCTCACCCTCAACTTTACCAAGCATGATGTCCTTCTCCAGGGACTGGTCCCTCCTGATAATATGTCCAAAGTATGTGAGATGAAGACTGCTATCCTTGCTTCTAAGGAGCATTCTGGCTGTACTTCTTCCAAGGCAGATTTGTTCATTCTTTTGGCAGTCCACGGTATATTCAATATTCTTCACCAACACCACAATTCAAAGGCATCAATTCTTCTTCAGTCTTCCTTATTCACAGTCCAGCTTTTGCATGCATATGAGGTGATGGAAAACACCACATATGGGTCAGGCACACCTTAGTCCTTAAAGTGGTATCTTTGCTTTTAACACTTTAAAGAGGCCTTTTGCAACAGACTTGCCCGATGCAATCCATTGTTTGATTCCTTGACTGCTGCTTCCATGGGTGTTGATTGTGGAACCAAACAAAATGAAATCTTTGACATCATCAATCTTTTCTCCATTATCATGATGTTGCTTATTGGTCCAGTTGAGAGGATTTTTGTGTTCTTTATGTTAAGGTGTAATCCATACTAAAGCCTATATCTTTGATCATCAGTAAGTGCTTCAAGTCCTCTTCACTTTCAGTGAACAAGGTTGTGTCATCTGCATATCACAGGTTGTTATTGAGTCTTTCTCCAATCCTTCATATAGTCCAGCTTCTCTGATTTGTTCAGCATACGATTGAAAAAGTATGGTGAAAGGATATAACCCTGCCACAAATCTTCCTGGATTTTAAACCACACGGTTTTCCCTTGTTCTGTTCAAATGACTGCCTCTTGGTCTGTGTACAGGTTCTGCACGGGCACAATTAAGTGTTCTGGAATTCTCATTCTTTATCATGTTATCCACAATTTGTTATGATCCACACAGTCGAATGCCTTTGCAGAGTCAATAAAACACAAGTAGATATTTTTCTGTTATTCTCTGCTTTCAGCCATGATTCATTTGGCATTAGCAAAGACATCCGTCATTCCATGTCCTCTTCTGAATCCAGTTTGAATTTCTGGCAGTTCCCTGTCTATGCACTGCTGTAACTGCTTATGAATGATCTTCAGCAAAATTTTACTTTCGTGTGATATTAATGATATCGTTCCATAACTTCTGCATTTGGTTGCATCATTTTTCTATGGAATGGGCACAAATATGAATCTCTTCCAGTCGGTTGGCCAGGGAGCTGTCTTCCAAATTTTTTGGCATAGATGAGTGAGTACTTCCAGCACTCGATCCATTTGTTGCAACATCTCAGTTGGTATTCCATCAGTACCTGGAGCCTTGTTTTTCTCCAATGCCTTCAGTGCAGCTTGGACTTCTTCCTTCAGCACCATCAGGTTTTGATCATGCGCTACCTCCTGCAATGGTTGAACACCTTTTTGGTACAATGCCTCTGTTATTCCTTCTATCTTCTTTGGATGTTTCCTGTGTCGTTTAATATTTTCCCCCATAGAATCCTTCAACATTGCAACTCAAGTCTTGAAGTTTCTCTTCAGTTCTTTCAGCTTGAGAAATGTCAAGAGTGTTCTTCCCTTTTGGTTTTCTAACTCTGGGTTTTTGTTCATTTCACTATAATACTTTGTCTTCTCATGCCACCCTTTTGAAATCCTCTGTTCAGCTCTTTTACTTCAACATTTCTTTCTTTTGCTTCAGCTACTCTATGTTCAAGATCAAGTTTCAGAGTCTCTTCTGAAACCCACTTTGGTCTTTTCTTTCTTTCCTGTCTTTTTAATGACCTCTTGCTTTCTTCGTGTATGATGTCTTTGATGTTGTTCTATAGCTTGTCTGGTCTTCGGGCATTAGTGTTTAATGAGTCAAATCTATTCTCAAGATGGTCTCTAAATTCAGGTGGAATACACTCAAGGTCATACTTCAGTTCTTGTGGACTTGTTTTAATTTTCTTCAGCTTGAACGTGCATATGAGCAATTGATGGTCTGTTCCATAGTTGGCTCCTGGCATTGTTCTGACTGATGATGTTGAGTTTTTGCATCATCTCTTTCCACATATGTAGTCAGTTTGATTCCCGCGTATTCCATTTGGTGAGGTCCATGTGTATAGTCACTGTTTATGTGGGTGAAAAAAGATATTTGCAATGAAGAAGTCATTGTTCTTCACAACAGAGAACCCCTGAGGGAGCAAGGGAGCAGGGGGCTGCAGACCCCAAATTCTCATAAGACCAGACATACTGGTCTGACTGAGTTTAGAATGACCCCAGTGGTCATGGCCCCCAGACCTTCTGTTGGCCCAGGACAGGAATCATTTCCAAAGCCAACTCTTCAGACATGGATTGGACTGGACAATGGGTTGGAGAGGGATGCTGGTGAGGAGTGAGCTTCTTGGATCAGATGGACACTTGAGACTATGTTGGTATCTCCTGCCTGGAGGGGAGATGAGAGGGTGGAGGGGGTTAGAAGCTGGTGAAATGGACATGAAAAGAGAGAGTGGAGGGAAAGAGCAGGCTGTGTCATTAGGGGGAGAGTAATTGGGAGTGTGTAGCAAGGCGTATATGGGTTTTTGTGTGAGAGACTGACTTGATTTGTAATCTTTCACTTAAAGAACAATAAAAATTATATAAAAAAAAAAGAAGTCATTGTTCTTGGAAAATTCTATCATGTGATCTCTGGCATTGTTTCTATCACCAGGGCCATATTTTCCAACTGTTGTTCTTTCTTCTTTGTTTCCAACTTTTGTGTTCCAATCACCATCAATGCATCTTGACTGCGTGTTTGATCAATTTCAGACTGCAGAAGTTGGTAAAAATCTTCAGTTTCTTCCTGTTTTGAATTAGTCGTTGGTGCGTAAATTGAATAACAGTAGACTTAAGTGGTCTTCCTTGTGGTAGGTATAGATAATATCACTGACAGCATTGTACTTCAGGATAGATCTTGAAATGTTCTTTTTGACAATGAACGAGATGCCATTCATCTTCAATTTGTCATTCTGGCATAGTAGACCATATGATTATCTGATTCAATATGGCCATACCTGTCCCTTTCAGGTCACTAATGCCTAGAATATTAACGTTTATGCATTCCATTTCATTTTTGACGACTTCCAATTTTCCTAGTTTCCTGCTTAGTACATTCCATGTTCGTATTATTAATGGATGTTTGGAGCTCTTTCTTCTCATTTTGTGTCTTGCCACATCAACAAATGAAGGCCCCAAAAGCTTGACTCCATTCACATCATTAAGGTCAATTCTACTTTGAGGAGGTAGCTCTCTCCCAGTCGTATTTTGTATGCCTTCCAACTCGAGGGGCTCATCTTCCAGCAATATATCAGTCAATGCTGTGCTGCTATTCAAAAAATTTGCACTGGGTAATTTTTCAAAAGTAGACCACCAGTTCCTTTTTCCTCGTCTGTCTTAATCTAGAAGCTCAGCTGAAACCTATCCCCTATGGGTGATCCTGCTGTTATTTAAATACTGGTGGCATAGTTCCCAGCACTGCAGCAATGCAAAAGCCACCACAGTATGACAAACTTACAGACGTGTGGGTAGACCAAAGAATAGAAAGGAAAAAAAGAAAAGGTATTGAAAAAAAATTGGAGAGCAACTGTGAGAAGTTCTTCAATCATTTACATGTCCTCAGAAGTAAGGTTAACAGAAGGATCTAAAGTATTATTCTTCATTAGCCTCTTCCCTTCTTAATCACAACCATTTGTATTTCAAAAATCCACTTGTAAAAACTAAATAAGTCATCCTAAAATTAACGAACAGAGTCTATGCTGCATATATATGAGTGTAGATCTTCCACTTTCACAGTCAATGTCCCATTTTTATTCTTTCATCTCCTCTGTTTCTTTTTTTACCTAATGACTTCCTAAATTGTATCTTCCTGTGACCCAAAGTAACTATGAAAAATAAAATTTGTCTATATTAATATTGTTCTCTAAAATACTATGACTCCTTTTTTACCTTAAAGAGTTTTAGCATGTTTTCACTGCTATAACTTAAAGGTAAAATTGGACGTAACTTAAACAATGAAGTTTAACAAGAACAGAAGCACCAGGTGGAGACACAAAGGCAAAAGTTCAACTGCCAACTTAACACTGCTGCTTAGATGTGCTTATTAGCATCTAATCATTCCTTATCCTTCATTCTTACCTGTAAATGGCACATCCACCAAGTTTACTTAATTAAACCAGAACCCAGAAAGCCATTCTTTTACTTATTTTGTGTCATCCTTTCTACATCCAAATAATCACCAGGACATCAACTTTACCCCTTAAATGTATCTTAAATCACTCACATGTCACCATGTCCAAAAGTTCCACCTTGGTGCAAGCCACAAATTTCTTTTGCCTTTTTTACTACAATAATATCAAAATGTGTTTCTCCATATACACTCCAGACCATATCCATCCAGCTTCTACAATACATATTTAACTTTTTGAATCTAATCGTTGTTCCTCTCCTTAAAGCCTTCAGTGGTTTCCCACAGGTCTACCTATGCTTATATGAACTGTACTTGATTGACTTATCTTTGCCCACAATTTTCCAGCTACAGTGGACTCTTTACAATTCTGGGAATAGCCTAAAGTCTTCCTTTTCTTTCTGCCTGGAATTATCCTCCCACGCATCACTTTTTGCCTGACTAATGTCTATTTCATCCTGCAGCTTAAATGTCACTGATTGTTCTCCCACCCACCCTCCTAACAGAGTTACACATCTCAATGAATGATGCACTTCTGTTTGAGAACACTTACCTCAGTTTATTAAATTATTTGCACGCATATTTTAATAGTGTCTTTCCTATTATATTGAAAGTTCCATAAGAACCTGGGCTAGATCTAAATTCTTCACATTTATCTTCGGTACTGGAGCCATGATGGTACGGTGGTTAAAAACTAAGCTGCTAACCAAAAGATCAGCAGTTTGAGTCCACCAGCAGGTCCTTGGAAACGCTATACGTCAGTTCTACTCTGTTCTATAGGGTCGCTATAAACCGGAATCAACTCAAAAGCAACAAGTTTGTTTTTATCTTCCGTACTGGCTAGATTCAAAAGCAAACAAAAACCAGAAACCAAACCAGTTGCCATTAAGTTGATTCTGACTTATGATCCCATGTGTTGCAGAATAGAACTGCATGGTAGAAGGTTTTCAATGGCTGCAATCTTTCAGAAGCTGATCACCAGGCCTTTATTTCAAGGCACTTCTGGGTGGATTCAAACCTCCAACATTTTGGTTAGTAGCCAAGTGTTTTACCATTTGTACCACCCAGGGACACCAACAAATATTTGTTGAATGAATGCATCAGTAGTTACCTGCTTGCAATATTTTTTTTTTCAGTTAAATTAAAAAAAAAAAAAATCATACCACAATCTCCAATTTTTTTTCTACTACATGAATAGTAACAACTACAAATTGTGGTGGGGAGTGTGGGGGGTGTTGCTATTTGCTTCTGTCATTCATTTCCATTTAAAAATAACACTTTTTTATTTGAGCATTTACTACGATAGTTCTAGGTGCTGAGGATATGATGACATAAACATAATCTTGACCCCTACCCTACTTATAATTACAAAGAAGTTGGAAAGCCAGGTATGAGAATCTGAACGTGTTAGCTGGAAAGTGCAAATTGCTTAGGAACATACAGCAAGGAGATTTTGCTGAGGTTTTTGGCTCATTTTACCTTAATTTTTCAAAATCTTAAATCTACCAATTTGCATGTTATTTCTTCTATTTTATGAACACTTCCCTCATCACATTGCTAATGATTTAATTATGTTTAGAGCTATTTTTCACACAGTTGAATGCCTTTGCATAGTCCATAAAACACCGGTAAACATCCTTCTGGTATTCTCTGCTTTCAGCCAGGATCCATCTGACATCAGCAATGATATCCCTGGTTCCACATCTTCTGAAACCGACCTGAATTTCTGCCAGTACCCTGTTGATATACTGCTGCAGCTGTTTTTGAATGATCTTCAGCAAAACAAACTGTGGATAATATTGTGAAGAATGGGAATTCCAGAACACTTAATTGTGCTCATGAGGAACCTTTACATAGACCAAGAGGCAGTTGTTCGGACAGAACAAGGGGATACTGATTGGTTTAAAGTCAAGAAAGGTGTGCGTCAGGGTTGTATTCTTTCACCATACCTATTTAATCTGTATTCTGAACAAATAATATGAGAAGCTGGACTATATGAAGAAGAACGGGGCATCAGGATTGGAGGAAGACTCGTTAACAACCTGCCTTATGCAGATGACACAACCTTGCTTGCTGAAAGTGAAGAGGACTTGAGAAGATCAAAGACCACAGCCTTCAGTATGGATTGCACGTCAACATAGAGAAAACAAAAATCTTCACAACTGGACCAATGAACAAAATCATGATAAATGGAGAGCAGATTCAAGTTGTCAAGGATTTCATTTTACTTGGATTCACAATCAACAGCCATGGAAGCAGCAGTCGAGAAATCAAAAGACACATTGCATTAGGTAAATCTGCTGCAAAGGGCCTCTTTCTTTAAAGTGTTGAAGAGCAAAGATGTCACCCTGAAGACTAAGGTGCGCCTGACCCAAGCCATGGTCTTTTCAATCCCATCATATGCATGTGAAAGCTGGACAAGGAATAAGGAAGACCAAAGAAGAGTTGACACCTTTGAATTGTGGTGTTGGCGAAGAATATTGAATATACCACGGACTGTCAAAAGAACGAACAAATCTGTCTTGGAAGAAGTGTGGCCAGAATGCTCCTTAAAGGCAAGGATGGCGAGACTGCGTCTTACATACTTTGGACATGTTGTCAGGAGGGATCAGTCCCTGGAGAAGGACACCATGCCTTGGCAGAGTACAGGGTCAGCGGAAAAGAGGAAGACCCTCAACGAGGTGGATCGACACAGTGGCTGCAACAATGAGCTCAAGCATATCAGTGATTGTAAGGGTGGCTTAGGACAGGACAGTATTTCGTTCTGTTGTGCATGGGGTCACTATGAGTCAGAAGCAACTAGGTGGCACCTAACAACAACAGAGCTATTTTTCTTTTATTTTCCCCTTTTCTTTGTTCTATTCTTCCAGGTTCCCAGTCTTTTAAATCTTTCTTCTTCCTTACATTCTCAAGAATCTTATGAAAATTTTAGTAGATTCAGTGATGGTTATGTGCTTATTATCTGGGGAATAATGTAATCTCTCAAATGTTGAGAACACTAGCAATTTTTGAGATGAAATTATAAAGGCTTGTTTTTCTACATCTAAGCTGACAATTACTTTAAGTTTATAATGTTTAAGTTTTTAATTGTATTTGAAGATGATCTAACACAACAACAACATGTAATGTTTATTCAGTGATTACTATTTTCCAGGCTCTGTTTTACCTCATTTAAGAAAGTGTTCAAAAACTTTAAGGACAGATTTTCAATATTAATTCTGCTTGACCACATCCTTCTAGCCTGCCTACTAAACATTTGATTTAACTATTTTCCAGAAAAGTAGGAAAAGGAAAAACTCTTACTTCAACAAGAAAACGCTGCCATCATCTGGACAGGATATGAGCAAGAAGCTATTCAGAGGTCAAATTGCTTTTCAAGAAGGCCTTGCCCAAAGCTCTGAGAGGCATCAGCCAAAGGAGCATGACCTACCCATCTTCAATATGAATGGCCAAAACATGAGCTGTTTGTAATGTTTATCACTATGAAGTTGAAGGTTAGTAGGGTAAGGGGCCAGTTCAGCAGGGGAAACTTTCACATCTCTGAGTGGGAGAAAGGATGTAAGTATTGAAAAAGAAGAGCAACAGATTGAGATATGTTTGTGGAGAAACATGTAGTGGTAAGAATTCAAAAGGGCCCAGATGGGAGAAAAGCTCAGAATTTATACTGTAATAAAGAAAAGCAATAATGGTTTCTACCTTTTATTGCAGATACCAGAAGGTGTTTTATGAAAGACAGAAACACCTCAAAGGAATTTATGATCTTTTACATAGGACCGCTTTGTACTATATTTTATGGAATCATACATTGACAGCTGCAATGGCACATTAAAAATCACATCCTCACTTTACAGAGGGGAAAAAAAAAAGAGAGAGAAAACAGAAAGGTGTAATGACTTGCCCAGGGTCACACATCTAGAGGCATGGCCAGTCCTGGAAACAAGGCCTACTCCTTTTTAAATTTGGAAACTTGATTTTATTATTTACTTATTTTTAAACTTAGGTCAGAAACTACACAGTGTTGAAATTTAATCAAAACCTTAAAGAGAATTTTAATACAGTATTTTAAAAAAATTCTTAAAAAAAAAAAAAAAAGAATTAGTAGCTAGACATTTAAAACAGCAACCAAAGCAAAGCGGAGGCTCAATCTACCTTAAAGTCTAAAAGGATTGAACAAAGGCCTGACAGAGAGGGCCAATCCCAGGTATCGATCTAGCAAACTCTTGCACAAGGAGCAAGTCAAGGAAGTTTTCATTTGGCTTCTCTCCTAGCTCACTTTGTGATCTAACCCCAATTCTGGGTTGGGAAGAAGGTCTTCTAAGGAGAACATGGGGGTTTGACTTATTGGTAGAAAAGGAGTCAAAATGCATAGCAAAGAACATGCAAGAGCACAAGAGGGAGAATAAAATGGATTTAATGAATGCATACCAATCCTTTCTCTCCCTGGGAAAATAAAGCTGCCTGGGCTAACCAATGGAAATCCTGGTGGTGTAGTGGCTAAGAGTTACGACTGCTAACCAAAAGGTCGGCAGTTCGAATCCACCAAGCCCTCCTTGGAAACCCTATGGGGCAGTTCTACTCTGTCCTATAAGGTTTGTAATGAGTCGGAATTGACTCCACAGCAACAGGTTTGGTTTTGGTTTCCTGATAAACGAAGTGGATTTCCTTAGGGAGGGGGAACAACGCAGCCTTATGCTTACAGCCTTTCTATGGCTCTCCCTCTACCAAATCAAGCTTCTTAGTGACCTTGGAGTGCAACCCTTACTCCTTCCCTCCTTGTTAGCTGTGCTTCAGGCAAAGAGATAGGTGGTAGTCCCTTGAAAAAACTGTGGTTTTATTTGTTTGTTTTTAATTTTATTCATTCATATCTTGTTTCAATATCTCTGTCATGGTGTTCTGGCATTCTGAAATAGTTCCTCCTACGACCTCCTCCATTCTTGGCTAAATCCAACTAATGCTTTGATTTTGACCCTAGGTGTTGCTTCCTCTTGAGCTGGCTGGCTGGGTCCTGCTTTCTTGTTTGGTTCCTACCAGCTCTACTGGATGGAAGAGAGCACTACTCCAGATCTCTTCCATGTGTTTTTAGATGGATATCCTTAAAGAACCTTCGTTTCCTGAGGCAGAGTTTCAGCTCTGTAGTTGTTACCTGGGTCCAGCCCACTTAAAGCTTGAACAGCTGCCACATATAAATCCCTTAGACACTGTTCTCACAGTTGGTTCCTCTTCCTTGGAACTTCAGATTCCTCCACAAGTGTTGTCTAATGTGCTCATTAACTGCAGGGGTAAAGCAAATACCAAACCAACACACTGCAATACAGTCGATTCTGACTCGTGGTAGCTCCACGTGTTATAGAGTAGAATTTCTCCATAGGGTTTTCCTGGCTATAATCTTTACAGGCCTATGGAAGCAATGGTTAAGAAATCCACCAACATATTGAATTTGGCAAATCTGCTGCAAAAAACCTCTTTAAAATGTTCAAAAACAAAAGTGTCACTTTGGTGACTAAGGTGTACCTTAGCCATAGTATTTTCAGTCGCCTCATATGCATGCGAAAGCTGGACAATGCATAAGAAAGACCAAAGAAAAATTGATGCATTTGAATTATGATGTTGGTGAAGAATACTGGCAATACCATGGACTGCCAGAAGAATGAACAAATCTGTATTGGAAGAAGTATAGCCAGAATGCACCTTAGAAGCGAGGGTGGCAAGACTTTGTCTCACTTACTTTGGGCATGTTACCAGGAAGGATCACTCCCTGGAGAAGGGCATCATGCTTGGTAAAGCAGAGGGTCCGCAAAAAAAAGGAAGATCCTTAATGAGATGGATTGACACAGTAGCTGCAACGACAGGCTCAAACCCAGCAAGGATTGTTAGGATGGCTCAGGACTGAGCAGCATTTTGTTCTGTTGTACGTAGGGTTGCTATGAGTAGGAATGACTTAACACCACCTAACAATAGCAGCAATCTTTACCGGAGGAAGTTTTCCAGACCTTACTTCTGCAGTGCCACCAGGTGGATTTGAATGCTAACCTTCATGTTAGTAGCTGATAGCAAACTGTTTGCAACATGCAGGACCTTAACTGTAGGAGTGACAGGTATTGATTATTGAATCATAGATTTTGATATTTTTGCTTTCCCTTCTATTTTTTTTCTATGAAATGGAATTTAGAACGATGTATATATAAATGTCCTTTAAAGTAATTATTATCTTGTGTATTATCTTAATTTTAGATTTCTAGTTAATCAGCAGTAGTTTGGACCAGTCTAATTTTCCCACTAGTTCAGTATTTGATGATATGTTAGTATACACTTATGTGATGTTAAAAGTCAGTCTTTACCTTTTAAATTTTATTTTTACTTTTGCAATACTATTTTGATGTTAAGTGTTTTGTTTATTAATATAAAAAAATTCCACAGATGTGGGTTTATCAGTTAGAATTAGGTTTGGCTGCTAGTGACATATAATTCAAAACAATCCTATTTCTTTTTGTATAAATCAACCTAGAGGTATGAACCCAGGGTTGGCATGGTGGCTTCAGAAAATCATTAGAAACCCGAACTATTTCTATCTTGTTGCTCCATTATTTTCACCATTCAGGTTTTATTTCATGTCTAAAATGGCTGCTCAAGCACTCATTGCATTCCAGATACTAAAAATGAGGAAGCAAGGAAGGAAGTGTACCCTCCCGTTAAGAGTATTTTCCAGGAGCCAGGCATGGTTCTTCTGTTTGTTTCATTGGCCCCATAACTTAGGCACATGGCCAAACCTACCTGCAAACGTGGCTGTGATATATAGTATCTCACGTCACATTTGCCCCGCTAAATATTGGAGGATTCTATTATTCAGGAAGAAGTGGTGAACCAATTTTGGGGAACAACTAGTAAACTCTGTATTAGAAAGGAGATTTACCTTTATAAAGAAAAATTTTAAATCATCTTTTCCTTTCTTCCCATCTATTTAGAATTTTCATGATTTTGAAGAGAAAACTCAGTTAGCCTAGCACATAGCTTTCTCTTCCAAGTTTGCCTTCATGCTCTACTTCATAAGGTTTGATCTCTTTGTTGATTTTTTATGAAGATTCCTTGTAATATGATAACAAACTAGTATTACTCTAGTACTTCCTTAGAGGGAGTATTGATATAAATAATCATCTAACTCATTTTATCTAAATGACAGGTTCAGGCTACATAAAAAGACAAATATGCATTTGTAAGGGGGTTATTATAGGAGCACTGGTGGCCCAGTGGTTAAGTGGTCAACTGCTAACCCAAAGTTCGGTGGTTCAAACCCAGCAGCCGCTCTGTGGGAGAATGATGTGGCAGAAGCATTTGACTGTGTGGATGATAACAAATTATGGGTAATACTGTGAAGAAAAGGAATTCCAGAACACTTAATTGTGCTCATGAGGAACCTATACATTGACCAAGAGGCAGTCTTTTGAACAGAACAATGTGATACTGCATGTTTTTAAACCAGGAAAGGTGTGCATTAGGCTTGTATCTTTTCACCATACTTATTCAGTCTTTATACTGAGCAAATAATCTGAGCAGCTGAATTATATGAAGTAGAATGCAGCATCAGGATTTGAAGAAGACTCATTAACAACCTGCGATATGCAGATGACAAAACCATACTTGCTGAAAGTGAGGAGGACTTGAAGTACTTACTGATGAAGATCAAAGATGACAGCTTTCAATATGGATTATGACTCAACATAAAGAAAATAAAAATCTTCACAAATGGACAAATAAGTAACATCATGATTGACGGAGAAAGTATTGAAGCTGTCAAGGATTTCATTTTCCTTGGATCCACAATCAGTGCCCATGGAAACAGCAGCCAAGAAATTGGGCAAATCTGCCGCAAAAGACCTCTTTAAAATATTGAAAAGCAAAGACGTCACTTTGAGGACTGAGGTGCCCCTGACCCAAGCCATGGTATTTTCAATTGCTTCATATGCTTGTGAAACCTGGACAAGGAATAAAGGAGACTGAAGAATTGATACCTTTAATTATGGTGTTGGTGAAGAATATTGAATATACAATTGTTTTCAACAGAGGGTTGCATGAATTTAAGCTCCCATCAACAACATAAGAGAATGTGCCATTGTGGCACTTTCTGGCCTCAGGTATTTTGGTTTCTTCATTTAGGGCCATAGGGCACTTTTTCTGGCTTTGGTTTCCAAGAGGGGCAAGGATTTGAACATGAGTCTGTGTAGCTCCAAAGATGACCTTTTTCATGCTCTCTCACAGTGGGGAGTAGTCTGCAATAGATATGTGGTGTGAAAAGAAATAAACCCTTGTCCTTGAAACTGCTAAGATATTCATGTCATTACCATGGCATAAACCTAGCCTATTTTGACTGATATAATTTATAATTATGCTTCAGATGATTAAAACTGAGGTAAATCATGAGCCCCCACATGACAGTCAATCAGTAACGATGCACAATAAGCATTAAGATTCTACGGAATGAAAACACAAACGGTTGTTTCATATATGAGGCCAAAATTAAATTTCAGACAACCAGAAGCTCCAAATGAACAGGTGTTGATTTAGAGTTGAATTGCCGCTCACACAGGCAACTCTGATTTGGGTCAGGGTGAGTGGTATAAGGAATTTATTTATTATAAGTATAATTAATGATTTTTAAGAGAGAGCTGAGGAGGTTATCTCATCTAGCTTAAGGAAACAATTATGTATATATATATACACACACATACACACACGTATGTATACATATATATATAATATGCAACCATTATAATAGCATTTTTATATTATCTAAAACCTAAATAACCAGCTTTAGAATAGCTTAATATATGGTACAAACTCATATTTTGCAGCTATTAAAATATGTTACATCATTGAGATTACACATGAAAATGTTTATGATATATATGTATATACATACATATACATTGCATTGTCAAAATAAAGTAAAAAAGAAAATTATGGAATGGTAACAAATCAAAAAGGTAACATGTATAATATTGAGATGATAGACAAAGGAATGATTTTAAATAATTCTTGCTACTTTTTACTAAATTTTATTACTCTGTAGTACGCCGAGCCCCAGTGGTGCAGTGGTTAAGACCTCAGCTGCTAACAAAGAGGTCGGCAGTTCGAATCTACCAGCTGCTCCTTGGAAACCCTATGGGGCAGTTTTACTCTGTCCTATAGGGCCACTATGAATCAGAATCAATTAGATGGCAACAAGTTTGGTTTTTTGGCTTATAGTATACACATACACACATATACTTCATAAAGAATAGGGCCCTAGGATTTGGCAGGTACAGTGTCAGTGGTTGATCTAAGAAAGACATGATACAATTGAGGAAGAAAAGAAATTAAGCAGAATATAATGAATTAATGGGTAATTTTACTGTGAGTTGTTCCAAATGTTCCCTCTCAGCCTTGGGATTATCTAAGCAGAAAAGATAATATTTACAAATACAAAATGTTCATAAAGTCTTTAAAAGAGACAAAGCTGAGTTCTCATCTACATGAAAAATAGCATTTTCCCCTTAACATTACCAACGTTTCTTTCTGAAACTCAGAATGAGACTCTTCATGACTCCATATTAATCCATTTCCTAATCTTATACCCCAAATTTATCAGTTAAAAATGACGCAAACGTTCTTGCTAAACTCCACTCATGTCTGTGAAAACATACTCTGTGTGGCTTAGGTGCCATGTGCTGAAGTTTAATTTTATGCACATCAGCTCGGTTCCTGACCCCTTTTGCTTCTAATTTTGTATGGAATAAAAGGGGAGATTTATCTTTATTTACTTAATTTTAAACATCACAGATTTTCTCTGCTGCCCGTGCACAGCAGCAGCGCTCGTAGTTAGTGACCATAAGTGAGTAGAGGCTTGCCTCTGCATGTCTCTTCAGTTACCCTCCCCTGGAATTTCTCAACATCAGCTTTATCTTCATTAAGGTAAAGCCAACCACTTCCCCTATGTACATTTTTGTGTTCGCTCCCTGTGTGAATGAACTGGGCTTTTTTTTTTTTTTTTTCTCCTTTAAATCTTTTGTGTAGTAACTTATTATAAAGTAAATAGCTTGGTGAGGTGTGTGTGCGTATCTATGTGTATGTGTGTGATATATGTATGTGTATGTATGTATATAAATACATATACTTACATACATATATATAATTTGGCACACTATAATAAAATGCAATATATACTTGTGCCTATGAAAATGCAAAGAATGCAGATCAATATAAGGTAAATATAAGATCAATACAAGGTAAAATTGAAAGCAACACATCATCACAGAAATGATGTTAGTAATTTGGCATACATCTTTCAAATAGTTTTCTATTTATAAAATGATTATATATATACATATATTTTTTAATGTGATGAGCTAACAGAGATTGGTTTGATCTGAGATTTGTTATACACATTCAACGCTATATCATGCGCATCCTCCTGTGATCGCATTTATACACCATTCCCCTACCCGTGTCTGAAATCGTATTATACTTTACTCGGAATCAACTCGACGGCACTGGGTTGGGGAATATATATATATGAAACCCTGGTAGCATAGTGGTTAAGAGCTACTGCTGCTAACCAAAAGGTTGGCAGTTCAAATCCACCAGGTGCTCCTTGGAAACCATATGGGGCAGTTCTACTCTGTCCTATAGGGTTGCTATGAGTTGGAATCGACTCAACGGCAATGGGTTTGGTTTTGGTGTATATATATATATACACACACACACACACATATATAAGTTGGCATTTCATTTGAAAACTATTATTTATGTGAATGGAGAAATAAGCAACCACACCTATATGATGATATACATGATGATAACACAGGCTATCTGTTTTGAAAAAAGTAATCCTTTGAACACAATCTGGCATGAAATGGTGTTGTTTGTAGAAAACTTCTCCATTCACCTATCAATAATCTAGCTTTGGAATGAATGCTTCCACCCTTTTCTCATGTAATGTCTGCCTCTGTTCAACCTATTCCTAGCTCCCAAAAGGAAGAACTAGTTGCAAATCTGCCTGATAATTGCCCCATTATGCTATAAATCACAATACCAGCAAATGAAGTCATTATGATTTAAATGCATCATTGCCTTTTGTAGTTCTTTCTCTTCCACTTCTACTTCGTAGGCAGACAAGTGGATAAGACAGTAGTAGGGCCTTCCGGCTGTGTCTGTGCCTCACACCACTGAGCATGCTTTTCCCAGGCCTGCCCAACTTTAAGGGTTTCTCTCTTGCACTCCCTACTGCTTAGAATGATCTCATTCTGTATCTCTCTAGGCTTTCTTCCTTAAGGTCTTTGTCAAATGTGCAAAGTTCTCAATGAAACCTTCTCATGTCCATCCTATTACAAATTGCACACCTATCCTTCTGGGTTTCTCTGTCATTCTTCCTTGCTTTATTTTCCCATTGAAATTTTAACCATCTGATATACTAAATAACTAATTTCTTATTAATTATCTCTCTTCCCTCTGTAGAATATGAACTCCTTGAGTGTAGAGAGGGGTTTGTTCAATCTTGTATCCATAGTATCTGACACAGAGTAGATACTCAATATGTATTACTGAATAAATTAAAAAAAAAAAAAAATCAGGGGAAGGTAGAACGCCCAAGCCATACATTCCGACTAGATTTCACTAGAGTTCTCATTTGGGATTTTGAAATACAGCTCAACTCTTAATCAATTAGCACATTAATCCCTAATTTGCTGCCTTTTCTTTCAGAATGATAAAAACCAAACCAAACCCATTGCTGTCGAGTCAGTTCCAACTCATAGCATCCCTAAAGGACAGAGTAGAACTGCCCCATAGGGTTTCCAAGGAGCAGCTGGTAGATTTGAACTGCCGACCTTTGGTTAGCAGCTGAACGCTTAACAACTATGTCACCAGGGGTTTTGGTTAAGAATAATGCCACAGGAAAATTCATGTAGTGGTGGGAGACATGGCGTTAGTTTTGACTAGCAGGAAGAATTTGGTTGTTTCTTTGTCCTTGCACTTAGTTTCTCCACGCACTATCAAAATCCCACTATAATATCTAATAATAATATACAAGTGTCCAATAAATGTTAGGTTATTCACAATGATATTGAATTTATCTTGATTTTATGCGCCTGAGTCTTTAGAGAAAACCAATAAAATGAGAAACCTGAGAACCATCCTAGATTCTATGCCCGATTTCCCATCTATAAAATGTGAATAATTCCATAAAATGGACATAATAGTAGTATTCTAATAGTGCAAAGTGTGTATAATAATGTCCAGCCCATATTAAGTGTCTAATAAGGAACCCTGGTGGCACAGTGGCCCCACCAAGCAGCAACGTGGCCAAAAGATCTGGTGATCTGCCCCTGTGAATATTAGAGCCTGGAAAACCCTATGGGGCAATTCTACTCTGTCACCAAGAGTCATTTTGAATTAAAAATAAACTTGCCAGCACCCAATATAACAACAAAGGTTAGCTAGTATTATTATCATCACTCAGTCAGCAGGCCATGTTGAATCTCTCAGTGTTTCTCAACCTTATACCCTGTCTATTACTACTGATAATGACAGAGGGCACTGTTTTGCAAAGTTGTTCACTGATAGTTCGAAAAATTATTTAGAATGGCATGTGTATGGTTATAATTTCCCAAAGAATTTGGTCTTTGTTCTTGGTTCCTCTAAAACCCTGGAATTTCTCCAGTGATTGAAATATCTTTGATGAAGACTCCAGACCTTACTTGAGGGTATGTGCTAATGAGGTGACTCATGTGGGAATTGGCCAGGCATGAGACTTTAAGATATCAGCCTCGTGTGTGTACATGTGTGTTGGGGATGGGTCACAATTCAATCAATCTTACCTACATAATGAGGTCCCAATAACGACTCTGGACACAGAAGCTCCATGGGCTTCCTGGTTGGTGAAAGACATTGATGTATGTGGGAGGGTAGAACATGCTTTTTTGGGACATGGCAGCTCTTCATTGGGAACCCTCCTAGACCTCATCTTTTGTGCCTCATCACTTGTATTGTTTTTTGCTATAGTAAAACTGCAGTGGTAAGGATAGTGCTTTCTTGAGTTCTGTGAGCCATTCTAGCAAATTATTGAACCAGAGAATGGAGAGGGAGCCAGCAGACCAGAAGTGAGGGGAGCCCTGGGAAACCCTGATCAATGGCTGGCATCTTTAATGTGTAATGGGAAAACTCCCAATTGGTAGTCAGCAGGTCAAAAGTGAGGGTGTCATAAACTCCCAAGCTTGTGGCTGACATCTGAAGTTTTGGGCCATTTGGCAGTCTGAAGGACTGTGTCCTTTAACTTGTAAGATCTGACCTACCCTCCAGGTGGTTAGGATCAGAGGCAAAAGTGCTGTATGTGAAGCTGGTGTCAGAACAGAAGTGGAACAGAGGGAACAGAATTAACAATAAATTGATTTGGATTGATAGATATATATTTGGTGTCAGATAAGTAGGAATTGATTTACCACAAAGCATGTAAGAATAAAATTTATAAAAATAAAATTATATGTTTTATTTTAATATATATCCTTTCCTCACTGACATGGTTACATTCCAATGATCAGGTCATTATGCAAAATTGGTGTTATGTGAAAATGGAGGATGACCACATCATTACCTAACTGCCAAATTACATCATTACACAACTGCAAACCACTGAGAATCATGGCCCAGCTAAGTCAACGCATAACCTTAACTGTCACAGCCAGTGTTACTCTCACATTGTACTTCAGCATTTGTTACTGTTCGTTACTACCAGATGTATGTTGTTAATGCACAGAATAGTCAGATAATACATTTTTTATTATTGCTATAAATGCAAAATTTTGGATAACGAGATAGAGGATAAGTGAAGAGAAGGTATAGTTACATACTTTGTCTTTCTAAATGAATAGGCTTGAATTTTAAAGCAAGTCTTCCCACGACTTTAGACATTAGCCACAATATAAAGTAAAATATTAAGTAAAAACATACATATGTAATAACTTATATGCAAAAAATCTTGAAGTTTTACGAGAATGACTGATGCTTGGAAAATGTTACTTGGTTTGTCTTTTAATGCCAACCTCATTCTCTACTTTTTTCTTTCTCCACATTCTCCTCTGAGTTATCTTTTTAAACATAAATCTGATCCCGTAGTTCCTTGCTTTATTTAGTGCCTCTGACTCTTAAGCTTCTCCAAAAGACAAATACAATTGTTATAAATGTACAAAGCTCTTCAATTTCTGTCCCCTGCTTTTTCCCCACCTCATTATTGCAACCTCCGCAGCACATTTTTGTGCTCGAGCAAAATCAACCAGATCAAAATTTCCTTGATCATATGCCATACAATTTTACAGCTGTGCAGTCAAGCAAATTGTATCCTTTGCACTAGGATCATTCTTTGTTTATCTGAATGGAGAATATGTAGTCATGCTTCCAAACCCAATCCATATGTTATCTCTTTTAGGGAGTCATCTAAAAAAGTAGAGTTAGTTATTTCTACTCATATGATGATCTAGTGTTTTGTATTATTTAATGGCTTCTCTGATCCTATTTTTATGTACTTCATGTATATGTCCCATATTATCTCACTCAGTAGAATATGATAAGAAACTTTCTGTCTATCCCTAGCAATAAACATGGCAGAAAGAAGGCATACCATAAATGTTCAATAAGTGAATGAGTAAATGCATACATATTCACACTTTATACACACACACAATTGCATATGCTTATAAATAGATATATAGAATATAATAATAGCTGTTAATGATTTAAGGAGATCATAGTATCTCTTATATTTTTACTTTGCTTATTCACTGAAATTGTCTTTTTGGAAAAATTTACCTGTGCCTCGCTTATTATCAAATCTAATTCTTTATTTTAGACCCATTATTTAACCTTTAACCTTTCCACAACTATTTGAAACATTAAATGGTAACTCCTTTTGAAACCCACTCTTTCTCTGACTTCTGTTTTGATATGCCATAGGACTTTAGATACCTAAGCTACATTTACTGTCTTCCTAGTTCTCTTCATCTGTTTACTTGTTTATTCCCATTTTAGTTACCAGTCAGCTTTTTAGATTGAAAATTCAGTGTCCTTTTTAATGTCTCCTTTCTTCAATCTATACCCAATTGTATAAGAACTTTTGTGTTAGCCATCTAATTTTCCTTAATGCTTATATCTTGTGTATTCCACCATCATTACCTCATTTCAGGCTATTAGTAACTCTCACCTAGGCTATCAAAATGCCCCTTTAACTGGTTATATTAGGACACATTTAGCTGTACCAGAATTCCAGGAAAAAGGGAAATTTATTGACATATCAATTATGTACTGCCATAGTATTGCTGCATCAGAAACAGCCATAAAGCATAAGTGGATTATGATACTAAACATTTATTTGGCTCTGTATGTCTCTGGATTCAATGGACAGTTATGCTGATCTGAACTGAGTTTAGATAATTTTGGCTAAGCTTGCTTACATGTCTGATGTAGGCAGTCAGGTTGACTGCCAGCTGGCCAGGATGACTCAGCTCTCCCCGACATGATCTCTCAGTCTCAAGCAGACTGGCACAAGTTTGTTCTTTTGTCAATGGCAGAGTTTCAAGACATTGAATTGACCAAAGTATTTTGAGGTCTAGACTCAAGGCACATAGCCTCTTCTGCCTCATTCTGTTAACCAAAGTAAGTCACGAGGCCATCCCAAATTCAAGGGGTAGGGACATAGACTCCACTTCTAAGAGGAAGAACTGAAAAGTAACATTGCATAGGACACAGGTGAAAGGAGGGGAAGAATAAGGAGCATTTTCTCATTCAATCTGTTATCACATAAACAGAATTTAGAAATGGGATATGCTGGGATCAGAGAAGATTGGATATGGGACTAAAATTTAATCAGGAATCAATCTCTTTTTCTCTTCCTCTCATCAGGTTTAATCTGTAATTTTTAGTCCAGCTTTTCCCACGAGTCTGGTTCTAAGATTTCAAGTGTCTCTGTGTGTACATGTTTATAGCCTCATGACCATCTGTTCTGGATTGAATTATGTCCCCCCAAAACACATGTTATAAATCCTAACCTCTATACCTATGGCTTTCAAATTATCTTCAGCAAAATTTTACTTGCATGGGGTATTAATGATATTTCTTGATAATTTCCTCATTCTGTTGGATCACCTTTCTTTGGAACGGGCACAGACATATGTTTCCTACAGTCAGTTGGCCAGGTAGCTGTCTTCCAAATTTCGTGGCATAGACAAGTGAGCACCTCCAGCAGTGCATATGTTTTTGAAATATCCCAAATGGTATTTTGCCAATTTCTGGAGCCTGGTATTATCAAAAAATGTCAATAGTATCACACATAAGTAAAATTTTGCGGAATATAATGAAAAAATTGTTGCAGCAGTACATCAACAGTGAACTGCCAGAAATTCAAGCTGGATTCAGAAGAGGATGTAGAACAAGGGATATCATTGCTGATGTTAGATGGACATTAGCTGAAAGCACAGAATATCAGAAAGATGTTTGCCTGTGTTGACTATGCAAAGGCATTCAATTGTGTGGATCATAACAAACTATGAATGACGTTCTGAAAAATGGGAATTCCAGAACACTTAATTGTAATCATGAAGAACCTGTACCAAGAGACAGCCATTCAAACAGAACAAGGGAGTACTGCGTGGTTTAAAATCAGGAAAGGTTTGTGTCAGGGTTGTACCATTTCACTGTACTTATGCAATCTATATGCTGAACAAATAATCTGAGAAGTTGGACTATACGAAGAAGAATGTGGCACCTGGATTCGAGAAGATTCATTAACAATCTGCAATATGCAGATGACACAACCTTGCTTGCTGAAAGTGAAGAGGACTTGAAGCACTACTGATGAAGATCAAAGACCACAGCTTTCTCTGTGGATTGTACCTCACCATAAAGGAAACAAAAATCCTAGACAACTGGAGCAATAAACAACATCATGATCAACGGAGAAAATATTGAAGTTGTCAAGGATATCGTTTTACTTGAATCCAGAATCAACACCCATGGAAGCAGTACTCAAGAAATCAAATGACATAGTGCATTGGGAAAATCTACTGCCAAAGACCTCTTTAAAGTGTTAAAAAGCAAGGATGTCAATTTGAGAACTAAGGTGGGCCTGACCCAGGCCATTATTTTTTCAATTGCCTCATATGCATGCAAAAGCTGGACAATGAATAAGGAAGACAGAAAATTTCAGGGCTTTGAATTATGGTGTTAGAAAAAGATATTAAATAAGAATGAACAAGTGTTTCTTGAGAGATGTTCAGCCAGAGTGCTCCTTGGAAGCACAGATGGTGAGACTTTGTCTCAAGTACTTTGCACATGTTACCAGGAAGGACCAGTCCGTGGAGAAGGACACCATGCTTGGTAAGGTAGGCATCAGTGAAAAAGAAGAAGATCCTCAAAGAGATGGATTGACACCATAGCTGCAACAATGGGCTCAAACATAGCAACGTTTCTGAGGATGGTGCAGGACTGGGCAGTGCTTTCTTCTGCTGTACATAGGTTTGCTATGAGTTGGAACTGACTGACTAGCATCTAACAACAACAAGAAGCATGTGGTTATAATCCCATTTGGGAATGGGGTGTCATTGTTATGTTAATGAGGTAGGATTAGTGTAGGGTGTATTTTGAGTCAATCTCTTTTGAGATATAAAAGGGATCAAACAAGTGAACAAAGCAGAGATGGGGGAAGAGAGATGCCAAGCACATGAAAAATGCCCATGAGCAGAAGCTCAGAAGAGACAAGGACCTTCCTTCAAAGCTACAGAAAAGAAGGGCCAGCACCATGAATTCAGATTTCTAGCCTCCTAAACTGTGAGAAAATAAATTTCTATTTTTTAAAGCCATCCATTGGTGGTATTTCTGTTATAGGAGCACTAGATAACTAAGTCACCATCAGTGAAAACAAACTCTTCCCCAGCAGCAATAGGTTTCAAGTGGCTCTACGCTTATGGTCTTATGGCCATCAATGAAAGTAAACTCTTCCCCAACAGTGACAGCTAGAAAAATATCCCTGAGAGATACCTTAATTCCCTCTTCTAGGCCCACGTACTCATCCCTGATCCACTTACTGTAGTTAGGGAGAAAGAATACTATAATTAACCCAGAAATGTTATAAATGGATACCCCTTGCTCCCAATACCAGAAAAAAAAAAAGTGCTTTTACTAAATTAGGGGAGAATAATAAAGAGAAGGCAAAACTAGCATGACTTTGCTCTTGTACAATTCAGTTCCCTCGCACTCTCCTATTACACAGCATCACATGGTTATACCAAATGACAAATCCCACCACTTCATTGCCTAATTGACTAGCTTAAATTCTTCCAGCCACCCCTCATTGACTGCAGTTATAATACAAACTTTTTGGCCAGATATGCAAGACCCTTCTCAATTTATTACATATATATATCTTCAGGCTTTTTTTCCTTACTTCGTTTTTTCTTGATCACCCAAAGATATGACATAATTCAGCAACTTATTTGCTATGACAGAAATGTACCACACAATTTTGCTAAAACTTAACTGAAGATTCTTCCTTATCTGGATCGAATCTATATCTCCTGCATTGTTTCTAACCAGAGGGTTCCAACACCTAACAACGTATGATCAAGTCATATTTCTGTTCCTGAACTCCTAATATCCTTTTATGGTTCACTGTCTTTGCTTATGCCCTCATCTGGATTTTTTTTTTTTAATTCCTATTCTCATTCTCTACCTGATATAATCTTGATTCTTCTTCAAGCCCCAAGTCTAATACCTTCCTCTCTGTGAATCTTGCCTCATCCATAAATTGCTCACCTATTTGTCTTTCATAGTCTCAAGCATACTGCATGCTGATGAGTTGGATTTTTCATATCTGGAATCTTATTGACTTTTTATCCCCCGTGCTAAGTATGATGTCTATACTATACTAGTTGCATGATAATTCCCAGTGATTATTTTGCTCAATATATAAGTGTATATAAATGTTAATGACTGAATAGTAAAGAATACTATAATGTCATTATGTTGATAATATAATGTAGATAGATATCAAAGAAATTTGGAAATCTTGGGTAGAAAATGACCGTATTTCAATCCTAAGTTAGAGTAATGAAGAATAGCTGTTTTAAAACACTCAAGTCATTTTCAAAAACACTTAAAAACACCTGAATCTAGTAAAGTTTAGAACTAATTTATCAACTTTGTCTTTAAAATTTCATTATTGTATTATTTGTGAATTATTCTCTCCTGTAAAAAAAACTGTGCCACTCTTTTTTGAAATTAATTATCTGATGTCTCTTCTTTGGTCTAATTCTAATGTATCCTCTCTCTAAGCTCTAAGTGTAGATAGATGCATTTTTACTTTGTTCTGTAAAACCATACATGCTAATGATAAACGAGCAGAGTCTGTGGTTACATTTGTTCTTATCTCTTTTGAAGCAGAAAACCTGGCAGTCTCTTATCTAAACTTGAACAAGTACAGATAAACCTTGATAGAAAAATGTCTCTGAACTGCCATCTCTTTTAACAAGACTAAACTATTTAAACTAAAAGCAGCTGTTTGATTTTTTTCTAAAAAATAAATCTAAAAGTAAGATTCTAAAGAATGACATACAATTCAATGTAACTTTCATTCAACCGCAAATGCAACTGTAGTGCACACTGAGCTATTAGGAATGTAACGCCATTTTAATTCTTTTGGTTTTAGAACTTTGGTTGCTATTGAAATAATGTTCAGTCACTGCCATTAGTTTGGCCCAGGAAGTGGTGTTAATGTTGGAATTCAGGCTATTAAGCTTATAAACATCTTTTATTTTTGTGACAGTTGTTAAGTACATTGGCTAGGTTTTAACTTATGCCCCAGCAACCGGGAGTTCCCCAGAGAATTCTTTGGGTAGATTTTGGCTCCTAATGGAGGAAGACAATTCAGGAATGGAGTTCCTGTTCTCTTTCAGAAAGGGGGCAATATAGGAAGAGAGCAAAAAATAAATTCTAGAAATGAGGAAGTCAGCAAACAAGTGTTTCTGTATTTTCAGAGGTACACGTTTATATCTTAAATTTGAAAATTGTAACTTAATATAATCATGCTCCAATTAGCTTGCTGCTCTGAATTCCCTAGATGAATTGCAGACAAAAATTAGTTCTATTGTTCTTTCTCCAGTGCTTAACCTTTGGGATATTTTAGTGAGTTCTTGCCCTTGCACAAATACTGGGCTGGCATATAATACTTAGTGTGTTTTCAACTGGTTTCATTAACTGAATTTTCAAATTTCTTTCCTTCCTTCTTCCTTCGCTTACCCCTTCATCTCATATTTTCCTCCCTCCCTCCATCTCATTTCATCCCCCCCTTTCCTTTTCTTTTTCAAAGCAGATTTGAGCATCACAACAGTGAAACAAAAACTATTTTTCTTTATAAATTAATTTAAAATATGTATGTAGGTATTTTTAACTAAAGCTTATGATAAGTTCAAGCATTAAACTAAGCTCAAACTATAGCTGATACTTCTGTGAAGCTAAGTACTAAGGAACCATTTTTCTGTCCTTTCAGAGCATGGGAGTCACCAAGTTTGACTTACAAGTTCTTAGCATACTTTCCAAGTATTAAGGACATACATTTTCTCTTTAATTAACTTCAAAGTTTTCTTAGAACTAAAGTTACACTTTGTTGAGAAATTTAAATGTGAAGATTACACATTGTATATATATGAGTAGCTAAGTTCTACTTTAGAGGTTTTCTTGAGTAAATTCAGATCCTTATTTACTTGCCAATCTCTTTAAAAGGCGATTTCACAAGGTTATCAATTTGCTTTATATTTATCCTCTGAGGGCTAGAACCTTTGTGTCTTCTGGGATTTTATTTTAAAATAAGTAAAGAAATGCTTAAATTTGTCCTGCACTAACTCATTTAGTTTAATGCATGGTAGTCATGGCAAGGTACACAGGTAAGCCCACAGGATATTCAATTAGGACTGGAGAATCAGGACAATAAAAGGTTAGTCCAATGGTTAAAGTCCAAATCTTTAGACTTTAGGCATTTACCTTTAATGAGTGGTCTTGGGAGGAAGACTTGGCCACTTCTTATCTTTGGCAGAGTTTCCTCATAATTTGGGTTCAAGGTTGGCAGCAGCAAGCAAAGTATCAGTCTTCGTTTGGCAGGGCCTCATACTTCAGAGAGAGCCAGACTTAAGAGAAAGATATTCTGCTTCTGCCTTTTCTAATGGGGTGAGCAGAACTCCCGGGTTTACACATGATTTTCTTAACTGGACTCATATATTAAGGTCCAAGAGATGTCATGTCTAACAAAGACTAATATGGTCCATCTTTTCTTAAAAGGCAAAGATTGGGGAGGTTGTTTAAAATTTACATATGTCTTAAGGCTAATTTACAGAGATTTATATATATATATATATATTTTTATTACATTTTCTTTTATCACAGTATGTAGTTACAAAACCAACTTAAAGAGGTTGTTTACAACATACTTCTACTTCTTAGTTCATCTGCATTCACATTATGAATAAATTTTTCATATGTGGATTGAGAATATTACAAAAGCATATAAAACACTTTGAATAAGAGTTTGTGTTTGACACTGTATTTTTAGTCCCTGGTTTGTACAAATGGGTAATGCACTCAGCTGCTAGCTCAAAGGTTTGAGGTTCACGTCTACAGAGAAGCACGTCAGAAGAAAGCCGTGGCAATTTACTTCTGGAAAATCAGTCACTGAAAACTCTATGGAGCGTACTTCTGCTCTGACGCACATGGTATCGCTCGGAGCTAGAATCGGTTCAGAGGCCACGGGTACCGGTATTTTAGTTGTGGTCCCAGTTTTTAAAGAATAAAAATAAAAGATAGATGAATTTAAGCAATACTACCACTTTAAATTTTAAAAATATTTCTCTTGGTATCACTATGCATTTCATAATTATGATTTTTCTAAGTAAAAGCACTAGTGACAGCAGACAGCAGTTAAGGTGTAGGGCACCTGTGAATTAATGGATTGGGTAGAGGCAATTGGCAATTGACTGCAAACAAATTAAATTTATGAGAAAAAGAGAAGGCCAGAATCAATCCTCCAACAGAAACGTTCTAGGTTTAGTGTCACCATTATTGAAGCTATTACAGGAATTCTCTACTTTGTACTGCTGCATTCTTTAAAAAAAGTCTTTTTTTAACATTCTGCCTCCATACCTTGAATAATCACACTCTCAGTAGGTATAAAGTATACAAAAACTGCTTTATTACAAAATACAGACCTTGGAAGAAGTAAACTGCAAATAAATTACAAGTAAACTATAAATAAATACAGGTTCAGAAAGGAGTTTTATCCAATTTCATGGATCGGTCTACTTTCTCTTAGTCTTTACTCCAGGTAGAAGCTGGGGCTTAACAGAACAAATTACTTGTGGGCAGTTATCACGTAAAACCTTGAGTTTAAAGCAGAAGTGCTCTTGGAAACATTCAAATTATTTGATGTCTTCTGTCTACTTACCGTGCCTAGAAACCCCTTAGCTAGCTAACAGAGGATTATTTATCAAGAAGATTCTTTAAACATTAATTCTATTTTTTTCATTCATTTCCTCCCTTTATGTATACATTTCACATTTATTCTTTTAATCTCCTACTATTTACCTAATATATTGTACACCCCCATATCAGTTATATCCAGATGTAACTCCAACCTTTAGTGATTGTCAAATGGATATTTCCTCGCATTTTTTTACTTTTTAATCTTAAATACTCAGTAAAGCTTCTAGTGAATTGGATAAATGGCTTTCCTCTATGAATAAGTAAAAACAAAACATCCTTCTTCATACCTATTGCTTTTTGGTAGTGGATTTATGTTAAGACTGGACTTGGTAACTAATTGATACCTGAAAAGGCACCTTACTATCAATTCCACTTAGAGTAGTTATATTCCATATGTGCTTTCCAACCAATCGATAACAGCATCTAAACACTCAGATTTATGGTTTAGTTCATCGATTAGGTACAATTCTTTATAAAATTTAGGCATTCTATCCAGAGTACTTACGCTTCCCTAATTTTTTTCCACATTAATGTCACATCTTTTATAATTTAAAGTTCGTATTTTAGACATTTTCTCAAAGTACTCAAGCAGATATAAAGCTCTTTTCTGAGTTTAAATCTAGATCTAAAACTGCTGGATGCCTAATGCCTGCATCTGTTATTGTCTGCAAATACAAATTCACTTCTTAAAATTTTAAAGTGTAATGATGGCTTTTCCTCTCTCTTCTACTACGTAAATCATAAATTTCACTTTAACAAAATAACTAACTGTGTGAAGTATAGTTGTCAGAGAATTCAGTTATGTCTTGACTGCAATCTAACACCTGTCAAAGGCTCTTTTTAAAACATCTGATGTTTGAGGCCAGGCTCATAGACATTTTTATTATCATTTGAGTACATTTTCCAAGTTCTATTCCAGTATTAAGCAAGAGTATAAGAAAGTTCAGTGTCTGGACCTCATGTCTCAGTCTTCTATGTTGATCATCTCCTCTGCTTCACAGAATGATGCTTTAAGAAATAACTACCAGTGACTTCTGGAAATTTTTACTTAAACAGGTTGTAGTTGTTGGGTGCCATCATACTAATTACAATTCATGGCAACCCCATGTTACAGGTGCTCCACATTGTTTTGTTGGCTGTAATCTTTATGGAAACAGATCTTCAGGTCTTTCTCCCATGGAGCCACTGGTGGGTTCGAACTGCCAAACTTTCAATTAAAAAGGTGAGTGGCAAAATGGTTAAGCTCTCAACTGCTAACTGAAAGGTTGGCGGTTCAAACTCACCCAGTGGCTCCACAAGAGAAAGATCTGGCAATCAGCTCCCGTAAATATTAAAACAAAACAAACCCATTGCCATTGAGTCGATTTCAACTCATAGCGACCCTATAGGGCAGAGTAGTACTGTCTCATTGGGTTTCCAAGGCTATAAACTTTGTGGAAACAGACAACCACATCTTTCTCCTGCAGAGCTGCTGGTGGGTTCCCTCTGGTGGGTTCAAACCACTGACATTTCAGTTAGCAACTGAGTGCTTAACCACTGCAACACCAGGGCTTCTTCCATAAAGATTATAGCCTATAAAACTTTATGGGGTAGCTCTACTTTGTTACTTGGGTTTGCTATGTGTCAAAACTGACTTGAAGACACCTAACAACATTGTTAAAATAATTAATATTAATTTTAAGATAGCCATACTAAAATTGTAGGTGTTGTCTACTCTATTGCTAAATGCCATGGACGGTAAATGCCCAATTGAATTCTGGGGAAAAATGTATTTTTTCATGGGAATTGGCGTGCTTTCGTCTGAAAGTACACAATACCTTTTTGCTTTCCCTTGACTTAATTTTCAGGAAATTTATAACCATACCTATCACTTAATATTGATAATTAGTTTATCCAGAGCTTTGAAGCTCCTATACCTGTGGTCTTAAATTTATTTTTTAATTTTATAATGATTTGTCCCTTTTGCTTTATACTTAATTTTATTCCATTCAAAATCTTTTTGGAAGACAGTGGAGTAGACATCATAAGTAAATTGAGATGACATAAATTAATACATTGTGATAAAAGACATAAGGGCTATAATGTAATACATACCATAATATTAGCAGTAATAACAATTACCAATCTGTGAAACTCTAGCTCTGCTTTTAAGGAAATGGTCTATGTCTCAAAAATTTTAAACTTATAATTAACAATAATAGCTGATTTTATGTTTATAATTAATATTTGGCAAAATGGATAGTATCTGCCTTTGCCAATATATTTGTTACATAAAGATTTGTGTGGAGAAAAAATCAGCACTGCCTGTTGAGAGTTTAGTTTGTGGTGTGAATGTCACATAAATATTTAACAAAAGGAAACCCAAGGTCTCCCATGAACGTACATCTGCTACTGAAGAGCCACAACTCATATCACGTGTCTTTTTCTTAACATATGGCATGTCAGAAAAGATTTTTTTAATGAAAAAATTAAAAATAAACTCCCAACAAACACATTAAATTGTGTGTGGATAATGATACAAGTATGTCCCATTAAAGGATACTGGAAAAATATCTGGAGTACATATGGAATAAGACAGCTGTTAGGTTGCTGTTAAACAGATTTATAATATCTCTATTATACTCCCTACATATTAATATCACAGTCTTCTAGGAGTGACTGATGTTAATTATACGAAAAAGAAAACAAGTGTGTCTTTCTTTAAAAAAAATCAGATTTTGCACATAAATTTTGAATTGACTCAGAATGTAAGAAAGAAATGTTATTTTAGGCAAGACTGAAGAATGCTTTAAATAAATCCAAGTGAAAAGTGGAAAGTACTAAAAGATTGCAGTTATTTTCTCCGTCATGCAAAAAGCAATCCATTTCTGTTCATATATTAGATTCCTTAAGATTCTCTCACAACAATCTTTTAAGGAATATGAAGCAAAAATGAACTAAAAAAAAACTGAACAAAGTACAAAGAAATAGTCTTTGAGAAATACAAATCTGAAAGCAGTTATAACTTAGAGATCTATTTACAGCTAATAAAAACTTATACTATTTACACAATCTCTCCCTCTCTTCCCTTCCTCCTCCCTCCATCCCTCCCTTCCTTCTTTCCTCTCTTCTACGCTCTCTCTTTCTGTTCCAGTCTATGCAAACTCCCTGCTATGTTCTGAAAGGATTTAAGAAGTCTTATAAGGAAATACATGAAATTTAGCAAGATAACTCTCAGGGTCTAACCAGGGAAAAAAAAGGTCTCAATTTGTTTAACAAAGTGAATTTAATAGAAGAAATTGTTTACACAGGCAACAGACTCTGGGGTGGGGGAAGGAGGCCAAACAGGGGACCATAAGGCATCTTAGAAATTAGCAACAGCAGGAAGCAGCTGCCATCCTTTGGCTGAAGGGACAAGGGGATGAGAAAGTGTTAGTGGAATTTAAGAACTGCAGACTCTCCTTAAGATTTAGGATCACGCAGGCCTCTCTGGCAGAAACTTGGTCCTCAGGAAAGTCGCAGTCATTGACAGGGATACCTCTGGAGATGGAGAGAGATAGGGAGAGGTACTCTGGCTTCTCCCTTCCTCTTGCACTCCAGCTTTCCACGAGTGCCTTCCATTGGCTGAAGGTAGTGAGAATCAGTGGAAGGTGGTAATGGAACTATCATGTAAGAGGCCCAGAAACACCGGCACAGTAGCATACAATATAAGTGGATAAAAAAAAAAAAAAAAGTGGATAGCAGAGGTAATTCCAAAGAAAAACAATGATAGAAACATAACATTGAGTGAAGAATGAGATTTGTATACAAATCTCTGCCACAAAACCATACTACTTGATAATTGGAGGCTGCCATATTTTTGGGCTTCCTAGCAACAAAATCAAAAAGGAAAATACAAGTAATCATAAAGTTTACAGTGTCCAAAATGACTCAGAAGAGGCATAACTTTTTCTGATGTCAAGACCACAAAGGAATTTATTCTAAGTGTTTTAATAAAGAAGACACAGTTTAAAGTAATGAAGAATGATATTCTCAAAATTCTTGTAATGATGAGCTTCATAGGTCTATTTCCCACAGTATTTTTAAAATGTAAATTAATACCATTACAGGAAAAGCTTTTCCAAGGGAACAGCACACCTAATAATGTCCAGGTTGGCTGTTCTCCCATTGTCTAGATTTCTTTACTAATCCAGGGGCAAACTTCGAAAAGATCATGGAATGTGGATCCATCAGCTACTGTTCAAAAATGAAGAATTTTTGATAGACATTAAATAAGAAGAACTCAAGATTAACTTTCCAACTGCCTGTGTAGAGCAATTCAGTTTTGTGGGCCGATGTTGCTAACACTGTGCTTTGACAAGCAGTTGACCTGGATTAAGGGCCAACCAACTATTCTGTAACTATTTTTATAGTACAGCATGATATCCCAAAGGGAGGAAATAGTGGCATGTAATTAATGGTTTATCTACACTGCTATGCTAAATATGCAAAGATATGTAACAACTAATAACAGTTTCATTCCTACTTAGAATGATAAAATTATTCAGATTTAGTAATTTATTCAGCGATCCTTGACTTATTTTTTTTATTATTTAGATAAAATACATTCTTTTTTAATGAATTTTTTTTGTCTTTTCCAGAGTGTTCAACTAAATGTGTGGTGGACCAGAGCTACAAAGCTCTCCAGTATTTAATATAAGCAACTGGTCTCATGTATTACTTCCATTAGTTAAACATCACAACTAAAGTTGGCTACGAAAATATGATAAGCAAAAAAAAAAAAAAAGACTTGACCTTTAAAGGTCAATATCCAAATGTATGCAAGCTTCTTCTGGATAGAATATTGGTGAAATAAATTAATTAGGTTACAATTACAGCTGTCTGCACACTATGTGACTCTCTCAAAGAATATTATTTGACAAGTCTCACAGAGTGTATTTTGGTTTGGGTATTATATATGAAACTCTTACTTCCTACCCTTTACCAGAAATGTAAAAAAGTATAGTAAAATATATCAGAATGTTCTAATTACTGTGGCTGTATATTTGGCTGCCTAAAAAATAATAATTGATTCCTTTTTGCACAATCATGCCAAGTCCAGTAAATACGTAGATCAAATGATGTAGCTGTTGTTATGAGGTGACTTCAAGTAGGTTCCAACTCACAGCAACCCTATAGGATAAAGTAGAACTGCCTCATAGGGTTTCCAAGGAGCGGCTTGTGGATTTGAACTGCCGACCTTTTGGTTGGCAGCCGAGCTCTTAACCACTGTGCCACCAAGGCTCTGATCAACTGGTGGTTATTGAGAAACAGAAGAATTATCTCAGAATATCATCACTTTGTCTTGGAAATAATGATGTTTTAAAAAGGGAAAAGTAAAAGTTCAGGGATTTATAATATTAAACCCAGCATTGACTCCTTTTTTACCACCTCAAGGTCACTATAAGTCAGAATTTACTTGATGGCAAGGGGCTTGGTTTTTGGTTTCAGTGACCTTATCCACATGCCTTTCAAGTAGGAGGCAGCAGAGGGCGATGGTTAGGAACCCTGACTCAGAATACTGCCACCATGCCAAATGTAGCTTACCACTTACCTACCGTGTGATGTTGGAAATTTGGCTTATTTCTCTTGCCTCAGTATCCTCACCTATAAGGTAGGGGCTATAGTAGAACTTTCCACATTAGTTTCTTACAATGCTTTAAATGAAATGATACTTTTAAATTACTTAAAACAGTGCCTGGCTCTAAGTTCCATAAAAAAAAAAAAAAGCAGCTGTTAAATTAATAAACAAAATCTTCAGTATACATGCTTTAAAAAACATTCAGTAAAATTATTTAAATCGAAAAACACAGCACTTTGTATACTTCTGACCAAGGTAAAGTACCCTAAGGCATATCTTACAATTTACTATGTTTTTACGTTTATAAATTACCAGCCATTGACCTATAAGTATGTCCCTGTGATGTTTATCACATCAGATTATAGCAAAATGTATTGAATTTTCTTTGCCAACTTTTAACTACATATACTTTTACTACCGAATTCTAGTTGGGCCAAAAAAAAAGACAAAAGCAGAGTCAATGTAGATGTTTGAAAGCCTAGGTAGTCATGGAATTAGAAAAATATGTGTCATAAGCTAAAAACACAGCTGAAGTATGGTTATGGCTAAATGCCTCAAATATAAACTCTTTGTTAGTGCTTAAGTAAGCCCTACATCTGGCTGGCCACTTATTACTCATGCACTTCCCTGGGGGAATACTGCAAATGACAAAGCATATGCTGATTTGGGATCATTTCAATAAAAACTATTTCTTATATAAATATTTATCTTAAATTCCTTAAATCTATTAATGAAGCCAAAAATTTTAAATAGAAAATTGCTAACCCTGGGGACACTAAGGCCCTAAATTTTCAAAGATAAAAAGAGATTTCTATTAATAATTAAGGAAGCAGGTTATATTGTTTAAACGATGTTAAAGCACACATGTACTGTTTATAAGCAGAAAAATACATATATACTGAGAGGTTTTAACAAGAGTTAAATATTTCTGTAGTAACTATAGTAGAGCTCTGATTTTTACTGTACTACTTTCCTTATATTATCTTATTTAATCCCTACAACAGCCATAAAGTAAATAGTATTTTTCTCAATTCATAGAAAGAAAGATTGAGGCTAAGAAGTGTTAAGTATCTAAAATTATCTTATTATTATGTTTGCTTGATTTTTATACATCCCCCTCATTAGAATATAGTCTCCAGGGGAGTAAGGAACTTGTCTGTCTTTTCATGACCATACTCTCAGTATTAAAATATCTTTTGGCCCGTAATTATTTATTGAACGAATGTCAAATTCATGAGCTTGCTAAGACCTCACAACTAGTCAAATTACCCTAAATTTTCTTTATTGTAACAGTATATTAAAAAGTAAAGAAACATAAAATATTGTCAAAAATGAACAACCAGGAGTTCTGTACACAGTAGCAATGATGCTCCAAATTTAATGTTGTTTTCTCAGAAATGGCTGCATGAACTTGGGAAAGCTCCTTAACCTCTATGCATAATATAGTTAAACCTCATATTGGTGTGTTGAAGATTAAATGAGTTAATATTTATAAAACTCTTAGAAGAGCATCTAACACTTACTAAGTGCTTGCTTGCTAAGTAGAGGATCAGTGAAAATGAGGTATTATAATCAGCATTATTTTGTCAATCAGCTTTCTTCTTAAAGTTTATGCTAGGAAAAAGCTAACTGGAATAACAAAGATGTTCAGTAACTGGTCATATTTTAGAAGAGAATAAATTTGCTTTAACATGTGTATACAAGCCAAAACACAGTCAGAAATAAGCAAACAGAAATCAAAGACTTTGAGAGTTGTGGTAAGACATCAAGGGCATCGTACATAAAGTGAAAAGTTATTAAAAAGATAGGAAAGGAGGACAAGACCAAAATGGATGTCAGAAGAGACTCTGAAATGTGTTATTAAAGCAAACTGAAGAAATGATGAAATAAAAGAGTTAAACAGAAGTTTTCAAAGGGTGACTTGGGAAGACAAAAAAAAGCATTACCTTCCCCTTATGCAAAGAGCTGGAGTTAGAAAACCAAAAGGGAAGAACATGATCACTATTTCTCAAACTGAAAGAATTGAAGAGAAATTCAAGGCTCGAGTTGCATTACTGAAGGATGCTATGGGTAAAAAAACGGAATTACACAGGAAGCATCAAAAGAAGATGGAAAGAATACACAGAGTACTATACCAAAAGTAATTGGTTGACATTGAACCATTTCGGGAAGTAAAATATGATCAAGAATCCTGGTACTGAAGGGAGAAGTTCAAATATAAGAAGTTCAATGGTGAAAAACAAGGCTCAAGGAATTGACAAAATACTAACTTAGATGCTTCAACAAATGGATGTAATGCTGGAAGCACTTACTCATATATTTCAAGAAATTTAGAAGACAAGTACTGGCTAACCAACTGGAAGACATTCATATTTACGCCCATTCAAAAGAAAGGCAATCAAATGGAATGCAGAAATTATCAAACAATATTGTTAATATCACATAAAAGCAAAATTTTGATGAAGATAGTTAAAAAATGATTGTAGCCATACATGGACAGGGAACTGCCAGAAGTTCAAGCTGGATTCAGAAGGGGACATGGGACAAGGGATATAATTGTTGAAGTCAGATGTATCTTGACTGAAAGCCAAGAATACCAGAAAGATGTTTTCCTGTGTTTCATTGACTATGTGAAGGTATTTGACTGTATAAATCATAACAAATTATGAATAACATTGTGAAGAATGAGAATTCCGTAACACTTAATTGGTCTCATACAGAACCTGAACAAGGATCAAGAGGTAGTTGTTTGAAAAGAGCAAGGAGATATGCCATTGTTTAGAATGGGAAAAGGTGAGTGGCAGGGTTGTATCTTTTCATTGTACTTATTCAATCTATATGCTGAACAAATAACCTGTAAAGATGGACTATGAAAAAGAACACGGCATCAGGATTAAAGAAAGACTCATCAACAGCTTGTGATATGCAGATGACACAACCTTGCTTGCCAAAGGTGAACAGGACTTGAAGCACTTACTGTTGAAGGTCAGACTACTACCTCCAGTATGGATAAAGTCTGAATGTGAAGAAAACAAAAATCCATACAACTGGACTGATTAACCACATCGTGATAAATGGAGAAAAAACTGAAGTTGTCAACGACTTCCTCTTTCTTGGGTCAATAATCAACACTCATGAAAGCAGCGGTCGAGAAATCGAGTGACCTATTTCATTGGACAAATCTGCAAAAGACATCTTCAAAATTCTAAAAAGCAAAGATGTCACATTGATGACTAAAGTGTGCCTGACCCAAACCATGGTCTTTTCAATTGCTTCATATGCACATGAAAGCTGCACAATCTAAAAAGGAAGATGGAAGGAATACTGATGCATTAGAAATGTGATGTTGGTGAAGAATATTGAATGTACTGCAGACTGCCAGAAGAAGAAACAAAGAAGAAATACAACTGGAAATCTCCTTAGAAGCGAGGATGGCAAGACTTTGTCTTGCTTACTTTGGATACACCATCAGGAAAGATGAATCTCTACAAAATGACAGCATGCTATGTAAAGCAGAGAATCACCAAAAAAGAAGAAAACCATCAATGAAATGGACTGACACAGTAGCCTCAACAATGGGCTCAAACATATTAAAGGTCATGAAGATGGTGCAGGACTGGGCGCCATTTTGTTCTGTTATATATGATGTCACCATGAGTTGGAGATAACTCGATGGCAACTAACAACACACTCTATAAATTCTTCTAAATTTTCTAACTGTACAATTATGTTAAGGAGCTCTGGTGGCACAATGTTTAAGCACTCAGTTGCTAACAGAAAGTTCAACAGTTTGAACCTACTGCCGCTCTGTGGAAGAAAAAACCTGGTGGTCTGCTTCCCTAAAGATTGCAGCCTTGGAAACTCTGTGGGGGCATTCTACTCTGTAATATAGGGTCACTATCTTATTAAAAAAAAAAAAAAAATTTTTTTTTTTTATAAGTCAGAATCAAGTTGATGGCACACAGCAACAACAACAATCAATCATCTTGACTATAAATAATGAGTTTTATTTCTTGCCTTCCAATCCTTATTTTACTGGCTAAGATATTATTTTGAATTGAATTGTGTCCCCCCAAAATATAACTGAATGAAATCCTGTTTGGGACTAGGGTTTCCTTCATTATGTTAATGAACTATATCAATGTAGGATGTGTCCTAAACCTAATCACTTCTAATTATAAAAAGAGGAGATTAGACACAGAAGCAAGCACAAATGGAGGAAAATAGATGCCATGTGAAAATTGCTAAGGAACTGAGGAACACAGGGGCTACAGAAGCTGAAAGAGCCAAGAATGTTCCCCCAGAGCAGACAAAGAGCCTTCCCTGTAGTCAGTGTCTTGAATTCAGATTTCTAGCCTCCTGAAATGTGAGAAAATGCATTTCTGTTCTTTAAAACCATTAACTTGTGGTATTTCTCTTACAGCAGCACTAAGATATACATCCAAAACAATGTTAAATAGACGTGGTGATAGTGGGCATCCCTGTCTCATTTGTAAACTTGGAGAGTAGGGGATTCTTTCAGTATTTCATAAGTATGCATAACATCTTTCATATGTTTTTATAGATGCTCCACCTCACAGTAAGAATATATTCTTCATTCTTTAATTTCTGAGCTGTATGTATCTACGTGCTTATACATAAATCAATGTAACTGTCTTTTTGTCTACCTATCTTTGCTACCTGTTAGTTTGTCACACTGTGGTGGCTTTTGTGTTGTTTTCATGCTGGAAGCTATGCCACCAGTATTTTAAATACTAGCATGGCCATTTGTAGTGGACAGGTTTCACCAGAACTTCCGGACTAAGGCAGACTAAGAAAAAAGCACTAGTGATCTATTTTCTAAAATTAGTCAGTGAAAACCCTATGAGTCACAACAGAAAATTGCCTAATATAGTGCTGGGAGATGAGCCCCCTAGGTTGGAAGGCACTATACAATGGCCATAACAATAGACTCAAACATGCCAATGATCATGAAGATGGTACCAGACATAGAAACATTACCCTGTGTTTGTACATGGGGTCATCATGAGTTGGAGTCATCTTGATTGCAACTAACAACATTAACAATGTGTGTGTATAAATATGGCTCATGTATACATATGTGGGGGTGTACATATATATATGTATGTAATACTGAATTCATTCAGCTAACTTGAATTTTTGCAACAATGTTTTGTGACAAGATTGTCCCATAAATTTCTTTCTTGTGATGCCCATGTCTTTGTTAGGTTTTGGTATCAAGGTTATGCTAGCCTCGTAAAGGTGTTGGAAAGTTTTCCCTCCTTTTCACATTCTTTGAATAAGTTTATGTAAGATTTGAGTTATTTCTTTTTTAAATGTTTGGACAATTTCATCCAAGAAGCTGTCTGGGCCTGGAATTTTCTTTGTGGGGAGGTTTTTACTTGTGGCATCAATTTCATTTATAGAATTTGAATATTGTATTTAGTTTTGTTATCATTTTGGTAAATTTGTCTTTTTTCCTCTTAGGAGTTTGTCCACTGTATTTATATTTTCCAACATATTGGCATAATATTTTTAATGAATTCCTTTTATTATGTTTTAATATTCTAAATATTTTTGTAAACCAATTGTAAATTTATGGTACAACGCTAAATATGTGCTCCTTATAAGACTGAGAAAAACCTATGCGCATCTGGCTGTGTTTGTTCATGAGTATATACCACAGCAGTCACACAACTTCTAAAACCATGGTATTTGGATCTTGAATTTTGTTTGCTATATAAAATATGGAAATTCCTCTTTGGATTCTGGTTCTTCAGCTTACTCTTGTCACACAAATTGTTTTCTGCTAACAAATTGGATCCTGACTTCAGCTCACTTTCAATTCTGCTTTCACTATCTAGACAAATTTCCAGAGATTTCACTATATTCTCTAAGCATCAAAACTTGGTTTTGTGTCACATCAAGAAATTTGTACCCACTCTGTAATTTATGATAGAGAAGATAGATATGGAAGTACCTTTACTCTGAGATTCATGAACTCTTAAGGGTCCATTGAATATGGTTTTATTCAATCCTTGGCCCTATGAAGTTTATGAAAAGCAAATTGAAGTTTATATGCATATATTAGTACATTTACTTTTGTTTTGCTAAAGGCCATATATTTCATAATCTAATAATCACACTCTATGCCAGGAATTTAAGAGTCCTTCTTGATATTTCCCTCATCCAAATCTAACCAATCACCAGCGATTATCAGTTCTAACTCCTGAGTAGCTCTTAGTGCTATCAACTTCTCTACATCTCTGGTGCCATCATCCAAGTCTAAGTCACCATTATTTTTCACACAGAAAATTGTAAGAGACACAACTAACTCCTTAACTCTAATACTCAAAGAATCCTCAGAGTATTTTTAATACAGAATTATCATGTTGGTTGCTTAAAAGTTTTCAGTAGCTTCTCATTCCATTTTTTAAATTCATTTAAAGTAATATAAACTTAAAATAATGTTAAATCCTTAGCATTGTCCAGAAATCTAGCTAGTAAGACTATAAAACTCTTTGGCTAAGCAAACAGCCCCTGGAGCCACTTCAAGTCCCAGCTCTGCTGCTTACTAAGTATGTAATTTTGGGCAAGTTATTTAACTCTCTGTGCCAAGTTTCTTCCTCTGTACAATGGAAGTAAAATGGCATCTACATTAAAGGGTTATTATGAAGATTAAATGAGTTTAAATAAGAGTATATACAGAAGTGTCTAGAAAGCATTCAATAATGATCTTAGTAGATATTAAGTTCTGCATGATATAAACACTGACTTTATCTCCATATTTGTCTCATGCCTTGCCCCATATAACCTTACCTTGCTTTAACTCTAGCCTTATTGGCCTTCATACAGCTCCTTGAGCATCCTAAGATCATTATTCATTAAGATCTTCATACCTGGTGCTTCTGCTTTCACTTCCAGAATATTGCTTCCATGTCTGACTTCAGACAAATTTTAATCAATTTATGAGTCACTCTCATAGTGCTTCATTAAAGGGATAAGATTATAATGATTTTAAAGAAATAATTATTTTTTACTTAACTCTTCCTAATCTACTAAATTTAGTAGAGAAGTCTCACACTGTCCCATACTAGGATCTTTGTACAGTTTATCTTCATCTCTGTGTCATCAGCACGTAAAATGTTTAGCAAATATTAGATGCCCAATACTTGTAAAAATTATTATGCTAAAAACATAAAAAGGGTCCTGCACCCTCCCCCGCAAATGTTTAAAACCCGCTTATGTAGAAGGTTACGGAGAGGTAGGAGAAAATTGATAATTATGTAGTTGGGCAAGTTAAGCTTGAAGTTCTGTTTGGAAAAGTGTGGATTGCTCAGGAGAGATGAGACTTTTTTAATGTAAAGACAACTCCAACAGTAAGTTCCAGAAATAGAAAACTGAATAGCTTGGATTAATACCAAGGCAATTCTAGCTAAAATAAATATCAAGCACAATTTTGTCAAGTATGAACTGTACCTAATATGGGTATTTTGTTTAACATGGTTAACAGAATGATTTTTTTTTTTTTTCCTCCTGGGACATCTTTTGAAAATCCTTGGTCTTTTCTTGTCTGTTTCCCTTTCTACCTGCCAGCACCCCACAGAGACATTTTCAACTATACTAAGCCACTCTCTTTCCCCCCAAAGAGGATCAAAACCATAAGAAACCACAAATAAGCATGTATGTTTTTGAAGCTGAAGGTTTGCCAAAAGAAAAAGCATACATGCCAAATCAAACTTGAAACTCTAATGCTTTCACACTTAAAACATTGCAGTTTCATGGTAATTCAGCATCCAAAAAACCTACAACATTAAAAATAAAAAAAATTCAACCCTTCATGATGTCAAGGGATAAATAAATTAAACATAACATTTTGATTAAACGTGAAACCAAATAAAATAAAGGTGCAATTTATCATCTTATTAATTTTTTTTTTAATTTAAAAGTTTTATCTGTGTTTTAAGCCTAAAAAAAAGCTAAAATCCACTCCCTGTCTATCAGTTTGCCATACTGTTGTGGCTTGTGTATTGCTATGATGCTGGAAACTATGCCACCAGTATTTCAAATACAAGCAGGGTCACCCATGGTGGACAGGTTTCAGTGGAGTTTCTATACTAAGACTAAGAAGAAAAGCCAGGTAATCTGCTTCTGAAAATTAGCCAATGGAAAGCTTATGGTTCAAAACAGAATGTTGTTCAATACAGTGCTTGAAGATGAGATCCCTAGGTTGGAAGGCACTTAAAATACGCAATGGCTGCAACAATGGACTTGATTATACCAGCAAATGTGAAGATGGCACAGGACTGGGCAACATTTGTTCCATTGTACATGAGGTTGCCATGAGTTAGAGCCAACTTGATGGCAACTAACAATAACAACATAAGCTAAAATGTAAAACAACACAATATGTGGTATAGAATGATTTTAAAATGCTAATGCTAAAAGTAGAGTATATGACAGAATTGTTATAAAACCCCTTTGAAGGAAACATAATTTAAAAGTTAAAAGTAAATATTGGCTTTGTGAAATCAAAGTATATAACATAATTAAACTTTCTGCAGTTTGTTTTTGCTTATTAGTAAACAAGGACTACCCAATTTTTAAAGAGATTTATATAAATGACATGCCTTGACTTTCGGCCAACATGGCACCATAGGTAGAAGCACCATGCTGTCCCTCCACAGCAAAGACCTGAAAAACTAAGTAAAACAGAGAAAAATGATATTCCTGGAACCTGAAGTGTCAAATAAAGAGATAAAAAAATTACTCAGCAAAACACCAAATAGAATAAGAAACTGAGGACAGAGAGTGAGGAGAGATAAGTATGGAGGTCTCCTATGAGCTAACGCAGTACAGATTCACCATCTTGGACTCTTGTCAGGGATGGGTGGTCAGGGAGCATGGGAAAAAAGCAGCTTCACAGAGCTCCCAGCAGAAAACAGAGCACCCAGTAACCAGAGATACATGCTTTCCTACCCCCCAATCCTCTCCCCGCTGACCTACCTCTGAGCTTCCTAGCTGGCTGCAGTGGCTTGGCTGTCCAGGAAGTGCAGCATCCATGCCACTTGGATTTGCCCCACTCACATTGGAGATCTGCAGACAGGAAGTACAGGAAAGCAGCTTTATGAAGTTCCCAGCAGGAGACAGAGCACCCGGTAATGAGTGATATACGCTTTCCTAGCCCCCACCCTTCTTCCCCTCCCCCCTTTGGCCTCCTCTGCTTCCCACCAGTTGCAGTCTCTTGGCCAGGAGGCAACTGCTTTGGGCTCAGGCCACTTGGATTCGCCCCGCCTACACTGGCCGGCCCCCTGAGCTAGTGTCGATTCTTTCCATTTCTTTTGGCTTCTTCTGTGCCTCCCACCACCTCCCCCTCCTTTCTCTCGAACACCTGGCTCCATGTGCCATCTTTGCTTTTTCTTGAAAGGCTGTGAAACCTCGCTGGACTGGGGAACCACTCCCCTGGGCCGCAACACCACACTGGTGGGATCCTTGGGGCTTTTTTTTTTTTTTTTTTGCTACGTTGTTTTGTTTGTTTGTTTTATTTATCTTTTTTGTGGTTTGGGAGCCCCTTCTAGCCAGACTGCACTGCACAGCTTAGGAGCGACTCCCCCAATCTGTGCAGCTGCATAGGTGGGATCCCTGGGGGCATTTCTTTTTTTCTCTTTTTCCCTTTCTGTCTTTTTTTCATTTTTCAGTTCTCATCTCTCTCTACTTACCTTCTTTTCCTGTCTCCTGAATACCTGGTGCTGTGAGACATTTATACTGCCTCTAGCCAGACTATACTGTGTAGCCTGGGAGCTACTTCTCCAGTATTCACAGCTACACCAGTGGGACCTCTGGGGACTTTTCTTTTCTTTCTCTTCAAAATTTTTATCAAGCTATTTTTTTTCTTTTTGTTTCCTTTTTGCTTTTCTCCATTTTTCAGTTCTCATCTCTCCACTCAAATGGCAAGCTTCCTTAGCACTTTTTTTCCCCTTTGTTTGTTTTTGGCCCCTGTTTCTCTCTGCTCTCTTTCCTCTTTCCCATACCCATATTAGCTTCACACATCACAACCTCTCCTCTCTTTCCTACCTACCTGCACTGTGTGCTGAACATCACACCCCTGAACAGCAGAGGCACAGCCTACCAGAGCCTGCCCAGGACAGATTCCTGGCCCGCCCTGTTGGTACTACTATGTGCCACAAACAACCCATTCCAGCCCCTCCCTTTCAGCTGGACCTGCCCTGCTGCACCATGGCTGAGCAACTGGACCTGCCCATTGGATAAGGTGACTACAGATGAACAAACAACAAAGAATGAATAGTCCACCTACTCAGACATAACCAAGTAAAACAAAACAAAACAAAAAAAAAACAGGATGAAACAAACAAATCTACAATCAAGAAGCAAAGAAAATAACTACTGAATGTCTTGAAGACAGCAAACAATATCAAAACATATAAAAGAAACAGAACAGGATGGCTCTAGTAGCCATCTAAAATAAAACACCCCATGACCTACTAGTAGAAAAAAAGTCACTAGAACTACCTGATAGGAATTCAAATCTCTAATATTCAGAGCAATCCAAGAGTTGAAGCAAAAAGCAGACAAGAATACGGAAAAAATAGACAAATTTATGGAAAAGGCAGAAAAGTCATGGAAAATACAGACAAAAAATAGAACAATTCAAGAAAGTAACACAGGAACAAAATGCCTAAATAAATTCACAACTAGAAATCATACAAAAACAGCAAGTAGAAATCCAAAAGATAAACAGCAAGATTTCAGAAATGGACAGTGTCATAGAAGGGCTGAGGAGCAGGTCTGAAATGATGGAAGACAGGATCAATGAAATTTAAGACAAACAATCGGTTACAACACTGTTTGAGGAAAAATCAGAAAAAAGAACAAAGAAAAATGAAAAAAAAAAAAAAACCTGATAGTTATGTGGGATACAATCAAAAGCAAAAATTTGCAAGTGATTGGAGTTCCAGAACAGAGAGAGAAAACAGAAAACACAGAGAGAATCATTGAAGAATTGCTGACAGAAAACTTCCCTAATGTCATGAAAGATGAAAAGCTGACCAACCAAGAAGCTCAATGAACCCCATATAGGATAGACCCCAACAGAAAAACACCAAGGCATGTCATAATCACACTCGCTAAAACCAAAGACAAAGAAAAAATCCTGAGAGTAACTCGAGAAAAACGAAAGTCACATACAGAGGATAAACAATAAGACTAAGCTCTGATTATTCGTCAGAGATCATGCAGGCACTAAGGCATGGGATGACATACATAAAATATTGAAGGAAAAGAATTGCCAACCAAAAATAATACATTCTGCAAACTTTCTTTCAAATATGTTGGTGAAATTAGGACATTTCCAGATAAAGAGAAATTAAGGGAATATGTAAAAACCAAACCAAACTTACAAGAATTATTAAAGAAAGTCCTTCAGTCTGAGAACAAACAACACCAGACCACAGCGTGAATCTGGGATGCAAGATTGTACCAGCCAGATACCAACCTAGGAAATGAACTCTCAAGCACTATCCAAAACCAAAAGAATTGCAACAGACAACCAGAGAGGTTAATCTGTAAATGACAGCAACATCAGAACAATAAAAGAGGGAATAAACAGCATAAGAATAGAACTTTCTAATGGGGAGGAAGGCAATGTGATACCAAACAATAACACACTGGTTGAAGTATAGGAATATAAGGGTAAATTTCAAGGTAACCACAAAGAAAGTTAACGAACCTACTCACCAAAAAAAAGAAGAAAAACATGAAGTCTCAGTAAAAACAAAATCTACAAAAACAAAAGAAATGAAAACAAAATGAAATCCACAAACAAAAGGAACTCAGCGCAGGAGAGTAAGAGAAACAAAGAAAATGTTAGTACCACAAAAAAGCAGTACAAAATGACAGCAATAAACTCACAACTATCAATAATTACACTGAATGTAAATGGCCTAAATGCACCCCAAAGAGAAACAGAGTGACAGATGGATTAAAAAAAAGATCCATCAATGTGCTGTCTACAAGAGACACACCTTAGAAATAAAGGTGTAAATTTATTAAAAATGAAAGAATGGAAAAAAATGTATCAAGCAAGTAACTACCAAAAAAGGGCAGGAGTGGCAATACTATCTCAGATAAAATAGACTTTAAAACAAAATCCACCATAAAAGACAAAGAAGGGAACTATATAATGATTAAAGGAATAATCCATCATGAAGACTTAACAGGGCTCCGAAATGCATAAAACAAACTCTAATAGCACCGATAAGAGAAATTGACAGTTCCACAATAATAGTAGGAGACTTCCACACACCACTTTCAGTAAAGGACAGAACATTTAGAAAGAAACTCAACAAAGATACAGAAGAGCTAAAAAGCACAATCAGCCAACTTGACCTCATTGACATATATAGAACACTCCACCCAACAACTGCAAAGTACACATTCTTTTCCAATGCACATGTAACATTCTCCAGAATAGACCACATCTTAGGCCACAGAGCAACCCCCAACAAAATCCAAAACGTTGAGATAATACAAAGTATCTTCTCTTACCACAATGCCATCAAAGTAGAAATTAACAAGAGGAAGAGTAAGGAAAAAAATCAATTACATGGAAACTGAATAACACCCTGCTTAAAAACCACTGGGTAATAGAAGAAATCAGAGATAGAATAAAAAAAAATCTAGACTCAAACAAGAATGAAAACACATCATACCAAAACCTTTGGGACACAGCAAAGGCAATCCTCAGACGTCAATTTATAGCAACATATGCACACATCAAAAAAGAAGAAAGGGACAAAATCAAAACATTAGCTACACAACTAGAACAAATAGAAAGAGAATAAAAAAAGAAGCCCACAGCCACCAAAAGAAAGGGAATAAAAAATATCAGAGCAGAAATAAATGAAATAGAGAATACAAAAACAATAGAAAGAGTCAATAAAACAAAAAGTTGGTTCTTTGAAAGGATCAACAAAATCGACAAACCACTGGCCAAACTGACAAAAGAAAAACAAGAGAGGATGCAAATAACCCAAATAAGAAATGAAATGGGGAACATTACAACAGACCCATCTGAAATAAAAAGCATCATAACAGAGTATTATGAAAGACTCACATTACCTGACCTCAGGACCTAATATACAGTTGCCGTAGTCAAAACAGCCTGGTAGTGGTACAATGACAGATGCATTGACCAATGGAACAGAATTGAGAACCCAGATGTAAATCCATCCACCTATAGTCACCTGATCTTCAACTAGGGCCCAAAGTCCATCAAATGGCGAAAAGACAGTCTTTTTAACAAATGGTGCTGGCAAAACTGAACGTCCATCTGCAAAAAATGAAACCAGACCCATACCTCACACCCATGTACAAAAACTAACTCAAAATTGATCAAAGACCTAAATATAAAGCCAAAAACTATGAAGCTTATAGAAGAAAAAATAGAATCAACACTACCCAACCCATTACTTTTAGAGGCCCTAATACACTGCATTAACAGGATACAGGCCACAACCAACAACACACAAGCTCCAGAGGATAAGCTAGATAGCTGGGATCTTCTAAAAATTAAACACTTAAAAAAAAATTAAACACGCTCATCAAAAACCTTCATCAAAAGAGTAAAAAGAGAACCTACAGACTGGGAAAAAAAATTTGGCTATTACAAATCAGACGGAGGTCTAATATCTAAAAACTACAGGAAAATCCAACACCTCTACGACAAAAAGACAAATAATCCAATTAAAAAATGGGCAAAGGAAATGAACAGACACTTCACCAAAGAAGACATTTAAGCGGCCAACAGACGCAAGAAGAAATGCTCAGGATCTCTAGCAATTAAAGAAATGCAAGGCAAAACAACAATGAGATACCATCTCACCTCAGTATTACTGTCATAAATCAATAAAACAGGAAATAACAAATGTTGAAGAGGCCGTGAGGAGATCAGAACTCTTATGCACTGCTCGTGGGAATGCAAAATGATACAACCATTTTGGAAAACCATATGGTGCTTACTTACAAAGCTAGAAATAGAAATACCATATGATCCAGTAATCCCATTCATAGGGATATATCTTAGAGAAATAAGAGTTGTTACACAAATAGACATATGCACACCCAAGTTCACTGCAGCATTGTCCACAATAGCAAAAAGATGGAGACAACCTAGATGCCCATCAAAAGATGAATGTATAAACTAACTGTGGTACATACAAACAACAGAGTATTATACAATGATAAAGAACAATGGACCCCCACAAGTCTGTCAGTTTGTCGTACTGTGGGGGCTTGCGTGTTGCTGTGATGCTGGAAGCTATGCCACCGGTATTCAGATACCAGCAGGGTCACCCATGGAGGACAGGTTTCAGCTGAGCTTCCAGACTAAGACAGCCTAGGAAGAAGGACCCGGAAGTCTACTTCTGAAAAGCATTAGCCAGTGAAAACCTTATGAACAGCAGTGGAACATTGTCTGATATAGTGCTGGAAGATGAGCCCCCCAGGTTGGAAGGCACTCAAAAGATGACTGGGGAAGAGCTGCCTCCTCAAAGTAGAGTCAACCTTAATGGCGTAGATTGAGTAAAGCTTTCGGGACCTTCATTTGCTGATGTGGCATGACTCAAAATGAGAAGAAACAGCTGCAAACATCCATTAATAATTGGAACCTGGAATATACAAAGTATGAATCTAGGAAAATTGGAAATTGTCAAAAATGAAATGGAACACATAAACATCGATATCCTAGGCATTAGTGAGCTGAAATGGACTGGTATTGGCCATTTTGAGTTGGACAATCATATAGTCTACTATGCTGGGAATGACAACTCGAAGAAGAATGGTGTTGCATTCATTGTCAAAAAGAACATTTCAAGATCTATCCTGAAGTACAACGCTGTCAGTGATAGGATAATATCATTACAGCTACAAGGAAGACCAGGTAATACGACTATTATTCAAATTTACACACCAACCACTAGGGCCAAAGATGAAGAAATAGAAGATTTTTGTCAGCTGCTGCAGTCTGAAATTGATCAAACGTGCAATCAAGATGCATTGATAATTACTGGTGGTTGGAATGAGAAAGATGGAAACAAAGAAGAAGGATCAGTACTTGGAAAATATGGCCTTGGTGACAGAAACAATGCCGGAGATCGAATGATAGAATTTTGCAAGACCAGCAACTTCTTCATTGCAAATACCTTCTTTCACCAGCATAAACAGCGACTACACACATGGACGTCACCACATGGAACACACAGAAATCAAATTGACTACATCTGTGGAAAGAGACAATGGAAAAGCTCAATATCATCAGTCAGAACAAGGCCAGAGGCCGACTGTGGAACAGACCATCAATTGCTCATATGCAAGTTCAAGCTGAAACTGAAGAAAATCAGAGCAAGTCCATGAGAGCCAAAATATGACCTTGAGTATATCCCACCTGAATTTAGAGACCATCTCAAGAATAGATTTGATGCATTGAACACTAGTGACCAAAGACTAGACTAGTTGTGGAATGACACAAGGACATCATCTGTGAAGAAAGCAAGAGGTCACTTAAAAAGACAGGAAAGAAAGAAAAGACCAAGATGGATGTCAGAGGAGACTCTGAAACTTGCTCTTGAGTGTCAAGCAGCTAAAGCAAAAGGAAGAATTGCTGAAGTAAAAGAACTGAACAGAAGATTTCAAAGGGTGTCTCAAGAAGCAAAGTAAAGTATTATAATGATATATGCAAAGAGCTGGAGATGGAAAACCAAAAGGGAAGAAACGCTCGGCGTTTCTCAAGCTGAAAGAACTAAAGAAAAAATTCAAGCCTCGAGTTGCAATAGCGAAAGATTCCATGGGGAAGATATTAAATGACGCAGGAAGCATCAAAAGAAGATGGAAGGAATACACAGAGTCATTATATCAAAAAAATTAGTCAATATTCACCCGTTTCAAGAGGTGACATATGATCAGGAACCCATGGTACTGAAGGAAGAAGTCCAAGTTGCTCTGAAGGTATTGGCGAAAAACTAGACTCCAGGAATTGATGGAATATCAATTGAGTTGTTTCAACAAACAGATGCAGTGCTGGAGGTGCTCACTCACCTATGCCAGAAAATATGGAAGACAGCTTCCTGGCCAACTGACTGGAAGAGATTCGTATTTATGTCTATTCCCAAGAAAGGTGATCCAACCCAATGTGGAAATTATAGGACAATATCATTAATATCACACGCAAGCAAAATTCTGCCGAAGATCATTCAAAAACGGCTGCAGCAGTATATCAACAGAGAACTGCCAGAAATTCAGGCCGGTTTCAGAAGAGGATGTGGAACCACGGATATCATTGCTGATGTCAAATGGATCCTAGCTGAAAGCAGAGAATACCAGAGGGATGTTTACCTGTGTTTTATTGACTATGCAAAGGCATTCAACTGTGTGGATCATAACAAACTATGGATAACATTGCAAAGAATGGGAATTCCAAAACACTTAATTGTGCTCATGAGGAATCTTTACATAGATCAAGAGGCAGTTGTTCGGACAGAACAAGGGTACTGATTGGTTCAAAGTCAGGAAAGTTGTGCATCAGGGTTGTATACTTTCACCATACCTATTCAATCTGTATGCTGAACAAATAATACGAGAAGCTGGACTATATGAAGAGGAACAGGGCATCAGGATTGGAAGAAGACTCATTTACAATCTGCGTTGTGCCGATGACACAACCTTCCTTGCTGAAAGTGAAGAGGACTTGAAGCCCTTACTGATGAAGATCAAAGACCACAGCCTTCAGTATGGATTACACTTCAACATAAAGAAAACAAAAATCCTCACAACTGGACCAATTAGCAACACCACGATAAACGGAGAAAAGATTGAAGTTGTCAAAGATTTCATTTTACTTGGATCCACAATCAGCAGCCATGGAAGCAGCAGTCAAGAAATCAAAAGACGCATTGCACTGTGTAAATCTGCTGCAAAGGACCTCTTCAAAGTGTTGAAGAGCAAAGATATCACCCTGAAGACTAAGGTGCATCTGACCCAAGCCATGGTATTTTCAATCACATCGTATGCGTGTGAAAGCTGGACAATGAATAAGGAAAACTGAAGGAGAGTTGACGCCTTTGAATTGTGGTGTTGGTGAAGAATGTTGAATATACCATGGACTGCCAAAAGAACAAACAAGTCTGTCTTGGAAGAAGTGTGGCCAGATTGCTCCTTAGAGGCAAGGATGGCGAGACTGTGTCTTACGTACTTTGGGCATGTTATCAGGAGGGATCTGTCCCTGGAGAAGAACATCATGCTTGGCAGAGTACAGGGTCAGCGGAAAAGAGGAAGACCCTCAACAAGGTGGATTGACACAGTGGCTGCAACAATGAGCTCAAGTATAACAACGATTGTAAGGGTAGCGCAGGACCGGGCAGTGTTTTGTTCTGTTGGGCATAGGGTCGCTATGAGTCAGAACCAACTCGATGGCACCTAACAACAACAACAACAAAGAACAATGGGTAATCTGTGAAGTATCTCATAACATGGAGGCATCTAGGTGGCATTATGCTGAGTGAAATAAGTCAATCACAAAAAGACAAATATTGTATGAGATCACTACTGTAAAAACTCATGAAAAGGTTTACATACAAAAAGAAACAACCTTTGATGGCTATGAGGGAGGGGACGGGTGGGGATGGAAAACACTTAATAGACAATAGATAAGTGGTAACTTTGGTGAAGGGTAAGACAGTACACAATACTGGGGAAGCCAGCACAACCTGTACAAGGCAAGGTCATGGTAACTCCATACACACATCCAAATTCTCTGAGGGACCGAATTGCTGGGCTGAGGGCTGTGGGAACCATGGTCTCAGGGAATATCTCGTTCAGTTGGCATAACGTAGTTTATAAAGAAAATGTTCTACATTCTACTTTGGTGAGCAGCATCTGGGGGTCTTAAAAGCCTGTGACTGGCCATCTAGGATACTTCACTGGTCTCACCCCTTCGGGTGCAAGGAGGAATGTAGAAAACTAAAGATACAAGGGAAAGATTAGTCTAAAGGACTAATGGACCTCATCTACCACGCCTCCACCAGACTGAGCCCAGTACAACTAGATGGTGCCCAGCTACCACCACTGACTGCTCTGACAGAGATCACATTAGAGGATCCTGGAAACATCTGGAGAAAAATGTAGAACAAAACTTGAACTCAAAAAGAAGGACCAGACTTGCTGGCCTGAGACTGGAGAAACCCTGAGAGTATGGCCCCCCAGACACCCTTTCAGCTCAGTAATGAGGTCACTTCTGAGGTTTGCCTTTCAGTTAAAGATCGAACAGGCCCATGGAACAAAAGAAGACTAAACGGGCATACCAGCTCTGGGTCAGAGACTGGAAGGCAGGAGGGAACAGGAAAGCTGGTGATAGGGAACTCAGGGTTGAGAAGGCAGCGTGTTGACATGTTATGGGGTTGTTAAGCAGTGTCATAGAACAATGTGTGTACTGTTTGTTGCAAAACTAGTTTGTTTTGTAAACCTTCATCTAAAGTACAATTAAAAAAAATTGTAAACAAATGCAGGCTCCATCTTTAAAAAATAAAATAAAAATATGCATGCCTTTTTTCTCCAACAAATAGATTTTAAAAATATAAAGATATTTATATGCTTTTTTGTTGTGTTTTTCATAGCACATTTATAATATGAATATGTGATCAGTGTTTTTTTTAATATTTATTAAATGCTTACTGTGTGTCGGTCTACATGCATTACATGCGTCTACATGCATTAACTCAGTTCTTCAGAACAACACTATAATTTAAGTACTATTACTGAAATTCTTTTACACATGAGGAAACAAAAGCACAGAGACACTGAATGAACTGACAAAAGTTACACAGCTTTCAAGTGGCAGAATTGAGATTGAGTCCTAACAAGCCTGAATCCCTGTGCTTAATCACAATGTCAGGCTGCCTAAACTTTTCTTTACCATCTGTTTTCCCTTCAACTGAAATCAGTCTGGATTTCATTACAATGAAGCACTGTTTGCCTGGGTCACCAAGTCCTTCCAAATTGCCAGATCTGTTGGATGTCTTTCTGAGCTTGTCTTGTTTCACTTATTTGCCATATTTGACATTTATTATCCACTTCTTCCTTACTGAAAATCTCTCTTTAGCTTCCATGAAAATACTGTCCATTTATTTCTTACCATCTGGCCATGTTTTTTTTTTTTTTTTTAATGCGTTCTTTTGCCTCTTTCAACCTCTTTGTTTTGATTTGTTTTGTTTTCATTTAGTCCTCTGCCCTCTCCTCATACATGTTTTTCCCAATTTCATCTGAAAGCTGGTTCAAACATCTAACTATTCACTGGAATCTATGCCTGGATACCCTGTGTGTAACCAGAACTCAATCTGTTTAAACCGAACATGATTTTTTTCCCCAAGAGGTGAGCTCTCCTCATCAAAAATACTTAATTTGGAGTCAGCCAGTCCCATTTCTGTGACTATTAGCTTTCCTAGTCCTTTCTGGGATTGAATCCCCACTACTTTGTAAATCTTTTTATCCTAATCATTTTTTCATTTTTTGGTATGCGTATACATGTGTGTGGACCCTGGTGGTGTAGTAGTTAAGTGCTGGAGCTGCTAACCAAGGGGTTGGCAGTTTGAATTCACCAGGTGCTCCTTGGAAACTCTATGGGGGCAGTTCTACTCTGTCCTATAGGGTTGCTATGAGTCACAATCGACTCTGCAGCAACGGGTTTATATGTGTGTGTGTAGATATACGAACATTAGTTTTCATTTTGTGATCAGGCTTTCACACTGTCTCTTCTCCTATAATTGTTTTAAGAGTTACTCATGTGATCTTTTATTTTTCTCCTTCTCACTTAACCTAAGTAATAGTGGTAAATTGAGAGATTTAGAGGTGCTCTATTTTTGGGTATGTGGTTAAAGCACTTGGCTCATAAACGAAAAGTTGGCAGTTTGAAACCACCATGGGAGAAACATGTGGGAGTCTGCTTCCCTAAAGATTTACAGCCTTGGAAACATTATGGCATCACTATGAGTTGAAATCTTCTCAATGGCAGTGGTTTTTTTTTTTTTTTGGGGGGGGGGGTTTATGTGGTGTAAGTATTTCTATTCATTTTCAATTAAAAGATATGCTAATAGTTATTTTTCTCTATTGATTCTGGATTACTAATCCCTATTTAGTGGTTCTTTTTACTAAAGTCTTTCTTAACAGCTTTTCTAATTTCACTATAAACATATGAAACTCAAAATCTTGGTCAGGTATGCAAGAACTATAGCTACACTTTCTCTTAAACAATTGATAGTTTGAACACTGCCCCCCTAAAAAAAACAAAAACAAGCAAACAAACAAAAACCTGGAATGTGTCATTGTTCTCGGTATTTACAGTGTAAGACATAGTTTGAAGGACTCTGAATGTGGATCTTTTGTACAAGATGTGAGATGATTCTTGCCCTTGAGTTCGTGGTTCTGATCTTAGCTACTTAGTGCTGTTCTAAAAGAAATACCACAAGTGGCTTCAAAGAGCAGAAATTTATTTTCTTACATATCTGTAGAGTAAAATCTAAATCAGGGCCTCAATTGAGCCATTTTCTTCTGTGAGCCTCTCTTCTAGTTTTTGATGTCTGCCAGAGATCCCGATGTGTGCATGTCTGTGTCTGATCCAGTCTTTTTATAACTCAGAAGTGATTAGGTTTAGAAGCTACTCCACACTGGTATGAGCTCATTAACATAACAAAAGAAAGCCCTCTTTCTAAACAAGTTCACATCTACAGGCACTTCAATCCATAACAGTTCCTTTAAGTGCCTCAGTGTTCTATAGCTTCCACTCCATGCTTGCAGCATAGGAACTTTTGCAGAGACTAGAAAACCCCTCCTAGGTTCCTCACGCCAGTGTCGTTACTCACTGAGGTCTTGGTATCTTCCCAGCAACAATTCTGTTGTTGTTGTCAGGTGCCATCGAGTTGGTTCCTTGACTCATAGTGACCCCATGTACAATGGAACGAAACACTGTCTGGTCCTGTACTGTCCTCACAATCATTGTTATACTTGAGCCTACTGTTGCAGCCACTGTGTCAACCCATCTCATTGAGGGTCTTCCTCTTTTTTGATGACCCTCTACTTTACCAAGCATGATGTCCTTCTCCAGGGACTGATCCCTCCTGATAATATGTCCTAAGTATGTGAGACACAGTCTCACTATCTTCACTTCTAAGGAACATTCTGGCTGTACCTTTTCCAAGACAGAGTTGTTAGTTCTCTTGGTAGTCTATGGTATATTCAAAATTCTTTGCCAACACCACAATTTAAAGGTGTCAACTCTTTTTCGGCCTTCCTTATTCATTGTCCAGCCGTGAAAACACCATAGTTTGGGTCAGTCACACCTCAGTCTTCAGGGTGACATCTTTGCTTCTTAAATCTTTAAAGAGGTTTTTTGCAGCAGATTTGCCCAATGCAATGTGTCTTTTGATTTCTTGACTCCTGGTTCCATGGGTGTCGATTGTGGATCCAGGTAAAATGAAGTCCTTGACAACTTCAGACTTTGCCTCGTTTATCATAATGTTGCTTATTGGTACAGTTGTGAGAATTTTTGTGTTTTCTTTATGTTGAGGTGTAATCCATACTGAATGCTGTGGTCTTTCATCTTCATCAGTAAGTGCTTCAAGTCCTCTTCACTTTCAGCAAGCAAGATGGTGTTATCTGCATAACGTAGGTTTTTAATGAGTCTTCCTCCAATCCTGATGCCTCATTCTTCTTCATATAGTCTAGCTTCACAGATTATTTGCTCAGCGTAGAGATTGAATAGGTATGGTGAAAGGATACAACCCTGATGCACACCTTTCCTGACTTTAAACCATGAGTATCTCCTTGTTCTGTTTGCACAACTGCCTCTTGATCTATGTACAGATTCCTCATGAGCACAATTCAGTGTTCTGGAATTCCCATTCTTCACAACGATATCTATAATTTGTTACGATCCACACAGTCGAATGCCTTTGCATAGTCAATAAAACACAGTTAAACATCTTTCTGATGTTCTCTGCTTTCAGCCAGAATTTATCTGACACCAGCAGTGATATCCCTTGTTCCGCATCCTTTTCTGAATTTGACTTGAATTTCTCGCAGTTTCCTGTCAACATACTGCTGCAGCCGCTTTTGAAAGACCTTCAGCAAAATTTTACTTGGGTGTGATATTAATGATATTGTTCAATAATTTCCACATTTGGTGGGATCAACTTTATTGGGGATAGGCATAAATATAGATGTCTTCCAGTCAGTTGGCCAGGTAGCTCTCTTCCAAATTTCTTGGCATACACGAGTGAGTACTCTTAGCATTGTATCTGTTTGTTGAAACATCTTAGTTGGTATTCTGTCAATTCCTGGAGACTTGTTTTTTGCCAATGCCTTCAGTGCAGCTTGGAATTCTTCCTTCAGTACCATTGATTCCTTCTTATATGGCACCTCCTGAAATGGTTGTGCCAATTCTTTTTTGGTATAATGAATCCGTGTATTCCTTCCATCCGTAATGTTAGGGATCAATACCTCAGCATAAGAGGAAAGATATAACATAAAATGAAATAAATTGAGAAAACTCTTTATACTCTTAAATATGCTTTTGTAAATAGTAATATTTATAGATTATTTTAATATTTCTAAAATATTTATTCTGTAGCTTCATTCACATGAAAGCCATGGAAACTGACAACCCAACCTAGAAGGAAAGACAACTCAGTAGCAACTAGCACCTCTGGCAAACAGATTTTGGTCTCTAAATACCACTTTCCATTAACAGGAACTGGAACTTCTTGAAGAAATGACTGGCTCCAAGTAAATTACAGGAAAAATACAAGGCACTCCTGGAATGTCTTGTGCTGAAAACAAGGAAAAAAAACCCCCAAAAAAGGGAAGCTATCAAATATCACTGCGGTCCCATTAAAAAAACAAAACAAAAACAAGAAACCACTTAAAAATTTTTCCCCTGGCCTAAAATATGAGATGATTTTAACCTCCAAAGAATAAATAACTGCAATGATTTAAACTAAACCCAGTGCCATCTATATGTTAAAATCCAAGAATGTATTAAAAATAAAGAAATAAATGACATTAGTATACTTTTGGAGATTTGCTAGGGCACACATTAATTCAGCAAATAATTTCGGAAGCAATAGAATTGAAAATCATCATTTGAATTTGAATAATGAATGCCTTTGAATTATGGTGTTGGCAAAGAATATTGAATATACCATGGACTGCTAGAAGAATGAACAAATCTGTCTTGGAAGAAGTACAGCCAGAATGCTCCGTAGAAGCAAAGGTGTAATGATCATTAATTATTTTAGCATTACCTTAATCCACTGGTTCCCAAACTTTGCGACACATTGGAATCACTTGGGCTCATGCTTGGTTGCCAGTGCAGGACATTCAGATTTAATTGGTATGAGTTGGAACATGGGCATCAAGATTTTTCACAGCTCCCCTGATTCATCGTAACATTATTAAAAGTGCAGCAACCTTATATTATGTTCCTCCTGATAAGACATCAGAAGAAATACACAGCATTGCCAAAATACAAACCATTGTCAAAAAAAGAAAGAAAAGCAGCATTCCAGGAAAATAAGTCATCTTTATGTCACTGGTCACTTCATATGCCAGCACAACTTGAAGCACTTACTGATGAAGATCAAAGACCACAGCCTTCGGTATGGATTACATCTCAATAAAAACAAAAATTCTCACAACTGGACCAATAAGTAACATCATGATAAAAGGAGGAAAGTCTGAAGTTGTCAAGGATTTCATTTTACTTGGATTCACAATCAACGCCCCTGGAAGCAAAAGTCGAGAAATCAAAAGATGCATTGCATTGGGTAAATCTGCTTCAAAAGGCCTCTTTAAAGTGTTAAAAAGCAAAGATGTCATTTTAAGTACTAGGGTGCTCCTGACCCAAGCTATGAATGTGAAAGCTGGACAGTGAATAAAAAAGACCGAAGAAAAATTGATGCCTTTGAATTATTGTGTTGACGAAGAATACCGAATACACCATGGACTGCCAGAAGAATGAACAAATCAGTCTTGGAAGAAGTACAGCCAGAATGCTCCTTAGAAGCAAAGGTGGAGAGACTGTGTCTCACATACTTTGGACATGTTATCACGCTTGATCAGTCCTTGGAGAAGGACATCATGATTGGTAAAGTAGATGTTGAGCAAAAAAGAGGAAGACCCTCAATAAGCTGAACTGACACAGTGGCAGAAACAATGGGCTCAAACATAGCAATTATTGTGAGAATGGTGCAGAACCTGGCTGTGTTTCATTCTGTTGTACACAGGGACACTGTGAGTTGGAACTGACTTGACGGCACTTAACAGCAACAACAACAAATTCACTTAACTTATTATGCATTTTAATTGGCTACATTATCTTTGACAAAATATTTGAGTATTTTTTTTTTCATATTTAAAGGGAAAATTTCTCTGCATCCCACTTTGGAGAGTGGCGTCTGGGGTCTTAAACACTAGCAAGAGGCCATCTAAGGTGTATTAGTTGGTCTCAACCTACCTGGACCAAAGGAGAATGAAGACCACCGAAGACATAAGGTAATTATGAGCCCAAGAGACAGAAAGGACTACATAAGTCAGAGACTACGTCAGCCTGAGACTAGAAGAACTAGATGGTGCCCAGCTATAACCAATGACTGCCCTGACAGGGAGCACCACAGAAAATCCCTGAAGGAGCAGGAGAGCAGTGAAATACAGACCTCAAGTTCTCATAAAAAGACCAGACTTAGTGGTCTGATTGAGACTAGTAGGACCCCGGAGGTTATGGTCCTCAGACCTTCTGTTAGCCCAAGACAGGAACCATTCCCAGAGCCAACTTTTCAGACAGGGATTGAACTGGACTACAAGATAGAAAATGTTACTGGTGAGGAGTGAGCTTCTTGGATCAAGTAGACACACGAGACTACATGGGCAGCTCCTGTCTAGAGGGGAGATGAGAAGGTGAGGGGGCAGAAGCTGGCTGAATGGACACCTGAAAGCAGGGTGGAGAGGAGTGTGCTATCTCATTAGGGAAGAGAGAAACTAGGGTTATATAGCAAGGTGTATATAAATTTTTGTATGAGAGATGGACTTGATTTGCAAACTTTCACTTAAAGCACAATAAAAATTAAAAAAAAATAAAGGGAAAACATCATATATATAATAGGTTAGGAAGGAAACATAGGAAGACACAATTCTGTGGACTAAAGTAGGAGCCTCAGAGGTTCAGGTTGGGAAAGATATTTTTCTAATTGTCTAGTGTGCATTATTTTCATTCACCTTACTAATTATTTGGTGGACCCTTTCAATCTCAGACAAGAAATTTTCTTGAAGTATTTCTTTTAACGTTTTCTCCCCTACATTGTCTATGAACATCTGAACTTCTTTATCTTCTAGCTCTTCCACATTTTCCCAGGTATATTCCATGTCTGTGTCTTTTTATGTTTGAGAAGATTACTAGATTTTACCTTATATGTCACCAACTTGATTAATTCTATTATGTAATTCTTCATTATTTCCTCCTAAACTTAGCAGTTATATTTTAAATTTCCAGTAATATTTCTTATTACTTGATGTGCATATATATAAAAAAATATGTATATATATTCCCCCCACTTGAACCTGTTTTTGATAAAGAATGTAATCTGAATATAGGCCAAGAGCCCCTGTTTATCAAATATCCTGTGTTCAAATCCAAACTCTAACCTCAAGTTTTGGATCTTTTGTAAAATGAGAATAATAATAGCTCTTTGCTCTATTTTAATGGGGTTTAATCAGGGTTAACACCTATTAATATATTAATACTTATTAGTCATTAAACACAGTGGGCAGCACATAGTAAGTACATAATTAATGCTGAATATCATTCTAATTACAGAATCTTAATTTGTTTACATTAATCAAAAACCTGAAACATGTTTATCTTCCTGTATTTTTGTTTTCCAGTTCAATTTGTTTATCTTGGTTCTTTTCATTCAGGCTTACTCTTTTCATTATCTGATGATCTTTGGTTGTTTGCTCATATTTGAAAATGAAGGACTGGATTAATTATCTAGGTAGCTGGTGTAGTTTTCCTCTGCCTCAGTTTAGGTAAATTTCTCCAATAGGCGTATTCTTTAAAGTGGTGGAAGCTGTACATTAACATTCATGACTCACCAATCTAGATTCAGTGTTGTCTGAATAGACAATAGATAAATGATAAATTTGGTGAAGAGAAAGTCACAGTACTGGGGAAGCCAGCACAACTTGACCAAGGCAAGGTCGTGGAAGCTCCATAGACACATCTAAATTGCATGAGGGACCAAATTACTAGGCTAAGGGCTGGGGACCATGGTCTTGGGAAACATCTAGCTCAACTGGCTTAACATAGGTTATAAAGAAAATGTTTTACTTCCTACTTTGGTGAGTAGCATCTGGGGTCTTAAAAGCTTGTGACCGGCTATCTAAGATACTCCACTGGTCTCACCCTGTCTGGAACAAGAGAGAATGAAGAATACCAAAGACACAAGGGAAAGACTAGTCCAAAGGACTAGTGGACCACAAGTACCACAGCCTCCACCAGGCTGAGCCCAGCACAAATAGATGGTGCCTGGCTACTACCACCAACTGCTCTGAGAGGGATTTATAGTAGAAAGTCTCAGACAGAGCTGGAGAAAAATGTAGTACCAAAATACTACCTCTCACATACACACAAAAAAGACCAGATTTATTGGCCTAACAGAGACTGGAGAAACTTCAAGAGTATGGCCCCCAGGCTCCTTTTTAATTCAGTACTGAAGTCACTTCTGAGGTTCATCCTTCAGCCAAAGATTAGACAGGCCCGTAAAACAAAACAAGACTAAATGGGCACACCAGACCAGGGGCAAGGACAAGAAGGCAGGAAGGGACAGGAAAGCTGGCAATGAGGAACCCAAGGTTGAGAAGGAGAAAGTTGTTGTGGTGTTGTGGGGGTGACAACCAATGTCACAAAACAGTATGTATATTAATTGTTTAATGAGAAACTAGTTTGCTCTGTAAATCTTCATCTAAAATACAGAAGAAAAAAAGAATATTTCAGATACAGGAGAAGAAGAAGAAAAAAAAAAAAGATTCAGTGTGGTGTGTGTGGGTGTGAAGCCAGAAGGAAGGCTAGTGTACCCATCATTACTAAACCAGGACAAGATTTACTCTGGGCATTCAAGAGCTCCATATACTTCATTTCTGGGTATGGTTGTCTTTGCTTTTAATACTGCTTAGGTGTGGTAGTCTAGGCTTTTTTTTTGCAGATTCCTCAGCTTGCAACACCCATATTTTGCTAGTTCCCCTGGCAAATGGTTCATTTTCCTTTCAGACCATTTCTTGGATTGTATCCTGAGGGCAAAGCCCAGTGGACACATCTGGGTTAGCTGTTCAGAATGAAGTTCTCTTTAGTTACTCTGGTAATTAGCCCAAAACTCACTCAAGGTTTTTATATTTGACTTTAGGTTTGAAGATTCTTGAGGGCCCTGTGGAAACCCTGGTGGCATAGTGGTTAATTGCTACAGCTGCTAACCAAAACGGTTGGCAGTTCAAATCCACCAGTTGCTTCTTGGACGCTCTATGGGGCAGTTCTACTCTGTCCTAAAGGGTCACTATGAATTGGGATTGACTCAACAATAATTTTTTTTTTTTCAGGGCCATGTTACTCTTAGCTTAGGCCTTGAAATACAGTATTATCTCCTCCATTTCTCTCATAGTTCAATTTCGTTTGTTTTTTATCTTCTAGGATTTTCTCATAATTTTGAGGCTGATTTAGATTACTTTTTTTGTTTTCTAACACCCTGGTGGCTAAGTGGTTAAGAACTCAGGCTGCTAACCAAAGGTTCAGCAGTTTGAATCCAACAGCTACTCCTTGGAAACCCTATTGGGCTGTTCTACTCTGTCATATAGGTTCGCTATGAGTTGGAATCGACTCTACGGCACACAACACCATTATAATTTTTTTTCATTTATTTACATTTTCCTAGTCATAGAAAATCATCCTTTGGATGGAGCAGATATGTATATAAATGTTCAATTTGATATTGGGATCAAATGTCATAACTAAAAATTTACCATAGAAAACTTAATTTCTACTATGGCTTCTATGTCTTTAATATTCTTATTTTTAGTTAGCTCCCTTGCAGTTTCTACATTCAGGGGGAAAAAAAAAAAACTGTGGTTATGGTAGATGACATTGTAATAACTGGGAAGTTCCCAGTTTAACAAATTGTAGTGCTGTAGTTCTGTCATGTTCCTCTAGGTGATAGCACCTCCACAGGTCCTCTTCCATGATATACTAGGCTTCAGATCAGGAATTCATTATAAGGACAAGTGATAAATGCATGCAAAACAGACTTTTATTCCTACTTTTTACACTGGTAGCTCAGTGCTTAAAGCACTTAGTTGCTAACCAGAAAGGTCAGTGGTTAGAAATGGTCAGCAGCTCCACGGGAGAAAGATGTGGCAGGCTGCTTCTGTAAAGATTTACAGCCTCGGAAACCCTGTAAGGCAGTTCTACTCTGTCCTAAAGGCAACGGGTTTTCCTTTGTTCTAGTTTTCTTTTTCATTAATTCTCCTATCCAAATCTACTCTCTTCAATCTCTACAATCCTTCGTAGCTTTTTTTTTTGTAACTTTTGTTCTTCTTCTTCTTGTTTGTTTTTTAAGAAAGTGATATGGATAGTCATACACAACCTTAACTTTGCTCCCATTCCACAGGCCAGTTGATCTACACTGTCCTGCTATTGTCTTTTCTCCTCTATCCTTTGAACAAAGGGCCCTTCTTCCTGGAGGCCAGCTTACACTTCTAAGCACTTGGTTCTACCTCTTTTTGTCTCAGAGATTTTGCACCATTGCTCATTTCCTCTCTTCCTGTCTATTAGCTTTTTTGCTCAAGTCTCTCCTGTTCTAAACAACTTCTTTCTGTTCTCTAGCTCTTAGTATCATTAATGGCGCTCTCTTTTTTTTCTTTTAGACAAAATTTTTGAGGGACCCAGAATTCATTATGCCTGGTACCTCATTTCTCTACAAACTGTCAACCAGTTGCTGTTTCCAAGCCCATTCAAACTATCCTGGCAACAGAAAGTTAAGCAATGACCTCCATAATGTCAAATTCAATGGCTGAACTCTATTTCCTCAACTTTTGACACTTCCTCTTGGCTCCTTCTTATTTTTCTTACTGTGTATTCCCATTCTTTATTGTGGTATGTCTTGCTAGGCCTGCCTCTTAATTAGTGGTGTTAAAAAGAAGTGTTTTCTTACTTTTTGGACCATCTTACTTACAGTCGAGATTTTAATTAACAACCCTATACTTGTTTTTATGCCAGTTACTTACTTATTGATCTGATATCTATTGTGACCACTATTACCTAATGGATGACCACTGGCTGTAACTCAAACCCAAAGCATCATTTCTCTCCTCTTTCTCTCAATCACAAGTCCTTAGATAAAATTTTCCTAAATCCTTTGGATTTAATTAAGTATATCCCTTCAATGCAAATCTCTCTCACCTACGTTACCATATTGCATTTAAATTATTTTTACCTCTTCACTTACCCATTAGACTATAACCTTCCCAAGAGCAGAGATGGTGTCTTATTCCTCTTTCTTCTACACCCTGGTGGCACAACAGTTAAGTACTCAGCTGCTAACAGAAAGATTGGCAATTTGAACTCACCCAGCTGCTCCTATGGGAGAAAGACCTGGGAATCCACTTCTATAAAGATTACAGCCTAGAAAACCCTATGGGACGGTTCTACTCTCTCATAAGATGTTGTTGTGTGTCGAAATTGGTTTGATGGCATCTAATACCAACAACAAAAATAGTGAGGTAGATAAAGGACCCTTATTAAGGGTGTGTATTTTGAACTGAACAAACTTGTGCATAACATATTGACTCAGGAAAGATGAATAAGCGAAATCTTTTCAGGCTTAGATTTTTAGAATTGGCATGATAAATTGAATAATTTTTAAACTTATTTAATGTTCTGTCTTTGAATACAGATGTTTTAATGATAATATATAATTTTTCTTGAGTCATAATAATATAATATTCAAAATAAAGTGAAATTGAAAAGGGCTTAACATTATTTCTCAATGTATGTATTTAAATAATTTACTTGTAAGGCAGTATAAGATTAATAAATGTCATTTAAAAATTTGAAATATAGAATAAATTTAGTATGGTGTGAACTATCAGTACCATTTTGATAGAAAACAATTGGTTTGAGGCTTAACCTAAACTAAAAACCCAAACCCATTGCCATCGAGTCAATTCTGACTCATAGCGACCCTATAGGACAGTATAGAACTGCCCCATAGGGTTTCCCAGGAGCAGGTGGTGGATTCAAACGCACGACCTTTTGGTTAGCAGCCAAGCTCTTAACAACTGTGCCGCCAGAGCTCCATTAGGTTTAACCTAGCACATATGTGTTTTCCCAGATAACATAATTTATTTTCTTATTGTTTGAAGTTTTGTGAAATAGAGTACAGTATTAGGGGTTTTCTTTCTCCTTTTTTCTACTTCTTTTTCTTTCTTTTTTTTTTTTTTATCAAGGAGTTAACCCACCCAGTGCCATCTTTTATATATATCACCACTGAAATCGAATTACTTTTTAAAATCTAGAAATTGTGACATTTCACAAGACTAAACACTGTAATTCTCCAATTGAAACATTCTCTTGAAATTCATACACACATATATCCCTCCATTTGTTTGCAGTGTTCTATTATCTGTACATAATCTGCACTGTATCTTCCCAGGATAACTAACCCCAGAGTCTGATTGACACCAGAGAGCTTTAGACCATCTCCTTGCTGGATTGACATGTATATTAGGAAAAGAGTTGCTCTTTAATTTATAAGTCTATAGTGTATCATATTTCTATTTATCCTGCGTGTCACTATATTTCACTGATGCTCACAGATGTGCTCCAATAGGTTATGGACTTGTGCCAAAAATGATTGTACTGTCTTTGTTTTTATTGGTTTACCATTTTCTCCAGGGAATTGACTAAGACGCACACTTTTGAGATTGCTGCTAAGTGAAAGTTAATATATGATCCTGAAAAAAAAGTTGAAAGTTAAAAAAAAAGGAAAAATAAAAGCAAAAAGTCTCTTTTTATTTTCTACCTTTAGGTTTTTTTTTTAAGTCTTCCTGTTCAAGTTTATACAAATTAAAAATGAAATATACTGTATGACCCTTATAAGTGTGTCCAAATCGGGAGACCCAAGTGAAGAGTCACTTACTCCAGAGGGAATTATTTTATCCAAAGAATAAATTTGCTGAAATGTGATTATATGGGAGTAGACAGGGTTCTGGCTAAAGAAATAGCTTCTAAAACACTAGTTCTCATATATTTTAGCCTATTTTGGGACACCAAAGATCCCAATGTTGGTTGACTCGAATATTTTTCTTTAGACAGAGTCAGCCTGCTTAGTACTTTTCTAAGCCTATTACTTCTGTGACAACTGAATAATAACTATGCCACGACTGGAGATTTTCCATCTTTAAAATCACTTTTGGTCACTGTGATGATAGACAGGAAGGCTGCAGTCTTTGGTAATAGACAGACCAGTGTTTGTCATCTGGCTGCATTATCAATAGTATACGGCAAACTATTTGATGTTTATTTCCATCAGGGGAAAAAAAATCACTTCTTTCACTAAGTTATTGACAGTGTTAAGGTAAATATTGACAGTTTCTAGTATACAGTAGGAGATAACAAATATTTGATTCACTCCTCCCAATAACAATTTACCTTTACTTGTTATCTAAGACATCGGCTCATTCTGCATCTCCTCTTTGGACCAGGGCCTGGAAAACTGGGAGAATATTTGTGTGTGTTTCATTGGTAATTTTAGATTGTACTGGTACATTATCTCCACTGCTTATAATCATCTCCAATGAGATCAGTTTGTTCAACAATTCTGCAATTGAATTTGAAAAAAAAAAAGTTCTATTGATTTATTTTGCTAAGTCAGATTAAAAAAACCCGTTACCATTGAGTTGATTCTGACTTGTAGCTACCCGACTGGACAGAGTAGAACTGCCCCCATAGGGTTTCTAAGGAGTGGCTGGTGGATTTGGACTGTGGACATTTTGGTTATCAGCCAGGTGCTCAACCACTGCACCGCCAGGCCTCCAATTCAGATATGAGAATAGCCAAAAGCAGCCAATTAATTACTTCACTAAGAATTAGGAGAGCTTTAGTAATACTTTTGAATATCTGCCTCAGGTTAAAAATGGAGGAGGAAATGGAATGTATGGCTAATCGCCTCCGTGAAAAACTGCCTCTTTTGCCATGAGACCAGAAGAACTGGACAGTACTGGCTACCTTTACCGAACATTTTGATCAAAAATTCTGTAGAAGAATACTGATCAAAAGGGGGAAATGTGGAATAGAATTTCAAATTCTTATGGACTTCAGACTTCCTGGAACCATGGGGCTGAATGAACCCCTGTAACTATTGCCTTGTGATCATCTTCAAAACTTAAACCAAAAATATTCCGTGAAGTCTTCCTAAAACCAAACAATAGTTTAGTAAAGAATGTCTGCCTTGAGTATTGTGCTCCTTTAAGATCTATTTAGGGTCAAATTGACAACCCAGAATAGAAACTCAAAAGATTAGATAAGAAACTTAGGAGGCAGTGAGTTTATGTTAATGGGGGAGGAACAACTCAGAAAAGGAGGATGAGAATGGTTGTACAACCTGAAAAACAGTATCAATGTCATGAATTCTACATGTAGAAATTGTTGAATTGGTGTATGTCCTGCTGTGTATACTCTCGACAACAGCAACAAAAATAAAATAAATTATTAAAAAAAAGGAAAATAGGTGTAATGGAGGGGAAATACGGTTGCTGTATTCATTCCCTAATAATTGTAATCAAGAATTAAAAAAATATATGTATATATATATAAAATCTAAAGATGTGTGATATTTTTGCAGAAAAAGAGGAAGAAAATTCTCCCCTAAGGCATAAAATTATTACCTAAATATAATAGGGTTTTTATATTTTAATAATTTTTTGTTGATGTTGTTAGCTGCCATTGAGTTGGTCCCTGACTCACAGTGACCACACCCAATGTGTTACAGAGTAGAACTGCTCCATTGGGTTTTCTTGGCTGTAATCTTTACGGAAGCAGTTTGCCAGGCTTTTCTTCCATGGAGCTGCTAATTTGATTTGAGCTGCCAGTCTTTGGGTTAGCAGCTAGTTGTGAACCACTTGTACCACCCAGGCTCCTAATAAATGTTTTATAAGAAGTAAAATATACATACATAAATGTGTGCATTTAATAATATTTAAAAATATGCATTTATTAATCTATACAGCATTATGAAAAACGTTAACATATAATATAAATATAATTAGTATCATAGCATACCCATTATGTTACTATAAATAACATTTTATGAGAAAAAAACTTTTCCAAAAGTGTCATTGCTTTACTTTTTTGCACATGTCTTTAACAACCGATTAACAGAAGACTGTTTTTAACAACCGATTAACAGAAGACTGCTGGATTTTCATGTCAGCTTCTGCATTCTATGTGTTGCTTTGTTTGGTTGAAGATTATGAAGAAAATGCAGCTTCATGTAGATACATGGTTGGACAAAAAGAAGGTTCTTTTAATGCTGTTTTTAGATAATAGTAGATTATCTTCACTGAAGCTACAGCAAAACTTGACAAGTGATACTATCTGAAAGTTCAGTTAGAATCTGGAATCTGAAACTATTAATAAACTTTTATACTCTGAACACTTGTGAGCGAATGAGAATGAAAAAAGCAAGTGATGTCTTTATTATTATGAAAATAGATTTGACTTTGCAGACCAATTGCAAGAGCCTCAGAGACCTTCAGTGTTCCGTCAACCAATCTTTGTGAATCATTGTTGTATAATATTCCATTTTATGAATATACCTAAATTTATTTATTCATTGTGTTGTTAAGGGACATTTGGATTGTTTATGGAAATATTCTTTTGCCCCAGTGTTCTGCAGTCTCCTTTTGTCATGCTTGGGTTTTTTTCTGGACTTATAATACTTTCTTATTTTAGCCATACCAAAACAACACAAAGTCTTACTTACTATAGCTTTGTAATAATATTCGATATGGCTAATGTGAGTCCTCCAATTTTGACCTCCTTCAATATTTTTTCTCTATTTTTTCCTTTTGATATTTCAATATGTATTTTAGAATAATTTTGTACATTTGTAAGCAAACTCACACATACAAACCAGTTGGAATTTTGATTGAGATTGCATCAAATCTGTGTATCAGTTTGGGGAATATTTATATATTGAGCCCTTTAACTGATAAAAGTATTTTACGTTTATATAGGTATTTTAAAATACCTTTGTAATGATTTATGTTTTCCTTTGTAGAGCCTTTAAAAATATAGGTTAGAGTCATTCCTGGGTATCTTGTGTTGCTTATGGAACTTTTTTTAAATTTTATTTTCAGTTTCTAATCGTGTCAGTATATGCACATACAATTTGTCTCTATCTTGTGAACTTGCTATATTTACTTATTCATTATAATATTTTACTGTAGATTCCTTTCGTTTTTCTCATATCAAATTCATGTCGCCCGAAATAATGACCATTATATTTTTTCTTTCTCATTATTATTTTATTTCTTTTACTTGACTTATTACTCTGGCTAGGAATAACATCAATTAAAATATTAAATAGAAGAAATGATATCAGATGTCTTATTCTCAATCACAAAGAAAAGTTCTCAACATGTTTCAGTTAAGTATATGTTTGCAACAGTTCTTTTGTAGAAAGTTCCTTTGTATTCATATTTTACAAACATTTCTTGGTAATGAATACGAATTTTATCAGAGGACTTTTCAGTACCTCACATTTCATGAGACCTCATCTATATTTTCTTAACATGATGAAGTGCATTGATAGATTTTTCAAACGTTAAAAGAACCTCAAATTGTATGTGTAGGATTTTACACACACATGCACACACACACACACAGAATTTGAATTGCTAATATTTCATTTAGAATTAAAAAAAAAAAACTACATTCATAAGAAAGACTGGCTTGTAACTTACTTTTCTTGTATTGTCCTTGTAAAGTTTTGGTATTAAAACCATGTGACCTTAAACCAAGCTGAAAATTGTTACTTTTATTTATTTATTTAAATTATCTTCTAAAATAGCTTCTGTAAGATTGGAGGTTTTTTTTTTTTTTTTAAGGTAAGGAGGTTAATTGCTTCTTCAATTTCTTTAATGATTAAAAGCTACAGATTTTTCATGTCTTTTTTTATCGAATGAAATATAATATACATACAATAAAATTCCTAGTTCTAAAGTGTTGAGTTTCATGAGTTTTAACAACTTTATACATCAAGGTAACTACAAGTCCAATCAAGACATAGGAGATTTCCATCACTTCAGAAAGTTCATTTGTGCCATTTCATAGTCATTTTCTACTTTGCATAGTAGGACTCAACAGATTTCTCATTTCTATCTCCTTCAATTAAACACACTTGCTTTTGGACTTCATATAAGTGGAATTATACAATATGTAATCTTTTATGTCTGCCTTCTTTCTCTCAACAGGTTTCTGAGTGCATTTATACTGTTGCATTTATGAGCAGTCCATTATTTTTATTGCTTAATATTCCATTGTATGAATATACCAAATTATCCCATTTTCCTATTAATGGGCATTTAAATTTTTCTGTTTTATGGCTAATGTGAAAAATATGACTATGACCATTCCATTACAGGTCTTTTTGTTGTCACATGTTTTCCTTGGGTATATACTCAGGAATAGATTTTTAAGTCATGGGTATGTTTTGGTTCATGGTATGTTTAACTTTATAAGAAAGTTTCAATTAGTTTTTCAGAGTTGTATCACTTTATAATCACAACAATAATGTATGAGAAGTCCAGCTGCTTCCCATTCTCTCCGACATTTGAAAATGTCACTCGTATTTTATTTTAGCTTTTTAATGTGTGTGAAATGGTATCTTATTGTGGTTTTAATTTGCATTTACCTGATGCCTAATTATGTTATGATCATTACTGTGTTATGATGGTTAATCATAAATATTTTTTGTAAAGTGACTGCTCCAGTCTTTTGCTCATTTTCAGATGTGTTGTTTGTCTTTTTACGATTGTATTTTTAATGAACTGAAGGGAAAGAGATTGTATGAAATGAGAAGAGGTCTTTAAATCTCCAAACCTCTATGGCTAGTAAACTGAAATGTGAACATGGACTAAAAAAAAAAAAGCATGCTCAGATGGTAGTGTTGAGTCAGGTGTTGCAGAGAATCAGCTCTCAGGGGGCAAGACTGGGTCCTAATCAAGGAACTGGCATTGGGAGCCTCGCTGGTTTACAGAATTTCTATGTGCTAATCACAGCTAAGTACCTTCTGCTTCTGTCCTTTTTTGAGCAGAAGTGTCTGTCGTGGTAGTTCTATGCATGTTCCACCATTGACTGTTTGATGTGGTGGTGGTGGCAGAAGGCAGGGGCAGATGAAGAGGAATTAGAACCATAAAACTACAGGAGGCTCATCTGTATGTGGACCTTATTCAGGTGATGAAATCATTGACCATGAGTTTGATCCTACATTGTCATTGGATAAGGGTCATGGAGGGTCTTGAGGAAGGTTTTTTTGTTTGTTTGTTTTTGCTTTTACTTGAGGAAGGTATATAAATAATTTGTGGTAGAGGGGCATACTGGTGTAGTTTTAAAAGATAATGGCAGATTATTTAACATGTCTCCCATCAAGAAGAGGGGGTCTACGTCCTCTCTCCTTGAATCTGAGTGGGCTCTGGCTATCCTGAAACCACCGTGTCTGAGGAAGCCCCAGCTACATTGAGAGGTCACATGTATGCACTTTGGTTTACATTCCCAACTGAGCCATTCATTCTTAGAGTAATATCAGCCCAGGACCTAGATATGTGAGTAAACAAGTCTCCGGATAATTCTAGTCATAAACCAATTAGAGTCACTTCCAGCTATTTGAGTCCTCTCAGCTGAGGCCTCAGAAAATGTGGAACCTAGTCATCTCCACTGTGGCATGTTCGAATTCCTGAACTGCAGGATCTGTGAGCAAAATGAAATAATTCTTTTTCACCACTAATTTTGAAATTCTTTGTAAACAGAATAGCGGCAACTGTTAATGTTTAGCTAGACATAATGAAAACCCAAAAAATAATTACAATTGAGAAGGGTAAAATAAAGGACATTCTAAACTATTAATTGAATTATACATATTATTTAACTGGATATAAATTACTACTCAAAGCATGGGTTCAGCATACCGTGTGATCAATAAACTCGACCAACATTTTTCTTTCTCTTTGAATTACTGTAAAATTACCTTTCTAAAGCAGAGTGCCCGGTTAGTTTACTTCATTTAATTTAGTCATATTGTTTATGTCTTAAGTTATCATTTTTACTTTTCTCAATAAAAAAGTACATTATTTCACCATGATGCCATTTTCATACCAAATTAAAGTCTCTTTAAATGGTGAATTATCATTACAAAAATAAAGTTTTGTCTTTTCTACTGTAAAAATAATTAAACATGACTTTTTTTTTATAATGATAGCACTGTTTTTTTAATATAACAATATGGTTTTTATAACAATATGCATGGGATCATTGCTTTCTGCATATTAAAATTGAATGTCATAATTTTCATTGATAACAGAGCACTGAAAAGATAATCAAAATAAAAACATGTGCACAAATATTTTATTGTTATGCTTGCTTATCAAAAAGATTCAGGGTATGCATGTGTAGATTTGTGGATTCCAGCTGATAAACACCAGTCTGCATACTTTATCCCGTGTCTATATTACATGAATCTAAAAATGAATTAGATTCATAAAAAAATAAATAATTTATTTATTTAAAAAAAATGAATATAGTTATTGGGCCTATTTTATTATATTCCTTTTTTTTTTTTTAACTTTTGATGATTTACAGAGCAAATTACCTTCTCATTAAACAATTAATACACACACTGTTTTGTGACATTGGTTGCCAACCCCACAATGTATCAACGCTCCCCCTTCTTGACCTTGGCTTCCCCATTGCCAGCTTTCCTGTTCCCTCCTGCCTTCTTGTTCTTGCCCCTGGGTTGGTGTGCCCATTTAGTCTCGTTTTGCTTTATGGGTCTGTCTAATCTTTGGCTGCAGGGTGAACCTCAGGAGTGACTTCAGTACTGGGTTAAAAGCATGTCAGAGGCCATATTCTCAGGGTTTCTCCAGCCTCTGTCAGACCACCAAGTCTGGTCTTTTTTTGTTCTACATTTTTTTCTAGCTCTGTCTGGGACCCTCTATTGTGATCCCTCTCAGAGCTGTTGGTGGTGGTAGCTGGGCACCATCTAGTTGTGCTAGACTCAGGTGTAGGCTGTGGTACTTGTGGTCCATTAGTCCTTTGGGCTAATCTTTCCCTTGTGTCTTTACTTCATTCTTCCTTGATTCAGACAGGGTAAGACCAGTGGAGTATCTTAGAGGGCTGGTCACAAGCTTTTAAGACCCCAGACGCTACCCACCAAAGTAGGATGTAGAACATTTTCTTTATAAACTTTGTTATGCCAATTGAGCTAGATGTTTCCCAGGAGAATCGTCCCCAGACCTCAGCCCAGTAATTCAGTCCCTCAGGGAGTGAAGCTTCCATGACCCTACTTTGGTCAAGTTGCGCTGGCTTCCCCAGTATTGTGTAGCGTCTTACCCTTCACCAAAGTTACCATTTATCTATTGTCTAGTTAGAGTTTTTCCCTCAAAAATATGGAACGCTTCATGAATTTGCATGTCATCCTTGAGCAGGGGCCATTCTAATCTTCTCTGTATGACTCCAATTTTAGTATATGTGCTGCCAAAGTGAGCACTTTCTATTATATTCTTATATATATTATATTCTCTATGTTCTTATGTATGTCTACTCAATACAAAAATATGTGGAAGTTGTTTTAAAAAATTATCACTGTGGTTGTAAAGATAAAAACAGTACTATTTGCCTTTAATAAATGTTTACTAGGCTCCTAGTTCTGTAGTAAGAGCTTTGCATGAATTAATTAACTAACTTTTTGTCATTCTTATTATCCCTGCTTTGTAAAAAATGAAGCCAAGTCTTAGAAAAATTAACTAACTTGCCAAAAAACACAGAATTGGGTTGTAAATATTAGAGCAGTATTGGAATCCAGGCTGCTGGAGGTTGAAGCCAGATTTTAGCCAGGTGCCTCAGAAGAAAGCACTGGAGACCTGCCTCCAAAAGGTCAGAGCTTTGAAACCCTGTGGAGCGCAGCTCTGCTCTGTGCACAAGGGGTCACCATGAGGCGGAATCGGCTCCATGGCAACGCGTTTGGCTTGTTTTTTTGGTTACTCCAAGGTTACCACTTAATAGCTGTCACACTAATTTAACCTCGTTTTATCCAAAGTTTAACATGCACAAATATACATACAAGTCAGTAACTAAGGAGATTAGTCATAAAGCAAGCGCTTAAACTTTTTTAAAGTTTCTACTCTCCAGTTGTTCTTTTGACTCTTTGTTCTGGCCTTATTTACATTATGGGCTAAAATAAACAAGTACCAATTTTTTTTTGGTTCATAGTTCCTGATATATTGAATTTTAAGTAATTCTTTAAGATGGTAGTAAAAAAAAAAAAAATTTTTTTTTTTTTTAAAAAAGGGACCCTAAATTTCCACAGATTACAATGAATTGTGTTAAAGATTTATTAAATGATTTTCAAAGCCAAATGTTCCAATATTATAGGACCATGCTTTTCATGGACTAACATTGAGTTGTTATAGGGAGATTTAACTTCATTATAGTTACTCAATGTTACTGAATCAAAGTCTTCTGATTTGATTGCTCAGTGTTAGTCACCATATAACAGATGTAATTTTTTTTTTTTTTAGAGGCTGGTAATTCCCCATAGGCCCATGAGGTAATTTATGAAAGGAAACTGTTGTTTACTACATTTATCATCTTAGTCTTTATTGCACCATATATTTCAACAACAACTTTCTAAATTTAGTAAAAAGGAAAATGATGTCACAGTATGACTCCTATTTGAAATTCCTAAAATTTAGTTATTTTCATTTTCACAGAGCATGAAACACTGATTTTCAACATCTGTGCTCTTTGGAGGTTATTGAACTGCAAATAATCATTATAGTATCATTTACCTACACTTTGCCTACATTTGTAGCTAAAAAGTAGCAATTTGATTCTCTCGAATTTCTCAAATTAAAAAAAAAAAAAAAACCATTGCGGAGCACAAAAGTATTTATGAGAATAAACAAAAACTATATAAGTAGATTCAGAAAGTTTAAAACCCATTCCAATCTATTTTTAAATGTGTGCAAAATTAGGGAAAGTAAATATTCTTAGAAAAATTTAATTCACTGGACAGTAACTTTATATTTATGAGTCTCGTTGACCTGGGAAGTTTTAAAGACACTTTCATATAATTGAGCCAGTTTTGAAGCTCTTAAGTTTTCAGATACAAAATACATTTTCAGAATAGGACAGCAAATGACAATGAAACAGTGGTTATTTGAGCAAAGTCATGTTATTTGTCTTCTGGAAACTGATTTAAAAATCATAAAGATAACAAGAAAACTTTATGGACTAATTTTTTATATTCTTATGACATTTGGAAAATAATTTAAATTATGCATTCAATTTTTTTCTATAGTCTTCTTAATTTGATTTTACCTTAAGAAACATTACAAAATAGCATTTTTATGTTGATTATTTTCGTGTTTTGTTTTCACTCTCTTGTAAGTTTAAACAGTACGTATCAAGCTGATTATGATTAGGAAGAAGTTTCTTGTACTAGAAAACATGCTAAATCTTATGTAAAAATAGGCAAAGTAAGTAATTTTACTATACACACAGAAAAAAAAAAAAAAAACAAAACACTATTACTGAATCCAAGATAAATGTTCCAAGAGTTATCAACAGATTCTAAAGGGAAGAATAACATTTTATGAAAATATAAATTCTTCCCATTGACAGTGCTTTATAATGCTATTAAAATACAAACTTTTCTAGAAAAAAATTTAGATCTTTAGAATTTCTTAATTAAATATAGCTTATAGAATCATATATTTACCCAGAGTGAAAGAAAGGGATATTCTTTTTTTTTTTTTATTATTGTACTTTAGATGAAGGTTTACAAAATAAACTAGCTTCTTATTAAACAATTAGTACACACATTGTTTTGTGACATTGGTTAACAACCCCACGACATGTCAACACTCTCCCTTCTTGACCTTGAATTCCCTATTGCCAGTTTTCCTGTCCCCTCCTCCTTCTAGTCCTCACCCCTGGGCTGGTGTGCCCATTTAGTTTCATTTTGTTTTATGAGCCTGTCTAATCTTTGGCTGAAGGGTGAACTTCTGAAGTGAATTCTTTACTGAATGTCTGTGGGTCATACTCTCGGAGTTTCCCAGTCTCTGTTAGAACTTTGTTCTACATTTTTCTCCATCTCAGTCCAGGACCCTCTATTGTGATCGATGTCAAGGCAGCCAGTGGTGGTAGCTGGGCACCATCTAATTGGGCTGTCAGCCTGGTGGAGTCTGTGGTACATGTGATTGATCCATTAGTCCTTTGAACTAATCTTTCCCTTGTGTCTTTGGTTTTCTTCATTCTCCCTTGCTCCAGATGGGGTGAGACCAGTGGAGTATCTTAGAGGGCCACTCACAAGCTCCTAAGACCAGAAGGGATATTCTTTTATTCTACATTAGTAATTGCCCTCATATATATTATATCAGATTGAGGTAATAGGAAAGTGAAAATATTTGCTATTTATCAATAATATTTGCAAATAAAACAGAATTTTGCTATTAAGAAAGGATATATAAATGGGAAAGTGTAGATTTTTACTTTGCTGAATAACACCAGATAATTTCTTCAATATCCATTTCATTCTGTTGCTAAAAAGTGCCTTTTAATTTATATTTCTCCGAGCCAACCATCAATTCCAATGCATCATTTAGACAGTCTATGACTATTTCACATTCTCACGGCCTTATCCAGCTCTGTGTTCAGGCAAAATAAAAATTTCCCCAGGGATATCACACTGGGAGAGCCACTGAAGAGATTTTGAAATAGGGCCAGGATCTAAAATGAGATACCGGCTGGGATCTAGGGGGAATCCCGGATTTCCCCCATTAGGTAGCCATTCATGAGACCAATGTCCTGTAAATGAGGCCAAAGCAGCCATATACCGGGTGGCAAAAACAAGTCATTAATATGGGGTAAGTTGTGGATGAAGTAACTTTGAGGATCATGAACTTTGCTGAAACTTCCATGTAAAATCATTGTCAGAAGAGAGTACTCAAAAGATATCTAACAAATAAAGATTAATGCTACCAGGAAGGAAAAACTGAATAACATAGATATTAATACTTTGCACAAAGAATGGGACCTGAAATGAAAACACTTGAAATTGGGAAGACCAAAACCAAAACCAAACCCACTGTTGTCGAGTCGATTCCGACTCATAGCGACCCTACAGGACAGAGTAGAACTGCCCCACAGAGTTTCCAAGGAGCACCTGGCGGATTTGAACTGCTGACCTCTTGGTTAGCAGCTGTAGCACTTAACCACTGCGCCACCAGGGTTTCCATTAGGAAGACATACAAATATTATTTAAAAAAATATAGAGCATTTTAAAAGGTGTTAAAATACTAAAATGAATATTAATTTTTCTTAGTCATTACGTTGATGGAAGAAGCACTGCCTGTTTTTTCTTTTTTTTTTTGCCCACTATTGGGAAGACATAGTGGGCAAAAAAAGAAAAAACAGGCAATGCTTCTTGCATCAACGTAATGACTAAGAAAAATTAATATTCATTTTAGTATTTTAACACCTTTTAAAATGCTCTGTTTTTTTTTTTTAAATAATATTTGTATACCACAGTTGTCAATCTATAAGTATTATATTCTGGCTAACAGAGATTGATCTCTTTGAGGGAAAAAATAAAAATTATAATTTTTACTCCTAAAAATAGTATTTGAATTTTTTATTCATTTTAATATCTAAAACTTTTTTTTTTTTTAACGTCTTTCAAGAACCTCCTTACAAACCATAAAGTTAAACAAAAGCAGCAAATGTTAAGGATAATCTGGTTAAAGAAAACATTGTATTTTATGAGTTAAATTATAACTCCCAGGTTCTTAAAACAGAAATCTATAAACTTGCCAAGATCGTTTTTATACTTTATCACATGCACATTAGTTTGTTCTTGAAAAAATTCAGAAAACCTTTTCTGTTTTCTATAACTAAGAAACCCTGGTGGTGTAGTGGTTAAGAGCTACGTCCGCTAACCAAAATGTAGGCAGTTCAAATCCACCAAACGCTCCTTGGAAACTCTATCGGGCAGTTCTACTCTGTCCTACAGGGTCACTACGAATCGGAATCAACTTGACAGCAGTAAGTTCGGTTTTTTATAATGGCATTAAAAATTCGTGTTATTTTTCAATCTGCTAGCTATGAGTGAACTTGATAAAGAACTCTACATAATCCACAATCTGATAAGAAAATCTTGAATATCTCCCTGCAGTAGCTATTGATGGCACACCCAGAAGCCATGCTGTCATTCTGAATAGATCCATCTGACTTATCAATTAAAAGTAAGGTAGTTCCCTGGGATCAAACACACACAGATGTTTAAGACTTATGGTACAAATTAGAGTAAAAAAGTAGTCTTAAAAGAGCCAACCTGTTTAAAATGCAAAATTGTCTTTTAAAAATTCTCCTTATGGAAACACTGCTCTCAGTGAAGTTTTGTCTACGCTGGTAATCATTCTCGATGAGATTTGCCAATGTTTACTGTCTATCCCCACTGGAAAGAAGGAAAATGGATGTTTTCCATCTGCAGCAAATAGAATCAAAACAAATGTATTTAAATTGGAAACATTTGTGGCTAAAAGAGCTGTTCTCCATGAAAACATCTGGTTGCACTTTTAAGTCATTGCCAAATAAACGCATGCTGGAAAATCTATTTTATGCCACACATGGTCACCCATGTAGATGTAGCCTAAACCTGTTTTTGTTTGAGGTCAACACCCTATTTTAGGACGAAAAGTACAGATTTGTGAGTGTGCAGTGATTTTTTTTTTTTTTTTAAACAATACTGCTGAAATGGCCATGGAAGTTTGAACATGTCTACTTTCTTTCAGACAGGGAACGAATATGACACAGTCCTTTTGCTATTTCTCAGGTAGATAATGCAAAGATTGAAATAATGATGGTTGTGGGGCAGATCAAATAGCTACTTACTTGTGAACAGAGACTGCTTGTGGTTTCTCATTTCAGCCAACTCTGGTTGTTATTTTTCCTTATTTACATAGACTCAGATAATCATTGAAAAGAGGTGAAGAGATGGAATTTCAGACTATTTAGTTGAGTGTTGTTGTTAGTTGCCATTGAGTTGGCTCCAACTCACGGGGACCTTCTGTATAACAGAATGAAGAGGTCACAGGGTTCTGAGCCATCTTTATGATTGTTGGCATGTTTGAGTCCATTGCTGTGATTACTGTATGAATTCATCTTACTGAGTCTTTCCCTTGTTTTTACTGACCTTCTACCAAGCACAATGTCCTTCTATAGTGATTCTTCTTTCCTGATGACTGTCCAATGTAATTGAACCGAAGTCTGATTTACTTGTTAGGGTAAGTAACGCCCAGTGGCTTAGTACAATAGAAGTTTCTTTGTTACTCAAGCCTAATGCAGATGTTCCTGGTTGGTAGGCAGCTTTTTACATTGACATTCAGGGATACAGGTCTTTCAACTCTGTGTCTTTCACAATCACTAGGACTCAGCGACTTGTGAAGGTTGTTCTGTATCTAGTCATCAGATAGTTTAAATGATCATGCTGGAGATGTTATATGCCGAGCCTGGAAGCATGGATAACACTTCGTCCCTCATCTCACTGATTACGCCTAATGCAAGGAAGGCTCGGAAATGTACTGTAGCTGTATGCCAGGGAAAAGAGGATACAGGCATTAGTGAAAGCCAAGATGTTTCTGCTACACCAAGGAGAGGTAGTAAATTGAAGCTCTTCAAATATTAAAACACAATATTTTATATATTGCACTGGGTTATTGGGGTATATGTATATAAATCCTCACAACTGAACAAATAAGTAATATCATGGTACATGAAGAAAAGATTGAAGTTGACAAAGATTTCGTTTCACTTGAATCCAAAATCAACACCCATGGAAACAGCAGTCAAGAAATCAAAAGATGCATTGCATTGGGAGTATCTGCTGCAAAAGACCTCTTTAAAATGTTGAAAAGCAAAGATGTCACTTTAAAGACTTCAAAAAAATTTTGGAAGACTAAGGTGAGCCTGACCCAAGCCTTGGCATTTTCAATTGCTTCATATGCATGCAAATGCTGGATGATGAGTAAGGAAGACCGAAGATAAATTGATGCTTTTGAATTATGGCATTGGTGAAGAATATTGAATATACAATGGACTGTCAAAAAACAAACAAATCTATCTTGGAAGAAGTACAGTCAGAATGCTCCTTAGAATCAAGGATGGTGAGACTACATCTCACATACTGGACATGTTATCAGGAGGGACCAGTTCCTGGAGAAGGACATCATACTTGGTAAAGTAGACAGCCCGCGAAAAAGAGGAATGCCCCCAATGAGATGGACTGACACAGTGGCTGCAACAATGGACTCATAGCAATGATTGTGAGGATGGCATAGGACTGGGCAGAGTTTTGTTCTGTTGTATACAGGGTTGCTATGAGTTGGAATCAACTCGATGGCACCTAACAACAACAACAACAACATATAAAACAAATTTCAGATGGACCAATATTAACTATTCTAAAATAAATATCACTGGCCTTTGCCAAATCAGCTACATGTAGAAAACAGGTAGAGCAACCCTTAAATATTCTTTGAAAATTGTGTCATACTGTCTTTTGTCCTTTAGGCAGCTGCTGGGTACTACTATCTCCACTTTTCATGGACCACTTCCTATTCAGCCTACCACCATCTCCTGATGAATAATATCTTAGTACTGCTGTGTCCAGGATACACTATGCGCCTATGAAGGCAAGACATTATAGGCCTCTGGGATGCTAAACCTACGCAATGTTCTGAATGTTCTCTTGCAAAATGGGGAAAAGGCTGTTAGAGGTGTACTCAGGTATTGCTGCTTGTGTTCTTACTTCCCTGTCAGAGACCCCCAGAAGACATTTCTTTCACTTTCTGATGGTAGTCTCTCTCTCTGTAGGGCTCTGATGCTGATCTTAGACTATTACGCATTTCTGTGCATATCTGTTATTGTTGTGTGTCATCAAGTCAATTCCAACTCAAGGCAACACTATAGGACAGAGTGGTACTGCCCCATAGGGTTTCCTAGGCTTTAACCTTTTTGGGAAAAGATCTCCAGGTCTTCTCTCCCTTGGAGCCAATTGTGGGTTTGAACTGCCAACCTTTCAGTTAACAGCAAGTGCTTAACCATTTTTTAAAAAACTCACTGCCGTCGAGTCGATTCCGACTCATAGTGACCCTGTAGGATGGAGTAAAACTGCCCCATAGAGTTTCCCAGGAGTGCCTGGCAGATTTGAACCGCCGACCTCTTGGTTAGCAGCTGTAGCGCTTAACCACTACACCACCAGGGTTTCCAACCATTGTTTAAAAAAAAAAAAATTTTTTTTTTTTTTTGTTTAGGCATGTCTAAATCCTTTAGACTCAATCAAGCTTACAATGCTGTTTGATAATTATGATAATAATGGAAGGACTAATTAATAACATGGAGATGGTATTCAGTGACACCTGGAAGATTTCCCTGTAAAAAAAGACACAAAGGTTGGTATATACAAAGCCCTGATGGTTTAAAATAGCAGAGTACAGTTGGGAAAACTTAACTAATTCCACATGGCTGGAGCAGAAGATGCTACTGGAAGTGTGAAAGGAAACCAAAAGCTATAGCTTTCTGAGAATAACAAAAGCTGATGGAGCACTTACGTTGTTAAATATGAACAATGTTCATATTATCACATCTATATCAATTGGCATGTTATTTTTTATATGTGTTATTTGACTATTCTCCTCAAATACATGTGGGTGTTCACTGGCTCCATAATAACCATACTTGTATACTATAAAGATGCTAAAATCCATGTGTAATTTTACTCTTTTTAAAGATAATAGTCAAAAAAATTAAAAATAAATGTATGCTCTAAAAAAAACTAAAAGCATACTATAAATAACAGCTATTCATCAGTGGCCAGCCTTCCCGTTCTGTTCTTTATCAGCCCATGCTAAGAACTGAAGTTCTCTAAGAAAGGAGTGGACTCTCCAACATATCCATTTTTGATATTGGTTTTCTTGTGTGCAAAAGAGAATGCTGGAGGTAGCTGCTACGGTACTCTCTGACTTCAAACAGCAATCCATTGCCTTATGTTATTCTACTAGATTCATCCCCTAGTCGTATGACACAAAATTAACCAAAGCAGAATTCAAGCATTCAGTTCATATATATATATATATATATATATATGGGATTTGATACATTATTTTGTTATTACAACCTCAGGAAGTTGAAGGACTAATGTAATTAACTTTGACTAAGATTGTCTATTTCAATACCAACAATCTTTTCAAACCTTAATTTCATGACTATTGATTGGGCACGACTCATATACTAGTCCGTAACTTTAAAAAGTTCAAGTCCTGAATAATTCTGCAAACTTCATAAAAAATGAAACTTTCAAAAGAACATTTCAGAAAACCAAAAAGAGGAAAAAAAAAAGTTTTCTCTGAGTTTTTCCCCTTCATTTTTCATGCGTTGAAATATGCTCTCTATTTGGGGATAGGGGGGAGAGTAACTTTCAATCTCTACGCCCTTTTTATCAAAGATAAATTAGCATTTTTTTCTTTTTTTTAATTTGGGCTCTTTGAAGTGTTTTGGGAGATTTCACTATTAAAGGTAATTAAACATCCACTGATCACAAGCATATATATAACAAGCACATGCCAGAATGAGCTCATAGTCCTACTAAAATGGATTTTGTGGCCGTAAATAAACTTATCAAGAGGGGAATAGTGCTTAGTAAACTTATATCCAAATCTGTTTGTTTGATATCTGATATGAAGGATCCACGTACCAATGGTTTGTTGACATTATAAGATTAAATAGTAATTCAGAAACCTATTTTAAACTTTCATTTCCTTCAAGGCTTACTTAAGCCTTTGGTTCAGAAGAGCTTGAGTTACTCACGAAGGATCTGTTTTTTCAGACACGCAACCAGTGTGACTCACAGGATGAATAACAGAGCCAGTCCTCTTATTTCCTCCCCCCGCTCCTCTGTTCTACCCTGATCATCCAGAACACACAAATTAATTAATTGTTTTCAACACGCCCTTCTGTTGCTTATCTTAGTTCTTGATTTTCACAGATGCTTAAGAAATATACAGTTATTTCACACATTAGACTGTATTCTTGAAGGGGTTAACATAGAATCACCGAAAGAAAAAAATTGCCCTATTGACCTAATATTTGACTGGGTAATCTTATTTACTTAGTAATATTTCATTGTTCACATGTTAAATAGACATGTTAATACTTGTACTACTTGGTGTAAATGTACAAATTATTCAGAATATATAAATCATATATCAATATATACATTATATATATTTAATTTACCTGTATAGAAAGGCCCTGAACACGTTCATGAAAAATGTTCTGAGGCATTGCCAAATCCACTTCAGTTTTATAAATCAAATACTTGAACTGTTTCCTAATCAGTTTTTACAGGGTTTTGAATTCAGATATAATTCAATGTAAAAATCTTTTTCATATTTTCCCTTATAGTAATTCTTTAAAATAATCATTGAGCCTAGTATTATTCCAGTTACTGGAGATTTCTCCTTGAAAGAAAAAAAAAATTCCTGCCATCACATGGGCTACATTGTATGGAATAGAAATAGACAATACATATAATTTTAACAGTTGTACACTATGGTAAAGGACAACAAGTACTATGGAAAAAATACAGCAGAGAAAGGATTGGGTGGAATGAGGAGTTGCTATTGCAATTGAAAGATCTAAGTAAATCTCAGTTGGAAAGTCATATCTGAGCAAAAGCTTTAAGGAGTTGATAGAGCAAGTACTGTGGACATCCAGGGTGAAAATGTGCAAGGCAGAGAGACTGGTCAGTTCATAGTGACTGTGGCAGTAGTGTGTCAGTTTGGCTCCCACAGATGTTTCGGGTTTAATGTAAGATTCTATGATAATAGACATCTTTAAGCTTCAAAGGAATCAAGTCCTAATGATAGAATATCATGGTAGACACAAAGTCTTGATCATTCATTCATTCAAAGATCAAACAGTTAAATAGTAAGTCTTTAATTTCCAGGGCACTGGAAACACAAACAGGAGTTAGGCAACAGAGAAAGACTCATGCAAACAAATTATTGCACTCCATGTTATAAGTGTCATAATACAGTGTGTACAGAACTCTTTGGGATGATAGTAGGGTGACTAACCATATAGGGGAAGCCAACAGCTTCATTGGAGAAGTAATATTTGATATGGTTCCTGAAGAATGAGCAAGATTTCACAAGGAAGAAAAGAAAGGAAGACATTTTTATGCACAGAATCATATCTGTAAAGATGTATTAAAGAGAAAGGTAAAAAACTTGATTTTCCAGAGGCAAAGAAGACAAATGAGCACAATGTGAACTACTGAATGCTAAGTAGTTCAAACTTTCTTCTGTAGGAAGATTTTTTTTTTTAGTATAAAAATGACAAAATTAGGTTTGTAAATAAAAAATATTTGATGATGGGTGTGCAGGATGGATTGCATCATGCAGGCACCATCTACAGTTACCAGCTGTGCATGAGAAGTCCCTGCAGATATAGCTAGAAAGATACATTAATTCTTCAGGGAAAGCTTTATAACATTACGTAAGAACCTTAACTGCTAGTGTTGATGTAGAACAGAACTCAGAATAGGATAGGTTACTTCCAAAAATATTCAAATCACAATCCCTTGGGGTGTACGATTTGAGAGTCTATAAGATTCCATTCTATACTTTGAGTTATTTAATGAAATATCCTAAGTAACTTTAAAAGCAATATAAAATATTTGTTGAGTGCTTCTCATATATCCTGTACTGTGTGAGTTCCTTTTATTTATTACTTCATATATTCTATACCTTTCATAACATCTCTGAGATAGTCACTGTTGCTTTCCACATATGATAAATGAAGAAAATTATGTGCAGGGAATGAAATAACATCCATAGATGAAACAGCTTTTATTGGAATCAGGTTTGAACTCTGGTACATTTGATTGCAAGTCCTATGTTATGATACTTTACTGCAGATCTGGCACATATTGATGTCTATACAATTTTGCCACTGAGGTGCAGAACACATTTAAATTGTCTGCCTAAATTATGCACTGAGAAGATCTGTTTTAGTGAGTGACTGTAGAGATATATTGAGGTTTCTCATTGCAAGAACTGTGAAGCTAAGATGTTAGCTTCCCACGTGGATATATGTATGGTAGTGCTATGGATATAGTAGGTAGAAGACCCGAGACTCTTGGCTTAGAGACAAAGGACATTATTACCCATAGGAATCATAAAAATCAGAGTGTCATCATTCACATTGGTTCCTTAAGCCTCACATCCTACAGAGTTATGCAAAGAGGGTCAGGTTATACCTACATATGCAGTGGGTTGAGTTAGAGGAAAAAATCTTTGAGCTTAGGGAACCCAAATCTTTTGAGAGGCAGTAAGTGTGCCTAATTTTTCACTGGAGAGAGACATTCTCTTTGCTACACTGGACAGTAAAAAAATCAGCTTCTTGTTCCAGAGGGAGACACAATCTCTATCTTTCAAAACTGTTCACTATATAAAAATATTTCAAAAGATAGTCCAGAAAATAGGTGACCAGGTCTTACATTCACAAGATCTGTGGAAATGGAAGAGACCTCTGGAGAATTGTTTTACAACATCTCACTCAAAGGAACATGTTAGGAACCTAACCAACCACAACTGCTACCTTAAATACCTAAAGTCTCATGATACTGTTGAAATGCAGATATTTCCTAGAAACTGATCTGAGTAATTTAAACCAAGCACTATTCCGTGGCCAGAGCCAGATAGAAACTTGTAGATTTCATTACATGCTTAATAAGTCCATGTGGAATTGATTTTTAATCAAATTGTATGAAATTCTCACTCCTTAGTAGATTTAGATGTTACAGTTAAAGGACAGTGTCCTTCAAAGTATTTTTCCAGCATTGTGATTTGATTAGTCTTATAGACCCTTTTTTATAGCCTTGGTTGATCTTCTCAGTGGTAGAGAGATGCTACAGACAAAATAATTGAACCTTGAAAGTACTATCAGTTACTAGTTGAGTCAATTCTGACTCACGGCGATCCCATGTGTGTCAGGGGAGAACCATGCTCCATAGGGTTTTAAGTTGCTGAGTTTTTGGAAGTTAATCACCAAGTTTTTCTTTTGAGGTGCCTCTAGGTGAACTCGAACCTCCACCATTTTAGTTAGCAGCCTAGCACATTAACTCTTTGCATCACCAAGGGACTCCTTTAAAGCACTACAACTAATAAAATAATTTAACTTTTAAAGCACTAATGCTGTTTAATAGAGAATTCCAGAACATTTATTTGTGCTCATGCAGAACCTGTACATGGATCAAGAGGCAGTACTCTGAACAGAACAAGGAAATATTGCATGATTCAGAATTGTAAAAGGTGTGGAACAGTGTTGTATCCTTTCACCTTACTTATTCAGTTGGTGTGCTGAACAAATAATCCTTGAAGCTGGACTATATGAAAAAGAATGTGGCGTCAGAGTTGGAAGAAGACATAGCTCTGGGTGGCAGTAAAGTTTAAGTGCTCTACTAAACCAAAAACCAAACCCATGGCCATTGATTCGATTCCGACTCATAATGACCCTATAAGACAGAGCAGAACTGCCCCAAAGGATTCCCAAGAATCAGCTGGTGAATTCAAACTGCCAACCTTTTGGTTTACAGCTGAACTCTTAACCACTGTGCCACCAGGGGTCCAAGTGCTTGACTACTAGCTGAAAAATTGGGAGATCTAACCCACTCAGAAATACCTCTGAAGAAAAGCTCATGGTTTGCTTCCAAAAGGCCATGGCCTTGAAAACTCCATGGAGTAGTTCTACTCTGCACACATGGAGTTGTCATGAGTTGGAATCAACTCTAGGACAAGTAACAACAATAACAAAGATGTTATAAGAGTACTGGAGGAAGACTCATTAACAACCTGTGATATGCAGATGACACATCATGCTTGCCAAAGATGAAGATGACCTGAAGCACTTACTGATGAGGGTCAATGACTACACTGTTCAGTATGGATTAAGCCTGAATGTGATGAAAATGAAAATCTTCACAAATGGACCAATAAATAACTTCATGATAAATGAAGATGAAATTGAAGTTGTCAATGATTTCATTTTACTTGGACCAACAGTCAACATCCATGGAAGCAGTAGTCAAGATTGGGCAAATCTTCTGCAAGAGACCTCTTTAAAGTTTTAAAAAGCAAGAAATCACTGATGACTAATCAATATGTAGGTAATGAGTCTGATCCAAGCCATGGTCTTTTCAATTGCCTTGTATGTATGTGAAAGCATACAATGAAACAGGAAGATAGAAGAACTGATACACTCCAACTGTGATGTTGGTGAAGAACATTGAATACAACATGGCCCACCAGAAGAACAAACAATATGAAAAGAAATACAATCAAAATGCTCTTTAGAAGTGAGGATGGAAGACTTTGTCTTACCTACTTTGGACATGTTATCAGGAAAGACCAGTTGCTAAAAAAGGACATCAAGCTTGGGTCAGCAAAAACAAGGGAAACTCTATGACATAAACAGACAAAATAGCCAAAACAATGGACTTAAACATTCCAATGATCATTACGATGACTCAGGACTAGGCAGCGTTTCATTCTGTTATACTTATGGCAGCTATGATTTGGAGCTGACTCAATGGTAGCTAACAGCATTATTAAATATTTCTCCAAGTCATTCTGATTCTCTTAGAGTTTTAAAGAAAAATGTGCAAATTTTATTTTTACCACCAAACATAATTTCATTAATCAGCCAAAAGACCATGGAATTATTTCAACTTTTTTTTTTAAATAATTTTTATTGTGCTTTAAGTGAAAGTTGACAAATCAAGTCAGTCTCTCACACAAAAACCCATATACACCTTGCTACACACTCCCAATTACTCTCCCCCTAATAAGACAGCCTGCTCTCTTCCTCCACTGTCTCTTTTCATGTCCATTTCACCAGCTTCTAACCCTCTCCACCCTCTCATCTCCCCTCCAGGCAGGAGGTGCCAACATAGTCTCAAGTGTCCACTTGATCCAAGAAGCTCACTCCTCACTAGCAGCCCTCTCCAACCCATTGTCCAGTCCAATCCATGTCTGAAGAGTTGGCTGGGGAATGGTTCCTGTCCTGGGGCAACAGAAGGTCTGGGGGCCATGATCACCGGGGTGTTTCTAGTCTCAGTCAGACCATTAAGTCTAGTCTTATGAGAATTTGGGGTCTGCATCCCACTGCTCTCCTGCTCCCTCAGGAGTTCTCTGTTGTGTTCCCTGTCAGGGCAGTCATCGGTTGTAGCCAGGCACCATCTAGTTCTTCTGGTCTCAGGATGATGTAGTCACTGGTTCATACGGTCCTTTCTGTCTATTGGGCTTGTAATCACCTTGTGTCCTTGGTGTTCTTCATTCTCCTTTGATCCAGGTGGGTTGAGACCAATTGATGCATCTTAGATGGCTGCTTGCTAAAATTTAAGACCCCAGACACCGCTCTTCAAAGTGGGAAGCAGAATGTTTTCTTAATAGATTTTATTATGCCAAATAACTTAGATGTCCCCTGAAACCATGGTCCCCAGACCCCTGCCCCTGCTACACTGGCCTTCGAAGCATTCAGTTTATTCAGGAAACTTCTTTGCTTTTGGTTTAGTCCAATTGTGCTGACCTCCCCTGTATTGTGTGCTGTCTTTCCCTTCACCTAAAGTAGTTCTTATCTACTATCTAATTAGTGAATACTCCTCTCCCCCCGCCCCAGTAACAACAAAAGAATGTTTTCTTCTCAGTTTAAACTATTTCTCTAGTTCTTATAACAGTGGTCTTATACAATATTTGTCCTTTCGCAACTGACTAATTTCACTCAGCATAATGCCTTCCAGGTTCCTCCATATTATGAAATGTTTCACAGATTCCTCGCTGTTCTTTATCGATGTGTAGTACTCCCTTTTGTGAATATACCATAATTTATTTATCCATTCATCCATTGATGGGCACCTTGATTGCTTCCATTTTTTTGCTATTGTAAACAGTGCTGCAATAAACATGGGTGTGCATATATCTGTTCATGTAAAGGCTCTTATTTCTCTAGGATATATTCCAAGGAGTGGGGTTGCTGGATCGTATGGTAGTTCTGTTTCTAGCTTTTTAAGGAAGCGCCAAATTGATTTCCAAAGGTGTTGTACCATTTGACATTCCCACCAGCAGTGTAGAAGTGTTCCAATCTCTCCACAGCCACTCCAACATTTATTATTTTGTGTTTTTTGGATTAATGCCAGTCTTGTTGGAGTGAGATGAAATCTCATTGTAGTTTTGATCTGCATTTCTCTACTGGCTAAGGATCGTGAACATTTCCTCATATATCTGTCAGCTACCTGAATGTCTTCTTTAGTGAAGTGTCTATTCATATCTTTTGACCATTTTTTTAATTGGGCTATTTGTCTTTTTGCAGTTGAACTTTGGCAGTATCCTGTAGATTTTAGAGATCAGGCGCTGATCAGAAATGTCATAGCTAAAAACTTTTTCCCAGCCTGTAGGCTGTCTTTTTACTCTTTTGGTGAAGTCTTTGGATGAGCATAAGTGTTTGATTTTTAGGAGCTCCCAGTTATCTAGTTTTTCTTCTACATTCTTTATAATGTTTTGTGTACTGTTTATGCCATGTATTAGTGCTCCTAACGTTGTCCCTATTTTTTCTTCCATGTTCTTTATCGTTTTAGATTTTATTTTTAGGTCTTTGATCCATTTTGAGTTAGCTTTTGTGCATGGAGTGAGGTATGGGTCTTCTTTCATTTTTTTGCAGATGGATATCCAGTTATGCCAGCACCATTTGTTAAAAAGACTGTCTTTCCCCCATTTAACTGTTTTAGGGCCTTTATCAAATATCAACTGCTCATATGTGGATGGATTTATGTCTGGATTCTCAATTCTGTTCCATTGGTCCATGTATCTGTTGTTGTACCAGTATCAGGCTGTGGCGGTGTAATAGGTTCTAAAATCAGGTAAAGTAAGGCCTCCCACTTTGTTCTTCTTTTTCAGTAATGCCTTATTAATCCGGAGCCTCTTTCCCTTACATATGAAATTGGTGATTTGTCTCTCCATCTCATTAAAGAATGTCCTTGGGATTTGGATCAGAATTGCATTAAATGTATAGATCGCTTTTGGTAGAATAGACATTTTTATAATGTTAAGTCTTCCTATCCATGAGCAAGGTATGTTCTTTCGCTTATGTAAGTCTCTTTTGGTTTCTTGCAGAAGTGTACTGTAGTTTTCTTTGTATAAGTTTTTTACATCTCTGGTAAGATTTATTCCTAAGTATTTTATCTTCTTGGGGGCTACTGTAAGTGGCATTGATTTGGTGATTTCCTCTTCGATGTTCTTTTTGTTGGTGTAGAGGAATCCAACTGATTTTTGTATGTTTATCTTGTATCCCGATACTCTGCTGAACTCTTCTATTAGTTTCAGTAGTTTTCTGGAGGATTCCTTAGGGTTTTCTGTGTATAAGATCATGTCATCTGCAATTAGAGATACTTTTACTTCTTCCTTGCCAATCTGGATGTGCTTTATTTCTTTATCTAGCCTAATTGCTCTGGCTAGGATTTCCAGCACAATGTTGAATAAGAGTGGTTAAAAAGGGCATCCTTGTCTGGTTCCTGATCTCAATGGGAATATTTTCAGGCTCTCTCCATTTAGGGTGATGTTGGCTGTTGGCTTTGTATAAAACCCCTTTATTATGCTGAAGAATTTTCCTTCAATTCCTATTTTGCTGTGAATTTTTATCATGAATGAGTGTTGAACTTTGTCAAATGCCTTTTCTGCATCAATTGATAAAATCATGTGATTCTTGTCTTTTGTTTTATTTAGGGGGTGGATTACATTAATTGTTTTTCTAATGTTGAACCATCCCTGCATACCCGGTATGAATCCCACTTGATCATGGTGAATTATTTTTTTGATATGTTGTTGAATTCTATTGGCTAGAATTTTGTTGAGGATTTTTGCATCTACATTCATGAGGGATACAAGTCTATAATTTTCTTTTCTTGTGGTGTCTTTACCTGGTTTTGGTATCAGGGATATGGTGGCTTCATAGAATGAGTTTGGTAGTATTGCATCCTTTTCTATGCTCTGAGATACCTTTAGTAGTAGTGGTGTTAACTCTTCTCTGAAAGTTTGGTAGAACTCTGCAGTGAAGCCATCCGGACCACGGCTTTTTTTTGTTGGGAGCTTTTCGATTACCTTTTCAATCTCTTCTTTTGTTATGGGTCTATTTATTTGTTCTACCTCTGCTTGTGTTAGTTTAGGTAGGTAGTGTGTTTCTAGAAATTCATCCATTTCTTCTAGGTTTTCAAATTTGTTTGAGTATAGTTTTTCATAGTAATCTGATATGATTCTTTCAATTTCAGTTGGGTCTGTTGTAATATGGCCCATCTCATTTCTTATTTGTGTTATTTGCTTCCTTTCCTGTTTTTCTTTTGTCAGTTTAGTCAGTGGTTTATCAATTTTGTTGAGTTTTTCAAAAAACCATCTTTTGGCCTTGTTAATTCTTTCAATTGTTTTTCTGTTTTCTATTTCATTTAGCTCAGCTCTAATTTTTATTATTTGTTTTCTTGTGGTGCCTGTGGGTTTCTTTCGTTGCCCTCTTTCTATTTGTTCAAGTTGTAGAGATAATTTTTTTGATTTTGTCCCATACTTCTTTTTTGATATGTGCATTTATTGATATAAATTGGCCTCTGAGCACCGCTTTTGCTGTGTCCCAAAGGTTCTGATAGGAATTGTTTTCATTCTCATTGGATTCTCTGAATTTCTTTATTCCATCCTTAATGTCTTCTATAATCCAGTTTTTTTTGAGCAGGGTATTGTTCAGTTTCCAAGTGATTGATTTCTTTTCCCTGCTTTTCCTGTTATTGCTTTCCACTTTTATGGCCTTCTGGTCAGAGGAGATGCTTTGTAATATTTCAATGTTTTGGATTCTGCTAAGGGCTTGCTTTATGACCTAATATGTGGTCTATTCTAGAGAATGTTCCATGTGCACTAGAAAAGAAAGTATAGTTGGTTGCTGTTGGGTAGAGTGTTCTGTATATGTCTACGAGGTCAAGTTGGTGGATTGTGGCATTTAGATCTTTCGTGTCTTAATTGAGCTTCTTTCTGGATGTCCTGTCCTTCACCAAAGGTGGTGTGTTGAAGTCCACTACTATGATTGTGGAGCTGTCTATCTCAGTTTTCAATACTGATAGAGTTTGTTTTATGTATCTTGCAGCCCTGTCATTAGGTGCATAAATATTTAATATGGTTATATCTTCTTGGTGTATTGTCCCTTTAATCATTATATAGTGTCTTCCTTATCTTTTCTGATGGATTTAACCTTAAAGTCTATTTTCTCAGAAATTAATATTGCCACTCCTGCTCTTTTTTGATTGTTGTTTGCTTGATATATTTTTTCCATCCTTTGAGTTTTAGTTTGTTTGTGTCTCTAAGTCTAAGGTGTGTCTCTTGTAGGCAGCATATAGACGGATCTTGTTTTTAATCCGTTCTGCCACTCTCTGTCTCTTTATTGGTGCATATAATCCATTTACATTCAGGGTAATTATGGATAGGTATGAATTTAGTGCTATCATTTTGATGTCTTTTTTTGTGTGTTGACAGTTTCTTTTTCCCACTTGATTTTATGTGCTGAGATTTTCTTTATATATTGTCCTTTCCTCATATTTGTTGTTGTTGATTTTCTTTCTGCTGAGTCTGTATTTTTCCCTTGTATTTTATTTTGATGAGTAGGATAGTTTGTCTCCTTTGTGGTTACCTTATTATTTACCCCTATTTTTCTAAATTTAAAACTAACTTTTATTTCTTTGTTTCACTGTATCTTCCTCTCCATATGGAAGGTGAATGATTACATTTCTTAGTCCCTCTTTATTATTTTAATGTTGTCTTCTTTTATATAGTAACTTCGCCGTTACCCTGTGTTGTGCTTTTTTTTTTTTTTTTTTTAATATTGCTTTGTTGTTTTTGATTTCCCTGTCTGGGTTGACTTCTGGTTGCTCTGCCCAGTGTTCTAGTCTTGGTTTGATACATGATATTACTGATTTTCTAACCAAAGAACTCCCTTTAGTATTTCTTGTAGTTTTGGTTTGGTTTTTACGAATTCCCTCAACTTGTGTTTATCTGGAAATGTCTTAATTTTGCCTTCATATTTAAGGGACAGTTTTGATGGATATATGATTCTTGCCAGGCGATTTTTTTCCTTCAGTTTTTTAAATATGTCATCCCATTGCCTTCTTGCCTGCATGGTTTCTGCCAAGTAAAAATAGGTAACTTTTCGTTTATCCCTCGCTGCTCTTATAATTCTCTCTTTATCTTTGGTTTTGGCAAGCTTGACTATAGTATGTCTTGGTGACTTTCTTTTAAGATCTACCTTATGTGGGGTTTGATGAGCATCTTGGATAGATATCTTCTCATCTTTCACAATATCAGGGAAGTTTTCTGCCAACAAATCTTCAACAATTTTCTCTGTATTTTCTGTTATCCCTTCCTGTTCTGGTACTCCAATCACTCATAGGTTATTTCCCATGATAGAGTCCCACTTGATTCTTAAGGTTTCTTTATTTTTTTTAATTCTTTTACCTGATTTTTCTTGAAATATGTTAGTGCCACATGATTTATCTTCGAGTTCAGAAATTCTAAATTCTACTTGCTCGATTTTGCTCTTCTGACTTTCTATTGAGTTATCTAATTCTGTAATTTTATTGTTAATCTTCTGAATTTCTGATTGCTGTCTGCCTATGGATTTTTCCAGCTTATTAAACTTTTCATTATGTTCCTGAATAAGCTTTCTAATTTGTTCAGTTGCTTTATCTGTGTGTTCCTTGGCTTGTTCTGCATATTGCCTCATTTCCTTCCTGATGTCTTGAAGGGTTCTGTACATTAAAGTTTTGTATTCTGCATGTGGTAATTCCAGAAATGCACTTTCATCTACGAGATCCTTGGATTCTTTGTTTTGAGAGCCTGTTGAGGTGATCATGGCCTATTTCTTTATGTGACTTGATACTGACTATTGTCTCCTAGACATCTATATGTTATTGTATTAGTTTATGCTTGTTTACTGTGTCATAGCTTCTTGGTTTTTTGTTTTGATATACCCCTATGAGTTGCTTGAGTGAGCTAGCTTGATTATTTTTGCCTTTGGAGTTCTGGTATCCTGTCCCCAGCTGGCTAGAGCTGTTATCAGGTATATCAGTCTAGGAGTCCATACAGGTTTCCAGGTAGCTGATATCAAGTGTGTGATACAGGCTCTGCCCTACAGTCTTAGAGGGGCAGGGGTTATTGGCGTATATACCGGTATCTGATTGCATGAGGGGGCCACGCTCTGAACAAGGCAGGGGGCTGAGAACCAACCCCCAAGTGTCTCTGAGGAAAATGCACTCCTGTTCCCTAAAGCAGGCTGGTGGGTGGGCTCTGAAGAGGGACCATGGGCACCCAAAGTTTTTGGTTGTAAGTACTGGGAGGTACAAGTTATCTTTGGATCCCTGTCATGGGTGGCTGGGTGACCTGAATGGAGCTACCAGTTCTTAGGTCCCTGCTGTGGGTAGGTGAGGACCTTGTTTAATAGGCAAAACAATGCCAAACATCAAACACCCATCTTTTCATCACACAGCTGAAATGGTTGGAGTTTGCCAACAAGGGCCTATTCTCCCAAAATAGGCCCACACAGGTCCATGCAGAAGGGTAAGGTGCTCAAGGTCCGCAGGTGGTTTATGCCTGGACAGGAGCCGCTTCTGTTCTGAGCTCCCCTGGTTAACAGAGCTAGCAAATTATCTTTCCCCCCAGTTGCAAATTTTTTCCTTCCCCAAGGCCAGGAGGATGGCTCTAGGTGCTCACCAGGCTCTATCTCAGGCCCAGGGATTCAGCCGCTGAAGCTGGCTTGGGGGTGGGGGGGTGCAGTAAAATATGTGCAAGTACTTAGGTTTTGCTGAGAGCACGCCCTTCTCCTCAGGTTCCAGAGGTGTGAGTGGGCTGCTTGTCTGGCTGCTTCTCCCTGAGGAAACTGTGGCCCACTGCTAGTACCAGCCCGCTGCCACCGCCACCACTACCACTCTGCGAGTGGTGACCGAGGGCTCCCCACGATTCAGGTCTGGTAACTCCTCTCCACTTCTGAAGGGCTCTTCCTCCCCTGCCCTTCAGTTCGTTGTCTAAGCTTGCCTTTGATGCTCAGGGCTCCCAGCTTGTCACAAATATACTCGTTTCACTTGTTTTTTTGGGTCGTTGTTGTAAAGAGGGCTCAACAGAAGCGTCTGTCTATTCTGCCATCTTGGCTCCGCCTCCTACTTCAACTTTTAAAGTTTATAACTTAGGTGAATTTTCAAACATGTTATTGACACTTGAACAGTAGATCATGTTAGTTCTTTTCCTGAGTTTTGGAGAAAATATGACATAAAGCATGCTATGAAATCATGACAGCATCAAGGCAGGAATTGACAGTGAGTAATATGCAAGCAGAATTGGATATAAATTGATTTATAGAAGATGAGGCTGATTTCAGGAATGCTGATACTGCTGTTATTTCAGAAACTCTAATATGCAGCCAAAGGAACTTAGTGAAGTCAAAGGTTGATGAAACTCAAAGTCTACAGCCTTCAGTATGGATTAATTCTGATTGTGACAAAGAGGCAAAGGTGACTTATAACAAATGAAGAAACTGGTTGTGACAAAAAGAATTAAGATATCTCATAGGAAGTGACACTGGCAAAAAAAAAAAAAATCACATTCAAGAAAATCTCAAAGATATTTCACAACCTTGAAAATGCAAAGGATAAAATGTTGGAGGTTGATCCAAATGTAGAAAAAGGAATACAACAATTTCCCAAGGCACAGAAAATATCCTTGCTCTGTATGGTAAGTTATACCATGAGAAGAAGGTAAGCACTGTCCAAACAACTCCTGATAAGTTTTACAAAGAAATAAAATACTTTAATTCTAAATTACAGTGTACAAAATCAATTTTGTTTTACTATTTTTTAAATTTTCCTATGTATTTCTAATCTATGTGTTGTTTGTTGTTGTTGTTAGGTGCCATTGAGTCAATTCCAACTCATAGTGACCCCATGTACAACAGAGTGAAACACTGCCTGGTCCTGCACCATCCTCACAATTGTTATGCTTGAGCCCATTGTAGGAACCACTACTTCAATTTATCTCATTGAGTGCCTTCTTCTTTTTCGCTGGCCCTGTACTTTACCAAGCACGATGTCCTTCTCTAGGGACTGATCCCTCCTGACAACAGGTCCAAAGTATGTGAGATGTAATCTCGCTATCCTTGTTTCTAAGGAGCATTCTGATTGTACTTCTTCCAGGACAGATTTGTTAGTTCTTTTGGCAGTCCATGCCATATTCAATATTCATCTCCAACACCACAATTCAAAGGCATCAATTCTTTTTCGGTCTTCCTTATTCATCATTCAGCATTCACATGAGGGGATTGAAAACACCATGACTTGATTCAGGCACACCTTATTCTTGAAGTTTCTACTCTTCAGTATTCAAGGTGGTACTTTGGTTCTCATTGACTTGTTCTAATTTTCTTTAGTTTCAACTTGAACTTGCCTATGAGGAATTGATAGTCTGTTCTGCAGTCAGTCCCTGGCCTTGTTCTGACTGATAATATTGAGCTTTTCCAACATCTTTTCCATAGATGTAGTTGATTTGATTCCTGTGTATTCCATCTGGTGAGGTCCATGTGTATAGTCACCATTTATGCTGGTGAAAAAAGGTATTTGCAATGAAGAAGTTGTTGGTCTTGCAAAATTCTTTCATGCGATATCCAGCATTGTTTGTATCACCAAACGCCATGTTTTCCTGCTACTGATCCTTCTTCTTTGTTTCCAACTTTTGTATTCAAATCTCCAGTAATTGTCAATGCATCCTGATTGCATATTGAATCAATTTCAGGCTGCAGAAGTTGGTAAAAAAAACAAAAATAAAAAAAACTATTGTTTGAGAGTTTTTAATGTTTTGACTGAATTTTTAAAAGTACTGAAACAATAATAACTTTCCTCATTGATTATTAAGATTAATTTGAATGACTTCAGCTTGTGTGGTAATTTTACAGTCTTATATAAGGCAATGACTGCCTGTAAACATGTATAAGGTTGTTTATAAGTACATATAATATAAACATATATTACAATAGAGGGTCCTTGACAGAGCTAGAAAAAAATGTGGAACAAAATTCAAACTCACAAAAAAGGACCAGACTTACTCTTCTAAGAGAGACTAGAGGAACCCTGAAGGTATGGCCCCAGACACCGTTTTAACTCAGTACTGGTGTTGCTCCTGAGGTCCAATCTTCAGCCAAAGATTCAGGCCCATAAAAAAACAATAATACACGTAGCTCAAACATGTACACAAGACTAATGGGGCACACCAGCCCAGGGACAAGGATGAGAAGGTGGAGGGGGGAGGTGGACAGGAAAGCTGAACAAATGGTAACGGGGAACCCAAGGTTGAGAAGGAGAGAGTATTGACACATCGTGGGGGTGGCAACCAATGCCACAAAACAATATGTGTATTAATTGTTTTAATGAGAAACTAATTTGCTCTGTAAACCTTTATCTTAAGCACAATTAAAAAAATAAATGCAATCTGTACAAAGAAAAAAAATATATATATATATTCCACATACTAGAGGTTGTTCCATAAATATGGAAGTTAGAGTAGATATAAATTTTTCACACAATCAGATGGTAAAACTTTCTTCAGAAATACTATGCTCTTCACAACAGCTTATTTCGAGTCTGTGTCTTTTTTTCATTTTCAGTTCCAGTTTCTCATCTTGCCAATCAACCCTTCATATCCCTTTAGATGAATCTTTCTAAAATGCATTTGTGGGCATGTCACAGTCTTATTCTAAAGCAATAATGAGGAATTGCTGTGTATTTTCTTACACAGAAATGTTTTTCCACTACTCTGCTGTTATGGAGAGCCCTGGTGGTGCAGTGGTTAAAGCTCTCGACTGCTAAACAAAAGGTCAGCAATTCGAACTCGCCAGCCTGGCTACGAGAGAAAGACGTGGCACTATGCTTCTGTAAAGATTTACAGCCTTAGGAGCCCTATTGGGCAGCTCTACACTGTCCTGTAGAGTCGCTATGACTGGGAATGGACTCAGTGGGAGTGGGTTAGGCTTTTGGTTTGGCTGTTATGAATTGAAATAACAGGATTCTCTTATAGATAGACTTTGGACTTTGTGTTTAAAAGTCTCATTTGAAACAGCCACCTTCTCCTTGAAGATTTCTCAGTTTCTTCCTTTTTGCAAGTGATTCTTCCTTCTTCTGAATTTTTGTCATTTTTCTGAAATTCTGATGTGGTGTAGTTATTTTAATCTATCTGTTATCTTCACTGGGTTTTAAACTACCTAAGAGTGGTTTTAGCTTACCTTTGACACTCCTCAGCCATAAACAGTGAGGTAAGTACGGTGGCAATCAGCAATGTGTTGACCGAATTATTTTAGTTTGCAAATACATACGGAATCGCATGAAAAATAACCCTTTGTCCTACCTACTGAGCACCTTCTATTAGGTAAATAAGGATTGAAGAGCAAATTACCTGGACGGTTTGCCAAAAATTCTCCATAGGAAACCTTATATCAACTCTAAACATTTATAATTTAAATTGATGTTATATAATGGTCCTGGGTTTGCTGATAATCTTCACAACAGATTTAAACACGAAATAGATGTTGAAGCTGAAATAGGACCTATGTGAATATCACTCAAACAGGATAAAAAGATTGAATTCACTGTTGAGTAACAATTTATTGATTCTTACTCTGAGTATAGAGTGAGTATGTATAAATAGTCAAAGACATATATTTGTTAGTAGGCATTCCTATGACTATTAGAGAAGCTGGTTTTAATATGTACATCTTCAAGATTTTATTAATATGCACAGGTTTGTTTAAATTTTGATAAGCCCTTTGCTTTCAAGAAATTATTGTTTAAGTGTTAGTATTTAGGAATTTGAACTATTGAAATCTTTTTATTTCATTGAATATTTCTCTCTTGCTCTCTCCTCACTCTTGCACTGTGAGTGTGTGTGAGTGTGTGGTGGTGATGCTAAATACTGATCAAAAACTCAATACCTAATCTTGGATTATTTCAAATACGACTACTTTTGGTAATTTTTTCCCTTTAAGGTCCTCTTTTTGCTATCTAAAATCTTTCTCTGTTATGCAAGAAAAAGTCATATGAAATATTCATTATTAATTTATGACTATTTTAAATAGTGGTCCTTTTTGGAATGTTACTTGTATTACCCTTTAGTCATACTACATACCCTGGAAGTGAGTTTCAGGATATGCTTATTTCTGCATTTCACTCTGGAGGTGCAGCATAATTCAATTTACAATTGTTCACATCTAAACGAAAAACAGAGCCTCTTTCCTTTCTAATAAAAAGAAAAGCAATGAAAATAAGTATATTAAAGCAGAAAGGATTGATGTTTCCCTGATTTTTTTCTACCAGTATTTTAAATTATCATACCACAAACCTTATATTAACAGTTGATGTGCACATATTGAATGATTTGGCCAAAATAATCAGTGAACTAAGGGGCAAGTTAGCCAAACTGGCCTTTTACTAAACCATCCATTCTATGTAGCAGTTGTTAAAGATACATGCTGAATCAAGGAATGAACTAAAGATGTAGTAATGCTGGGGTCTCAACTCGTTTCTTCCAAGTCTCTTTTACACAGTAGAATACTGAAAAATAATACTGAAATGTGAGTTAAATAAAAAACAAACATTGAGTCAGTTTTGTATGAAATTTTGTTCCCTATTACAATTTTAGCTATGGATCTAATTAACTGGGAACAAACTACCCACTAGATTATTGTTGATAAAATTGTACATTTTTATATTTTTTTCTTGGTATTACTTAGCAGTCTTTTTCTGTTGTCTCTTCAGTGTTTTCCTACATTGCAGCAGACATTCAGGTGTTAATTAACCCAGTGAATTTGCCTAAAAACATGCGTCCTGGGACACAGCTAAGAGGAGCTTATGATAAAGACTGTTGCCGGAAAAGCAGATGTCTACCACTTTCTGAATAAAACAAAAGATTTTATCATTAATGCAAGTAAATGAATTTTAGCATTTATATTTTTACTTATTTTATACCTATTACTTTGTAAGATTTAGATTTCAAAGGAAAGTTATTTAATTAAACTCAAGTGATATATTGAATTTCTTTGTCAAAATCTGCTCCAGAAATTAAACACTTCTAAAGAGACTTCCCATCTCTATCCTGACTCACATTTATGATAACCCAGATAATCATTAAATTGGGATGGCATTTACCTCATTCTTTTCAGAAAAAACAAGGACCCTTTTTAAATAATAGGTAATAGGTTAGATAACCCAGAATATATGTTTTTGTACTAATGTCAAGAAGAACACTTTAAAAAAATGTTGTGGCCAAGTGGATTGACACTTGTCCTGAAAAAGGAAGTATTGATAAATTAGTACATTTAAACACGGTATTTGTGTTCTGCTTTGTGCATCTCACAGCACCTAGTATGCAACCAAGCATTTTGCACAGTAGGTCCTCAGTAGGTTCAGGGAAAATATGGAACAGTTTCTCAGTTAAAACCAACAAACAAAAAATTGTTTTCACAATTAATAATCTAACCCTGATCAGTTACAAATGCCAATGCAATTCATTCCTTTGAAATAAGGTCAAAGTATTTTCTTAGAGAGGATTTTTTTTAACCAAATATGTGATTTCTACTGTGATGTAAAATTTAACCCCCTGCTGTTGAGTTGATTCTGACTCATACCGACCCTATAAAACACAGTAGAACTGCCCTATAGGGTTTACTAAGGCTGTAAATCTTTATGGAAGCAGACTACCACATCTTTCTCCCACAGAGCAGATGGTGGGTTCCAAACTCTGACCTTTTGGTTAGCAGTTGAGAGCTTTAACCGTTGTGCTACGAGGGCTCTTCATATAAAATTTACTAGATGTTCATTCTAAAATGAGACCTAAGCATAGCTATTATTTACATTTCAAAATAGCTGTAAAATGTACATGTATTTATTTGCATGGTATGGTCAAGAAATGTCAAAATATTGCCCGAAATGATTTGTATATGTTTTAAAAGATGGTTGTGAAGACCAAAATAGAGTGTTTTATGTGTCATTCGCCACCCACTGTCACTTCACATGAATGCTTTGTCTGTGGCTCAGATCAGGTCCACACTCTGAGAACAAGCTCAGCCTCTTTCGGGCAGGGGTCGATTCTAACCTCTGTTGACTCACTTGCTCCCTCTCAGCTCAAGAACTAGGACCATGCTTTAAACCTACAAATTTCGAGCAACGTATGACCAACCTGGATCCTCTGACTAGGATCATGATACTGGAAACTCTTCCTTTGGTGAGAGAGTTTCTGATTTCTGCAGTCAAGCTGTAATAAAGTCCACTTCTTCAGACTCCCAGATTGTCTGTATATGTACCCAAATCATTTTTTTTTTTTTTTTCTATTTGGCCTCTGTTAAGAGTGACAGCACAAATCTTGGCCTGAATCCCACACCCTCCTTGCACACTGCTCACCATCATATGGAAATATCTGTATCTATTATATGAAAAACTTATGTCCATCTAAACTCACTATCTCTCTTGTATATCCTTGTTATCCTTGGTCGTTGTCTAAGACAAAAGTCCCTCCAGATATTTTTATCCTCTTCCCTATGCTCATTGCTATACTGCTCCAAACTTTCTCACCCCTAACCTAACCTTGTAATCTTTCTTGCCCTCTCATTTCTTTCAATTAAGCTCCTTTATATGGCAAGGGAAAAAAATAAAAAATAAAATTCCTTACATTCTGAGCCCATTTTGTGACATTTCTCTATCTCCTGTCTTAACTGAAATTTGCTCTCCCATGAGGACAAGCAAAGCATGCCTTAAACTGATGTTACTCATTCTCCCACACATCTCCTATCTCTGGGTCAGGAAGTGGGAAGTCAGCATTCTTCTCACTCCCCAAAGCTGATTACCGACCATTACTCTGATCCTTTTTGGAAACTCCCTTGCTCACTTGTAGCTCAGAATATTTGGCTCCTTACCAAACAGACTAATCGCTCCCCCTCAAGCCCTGAGGATTTGAATATATGTCTCACCATTTTTCACCCTATGTCAAGTTCTGCCACCATCTCTTGGGCTACTTCAATGTTCACAGTATGGCCCATCCAGTATCCCAAATGCTGAATTCCTTTCCCTTAACTCCAATGACTTTAAAATCAACTTTCATCCACATATTCCCATGGTCACCTCCAGGATGTTATCGTGTACAACAAATCTATCTCTTCACTCTTAAACTCATACATCTCACTCCAAGCACAATTACTTTCTTTTCACCTCTTGTAATTGCTGTTGCCCACATCCCTCTCCATTTACTGTTTTTTTCCACCTTTCATAGAATATCTCATTTCCCCTTTACCTAGGCAAATATCTTTAAAAAAAAAACACAAATATGATCATACTAATCCTGTACCTATTTCTACTACACTGTACTGTCGTCACAACTCAGGCAATCCATGAGATAATCCAACTTTTAATATTTCCTGCTATGCCTGGGCTGACGAATATTGCTGAAGAAATTCACATGAACCACATATTAACAATTCATCGTCTCTAAATTCTGCTTGCCAGGTATGCTTCCTGATAGCCCTTCAAAATTTCTCAAGTCAGGTGGCTCATCCATTACCCAACTTGGCTAATTTAAGTTTTCTTTATAGCCTTAGGTTAAATTTCCTTCTCACCTAAACCCTTTTCTCATGTCAGATGAACTCAACTCACATAACTGAGAAAAAATATAAGCAGTAAGTCAGAAATTTCCTTCTACTGTCACAGATGGGTGGGGCCTGGTGGCGTAGTGGTTAAAGAGCTTCACTGCTAACCAAAATGTCAGCAGTTGGAATCAAACCAGCTGCTCCTTGGAAACCATATGGTGCAATTCTACTCTGTCCTTTAGGGTCACTATGAGTCAAAACCGACTCGATGGCAATGGATTTGGGTCTTTTTTTGGTTTGATCACATATGGACAGTTAGTTGCTTTGCAATCTGCTCCTTCTTTCTGCCCTCTTATTGCAAAGGAAAATGCACGTTTTCTTTTGTTTACTTCCATTCCCTTCAATGTTGTTCTGAGTCTATCTTCTCCCTCTTCAGGGATCTTGCTGCACTGATTATACTCTCTCTTTTTTTTTTTTTTTTCCTTCTTTATTTGCTCTTCTCTGTTGGTTCCACACCATTAATTTTTAAATAGTCATTTAAGCATTTTCTGTCTTAATTAAATCCACGCTTGCCCACATTTCTCTCCATTTACTGTTTTTTTTCACCTTTCATAGGATGTCTCATTTCCCCTTTACCTAGGTAAATATCTTTAAAAAAAAAAAAATGATCATACTAACCCCCTACCTATAATTCTTTGATAACTCCCTATTGCTCTCAGGGTAAAATTTAAACTCTTTAAAATAGCATACAAACCTCTTTAAAATGTGGTCCCTGTTTTTCTTTCTAGAATTAAAAGCTCTCTCCATTCCGTGATCTATGAAGTGAATCTCTTGAGCATAAAGACTGTGCCTGATTCATTTGTTTTCCCTCTTGGTTTATATTCCCCTGTATGTACCTACACTAGTAGATTCTTGGTTGTATTTCTAACTGTGCACTCAACTTTTCAAATCTGCGTGCCTTCTGCATTAGCTACTTAGTGCTGCATAACAAATCACTCCAAAACATAGTGGTTTAAAACAACACTGATTTTTTTCTCTCACAGTTCTATGAGCTGGCTGAGTAGTTCTTTTGCTGCTTTTGCCTGGGCTCACTCATTAGGCTACATTCCAAAGGTTGGGTCTAGTTTTCTGAAACCTTGTCTAGCAATATCCTCTAAATTTATCAAAACCGTCTTTGACTTCCTTTGAGACACCAAAGCCTTCTGATACTATTCTGATGAATCACTTACAAAAACTTGGGGCTATATTAGTACCGGAGAGACAAGTTCTAGTTATCACATACATTGCAGAAAATTCTTCCTTTAATAGCCAGCATCTGTGGTCCCCAGATGGATTCATCCATTTCCATTGAGACTCAGTCGTTTGATACATTTTCTTTTTTAATTAATATGAAAATCACTTACCATTAATATAATTGAAAGTTAAAGTAAAAAGTACACATGTCAAAATTTAAGATTACAATGTTAGGACTTCTGTATTTAAAATGTATCTGTATTTTACAAATTATTCCAAGCAATTTGTATTTTCATCGAAACAGCATACAAAGTTGTTCAACTCCTGCCCTTGCAATTTTCAGGCTGTTTTACCATTGCCTCAGTCTGCTAAACCTCTATTCCTTTTTTGTGTGTGTGTGCATTCGGTGAAAGTTTATAGCTCAAGTTAATTTCTCATACAAAAATTTATACACATATTGTTTTGCGACATTAGCTGCTACCCTCACAATGTGACAGCAAACTCTCCCCTTTTCCTCCCCTGGTTCCCTGTGTCCATTCACCCAGCTCCTGTCCCTTCCTGCCTTTTTATCCTGATTTTGTACAGGGGCTGTCCATTGGGCCCATATATCTGATTGAACTAAGAAGCACATTCCTCGCATGTATTGTTTATTGTTTTATAGTCCTGTCTAGTCTACCTAAAGGGTGGGCTTTGGGAATGGTTTCAGTTCTGTACTAGCAGAGTGTCTGGGGGTCATAGTTTCCGGGGTTCCAGCAGTCTCTGTCAGATCATAAAGTCTGGTCTTTTTATGTGAATTTGCATTCTGCTCTACATTTTTCTCCTGCACAGTCCAGAACCATCTGTTGTGTTCCCTGTCAGGTTGGTCATTCGTGGTAGCTAGACACCATCTAGTTCCCCTGGCCTCAGGCTGGTGTAGTCTCTGGTTCATATGGTCCTTTGGGCTAATATTTTCATTGTCTTTGGTTTTCTTCACTCTCCTTTACTGTAAGTGGGATGGGACAAATTGATGTATCTCACATGGCCCCTTGCAAGCTTTTAAGACCCCAAATGCCACTGACCAAAGTGGGATGTAGAACATTTTCTTAATAAACTTTGTTATGCCAATTGACCTAAGATGTCTCCTGAAACTATGGTCCCCAGGCCCAGCCCCAGCTACTCTGTCTCTTTTTGACACATTTTCATTACTGGTACTTGGCCTCTTTCTTTGTTGTATCCTTGACACCAAAGATAAGGGGTAAAATATTTTGCCTGGGCTAGAGGTGTCAAGAGAAACCCACAGGATCATTCAACCAAGTTTTTACTTTTCTTAATTTGGTTAAACTTAAAAAAAAAAAAAAAAGCCCGAAGATCAATTCGGACTCACAGTGCCCATACAGGACAGGGTAGAACTCTCCATAGGGTTTCCAAGGCTGTAAATCTTTATGGAAGAAGACTGCCACGTCTTTCTGCTGTGCAGCAGCTGATGGATTTGAATTGCCAACCTTTTGGTTAATGTCTGAGCACTTTAACCATTGTGCCAACAGAGCTTCTTTTAATATGATTGGAGGATACCAATTAGGAGACATCATAATAAACAACAGAACCAAAATCTGTTGCCGTTGAGTCAATAGTTAAACCTATTAATATTATCTGCAAGCTTAATCCAACACTACATTTTGAGATTGTGTCTTGTACTGTTTGAAAGAAATTTAACATTGGGTTACTCTTGTTTCTTGGTATGATCTGCTATTACTTGACTCTTATTGTTCCATAAAGTTGTAAAAGAGACTTTACAAACACCTGTAGGAAATTTTTGTACCTTTCCCACTGCCACGGATTGAATTCTGCCCCCTCCCCACCGTGCTCCCCAAAATATGTATATCAATTTGCCTGGGCCATGATTCCCCGTATAGTTTTCTTATATGTTGTAAACGCTGCCACTATGATGTTAATGAGGGATGATGGGCGGCAGTGGTGTTAGTGAGGCAGGACTCAACCTACAAGATTGGATCGTGTCTTGAGACAATCTTTTGAAATATGAAAGAGAGAAGCGAGCAGAGAGACAGGGGACTTCAAACCATCAAGAAAGCAGTGCTGGGAATAGTGCACGTCCTTTGGATCTGGGGTCCCTGTGCCTGAGAAACCCCTCAACCAGCGGAAGATTGTGGACAAGAACCTTCCTCTAGAGCTGACAGAGAGAGAAAGGCTGCCCCTGGAGCTGACACTCTGAATTTGGACTCTCAGCCTACTTTACTGTGAGAGAATGAACTCTTTGTTAAAGCCATCCACTTGTGGTATTTCTGTTATAGTAGCACTAGATAACTAAGGCACCCACCAACACATTCTCATTTGTTCCAGAGAGAATTCCTTTTTGTCCTTACTAAACCCATTACCTAAAATTATTTAGTATATATTTAAAAAAGAATTGCCTATTGATAACAGTGACTTTTCCAGAATGAAAAATATATTTTTTTCCCCTTAATAGTGTTGTTGTCACTCAGGGCTTTCTATAGCGTATTCTAAATATTTCATTAAAATTTTAAGATTTCCTGTGTTAAAAATGGTAATTAATTTTTTAAAAAATCCTACTTTTAATGGAACTAATCTTGCCAACAATGATAACAATGTAATAATTATCATTTTTATTAGAGCCTATGCTTTTATTCCCTTTGTCTACACTTTCTTGTCTTCACTATAAAACATTTGATTATTTTACATCCAGGTCTTAGGCTAGTCCAGCGAGGAATTGGTTCCTGTTGCAATAAGTAGTATATAAAATTGCCTTTTCTGAGGCAGTATGCCGCCATCGACAATACAAAATTCTTGGTAATAAAGGCTATCGTGGTGCCAGGTTAAACATCATAACAGCTTATGAGACTGGATATAAACACACAATTTTTTTCCTTTGTTAATAAAAGTAGACAGGTATTGTGATCATGATTTGATCTCTGTCACTGATGGTCTCTGTAATCTCTGGAAATGATTTCCAATGAAAATGTTGAGGAGAATAATATAATTTACTAAAAATATAATTTTGAATCCTGAAACAGTTTGAAAAGAAAAGAAGTCAACTCTCAACACTTAATATTCATTTGCATATTTGAAATGTTTTCCTTGTGTGGTGGCAAAAAAAAAAAAAAATTGGGACTGAATTCTTTTTTTTTCCTCTTTTCATTAAAGATTAATATGATGCATGACTTTGGGTAGGTCATGTCGCTTACATGTTAGGCTTTTTAAATGAAGGAGTTATAACATGTAATAATAGTTTTTCAAGGCTTCAAAGGTATATGTCTGTATACTGATGGCAATTGTAATTTTTTTAATTATGAAATTGATCCAAGAAGGTTTCTACTGATTGTGGATACTGGAGGCATGTTTTGGCCACTAACATCATTGATGTCCCTGAACCTCCAGACTGTACTGCTGATCCCCAGTTTTCTTCAGGCACAGGTATGGCACATCATTTTCCCACAGGTTACCTTCAATAGCTATCTATAATGAGAGAGGTCAGGAATAATGCTTCAGTTGGAGATATTTAGCTATTTTTATTATGCATATAATATACAAAATACACAAAAACTTGTGTACATGTTCATGTATGTAAAAAAATAATACCACTTCTTGTGGAATAGTTTGAAAAAGTGGTTTACCATGTAGAAATTCTCACTTCATGATTTAGAGGTCAGAGAGCAAATTCATTAAAAAGAAAAAAAATCAAGATTCTACAAAGTTATTGTGAGGTGATGAAGAAGAGAAGAAAAATAAATAATTTAATAACTTAAAACATACATTTAAATCTTTAATTGTGTAAATGCCATAAAACCAAACAACCAAGCCTCTTGTTGACAAGTTGTTTTCGATTCACATGCTCCATAGTGTTTTCTTGGCTGTAATCTTTATGGAAGGTCTTTTTTTCCATGGCGCTGCTGGGTGAGTTCAAAGTGCCGACCTTTAGATTAGCTTCCAGTTGCAGACTACTTGTGTTACCCAGGGACTTCATGAAAATGCAATAAAGAGTAATTTATTCTTAATAGCCTGAAGGTTCAAATGCTATATTCAAAAGAATAAATTCGTTTTTCTCAATAAAACTTTAATAAAATTAATGAATTCGTGAATAAATCTTCCTTCAACACCAATATCCAAAAATTTAGTAATTTAGGTAAGAAAATTATTGAATAAGATTACGCTGCTTATTGTTTTCTTTTTTCCTTACTTCAAACTGTTTCATCAGAATGGAAACAAATTTGGTTCATCATACTCTACGCCTGACATTTAATGTATATTTTATATATTATGGAAACCCTGGTGGCATAGTGGTTAAGAGCTATAGCTGCTAAACAAAAGGTCGGCAGTTGGAATCTACCAGAAGCTCCTTGGAAACCCTACAAGGCAGTTCTACTCTGTCCTATAGGGTCACTATGAGTTAGAATATAATATATATTACATACCTATATTTAGAGGAGCCCTGGTGGTACAGTGGTTAAGTGTTTGGCTGCTAACCAAAAGATCGGTGGTTTGAACACACCAGCAGCTTCTCAGGAGAAAGATGTGGCGGTCTGCTTCCGTAAAGTTTCCAGCCTTGGAAACCCTATAGGGCAGCTCTACTCTGTCCTGTAGGGTTGCTATGAGTCAGAATCAACTTACATGTTTTAATAGCCACATTCAGCACATTCGTGTAGACCATATTTTTATATTAGAAATTGCATTAGGTGAAGGAGATAGAATAGTGAAAAAAAAAAAGGTAAGATGGGTTTACTCTCATATACTTTACAATTAGGTGGGAAGACAGCCATCAATCAAATAATCACAAAAAGTGAATGCAAAATTATAAATGTGATATGATAATATCAATGAGGTATGTGTATTATGAAAGTAAATAATGGCTGGGTGTGTTTATATGAAGATTGAACTAATCTGAGCTGCTAGAGAAGCTTTCTCTAAAGAATTGACAATCGACCTTCAATCTAAGTTCTGATACGAGTACATGCAAGAGGAGAAAGAACAATGTTTTGTGCAGAGGAAACTGCATGTACACATGCCTTGACGCAGGGTGGAGCGTGGTGAGTAAAAATTGAAAGACCAGTGTGGGTGAAATGGAGACAGCATTAAGTGATATGGTATAAAACAATTCCAAAAAGTACTAAGGGATATTTTAAGAATGCTGGTCTTTATCCTAAGAGTAGTGGGGATCCTTCTAAGTATTTCAAGCAAATAAGTTTTTCCTATAGAGCCAGCTGATTGAGTGTGGAGAATAATTGTAAGGGGACAAAGGTAGACTTAAAAAAAAAAATGTTGTTAAGGGCTAAATAGTAAATATACCAGGCTTTGTAGGACAAAAGGTAAAATTGAGGATATTATGTAGCATTTATATAACAAGACAGAAAACATATTTCTAGAATTTTTATTGATAAACAAAATTATTATTATTATGTTAGTAATAATTGGGTATAAATTCTGTAATAAACATCTATTAATATGAAAAATTGATTTTCTTTTTTGGGGAGGATAACTTTTTCCTTAATTGGGTGGAGGGGTTAAGGAACTCACTATTAGTAAATGGCTCTGCTTGCTTGGATAGTGAATAAACCACTCGGCATCTTAGTTTGATTGCAGCCTCATTTTTATTTATTTTTGTGTGTGTCAATAAATTCTACTATGAAAAGATATTTTAATTTTTCTAATTTATCTGGCCATTACTTTCCTTTTTGTTAAATATGATGATGAGTGCTTAGTTTCATAATTTCAAAGTAACAGTTTCTTTTAGCATTATGGTGTCATGGCATAATAAACACAATACATTGTCATTTAATTTAATAACAAAATAATCCACATTCTATGGTGCTTTAAAAGTGTGGAATTCAAACTTTACTTTTCTTTTTCTTTTTTCTCTTCTCACTTTTGTCTTTTTTTATGAACACTGAAATTTGAATTTCACATAAAGTTAATGTTGCAAAATATTTATTATTATTCTTATTCTGATTATTTTAACCATTTAAAATGTAAAAACCATTCCGTAGCTTCCAGAACATAAAAAAACAAGCAGCAGGCTGCATTTGACTCCTGGGCTGCAGTTTACAAACCCCTGGATTAGAAAAGGAAGGCTAGTTAGGCTATTCTAGTAATCCAGGCAAGGAATGGTATAGTTTTGCCCAGGAAGGAGATGGAGATAAAAAGAAGAGGAAAATCTTGAGATATTTAAAAAGTAAATGAATCTTCTGATTAAATGGAAGGGCAGAGAAGAGGACTCTAAAGTTTCTGATTTGTATAACTGGACTGTAAATCCGTAACTAAGATAGGTAAACCCAGAAATAGACCAGGCCTGAACAGAAGAATCATAAATTCAGTTTTGAGCATGGAATTTTTGACTCGCCTTTGAGTCAGAATTGACTCAAAGGCAATAGGTTTTTTTTTTTTGTTATATCAAAGAGATTTAAGTGGGCAATTGATTTTAAAGGAAAGGTCTTGCCTAGGGCTATAAATGTTTTATAATTGAAACCATGAACGTGGATGAGATAACTCAGAATTAGAAGAAAGAAAGGCATAGGGCCAAACCTGGAGGAACTCCTACGCTTAATGAGTGAGGAAGAAGCCAGCCTGCCAAGCTGATTGAGAAGGAGCAGTTTAAGTGGTAGTAGAAAAGGAGAGAGTTATGCTATGAATGGCTAAGTATGAGAGTGTTTCAAGAGTGACAATGGTTAGTAGAGTTGAATTCCACAGTCGACCAGGGTGAGGAATTGAAATGTCTATTGCACTAAGTTAATAGGGATAATGATAAATAATGAGCCTAATGAGAATTATTTCAGAGGTTGGATAGGGATAGAAACCAGAATGCCACAGATTGAGGGTGAGCAGTAATGAGAGATTGTGAAAATAGGGAACATTAAAAAAAAAAAAAAAATGGATGTAAAAGTGGAGACAAGGCAGTAGAAGAACTATATGGGGTTGACAGAATTTTGTCTGGTGTGTTTGTGTGGTATATGTGTGCTTTAAAGCAAGACATCTGACCATTCTTAAAAACAAACGGGGAGAATCATTTGATTGAGGGGTTAAAGACACATGAAACAGAAGGTAGGCAAAATGAAATCAAAGCACGGATGGAATCAATCTCTCTCTCTATCATCTATCTATCTATCTGTCTGTCTGTCTATCTCTATCATCTATCTATCTATCTATCTATCTATCTATCTATCTATCTATCTATCTATCTATCTATCTATCTATCTATCATCTATATATCTATCTACCTATCTATCATCTATCTATCTATCTATCTATCTATCTATCTATCTATCTCTCTTTCTATCTATCTATCTTTCTTCTATCTGTCATCTATCTTCTATCTATGTATCTATCATCTATCCGTCTATCATCTATCTGTCTATCTATCTATGTATCTATCTATCATCTATCTATCTATCATCTATCCATCCATCATTTATCTACCTATCTAATCTGTTTATTTTCTAAACATGTATATGTTTATGACTACATTTAAAGTTTTTGTTTATACTTATACTTAACATTTAAAGTTTTGGTATATACTTTGTTTATACTTAACAACTCCGAATTGCCTTGAAAAGAGTTAAGTTTTCTCCTTTCAGATTTCACTTGCTCTTCCCACCTCTGAAAAAGTACAAGTAAACTGGAGAACACACTTTGAGTGTGCAGCTGAAAGAAATGTTTTTTTTTGGTTGCAAATGAGATAATAACACATGTGAAAACGTGTTATTTCTTCATTTGAAAAATGATGAACATAAATAAATTTCTTTGGACAGTATAAAAGAAATAAAAATTTTACAATCTTAAGGCTTAGACAATATAAAACAAAATCAATCATTCACGTAATTAAATTTGTCAAATTGACTATATTTTAAGATGATTATAATAAAACCAGAAACCCTGGCGGTGTAGTGGTGAAGTGCTATGTCTGCTAACCAAAAGGTCAGCAGTTCAAATCCATCAGGAAAAAAAAAAAAAAAAAAAACTCCTTGGAAACTCTAAGGGGCAGTTCTACTCTGTCCTATAGGGTCGCTATGTGTCTGAATTGAATCGATGGCAGCCGGTTTAGTTTTGGTTTTGGTTATAACAAAACTAGCTTTTTTTTTTATATGCATGTCTGTTATATTGTTCTTATATACCAAATTCATTTTCTTAAAAGCTGTAGAAAGAACATGGGTTGCATTCAGAAATGTAATGTTTATTACATTGATACAAAAGCACTCTTTTTCTAATTTTAACAATGAAAAGCAGTGTTCCCTCATAATCATGTGTAGTTATTTTTCAAAGTACGGATACACATGCCCACGTAGGTGAGATAATGATAATTGGCTATGGATGTGAGTAAGAAATAGATGGAATCCCTTCATGGTTTTTCTTTTTTCTATAGGTCAAGGGGTGAGACACCAGGTCATCTCTTCCAGGCTGTCCTGTTCTCTCAGCTCTGTTTTGCGCCACAAACCCCTCTGGTTACTGAGGCCCTTGGGTCTTATGATTAGCTACTTCCTGTTTTGCATTCCCAATACCTACTCTGTCCAGGATAAACTCATTGCCATCAAGTCAATTCCAACACAAATTGACCCTGTAGGACAGAGTAGAACTGCCCCACAGGGCTTCCAAGGAGCAGCTGCTGGATTTGAACTGCCAGCCACTTGGTTAACAGCCAAGCCCTTCACCACTATGCCACCAGAGTTCCTCACTCTGAGGCAGTAAAAGGTATGCAGTCAATGATAATAGAGTAGGATGATACCTATGGGAGACTTCAGCATATAAAGAAGATGTTGGTTAAGATTTGGAAAGCTGTAATAAGGATTTTGCCTGATCTGAGAATTTAATGGCTATTCAGAAAACTTGCCAACAGTGATATTCCCAGGCAATTTTTCTGGACATACTCAGAAGTTTTAGAGAGATTTCTATGGATATGCAATGTTCTTATTCTGCCAAGGCAAGAAGAAAGAGTCAAATGTGTAAATGCTGAAAAGAAGTCAAGTAGGATGCTCACTGAGTGTCCATTAAGTCTGTCAGCACAGAGGTCTGTGATGACTTTTTAGGAGAAATTTCAGTGTTTCAAGGGTTAGAACTTCTTTTAGAGTGGACTAAAGGCTTACTGGGAGATGAAGAAATATACAAAACTCTGAACCTGAAGGGTAAGACAGAGATAGTGCTATAGTTAAAGTATGCTTGGGATCAAAGGTGCTTTTTTAATGAAAAGAACTGAGCATATTTAAATGCTAATGGAAAGGAGTCAGAGCCAGTAGTGAAGGAGTGGTTGAAGATGGGAGATAAATTTAGAGTCAAGTCTTTGAGAAAGCAGAAACGGAGGCACCTACAAGTGGGTAGAGATTAACCTTAGTGACAAGAAGTCTGAAAATATGTTGTGCTCTTTCTCTTTAAGCTATAGTTGCCACAGCAGTGCCAGGAAATACAGAATAGACACTTTGTGCAGCCGAATTGGAGGCAGGAAGAATAACTGGAGCCTGAAGGGAAAAATGTAGAAGTGAGGAAAAATACTTTTATCTTAAAATATTATCCCAGTCTGATAACCCAGTCTGAAATTAAGATGGCTCTGTTTTCATTGTGTAAAAAGCTAATGAATACATATATGCTTTACATTTTGATATAATATATTAATTTTTCTTCACAGCTAACTTAGAAATTGATGAAGACTACCCAGTATTTCAGTCCATTTACAGAGCGGTGGCTACAGATGAGGACTCTGCAAATGGCGGTAGGCTGATGGTAGGTTGGGATCATTCTATGAGATGCATGTGTTGTTTTTGCAAACATTCCTATGCTTCAGAGATACACTTCAGGAGGAGGTAATACATTTAATTTGATAATAAATGAGAATGTAATGAAGTTGAAAACCACTGTATACAATATTCATGTTAATGTCGGAAATGACATTGTTAGAAGCAGATGTATACAGGACAGTTACCCAAGGACCTCTAACAGATAAAGGCTTCAGTGGTGAAGCAAAACTCCTTTTGCCTTTTAGATTCTATTCAGAACTGTTTCATGTTTCTAGTTGTTTCAATGACTCATGTGAATGTGATTATATACATATTTTTATATACTTTATTACTAGGTAAGTGTAAGAGACTTGCTTTTCTTGTAATTGATTCATGGTTGTAGTCTTTTAGGGATTTGGCAAAACAAAAAAAGTCTATAAAGTTCTATCTGGAGAGTTTATTACTGCACTGGATTACAAAACTCAGCATGTTTGTTCTGCAGCTGTTCTTTTAAACATGTATTGAAATAGTTTACTATTTCTAATTTGGTGACTTGCAGTATGAAGTCATAGAGCCCTGAATGAGGATGGGGTTGTCAGGTGACTTGAGTTATGTTACAGTTTTACCGCTAACTTGCAGTATGATCCTGAGGAAGTCACTTAATCCCTCATGTCCTTGATTTTCACAATTACAAGAAGAAATTGGTCTGTTCTTTCTTTAACCTTCAGTGATATATGTGCTTTTGTCAGTCAAAGCACTCACAATCCCTGTGGAATGCTCTAAAAACTTTTTGCTGTAGACCAGCCAATGTGAAATTTTTGAGGAACATGAGACTTCTCCCACGAAATGATAAGTCTTTCCAAAGATTAAAAAAATAACCCGTGGTTCAGCTGAAAATGACATTACCAGTCCCGAAATTTCCAGGGACCCTATAGGTGATTGTTTTAAAATTTAGTGTTTTGAAAAATGGTTATATTGTTAGAGGATATAATCCATATCAAATTTTAAAAACACAGAGATCACTGAACCTCACTTTAATCAAATTTGACCTCACTTCAAATTAAAATTTTCTTTGGATACTTTTAAGATTAGCTTTATCTACTCTCACCTCTTCTGGGAGGTGGTGGCATACAGAGTAAAAAGTGGAACGAAGAACGTAATATAAATCACAAACTGTATCTTCAAATGTATTAATATTTGAAATCGTTTTAAACTCACAATTCTCATTTTGTTACCTTAAATTCGAACAGTGGAAATGAGTTTATTTTGTACATTCTTTCAGAGCTGTGTTTTCAGAATTAGAAAAAACTTTGTTGGCTTTTTTTTTTTTTTTTAATTCTTCTGGAAAAATGCGTAGAGTGTCGTGCAGCTGTATAAAAAAGCAGCAGGTATTTTGGTTGTGTTAATAGGCTGAATAAAGATACTAGCTTTCCTATATTTGGAGTCAGTCTATGTCAGTTGTTTTAATAGTAGTTAGATCATGAAGAAATACTGAACTTAATCAGTGTGAAAATGTAGAACTTTCTACACATTTGTGTGTTTATTGTGTCTCAATGATCCTCCATGCGTTCTCATTTATTTTGGTGTGAATAATATATCTTTGTTTTTCTAGTACACCACTGAAACACAGTTACTTGGACCAAAGAAAGGAGCAAACTCTTTTGGAGTGGATCCTATAAGTGGTGTTGTTAGCTTGAGAGGTGAAGATCTCTTGGATTTTGATGCTGAATATCATGTAATTAACGTATTTTTATTAACCTACATAGAATGAAAGGGAGTTTTTATAACTTTGCATTCTTCCTGAAAATCCAAATGAAAGAATATATCACATGATTCATTTATATGGTTTTGTTCAGTTAACCAAAAGCCTAGATTCAGACTTTTTGGTTATTCAAGGAAAGTGATCATATTTTAACTTTTTAGATCTATTTAAAGAAGTTTAAGGGAAAAAAAACGCTTTTCTAATTGGGGAAAACCAAATAAGTAAATCGTTAAAATTTAAATCTTTCTAAACATCAACGAAATGAAAGGAACTTAATTGAAAATTTTCATAACGCCACCATTTGAACATTCATATTCTGCCCCACTTAGAATAGCAAAATGCTTAGATATCCAGGATAAGGTCTGGTATAAACCTTATAGATAAATTTGAAGCTAATGTGATAAAAAGGAAGAACAATGACTGATATTTCCATGAGAAAGGCAATATACATATGTTTTTTAAAGCATTATTGGGAAGCATTTTCTGAGGGGAAAATGAAGAATATGTAACTAGGAATGACTGAATAGAAAGACCCTAGCTAGATGGCTATTGAGATAATCCGGCACACAAAAAAATGAAGTGTGAAGTTTGAGAAATCAAAGCATAAAGAGTAAATTGTTGTTGTAACTATTAGTGTAAAAGCATTTCCATTTTCGGAAATGCCTTCACATGTATTATTTCAATAAGGTGGTTTGAGAGAATAGAGACAAAGGGGTAAATGAAAGAGAAAATGGGGCGGGGGGAAGAGAAGATTTCATCATGGTTAGATAGTTAGGAGGAAGAAGAGTGGATAGTTGAAGATGATCTCAACTTTCTAGCCTGGAAGGACATCAGTGGTGGAAGGAAGCCAATGAATTCTATTTCAATTTCAATTTGGTTATGCTGAATATTAGAGCACACTAGAGAAGCCAACGATACATGAGCCACATATTTAAACAGCTGGCTCTATACCTGACTTTTCCCTGCCTCACTCCCTCTATCGCCTTGACACACATTCAACCAGATTTCAGTTAAAGCCTTTTTGTCTTTTGACTACAAAGCTAATCGGCTAGCTTTATGACATTTAATAAATTGACATTCAACAAAGAGACTGAAGTTTGATCTATCATATCAGTCATAGACAGCCCCTCGCTCAGCATAGAGTACATCATTGAATATTTGCTCAAAAAAATGTATAGTGGACATCTTGCTGCCTAAAGCAACATTTTCTTTTCAAAATAACATTTAATGACATGAGAAACAATACCTTACTGGTGACATGTGTGACAGGCTGATGGGAAAGATGTTTGAGGTCTGATGACATTCTCAGCTCTCCAAAGATTGCATCATGTGCATCATCCCAAAGAGTAACTCACAGTCTTGTTTTGGGGGTTTGCTTCAAACATCCTCCCTTGTCATGAGTTTCAGCACACTGTATTTTTGGAGTCATTCATTTTCTTTTTTGTTCGATTTCGTCTATATTTAGGCATACAGCCAAACTACACAGACCTTTGACTGAAATTTAATGGCATACCAAATAAGCCTTGGTTGAAATTTACAGTTAATTCAGCTAAATAAGATAGCATTTATATTTCTTTAACTTCCTAGAAAAAAAATTTAAAAAGCTCTATCTACTAACCAAAAGGTCAGCAGTTCAAATCCACCAGCCGCTCCTTGGGAAATACTATGGGGCAGTTCTACCCTGTCCTATATGGTTGCTATGAGTTGGAACCGACTCAATGGCACCTAACAATGACAACAACATATCTAACTGGAGAAAACCAAAAACACCTAACAGTAGACATAGTATAATGTGTTATTCTATGAAATATTTTGTATGTTATAGAGTTCTTTAAAACTCTTTTCCAGGTTTTCCAGCTTGCACTGAGAGCAACAGATACAACAGGTCTGTTCCATTCAAGGGACATTATCACAGTTAGAAACATAAATGATGAGAAGCCTCAGTTTGAGTAAGCATATTTACTTCGAAATCTAACCACAGGAGAATGGCTAAATAAACATTGCCACGTATATTATAAATAATAAAGATAAAGTATTTACATAGAAAATGGTTTACGTTGTTATATTAAAAATATAAAAGATTGCATATCTGTAACTAATACAGATGCTGATAGCAAGTAAAATATATGTGTTAGAAGATCCTGGAAAGTAAATGTAGAGAGGCGCAAATGTACAAGTGACCAAAATTGTATTGTGGGGAAAGGATTTGATGTCTTTTTTTCTTTGTTTTATTTTCCAAAGTTTCTATCAAGTTGTAGCATCACCTTTTAATATACATATATATTACTTTTTTTAAATGAAAAACAAAACAAAACTGGACCATAAGACCTAATTTAAAACATTTAGTATAAACAATTTTATTTGCATTTATCTCTAAGGTACAGTTGTAGCATTCAAAACTGTTTGCAGATTATGAATATCTGCTAAGTATGTTTCTATACTTCAAAATGTAATAAGTAGAGTGCAAAAGAAAACGCTTTTTTCTTAGATTGATAAAGAAAAAAGTAGTATTCAAATGTTTTTCCTTCTATCCAGTTAATTTTATCTCTACTAATGAGTAAGGAGAATAATTCAATGTTTGAGTCTCTAGTTCAGTTTAACTGAAATTATCTGGACGATTGAAATAAATATTGGAGCTTAGTTCCTACCTTTCTTCTTGAGGATAGTTGCCTTACCTGTCCACCCTAGTCCACAGTGCAGGTGCCATCAGCTTCCTGAAATAATTTTCTGTTAAATGTTATGAACTATATTATGCTATGACATAAAGGATAAATCCCATTTGATTCTGGTGGTCAAGAAGGTTGCTCACTGGAACAGTGTCACCCACTTATCAACCTTTTCCTTTAGCATTCATTTCCTCTCAGGACTTTCTTGAACCTCTTTCCTATCCTGAGAATCAGTTGTTCTTTTCTACTAAATAACTAGAAAAGTCATGGCACCTATCACATGGCATTATAGTTATTTATATCTGTGTTTACTACTAACATCCTCAAGGGCAGGAGTGAAGGCTTAGTCATATGTGTATAAACTGGACTGGTACACAGTAGGTTATCAATAAATGTCTGATGCCTGAATAGAAGGCTGAATGAGACATGAATTCAAGTTCCAGAAATGCTCTGGAAATTGACCAGGGACTATAAAATAAGTATAATATGAAGGAGGGAGAATAGGAAGAAGTGATTCCAATTTAGAACTGTCTTGACAGATTGCTGTAATAAGATATGTGTTTGAACAGCATTTCTTCATACCAGACAAGAAGATGAAAATGAATATACTTAGTCCCTTATGTTCAAATGCCAACTATTCCATACATTATATGTATGAAATAATATAGGTGCACTATTTCATTCTACTTTTCTGATTTCATCTCTCTGATGTCATGATGTCTTTGATGCCTGGCATGATGCCAGAGACCAAATGACTGGGAGTCAATGCCTCTATCAAAAAACTAAGTAACTGTGCCACAAATAGTTTTTGATGAACTCTTTAAGTTCTTGACAAAAGGAAGGTGGTATCATCACAAATCCAAAAAATTCTTTGTAGATTATCATAACTTGGCAAATACGTGCATAAAATTTTTCATTTTCAGTATTTTTTCACCACCATATGCTCTCTTTTCTTTAGTGCATTTCCTTTGGATTTTATTAACGTGACTGAAAATAAACCTGTTGGAGAAATTATAGCCAGAGTAAAAGCAACAGATCGAGATGCAGATAGCAGCATCACTTATTCCTTTAAAACTCAGCAGGCAATGTTTGATTTGGACCCTTGTAAGTTTTAAATACGTACTTCTAGCCTACTTTGTTTAAACATTCACTATCTAATCTCTACTTCCTCTAGAACTTGGGCTGGTAAAGCTACCCTTTCAAAATTAAATTAAATATGGAGAACAAAACATACTGAGAATATCTGGCATTTACAGCTGCTCTTTTCTTATCTGTTAAAATGACATTCTTTTGAAACAATGAGTGACATAGTTCCTTGCTTTTATAACTGGCCATCATCTTTCAGAGGCAATCAATGCAAATGCTTTTGGAAAATCCTTTGAAAATATAGGAAAATTAAGACGTATATCTCTCGTCAATTTCATTTGTAGAAATTAGGACTTTTCTTCAAAAATTTGATTATTCTTATGGATAGATTTCTACCTATGTGGATAGGATTATTGCTCAGAAGTATTTATCTTTTATGGCCTATCACAGTACCCGATTTTATCAGTAAGGGCTCAACCACAGAAACAAAACCACCGGGAGTGTGACATCCATCCATCCATCCATACACACATGCATCTATCTATTTGCCTGTCTATTTATCAGCATCTCTAAAGGGATTTGTTGCAGGGAATTGTTCTTACACAACTGTGGGAGCTGGTTAATCTGTCTTTGTAAGACAGCCGTCTCCATGTTTGAAGCTGGAGCTTGATGTCTACAAGGTTTGTAGTCGGGAAGAGAAGACAGATATAAAGTGGAGGAGATTAAGGAAAGATTGGAAAAGCACGAGCTAGAACCCCTTGAGGATGGACGGAAACCCACATCAGTTTTTGTTGCCTCTTACCTCAGCACTGTGGATGTCCTACATAATCTGGGGGCTTTAATCACAAAGCTGAACACACGCACACACACACACACACACAATCTCAGGTGTCAGAAGAGCTGAAAGAGGATCCAGAGGTAGGTAGGGTATTTGTAGGCCAAGCTGCTACTTTATACCAAAATTCGATACAGAAGACCAGTAACAATGTCTGTAACAAACAAAATGGCTGCTGCTACCTTTCTGCCTCCATATTTGGCAAGAATATCCATTGTGGCCCACCCTAGTTAGAAACATACATAAAATAAAATTCTAGGAAATATAGTCCAGCATACCCAACTCAAGACATTACAAAGCCATCGTACTGATCATTCAATATTAAAGAATAATTTATTTTAATCCTGGAAGTTGTTGACAATTTATGCATCTGTGATCAAAATGCGAATGTCAACAGGAGAAGAGCATATTAACAAAGAACAATTTATTGGTTTAGGAAAGAGCAAAGCCTTTTAGGAGCAATGAAGTAATTCAGGATAGGGTAAAAAATTGATGATACTAAATTGAAATGGCGAAATTCTAAGAGGAAAAGTAGATAGTGGCACCAGAAATGGACAATAATCTGTCTTTGAAAATTTTCCTAAGTTAGAGCCTTAAGCTCATTTTCTATCATTGTAGACAATGATATTGATGATAAAAAATGATTAGGATTTTAATAGGATTTGACTAGCTTTTCATGCTCAAAAATATTAATAACATTTTATTTTTGTAAATAAATATTATGGCTTGTATTTGGTATTTAGTTAAGTAGGAATGCTACCTGTTGTTGTTAGGTGCCGTCAAGTTGGTTCTGACTCTTAGCAACCCTATATACAACAGAACTAAACACTGCCTGGTCCTAGAATGCTACCTATGCTTAGTAAATGGGTAAATGAAAATTTAGAAACTTGGAGGAAAACACAGTGCAACCGTTTTAAATATTTAATTATTTTAAAATGTTAACATAAAGCAAACAGTAGCTTTTAAAGAAATATTTTCAGTAAATGTGTTGTTTTTGTTAGGTGCTGTCAACTTGGTTCTGACTCATAGTGACCCTATGTACAACAGAATGAAACACTGCCCTTTTCTGAGTTATATTTGAGCCCGTTGTTGCAACCACTGTGTCAATCCATCTTGTTGAGGGTCTTCCTCTTTTGTGCTAACCCTCTACTATACCAAGCATGATGTCCTTCCCTGGGGACCAATATCTCCAATATCATGTTCAAAGCATGTGAGATGCAGTCTTGCCATCCATGCTTCTAAGAGCATTCTGGCTGTACTTCTTCCAAGACAGATTTATTTATTTTTGGCAGTCCATGGTGTATTCAATATAATTTGCCAACATCATAATTCAAAGGTGTCAATTCTTCTTCAGTCTTCTTTATTCATTGTCCAGCTTTCACATGCATATGAGGTGATTGAAAAAAACAGGGCTTGGATGAGGTGTACTTTAGTCCTTCAGGTGACATCTTTGTTTTTTAACACTTTAAAGAGGGCTTTTGCAGAAGATTTGCCCAATGCAATGTGTCCTCTGATTTCTTGACTGCTGCTTCCATGGGTGTTGATTGTGGATCCAAGTAAAATGAAATCCTTGGCAACTTCAATCTTTTCTCCATTTATCATGATGTTTGTTCATTGATCCAGTTATGAGGATTTTTGTTTTCTTTATGTTGAGTTGTAATCCCTATTGAAGGCTGTGGTCTTTGATCTTCATCAGTAAGTGCTTCAAGTCCTCTTCACTTTCAGCAGGTAAGGTTTTGTCGTCTGCATAACGCAGGTTGTTAATGAATCTTCCTCCAGTTCTGATGCCACATTCTTCTTATATAGTCCCGCGTCTTGGATAATTGGCTCAGCATACAGATTGAATAAGTATAGTGAAAGATATGATGCACATCTTTCGTGACTTTAAACCATGCACCATTCGCTTGTTCTGTTCTAACAACTGCTTCTTGATCTATATACAGGTTCCTCATAAGCATAATTAAGTGTTCTGGAATTCCTATTCTTGGCAACGTTATTCATAATTCGCTGTGATGCACACAGTCAAATGCCTTTGCATACTCAATAAAACACAGGTAAACATCTTTCTGGTATTCTCTGCTTTCAGCCAGGATCCATCGGACCTCAGCAGTGATATCCCTGGTTCCATGTTCTCTTCTGAATGTGGCCTGAATTTCTGGCAGTTCCCTGTCAATGTACTGCTGCAGCCGCTTTTGAATGATCTTCAGCAAAATTTTACTTGTGTGCGATATTAATGATATTGTTTGATAATTTCTGCATTCAATTGGATCACCTTTCTTTGGAATGGGCTAAATATGATCTGTTCCAGTTGGTTGGCCAGATAGCTGTCTTTTAAATTTCTTGGCATAGATGAGTACTTCCAGTGCTGCATCCCTTCACTGAAACATCTCAATTGGTATTTTGTCAATTCTTGGAGACTGTTTTTTGCCAATGCCTTCAGTGCAGCTTGGAAATCTTCCTTCAGTTACATCAGTTCTTGATTATATGCTCCCTCCTGAAATGTTTGAATGTCAACCAATTCATTTTGGTACAGTTACTGTATATTCCTTCCATCTTTTGATGCTTCAGGCATTCTTTAATATTTTCACCACAGAATCTTTCAATATTGCAACTGAAGTTTTGAATTTTTTCCTTGGTTCTTTCAACTTGAGAAATGCTGAGCATGTTCTTGCCTTTTGGTTTTCTAACTCCAGGTCTTTGCACGTGTCATTATAATACTTTATCTTCTCAAGCCACCCTTTGAAATCTTCTGTTCAGCTCTTTTACTTCATCATTTCTTCCTTTTGCTTTATCTACTTGATGTTCAAAAGCAAGTTTCAGTCTCCTCTGACATCCATTTTGGTCTTTTCTTTCTTTCCTATCTTTTTTTTTTTTTTAAATTTTTATTGAGCTTCAAGTGAACATTTACCATTCCAATCAGTCTGTCACATGTAGGTTTACATACATCTTACTCCCTTCTCCCACTTGCTCTCCCCCTATTGAGTCAGCCCTTACAGTCTCTCGTTTCGTGCCAATTTTACCTTCTTCCCTCTCTCTCTATCTTCCCATCCCCCCTCCAGTCAAGAGTTGCCAACACACTCTCCCGTGTCCCCCTGATTTAATTAGCTCACTCTTCATCAGCATCTCTCTCCCCCCCACTGACCAGTCCTTTTCATGCCTGATGATTTGTCTTCGGGGTTGGTTCCTGTCCTGTGCCATCAGAAGTTCTGGGGAGCATTGTCTCTGGGATTCCTCTAGTCGCAATCATACCATTAGGTGTGGTCTTTTAATGAGAATTTGGGGTCTGTATCCCATTGGTCTCCTGCTCCCTCAGGAGTTGTCTCTTGTGCTCCCTGACAGGGCAGACATCAATTGTGGCCGGGCACCAACTTGTTCTTCTGGTCTCAGGATATTGTAGGTCTCTGGTTCAAGTGGCCCTTTCTGTCTCTTGGGTTCTTAGTTGTCGTGTGACCTTGGTGTTCTTCCTTTGCCTTTGCTCCCGGTGGGTTGAGACCAATTAATGTATTTTAGATGGCTGCTTGTTGGCATTTAGGACCCCAGGTGCCACAATCCAAAGTGGGATGCAGAGTGTTTTCATAATAGAATTGTTTTGCCCATTGATTTAGAAGTCCTCTCAAACCAAGTTCCCCAGACCCCAGCCCCTGCTTCGCTATCCTTTGAAGCTTTCATTTTATCTCGGAAACCTCTTTACTTTTAATCCTGTCCAATTAGGCTGACCTTCCTTGTTTTGAGTGTTGTCTTTCCCTTCACCCAAAGCAGTTCCCATCTACAGATTGATCAATAAAAAGCCCTCTCCCTCCCTCCCTCCCTCCCTCCCCCCTTTGTAACCACAAAAGTATGTGTTCTTTTCCGTTTTTTCTATTTCTCAAGATCTTATAATAGTGGTCTTATACAATATTTGTCCTTTTGCAACTGACTCATTTCGCTCAGCATAATGCCTTCCAGATTCCTCCATGTTATGAAATGTTTCAGAGATTCGTCACTGTTCTTTATCGATGCGTAGTATTCCATTGTGTGAATATACCACAATTTATTTACCCATTCGTCCGTTGATGGACATCTTGGTTGCTTCCAGCTTTTTGCTATTGTAAACAGAGCTGCAATAAACATGGGTGTGCATATATCTGTTTGTGTGAAGGGTCTTGTATTTTTAGGGTATATTCCGAGGAGTGGGATTTCTGGTTTGTATGGTAGTTCTATTTCTAACTGTTTAAGATAACGCCAGATGGATTTCCACAGTGGTTGTACCATTTTACAATCCCACCAGCAGTGTATGAGAGTTCCAGTCTCTCCGCAGCCTCTCCAACATTTATTATTTTGTGATTTTTGAATTAATGCCAGTCTAGTTGGTGTCAGATGGAATCTCATCGTAGTTTTAATTTGCATTTCTCTAATGACTAATGATCGAGAGCATTTTCTCATGTATCTGTTGGCTGCCTGAATATCTTCTTTAGTGAAATGTGTGTTCATATCCTTTGCCCACTTCTTGATTGGGTTGTTTGTCTTTTTGTGGTTGAGTTTTGACAGAATCATGTAGATTTTAGAGATCAGGCGCTGGTCTGAGATGTCATAGCTGAATATTCTTTCCCAGTCTGTAGGTGGTCTTTTTACTCTTTTGGTGAAGTCTTTAGATGAGCATAGGTGTTTGATTTTTAGGAGCTCCCAGTTATCGGGTTTCTCTTCATCATTTTTGGTAATGTTTTGTATTCTGTTTATGCCCTGTATTAGGGCTCCTAGGGTAGATCCTATTTTTTCTTCCAAGATTTTTATCGTTTTAGTCTTTATGTTTAGGTCTTTGATCCACTTGGAGTTAGTTTTTGTGCATGGTGTGAGGTATGGATCCTGTTTCATTCTTTTGCAAATGGATATCCAGGTATGCCAGCACCATTTGTTAAAAAGACTATTATTTCCCCAATTGACTGACACTGGTCCTTTGTCAAATATCAGCTGCTCATACGTGGATGGATTTATATCTGGATTCTCAATTCTGTTCCATTGGTCTATGTGCCTGTTGTTGTACCAGTACCAGGCTGTTTTGACTACTGTAGCTATATAATAGGTTCTGAAATCAGGTAGGATGAGGCCTCCCACTTTCTTCTTCTTTTTCAGTAATGTTTTGCTTATCCGGGGATTCTTTCCTTTCCATATGAAATTAGTGATTTGTTTCTCTATTCCCTTAAAGTATGACATTGGTATTTGGATTGGAAGTGCGTTGTATGTATAAATGGCTTTTGGTAGAATAGACATTTTTACTATGTTGAGTCTTCCTATCCATGAGCAGGGTATGTTTTTCCATTTAAGCGTGTCCTTTTGAATTTCTTGTAGCAGAGTTTTATAGTTTTCTTTGTATAGGTCTTTTACATCCTTGGTAAGATTTATTCCTAAGTATTTTATCTTCTTGGGGGCTACTGTGAATGGTATTGATTTGGTTATTTCCTCTTCGGTGTTCTTTTTGTTGATGTAGAGGAATCCAAGTGATTTTTGTATGTTTATTTTATATCCTGAGACTCTGCCAAACTCTTCTATTAGTTTCAGTAGTTTTCTGGAGGATTTCTTAGGGTTTTCCATGTATACGATCATGTCATCTGCAAATAGTGATAGCTTTACTTCCTCCTTACCAATCTGAATACCCTTTATTTCTTTGTCTAGCCTAATTGCCCTGGCTAGGACTTCAAGTACGATGTTGAATAAGAGCGGTGATAAAGGGCATCCTTGTCTGGTTCCCGTTCTCAAGGGAAATGCTTTCAGGTTCTCTCCATTTAGAGTGATATTGGCCGTTGGCTTTGCATATATGCCCTTTATTATGTTGAGGAATTTTCCTTCAATTCCTATTTTGGTGAGAGTTTTTATCATAAATGGGTGTTGGACTTTGTCAAATGCCTTTTCTGCATCAATTGATAAGATCATGTGGTTTTTGTCTTTTGTTTTATTTATGTGATGGATTACATTAATGGTTTTTCTGATATTAAACCAGCCTTGCATACCTGGTATAAATCCCACTTGATCAGGGTGAATTATTTTTTTGATGTGTTGTTGGATTCTATTGGCTAGAATTTTATTAAGGATTTTTGCATCTATGTTCATGAGGGATATAGGTCTAAAATTTTCTTTTTTTGTAATGTCTTTACCTGGTTTTGGTATCAGGGAGATGGTAGCTTCATAGAATGAGTTGGGTAGTATTCCATCTTTTTCTATACTTTGAAATACCTTCAATAGTAATGGTGTTAAGTCTTCTCTGAAGGTTTGGTAGAACTCTGCAGTGAAGCCATCTGGTCCAGGACTTTTTTTTGTTGGGAGTTTTTTGATTACCATTTCAATCTCTTTTTTTGTTATGGGTCTATTTAGTTGTTCTACTTCTGTATGTGTTAGTTCAGGTAAGTAGTGTTGTTCCAAGAATTTATCCATTTCTTCTAGGTTTTCAAATTTGTTAGAGTACAATTTTATGTAGTAATCTGATATGATTCTTTTGATTTCATTTGGTTCTGTTGTGATGTGGTCCTTCTCGTTTCTTATTCGGGTTATTTGTTTCCTTTCCTGTTTTTCTTTAGTCAGTCTAGCCAATGGTTTATCAATTTTGTTAATTTTTTCAAAGAACCAGCTTTTGGCTTTGTTAATTCTTTCAATTGTTTTTCTGTTCTCTAATTCATTTAGTTCAGCTCTAATTTTTATTATTTGTTTTCTTCGGGTGCCTGATGGATTCTTTTGTTGCTCACTTTCTATTTGCTCAAGTTGTCGGGACAGTTCTCTGATTTTGGCTCTTTCTTCTTTTTGTATGTGTGCATTTATCGATATAAATTGGCCTCTGAGCACTGCTTTTGCTGTGTCCCAGAGGTTTTGATAGGAAGTATTTTCATTCTCGTTGCTTTCTAAGAATTTCCTTATTCCCTCCTTGATGTCTTCTATAACCCAGTCTTTTTTCAGGAGGGCATTGTTCATTTTCCAAGTATTTGATTTCTTTTCCCTCGTTTTTCTGTTATTGATTTCTAGCTTCATTGCCTTGTGGTCTGAGAAGATGCTTTGTAATATTTCGATGTTTTGGATTCTGCAAAGATTTGTTTTATGCCCTAATATGTGGTCTATTCTAGAGAATGTTCCATGTGCGCTAGAAAAAAAAGTATATTTTGCAGCAGTTGGGTGGAGAGTTCTGTATAAGTCAATGAGGTCAAGTTGGTTGATTGTTGTAAGTAGGTCTTCCGTGTCTCTATTGAGCTTCTTACTGGATGTCCTGTCCTTCTCCGAAAGTGGTGTGTTGAAGTCTCCTACTATACATGTGGAGGTGTCTATCTCACTTTTCAATTCTGTTAAAATTTGATTTATGTATCTTGCAGCCCTGTCATTAGGTGCGTAAATATTTAATATGGTTATGTCTTCCTGATCAATTGTCCCTTTTATCATTATATAGTGTCCTTCTTTATCCTTTGTGGCGGATTTAAGTCTAAAGTCTATTTTGTCAGAAATTAATATTGCTACTCCTCTTCTTTTTTGCTTATTGTTTGCTTGATATATTTTTTTCCATCCTTTGAGTTTTAGTTTGTTTGTGTCTCTAAGTCTAAGGTGTGTCTCTTGTAGGCAGCATATAGATGGATCGTGTTTTTTTATCCAGTCCGAGACTCTCTGTCTCTTTATTGGTGCATTTAGTCCATTTACATTCAGCGTAATTATAGATAAGTAAGTTTTTAGTGCTGTCATTTTGATGCCTTTTTATGTGTGTTGTTGGCCATTTCATTTTTCCACATGCTTTTTTGTGCTGAGACGTTTTTCTTAGTAGCTTGTGAGATCCTCATTTTCATAATGTTTAACTTTGTGTTTATTGAGTCGTTACGTTTTTCTTGGCTTTTTTCTTGAGTTATGGAATTGATATTCCTTTTTGTGGTTACCTTTTTATTTACCCCTATTTTTCTAAGTAAAAACCTAACTTGTATCCTTCTATTTCGCCTTGTATCACTCTCCATCTGGCAGTTCATTGCCTCCTATATTTAGTCCCTCTTTTTGATTATTTTGATCGTTTAGCTATTGATTTCCATGATTTCCTGTTGTGTGTATTATTTTGTTTATTTATTTATTTTTTAGAATTAGTCTTAATTTGTTTGTTTTTGTGCTTTCCCTGTTTGAGTTGCGTTGATATCAGGACGTTCTGTTTTGTGACCTTGTATTGTGCTGGTACCTGATATTATTGGTCATCAGGCCAAACAATCTCCTTTAGCATTTCTTGCAGTCTTGGTTTAGTTTTTGCAAATTCTCTAAACTTGTGTTTATCTGTAAATATCTTAATTTCGCCTTCATATTTCAGAGAGAGTTTTGCTGGATATATGATCCTTGGCTGGCAGTTTTTCTCCTTCAGTGTTCTGTATATGTAGTCCCATTCCCTTCTTGCCTGCATGGTTTCTGCTGAGTAGTCTGAACTTATTCTTATTGATTCTCCCTTGAAGGAAACCTTTCTTTTCTCCCTGGCTGCTTTTAAAATTTTCTGTTTGTCTTTGGTTTTGGCAAGTTTGATGATGATATGTCTTGGTGTTTTTCTTTTTGGATCAATCTTAAATGGGGTTCGATGAGCATCTTGGATAGATATCCTTTCTTCTTTCATGATGTCAGGGAAGTTTTGTGTCAGGAGTTCTTCAACTATTTTCTCTGTGTTTTCTGTCCCCCCTCCCTGTTCTGGGACTGCAGTCACTCGTAAGTTATCCTTCATGATAGAGTCCCACATGATTCTTAGGGTTTCTTCATTTTTTTTAATTCTTTTATCTGATTTTTTTCCAGCTATGTTGGTGTTGTTTCCCTGGTCCTCCAGAAGTCCCAGTCTACATTCTAATTGCTCGAGTCTGCTCCTCTGACTTTCTATTGCGTTGTCAAATTCTGTAATTTTATTGTTAATCTTTTGGATTTCTACATGCTGTCTCTCTATGGATTCTTGCAACTTGTTAATTTTTCCACTATGTTCTTGAATAATCTTTTTGAGTTCTTCAACAGTTTTATCAGTGTGTTCCTTGGCTTTTTCTGCATTTATCCTAATTTCATTTGTGATATCTTTAAGCATTCTGTAAATTAGTTTTTTATATTCTGTATCTGATAATTCCAGGATTGTATCTTCATTTGGGAAAGATTTTGATTCTTTTGTTTGGGGGGTTGGAGAAGCTGTCATGGTCTGTTTCTTTATGTGGTTTGATATGGACTGCTGTCTCCGAGCCATCACTGGGAAACTAGATTTTCCAAGTAGTCAGCTAAAAAAAAATGCAGTCAGATCCCTATCTGAATTCTCTCTCTGGCTCCGGGTATTCGGATGTTAATGGGGTCGCCTGGGGAGGGTGGGGGAGGGATCTGAGAGCTAGGAGTGTAGCACCACAGAATATAGAGCTGAACACCACGTTCACGCTCCACCCCCGTTCGCCAAAATCCGGGCTGGACGGGTCCCTGGCTAGGACACTGCTTTCCTTACTCGGAAACCAGTCCCTTCCTCCTGGGGACTTCCTCCGGTGCGCGGCACCGCTCGTGGGCACTGGGTGGGCGTTTCCCACACGAACGGGTGGGCCCGCCCCCAGGGTCTATTCAGGCGATTATAATTAGATCCCGCGGTCACGCCCCGCCTGTGCGCGCGCCCAAATCCCAGCGGGATGACTTCCGGGTTGAGACGCTGCTTTCCCTGTTCGGGAACCAGTCACTTCCTCCCCGGGACTTCTCCTTCCGGAGCGCCCCACCTCTCGCGCGAACTGGGTTGGCGTCACCTGCACGGCCAGGTGGGCCCGCCCCCTGGGTCAATTCAGGGCAATAAAAATGGACTCCGTGCTCACGCCCCGCTCGTGCGCGCGCCCAAGCCCCGGCAGGACGGAACCCCGTCTGGGACGCTACTTTCTGCGCTTCGGGACCAATCAGTTCCTCCGCACGGCCAGGTGGGCCCGCCTCCTGGGTCAATTCAGGGCGATAAAAATGGACTCCGCGCTCACGGCCCGCTCGTGCGCGCGCCCAAGCCCCAGCAGGGCGGCACTCTGTCTGGGACGCTAGTTTCTGCGCTTTGGGACCAATCAGTTCCTCCCGGGGACTTCTCCTTCCAGTGTGCCACACCTCTCGCGCAAACTGGGAGGGCGTCACTCGCACGACCAGGTGTTCCCGCCCTCTGGGTCAATTCGGGGTAATAAAAATGGACCCCGCGCTCATGCCCCGCCCGCGCGCGCGCGCGCGCGCGCATGCCCAGATCGCAGCGGAATGGCTCCCCGTCTGGGTTGCTGCTTTCCCTGTTTTGAGACCAGACACCTCCGGGGATTTCTCCCTCTGGGTGCGCGTCCTCCCGCACGAACGCGTGGGCCCCGCCCTGGGGTCACTCCAGGGAAACACAGCTGACCCCCCCCCCGCGCGCGCCCCGCCGGCTTCTCGCCTAACTCCCGGCGGACGGCACGGCACCCCAGCTGGGACGCTGTTCTCCCCCCTCTCAGATCAGTCACTGCCTCCCGGGTGTTTCTCCCTCCGGCTGCGCCCCTAAGCCGCCCGCGCCAACCTGCTAGGCTTCCTCCCGGGATGGGTTCGGGGGGGAAGGGGTGGGCCCCCTTTCTGTGCCGTCTGCCCCCCTGGGCTCTGCCCCAGATCGAGCTCCGAAGGTCACCTGCCTGGTGCGCTGGCTCCTAGTTCTGAAAACAGTCGCTGTCTGCCCGTATTTGTTCGTCCTCCGTCTCTAAGTCTGTGCTTGTTGTTCAGAGTTCATAGATTGTTATGTATGTGATCGATTCCCTTGTTTTTCCGAGTCTTTGTTGCAAGAGGGATCCGCGGGAGCGTCCACCTAGTCCGCCATCTTGGCCCCCCCTCCTATCTTTTTAATGACCTTTTGCTTTCTCCTTGTATGATGTCCTTGATGTCATTCCACAACTCCTCTGGTCTTAGGTCATTGGTGCTCAATGCATCAAATCTATTCTTGAGATGGTCTCTAAATTCAGGTAGGATATACTTTGGCTCTCGTGGACTTGTTCTAATTTTTTTCAGCTTTGACTTGAACTTGTATATGAGCAATTGATGATGATACTGAGGTTTTCATTCCCTCTTTCCACAGATGTGGTCAATTTGATTCCTGCGTATTCCGTCTGATGTGGTCCATGTACATAGTAGCCGTTTTTTTTTTGTTTTTTTGTTTAAAAAACGGTATTTTCAGTGAAGAAGTTTTTGGTCTTGCAAAATTCTATCATGCAATCTCTGGCATCATTTCTATCACCCAGGCCATATTTTCCAGCTACCAATTCTTCTTCTTTGTTCCCATCTTTTGCATTCTAATCACCAGTAATTATCAATGCATCTTGATTGTATGTTTGATGAATTTCAGACTGCAGAAATTAGTAAAAATCTTCAATTTCTTCATCTTTGGCCTTAGTGGTTGGTGCATAAATTTGAATTATAGTCATATTAATGAGTCTTGTAGGTATGGATATTATCCTATCACTAACAGCATTGTACTTCAGGATAGATTATGAAATGTTCTTTTGGTTGATGAATGCAATGTCATTTTTCTTCAGTTTGTCGTTCCCAGCATAGTAGATCATATGATTGTATGATTTAAAAGGGCCAACATTGGTCCATTTCAGCTCACTAAAGCCCAGGATATAAATGTTTACCCATTCCATTTCATTTTTCAAAATTACCAATTTTCCTAGTCACACACTTGGTACATTCCATGTTTCAATTATTAATGGGTATTTGCAGCTGTTTCTCCTCACTTTTAATTGTGCCACATCAGTAAATGAAGGTCCCAAAAGCTTTACTCCATCCGTATCATTAAGGTCGACTCTACTTTGAGGCAGCTCTTCCCCAGTCATATTTTCAGTGCCTTCCAAGAGGACTCATTTACTGGCACTATATCAGGCAATGTTCTGCTGCTATCCATAAGGTTTTCACTGGCTAATTTTTTTTTTTTTTCAGAATTAGACTGCTAAGTCCTTCTCCCTAGTCTGTCTTAGTCTGGAAGCTCAGTTGAAACCTGTCCACCAAGAGTGAGTGACCCTGCTGGTATTTGAATACCAGTGGCATAGCTTCCAGCATCATAGTGGCACACGAGCCTCCACAGTACAAAAAACTGATGGACACATCGGGGTTTAAGGGTCAGGTTAAAAATTAATTCAATTAAAAAACATTTATTGACAGCTTACTATGTTTCATACTCTATTTTGAGAACTTGCAATACACCAGTGACCAAAACAAAAATCCTCGCTTCCAGGAAGCTTTCATTTTATCAGAGAGAGATAAATAACAAACACTTAAAACCTATAATAAATATGTAAAATATATAATTTGTAAAGTTGATATGTACTGAGTAATCTTGCAGGGTAAGAGTGACTTGGGGATGCATGTAGTTTGTAATTTTAAATAGAGTGGTTTGCATAGGCTTCACTGGGGTTATATTTGTGGGATTGCTAAATATCACTTTTCTCCTACACTAAAAAGTTTGTTATGAAATGTATCAAAGCTCTTAAATACAAAAAAATTAACATGTGATTAATTATTCAAGTTTGTTTTTTTTTCTTCATTTTATTTCTTTTTACCAGTTACAGGTATAATCACTCTTCTTTACCCTTTAAATCTTGACAACCCAAATAACGCCAAAGCCTATCCTTTGGAAACTGAAGCCAGACATAATGAAAATAATACCAGCACCTACATGTTTATAGTTTTTATCAGGAATGTAGATGATACTGTGATATGTGATTCAAGTTTTCAACAGGAGCAGGTATGTTACTTGTTAATTTTATTGATAAAATTCATGGAACATTTTCAAATAAAACCTGGAATTATAGTTCTTTTTTAAAAAAAGTGTTAAAACAAGGAAGCAGCTAAAAAAACTGGATAAAGTAAGAGATATGCTCTGTAAAGAAAAAAATAGTGGTGAGAGTTAGTGCAGTTCAAATTAAAATTCCAATGTTAACTCTTCACTTGTTTCTGTGGTGGGCTGGAGATAGAAGGAATTAGAAAATTATCCCAAATTTATTTGTAACATATGAATTAAAATAGTGTCATTAGTTATCAATAACATTAAAATCAAAACAATGAAATATGATTTTCACCTATCAAATTGGCCAACATCTGAAAATAATAGGAGGAAAAAACAGTGTTGTCAAAAGTATAATGAAATGAATACTCTCACCAGCTGAGATTTTGAAGCTACGTCTAGGATACCATATTGGTAAACACTTATGAAGAGTCTTAAATGTTTATAACCTTTATCCTAGTGTTTGTTTCTTAGAGTTCATATTTACAGAATTATTGGATAAATGGTCAAGAATTATATGCAAAATTTATAATAGTGTAACATTTGAAGTAACCAAAATGTCTAACAATAGGAAACTGGTTAAAAATTGGTATGTTCATTTGATGGAATACTATCTGGCTTTAAAAATTTTCTTTTCAAAATGTAATAAACTTGAAACAATACACAATACAAAACTATGAAGAGTTTCTCTAAAGTTTTGTATATAATGGTATACTAACAAATTATAAATACATATGCCATTTGGTATAAATTTTTGGTACAAATTATAAATACATATGCCATTTGGTATAAATTTTTGGTACAAATTATAAATACATATGCCATTTGGTATAAATTTTTGGTACAAATTATAAATACATATGCCATTTGGTATAAATTTTTGTCATGTTCTTCAATTGTATAGTTACAAAAAATTATTCCCTATTTCCAAAAAAAATTTAATAACCATTCTCTCCTTTTAATTTTGTAATGTTATTTAAACTAAAAACTCCCACTTTAGTCATAAAATTTCCGCTTATTAAATAAGAATCATTATTCCTAACAGTACTTGGTTATTTCACTTGATATCCTTGCTCCCAAAAGAGTATTTGCCTACAGATGGGTTCTCAATTACATTCAGTTAGTAAGCATGCATTCCAATACTGAAAGCACATGACATTATCAAACAAACAAAAATTCAGGAGAAAAAAATGTAGTAATTAATAATGAGCTTATAAATCTGATGTTTGTGAAGACATTGTCTTTTGGATCACTTTGAGACAATTTAACTGATGTTTGTTATAATGTTCCTTCTGTGCCCCACAAATTATACAAAACTTTAAAAAGATACAAATGGATATTCACACAATTTTCCAATGGCTGATATGACACAAAGATATTATTGTCTTTAATTATCTACATACCTTGATTAGCCAATGTCATGGATTGAATTATGTCCTCCCAAAAATGTGTGTATCAACTTGGTTAGGCCATGATTCCCAGTATTGTGTGATTGTCCTCCATTTTGTGACTGTAATTTTATGTTGAGAGGATTAAGGTGGGCTTGTAACACCACCCTTACTTAGGTCACCTCCCTGATCCAAGGTAAAGATAGTTTCCTTGAGGCATGGTCTGTACCACCTTTTATCTCTGAAGAGATAAAAGGAAAGGGAAGCAAGCAGAGAGTTGGGAGCCTCATACCACCAAGAAAGAAACACCAGGAGCAGGACACGTCCTCTGGACATAGGGTCCCTGCACCTGAGGAGCTCCTTGACCAGGGGAAGATTGAGGACAAGGACCTTCCTCCAGAGACAACAGAGAAAGAAAGCCTTCCCCTGGAGCCCATGCCTTGAATTTGAACTTGTAACTGGCTAGACTGTGAGAAAATTAATTTCTCTTTGTTAAAGCCATCCACTTGTGGTATTTCTGTTATGGCAGCACTAGATGACTAAAACAGCAGGATAAATCACTAAATTTGAACCTGTTTACACATGTTAAGTTTGGAACAAAGGTTCAAAATAAGCACGATCTAGTCACACAAAGTTGTTCCTAACATTAGAAATAGTCAAACAGTATGGAGTTTTTGCATGCAGAACTACCTAGTCTGGATTATAATGCAGTATTCACTGGATTTAATATCTTATGACTCAAGTGCACAGTAAGCAGGAATCTTCTTTTCAAAGAAGTGTCACTTGTATAGTCACATAACAGGTTATGTAATGACCAATGGTCTAATTTCACATGCAGTTGTGTTATTTGGTTTTGGAGTAAGAAGAAATCATAATTGATGACATTGGAAGGAAGTTAAGGAGTATTGGCTAGAAAGAAAAATGACATTTATTGAGCACTCAAAGTGGTACAGACACAATGTGAAATACTTTATTATATTTTGCTTGATTTTCAGAACTACTCTAAGGTTGGAAATGCGCTTTATCCCCCTGTACAGATGAGAATACTGATGGAACAGGAATTCAAACACATTTCTTCCTGACTTCACAGCCTGCACTTTATTTTTTGTACACATAAAAGTTTCAAATATCTAACATAAAGGAATCAAGCCTTGAAAGATTTGAAATCTCAGTGATTATTGACTTTGTTCCAGACACTGAGAAATTATATTTCATGCTACAGACTAGACCACAATTTAAGTGTAGAAATATTAAAATGAGTTATGTTGGCTCTCTTAAATGTGGATGATAATTGAATTTTTTTTTTTTCTGAACCAAATATTATTAAGAAAACAGCTAGAGGTAGAAATACTTACAGCATAACACTTCTGGCACCAATATGAAGCAAGGAGTGGTTGAAGAGTATTTGAATTTTGATTAGTGTTCATGGTTTTTGTAATTGTACAGGTGTTTCAGTGTCTGTTCCTGAAAACGTTCCTGCATCTGCTTTTAAAAATATGATTCTTGCAAGAGATCCAGACCTAGGACAAGAAGTTGAAGTAAGTATTTTACTATCATCTATTTATTTTATTCCAACTTTGATTAAAAAAAAATCAACAAGAGTGTTCAACTTTTTAAAAGCAAAAAATTATTTAAGCTGGCTTTGAATAAAAATACTCTAATATCTATTGCAGTCATTGAAATGAGAGAAGGAATTTAGCATTTAAATATAGTACCATCCAATAAAAATATATTCTGCAAATGAAAGCAATAGATCTTCTAGAATGCTCTGAAAGCACTTTGGAAAACTAGAGCTTACATTTATTTGCATTTATCTGATGACATTTACATATGCTGTTAGGGCATCCTTTCAAGTTTTATTTCTTTTTATATATCCCATATCAGGCATGTTTTCTTTATTATACACATAATTCATATAAAGTATCCTTTAGATCTCATATTATTTCCGGTGTCACCAATAATTAATAAAAAGTAGAGACTTAAGGGAATTAAGCTAAGTAAAATAAGTCAATCACAAAAGGACAAATATTGAATAAGACCACTATTATAAAAACCCAAGAAAAAGTTTACACAGAAAAAAAAATCTTTGATGGTTATGAGGGAGCAGAGGGATGGGGAAGGAAAATCACTAACTAGATGGTAGACAAGTGTTTACTTTGGTGCAGGGAAAGACAACACATGATATAGGGAAAGTCAGCATAATTTGATCAAGGGAAAACCACAGAAGCTGCCTAGACAGCCAAACACCTTGAGGGACTGAGTTACTGGGCCTCAGTGCTGAGGATCATGGTTTCAGGGGACATCTAGGTCAATTGGCATAACATAGTTGATAAAGAAAATGTTCTACATTCTACTTTGGTGAGTATCATCTGGGGTCTTAAAAGCTTGTGAGTGGTCATCTAAGATACATCTATTGGTCCCATCCCGTCCAGAGTAAAGGAGAATGAAGAAAATCAAAGACATAAGGAATATTAGTCCAAAGGACTAATGGACCACATGAACCAAACATGTCACTAGCCTGAGCCCAGAAGAACAAGGTGGTGCCCAGCTACCACCACCTACAACTCAGACAGGAATTACAATGGAGGGCCCAAGATAGAGCAGGAGAAAATGTAGATCAAAATTCAAATTCACAAAAAAAGACCAGAATTATTGGTCTGACAGAGAGATTGGAGGATCCCCGTAGACTATGGCCTTCAAACACGCTGCTGACTCAGAACTGAAGACACTTCCAAAGTCCACCTTTTAGCCAAAGATTAGACAGGTCTATAAAATAAGCAATAGCACATGTCAGGAACATGTTTCTTAGTTCAATCAAGTATACAAGACCAAATGGGCAACACCTGCCCAAAAGCAAAGATAAGAAGGCAAGAAGGGACAGGGAAACTGGATGAATGAACACAGGAAACCTGGGGTGTAAAAGGAAAGAAGGAGGGTGCTGACACATTGCAGGGATTGCAACCAATGTCACAAAACTATTTGTGTATAAATTTTTGAATGAGAAACTAGCTTGGACTGTAAACTTTCATCTAAAGCCAAATAAAAAATTTTTAAAAAGAGAATCAATAAGGAATAGATGACCAATGGTCACAAATTAGAACAGGTAAAGAAGAAGAAATACAAGATAATTCATCAATCTATATATTCCCTGAAATTTTTATGGTGTACATAATAACCTACATTCTAATTATATTTGTAACAACAACAAAAAAAAAAAACCTGTCTTTTTTGATTATCCAATATGTTATAAATCACTGGAATATTCTATCCTGATTTTAGTGACTCAGTCAAACTCTCAACATAACAGAAGGATTTATTCCCTCTATGTGTTTATATGGAAACCCTGGTGGCATAGTGGTTAAGTGCTACAGCTGCTAACCAAAAAGTCAGCAGTCTGAATCCACCAGCTCCTTGGAAATCCTATGGGGTAGTTCTATTCTGTCCTGTAGGGTCGCGATGAGTCAAAATTGACTCTATGGCAATGGGTTGGTTTGTTTGTTTTTATTTGTTTGTATTTGCTGTAACAACTAACCTAAAAACCTCAGTGGGGAATGTGATAGAAACTGAAGGTTAGGGGCAGCTGTCTGGAGTATTTACACATAATTTGCCTGGTGAGCTGGAGGCATTGATCAGCACTCCCAGTTACATTTTTTGTTCATGTGCAGGTTACACTGAGTGCAGATGATAATTCCGCAACAAATAATTCCTAGTTTTTCAGACTCAGCAGTTCAATTCATGCGTATGAGTGTGTGAGCGTGTATGGAGAGCATAGAATCAGGATATGGGCGTATATATATATGTGTGTTTAAGGATGTGGAGCGTATGTGTGGGGTTTAGGTCAGGATGGCTGTATGTGTGTAGAGAATGGGTGTCTATATAAATATCAAATGTAGTTTTGTGTTCACATTGATATTCTCCATAACTCAAATTGGTTTTAATATCTGGATATTGTAAAACTTTTGGGGGAAGAAAATGAAACAAATACTTGGAAAATCATAATTATTATTATTTTTAAATCCCAAGCTATAATAACAAGAGTAGAAAAAAAAGAAGAGGAAGTTTTTCCATAAGAACTTTTAAGTGGATTTTAATTTGACAGAAGCCAACTTTACTTGTTAACTTAGGGACAAATAAAAGTTAATACGCCCATCAAAATGACCATGATGTCCTTTTGGAAATAGCATTGGATATCACGTCTCCCACGTTTTCTCGTTTTTCTTTGGGCCAGAATATGGATGCAAAATTTTTACAATTTAATTTCTTCACAAAGGCTTTTTCAAAATCTTTGATATTCATCTTGAAACTGGGTACAGTTACAAACCAGGGTGGTAACAGTGGACAGGAACAAGCTGATGCCCATAAAAATTATTTTTGTACAAAGCAGTATTTTATTTTAACCATACAGAAAGTCAATACAGACATGGGATCAGATGACTTCTTCCTAATAAGGCATTGCATGTGCCTCCTTTAGATGCCTTTCCTGAGTATGAAAGGGAGATTGGCATTTTAGATTGGAAAAATCAGTAAATGCAATACGAGAAAGTAAACTCACTATGAAACCAATGACAGCTATTTACCAAAAAAGATCTAATATTTAAGCCTAAAAACCTTTAGTAAAAATACAACTAAATTGTGAAAGAATGTTCAGATTGTGTTCGAAGTCTGGAACTGAAAGAAAGTTCAGCTTTTATTTTATGGGCACTGTCTTCACAAAATTAATTTTGATTTGGTCTTGCCAAATCATTCCATCAAAGCTGTCAGTCAAAATCCATGCATTTTCAATAATGTATTAACCATTTTTTTTGCATGTGTTTTCTTTATACGTTTTTAATATTAAATTCTTCGGTTAATGCCACTACCTATTTTGCTTTGGATCCATGTAACTGTGTCATTTCTGAAACCAGTGACTGTCTTCTGGACTATGAAACAGATTCTAAGGTGAGATTAACTATATAACTTTACACTAAAAGATTGATTATCGTTAAATATCCTTCGTTAAAATACTTTTTAAAAAGGGCCTAAATTGAAATAAGTTACCAACTTTATGTAAGTATATTTTCATATTCACCTATGTCAAGCAGCAACTGAGTTTAAGAAAATAAATTTAAAAGCTTATTTGATTCGTTTTACTTTTTTATTAAACTTTTTTGAAATATTATTTCAAATTTTGTGTGGGCTTCTTGGAGTGCATATAAAAGTTGGAGCAGGGATTGTGTCCATATTCGAGAGCATAGAATCGAGGCAACATTCTGGGTTATTAAATAAAATTATGCTTCTTATGGTCTTTCTCGGGACCCTGGTGGTACAGTGGTTGGTTGAGTGTTTGGCTGCAAACCGAAAGGTTGACAGTTCGAATCCACCAGCCATTCCTTGGAAACCCTATGGAGTAGTTCTACTCTGTCTTATAGGGTTTATATGAGTCAAAATCTTGAATTATCTGGAGGACTGCTTCTATCCTTGGCTTTACTGGATGATAGAGGCATAGGCTAATTTTTGTTTTTTCATTCAATTTTCTGATAAAATTTTAAATTTATAAATATTTGGAAGGAAGAAAGAGGATGGGAAATGTAATAAATCACTTTTTCCTACCAAATCATTCTGGGAAATGGGACACTTTAAATTTTCAGTGTTTCCCAGTTTCTTTAGCATATTCTGTATTTCCAGTAGTAGTATATTAGGCCTTTTTTTTTAATTTATTTAAATATTATCATACCTAGAACCTACCTTTCTAAACTGTGAATGTTTTAGCCAGATTCGCTTACTGTGTGAGAACTAAAGAAAAGGTTGTGGGTGGGGGAACAGAAGCAACAACTCTTTTTCAGGGCACCCGTCTTATGATATTACTTTTTACTCAGGTATTGCTGGATCATCTGTGATATTGTTCACCTTTGCTGTTTTCCATTCACTCCTAAACAAGTTACCTTAATTCTTTTTGATTCTTTTTTCTTTCCCGTATTTTCAGGATTAACTTGTTTATTTTTGTTTTTAAAAGTGATTTATATTGTCTTAGTTATCTAGTGCTGCTGTAACAGAAATGTCACAAGTGGGTGGCTTTAACAAACAGAAATTTATTTTCTCATGATTTTGTAGGCTAGAAGTTTGAATTCAGTGCACCAGCTCTAGAGGAAGCCTTTCTCTCTCTCTCGACTCTGGGGGAAGGTCCTTGTTCCACAGTTCCTTGGTGATCTTCATGTGACTTGGTATCCCGTCTCTGCTTGCTTAATTTTGCTCTGTTATATATCAAGACGGGATTAACTTAAAACACACTCTGCACTCACACTACCTCATTAACATAACATAGAAAACCTATTCGCGAAGGGGATTATAAACACTATTTGGGTTAGGATTTATAACACATATTTTTGGGGAACACAATTCAATCTATAGCATACATTTGGGTTTTGAATTTTATAAAATTTCTCTCCATCTGTCAAGATGACCATATTGTTTTTTTCCTTTAAGGTACTGATCTACTAAATTACTTTAATACAGTGTTAAGGATTGAATTGTGTCCCCCAAAAAATATTACGTCCTAAATCCTACTATAAACCGAAAAAGCCAAACCCACCGTTGTTGAATGAATTCCGACTCGTAGCAACCTCATAGGATTTCCAAGGCAGTAAATCTTTATGAAATAAAACTGTCACAAATCTTTCTCCCACAGAGCCACTGGTGGTTTGGAACCATAGACCTTTTGGTTGGCAGTCAAAGAGTTTAACCCCTGCACCACCAGGGCTTCTTAAATACTACTATGTCTGTAGTTATAATCACATTTGGAAATAGGGTTTTCTTTTTTATGTTAATGAGCATTAGTGTAGGATGTGTTTTAAGTCAATCTCTTTTGAGATAAAGTAGCAGATTAATCACAGAGTGGAGATAAGGCAAGAGAGACACTATACTGCCTGAAGATCACCAAGGAACCAAGCCATCGCCCAGAAGCTGAGAAGAGACCAAAGGACCTTCACTCAGAGCCGATGGATGCTCAAAGCCTTTTCCTAGAGCTGGTGCCCTGGATTTCGACATCTAGCCTCCTAAACTGTGAGAAAATGAATTTCTGTTTGTTAAAGCCACCCATTAGTGGTATTTTTGTTATAGAAGCACTAGATAACTAAAACATACAGTTTCTGGCACATAACCTACCTGATATATGGTAGATTTCAATATAGTTGCTGAATTTAATTTGGTAATATTTTATTTCAGACTTGGGGATTCCCCCCCCCCCCGTTTGTGGACTTAAGCCAGTGGTAATTTATTTATTCTTTTTTGTTTTGGTTTGTTTTGTTTCCCTCAAATGTAAGCTTACCTTTTGAGGAACTTTACATGCAGTAATACTACACATGAAACTACACACTTATTTTTATCCTGATTTTTTCTTAACAAACAAAACAAATTATTAGGATTATGTGTTAGGCACTGTTAAAGTACTTTATAAATAGTAACGCATTTAATGCTTATGAAAACTCTATGATGTAGATACCATTGTTACCTCCATTTTACAGATGAAGACATGTAAGTCCATAAATTAAGTAACTTACCCAAGATATCCAGACAGTAAATGGAGGAACCATGATTCCAACTCAGCCAGCCTACCTTGAGTCTGGTTTCTTCACCACTATTTTATGTTGCCACTGTTGGCTTGTCATCTCCCTTGAAGGACTGTTACTGTTCTCCCTCATGTTCTTAGGTACTATTCTCTAAGCTTCACATAGGCAAGAATTGTGTGATGCTCATTTTATATATCGATATTTGATATTTAATGGATGTATAGAGAATAAACAAATGGATAACTGGTCAATCCAGATATCTGTGCTGTCATAGAGAACCCCGTATTTTTGTAAGAAAGTGTCAAAGAAAGGAAACACTGAAATACTAAAGGATAAAATTTGAATTTCAAATCACGCTTTGTCCTTATATTGGCAATTTGTGTATTTTTTCAAAATAGTAATTTACTGGGATGGTAGCAAAATATTGTTGGTCAAGCCAAATTTTAGTTACTTTTTTAAAATTTTCTTTTTCTTTTTGTTTATTTGCAATATTTTTGAGATAGAAGGCTGAATAAGGTACAGTCTTGTAGAATTACAAGAGCTTTCAAGCATTTATTTTTTCTATGCATAGTCTACTTGTTAGCTGTAGAATTAAATTTACTACAACAAAAATTAAACTCATTCTTGACTTCATTAAAATTATTAGTTATTACCTTATTAGACCACATTTCTTACTTGTTTGGGACATCAGAATATCACTTCTTTAAATAAAATAACATTTGTTGAGGTTTCTAAGTACCCATGATTATTCAATTTTTTCCAAGAGTAAGATAGTTGTTTAGCTTCACAGATTTTTTTTTTTTTTTCTAAACAGCAAAACTTAAGTTAGTCTTTCATTTTGGTATTTCAACAATTTTAAACCTGACATATTGCTTTAAATATAGCATACTGAAAATCAATGTCTTCAAATATGGTCAAAAGTTTCATAACAGTTGGGTGATAGCACTGATTGCAGAAATCTTTATGTGAGAACAAAAAATATTCCTTTTGACAAATGACCTTAAGGTATTTTGGAAACCTTATGTTTCCTGTATTTTAAAATGTCTTTCAATTTTATTTCTAAAGTCTTTTTTTTTTTTTTTATGTAAAGGGAAACTACATATTTAAGCTCTCAGGGAAAAAAAAAAAAAAGAATCAGAACAAACCCACATTCTGTCTCATTAATTTCAGCATTTCCAGATAGTGATTGCTGTGAAAAATAGAGGAAACCAGTCTCTGGAGTCATGCATTCGCACCGTCACTATAAACATCCAGAATGTCAATGCTGAGAGTCCTGTTCTTACGTAAGCAATGAGTAAAAGAAATATTTAAATGCTAAGATTTAACCACTGAAACATTTATATAGCAGTGTAAATAGTAGTGTTTTGTTGTTATTTTCATTGTTAATTTTCTTATAAACAAATATACAAAGTGATTTAGAAAGTAAAACCTCTTTGAAGTCTATATCACTGCCCTTTTTACATGGAATATAAGTCAAACCCACTCTATTTTGTGGTTGAAATCACAGATGAGAACTGGTTGTTTTAGTGGAATAAGAATTTAAAGCTTCCTATTTTCTTTTATATAGAATGGAAGTCAAGCCCACTTATATTTTGTGCTTGAAATCACAGACAAGAATTTATTATGTTAGTGGAATAAGAATTTAAAGCTTTCTATTTTCCTGCTAATTATCTTTAATAACTATAACATTATAGAAACTGCACATTGATGCATTAAGATTTCAAAATCTATGTAGCCATTAAAGAAAATTTGTTCAATAAGTACTTGCTGATTGACAGAGTCCAGGTGGTGCAGTGGTTAAGAAATAGCCTGCTAACCAAAAGGTCAGCAGTTCAAATCCACCAGCAACTCTTCGTAAACCCTATGGAGCAGTTCTACTCTGTCATATAGGATCACTATGAGTCAGAATCGACTAAACAGCAATAGGTGATATGGAAATATTTCCATATATATATACGAGAAATGAAAAAGTGATGGAAGAAGCATTTCCAGTATTTTGCTATATGGGATAAGGTGTAATTTACCTGTCAGAGGGATCAGAGAAAAGATATAAGTAGGTTGAAACTTTTAACTTCATTATATTATAAAGGACGGGAACTTGAAACTGTTATAAAATATGCATTGCATAAAATTTAAAATATTTGCTATGTGACACAGATTAATAAAGACATTTGTTTATACTGAGAGATAGAAAATCTCTTTTATCCCACAGATATATACCAGATGCACCTATAAATATTTATGAAAATCTGCCTGCTGGAACAAAGCTGGTCAAGTTGACAGCAACTGATAGAGACGTAGGGGACTCAGTACACTATGAATTTATAGGTACACAAAAGGAATTTTCTATAAATGAAGGTATAATATTTTTATTGCTAATTATTTCATAGAATATAATATAAAGTTATTTTTCACTAGTTAAAATTTGCCTGATTACCGTTCTGTTAGTTTAAAACATCCAGCAGCATGTTTAATGTGTTCTTATGAGGTAAAAAGTGATTGTTTCTTCTCAGAACTGTGCAAATGATCTGTGGAATCTATCAGCTCCAGGGGTCTCCCAAACAATCCAGGCCCACAGCAATAGTCCCTGGGATTTTTATTGTGTAATTTGTCTCTCAGAAGTGAACCTTCTCGTGGATGATAATAGCAATCAACAACATTGAATATGTATTCTATATCATACATTCTCATAAGAACTTGGCACACATAATAACCCTTTTGGGTTTGTACTACCATTATCCCCATCTAACATATGTGGACTCTGGAGAGGAACCATAATTTACCTAAGCACATACAGCTACTTTTTGTGACAGAACATGTACTTGAGTCCAGTCTGCTTGATTATGACACTAGTAACTCTAAATACATTCTATACGACCAGAAGTTAAGAGTTCATACCTCTAAAACATAAGCATAAGACAAGAAGGGGGCAAAAATAGGTTTCTCCTCTCTTATGAGCTGATGTACATTTCAACATGTGGAGAGAACAGAATTAAGCACACACTATATATCATATCGATAAAAAGAGCTGCATGTTGGGAGTCACAACTTGAGCGGGGTGAAGAAGGCAACCACGGAGGGGAGGCTTGAAATAGCAAGCCAGGGTTTAAGAAAAGCAAGAAGGGTGCCCAAGGCAGAGGTGAGGGCAGAAGGATGGCAGCAGAGATAGATTAGTAACATACAACGGGATTGATAAAATACATAACTATACTAAAGATAGATAAAGCCTGGTTTCCAAAGTTAAAAATGCAGAAAATGAGAAAATTTAAGTGAATCCTATGTGGATGAATTAAAATTGAAGTTATGGATACACACCACACAAATAGACACACAGTGACGTAAATACACACATACATGTTGTCTTCATTACCTAATTCTGCCAAAATACACAAAATACCACTAATGGTTGGCTTTAAAGAAGAGAAATTTATTGTCTCACAGTTTTGGAGGCTAGAAGCCCAAATCAGGGCATGGACTCTAGAAGAGGGTCCTTTCGAGTTGGTAACCCCTGATGTTCCTCGGAATTCCTCACATGGCCTCTTCCCTCTGTGTTTGTCTCTCTGTGTGTCTGTTCCCCTCTTTTTATAAGCCACCACTCAGAAGGGATTAGATTTAAGACCCACCATGCTCTGGTATAACCTCACTGACATAACAAAAGACCCTGATTTCCAGACAGGATCACATTTATTCATACAGAGGTTAGGATTTCAATGTATGTCAGTGATACCACAAAAGCAATGTGCACATCTAGTAAACATCTTGATTTGTAAATACCATTTTCCCCCAAGAGAGCTCCTTGGGGGAGTGGATCTTCAACTTGAAGAAATTAAAGTACTAGATGAGCCTGAAACATCTAGTAATAGAAAGAAAGAACATGCTCAACAAATGACAAGGATATGCAAACAGACACAGAAGTCATTTTGAATTGGCTTCCTCTAGCCAATTTGAGAACAATTTGAACACGAGAATAAAAAATAATAACTGCAGTTTATAATCCACTGCACATAGACCAAGAGGCAGTTGTTTGAACAGAACAAAGGAATATTGTGTGGCTTAAAATCAGAGAAGCTGTGTGTCAGGGTTGTATCCTTTCACCATGCTTATTCAATCTGTGTGCTGAGCAAATAATCTGAGAAGCTGGACCATGAATAAGGAAGACCAAAGAAAAATCGATGCCTTTGAATTACGATATGGCAAAGAATATTGAGTATACCATGGACTGCTAGAACCAACAAATCTGTCTTGGAAGAAGTAGAGCCAGAATGTTCTTTAGCAGCAAGGATGGTGAGACTTCATCTCACATACTTTGGACGTATTATTAGGAGAGACAAATCTCTGGAGAAGGACATCATGCATGGTAAGTTTTCTCAGCGAAAAAGAGTAATACCATCAATGAGATGAATTGATACAGTGGCTGAGACAATGGGCTCAAACATAGCAATGATTGTAAGGATGGCAAAGGACTGGGCAGCGTTTCGTGTTGTTGTACATAGGGTCACTATGAGTCAGAACTGACTCAATGGCAGCAAACAACAACAATATATAATGGGACACCATGAGCCCATAGAGATTTAAATATATAAATAAATTTACAGATTGATGGAGAACAAGATGTTATACAGTTTAAAAATACATTTCCACAAACTATTTATTAATTTCAAAAGGTAAAAAAGGAGGCACCATCTAATTAATGTGATTAAATTGACACCACCAGTAATTAGTCAAACTGATAGCATGCAAACAGAATATAGCATAACTTCTGAAATATTTAAGCCAAAATTGCATAGCCTGAATCTAATCATGAGCAAACATCAGGCAAAACCAATTTAAGGAAGTTTCCATAAAATTACCACCTGCAATCTTCAAAAGGTCAATCATAAAACTCAAGGGAAGATTGAAGAACTATCCCAGATAGAAGGAGACTGAAGATACAACAAAACCTGTGATTACGAACTGGATTTTTTTTTGCTATAAAAGGCATCATCTTAGTAATCTAGTGCTGCTATAATAGAAATACCTCAAATGGGCAGCTTTACCAAATGGAAATTTATTCTCTCATAGTATAGGAGGCCAGAAGTCCAAATTCAGGCTGCCAGCTCAGGGGAAAGGCTTTTTCTCTCTATCAGTTCTGGGGGATTGTACTTGTCATCAATATTCCCCTGAGCTTCTCAGCACAGGGATCCCAGGACCAAAGGATGTGCTCAGCTACCGGCACTTCCTTCTTGGTGGTATGAGGTCCCTCCCTCTCTGCTCACTTCTCTCTCCTTTTATCTATTGTAAGATAAAAAGTAATGCAGGCCATACCCCAGGGAACCTCCTCTTACATTAGGATCAGTGCTGTAACCTGAGTAATGGTGTTGCATCCCACCCTAACCCTCTTTAACATAACCTAATCTTACCTCATTAACCAAAGGCAGAGATTAGCATTTAAACACATAGGAAAATTACAACTCAAAATGAGAACTACTCAAAATGAGAAGAAACAACTGCAAACATCCATTAATAACTGAAATGTGGAATGTACAAAGTATGAATCTAGGAAAATTGGAAATTGTCAAAAATGAAATGGAACCCATAAAGATCAATATCCTAGGCATTAGTGAGCTGAAATAGACTGGTATTGGCAATTTTGAATCAGATAATCATATGGCCTACTATGCTGGAATGACAAATTGAAGACAAATGAAGTCTCACTCAACATCAAAAAGGTTATTTCAAGATCTGTCCTGATGTACAACGTTGTCAGTGATATGATAATATCCATATGCCTACAAGGAAGACCAGTTAATATGACTATTATTCAAATTTACACACCAACCACTGAAGACAAAGATGAAGATATTGAAGATTTTTACCAACTTCTGCAGTCTGAAATTGATTGAACATGCAATCAAGATGCACTGATAATTACTGGTGATTGCGATGCGAAAGTTGGAAACAAAGAAGGATTGGTAGTTGGAAAATATGGCCTTGATGATAGAAACAATGTCAGAGATCACATGATAGAATTTTGCAAGACTGACTTCTTCATTGCAAATACCTTTCTTCAACAACATAAATGGTGACTATACACATGGATCTCACCAGATAGAATACACAGGAATCAAATCGACTTCATCTGTGGAAAGAGATGTTGGAAAATTCAATATCATCAGTCACAACAAGACTAGGGGCTAACTGTGGAACAGATCATCAATTGCTCATATGCAAGTTCAAGTTAAAGTGGAAGAAAATTAGAACAAGTCCACAAGAGCGAAAGTACGACCTTGAGTATATCCCACCTGAATTTAGAGACCGTATCAAGAATAGATTTGAATAATGACTGAAGACCAGACAAATTGTGGAATAGCTTCAAGGACATCATACATGAAGAAAGCAAGAAGTCATTAAAAAGGACAGAAAGAAATGATCAAAATGGATGTCAAAAGAGACTCAGAAAGTTACTCTTGAACACAGGGTAATTAAAATGAAAGGAAGAAATGATGAAGTAAAAGAGCTGAACAGAAGATTTCAAAGGGCCACTTCAAAAGACAAAGTATTATAATGAAATGTGCAAAGACCTGGAGACAGAAAACCAAAAGGAAAGAACATACTCAGCATTTCTCAAGTTGAAAGGACTGAAGAAAAATTCAAGCCTTGAGTTGCAATACTGAAGGGTTCTGCAGAGAAAAAACTAAATGATGCAGGGAGCATCAAAGAAGATAGAAGGAATACACAGAGTCACTTTACCAAAAAGAATGGTCAACATTCAACCATTTCAGGAGATAGCATATGATCAAGAACCGGTGGTACTGAAGGAAGAGATCCAAGCTGCACTGAAAGCACAGGTGAAAAACAAGGGATGGTTCAACAAAGGGATGCAGCACTGGAAGTGTTCACTCATCTATGCCTGGAAATTTGGAAGACAGCTACCTGGCCAACCAAACGGAAGAGATCCGGATTTGTACCCATTCCAAAGAAAGACTATCTGACAGAATGTGGAAATTATTGAACTATATCATTGACTCGACAGCAGTGGGGTTTAGTGGGGATCATTAATATCACACACAAGTAAAATTTTGCTGATGATCATTCAAAAAAGGTTGCAGCAGTACATCCACAGGGAACTGCCAGAAATTCAAAACTGGATTCAGAAGAAGACATGGAAAAAGAGATGTCATTGCTGATGTCAGATGGATCCTAGCTGAAAGCAGAAAGATGTTTACCTGTGTTTTATTGCCTATACAAAGGCATTTAACTGTGTGGATCATAACAAATTATGAAGAATGCAAATTCCAAAACAATTGTGTTCATGAGGAACCTGTACATAGATCAAAAAGCAGTCGTTAGTATAAAACAAGGGGATACTGCATGTTTTGAAGTCAGGAAAGGTGTGTGTCAGGGTTGTATCCTTTCACCATACCTATTCAATCTGTATGCTGAGGAAATAATCCAAGAAAATGGACTATATGAAGAAGAATGGGGCATCAGGATTGGAGGAAGGCTCATTAACAACCTGTAATATGCAGGTGACACAACTTTGCTTGCTGAAAGTGAAGAGGACTTGAAGCACTTACTAATGAAAATCAAAGACCACAGCCTTCAGTATGGATTACACTTCAACATAAAAAAAATAAAAATCCTCACAACTGGACCTATGAGCAACATCATGATAAATGGAGAAAAGATTGAAGATGTCAAAGATTTCATTTTACTTGGATCTACAATCAGTCCCTGAAAGCAGCACTCAAGAAACTAAATGACGCTTTGCATTGGGCAAATCTGCTGCAAAAGATGTCTTTAAAGTGTCCAAAAGCAAAGATGTCACTTTAAGGGCTAAGGTGCACCTGAACCAAGCCATGGTGTTTTCAACTGCCTCATATGCGTGTGAAAGCTGGATAATGAATAAGGATGACTAAAGAAGAATTGATGCCTTTGAATTATAGTGTTGACAAAGAATATTGAATATATCATGAACTTCCAGAAGAACAAACAAATCTGTCTTGAAAGAAGTAGAGCCAGAATGATCTTTTGAAGTGAGGATGGCTAGACTTTATCTCTTGTACTTTGGACATATCATCAAGAGGAACCAGTCCCTGGAGAAGGACATCATGCTTTTTAGAGTAGAGAGTCAGCAAAAAAGTGGAAGACCCTCAACGAGATGGATTGACACAGGAACTACAACAGTGGACTCAAGCACAACAATGATTGTGAGGATGGTGCAGAACAGGACAGCATTTTGTTCAGTTGTACATGGGGTCGCTGTGAGTTGGAACTGACTCCACAACACTTAACAACAACAGGAAAATTACATCAGATCAGAAAATGAGGGACAACCACACAATACTGGGAATCATGACCTAACCAAGTTGACACCTATTCTTGGGGGACAGAGTTTAATCTATAACATTGGTATTATCAACAAAATTAGTGAGACATAATGTAATATTAGATGTAGTTATGTATTGATATTAATTTCCTGTTTTCGGTGTTTGTATTGTGATTGTGTTCGGTTTAGGGAATATACATTAAAGTAATTGATGATGATGATATATCACGTCAGCAACTCATTTTCCAATTGTTCAGGAAAAAAAATTTTTTTCTACAAGTTTGTGACTATTTTTAAAATTTAATACTTATGTTGCTATTGTTAGGTGCTGTCCAGTTGGTTCCAACTCATAGCAACCCTACATACAACAGAACAAAACACTGCCTTGTCCTTCATCATCCTGAAAATCTTCGCTGTTTCAACCCATTGTGGCAGCAACTTTGTTAATCTACCTCATCGAGGGTCTTCATCTTTTTTTAGCTGACCCACTACTTTACCAAGCATGATGCCCTTCTCTAGGGACTTGTCCCTCCTGATAACATGTCCAAAATACATGAGATGAAGTCAGTTTCTGGCAGTTCTCTGACAATGTAGTGCTGCAACTGTTTTGGGATTATTTTCAGGATAGTTTTAATTACATGGGACATTAATGATATTTTTTGATAATTTACACATTCCACTGGATCATCTTTCTCTGGAATGTGCATGAATAGGGATCTCTTCCAGTCAGTTGGCCAGGTAGCTCTCTTCCAAATTTCTTGACATTGATGAGTGATTGCTTCCAGCACTTGGCATTGACGGGTGACTGCTTCCAACTATATGCATTTGTTTAAACGTCTCACTTGGTATTTAGTCAATTCCTGGAGCCTTGTTTTTCACCAATGCCTTCAGTGCAGCTTGGACTTCTTCCTTCAGTACCATTGGTTCTTGATCATATACCATCTTCTGAAATGGCTGAACATTGACAAATTCTTTTTGGTACAGTGAATCTGTGTATTCCTTCCATCTTTTTTCTGATGCTTCCTGCATTTTTCAATTTTTTGTCCATAGATTCCTTTAATGCTACAACTCGAGACCTGAATTTTTTCTTCAGTTCTTTCTATTTGAGAAAGAAGCAGTACTTTCTGCTTGAGAAAGTTTGTACTTTGGCTCTGGTGGAGTTGTTTCGGTCTGTCCTGCAGTTGGCCCCTGGCCTTATTGTGACTGATGATATTGAGCTTCTCCATTGCCTCTATTCATAGATGTAGTCGATGTGATTCTTGCGTATTCCCTCCAGTGAAGCCCACGTGTAAACTCACTGTTTACGTTGTTGAACAATGGAGCTTCGCTACTAAGACAGAGTAGGAAGAAGCTTCTGGTAATCTACTTCTAAAAGAATTGGCCAATGAAAACTTTGTGAATAGCAGTGGAACATTGTCTGACAGAATGTCAGAAGATGACCCCTCAAGTTAGAAGGCACTCAAAGTATGACTGGGGAAGAGCTACCTCCTCAAAGTAGAGTTGACCTTAATGACTTGGATGTAGTCCAGCTTTTGGGACCTTCATTTGCTGATGTGGCATGACTCAAAATGAGAAAAAAAAATACATAAACATACATTAATAATTCAAACATGAATGTATAAAAAGTCCAAATCTAGGAAATTGGAAGTTGTCAAAATGAAATGGAATGCATAAAGATCTATATCCTAGGCATTAGTGATCTGAAATGGACTGGTATTGGCCATTTTGAATGGGACAACCATGCTGTCTACTATGCAAGGAATGACAAGCTGAAAAGGAATGGCATCACACTCATTGTCAAAAAGAATATTTCAAGATTTCTGCTGAAATACAATGCTGTCATTGATAGGATAATATCTGTAAGCCTACAAGGAAGAACAGTTAATATGACTATTATTAAAATTTACACACCAACCACTAAGCCCAAAGATGAAGAAATTGAAAATTTTTACCAACTTTTGCAATCTAATAATTATAGAAGTAACAACAACAAAAAAGTGATAGTTATAGAAGATTGGCAGAGAAGAGCCAAGATCTTAGATCATACGATAAAAATTACTGAGGAAGAAAACAAAAATATGATGCCTAACGAACACTCTAAAGTATAATTCAAGAAAGCATTTCTAAATTAAAGTAGACTTGAAATTACATACTGAATACTGAAAATAGGTTGCTAGGAAAAGCAATCCAGAATGACTGATTCTGATCCATAATCTAGTAAACTAATAGATGTTAATAAACAAGAAAAAATTATTTGAGCACATAGGCAAAAAGACAAAATCACTTGTAGGGTCATAAAGGGAATAACATATTTAGGAAACTCAAGGACACACATGTAATCCAAGAAATTTATGCCTAGCAAAGTGATCTCAGAAAAGACAAAGAAAGCCTATAAAATTTTAGGAACATACAAGTATTCAGTAAATATTGTTCCCATAACTTTTTCTGAAGAACCTACTAGAGAATACATTCCAGAAAAATGAAATAACTAGAGAATACATTAGCATAAAAAATGATAAAAAGCCAGTGCCGTGACAGTGAGCATTAAATTATATATATATTTACCTATAGAACTAAAATTAAATAATGTTTATAAAGGAGAGATTATATTGCCCATAATGGCAACTGCTCTTGAAATACAGATAGAATTAAATTATTTAAAAAGCAATCTCATTTAAAATATTATCAGTTTTTGTTTTTGTTTGTTGCTGTTGTTATTTTTCTCTTTGCATCCAACACTTCCCCCCACCCCAGCATGGAGCTTAAAGAATAAAAAGTATGTGTAGCAGGAAAAAAATTCAAAGACAAGAGCAATGAGGAGAAGCCACTCCTAAAAAAAACATATAATGTCCCTGAATTTCTAACAGTGTGGTATTGGCAAATGATTACACAACAAATTCTATCAAGAGTTTGATAGAATCCAAAATTACCATTGAAATGTATTATTAAGTAAAAAAACCCTAGAAAATATTGTCTTTTTTAAATAAAAGTATTGTAATAACTGGCTAGCATTAGGAAATATAAAACATTTTTGCATTGTACACCAGAAAAATTCAAATAGATTAAAAATTTAAATGAAAAGTGTAAATATACACATTGTAGAAAATGCGAATGATTTGCTCTATAACCTAGGAGTAGGGAAAACTTTTATAATTTTGACTCCAAAATCCAGAACCTATATGATAATAAATTGATAAATTCAGCTACATCATCATCACAATGACATTTTTTTTTTTTTTATGGCAAACAAACAAAATCACCATAAAAACAAACAAACCATTGCTGTAGAGTGGGTTCCTGCCTCATAGAGCTTCCAAGGGAAAGCTTTTGGTTAGCAGCCATAGCACATAACCACTGCACCACCAGGGTTTCCAAAATCACCATAAGCAAATAAAAATACAAACACAAAATGGGGAAACATATTTGCAATTTAGAATGAAAAAGCTAACAACTGTATCTAAAAATGGACTAGAGAGATATATAGAGAGAGAAGAACCAATAATTTAGAGAATTTCAAATTATTAAAAAAAAATGCTCCACCTTGCTCATAATAAGATTAAAAATTAAAATTACTATTTCAAACATATCAGATTAGCAAAAGTCCATAAACTTGACAACATCCTCTGTTGGTGAGGCTGTGGGATAGCAGACCTTCTTATCTGCTGTTGGTGGGAATAATAATAATAATAAAAAAAACTCCTACAACCTTTACAGAGGTAAATTTGGCAGAATCTAGAAAAATTGCATATGCATATACCTTTTAGCCCTGAAATCCCACGTTTAGAAATCTATCTCAAAATACATGGGCAAAAATATAAAGTCATGTAGATGCTCTTCATTGCAGTATTACTTATAATGACGAGATTTGAAACATGCATACAGTACTGTTTGTATCAACAGAAAAAGAAATGCGGAATTTCTATTTTACTATGTAATGATCTCCAAGATATGTTGAGGGGAAAAAAGTAGGGAAAATTGTGTATACTGTGTTCTTATTTATCTTATTAAGGAAAAACACACAGACACACAATTACATAACTTTGTTTTTTTAATGGTAGGGGACCCAATAGATTAAAAGAGATCTAAGAGATATATCAACCAATTATGGAGTATGGCCATTATTGGGATATGGTTTAAGGAATTAATTTATGTTTTTAGGTGTGTTAATGGATGGTGATTATATTTCAAAAGAAGAGCCTTTCTACTTTATGGGCAAATAAGAAAATATTTACAAATGACATGATGTGTTGTCTGGGATTTTCTTCAAAAAAAGCCAGGGAGGAGATAAACTAGATGATGCTATAGATGGAAAAAAAAAAAAAAAAGAGGCCATGCAGTGTAATTGTTGAGGCTGGTTATATGTACACCAAGGTTTATTGTACTATTCTCTCTAATTTAGAATCTGTGTGAAATTTTTTATAGCATAAAATTGTTTTATTCTGGAAAACATATTCATCATTACAAGAGACCTATAATGGATATTTACAATTGCGATGATAAACTATGTCTTTAAAGTGAGTGAAGCTATGTCTTTAAAGTGAATGAAGCATATTAAAGATACTAAGAATTCTCTAACTGCTTCCACCCCACTTCTGCTGTCCTCCCATCAGACACAGATCCAGTCAGCCTGAATATATGTTTATCAATTCTATTTGCCAAATATTGTTTGAAATCCATCCTTTCTATCGCTATTGGAATTCATCATCTCTCACCAAGTTTCATCAGTGAAACTCACTCTTCTCAATCATGCCCTGTTCTCATGTGTGTTTGCCCTTCCATGCCTAGAGTGTAGGCTTATTTCTTCCTCTTCTTTAACAACACCCCCTCAGACACGCCATCCCACCCCACTCTGTATTTCCTTTGCCTTGGCTTCCTGGTGGCATCCTCACCCATAGCCACCCTCCCGCTGGCCACGACCATCTTATGAAATAATTTTTGTTCTACATAGTTTAGGAGACATCTCCCTGCTATTCCCCATACATTCACAACTATGACGAGTTTATAAGCTTCACCAAGTCGGTCACTGTGGTTTGTCCTTTTTTTATCCCTAGCACTATTTTATCCATGCCACTATTTTAATTCATGATTTATTCATCTTATGAATTTGTTTCTGCCTGCCTTTTAGACTCAGGAGAGGTCACAATTGCCTACCTTTTGGATTATGAAGATGCAGTCACCCCACATTCTTGGGCATTATATTTTAGAGCTTCTGACAATGAACAGATGCATTCCACAGCTGGTACACTCACAGAAATTCTACAAGATGTAAATGACAAGCACAAGATATTTACACACAAGATATTTACACGTAAGCTATTATGGCAACGGTTTGCTCTTCGAATTTTGTCATACATAGAGAAAAAAGGGAGAGAAATAAATAGGTTAGCAACATAGCATCCCTAGAATAAAAACTCTTCATTCCTTCCTTACGATATTTTAAGGCAATATAAAGCATCTCTCTCTCTTTTTTTTTGCCCTTCCTGATACAAGTGGACTTGCTTTATTTGAACTCAAATAAATATAAAAATTAAAGCTAGAGAGGACTCCAAAGGATGATTTTGTCTAAGCCCTTGTTTTCAGGGAGGTAAAAACCAACTATTACATTTAAAAATTATGTATTTCTATACATAGCAAAATTACGATTTTTAAAAAAAAAAATTACTGACATTAAAGATATTTCTACAGCCCCATGCAAGCTAAAGCGAGACATGTTAGTCTCATTATACAAATGGAGTATCAGAGTAAGTAAAGGTTTATTTACTCATAAAAATTACACAGTAAGTACTTGACTGGATCCTGAAACCAAGATTTCCTGATCCTGCCTGTTCTCTACAGGATACCAGATTGCTCAGAAAGTTCTTAACTGAGCTTGGGAGTATTCTGGAATCATACCCTTCTTTGTTATTCTGATAACATACCTCATTCCAAGAATGTATGTAACAATCCAGCACCTGAGGAAAACCACAGAAATGTGTGCTTTGTGTAATCCAGCAACAGAAGACAACCTAGATGAAACGAAAATCAACTTTACAGAGTTAGATCTTCTATAGTGCTGCAAACTGAGCAATGGACGTTCCTACTTAATCGGAATTTTCACTTACACGAGATGTTCTAAAAGTTTTTCCTGATCTGTCCTTGAATAATTTATCCCAACTTAAAACAATACTTTATGAATAATAATACAAACATATTTGATCATTTTGTAATGATAAAGCCCACATATAAAATCAGTACTATCACTGTTGTACTTCAGATATCAGCTTTTACTTTGTAAACTTTTTACCAGAGATACGCTTTGCTCAAAAATTAAATAAGTAAAAAAACAGAAATAATAATTCCCTAGCCACCCCATAGTATTTTTCTAGTAATCTATGGATTCTTATTGGCAGAACATTATAAATTTGGGGTTTTTTAGAATGTCCTTTTTGGTAACAAACTAGGCAACATAACTTTTACTACTATTTTTTCAAACCTAAGGTATTTTAAATAATTAACATTAGAAATATCCTTTTAAAATTGTGAAATAATACAATTACAGTTACAACCTTTTTATTAGTCAGGATCCTTACCACAGTTGCTATAACAAAACAAAAAAAATCAGTGGCTGAACCCAATAAATATTTGTTTTCCCTTTATGCCAAGAGTAATGCGGGTAAGGTGTATGGCACTCCTCTGTGCTGTGACTCAGCCATTCGGCTTATGGCTTTGTGTGATTCTGCCATGTTGGTGCACTTCGCTTCCAGAAAGGAGAGGAAATGCATGTGGAATGTACCCCAAACAGTTAATCACCTCACCTAGAACTGATATACAGCCTTTCCACTTGCTATCCATTTACTAGCACATGTCACATGGCCAACGCTGGGAGTTGTAGGGAGATTTGCATATGTATCAGAGCAGATGAATATTGGTAAGAATCAACAGTCTCTGCTAACTGTTAAACAAATTAATACTTTATCAGTCATAACACTATTCCAACTTTAGCTGTGCATGGAGTACATCAATGTGTTAGTTCAAGCCCAATATTATTTTACGGAGTTCCTAACAATATGGCATTTTTAAATAGAAAGGAAACAAAGAAAATTATACTGCACAGGGAGACAAAAGGTCAAGAATTTATTCTTCTCTCTAGTACTTACTTGCCTGTGTTCTTTTAATTGTCATTTATCTCTAGTTCTGTTTCTGTATTTTTAAAATGGAGACATTGATAACTTATCTGCCTAAAGAAAACAGCACAAACTAGGTGAGTTAAGAGATCGCTTTCAGCCGTATGATTTATGAATATAAAATTATGAATTTGAAGTACAAATTGACATTTTAATCAATGGTAATATAGTTGCATGACTTATTAAATTTACTGCTTATTAATCCAAACTAACAGTAGCCTATTTCCCTAAACTTTGGCAAGTATGCCAAATAATTTTTTACCTTGCACAATTTTTTTTACCAACACTATGACTTCCTTATTGGAAGAAGTGGCTATTTAAAATATAATCACTTTTAAAAATATCTTTTAAATTAAATATTATTGCCTGCATAAATCTAGATTAACATGCTATAACTCATTTTTCTCATATTTTACCCATTACAGAATTGAACTTCCTGAAAACATCCCAGTTGACACTCTTTTAGTCTAACTTGTACAGATGAGGATGGAATGGATCCCAATAACAATATTACTTATCATTTGATTACAAATACTTTTTCAAATAAAACTTTTACCCTCACAATGAACTAAAAGTATTTTATAGTTGCTTTCTGATTGTGGCTCTGTGATTAATCTTAAATATGAAAACATTGTATTTTTATTATTATAAAATTCTTAATGAGCTACAGTAGTTCAAATAGCTGATGGCAGAATTTGTTCCTGTATTTTCAACTGAACCATAAATTGCCAACAAAATATCTTAGTTTGGGATGAATGTTGGAATGCAATTTTGATCCTGGGAATTGAACTAGGAAGGTTATAAATTTCCTAATACAAATAGTTCTATGATAAAGTTCTGGCTATTCCTTTGGAATGTATTGGGATTGCTGAAATTACTGTTAATAAATATGTTAAATATTAAATAACTATTGAATGTGCCATAAATATGGTAAATATGTATTACCTTATTGCTGTACCAAGAAATATGCAGTTTAAATAATTTACCAATTCAGAGACTAGGTTTTACTTCTAATAATTTTTGAGACCTAAGTCAGGCTATCATGTTGCAATATTGACATATTTTTAAATACAATAGGCAGAATTGGGTCAGGTATTGTGTTGAACCAGGATTTGTGAGTAATGCCTTGACATTGATTTGATAAAAAGTTACCTACCTAACCATCTGGCTATAAGAAACCCTACATGGTCTGGATGAGTAAAACACTAGATAACAAGCATCCCTCCCCACCTTTTCTGATTTATTTTGTTGTTATTGTTGAGAATATACACAGCAAAACGTACACCAATTCAACAGTTTCTACATGTACAATTTAGAGACATTGATCAAATTCTTTGAGCTGTGCAACCATTCTCATCCTCCTTTTCTGAGCTGTTTCGCACCCATTAATATAAACTCACTGCCCCCTAAGTTTCCTATCTCATCTTTCAAGTTGTTGTTTTCACTTTTATCCCATATAGATAGTTCTTAAAGGAGCGTAATGCTCAAGGCAGACTTTTTTCTTCTTTCTTTTTTTTTTTTTTACTAGTTTAGCTAAACTATTGTTTGGTTTTAAGAAGACTTCAGGGGATATTTTTGGTTTAGTTTTAAAATTATCTCAGGGGTTCATCCAGCCTCCGTGGCTCCAGAAAGTATGGAGTCTATGAGGGTTTGAAATACTCTTCTGCATTTTACCCTTTTGATCAGGATTCTTCTATTGAATCTTTGAGTAAAATATTCAGCTGGGCACCATCCAGTTCTCCTGATCTCATGGCAAAGGAAGCAGTTGTTCATGGAGGCAATTAGTGACTCATTCCATTTCCTCCTCCTATTTTTTTTACTCTATTTCCTATGTTGTTCCAGGTGAATATTGGCCAATTGTCATGCCTTGGATGGCTGCTTGCAGACTTTCAAGACCCCAGGGATTACCCAACAAATTAGGAAGGAGAAAAGAAGCACTAAACATATTACTAGGGCAAGTACCTGGGACGTCCATGAAACCATGACTCTAAACCTCCAAACCAAGGAACCAAATCCCATGAGGTTTTGGTTGTACATAAGCAGTCTCAGCAAGTACTCTTGTTTTTACACTTAATTCACTGCCAATGGACTCCTGCCCCAAACCTGAGTGGCATTTCATATAACCCTTACACATTTAGCATTCACTGCCTCACATTTTATGACTGAATCTCATAGAATCACTTTCACAACCTTATCATGGCTAATATGCCACCTGTAACATACATAGTTAGCACTTCTGTTTATGTATGTGTCTGCTTCTGGCTATTTTTTTGCTGGTGATGTATTTCTTTTCAATGTTCAACTTATTTCTACTTATGCTAATGATATGTTTTTCTTAATTATTACAATAAAATAACTATTTTATATCATTTTTAATATGAAAAGGGAAAAAAAGCATATAGTTAATTCACAAGAACATTGCTTGATTGAGATCTGGTTCAGTGCCATTGGTGTTCTCCATGTCATCTCTCCTTCTATACTTAGAATACAAACTGTGTAATTTTAGAATTTAAAAGAACTTTAGAAATCATCTAACATTCTACTTTATTCATGAGGAAACTGTTTTCTCCCATTTGACTAATTCATTTATAGTCCCCTATTTCTATAATTCATGGACTATTCTAGAATCTTAACAGGGTTATTAACCTATGCTTTTCTGCACCGACGTGTCACCTAGTTGCTACATAAAACTTTTCTCCTTATTAGGTCTTGGCTGTTTGTTGAGAAAACCAGTTAATGTGAATATGGCTAAGACACAAAAAGGAACTCACATCTAGAGACATAGCACACAATCACATTCCTTCCACTCCTCTTGGGCCCCAAACATAGTCTGGGCTACAACCAGCCTGAGGATTTTGTGATTCACATGAGCTGTGAAGGGGGAAACTCTTACCCATCGCCCCTTTTGCATAACATTTTTAAAGATCCTGAAAGCCTCATGCCTGCTCTGCATATTATTCCCAAAAGAGTAAAGTGAAAGAGCAAAAATATGAGATGCTTTGACCTCTCTCACAGAATTGATCTTAAGTTCTGCTTTTGTACGATTTTGAAGCTTGCAATTTAAAGCTTGCTTTTGATATTCTATTCATGCTAACACTAACCCAGACCTAAGTCATTTTTAAAAATACAAACGAATCCACATCAACTACTTTTTGTAAGCCTTTAATGTGCATTATTGTAGCTATTTATGAAGGGATCTACGGAATAGGGAAAAAAACAAACAACCTATAGTGAATGAATCAATGTGATAGAATGTGCATAAAATAAAAACCTTTGTCTCACTACTAATATACTTTTACAATATAAGGTAATAATTACAACATGTCATATATACACTAATATTATCTTAGTTTTTTGCAGTACATTTGCAGTTTATATATTTCAAAACTACTCTCTAGTGTGGTAGCCACTAGATATTCGTACATTTTGAGCACATAAAATGTGGCTTGTCTGAATTGAGATGCGCTGTAAGAGTGAAATACGCCATGGGTTTCACAGAGTTAGTATGAACAATTTCATGGAAAACAACTCATCAATATCTTTTAATGTTGTTTACATGCTGAAATGAGAGTATTTTGTATATATTGGAGTAAATAAAATGTTTTATTAAAATGAACTTCACCTGTTTTCTTTTAATTTTTTTAAATGTACCCACTAGAAAATTTAAAATTGAATATGCGACTTGCAATTATGGCTCATATTATATTTCTTTTGGATAGTACTACTGTAAAATATCATTTTCATGTAAACAATAAAATTGATGTTTAGCCAAAAAGAAATAACCATTTACGTAATCTTTTTAATCTGCAGATTGGCCCTACACAGTAGATTATGATAATGATATTTTTGCAGGCACGCAATTCAAATATACATTGTGAGAGTGTGTGATGAAGGAAATCCTGTACTATCAAGAAGTTATTAATTTAAAATATAAAATATTTTGAGTTATATAAGATGTATTTACCACATGTATACTGCCATTTTAAAAAATGAGTGGCCAAATACAATTGCTGATTCTAGGTGCTAATCATTATTTTCTATTCACAATTTTAAAATGATCCAATGCAAAATTTTTTTTCAAAAGATTAAAGATACCATAAATTACATGCATCAATACTTAATAAACATATAGTCAGACACACACACACATCTTTAGCATATCATCTCTATACTGGGTAGAAAATAAAGTGATTTTATCATAATATGTTACATAATACGTTACTCTTTCAAACACTGATCTTCAAACAAACTTAGTATTGCCTTTACTTAAGGAAATACAAATCAACAATATTACATGTGATACTTTTTATTATATCTTGGAATAAATGTAACATAATAACCCTTAGAAATGAGTTTTCATGCTACAGTGAAAAACTGGATCTTGAGTGAGAGAATGATGCCCAAATGTTTAATACAATACATTGCAGTTATTTAAAAGTAATGTTAAAGATGGACTTTTCTGAAAACTTTGTGTGTATAATAGATTTCTCTGGGAATTAGTTTATTCTGCATTTGAAAAACTAGTAATATTCAAATTTTCATAGTAAATCTCATTTCCTTCATTTTTTCCTTATTATATTGTCATGCTGAAGTATTTTAATCATATTTCAACTGTAGAAAAATGTGTCTGCTCATGGAAACTATGATATTTAATTCGTAATAAACCCCATTGCTGTCAAGTCGATTCCAGCTCACAGTGGCCTTATAGGATAGAGTAGAAGTGCCCCATAGGGCTCCCAAAGAGTAGCTGGTGTATTTGAACTGCCTACATTTTGGTTAGCTCTTAACCATTGCTCCACAGGGCTCTGTAATTATTAGCATTTATGTATAAATACATTATATAAAGCAATTGCTTTCACAGGTGTTCAGAATTAATTAGGGTATTTTAACCTTACAGTTATTTTTTTAACACTCTATAATTTAAAACATAATAATTTAATAACAAAAAATATCAATATAGATGTATCTGTATAATTTATAAATTTAGAGTTCATATTAGGTGTTAATTAAAAAAGGAAAAACAAAATTATGATTTAACTGAAGTGGGCATATGATTGCCCAAGCTCGCTCGATCTCTCTCTCTCACTACATATATGTGTGTGTGTGTGCGTGTGTGTATAAAATGGTGGGAGGAGGAGTAGTAGTAGTAGCACTCCAACCTCTCTGACTTTGGAGGGAATAATGACCATGATCGACCCCAAGCGAATTCCTATGAGGTGGAGGTCAGATATACCTCCATTCTCCAACCTTTTTCCAATTTTAACACAAGTTATCCCTCCCACGGCACTCTCTACTTCTCTTCTGGGTTTGACAATTCATTGCAATGGCCACGCAGAGCTCACAGAATGTACTTACAGTTGAGTGGTTCATTAAGGAACGGTGTTTATTAAGGAACTTGGGATCAGAATCAGCAGGCTACAACTCAGGATCAGGATCAGGAGGCACATAGGCAAGTATTCCTTCTTCAGCTCAGAACAGCTCTCTCAGCTGCTCTCCACAGTGCAGGCCTCTTGTCGGCCCCCTGAGGACAGGCTGCTCTTGGCCCTGACCTCTGTTGCCACAGACTCTGCAGCTGAGCCCTTTCCGGGCCTCTCACTGTCTTCAGTGTTACAGCCCTAGACCTATGTTACAGCTCTTTTAGGAGATTCCTTGCCTCATCTCTCTCCCCTTCTCTTTTCTTCTTTGTTCCTTTTGCTCTTTCTGCTGATTTTCTTCCTGCTTCTTTCTGTCTCAAAAATCTCTGTGGGGTTTGCTGCTTATATGCACAACTCCTTGTCAATTTCAAGGCATGGCCTCTCCCAGTGGGGGGGCCACAAACTGACCAATCCCATCTTGGTAAGCCACAGTCACATCATTTGCGTAGTAGGCTACAACTCACCTCATTTGCATAGTCTATTGACCAATCCCTGCAAGGTGCATATCAATCACAGGGCAGGCTGCAGCTCAGGACCAGACAAAAGTATCAATTCAAATTGTTTACAGCTTACCCAGGAAATGTCAATCAACCTGGCAAAAGTAACAGATCCTCTGGGGTAGAAAACTAGGGCAAAGGTAACTCCTCAGGGTTTACAGGGAAAACATTCTCAAGCTATTTTTCCAAAGAACTAAGGCTAAAGACCACATAAAGGAACTCATTTCACTATAACATATAAAAATATTTATATATACTGTGATGAGTATGAGTCGGAATTGACTGGACGGCAATGGGTTTGGTGTCTGGGTTTTGGTGATGAGTATATATATAACAAAACATTTGCCATTTCAACATTTTACATGAACAATTGCTAACTATGTTTTTGTGTATGTTTTTTCTCCTTAGCAATTATTGCAATCATCATAAGGGTGAGTTGCATAAATGAATTGAATCTGGTTGGAACTACACGGACATTTACCTTCAGTATATTTGAAAATAGTCCCACTGATACCCTAGTTGGAAAAATTTCATTTACAGATGCAGACTGGCCACTTAATAATATAAAATATACAATTGTTGGAGGTAATTTCGGAAAACCTCCCAAATTTTACATCAAAGCAGGCACAGGTACTATAAAACTCTGAAAACAAATAATAATATAAATAAAAGATCTCACCCTTATTCATTTGGATTTTTTTTTTTTTTTACTTAGTAACTGTGGGTATGGAAACATCCTAAAAAAATAATTTTCTACCTAAACTTGCAAAGTTTATCTTGGTTTGTTTAATATATCCATAAATTCTTAGTTATTGTAGGAAAAACAGTGAAACTTTGTTTTTTTAAAAGTTACATAGATCTTCAGAAACCCTACACATGTATATGTTCTTCCAGATATCTAAGAATATAGAATAGATGATTAATATCGCATGTGATTTAACGTGTGCCATGATATTGCTGCTGACACTTTGGAGATATGAATACACAAAGAAAATTAATATTGATGAATTTTCATTTTTTATTGCAGTGATTTTTTTCATATAGTTATCGTAAATTATGTGATATGTGGCAATTCCTGTGCTAAGAGATTGCACTTTATTTGTCCTCAGGAATGATAACGCTGTTGGATTCACTAGACAGGGAAGTTGAACCACAGTACAAAATTGCTGTGAGAATAACAGACTTGGACAACGATGTTATCCCTGACCGCCTCAGACAGAGAAGTAGTACCGCTCAAGTGATCCAATGTTCTGGTAAGTTTGAGTCACTGCTTATAATTCTGTTATCCTTAGGGGGCATATTCTTGGGAAATAACAGGATGGAAAATTGTGAATGGTTGAAATTCAGTGCCTTCAACATGGGACTGTTGTGTTAGGTGCTGTCCAGTTGGTTCTGATTAATAGCAGCCCTGTGTACAACAGAACAAAACACTGCCCAGTCCTACATCATCCTCACAATTGTTGTTATGCTTGAGCGCATTGTTGCAGCCACTGTGTCAATCCGTCTCGTTGAGGGTCTTCCTCTTTTTCGCTGACCCTCTACTTTGCCAAGCATGAAGTCTTTCTCCAGGGACTGATACCTCCTGATAACATGTCTAGAATATGTGAGATGAAGTCTCACCATACTTGCTTCTAAGGAGCATTCTGGCTGTACTTCTTCCAAGACAGATTTGTTCTTTCTCTTAGCAGTCCATGGCATGTTCAATATCCTTCATCAATGCCACAATTCAAAGGGATCAATTCTTCTTTGGTCTTCCTTATTCATCATCCAGCTAAAACATGGGACTAAACACCTAAAATATTTTAATTTATTATACAATAATAAAATTGTTGTGATATGCAAACATATATGCAACATAAATTGTGGTCTGAACTAATTTGATTCTCTCACGTATCTGATTTTAAATCAAGAGTGCTATACTCAGGTATACTTAAGAAGTGATTGAAGCATTCATTCTATGATTATAATGTTTCTATAAACAAACATTTCCTAGAGTCTTAGGAGGTTAATCTGTTCTATATGCTTTTACCTGTTCCTCTTCTTGTTTTCTCTCACTTGCTCACACTCTCACTGTCTGTCCACTTTCACTGAAGAAATATTTTCACGTTTTCACCAGTAAAGTTTCTAAGTGTTCAGCTACAGAGGTTCACAAACATGAGGAATAGAAGTGGAACTTCTAATTATACAAGTATATTTCACTATTAAAAGTAAAACTACATTTGACTTGAATTGTTCAAGGCTTACATCAATACAATTTTGTACATTACTTATATTGGTAGAACTATAAAATACTCCTTGATAAACAGTGCCAAATTTTCTTTATTTTATAACTTTGTTTGCATCCTCTCAAACTACTTGACAGCAGTAAAGATTCCAACATTGATCCTATGAAACAGGCAATGACTTCTAATAAAAGATATTTAAAACCACAAACATTGTTTATAGCCTGTGCAAACTCCTACCTGATGAACACTTTCATATGTGTTCTTGGTGAGCTAAAATTCTTAGTGGTGCCCATGACTCAGTGTTATGATCCCCATTATAGACTCATTATGTCTGGAAAACACAAAGACCCAGGCCAAAAATCTTTGTGAAGAGAAATTTAATGAAGTGACTTGAGTGGTTTTAAGAATGACTCAGAGGATGTCATAAGCTAATGAACTTGCTATCCTTATACAAGCTTTCAAAAATATGCCTTAAGTGTGTTTTAAGTTACATTGTAAGTATCAGTATATGTCCTTTGTGTCTGCATTTTATTCACTTAGAATTTCTATTTCATTTTGTATGTGAAATGCTATGCTAGTACAGGTATGAGAACTAAAGATTCCTTTGGTCTTCAGCCATAAAAGTTACGCATTTCTTTGTCTTATGGGGTTAGAAGGATTTATTCAGGAGTGAATACTTGATTTTTTTTAGGCTAGGCAAAAGGTCATATATTTTCCACCACCAAATAGATGGGCTGATATTTTACCTAAGAAGTTGTTACTGGATTTAAATACTTTTCTTCTAAAGATGCTTCCAACCAAGCTTTAGGTGGAAGGTATTAAAAATGTTATATTTAGAAAAATAAATTGAGGCCAAAATTCCCAAGTGCAGTAGAATTACTTTTTCATACTTTACCTTGTTCTAAAAAAAGATTGAAGTTGACATAAAAAGATAAAAACGATTTAGCAATACAACTTAAAGTATAAGTAGATGAATGATTCTAAATTTTATCCATAAAAATGAACAAGTAAAAATTCATTTTTTTTACAAAAAGAAACATGAATACCAATATTTTTAAGTGAACATAAATATGTTATAAATCTATAATATAAAAACTGTATTCTGAGAATACTAATAGATACATTGGTAGATTAGTAGGGCATATTTGGAAGTCTAGAATCCAAGATATCAGAGAGGAAGTTAATGACAAATTACATAAATGTCATTGAAATAAACCATTTTGGAAAAACAATGAATTTTTTTTTCCTACTTCAACTGTGTAGTACAAAAATAAATATAAAACATTCAAATGCAAAAGTAAAAAATAAACTCTGAATATACATTAAGAAATATAAGCAAATAATTATAAAATCTTGAATATATGGAAGTACTTTTAAGCATCAAGGCAAAGCAAGTGCCTTAGCCATCTAATGCTGTTATAACAGAAATAGCATAAGTGGATGTCTTTAACGAAGAGAAATTTATTCGCTCACAGTCTAGGAGGCTAGAAGTCCAAATTCAGGGTGCCAGCTCCAGGGGAGGGCTTTCTCTGTCAGCTCTGGGAAGGTCCTTGTCACCAGTCTTTGTTGGTTGAAGAACTTCTCAGCACAGGGACCCAGGGTCCAAAGGACATGCTATTCTCCTGGCTCTTGGTCTGTGAGGTCTCACTTCTCTCTTTTATATCTCAAAAGAGATGGACTTAAAAAGCAATCTAATCTTGTAGATTGAGTCCTGAATCATTAACATAACCACCTCTAATCCTGCCTCACTGACATCATAGGAGTAGGATTTACAACATACAGGAAAATCATATCAGAAAACAAAATGGTGGACAATCACACAATACTGGGAACCACGTCCTAACCAAGTTGACACACATTTTTGGAGGACACAATTCAATCGGTAACAGCAGGTATCATATAGGACAAGACTGCTAGATCTAACTACAAAGACATTTTAAACTTCAGTGTTTCAAAAATACCATGAAGTAAATTGAAAGGCAGACAACAAACTGACAAAATATATTTGCTGCATTTAAATCAGAATTGCAAAATTAATATCCTTTGTCAATAAAGAGCTCTTTATAATCAGAAATTTAAAAATCACCATCTAAATAAGAAAATGACAAAATGACAAACTGATTAATTGCAAGTTAATAAAAGAAAAATCAGGAGCTTTATTAGTAAACAAAGAAATAAAAATTATAACCTAGTTAATTTTCTCCTATTAGCACCAAAAAGAAAAAAAATAAACATGACATTCTGTTTTGGAAAAGGAATGAACAACTCATTTCTCTAGGACTTAAATTGGCACAATTTTTCTGAAGAGTTATCTATCCACGCACATAAGTATTCACATTTGTGTGTGAAGAAACTGATATATATAGAGGTTAAATAGCCCCACCTTGGGCTGCAGTCCTTTACTACTCTACACTTTTATTATAATACGGAGCAAAAGAATAAAAACAAAGACCATACTCCCAATTCATGTGGTGGAAATTATCTTAAATCATAATAAATACATTATTTTTAAACTGTATTTTTATTTGATAATGTACAGATATCGTTCCATGTCGTTATATATTCATCTTTATGTCATACCTGTATCATCTGAAAATTTTAATCAAAGCAGTTATAGTACTGAATGTCTACTTTTATTTCTAAAAAGACAGTAACAAAAGGAAAAGGAAAAGTGTTCCGAACACAGCACCCAAAAATCATATATACGATTTCCTGTTATATCCTCTAAGATAAACTAGTTTGCAAGTGTATGTCAAAATATTTTAATGAGATGCATTTTATAGAAGTCATTAAATTGTTAAATTTAAATTTATTATTGTTAATTGATTGGTTGCTCTAATTTTATTTCTGGAATAGATATCTTCCTGCGTCATAAATTCCTAAGACATCTCCTGGGCCATGATAATAAACTGCATGATGATAAACTGTTTCTTTAGAAAAGGCATTTTCCACAGAAGCAGGAGTTGGAGAGACATTCCCTCACTTTGACAAAATTAGGCATCAAATTTTTTAAGGAAGTTTTAAAAATAAGTGAAGTTCAGTGTTATGGATTGAATTATGTCCTCCAAAATGTGTGTCAATGTCAATAGGCCATGATTCCCAGTATTGTGTGATTGTCCACTATTTTGTTTTCCGATATGATTTTCCTATATGTTGTAAGCCCTACCTCTAAGATGTTAGTGAAGCAGGATTAAAGGCGGTTATATTAATGAGGAAGGACTCAATCTATAACGTTAGGTTGTGTCTTAAATCAATCTCTTTTGAGATATAAAAGAGAGAAGTGAGCAGAGAGATGGGGGGCCTTCTACCACCAAGAATGCAGAACCGGGAAGGGAGCACATCCTTTGGACCCAAGGTTTTACCACAAAACACGGATTCCAACCACCTGACGGAAAGCCAATACTAAGACAGGGGTGAGGTAAGCAGCAAGAGGGCTTTATTGTATACCGGTATACAAGAGACAGAGGGGAATGGGCTCCTCCAAAGTCTGTCTGTCTTCTGGAGACCAACCAGAGGGTTTTATAGGGTTAGGGCTTAGGCTTGAAGAATCTGGAGAATGGCAGCTCCCTGTTGAGGGGGGCATGTTGACCACATTTCAAACATGTTGACCTTCTGTGGGTGTTCTTAAAGGTCCTCTGATACCATATGGTTTCGGTTACAAGACAGGCCCCCATTGTCTGGTTGTCTCTTCCCCGATCTTATTGATCGTTGTTCTGCTTCTTCAAGAGGAACATAGGTTAATTTTAAACTTTACAGAATCATGGAGAATGGGAGAGGGAAGGTAGGAAACAAACCACAAATTCCAAAATCACCACGGTATGCAAAAGTTAACTGTGCAAGCCATGCAGAAACAATGCTACGATACCCTGAATGTTAGGCCCCTATAATCTCTTTCTCATGCTGCCCCTTTCAGAGGTCCCTGTGCAGAGAAACTACTAGGACAGGGGAGGATTGGTGACAAGGACCTTCTCCCAGAGCTGACAGTGACAGAAAGTCTTTCCTTGAAGCTGACACCCTGAATGTGGACTTCTAACCTCCTAAAGTGTGAGAGAATAAATTTGTCTTTGTTAGAGCCATCTGCTTGTGGTATTTCTGTTATAGCAGCACTAGATAACTAAGACAGAATTTGGTATTGAAAGCAGGTTGCTGCTCTAATAAAAAACCCACTGCCGTCGAGTCGATTCCAACTCATAGCGACCCTATAGGACAGAGTAGAACTGCCCGATAGAGTTTCCAAGGAGTGCCTGGTGGATTCGAACTGCCGACCTCTTGGGTAGCAGCCGTAGGACTTAACCACTACACCACCAGTGCTCTAATAGATACCCAAAATATGGAAGCAGTTTTGAAACTGTGAATGGATAGAGGCTGGAAGAGTTTTAAAGTGCTTAATAGTAAAAGCAGAAATCCTGGTGGCATAGTGGTTAAAAGTTTGGCTGCTAACCAAAAGGTTGCCAGTTTGAATTCCCCAGGCACTCTGGGAAACCCTATGGGGCAGTTCTACTCTGTCCTGTAGGGTCGCTATAAGTCGGAATCGACTCTATGGAATTTTTTTTTTTTAAATAGTAAAAGCCTAGATTGCCTTGAAGAGACTGTTTCTGGAAATATGAATGTCAGACAATTCTCGTGAGGATTCAGAAGGAAATGAGGAGACCTGTTACACTGGAGATAGTGCAGATGGTGAGAAGCAGCATCAGAGAAATGGCAGCAGCAGAACCAGGAGACCAGTATGAGACAGTCCTGGAGCTGACCCACAAAGTGAGAGAGCTTAGTACCTTTGTGCAGGAGGCTTCCTGGCAGAGTGGGGTGTCTCCAGGCATTTACCAGTGGAGCTAGGCTTGCCAGCCCATAGAGCAAGTGAGTTGAGTGCCTTCTGGCTGAAGTTTACTGGTGGAGTGGGGTGCCTCGGGGTACTTATCAGTAGAGCTAAAGAGCTTTGGAACACTTGCCCCAGCAGGGCAGATGTGGGCAGTAAGGCCCAAGAGGTAGAAAGGCCAAGGAACCAGGAAGCAAAATCTGAAGAGACAAGGAACACAGGAAGTGGAGCTCCTTCAGTCTCAAAGAGTAGGGCCACAACTTCTATGGCCTCAAAGGTGGAGCCATAGCCTCCTAGGTTTCCAAGAGTCAGTCCTTCACTAACTCAGGGTTCCAGAGTGTAAGGCTGCCATTCACAAGTGCCAGAAGGATGGCGCTAGATTGCTGACCAAAGTTGAAGGGGTGGAGCCGTCATGCCCAAAGGGCAGAAGAATGGGGCCTGCTGGGCCGAGAGGGTGGAGTTGCTACTCAGGTGAACTAGGAGAATGAAGCCACCCTAATTTTAGGGAGCAGAGTTGCTGTTCCAGTGGGCCTGGAAAGTGGAGCTGAAGACCAGGGCCATGGAGCCTCCACTCAGAATCCAGAGTATGGCCAATACCTAGAGTCTGGAAGGCAGGACCATTGTCTAAATGGTCTCAGAGAACAGAAGATTATTTTCAAGACTTCAGGGCTAATGGTAATGTGTTCTGCTAACTTGCTTGGTGCCTGTTATCCCTTCTTTCCCTCCAATTTATTCCATTTGTAATGGAAATGTCTAGCTTGTACCCATTCCACCATTGTACTTTGGAAGCAGGTAACCTGTAGTCTAGATTTCACAGATGAAGAATTTTTTGGATTTTGAACTTGGAGCTTGATTTAAGACTTTTGGGATTACATGATGGAGTGGATATGTTTTACATGTGGCAAGGACATGGATTTTGGGGGGCCAAAGGGTGGAATGTTATGGATTGAATTGTGTCCCCCCAAAATGTGTGTGAACTTGGCTAGGACATGGTTCCCCGTATTGCGTGATTGTCCGCCATTTTGTCTTATGATGTGGCTTTCCTATATGTTGTAAATTCTACCTCTATGATGTTAATGAGGCAGGATTAAAAGCAGTTATGTTAATGAGGCAGGATTTATTCTAAAAGATTAGGTTGTGTCTTAAATCAATCTCTTTTAAGATATAAAAGAAAGAAGTGAGCAGGGAGACAGGGGACCTCGTACCACCAAGAATGCGAACCATTAGTGGAATGGGTCCTTTGGACCGGAGGTCCCTGTGCTGAGAAGCTCCTAGGACAGGGGAAGATTGATGACAAGGACTTTCCCTCAGAGCCAACAGAAAGAGAAAGCCTTCCCCTGGAGCTGGCACCATGAATTTGGACTTCTAGCCTCTTAAACTGTGAGAGAATAAATTTCTGTTTGTTAAAACCATTTGCTTGTGGTATTTCTGTTATAGCAGCACTAGATAACTAAAACCTTCAGAATATACTCCATTTGGACCCTAAAGGAAATGATTACCTGAATTATAAAAAGACAATTCCCAACCACCATGACTCTCAAATCTCATCTCTTGGCTACTCTCGCCACATCACCTATTTATCTACAGTTTTCCTTTGATCATGGCATGGACTTTCATAGCATGGGTTCTGCATGAGATCATCTCTCAATTTAATGTGCCCTTTACTCTCTTCAGCATCTATTAGTGTTTTACTTATTCTTCAAGATCCAAGGCTTCTCCATGAAGCCTCAGTTCTTAAGTAAAATGCAAGTATTGACTGCCAATTATATGGCAGGTCCTGTGCTCATACTGTGAACTAATTTCTCTATTCTCCAGAGGCTTGAAACCTGATGTGATTATTCTTATCCAGGGTGTGTTACACACACTGAGGGACAGGTCAAAAGTGCTCCACCTAGGATTGTGAGGCCAACAAACTTAATCAGAATGTAAATTATATGAAACACAAATTAAATGACAAAAGAACAAATCGATGTTGCCTCTCCCTACTGCTCAGCTCAGGAGTATCCAATTCAGAAGTATTATAATTTACCACAATTTACAATTTCCTTCCATCTTCACTTATAAGGTGAAGTGAATATTCCAAAGAATCACCAGGTATAAAACACTTTGAAATGTGTGATAGAATATATCGAATCATCTTTAAAATAGAGAATTGAACTCAAAAGAAATTGAGGGAAATTCCCAGTGGATAAGAATAAAGAGGCGCTCAAAGCCAGATTGTCAGGTGTCCTTTAGAGTACCTCTTTTTCTGTGTAAAGAACAAGCCTGGGTTTCCGTAACCACTTGGGAAGAGGAAATAAGACATTGCTCATACAAAAGGAAGGGAGTTGAAATCCCTGTATAACAAGGGGGCCTTCACAATGATGAAATGGAAAGAACATCTCCATGTATTGCCCAGGTAGGCAACAGGAAGCCTGCCCTTTCTAGGCCTGGGCTCTGAATTAAGGGGAAAGACAAGTGTTCTCTGTGATTTGAAACAAATATATTGAGTTCGAATTTACACATACTGCAAGATACAAGTCCAAGAGAAGACCTTAGGAAAAAAGTGGTCCTGGGTGTTTTGTTTTGTTTCGTTTTTAGGAGTTCCTGTATGAAACAAAAGCAAAACTTCACTGAGTGGTCTAATCTCTGCCTAAATAGCAGAAAATTCTTATATATAAAACTTGGCCAAATATGAGTTCAAAATCTAAAATCACAAAGCTCTTATAGAAAAATAAAAACTCAACAAAATTTTAGAGTACCAAATTCCTCAATGCACTGTTATTCCTGGCCAAATGCACCTCAAGCGCAGCCATCACCCATCTGTCAGTGGAGGCTTGAGTGTTGCTGTGATGCTGAACAAGTTTCAGCAGAGCATGAAGACCAAGACAGACTAGGAGGAAAGGCCTGGTGATCTACTTCTGAAAATCAACCAATGAAAACCCTATAGATCACAACAGTACAAACCCATTGTGCATGGGCTTGCCATGAGCCAGGGGCCAACTCATAGGCAACTAAGAACAACAACAAAAATAATTGTTATATCATTTAGCTGCTAATTATTAATATATGTAGAAAAGTTCACTAATATGCACAACAACTCTAGGTAGTATTGGCATGTCTTGGGGTGTCTTTTATGGAAGAAACATATGTGGAAAAAGAACAATACTGCTGAGAGATCATTTGTATAATGGAAATGTCAAAATTTAGAAACCACAAAGTGTGCGTTTCACTTAGTCTCAAATCATCAAGGCACTTTGAACATTTTAGCAAAGTCCAAGGAGTGAAATTAAATGTGATCCTGAAGCTTAGAAGGGCACGATTTTGTTATAGTAAAAAAAGCTTGATGTTATTTAGGATGGTGTTGGTTGATAAGTTGCTATTACAAGCATCCAACCAAGTTGTACTTTTATATGACAAGAAGCCTCAAGTAACACCTAAAGAGTAAGAGGAATATATGCATTAGACAATTTGAAGATAATAGTGAGATCAAATGCACCAAAGAAATTTCAACAGGTTTTCTTGTCAAATGATAATTCATGAATTGAATAATGATATCTGAAACAGGTTTTTAAAAGGATAGAAAAAACTTGTCCTTTTAAGTGGCTATGACCTTGGTTGGAAACCCTGGTGGCGTAGTGGTTAAGTGCTAAGGCTGCTAGCCGAAGTGTCGGCAGTTCGAATCCGCCAGGCGCTCCTTGGAAGCTCTATGGCGCACTTCTAGTCTGTCCTGTAGGGTCGCTATGAGTTGGAATCGACTCGATGGCGCTGGGAATGACCTTGATGGCTTCGATCAGCCTTATTTATATAAATTAGAAAGAGAGCATAGATGGAGGCTGTCCTGTGAAACAAGGCAAATAACTAAAAGAAAATATGGTTTCATATAGTCAGAGATGACTTTATTTCTATCCATAACACTCAAGGTAAGTAAATCAATATGCACCAGTAATGCTCTTGCCTTGATCTGGAGAAAAAAACAAATTAGGAATTTTTTTTTACTGATGTAAAAAAATAATAAAGCCAATTTCATAGCCTGGTCATACATTGTCTAGTACACCATCATATACTTGCTGACAAGAATTTGCATACAAAATTGAAGGCTGTTTTGTCTCCTGCAAAGAGCATGATACATTTCCTCAGAGGATAGTTTCTAAGTCATTGCTGCCTCTTTAGTGATTCTTCTGAAGAAATTATTACCAAACATATGCCTTTATTTCCAAACCAGTATATGGTGTCTTCCCCTCAGCCAGATGCTTACTTCATTTCTAGAACATGTAAAAATATGTTTTTATTTTTATTTTTTTTACCTTTAAACAGTAAAAGTCAATGACTTATAGATTAATATTCATTCTTCCTTGAGTGTACTTGTAAGTAGTTAGACTCTTAAAACTCAGCATTGTCCTAAAGGACCTAAACATAAAAGGGCACTCGATTGATCTGGTTGTATAAGGAAACTACTTGTGCAGAAAAGAGATTTTATTAACTTTGATTTCTAATAGATAGGCATTTGGAAAGTACAGAAATGATCATCTGAAAAGACAAGGCATTTCCAAAGGTTGAGTGTCTCTCTGTGACTGTTTTACTCTTGGAGAGCTTTTTGTGCCAAAGAAATGGATCTATTTACCTTTAACATAGATGCCTATTAACCACAAGAACCCATAACTGTATCCACATGTATTTAGAGACAATGGTGTTGCCAAATTTCTTTTGTACCATGGCATACTATTTAAGAGCACAAACTCTTTAGTCAGACTGCCTGGAAATGAATCACAGATTTACAATTTACTGTTTTTGTGACCTAGGGCAAGTTACTGAAACACTCTTGACTTATTTCTTCGTCTATAAAGTTACAATAATAATAGTATCTACCCCACAACTTAAGGAGCACTGGTGGTCAGCTCAGCTGCTAACTGAAAGGCCAGCAGTTCGAACTCACCAGCCATGCCACAGGAGAAAGGTGTGGCAGTTTGCTTCCTTAAGATTTACAGCCTTGGAAACCCTATGTGATGATTCTAGTCTGTTCTATAGTGTCTCTATGAGTCAGAATGGACTCAATGGCAACAGGTACCCCAAAAGGTAAAGATTAGGTTTAAATTAGGGAATATTTTACTGGACTGATTAGTAAGCACCATACAAGAGTTTGGTAGATAAAGTAGAACAATCTCCACAACTGGGTAAGGAGGTGATGAAAATTGTTGTTCTGTTGAATCTACATACTTGAGTAAGATTGTATTTCTATCATTTACTCATCAAAACTAAGGCCAGATACCACTTAAATGTGAATGATAAGCATTTCAAAAAATGTTTTCATTTTTTGCACATTATGGAATCAAAGCTACATCACAAAAGTCACTAAGCTTGGAAATTTTTAAAAGCATAATGTTCCCTGAATTGTTTATAATATCATGAAATTGAAACTGTAAATCTTTTTCATGTACTAAATATGGCATAGCTTAAGAATTTTAAAATATAGCATAGTTTAAAGGACTAACCTATTGCAGATTTTATTTATAAGATGTGTGAAATCACACTTTAAGAAAAAAATGAAGAATGCAAACTGAAGAAGACAAAAGAAAAACACTATTCTAGTAGTCCTCTGAAATTAATACACTTTCTTCAGTGTTATAATGTTTTCTTAAATTTATATTTTTTCACTGAAATCTTTTTAGCTTGTTGTTGTTGTTAGGTGCCATCGAGCCGGTGTTGACTCATAGCAACCCTATGTACAACAGAATGAAACACTACCCAGTCCTGTGCCATCCTCACAATCATTGTTATGCTTAAGCCCATTGTTGCAGCCACTGTGTCAGTCCATCTCTTTGAAGGTCTTCCCCTTTTTCACTGACTCTTTACCAAGCATGATGTCCTTCTCCAGGGACTGATCCCTCCTGACAACATGTCCAAAGTGTGTGAGATGTAGTCTCCCCATCTTTGCTTCTAAGGAGCATCTGGTTGTACTTCTAAGATAGATTCGTTTGTTCTTTTGGCAGTCCATGGTATATTCAATATTCTTCTCCAATACCACACTTCAAAGGTATCAATTCTTATTTGGTCTTCTTTGTTCATTGCCCAACTTTCACATGCATAGGAGGCAATTGAAAACATCCTAGCTTGCTTGAGTCAGGCGCTCCTTAGCCTTAGAGATGACATTTTTATTTTTCAACACTTTAAAGAGGTCTTTTGCAGCAGACTCACCCAATGCAATGTGTCTTTTGATCCTTTGACTGCTGCTTCCATGGATGTTGATTGTGGATCCAAGGAAATGAAAGCCTTGACAACTTCAATCTTTTCTCCATTTATCATGATGTTGCTTATTGGTCCATTTGTGAGGATATTTGTTTTCTTTATGTTGAGGTGTAATCCATATTGAAGTCTGTAGTCATTATTCTTCATCAGTAAGTGCTTCAAGTCCTCTTCGCTTTCAGCAAGCAAGGTTATGTCATCTACATAATGCAGGTTGTTGATGAGTCTTCCTCTAATCCTAATCCTGATGCCCCATTCTTCTTCATATAGGCCAGCTTCCAAGATTTTCTTGTTCAACATTCAGATTGAATAGGTATGGTGAAAGGATACAACCCTGGCACACACCTTTCCTGACTAAACCACGCAGTATTCTCTTGTTCTGTTTGAATGACTGCTTCTTGATCTATGTATATGCAGGTTCCTCATGAGCACAATTAAGTTCTCTGGAATTCCCATTCTTTGCAATGTTATCCATAATTTATTATAATCCACACACTCAAATGCCTTTGCAGAGTCAATAAAACACAGGTAGACATCTTTTTGTTATTCTCTGCTTTCAGCAAGGATTCATCTGACATCAGCTATGCTATCCCTTGTTTTGTGTTCTCTTCTGAATCCGTCTCGAATTTCTGGCAGTTCCCTGTTGATATACTGCTACAGCCACTTTTGAATGATCTTCAGCAAAATTTTACGTGGGTGTGATATTAATGATATTGTTTGATAATTTACATATTCTATTGGATCACCTTTCTTATTGGCTTATACCTTTCTTTTTGGCTTATATCATAATAAGTCTTTTTTAAAAATTCTATTAAATTTTTAAGTTCTTGACAACAGGATTCTTTCTTATGTATCCTTTATTTCTATGTACTAAGCAAGACATTTCAGTAATTATTTACTGAATGAATATTTTATACGCGTGTGTGTCTGTGTGTACTGAACTATAAATTATATAGAAACTCTCAATGGGAAAACGTATTTTAGGACCTTTTTAAAGTAATTGTTGTCATTGAGAATGAGCATTTTAGAGCTGGACAAAATCTAAGAGAAACATTATCTCTTCTCCCATGTTACACATAAAGAAACTTAGAATTGCCTTTTTGAAGGTCAAAAAAACAAAAAAAAGTTATTATCCATGCTTCTCCAAATAAGTAGATGTAGATTTGAGGCTGAAGTCATGACAGATACATTACTTTGTGTTCACCAGACACTGTTTTGTTTTCTGGGAACACCAAAAGACTACATTTCCTGGCTACTCTTCACTGAGATGGGGGCCATGTGACTGGGATGTGGTCAGAACCCCGTTCCCAGACCTGGCTGTAAGAACCTCAATATGAATGTCCACACACTGTCTTTCCCTCAGCAAGGTGATTTTCAGAAGCTATCTTTTAAAGGTGAGAACATTACAAGATGGAAGGAACATGAATTCCTAAATACTTTTGAAAAAGAGCCTCCAAAGAGAGCTGCCGAACATGTACTGATTTTGACATAGGCAAGAATTAGACTTGGGCTGTGTTTTGTAGTTATCATGCTTTATTTGTTACTGCAACATGGTTTAATCTATTAACCCTGATGAAGAATTTCCCTGAGTGATAGTTGGATACTCCCAAATAGTTAGAATTATCTCTAATCTCTTTCCATCTTACTATATTCCATGACTTTGAGAGTAACCATCAATTTATTTCTGACACTGAGACACAGTTTTATGCTCTTATGGTTTATTTATAATAGTGCATAAACACTTATATGAGGGACACACTCTTGGAAAAAATCCATATCAATTTTTGCCAGATGCTTTTTTTCTAAAACTATGTTCTTTTCTAATCATTTGATACTTTTTCCAGTATCAGTGAATGATAAAATATAGGAAAACTCAAGCTTCTTGATAAAATTTAATAATTACTTATTTTAGAGAAAAATTATTTCAGCTTCAACAATCATAAAAAAAGTCCTCAAAATCACAAAATTTTTGACTAAAATATTTGTGCAAATTTAAAATTTATTTATATTGGCATTTTTATTCCAGTATTAAATGATTTATGGAACCCATTTCTTGATATTAATGTCTGTGATTTGTCCTCATATTTTATTTTTACTGGAATAGAATTGTCCTATGGGCAGTGACTAAATGTTACAAAAGGATATTAAATATGATTATTAAAAAAAACAGCATATTTTTGGGAAAATACCAAAATTGTATATACACACATGATTATCTGGTTTTTGTTTTCGACAAAAATCAAGATATAAAACTTGAATGTATGGTGGTAATTCTTGCCTTGATAATTTAAAATTCTTCCCTAAGTTATTGTATTCACAAGTGGGAAAAAATAAATTATAGGATTTATCCCCTATAATACAAAGATTTGGTGGTACAGTGGTTAAGCGCTTTTCTTGGCTGCTAACTGAAAGGTCAGTGGTTTAACATCACTGGCTGCTCTGTGGGAGAAAAATGTGGCAGTCTGCTTCCAAAAAGATTACAGTCTTGGAAACCCTATTTGGTGGTTATTTTCTGTACTATAGATTCGCTATGAATTGAAACCAGCTAGACAGCAATTTTTTTTAATTCCCTATAACATAATCTTAAACAAAAACGTAGAGCCTCTTTAAGTTAAGTAAACCTGAAATTGAAATTTGAGCAAACTTGATTATAAGTAAGCATGTTATTATGGAATAGTAAAAGAAATACATGTACGGGTATTAAGCCTACTAAAGTAAGACAAAAAAAACATTGTTTATCAGAAACTATTAACAATAGTTAACATTTATTAATGACTTACTATGCAAGCGGTGTTGTAAATTCTTTGTAGACAATATATATTTTAATTATTACAAAAATTTAAAAGATAGGAAACTGTATTCCTAATTTATAGCTAAGACACTGGAAGTTTCCTTGTCCAGGAACCTGTCATGGAGATAGGATTTGAACCCAGAGTTTCAAAATATGTAAAGTGATAAGTAGTAGTCTGTGGTTAGAGACTTGTTTGATAACTTACAAAGCTGGCAGCAGCGTGGCCAAGCTGTTTACTACTCTGAACCTAAGTTCTCTTACTTCTCAAATAGGCATGCTTTCTTTCCCATCTAACTCCTAGAACTATTGTAAAGCTTACCTGAGAAATGATGCACTATAAAAGGTAAAGTATGATATGTATACAGCATTTTTATAAGCAATGTAACAAAGGGCACAGAATTTTTAATTTAGTGTAGAAAAATTAAGACAATCTTGAATGTACTTGATTATTTCAGTGGACAAGGCCATATATTTTCAATGAAAAGAGTAGTATTGGAAGCTGAAGGTGCATGGAAAAGAATTGGACAAGTTAATATTGGATAATCCCCAATATTACTACTATTTTTACTCTGATTTGATAATGGGATATTTGCCAGACCATAACAAAGGAAATTCCAGATTATGATTTAGCAGACACGCTTATACTGGCTTCAGTGCCATTTTGCTTTCTGTGTAGTGTGTCAACAGTCATACCATTTTACATTAGTGCAGAGTGTCGGACAGACAATTGCACTTGCTGTGGAAACCAAGATTTCTCATGAGATTCTGAACATTAGGATGACAACAACATTGGATACATACACTCACAGAAAAGCTTTTTTTCCTGAGTTTTCTATTTTTCTTGTTATTTGGCCAAAACAAGAAAATGCAGAAATAAAGCCAGAAGGACTTTAAGTCTTATTTTTGTTATTTGCTTGAAGCTGAATATAAGTATGAGTGTGATTCCATTTTTAATGCTGTTGTTGCTTAATCAAAACTACTTTCCTTCACTTTTTACAACGCAGCAAATTTTAACAGCATGAAGGCAAGGAAGGGAAAGCATTACTATTACTTTTTTGTTGTTTTGGCTCAAAGAAAGCACTGTGTGAAAAAAGACAAAGGGAAAATTATGATTATGCCCACCCACGACTGGAAAGCCCACCTAAGTCAAGGTAATTAAAGCCCAGCCTCTGGCTGGAGGCTGTGTGTGTATAGACTCCAGAGATAACATGAAACGGCCTTCCGGACATCCTTTGAGACAGAGGATGTTCAATCAAATTCCAAGAACTCAAGAACATGTGTTTTACAAGGGTGAAAGCCAAAATACAAACTTTCTTGTAAGTACGACAAATACCATATGGAAAATTGATCCCATAAACTAAGAAGAAAAACATAATAAAGGAATGAGTTTTGAATCCCACTATGCCAGCTAAGGAATATATTTTAGTCTTCAATCCTTCTTTCCAAAAAATATGACTGAGTTAAAGGGGAAGATTGGACTAGTGACACAAGTACTATTTCTGGTTCTCTTAGCAAATCTTGTATAGTTACCTTGTTTTATGTTATTTAAAGAAAAACTAGTTTTCGAAGGAAAGAGGTCATTACTTTTATATGGTATTTTGGGTTAGTGTTTGTGTGTGCCTTCCATTAAATCTGTAGGGTGGTAATAAATTTACCCTGATTAAGTTGTAGAGGGCCACCCAATATGTAGGAGGAATAGGGAGACCATATTCTTTGTATTTGGGAAATAATTTATTATATTTATTTATAATTGGTAAGGCAAAATAGAGTTCAATGGTTAGATCATAACTACAATTAGCATAAACTCTATCCTTACATAAATGTATATGGTATTTATTTGTATTCCCAAGTTATCAAACAACAATGGCATTTTATCAGACCTTATGTTTTTCATATGGCATCAAGCTTTGCTTGTGTTCTATAATGTTTAAAAGTCTAAACTTAGTCAATTTGAGTATACTTATTTTTACTGTGCTAATTTTTTATTGAAGAAAAAAAATTTTTTTTTTGAAGATACCAGCTTTCATGAGTCCTGACTCTGCACAGCTTTGTCGTTTTCAACCTCTTGTCTCACACAGCCTCAAGGCCTATTCTCTCACCATTCCTGTGCAGATATTAATACCAGCTTCTTACTTTTTGGGCCCTGTACAAATCTGATCCTCCAGGATCAGTGCAGAGTGAGTTTGCCCATAATGCTGTGGCTTTCAATTTCCTCTCTATTTTAGGTATCTGTGAATTTCCCTTTCTTTCCTGTAAATTCAATTCTGTGTGTTCAAATCAAGCATTTTAGGTATTTTCTAGTAGAAAGGATTCCTGCCACTTTGCTGGCAGTGGAAATCTGATAGGATCCTTTAATTTATTTTAAAAGTTGACTTCAGGTACATAAAATTGGGTTGTTTTTTTTTTAATCCTTGGTTTGTAACTCACTCTCATCATTGTTCCTATGTGGCCTACTTCTACTTAGCTAGTCATTTTTAGTAGTATAACTAGCATGTGCAAACTCACCACACAAAATAATATCCAAGGTCTTAAAAATGAGTGAGGCAGTTCAATGGACACAGCAATGCTGCAGTCACAGTGAATGATCCACAGAAACACCCAGTCGTATGCGTGGATCTTAGCAATATGCTATTTTTATTTAATCCCAAAATATTACACACCGTTTTATTCATTTTATAAAGCTATCTAAAACTGAATTTGGACTTCTAGCCTTCTAGACTGTGAAAGAATAAATTTCTGCTTGTTACAGCCATCTATTTGCAGTATTTCTGTTATAGCAGCACTAGATAACTGAGACACTTGGCTTACGGAACCCCCTTTAGCTACTTCAGGTAACGCCAACAGGGACAATGATAGCCCCAATGACACCAGGTAAATCAAGTGGACAAAAATAACACCACAGAAGTTCTGAAATTTATGCTGTCATTACAAAACCTGTAATTGTAGGCCAGGGCCTATGTACTAAACAGGGCGATTGCCTCCTAAAACAGAAGATTTAACTGGGACCCAGAGCCTTCTAACATTGGAGACACAATGTTCAGGATACGATAAAAAAAATCACTGGTATTTTCATGAACCAGGAAAATAACAACTTGAATGATAAAAAAGCAACCAACTTATACCAACTCTGAGATGAATTAAATGCTGAATTTATCTGACAAGAATTTTAAAGCAGTGCTCATAAATATGCTTCGATAATTGATTATAAATTTTTTTGAAACAAATGAAATCTTAGAAATTTCATCAAAGAAATCTTGGTTTTAGAAAGAGCCAATGGAAATATAGAACTAAAAAATGCAATAAAGAGATAAAACAAAACAAAACAAAAAATCTTCACTGGATGGCCTTGACAGTAGAGCAAAGATAACTGGGGATAAAATCAGTGAAGGTAAAGACACAGCAATAGAATTCATCCAGTGTGAACAGTAGACAGAAAATAGACTGGGGGATAAACGAACAGAGCCTCTGGGACCTGTACAACAAGAAAGAATGTGGACTAAAAGAGAATTTAAAGAAATAATGTCTGAAAAATTCTCAAATTTGATGAAGTTTGATGAAACAAAGTGAGGTTGTCACACATCATTCAGAATATAAAATGTCACAAATGTGTATTTCACTAAATGTATATTGTAATGCCCAGAGCAACCACCTCACAAACTGTACAGAGAAACACTCAAGAACACCATCAATAAATGAAAATTGAATCCTTCCCCCCAAATGTTCAAGTATCCCCTAGAAAGGAAGAAAAGAGAAACATAGGAATCATAGGAATTAGAACAAAACAGCCCCTCACACTCCCCCTCAAAAGATAGAAAAAGAAAATAAATGGCAGACCTAAGTACTAGCATGTCAATTATTGCCTTAAATGTAAGTGGTCCAACTTATCCAATCAAAAGACAAAGATTGGAAGTATAATTTTTTTTTAATGATCGAACTATACATTGTTTACAAGAAACTCATTTCAAATTCAAAGACATAGTTGATGGAAAATAAAAGGATGGAAAAAGATATACCATGAAAACATAATAAAAAAAAATGAATGCCTATGTTTTTACCTGACTTACGAGACCTCAAAAAAAAAAAAAAAAAAATTGCTACAGGCCAAGAAGGATATTATAGATTGCTAAAAAGATCATTCTACCTGGAAGAGATAATGATCCAAATGGGTATGTACCAATCAACAGACCCTCAATATACATAACGTAAAAAAAAAAAGGATAGAGCTGAAAGGAGAAATAAACCTACAATTATAGTTGTGGACTTTAACACATTCTCAGCAGACAGAAAATCAGTACGGATATGGAAAATTTGTTGTTGTTGTAAGGGGCTGTCGAGTTAGCTCTGAGTCGTAGCAACCTTACGGAGAATAGAACGAAATGTTGCTTGGTCCTGCACTGCACCAATAAAAATTTTTCTAGGCGGGAAATCAGCAAAATACAGGAAATCTGAAGAGCATGATCAACCAGTAGTATCTATTTGACATACGTAGAACTCTCCGCTCAACCACAGAAAAATATACATTCTTTACCCAAGATAGACCGTATCACAGATCTTAGCGCAAGCTTCAATGAATTTGAAATAATTGAAATCATGCAGCATGTATTCTCTGACCATAATGGTACAAATTAGAAACTGATAACAAAAAGATAACACGAAAACCAATTTACATGTGAAAAACAAAAAGTCAAAAAAGAAGTCTCAAAAGAAATTAAAATACATAAAACTAAATGAAAGTGAAGGTACAACATACCAAACAAGCATAATATTTCTATGAGATTTTGGCATAAATTTCTGAACAATTTTGCTTCCGCCCTTCTTCTATGAAGTGTTTTCCTACTATTGTCCATGTGTCTTTGGAATCATAACAGTAAGTCATGATTTTGCCCCCAGTTAGTTTTTTTTTTCCCCAATTTTTTTCTTTTATGTTTCCCAGTTCCATCTCATCAAATAGAAGCAAGTTCCTTGAGTTGAGGCACTATGTCAAACACTAATTTTCGATATTAAAAATCTAGTTAAAATGAAAATATTATGATTGTTGATAATAGAAGTTGATCAGTGTAAGTAAAAATTTCAACAAGAATAAAAGAAGACAAATTTATGCTAATAAAAAATTAAAGAATAATTTATCTTAAGCAATATAAAACTGTTGTTTATAGTCATTTTAATATATGAAGTATAAGTATTCTTCACTTTTGAAGATGGATTTTTTCCTGAGAGATTTTGTGTAAAATATAATTAAAATGACATGATACACAGTGTGATTCCTCATTGGAACTGGCCCCTTTGTGAGTTGAGAAATTGCAAATAGTTTTTGTCACATTTGATAAATTCAGAATTGCATTTTTTTAGAGCTATGTATATGTATAAGAAGCCCTGGTGGCTCAGTAGTTAAGTGCTTGGCTGCTGATCAAAAGGTCAGCAGTTCAAACCCACCAGCCACTGTACGGGAGAAGACGCGAGAGTCTACCGCCATAAGGATTACAGCCTTGGAAACCCTATGGGGCAGTTCTACTGTGTCCTAAATGGTAGCTATAAGTTGGAGGTGATTTGACTGCAATGGGAAGCAAATATAGAGGGACTACAGTGAAAACTCTAAGAATGTGTCATCAACTTGCATGTGACAGAGTTTGTAGAATGTTGTGTTTCAAAAAGCTTTTGCCATTTGCTGAATATTATCATTTATTTATATTGTCAATCTGTGGCAACCAAGATTTTTAAAGCATTTTGGATAATATATAACCCTATTCATCTGTTTATGAACAAGGAATGTCCATACAAACCATTGAATATTATTTTAAAATAGATATTAGAGGCCTCTCCTAAACATTTCTATGGGGGGCAGGGGGGGAGGCCTATCTGCAGATACCAAGGTCTTCATTTGCTTTTCTAGACCAACTTCTCAGTTTTGTTATTTTCTGTATACAACTTTCCTTTACCACCACTCATCTGTCAGTTTCTTGTACTGTGGTAGCTTGCATGTTTCTGTGATGCAGGAAGGTATACCACCAGTATTTCAAATACCAGCAGGGTCACCCATGTTGGGCAGGTTTCAGCAGAGCCTCCAGACTAAGACAGGAAAAAACTGGCCAGTGAACTATTTCCAGAGGTAGCAAATGATCAAGAATCCACAGTATTGAAGGAAGAAGTCAAAGCTGCACTGAAAGCATTGGCAAAAAGCTAGACTCTAAAAATCGACAGAATACCAACTGAGAGGCTTCAACTAAGGGGTGCATCACTGGAGGGGTGCACTCATCTATGCCAAAAAACTTGGAAGACAGTTACCTGGTCAACACTAGAAGAGATCCATATTTGTGACCACTTTAAAGAAAGGTGATGCAACAGAACACAGAAATTATCAAACAATATCATTAATGTCACATACTAGTAAAATTTTGCTGAAGATCATTCAAAAATGGTTGCAGCAGTACATTGACAGAGAACTTCCAGAAATTCAAGCCAGATTCACAAGAAGATGTGGAACCGGGGATATCATTGCTGATATCTGATGGATCGTGGCTAAAAGCAGAGAATATCAGAAAAATGTTCACCTGTGTTTTATTGACTATGCAAAGGCATTCGCCTGTGTGGATCATAAACAATTGTGGATAACACTGTGAAGAATGACAATTATACAACACTTAATAGTGCTCATGAGGAACCTGTATGTGAATCAAAAAGCAGTCATTTGGACAGAACAAGACAAGAGGATACTGCATGGTTTAAAATCAGGAAAGCCATGTATCAGGATTGTATTCTTTCACCACACTTATTCAATCTGTATGCTGAGCAAATAATCCGAAATGCTGGACTATATGAAGAAGAATGAAGCATCAGTATTGGGGAAGACTCATTAACAACCTACCATATGTAGATGACACAATCTTGCTTGCTGAAAGCAAAAACACTTGAAGCACTTATTGATGAAGATCAAAGACCATGGTCTTCAGTGTGGATTACACCTCAACATAAAACAAAAATCCTTACAACTGGACCAATAAGCAACATCATGATAAAAGGAGAAAAGATTGAAGTTGTCAAGGATTTCGTTTTACTTTGATCTACAGTTAATGCCCATGGAAGCAGCAGTCAAGAAATCAATGATGTATTGCATTGGGCAAATCTGCCGCTAAAGCCCTCTTTAAATTTTTGAAAAGCAAAGATATTACTTTGTGGACTAAGGTGCGCCTGACCCAAGCCACGGTATTTTCAATTGCCTCATATGTATGTGAAAGCTGGAGAATGAATAAGGAAGAGCAAAGAAGAACTGATCCCTTTGAATTATAGTGTTGAAGAACAATGAATATACCATGAACTACCAGGAGAATGAACAAGTCTGTCTCAGAAGAAGTACAGCCAGAGTGCTTCTTGGAAGCGAGGATGGTGAAACTTTGTCTCATGCACTTTAGACATGTTATCAGGAGGAACCAAACCTTGGAGAAAGACATCATGATAGGTAAAGTAGAGGGTCAGGGAAAAGGAGGAAGCCCCTCCACGAGATGCATTGATACAGTGGTTGCAACAATGGGCTCAATTATAGCAATGACTGTGAGGGTAGTGCAGGAACGAACAGTGTTTTTTTTCTGTTGTACATAGGGTAACTATGAGTCAGAACCCACTTGAAGACATCTAACAACAACAACATTCTCCTTTTGATGCTAGCAATAAGTGTATAGTATCCCCGTTACCATAGCATGTTAAAAATTTTACTATGAGAAAATTGTCACTTTTCTAGGCTTCCATTTAAGATTTATCATTTAAGTACATTTATATTAAGGAAATGCTTCATGTTTGCATATATGGTTGAAGAGTTTATCTGATTTGTATTTTAACTATTGATACACTCACACTTAGAGAAAACCTATTTTATCTCCAGAATATGAAATGAAAAAATAAGAAATATAGTTTGATTTTGTCACTAATTAGCTATGTACGTAACAAGACAGAAATTGAAAATATCTTTTGCTTATTCCTTAATGATAATCATAACTCAATCATAACTTAATTTATTTCTCTTTCATTGGAAACAGGTGTGAAAGAAACTCTCAAATAAATTGGCTAAATTTGTAGTTATTGAAATTTAGTTAAAAAGTATATGTAATAAAATCCTACAGTATAACAAAAGTGTTATAAACTATGCAGCTTGCCTTATTATTTATATTTTTGTGTTCGAAGGTAAAGGAGAGGTGAAGTATTATCTACCTCTTGCCTTCCTCCCTTTATTATTTTTTAGTAAAAAAAGAGCCTAGTTTATCTACATGCATTCCAGGAGTTTAATAATTCTAATTTTTTGAAGTGGATAAATAGCTTTGAAACTTAGCTTTTCTCTCTCTTGTGGTCTTATATTGAGAACATTTCTGTAGAATAGTTACACTTCTAATATTTTAATTAGGAACATTCAGAGAAAAGACTGTGCTGTTATTCTGTAATCGGAGATTTGGTGTTTCAGAGTAATAATGGTCCTTTGCCCAAATTAATTCTGGCAACCAGCATTGGAATATTATATTAAATCCAAAGCCATAGAAACAGCACCCCAGAAATAAGAACTGATGATTCAATGTTGGCGAGATCTCCTCTGCTCAATGTTAAGAACTGACTTAAATGTTGGTGTTAATGATGTTGGAAAAGAATTATTACTTCCAACAATTTCATAGAGTTTAACAACACAATGGAGATGTCAAAAAGGTTGCTGAAAATTACAGATCTAGAAAATAAGGTCAAGAGAAGAAGTTGGAATTCACCAATAAATAAAAACCAAAATTATCATAGAAAGAATTTTTGAAAGCCTTTAAACAATTTATGTTTGAGGAACATTTATTTGTCCTTATAATCTCTAGTTTTCAGTTATGATTTTACCCTCACTCAAAAACAACAACAACAAAAAAACAAAGCCAGTGCCGTCAAGTCGATTCTGACTCATAGCGACCCTATAGGACAGAGTAGAACTGCCCCGCAGAGTTTCCAAGGAGCGCCTGGAGGAGGCGGATTTGAACTGCCGATCCTTTGGTTAGCAGCCATAGCACTTAACCACTACGCCACCAGGGTTTCCTTACCCTTACTAGGCTGGTTAATTCCTCATAAAAATTATAAGATGATTTTTAAAGGTAACAAACTTTGAAATACAATTTCAACCCCGTTAATTAATTTCCTTACCATTTAAGTATTGTCCTCGGATCCATAGGGTGTTCTTCTTTAAAGTTCTTAAACAATTTTGGTTCTCACTTCATAAATTCTTACTATCTCCACAGTGCTGGTACTATGATAGGATCTTCATAATGAAGCCATCGAGAGCCCTAAGTGCTATTTTTTTTTTTTAAGTTTAGTGATAAATACTCCTGTAAAATGATTATGAAAGGACTGTTGCATATTAAAATCTATATTATTAATAGTCCACTAAATCAGTTTTATTTCACAAATGAGTAACTTGAGGAGAGAGGAAAAGGTGAATTAATGAATAAATGAGTCCAACAGGCAACAAGTGATGGAGCTGTAGTTGTGTATAAAGAGATTGCAATATGCAAAGTTGAAGAGGTGAGGAAATCTGACAATATCTAGTTTTTAGTCTTTTTTTTTTTTTAGCCTCTAACCAGTTCAGTTATTCTGCAATCATAGGATCTGAGCCATGGGGTGGATGGATTCATAGATAGATAGACAGACAGGTAGGTAGGTAGGTAGAGAGAGATAGATGATAGATAGATGATAGATAGATGATAGATAGATAGATAGATAGATAGATAGATAGATAGATAGATAGATAGATAGATAGATAGATAGATAGATGATAGACAGATGATAGATAAATGCATGATAGATAGATAGATGATAGATAGATAGATAGATAGATGATAGATAGATGATAGATAGATGATAGATAGATAGATAGATAGATAGATAGATAGATAGATAGATAGATAGATAGATAGATAGATAGATAGATAGATAGATAGATAGATTAGGTGGGTAGGTGGGTAGGTAGAGAGAGAGATAGATAGATAGATAGATGATAGATTGATAGATGATCAATAGATGATAGGCAGATAGATAGATGATTGATAGATGATAGATAGATAGGTAGATGGATGGATGGATGGATGGATGATAGATAGATAGATACATAGATAGACTGATAGATGATAGATAGATGAAGATAGATTAGGTAGATAGATAGATGACAGAGAGATAGATAGATAGGTGGGTAGGTAGAGAGAGATAGATTGATAGATTGATAGATAGATGATCAATAGATGATAGGTAGATTGATTGATAGATGATAGATTGATAGATGATGATGATAGATAGATTGATAGATGATTGATAGATGATACATAGATAGGTAGCTAGATAGATAGATTGATAGATGGTTGATAGATGATGGATAGATGGTTGCTGGATGATAGATTCATTGATAGATTGATAGATGACAGATAGATTGGTAGATAGATGATTGATTGATAGATGATAGACAGATGATAGAGAGATGATAGACAGGCAGGCAGGCAGACAGACAGAGAGAGAGAGAGAGAGAAAGAATACACATAACTTAGCATAATTCAGCAATCTTGCTCCAAAAGGAGAGATATGCATAGACTTAGAAAATATGGTTCCATGATGGATCCTCTCAGCTTACTCCTTGTTTAGTTAATAAGCACTCATCACAAGGAAGAAATGTAATTTCCTTGTGTAAACAACAAGAGCAATATGAAATTTGGATAATAGCATTCTTGTACATAAAAGTCCTCGGTATTACTGAGTGGAGTTCAGGGTACTCACATATTAATATTATATTCTCTCTAACCAAATAAAACTCTTTTTGAAATTATTTATTATATACAAGAGGAAAAAATCTCTATACAGGAACATATAATAATACAGACAATACTGAGAAGAAGTTTATTTTTAACATAATAGCAGTAACTCCCATCTACTCACTGGAAGGTAACAAGTTTTGTTTTGTATGTATATATCTTATAATAGCTGCAAGCTATCAATTTCTGGAATGTTATTCTGTTTGTACTTCCAATATCCTTTCCGCATCCGATTTTATACAGGCATTTTCTCCAAATTTATTTGTCTATATTTTTTTCTTTCCACCAACTCAAAAAAAAAAAAGACAAGAAAAAAAAGAAAACAACCTAACAACTAATAGAAAAAAAAAAAGGAAAATTTAAGTTGGGTCCAGGCAAAGATTTTTTTTTTAAAGCGAAATGTACTTATATTTGTATTTAAAATGTATTATATTTTAAAGCTAACATTTTATTATAAAATGTTTAAACTATGTTTGATTAATTTTTTTAAAAAAGTTTAATGAACAAGGGAAACCCATTGGGGATTTTATTAAAATTTCCTGTTCAAATATGGAGAAATTATAAAACACACTAATCAGTTTTTTAGAAGTGAAAGAGCTTTAAAAGTGCATATAAACTGAAACATCATTTAAAAGATAAATTTTTTCTTTCAGTGACCTGACACCATTCAAAATATCTTTTTAAAAGAGTAGAAGGGTCTTTTTATTGACAACACATGACAGAAGTAGGCCATGGTACTAGTGTAAACTCTGATCGCGATTAGGTAGGGAGCAGTATTAAGCAGAGAGAGTATAGCCCAAAAAGTTAGGCTCTGAAGTCAAATTTTTTCGTGTTTGAATTCTGTTTCCACCAATTAATAGCTGTTTGAACTTGAAAAATTTATTTAACCTCTTCAGTCTTTCCCTTTTTAGGATAACACTGCTACACTCCTCGTAGGGTTTTTTATAAGGTTGTTGCATATATTAATGTAGGTAAAGCAATTTTTTTTAGTGTCTAGCACATAGTAGGCACTCAGTAAATATTACTTGTAGTTAGTATTATCTGTTATCATTACTAAAGCAGCTGTGAAAAATTGTGAAAAAACAGACCATCTTTTCCTTTTTGGATTATATTTAGAGGGAAAGAGGGAGACGAATGATGATTAGTTTTCAAAGAAATATGATTATCAAGGCTTTAATTTTAAAGGAATGACAGTTAATTAGTGAAATAGGGCTTAAACGTTGTCAAGTACCCTTTTGTCATCTCCAGTGGGCTTTCCAACAAACCAAGAAATACCTGCAGTAAGGAAGAGAAGAAAGATAATGGAGTTTTCTCTGTGCTCTCAAGTGGCTTCTAAGACAACTGACAGTTCAAAGTGGAGGAGCCCGAGGATGTTCAAGAGTATTACTGAGGAAAGTAAGGAACACTTAAGTTTATTAAGCACTTCATTTTTGTAAATCAGGGGTATAAACTGATTTCACTTCATATTTCATTCTAATAAATTTTAGTGTCTGCCCTGAGTGTTATTTTGAAAATACCTCTGAAACTGTGTCTATAATCTTTAAGAAGGTGGATAGATAAGTAATGTCCATTACAGTTGAAACGGAGAGGTGTCACAGGTGATGTTGTTTGATGCCATCATGTCAGAACAATAGGACGAAGCACTGCCCCATCCTGCACCATCCTCACAATCGTTATACTTGAGCCCATTGTTACCGCCACTATGTCAATCCATCTCATTGAGGGCTACCTCTTTTTTGCTGACCCTCTACTTTAAGAAGCATAACGTCCTTCTCCAGGGACTGGTCCCTCCTGATAACATTATTAAAGTATGTGAGAAATAGTCTTGCCATCCTTGCTTCTAAGGAGCATTCTGGTTGTACTTCTTCCAAGACAGATTTGTTCATTCTTTTGTCAGTCCGTGGTATATTCAATATTCTTCGCCAACACCATAATTCAAAGGCGTCAATTCTTACTTCTGTCTTCCTTTTTCATAGTCCAGCTTTCATATGCATATGAGATAATTGAAAACACAATGGCTTGGGTCAGGTGCACCTTAGTCTTCAAGGTGACATCTTTGCTTTTTAACACTTTAAAGAGGTCTTTTGTAGCAGATTTGTGCAATGCAACACGTCATTTGGTTTCTTGACTGCTCCTTTCATGGGTGTTGATTGTGGATCCAAGTAAAATGAAATCGTCGACAACTTCAATCTTTTCTCCCAGAGGTGATGGTGGTAAATAGCTTATCAGGCACTTCCTAGATCATAAAGAACCTTAAAAAAAAAAAAAAAACAAACCTGTTGTCATCGAGTCAATTCCGACTCATAAAGAACCTTAGAGTCCAAATATTTCTAAAGATAATATAGCTCACCTTTCAGTCTAATTACTGGAATCTTTCACATGTTTGACATGTAAGTATACATGCCCTATTAGATTGTGAATTTCTTCGTAACAAAAACTAGGAAGAATAGGTTGAATTTACAGACAAAAAACACTTGAGATCAATAAAAATCAATATTTCTAACCAGTGAAGCTGCCCAATAGTGATATGTGCTTCCCCTTGAGGGACTGTTCAAGAACACAGTTGATAATTTATATCATCTGGATTAAAGGGAAGAGATTAGATAGCATTTAGGTCCCAATCTAGCTTTAAAATTTAATTATTTTATGAATGTAATGGGTTCCTGTCCTCACGTCAATATTGCTCTTGTCCCAGCAATGTTAAATAGAAAATACACCTATTAAAATTAATTGCTGATTCTTAAAAATAAAGTATGAATTTTACTGCAGGATAATCCCTAAAAACAAAGTTTCTATGATGAAAACACAAAAAATTATTCTTCGAATATAAAATATTAAGATAAATTGGAAAAATATGCTTGAGAAATAGCGTGAAGGTGAAACTAATGAATAATAAAAATTAGACAAGCAGTTGATCAGATATGGCAAGATTTTTAAGACATAACCTAAAAACAAATAATGTTTTGTATTATAGAATATGAATGATGAGCCACCAGTATACAATCCTCCACATTTGGAAACCTGGATTTATTCCACTATTAAGATTCCTTTTATTCAGCTCAACTGTTCAAAGATTCTCCACAGGAAGAACTGAGTTATTCAACTGTAGGAGGTAAGATACATGATTTCAAATAAGTCACTTCTATGCTATTCTATAATATACCCATGTGAGATATTTTGGAACTGTTGGGAACATATTATCATGATACATATTTTTAAGAAGAAATTTACTCAGATAAGACAACAGAAATAACATAATACATAATGTAGTTTTATTTCTGTTTCATTACCTCATCATTCTGAGGAAATACAAATAATTGATTCACACTTTGGAGATGAGTGTTGATCCTCCTTCTCTGGCCACCACTCAGGATTTCCAGTATGATGTATTTCAAGGGATTCAAGACCCTGTGACTTTCCAGCTACTTATTGAAGTTACTGATGAATTAGGTGGGAATAAAGCTAGTCAGCTGTCAGCCACTACAACAGTCATAATTCATGTGTTTCCTTGGACCACAATGCAGCCAACTTCAGCCACAAAAACAACTATAAGTACAGTAAGTACTTAGTGATGAAATATAATTCTAACATAGTCTGAATTAGTTATAAACATAAAAAGTGTTTGGGAACTCTCACAGGAGTTAGCGTTATGTTTTGGCAATGAAAGGCATCAAGGAAGCAGTTACTTTAATACATTAGGATTTTCATCATTAAAATAAGAAGTTATTCTAGCTGTTAACCATTAATTTTGAATCAAGGGAAATATAGAAATGTTAATCATTTTATAAAGCTCACTATTATTTAGCTTAAGATTCTAAGTAATTCTGTTGATTCTGATCATAGAATACTTTTCTCTGTTTAACTTAAATTCCTGAAGATTTTGTTATGTACCTAACACTATATTAGGATTACAAAATATTTATGACAAACATGTTTTCTCGAAGAACATAAGTCTCTTTGGAAGACAAGATATATGGTATTATCATGCAAACAATGCAAGCTTTCTGTGTTTGTTTGCCAGCCCCACACCCCCTGGTTTTTTCGTAAACATGCTGTGCTAATGTTTTTTATAGCAACATGTAAAAAGAATTGGCATAGCAGTGCTTATGAAAATACTTCTGAGGGGAGTGCACAGTTGGCAAACAAATGTAGAAGGCGTGCATTATTTGCATAAAAATAGGCAGACTTAGAACAATTTAAATAAGTACTAGACAGTATCAAAGGGCAGTGGAATTGTTATTTGACTTTGAGTTGAAAATAAGACATGTTTTACTCTGGGCTGAGGTATGCACTGAGTTCTCCGTACATACAGGAGGGAAGTGATGGAGTAGTTCTTGAAGAACAGATAATGTTGTTTACGCACAGAGAACAAAAGCTTTGCGGGGATAAGGCATGGAAGTACCCTGAGGAGAATATAATATATTCTGGGGAGTATTGAGAAGGTAGTGAAGCTGGAAACGAAATTTGTGTTAGGGAGAAAAGGAAGCTCATGGTAGACATATAAAGTACTAGAACATGGGAAATCTTGATTGCAAAGATAAGAAGTTTGGATTGTTAATGAAGATAGGGAGTTACAGACAGGTTCACAGCAGAAAAGATAGGCCCGGCAAGCCTGGTAAAGCTATGCCTGTTACCAATTGCCAATCTGACGCAAAGGGTCCTTGTCTTTTTCCGAGTAAGAATACATGCGAAAGACAAAATTTATCTTCAGCAAGCTTTATTTTGCTTAAGTCAAGCAGAAGGAGTCAGGGGGGATCTAAGCCTCTCCAAAAGACTGACTCAAAAAGGGAAGCAAGGCTAGGGCTTATGTGGGTTCGGTGGAGACAATAGAGTAATGAATATTTAGTGGGCTTCTGTCAAGGGATAGGTACGTCTCAGAATGGCAGTGTATGTTAATTAGGTTGCTCCCGCATCCGGAGTCTGATATTCAAGATGGAGTCCTCTTGGCAGCCCTTGGCATCACTTATTATGGGATATAGTGCAAGTGCATGTGATCTTCTGCACTACATCGCCATCTTCGAAGGCCTAAGGAAGGTCAAACAGCAGTCACACTCTGTTCCTCTGCACATACGGAGCCTGCAAAGGAGGGGGGGACTATAAAGACACTAAGAAGGAGATAGTAATTCATGGGCTGCCCCAGTCCTATCTCATGTTGACAGGGTGGGTTCCTGTTTACCCACCTTTTAGGTGGTAATCTTTTTAAAAGCTCTTTTGTTCAGCCACCAGTACAGTTAACCCTACCTGTCTCATGCTGATATGGAAATAAAGAGAAATTCAGTGATGTGATGAAATCAATTTGTGTGGAATATACTGTTTGATTTCAGAGAGGTAGAGTTTAAACACCATGCCCTCACTAACATTAATTAAAAACCAAACCCATTGCTGTCGAGTCTATTCTGACTCACAGTGATCCTACAGAACAGAGTAGAAGTGCCCCATAAGGTTTCCAAGAAGCATCTGGTGGATTTGAACTATCAACCTTTTGGTTAGCAGCCATAGCTCTTAACAACTACACCACCAGGGTTTCCTCACTAACATTTGTATGGTGCTATATACATAACTGAAGTAGCTCAATGAAAGATTTTTTAATTAAAATAGTCTTTTGTTGAAAAAGTTATGGGAAATTTCTACCATTGCCTGGCTTTGTAGTCAAGAAAATTTGCATTAGCTGTGCAGGCTTATATTAATACAAATTCGAATATTCTTATTGATCCAAAGAAGAAAAATCAAACTGTTTTAAAGTGGTGTAGTACTGGTAATTCTCCCAAGGGCCTAGCAGGGAAAAAAAAAAAAAAATTTTTTTTTTTTTTTTTTTGCAGAAGCAAACTAAAATTCTCTCTGTGGGAAGGTAACAGTATACTAGGTATCCAATTATTTCTAACAGGACTTCAAAAACAATGATCACCACAATATTATATATAGTCAGGTACATAAGGAAAAAAGTTACGATAACCAAAAGGCAACAGAAACCATGAAAAAGACACAGAAACTATAGATATTGGAATTACCAAATATAAATAACTTTGTTTATGAAGTTCAAAAGATAAAAACCAAGTTTGAAATTTAGTCAGAGTATTGGCTAAAGTAAAAAGTTACAGAATATTTGAAAATATACTAAATATAATATCTTCATAAATCCAAATGTAACAAGAAACATTAAAAGCAGTCAGAAAAAAAAAAGAGAGACTGATTTCTTTCAAATAATTGTGAACGTAACAGATGATCTTACAATAGAAATAATGGAAGCCAGCGAATTTGAAATGTTCATGTTGCTGAAGGAAATAATAACCAACTTAGAATTATACACCCCCAAAACATATTTAAAGTATAATTGCCTCATAAATGTATTTTTAGGAAAAAAATAAAATAAAATGAAGGAAATAATAACCAACTTAGAATTATACACCCCCAAAACATATTTAAAGTATAATTGCCTCATAAATGTATTTTTAGGAAAAAATAAATAAATAAAATGAGGTGGGCTCACCACCAGAAGACTTGTACAAAGGGAAATTCATAATATATAGGTAAAAGAAGAAATTGTTGAAAGGGAATAGATAATATTTTGAAATGAATAAATGAAAATGCTATATATTAACACTTGTGAGATAAAGTTAAAATGTACTTGAACCTATATCTTTCCCTCTAAGTACCATTTTATCTGCATCCCACACATTTTAATATGTAGCATTTTTGTTATCATTCATTTCAAAATATTTTCTGTTTTCTTATAATTTCTTCTTTTACCTACATATTATTTAAAATTGTATTTTTAATTCTATAGTATCTTTATTTTGACCTCCTTTCATAACTTCTTCAAATGGATGCTTAGTTCATTAATATTAGCATCCATCTGAAGTGAGAAAACAAACAGAAAAAAACTCAAAATAATTCAGAAGAAATTAGTTAATAAAGATAAGCGCTGAAAATAAGGAAATACAAATTAAGCGTACAAAACTAAGGACAATAAACTCAAAAGTTGGTTATTTGAAATGACTAAGAAAGACAATATTACTGTGACTAAACTGATTAGACAAAAGTAAAATTGTGTATTACCAATGTCAGCAATGAAAAGGGAATATCACTGGGTACTGAAACACTTAAAAAAAATAATAAGAAAATATTATAAACAACATTGCCAATGAATTTGATGAAGAAAAATCAAGGTGAGGGGACTTATTCTACCCTATAGGAAGACATAATATAAAACCGTAGAAATTAAGACAGGTGGTATGGTTGCAAGGAAGATAAATAGACAAGAGAACAGAATAGAGAGTGCCGGTAATGACCCATTTGCATATAGACCATTGGTTTATGTAAAAAATGGTACTGTGGAACGGTGATAAAAGGGTGATATTTTCAATAAATTATTCTGGGCAATCAGTATGCATATAGACAAAAATAAATAAAATAGGACTCATCCTCTACCTTATTCCTTACATGAAAAATCAAGTCCAGATGAATTATAGATTTAAATGGAAAAATGAGTAACTACACTTTAGAAAGAATGTAAGAGACTACTTTAATTTTAGGATAGGGAAATACTCCTTTTGTAAGACCAAAAAACAAACAAGCATAGTAGGTATAAAGGAAAATTTTGAGAAATTTGGCTTCATTGGAATTAAGAACCAGGTGTGGATAAAAGGATAGGATGTTTAAGATTTGCTTCACAATAATCTGAATAGGAAGATGTAACCCTTTTAAGGAGACTGGTACATATATGGAAACCCTGGTGGCATAGTGGTTAAGTGCTATTGCTGCTAACCAAAAGGTTGGCAGTTCAAATCTACCAGGTGCTCCTGAGAAACTTGATGGGGCAGTTCTACTCTGTTCTATAGGGTTGCTATGAGTTAGAATTGACTTGATGGCAATGGGTTTGTTTCCTTGTTTGGCACATATACGTTCCCGCTACATTTTCCATCCCTGGAGGTTTATCGATAGGCATAGGAGCCGCTTTAGTACATTCTGGCATCGTGGCAGGTACTGGTGCAGCTGCCTTAAAAACAAGGAGGTTGATCTGCACCACATTTGAGTGTTGCAAGCCAATCTTATGAGGGGATGCTTCCCGGAGAAGTGAATGTGTGAGTCTTTTCTGTCTTTTGCTTCTGTACAGTGAGATAACTTTCAAGTATGTTCACTCTTTCCTTTGTGTTTTGGGGAAGGTACAGTTACCAGCATTTGGAAATATTCAAGTACTTGAGTTATTTGGGGGCGGGGGGTAAAAACAAGTTGTGATGCATTTCCTGGGCTACGGGACCGATACACACTGTGTGTGTTGTATGCTTCGTGGAACATGGGGCTGATATGGCTTGCTGGCATTAGTCACCTCCCTGATGACATCTTTTATAAAGTGCTAACCTCCCTGATGACATCTGATACGATGGAATTATGGGAGGAATGGACCACTTTGACCAGATGTGCAAAAGGTATGCAATCAGAAGGCGCTTTCACAATTGGTCCATAGATTGTTGTATTTCCTTACTGATTGACCATTGTAAACAGTTTTGTAATGTGGAAATGTAACAAGAGAGGCAAGTGAGACCAACTGTCCCTCAGGATCACTCCCATGAAACAGCTTGCTGTAGCCTAGGAAACCAAAACAGAGGAAGACCCTGTGTTGCTGGGAGAAAGTCTGGAGCCAACAGGGTGCCAAATGATGTCCAGTTCAGTAAGGACGGAGAGCATCTCCTGGTCAAACAACCAGAAGGTGATGCAGAGAATGCAGCACTCAGAAGAAGCATACTTGAACAATAATTATGTGCAGAAAATGCAAACTGCCTTTATGTGTCACCCAATGTTCCCTAAACTTTCACTCAAACTCAAACTGGTAACAACTATGTGCAGCAAGTGCAATGTTTATTTACCATTTCATGTGTATTTTTGGAAAGATGAGTGAGATACTTCATGGCCCAAGTGTAACCAGGAAGTGTGAGGCACTTACTTCCCGGGGCCTAGGACATATGTACCCCACTGGTGATGTCCTGCGTGGAACATAGGACTGATATAGCCCACTTGCAAATGGCACCTCATTTTTTCAAATAATAAAAACCTACCAACAATGATTCACATTCATTCCATTAGTGAAAAAACATAGCATCACCAAAAAATTCCCCCCCGAAAAAATATATATATAAGTCATCCTTTAAAGAGGTAAGAGTGAAGATTAAGTAAAACTGGACATAAATTGACAATTATACACATTATGTCATGGGTATCTGGGGGTTGTTGTACTCTTTTATATACTTTTGTATATGTGTTCCAAGGCTGTAAATCTTTACAGAAGCAGACTGCCACATCTTTCTCCCACAGAGAGGCTCATGGGTTTGAACCACCAACCTTTCAGTTAGCAGCTGAATGCTTGACCATTGCACCACCAAGGCTCTGTTACCCAAAAACCAAACCCACTGCCATCAAGTCGATTCCAATTCATAGCGATCCTATAGGACAGAGTAGAACTGCCAGATAGAGTTTCCAAGGAGAGCCTGGCAGATTCGAACTGCCAACCTCTTGGTTAGCAGCAGTAGCACTTAACCACTACGCCACCAGGGTTTCCTATACATCTGTTAAGTATCACAAAAAAAGTTGCAAAAATATGAAAGGAGAAATAAATACGAAATGCCTATGAAGTTTGTTGTTATTAGTATTTCATATGGTAAATTGTTCTCCAAATAACCCTCACAAATAAAATGTTCTTAGTTAGTTTGGCACTTCATAAAATTTTGTTGTCTGCCTTTGGAATTTTCAGTCATACGTTTTATATAGTCAAATCCTGCAGTCTATTATTTTAAGCATGCATATTTTCCTGGTCACTCAATAAATTTGTTAGTAACTTCTCCCTCCTACCCATCTCTCTAAGGGTATGTGACCATAGAACTTTCTTTCACGGTCCTGCAAACATTCCCTTTGCAAGTGTAGTAAATATTACCTAAGACAAAGCTATATTGGTGGTGGTGGTGTTGTTGCTATTAGGAGCTGTTGAGTCAATTTCAACTCATAGTGACCCCATGTGACAGAATAGAGCTGCCCCCTGGGATTTTCTAGGGTGTAATCTTTACAAAAGCAGGTCACCACGCCTTTCTCCCATAGTGCCGCTTGGTAATATTCTAAGATGTCCTAATAGCATTTTAAGCAGTTAAAATGTCTTGTTTTTCATTTCTGGCTCAACACGAACCTCATCTCCCTCTACTGAGTCAATCTTCTCTGCTGGATCTTGCTCCTATGGGAGAGATCATTTTAGCCAGTACTACTATGAAGAAAAAAAATCTATATTACCACATAGATTTCCACTGTCCAAACTCCTGATTAATATAAAATCTAGCAAAGTAGAAGGTATTTTAACAAAGCATAATAGGCAAAATAAACAAATTCTGCAGCAAGATGTGAAAGGATTTTTAAATTTGAAGTTGAGCCTAGTGGTATTCATATACTGCCCTTGGCAAACTACATTAAGTGTGCTGAAAGAGGCAGACCAGTTAATGCCGTCTGGAAATGATTACCAACCTTGGACTCATGAATTTACTCCCAAGGTCTGTGGCAAATGGCCTTAGCTATTCATAAACTGTATCAGCTTTTATATTTGTATGTGTACTTATATAATATACACATCCCTATAGGGAATAGATGTGCCTCTCTTTGCCAAAAGTATTACCGAACGAGAAGTAACCTTAGAAATTTTGTAGTTCAACTTGTCCATTGTGCAAGAAGGAAAAATAACACCCTAACAGGTTATAACTTCTGTTTGCTTGAGAGTGAGTAAATGGACACATTAACACACCTACACATTTTAAGATAGTTTTTGAATAGCCATTATTTATAATTTTTTAGTAAATGTAAAATTAAGTAGCTTTAATTTTATGTATGTTGTTGTTCGTTGCTATCAAGTCGTTTCTGACTCAGAACAAAATGTTGCTTGGTCCTGCACTATCTTCATGATGGTTGATACACTTTTATCCATTGTTGTCAGTCTATCTCATTGAAGGTTTACCTCATTTTCACTGACTCTTTATATTACCAGTTATTTTTATTTTAATATATTACAAAATTTTCCATAAAGAGCACCTATGTCTTTGTTGATCTATTTACCTGTATAGCCAGACATTGCGCTAGCTCTTTGAACACAAAGTTAAATAAACTGGAGTAAAATCTTCCAGCTGTTAAGTAATAGAATATCCAACGGGAAATGGCTTAAATAATAAAAGCTGATGTTCAAAAAAGTGGTAGAATATTAAACCAAAAAATTTGAAGATCTTCAAACACCATCCTAAGGAAGATGAATTTTATCTTCCAATCAGAGAGGATACAAGGAGAGTTTATAAGAAAGGGGCGACAGGATCAGATCTGTCTGTAAATGTGGGTGGTTTTAGAATGATTTTTAAATGATTTAGAATGTGTGGAGAAAACATGAAGGAAGACTGGTGGATGGAGAAACCAGTGGTTGAGAAATCAATCATGAACCTCTTGGAATAATCCAGATAAATGAGTTAAGCCCTAAAATAAGGCAGTGGTACTTTATGTGGAGATGAAATACTGAATTTAAAACATACATAAGAATTAGAATCCTTCATCTTTTTTGTTTGAACTTGGTGTGTTACAATATGTACCTTTATAATATATCATGGGAGAGAGAATTCCTCTTAGGATTCAGCCATTGTTATTGCAGACTGTAGGTTTTTCTTTTTATTTTTTAATTACAAGAGATATTTCCATCTAAAATGTTAAATTAGATATGAAAACTTATAAACATTCTAAGTGGTTAGAGCATACTGCCAGAATTTTATCAGCTTCTAAAATATAACTATAAAAGTCCAGTACAAAAATAGAACATTCTGAATGCCAGATTGCTAACTATGTGTGTCTGTTTTAGAAAAATAAAGGCTTGAGGATTAAAAGCTAAAACTAATAAAAAATTAATTCAATTCACATTAAAATATTATAGGAGACATCTTCACCATGAAATTTACTATAAATGTAGACTATTTTTTAACAAAAATTTCTTCTAGGATCTTGAAAATAAAACAAAAAGGATAGGGTGTCCATAAGTTATAATCCACTGAAGGCATTCTAGAAAGACCTCTGCATCTTTTATGATGCCATTGCCATTGAGTCAGTTCCAACTCATAGTGACCCTACAGGACAGAGTAGAACTGCCCCACCGGGTTTCCAAGGAACACCTGGTGAATGCAAACTGCCAACCCTTTGGTCAGCAGCCTAGCACTTAACCACTACACCACCAGGGTTTCCATGCCAAGTACGGTACTTGATAAACCTAAAGATCAATGCTATATGTTATAAGAAAGGTATGTGAAAGTTCTGAACTGAGGGGAGAGAGAGAGTTTGTGAACTTTTGCAGGCTCTAAGCAAAGCTATGGCCGCTCTTTAGAACAATGCACACATGTTCACACAATTTTATATTCCATTTCAGAGATTCTTAAAACCTATCCATGGAACTCAGATTAAGAAACTATGATTAAGAACAAGGGTTTATCACCACTTTTGAATTTGTAAAAATGGATTGAATTGTCTCCCCCCAAAATAAAAAACAAAACAAAACCCAGTGCCGTCGGGTCGATTCCGACTCATAGCGACCCTTTAGGACAGAGTAGATAGAACTGCCCCATAGACTTTCCGAGGAGTGCTTGGCGGATGCCATCTGCCGACCCTTTGGTTAGCAGCCGTAGCACTTAACGACTACGCCACCAGGGCTTCCCCCCACAAAATATGTGTGGTAAATCTTAACCCCTATACCGGTGGTAATCCTATCTGGCAATGGGTTTTCTTTATTATGTCAATGAGGCACTATTTGCGTAAGATGTGTCTTAAATCAATCTCTTGAGCAGATTGAGCAAGCAATCAAAAAAGCATATATGGGGAAAGATTGACGAGATCTCCAAGGAACCAAGAAACAGAAGCTGAGAAGAGCCAAGGACTTTCCTCCAGAGAAGACAGAAAGAAAGCTTTCCCAGAGAGCTGGCACCCTGAATTTGGACTTCTAGCCGCCTAAACTGTGAGAAAATAAATTTTTGTTTGTTAAAGCCACCTACTTGTGGTATTTCTATTATAGTAGAACTAGATAACTAAGACGGTTTCCATAAACAAAACATATTTTTTAATATAAGTAAACAAAGCAAGATAAGCATCTAAGAAATAGCTGTAGAGAAAACTTCACATAATATGTTTCTTCAACATATTAACACTTGGCATGCTTTTATAGACATTAGAATAAGTAATATAGTACCTGAAGCTTAGAAAAAAAAATAGTTAAGAAGAAATACTTTTATCTTAAATGAAAAAGACTTAGTCAAATAAGCTAATAATAAATAAGCCCAACATTGGGCTAAGTAAAATAAACAGAACTGCTATACACTGTCTCCTGATTAACCTTGATCTTTGAACCCGTGCATGCTGGTCTGAGGTCTCTCTCAGGGCAGGTAGAGAAGAAGAAAGCAACTCAGTCATGTTTCGTGAACTGAATTAAACCTTTCCTATTTAAATCCAGATTTGCTAAAGAGACAATGAGGTAACTGGCTAGACACCATTTCCTGCAACTAACATAATCCCCAAAGAATTATGAATCAAAATTTCTGAAACTATCTCTATATAGTAAATTGAGCTGACAATTAAAAATAGTTCAGAATTAATGTCTATTCTGACAATATGGAACATAGCAGAAATTTTAAATTATCCTGATTTCTAACTATGTTTTAAACTCTGATTTCAAGATAAACGGTGCATGGATAAGAGTAGAAAAGAGAAAGGCTATAAAGAACTCTGTCCAATCCTTTTATCAGTGTATTCTGGTAACCCATCCATACATCATGAGGTATTTCAGTATAGCGAAAAAAATTTTAAGCCATCAATAAATGAAAAAAAAAAAACAACCAAAAACCAAACCTCTTGCCATCAAGTCACTTGGCTAGCAGCCATAGCCCTTAACCACTATACCACCAGGGTTTCCAACCTATCAATGAAGAAGTGAGAAAAAGCATTAGATTCATTCAGTGACAAAACTGGAATTGTTCAGTGCCTTTCACTTAATCTGAATTTTTCTAAGGATATGATGACTACTTTGAGAAACTACATATTTCTCCACAATTGTGCTGACTACACAGGCCCATTACTTTTGCGAAGCTGATTTTGGCATGTCAAAGACAAATGTTTTACCTGCATATAACTCACAAGATAATTTGCAACCAAATATTCTTTGATCTTTGTTTTTAGCTTAAAATTTGGAACAGTGATATGCCAGAGCTGGCCTTCTCCAGCTCGTGAGAATAAATTGCTAAACATTCAGGAATTTTTTTGCAAGCTGGTTGTTAAGCCTTTGGTAGCTTGAAATCGGCATGGTGGAAATTTTTACACCACAGAAATTGGCATACGCTACTGTTATGGATTGAATTGTGTCCCCCCAAAATGTGTGTCAATTCGACTAGGCCATGATTACCAGTAGGAATCAAAGTACAGAATTATATTGTATCTTGAGCCAGTCTCTTTTGAGATACAAAAGAGAAAATTGAGCAGACAGGAGTGGGACCTCATTACTACCATGCAAGAAGAACCGGGAGCAGAGCATGTCTTTTGGACTTGGAGTCCCAGCTCTGCAAAGCAATTAGGGAAAAATTGATGACAAGGGCCTTCCTCCAGAGCCAACAGGGAGAGAAAGCCTCCTCCTGGAGCTGGCACCCTGAATTTGTACTTCTAGCCTCCTAGACTGTGAGAGAATAAATTTCTCATTGTTAAAGCCGTCCATTTGTGGTATTTCTGTTATAGCAGCGCTGGATAACTATGACTGCTACCTATCAGGTTTTTTTTTCCCCCTTTGCATAGGAGTCAGTTTACTAGTACACTTCTGGACCTGTCCATCTTAAAAAAAAACCCTCTTATTCTTTAGTAAATTTAAGAAGGTAAAAGAAATTCATTGTGAGTGGGAAGAAGATTTAAGGAACATTAGCAAATGCTTGTGTATATAAGCAAAAGTTAAGCTTCTAAAAAAGAAAGGAGTGTCATGGGCTGAATTATGTCCCCCAGAAAAATGTGTCTATTATCTTGGTTAGGCCATGAATCCCAGTATTGTGTGGTTGTCCTCCATTTTGTGTCCGTAATTTTATGTCAAGAGGATTAAGGTGGGATTGTAACACCACGCTTACTCAGGTCCTTCCCTGATCCAATGTAAGGGAGTTTCCCTGGGGCGTGGCCTGGACCACCTTTTATCTTTCAAGAGATAAAAGGAAAGGGAAGCAAGCAGAGAGTTGGGGACCTCATACCACCAAGAAAGCAGCACCAGGAATAGAACGTGTCCTTTGGATACAAGGTCCCTGAGCCTGAGAAGCTCCTCAATCAGGGGAAGCCTTCTTCCAGAGCCCACGGAGAGAGAAAGCCTTTCCCTGGAGCCGACGCCCTGAATTTGGACTTGTAACCTACTAGACTGTGAGGAATTAAATTTCTCTTTGTTAAAGCCATCCACTTATGGTATTTCTGTTATGGCAGCACTAGATGATTAAGACAAAGAGTATTTATTTTACTTTCTAACCCCTACTTTTCCAAGAATATTACTGGGCATTTCTGCGGACCTGAGTCTAACTTTTATTGATGTATCAATTCAAAATTACAGCAGAAATTAGAGAAATATATGGCTTGCTATAAACTGTGTTTCAACATCCACTCTGCCAAGTCTGACTGAAAGTGGTGCTCACAGTGGTATTTCCATGATCACGCAACAATTCTAACTCCTGAAATAATTTTCTCTTGTTCTTTGTCTTTGCCTTCTGGGAAGACTGAAATAGCAACATAGCAGTAGTGGTGATAGTGGTGACTGATTGGTTTCCTACTGAATGCTATAAAGCTTGCATAAGGTATGTTTATTCCTCATACTAACCCTAGTAACTAGGCAATATTACCCCAAACAGAAAATAACTTTCCCAAATTAAGTCGCAGTCATAATTTCAGCTCAGTTCAGCCTGTTTCTAGAGGCTATGTTTGTTCCATTATTTTATTATCTCTGTATTTCCTAAACTTCATCCATTCCTTTTTTTTTAAAAAATAATTTTTATTGTGGGTTGAGACCGATTGATGCATCTTAGATGGCCGCTTGTTAGCATTAAAGACCCCAGACACCACACTTCAAAGTGGGATGCAGAATGTTTTCATAGTAGACTTATTTTGCCAATTGACTTAGAAGTCCCCTTAAGCCCTAGTCCCCAAACCCCGGCCCTTGCTCCGCTGACCTTCGAAGCATTCAGTTTATCCCAGAAGCTTCTTTGCTTTTGGTCCAGTGCAGTTGAGCTGACCTTCCGTGTATTGAGTATTGTCCTTCCCTTCACCTAAAATAGTTCTTATCTACTAACTAATCAGTAAATAACCCTCTCCCACCCTCCCTCCCTCCCTCTCTCGTAACCACAAAAGTATGTGTTCTTCTCAGTTTATACTATTTCTCAAGATCTTATAATAGTGGTCTTATACAATATTTGTCCTTTTGCATCTGACTAATTTCACTCAGCATAATGCCTGCCTTCCAGGTTCCTCCATGTTATGAAATGTTTCACAGATTCATCACTGTTCTTTATTCATGTATAGTATTCCATTGTGTGAATATGCCATAATTTATTTAATCATTCATCCATTGATGGACACCTTGGTTGCTTCCAGCTTTTTGCTATTGTAAACAGTGCTGCAATAAACATGGGTGTTCATATATCTGTTTGTGTAAAGGCTCTTATTTCTCTAGGGTATATTCCGAGGAGTGGGATTTCTTGGTTGTATGGTAGTTCTGTTTCTAACTTTTTAAGAAAACTCCAGATAGATTTCCGGAGTGGTTGTACCATTTTACATTCCCACCAGCAGTGTATAAGAGTTCCAATCTCTTCGTAGCCTCTCCAACATTTATTATTTTGTGTTTTTGGGATTAATGCCAGCCTTGTTGGAGTGAGATGGAATCTCATCGTAGTTTTAATTTGCATTTCTCTAATGGCTAATGATCGAGAACATTTTCTCATGTATCTGTTAGCTGTCTGAATATCTTCTTTAGTGAACTGTGTGTTCATATCTTTTGCCCACTTCTTGATTGGATTGTTTGTCTTTTTGTGGTTGAGTTTTAACAGAATCATATAGATTTTAGAGATCAGGCGCTGGTTGGAGATGTCATAGCTGAAAATTCTTTCCCAGTCTGTAGGTGGTCTTTTTACTCTTTTGGTGAAGTCTTTAGATGAGCATAGGTGTTTGATTTTTTGGAGCTCCCAGTTATCTGGTTTCTCTTCGTCATTTTTGGTAATGTTTTATATTCTGTTTATGCCTTGTATTAGGACTCCTAACGTTGTCCCTGTTTTTTCTTCCATGATCTTTATCGTTTTAGTCTTTATGTTTAGGTCTTTGATCCACTTGGAGTTAGTTTTTGTGCATGGTGTGAGGCATGGGTCCTGTTTCATTTTTTTGCAAATGGATAACCAGTTATGCCAGCACCATTTGTTAAAAAGACTATCTTTTCCCCCAATGGACTGACACTGGGCCTTTGTCAAATATCAGCTGCTCATATGTGGATGGATTTATATCTGGGTTCTCAATTCTGTTCCATTGGTCCATGTGTCTGTTGTTGTACAAGTACCAGGCTGTTTTGACTACTGTGGCTGTATAATAGGTTCTAAAATCAGGTAGAGTGAGGCCTCCCACTTTCTTCTTCTTTTTCAGTAATGCTTTACTTTTCCGGGGATTCTTTCCCTTCCATATGAAGTTGGTGATTTGTTTCTCCATCACATTAAAAAATGTTATTGGAATTTGGATCGGAAGTGCTTTGTATATATAGATGGCTTTTGGTAGAATAGACGTTTTTACAATGTTAAGTCTTCCTATCCATGAGCAAGGTATGTTTTTCCACTTATGTAGGTTCTTTTTAGTTTCTTGCACTAGTACTTTGTAGTTTTCTTTGTATAGGTCTTTTACATCCTTGGTAAGATTTATTCCTAAGTATTTTATCTTCTTGGGGGCTACTGTGAATGGTATTGATTTGGTGATTTCCTCTTCGATGTTCTTTTTGTTGATGTAGAGAAATCCAAGTGATTTTTGTATGTTTATCTTATAACCTGAGACTCTGCCAAACTCTTCTATTAGTTTCAGTAGTTTTCTGGAGGATTCCTTAGGGTTTTCTATGTATAAGATCATGTCATCTGCAAATAGAGATAATTTCACTTCTTCCTTGCCAATCCGGATGCCCTGTATTTCTTTGTCTAGCCTAATTGCTCTGGCTAGGCCCTGTAGCACGATGTTGAATAAGAGCGGTGATAAAGGGCATCCTTGTCTGGTTCCCATTCTCAAGGGAAATGCTTTCAGGCTCTCTCCATTTAGAGTGATGTTGGCTGTTGGCTTTGTATAGATGCCCTTTATTATGTTGAGGAATTTTCCTTCAATTCCTATTTTGCTGAGAGTTTTTATCATGAATGGGTGTTGGACTTTGTCAAATGCCTTTTCTGCATCAATTGATAAGATCATGTGGTTTTTGTCTTTTGTTTTATTTATATGGTGGATTACGTTGGTGGTTTTTCTAATATTAAACCAGCCTTGCATACCTGGTATAAATCTCACTTGGTCACGGTGTATTATTTTTTTGATATGTTGTTGAATTCTATTGGCTAGAATTTTGTTGAGGATTTTTGCATCTATGTTCATGAGGGATATAGGTCTGTAATTTTTTTTTTGTGGTGTCTTTACCTGATTTTGGTATCAGGGATATGGTGGCTTCATAGAATGAGTTAGGTAGTGTTCCATCATTTTCTATGCTTTGAAATACCTTTAGTAGTAGTGGTGTTAACTCTTCTCGGACAGTTTGGTAGAACTCTGCGGTGGAGCCATCCAGGCCAGGGGTTTTTTTTGTTGGGAGTTTTTTGATTACCTTTTCAATCTCTTTTTTTTGTTGTTGTTATGGGTCTATTTAGTTGTTCTGCTTCTGATTGTGTTAGTTTAGGTAGGTAGTGCTTTTCTAGGAATTCATCCATTTCTTCTAGGTTTGCAAATTTGTTAGAGTACAATTTTTCGTAATAATCTGATATGATTCTTTTAATTTCAGTTGGGTCTGTTGTGATATGGCCCATCTCGTTTCTTATTGGGGTTATTTGTTTCCTTTCCTGTATTTCTTTAGTCAGTCTGGCCAATGGTTTATCAATTTTGTTAATTTTTTTCAAAAATCAGCTTTTGGCTTTGTTAATTCTTTCAATTGTTTTTCTGTTCTCTAATTCATTTAGTTCAGCTCTCATTTTTATTATTTGTTTTCTTCTGGTGCCTGATGGATTCTTTTGTTGTTCGCTTTCTATTTGTTCAAGTTGTAGGGACAGTTCTCTGATTTTGGCCCTTTCTTCTTTATTTATGTGTGCATTTATTGATATAAATTGACCTCTGAGCACTGCTTTTGCTGTGTCTCAGAGGTTTTGATAGGAAGTGTTATCATTCTCGTTGCATTCTATGACTTTCTTTATTCCCTCCTTTATGTCTTCTATAATCCAGTCTTTTTTGAGCAGAGGATTGTTCAGTTTCCAACTATTTGATTTCTTTTCCCTGATTTTTCTGTTACTGATTTCCACTTTCATGGCCTTGTGGTCTGAGAAGATGATTTGTAGTATTTCGATGTCCTGGATTCTGCAAAGGTTTGTTTTATGACCTAATATGTGGTCTATTCTAGAGAATATTCCATGTGCACTAGAAAAAAATGTATACTTTGCAGCTGTCGGGTGGAGTGTTCTGTGTAAGTCTATGAGGTCAAGTTGGTTGATAGTAGCAATTAGGTCTTCCGTGTCTCTATTGAGCTTCTTACTGGATGTCCTATCTTTCACCGAAAGTGGTGTGTTGAAGTCTCCTACTATAATTGTGGAGGTGTCTATCTCACTTTTCAGTTCTGTTAAAGTTTGTTTTATGTGTCTTGCAGCCCTGTCATTGGGTGCATAAATATTTAATATGGTTATATCTTCTTGGTGTGTTGTCCCTTTAATCATTATGTAGTATCCTTCTTTATCCTTTGTGGTGAATTTAATTTTAAAGTCTATTTTGTCAGAAATTAATATTGCTACTCCTGCTCTTTTTTGATTGTTGTTTGCTTGATATATTTTTTCCATCCTTTGAGTTTTAGTTTGTTTATGTCTCTAAGTCTAAGGTGTGTCTCTTGTAGGCAGCATATAGATGGATCGTGTTTCTTTATCCAGTCTGAGACTCTCTGTCCCTTTTTTGGTGCATTTAGTCCATTTACATTCAGCATAATTATAGATAAGTATGGGTTTAGTGCTGTCATTTTGAAGCCTTTTTGTGTGTGTTGTTGACAATTTCATTTTTCCACTTACTTTTTTGTGTTGAGATGTTTTTCTTTGTAAATTGTGTGTTCCTCATTTTCATAGTGCTTGAATTTGCTTGCTGAGTCGTTATGTTTTTCTTGGTTTTTATTTTGAGTTATGGAACTGTTATACCTCTTTGTGGTTACCTTAATATTTATCCCTATCTTACTAAGTAAAAACCTAACTTGTATTGTCCTATATCGCCTTGTTTTCCTTTTCATATGGCAGTTCTATGCCACCTGTATTTAGTCCCTCTTTTTAATTATTGTGATCTTTTACAGATTGACTTCAATGATTCCCTGTTTTGAGCATTTTTTTCTTCTTAAAATTAATCTTAATTTGTTTTTGTGATTTTCCTACTTGAGTTGATATCAGGATGTTCTGTTCTGTGACGTTGTGTTGTACTGGTATCTGATATTAATGATTTTCTGACCAAACAATTTCCTTTAGTATTTCTTGTAGCTTTGGTTTTGGTTTGGTTTTTGCAAATTCTCTAAGCTTGTGTTTATCTGTAAAAGTTTTAATGTCACCTTCATATTTGAGAGAGAGTTTTGCTGGATATATGATCCTTGGCTGGCAGCTTTTCTCCTTCAGTGCTCTATATATGTCATCCCATTGCCTTCTTGACTGCATGGTTTCTGCTGAGTAGTCTGAACTTATTCTTTTTGGTTCTCCTTTGTAGGAGACCTTTCTTTTATCCCTGGCTTCTTTTAAAATTTTCCCTTTATCTTTGGTTTTGGCAAGTTTGATGATAATATGTGTTGGTGTTTTTCTTTTTGGATCAATCTTAAATGGGGTTTGATGAGCATCTTGGATAGATATCCTTTAGTCTTTCATGATGTCAGGGAAGTTTTCTGCCAACAGATCTTCAACTATTCTCTCTGTATTTTCTGTTATCCCTCCCTGTTCTGGGACTCCAATCACACGCAAGTTATTCTTCTTGATAGAGTCCCACATGATTCTTAGGGTTTTCTTCATTTTTTTAAATTCTTTTATATGATTTTTTTTTCAGCTATATTGGTGTCAATTCCCTGGTCCTCCAGATCTCCCACTCTGCATTCCAATTGCTCGATTCTGCTCCTCTGACTTCTATTGAGTTGTCTAATTCTGTAATTTTACTGTTAATCTTTTGGATTTCTGAATGCTGTCTCTCTATGGATTCTTGCAGCTTATTAATTTTTCCTCTATGTTCTTGAATAATCTTTTTGATTTCTTCAACTGCTTTGTCAGTGTGTTCCTTGGCTTTTTCTGTAGATTGCCTTATTTCATTTATGAGGTCATCCCTGATGTCTTGAAGCATTCTGTAAATTAGTTTTTTTATATTGAGCATCTGGCAATTCCAGAATTGTAACTTCATTTGGGGAAGATTTTGATTCTTTAATTTGGGGAGTTGTAGAAGCAATCATGGTCTGCTTCTTTATGTGGTTTAATATTGACTGCTGTCTCCAAGCCATCTATGAGATATTGTAATGATTTATTTTATATTTGCTCACTGAGTCTCGTTCTGTTTTCTTTCACTATATGTAGATGGCCTACTAGATTGCACTGTCTTGATTGCTGTAGCCCTTGAATCACTTATGTCCTATTACCAGCTGGTTTGGGCTGTTACCAGATATATAAGCCTAAGAGTCCATTCACTATTCTTAAGTAGTATCTGATTTTGGGTCACCAAGGGTGTGGTGCAGACTGTCACCTATCCACCTAGAGGAGTAGTGGTGATAGTTGTGTGCACCAGATTCCAGTAGCAGTTTAGGGGTTCACACTCCAGGGGGGGGCAGGATGCTGACAGGCTTCCCCCAAGTGCCAGTGAGGTAGGTGTGTCTCTATTCCTATAGCACTTTGGTGGGTGAGCTCTGCAGCTGTACCTTAGGCCCCCAATGCATATACCTCTACAGGTTGGTAGGTGTCACCATCCTCAGACTCCTAAGGCAGGAGGCTAGGTGGTCTGGGGGGAGCTTCAGCCCTCAGTTCCCCGTTGTGGTCAGTGAGGGCTCTGTTTAATACGCAGAGATATCAGACCCAGGAAACTTGTCTTTCGGGTAATCTGCTAAAACAATTACAGTCAGATCCCTATCAGAATTGCCTTTGCATAATAATAGCCACCTCGTTCCCTGTAGGAATGAAAGCCCAAGACTGTGGATCTCATATGCTTGGCTGGAGCTGGTTCTGTATTTTTAGTCCAATTTTGGGAAGTCAGGGAAGGATTTTCGGTCCCTGGGTTTTTTGTAGCTGCTTCTCTCTGGCCAGGAGAATGGGTTAGGAAAAGACCAAAAAACAAAAACAAAAAAACCTGCAGAGCGCTTCACTCTCTGGCTCAGGAAATTCCAATGTTAATGAAGCTGCCTGGGAAGGGGAGGGGAGGGATCAGATAGATAGGAGAGCGTAGCACCCCGGAATATAGACAAAGTTAACTATCTTGCTTGGTGATGACTGTTTTATCTGAGATTCCCGAGGTGTGTGTAGGCTGTGTGCGTTGGCTGGGTCAAGACTGCCCCGGAGGGTCAGTTCTGCATCCTGTGCTTGTGCTGTCTCAGAAGCCGTGGTCAGTTCCTCCGCTCCCAGCCCAAAGCCCAGCACCAAGGTTCCCTGGCTAGGACGCCTCACTCCAGGCTCCAAAACCAGTCGCTGCCTCCTGGTGACTTCTCCTCTTGTCAGCCACGTCACTGCACTACCTGTGTGCACTGGCTGGGCTTCCCCCAAGGTCATTTCTGGGGGCTAGGGCTGCATCCCCTGTTTGCGCTATCTCAGGATGCCGTGCTCAGCTCCTCTGCGCCCAGTCCAAAGCCCGGCGCCAAGGTGTTCTGACTGGGACGCTGGCTCCAGGCTCTGAAAACAGTCATTGCTTCCCCATGGTGCTCGTTCTCAGTCTCTGTCACTCAGGTCAACTCTTTAGATCTGTGTTTGATGGTCAGGGTTTGTAGATTGTCATGTATGTGATCGATTCCCTTGTTTTTCCAAGTCTTTGTTGCAAGAGAGATCCGAGGTAGCTTCTACTTAGACAGCCATCTTGGCCCTGCCTCCATCCATTCGTTTTAAAGGAGAAAAAATTTTTGTAGATAATCAGCAGTAATTTAAATTATTTTTGTAAGAGGGCTAGAATAAAAATGTATTAAATTATAACTTTTTAAATGTAATAGCAGAATTATAACAAGTCTTTCTCTTGTCTCAAATTATTTCTAAGAATAAGTCAATAAAGAAGTACAGGCAGACCCCAGGTTAAGAACATCCAACCTATGGGCAACTCATACTTAAGAAGGGACTGCCATAAAGCCTATTATATTAAAAATTTGAGTTAAAACATACCCCCAAAAAACATACGGTAGTTCATAATAACGAATACACGCACTGCTTTTTGGTGCTCCTGAAAACATTGCACAGTTTGGCGGTGTCTCATAAATGTTTTATATGAATAGCAAACCAAGCCAAACCTGTTGCCCTTGAGCCAATTCCAAATCATAGCGACCCTGTAGGACAGAGTAGAACTGCCCCACAGGGTTTCCAAGGAGCACCTGGTGGATTCGAACTGCCGACCTTTTGGTTAGCAACCATAGCTCTTAACCACTACTCCACCAGGGTTTCCTTTATATGAATAAAAAATATTTTATATGAATAGAAAGGTAAAATAAAAACTATATACTGAAATGAATTTTTGACTACTGGACACTAAATAAGAAGCATATGTACATGTTCTGACTTACCTACAAATTCAATTTAAAGACAGACTTAGGAACGGATCACATTCATAACCCAGGAAATGATGTATTGATGTAACGGGTCAATGACGATGAATATACTTTTGTGGAAGGCTAGAAGTTGGGGAAGGTGTGAGGAAACACATAATAGAAAACCAAAAAAAAAAAAACCAAACCCCTTGCCATTAAGTAGATTCCGACTCATAGTGACACTATAGGACAGAGTACAACAGTCCCACAGGGTTTCCAAGTAGCACCTGGTAGATTTGAACTGCCAGCCTTTTGGTTAACAGCCATAGCATTTAACCACTATGCCATCAGGGTTTCCTTGCCCATTTTTATCAGTTTTACCAGAGCATGCAGACCAGATGTATCATAAATATAATGTATGCACTTAACCCTGTGTGAAACAGCAATAAAAGTGTCCTTGGATCTATGGGGGAAAATGGAAGTCTGTGCTGCATATTTTGAGTCATTTTGCTGTTCAATTTCTCTCTATAAACAACATTTTTCTTCTTAAGTCGAAGACATGGTGACCAAGTGGCTAAGTCACTAATCTCTTTTTTCTTCAGGTGTGGTTTGGGAGTAAAGTCTCTTGGTACCTCAAAACATTTCACTTGCTGCTATGTTGAGAAGTGACATAAGTTATGCAACTCATTGAATGTTTGTTTCCGTGTATTTTTTGTGTCACATTCATACACTCTATACAAGACTAAATCCATGAATCATAGTAGAAACCGTATTTCGTATTCATTTATTTCTTGGTTTTTGTGTCCTTCAGACTCACAGCAGGAATTAGATATAGACTAATTAAAAAGAGTTATGGAAGGAGCTACCTGAAAAGGTGTGGGCAAAGTTAAGGGAAACAAAAATGCCTCTGCCTCCTATTTTATATGCAGATTACATCCTGGATAATTGTTATAAAATTCGCTTTTTTGATTCTACTTGACTACTCTATTACCTTAGGGTATACACAGTTAAGATTTTTTTGGCTACTGAACAGAGAGCTAGAGTTTATTTCTCAGTAAAATGCTATCTGTCTTAATTAAAAAGAAAAATTATTTATATTAGTCTCTTGATGTGTGGGTGACAGGCTTGAGGAAATTATTCCTTTATAAATAAACATTCTTCCCAGTAAATAATAAGAATGGTTTGATTACATACACTGCATTTCCTATGCAGAAGTTCTCAAAAATGTGGGACATTCTCCAGTTTAAGATACTTATGACTGTCTGCTATTTATGAGTTTCCATATGCTGGAAGAACATTGAACCCAAATGAAAAAAAAAAAAAAAGCCTAGAAAAATACAAGTTTAAAACAAAGCCCATCTTTATGATGAAGTTTCTAAATTTTTATCACATAATTTGTCACATAATTGCATACTTATGTGCTCTGAGATTATATAGAATACTAGTTAATTTTAAGATAAAATATAACTTTATTACTTGTTATTAATATAGTTGATTTATTAAAATGTTATTTATAAACTAGAAACCAAGAGTGTATTTAACATTTTTCAAAATGTAAAGGGAGTCACATGGCGTTTAAGTATAATTATATGAATAATCCAACTGAAACAGATAACTGAGTAAAAAAATTATTTTTTTTTAAAGATTTTAGGTCATTTTGTTTTGCATTGCTAAATCATAGCTTCTTGCTAATGGCTGTGTCTTTCATTCTAGGAAAATGATAGAGTAATTAACTACTTTAAACTCCTGTCTTTATATTTTTAAGGAATTTTTTTTATTTTATGACCACTTATTCTCATTTTATAACATATATTAATTGAATTAGCTGTAGGATATGAGAATTAGTAAGTTCTTGGAAATAATATCATAGTAAAAAATCAAAAGACTTCACTATTTCTGTAGTGGAAACCGTGGTGGCGTAGTGGTTAAGAGCTACAGCTACTTATCAAAAGGTCAGCAGTTCAAATCCACCAGGCACTCCTTGGAAACTATGGGGCAGTTCTACTCTGTCCTGTAAGGTCGCTATGAGTTGGAATCGACCTCAACGGCAACAGGTTTTTTGTTTGTTCTGTAGTAGCCAATGCTCAAAAAACACTTTGGCAACATTAATTTTTAACACCTTCACCATACTCATTCACACATAATATTACCAGGGCTTCTAACCAAGGGAAGTAGAGTGTTCAAACAAAAGTTTGAAAGAAATGATATCAATGAAATTTCATGTAGACTCAGTCAAAACATTTTTTACATAGACCTTAATCAAGCTTAAGGACCAGATAGAGCAACGGGAAGAACGTAGCCTTGATAATAAGAGAGAATTAGGTTTGAATCCCAGTCTTTCACTGAATAGCTCTAGGAATCTGGGCCGAATTATTTACCACCTCAGAGCCTTAGTTTCTGACTTATCAACAGGGATTATAAAAGCTACTTTAGAAGACTGTTCTAGTGCAGTGCCCAAACATGGGAAGTGATTAATAAATGGAGGCTATTATTATTATTTTGTAAATGTTTATTAATTGATTGAAAACACAGATTGTTAAAAATGGTAGGCAGAAGTGACTGCTGATATGGTTTCCAAACCTCCAGTTCTCACCTGCTGTTCTAAGTAAGGGAAAAAAGGGGGAGGATTTTCATGCTTTAAAAACATTACCAAAAAACCCATTGCTGGCAAGTTGATTCTGACCCATAGCGACCCTACAGGACAGAGTAAAACTGTCCTGTAGGGTTTCCAAGGAGCAGCTGGTTGAATTTGAACTGCTGACCTTTTGATTAACAGACAAGCTCTTAACCACTATGCCACCAGGGATCCTATGTTTTATAAAAAATATTTTAAAATATTTATTAATTTTTAGAGCATTTTTCTGGGCAAATGGGAAAAAAAACAGTATTTCTACTTGAATTAGCAGTGTTTTACCACTAAAAATCACTTAACATTTCCTGTAGAAATCTTTTCTATATGTTTGGCTTGAAGTATTTGAGACACAGCATGAGAAGCAGCCATTTACAAACTTGAATGAGAATTTCTTATTGGCAAACTTTTTTTTTTTAATCTTTTACGATAGTAGTTAAATGAAATAATTTGTAAGTCTGCATAAATACTATAAATTGTATTCTGCTGGATTATAGCCTTATACATCTGTCGTGACTCTAATACCCACTGGTGAAAGATTTCATGACAGGGAAGAATATTATTATTGTCTTTTCTGTAAAATATAACAAGTTAAGTAATTAAGGTTATGAATCAAACCAAATTAATTGCACACAGCTGTAAGAAGCTTAGTGCATGACCAAATAACAGATGTGAAATTCTTTTTTTTCCGCTGGTCATTTACCTAATGGTGAGATAAATGTTTGATGACATACATAGTCCAGTGTACTGTCAATCCTTGGCCATTTATTTCATCACTCCTTCTGTTCATGAGACAAAGGAGCGAGTGATCAATTGTCCAACTAGGGAAGTGTCTTTATGTTTTCTGCTTAAGCAAGCCTATAAGCAATAGGAAAAATTTTCAACATACGTTAAAACTAAATATAAAAAAAAATTAGTATAATAGTATTTACGTGATCTAGAATCATTTTCAGAAACTTTGTTCTTGTTAGGCGTTATTGAGTCAGTTCCAATTCATAGTGACCCTATGTACAGCTGCCCTGTCCTGCGCCATCCTCACAGTCATTCAATCATTGCTATGTTTGAACCCATTGTTGCAGCCACTATGTAAATCCATCTCATTGAGTGCCTCCCTCTTTTTCACTGACCCTGTACCTTACCAAGCATAATGTCCTTCTCTAGGGACTGGCCCTCCTGATAACATGTCCAAAGTATGTGAGACAAAGTCTTATCATTCTTGCTTCTACAGAGCACTCTCACTGTACTTCTTCCATGACAGACTTGTTTGTTCTTCTGGCAGTCCGTGGTATATTCAATATTCCTTGTCAACACCATAATTCAAAGGCATCAATTCTTCTTCAGTCTTCCTTATTCATTATGCAGCTTTCACATGCTTATGAGCTGATTGAAAATACCATGGTTTAAGTCAGGCTCACCTTAGTACTCAAAATGATGTCTTTGCTTTTCAACACTTTAAAGAGGTCTTTTGCAGCAGATTTGCCCAATGCAACCTATCTTTGATTTGATTTCTTTTGGTTTGATTTCTTGACTGCCACTTCCATGGGCATTGATTGTAGATCCAAGTAAAATGAAATTCTTGGCAGCTTCAGTATCTTCTCTGTCTATCATGATGCCGCTTATTGGTCTAGTTGTAAGGATATTTGCTTTCTTAACGTTGAGGTATAATCCATACTGAAGGCTGTGGTCTTTGCTCTTCATCCGTAAATGCTTCAAGTCCTCTTTGCTTTCAGCAAGCAAGGTTGTGTCATCTGCATATTGCAGGTTGTTAATGAATTTTCCACCAATCCTGTTGCTGTGTTCTTTTCCGTAGAGTCCAGCTACTCAAATTATTTGCTCAGCATACAGATTGAATAAGTAAAAACTAATTAGTTTAAAATAAATACAATTTTATTAATTTTCATTGAGAAAATAACTCAGTTAATATACTAGCATAATATCCTACCCATCAGTCATGAACTTTGTATTTATAACACTATAAATAATTTTTACGTTAAATACAACCATCATTTGACTTGATCAGATTAAAAGTTTCAACTACCATTGTCCATATTACAGAGTGGAGAATTAAAGCAACAGAGTTTAAATGTCTTTGTCAAGGTCAAAGACTAACAATGTGGTAGAACCAGGAAAACTGGAAAAGAGACAGAGAAATGATTGAGGGTTGAGAAATCTTGTGACTGGTAAGGTGAATGAGTTGGGGAAAGAGTATATGAAGGTGAAGAAACTGGTAGTGGTGACGTCATGCAAAGACTTGTAAGCCACAATAAGTATATAGACTTATTTCCAATTAATCAAAGTAAAAGTCCTTATGACAAATGCTATTAGACAAGAATAAACAAATGTATGGTAGACCAGAGGAATGATGAATTCTGGCTTGGAGAATAGGAGAAGCTATAAGAAGAGAAGGTATTTGAAATTTAAGTAGGCCTTTAGTATTTAGAATGAGGAGCAAAGACATTTTAGAAATGATAGAAATAGAAGTTTGTAGATGTGAAAGGAAAAGGAGCCCTGGTCATGCAGTGGTTAAGTGCTTGGCTGCTATCTGAAAGGTTGGTGGTTCAAACTCACCAGCCACTCCCCAGGAGAAAGATGTGGCAGTCTGCGTCCCTAAAGATTACAGCCTTGGCAAACCTATGGGCAATTCCACTCTGTCCTCTAGAGTCGCTATGAGTCAGAATTAACTCAACAGCAACGGGTAGATATGAAGGGACATGGTGTGCTCTTCAAAGGAAAATCCAGGGTGTCAGAAGCATATGAGGAGGGTTGTCCATAGACAAGAAAGGAAGATACTGGGCAGATTGATAAAGGTCTAGAGAGAGTGCAATGGATTTTGGACTTTGTTTTCTAGGCTATGACATAAAGCCAATTTATATTCCTGGGAAGTGTTAATAAATAGTTTGAGGATTAAATCTAGACCAGCAGAATGAAGGACGGAATGGTGAAGGGGAGACTGGAGGCAGTGAGACCAGTTAGGATGCTACTGCAAGAGGTAAAGCAAGAGTGGATGTCTGCACTCTTGTGATCTACTGGGGCCTCCAAGAAGTTTAAAAACAAAACAGGGTGAGAGAGTGTAAGTGTGACAGCTGTGGAAGCACTGAGAGTTTCAAATACAGGCTCCAAATTTTAGTTCTCTAAAATCATTTCGAATCACCAGTTGAAACAGAATATAACTGCAAGAACCAGGCCTCTACATAATACACATTTAAATATTTGTGTACAGGGATCAGTGAAGAGATTAAAATAATAGTTCATACTGTACAAAGCATGTTGTAAGGGTCAAATGAAACAAGAGACACAAAAGCTCTTGTAATAAACAGATTACATAAATACAAGCCATTAATATTATTTCTAATCCTTGTATAAATGTTCAGCTCTTTTTGCAGCTCAGTATCTCAACCCATCTTAGACCTTGAAATATTAACGAAAAAAATAGATGTCGCTTTCTTTTTATAAAACCTTCAGGCTTTTTTTTTTTTTTTAAATATGTGTGAGAGAGAGGGGAAAACAGGCAAGAAAGAAAATGAGAAATCTATCCTCACTTGTCAGGCAAGCGAAGCACAAAAAGTAAGGATGATTCTCTCATCTAACCTTTAAGCAATTTTCAAGTGCCTTTGATTGGACCTATACAACCAAATTCTCACAGATAAAAAACTGCAATTGCTTTAACACGAAAACAATGGTGATTTGCAAATTGGTGCCTTGACATGTTCATACAGGAATTGGATTTTTTTCCTCAAAAGTCTCATAATGTTCTCATGGAAACACCCAAACCTGTATGTGAATACAAGTTCTACTGCTTAGTGGCTGTGGAACTTTAGGTAACGTACAGAGCCTCCCTGAGCCTCTGTTCTTCCTTTGCAAATTGTTGTTCTTAGGTACCATCTAGTTGGCTCTGACTCATGGTGACCTGGTGGATCAGAATGTAACTTTGCCCAGTCCTGTGCCATCTTCATGATTGCTGCTAGGATTGATTCCACTGCTTTGGCCGTTGTGTCAATCCATCTCATTTTTTCTGACCCTCTATTTACCAGCCATGATGTCTTTTTCTAGCTACTTTCCTGATGAATACTTCTCTTTTAGGATTGGCATTAGGGAAAATGGAAATAATATAACTAAAATGCTTAACGTGAATCATAAACACAGTGGTTTTTAAATAAATGCTACCCCTACCCTTTTCGAGGAGCCCTGGTGGTGCAGTGGTTAAGCACTACGCTGCTGACAGAAAGGTCAGCTGTTTGAGTCCACCAACAGTTCTGTAGGAGAAAGATGTGGCAGTGTTCTCTCATAAAGAGTGTTGTTGTTTAGGTGCCCTTCAGTCAGTTCCGACTCATAGTGACCCTATGTACAACAGGATGAAACAGTGCCCAGTCCTGTGCCACGCCCACAATTGTTTTTATGCTTGAGCTTATTGTTGCAGCCACTGTGTCAATCCATCTCCTTGAAAGTCTTCCTTTTTTTCACTGCCCCTCTACTTTACCAAGCATGATGTCCTTCTCCAGGAACTGTTCTCTCCTGACAACATGTCCAAAGTATATAAGATATAGCCTTGCCATCCTTGCTTCTAAGGAGCATTATGGTCGTACTTCTTCCAAGACAGATTTGTTCATTCTTTTGGCAGTGCATAGTATATTCAATATTCTTTTCCAACACCACAATTCAAAGACGTCAATTCTTCTGTCTTCCTTATTCATTGTCCAGCTTTCTCATGCATATGATGTGATTGAAAATACCACAGCTTGGGTCAGGCACACCTTAGTTTTCAAGGTGGAATCTTTGCTTTTCAACACTTTAAAGAGGTCTTTGCAGCAGATTTGACAATTGTAATGCATCTTTGGATTTCTTGACTGCTGCTTCCATGAGTGTTGATTGTGCATCCAAATAAAATGAAATCCTTGACAACCTCCATCTTTTCTCCATTTACCATGATGTCGCTTATTGGTCCAGTTGTGAGGATTCTTGTTTTCTTTATGTTGAGGTGTAATCCATAGTGAAGGCTGTGGTCTTTGATCATCATCAGAAGTGCTTAAAGTCCTCTTCACTTTCAGCAAGCAATGCTGTGTCTTCTGCATAACGCAGGTTGTTAAATGAGTCTTCCACCAATCCTAATGCCCTGTTCTTCTTCATATAGTCCAGTTTTTCAGATTATTTGTTCAGCATACAGATTCAATAGGTGTGGTGAAAGGACACAACCCTGATGCACACCTTTCCAGACTTTAAACCACGCAGTATTTCCTTGTTCTGTCCAAACAACTGCCTCTTGATCTATGTACAGGTTCCTCAGGAGCATGATTAAGTGTTCTGGAATAACCATTCTTCTCAATGTTATGTATAATTTGTTATGATCCACACAGTCGAATGCCCCATGACGATTATAGCCTTGAAAACCCTTGGAGCTCTTCTATTCTGTCCTATTTTGAGTCGGAATTGATTCGAAGGCAATAGGTAAAGGTACCCTTCTCGATATCAAAATTCAGTACTTCCTTTGTATGATGATTCTGAAACATACATCCTGGAATGTAATAGATATTCAATATGTGTATTTTTAATGAGTAAAAGAAACAAAGAGAGATGGGGTGAAGTGTGTGTGTTCTAACAGGTTTAGGCTAGGGCCTCTTTCCTTTTATTAGTAGTGGCATTATCCCCAAATGTCTTTGCTATGAGTATTATTTCCTACTGAGCTGAAAATAGAGCTAGATGAGTCAGTGACATAACCAAATGGTCTGTCATACCTCTGGTCTGTTTATCATTTGGAAATACAGTATATTATTTATTTAGGAAAACAATTTCACAATATTTCAACTGACACTGCTAGAACATAGTCTGATTTCTTGATCTTTCTTTGTCCAGACATGCCCAGACTGTTGTAGTGTAAAACAGGATGCTTAGTTATGTAATATTTAATCTCAACAATACCAAAATTCAACAAAGTAATCAGGACTCTTCTCACTGAGTTATGTAATTAGCACTGTTTGTGATATCATCGTTGTTGATTCATCCTTGTTTGCAAAGCTATGTTTTCTCCCTTTTTCATTTCTGTAAAAGCAGCCTCATGACTTATGTTGCCATGAGAAATAGCACGCCTAATACATTAAAAAAAAAAATAAATACATAAATGTTCACAAATCTTATTTCGGCCTATGCTGCCATCTGCTGGAAATTGAATGTTCTTTAGTCATGGGCGTTAAAATCTGCTTAGAATTTTCTGTGACTACACACCTACTTAAATGGTCACATTTTTAACGGTACTGGGAATTTGTCTGGAAAAAATAACATAAATTTTTTTGTGCTTTTTTTAATTGAGAGCAGGAAAGGACAGCAGCAATCTGACTCGTATTCAAAAATACTACTCTACCCTGTAAACAACTCATGATTCATTTATCTGTCATTTAATCAACATGTATCAATAGCTTCTCTGTGTCAAGAACTTTATTAGCTCCACAAAGATGAGCAAGTAATGTTTGTTGTTCAATAGGGGTTTATGTTCCAGGAAGAAGAATCACAATTACAGGAAATAACTACAATAAAATATTTAGATATTATAGTAGAAATATAAACCAAGAGGGTGTAGTAATTTCTACCCAGAAGCGAGGCTTCTGGCAAAATCAGTGATTGAGGATGATGCTGATAAGTGAAGAAGATCAACACAGGAAATAGGATTCTGGGCAGATACAATAGTATTAGCAAAGACATTTGTTTCTAAAAAAAAACGTTTGCATTGTCAAAAAAATTCGTTAGTCTATTATGCTTTCTAATTTGCTGTATGAGTGTTTTTAATTTTTCAAATAAACATCAGGTGAGGATGTCATTGCAATAATATAAAAAGAAGAAACTGAAATTTGGAAGAAATTTTGCTCAATGAATACTATCTTTACATTTTTGTCAAGAGCATAGCTATTAATACTTAACAATTTTTTATTATATTTCTCAGATTACCATTTCTGTCTTAGTATGCATTTCATATTATTGGAGCCCCGATAACTGGATTCCTGTAGTACTAACCCTAACGGGAGTTCTTTTTATGATCTGTCTCTACACTGTTGCATGGTGCCTCTTCAAAGAGTAAGATCTGAATTCCTACTTCTATCTGAATTTATTCATTAATCATAAGGTCCATCAAGAATGCCTTAAAAAGACCATGATAGAAGAGGAGAGAAGGTTGGGAAAAATGTATTCAGCACTTATTACTTTTAGCTCTTTACAGGTGCTATCTTTGCTGATAATCAGAACAGAGCTGAGAGGTCAATAACACTGTTGTTTCAGATTAAGATACAGGACATTAACCAAGATCTTCTGGTTCTAAAGCTAATGCTCGTTCCCTAGAATATCAGTCAAATGATTCAAGCTAAAAACTATTCGTCTGAAATAGATAGTGAATATATACAGCCGAGCCAATTTGACAACCCTACAGTGACCGTATAGGATACAGTAGAACTGCCCCATAAGGTTTCCAAGGCTGTAAATCTTTATGGAAGCAAACTGCCACATCTTTCTGCCATGGAGCTGCTGGTGGTTTCTAACCACTAACCTTTCAGTTAGCAGGCAAGTGTTTTAACCACTGAGCCACCAATGTAATAAACCAAAAAAAACAAACCCACTGCCATCGAGTCGATTCCAACTCGTAGCGACCCTATAGGACAGAGTAGAACTGCCTTGTAGAGTTTCCAAGGAGCGCCGCCTGGCAGATTCGAACTGCCGACCTCTTGATTAACAGCCGTAGCACTTAACCACTACACCACCAGGGTTTCCACCAATGTAATAAGTAGGTATAAAAGTCTTTTTGACAGGCATTTATCACTTGTCTCTACAATGAATTCCTGATCTGAAGCCTAGCATATCATGGAAGGGGACCTGTGGAGGTGCTATCGCCTAGAGAAGCATGACAGAACTACAAATAACACCACAAATCTGTTAACTGGAAACTTCTTCCCAGGTATTCCAATGTCATCTACCATATCCACAGGTTTTGTTTGTTTGTTTGTTTTCTGAATGTAAAAATGGCAGAGCAATCTGAAGTATCTGTAGCATCTAAGGATCAATAATCTCAGGGAATTTTCATCAACATAGTTTAAGGATATTATTTTCACTTTTTTAATCAAAGAAAATACTTATTACTTGGCATTTTATGTCTAGATTAAGTTTTTTCTTTTTTTTAAGTAAGCCTTAAACTCAAAAGTTTAATGCAATTTGATTAAGATCGAAGCAGGACACTGATTCTGAAAATTCTGACCAAAACTTAAGCACTAGATTTCTTTCTCTTTTTTTAATGTTTTCTCCCTGTTTTTATGTTTTACCTATAGTTCTCCTGGCTGTTCAAGATTCTTTCCTCAATGTCACAAATATCAGCAGAGTCAACCAAGTCTCATTACCAAGGAGCCCAGGGAGGTACCAAGGTACAAGTCGACTTTATGCTTTAAAAAAATGCCATTTTAGGCTTTAAGATTTGGGTCCTAATGGTTCATTAAATTTCAAATTTATAGTCATGAAATATTAGTCGGTATTAAAAAGTTAAATTTTACCTGTAAATTCTTTATCAAAGTAACTTTTATATTTATTCAGCAATATTTATTAAATATCTACTGAGCAGTGCTTAAGCTTATGGCTCTTAACCAAAAGGTCAGCAGTTTGAATCCACCAGCCGCAACTTGGAAACCCTATGGGGCAGTTCTACTCTGTCCTTTGGGTCGCTATGAGTCGGAGCGGACTGGAAGGCAATAAGTTTGAGGTTTTTTTGGTAATATTCTAAGCACGGGGACATAGTTGAGGACAATATCGGATTTACACATGAACATTAAGGTCTGCTAGTGGGTTCTAATGGGAACTCTGCAGTGTTGTTACTATTTCCAAATTAAGCTGTTTATGTAATGGAGAAGGAGGATAAATGCCACAAGAATGAGAACAAACACAGTTTTTTTCAAGAATGGAGGATGAACTGTTTTTTCCTTAGAGCAACACCAAGGTCCATATTCTTTATCTAGAAGAAAAGATGCTATCCAGGATTATTAATTAATAATAACAAGCAGACTTCCAATAATATCCACTTAACCTAAAATGATCGTGATTTATTACATATGGGGGGCTATCAACAGTCAATTTAAGGGATATTTAAATAATATTATGTAGCATTTGTTTACTTAGTTATTTATAAAAGTAAACTACAGAATCACTTGTTATTTATACATATAAACACTAAAATGCTTCTTTTTGCATCAAAACTAAAGGTAAATGTTTCCATTCTTTTTTAATTTTTGTTTGTTTTTTGTAGGCATGGAAACTTATTAACAGTTATCCAAAACCAAATACAAAACCAATCTTGCTGTCTGGAAATAGTCAGGTGAGGGCAAAGAGAAAAATCAAGTCACAATTATTACAATAATTATTCTTTCATTTGTTACAGTGTCCAGATAATAAAACAATAATTTGCAGATAATTTATAGTGATCATAAATAGGATCGAGAAAATTTATGTATATCGGTTGAAAGTAGAAGGAAAGTTGAGGGAGAAAAATGCTATATTCAATTTTAAGTGATTGACATTTTGACATGTGATGAGGAAAATAATCTACTAAATTTGATAAATCTGTAGAGGTCTAAATTGATGGGTGAATTGGTGGGATGACGTTCACATTTCTATGGTTAATTTATTTCCCCTTTTAAAGTCGGCCTCCTTCCCTAAAAAAAAAAAAAAAGGCAAAATTAGATAACGTAGGTAATCTGCTGGGGATGTGGCTAAAGATACCTAGATGCCCATTCATCCACGTAACACTCAGGCACTTAACAAATATTTGCTACATGACAAACTGCCTTATAGTGGTTCTTTCACTGAGGTATTCATTTGGCATATACTTCCCTTCAAGGTGGAATTAAAACATTAACCCACAATGCTCTGTTGAACTATAGAACTAATATCTTTTTCTGTAAAACTATAATTAGCTCAATATCTTTGGCTAGGTAAAATATTTTCCATATGATACCAGAGCAATTAGCACCTAAACTAGTTGAATCAATAAGATTAATTCAACAGATATTTATGTGACCCCTAAATGTAGAGTTTATTCTGCAGATTCCTCAGGAGAATTTAAAGAAATAAAAGACATGGTCTTTACTCTTCAAGATCTTATATTTCAGATGGGAAAGAATACAGGTTATAATATTCTAGGCAATACTGTATGGTAGTATTTTAATTCTTTCCAACACGCATAGTACATAAAATTAGCTCCACGGGAATTCAGAGGACATTATGATCCTGTGTGCAGCTGTTCAAAATAACACAACTTCATACTCTGGGCTCACCAGGATCATGCTTTCAATACAGCCCTACCTGACTACATGTTCATAATAAATTCACTTTACTGCTTTCAGTGATGACAATTTCACAGCTTTTCTGCCTTTTTCTCAAGTTCATTTTAATTTTTCTCACTCCAAACTATGATATCTTCTCACGTCTCTTAAACAAAGCTGGCCAAATCAGATTTAAAAAACTCATGATCTCATATTCCTAAAACCAATTCTAGAATTTAACTGCACTGGTATCACATAATCTGCCTTCTCCCTGATCCTATTTAAATTCATCTTCTCCAGTTATGTTTTGGGTAACCATTTCTCTGGTCTTTTCCTGGAAAGTTTCCGCTTTTTCTCCTACATCAAGAATTTGTCTCTCTCTTTAATGGATCCTATGGCTTAAAATACCCTGCTCTCAAAGTGCCTACCTTAAACCCATGTCTCCTCCAGTAATCACCTCATTTCTCTTACTCTTGGTAGCAATGCGGGAACCCTGGTACCATAGTGGTTACATGCTACGGCTGCTAACCAAAGGGTCGGCAGTTCAAATCCTCCAGGTGCTCCTTGGGAACACTATGGGACAGTTCTACTCTGTCCTAGAGGGTTGCTATAAGTCGGAATCGACTCGACAGCACTGGGTTTGGTTTTTGGTTAGCAATTACTTTTTAAGAGTTACCTATCTTGGCTATCTCTACTCTCTTACCTCCAAATATCTACTTAACTCACTCCAAAGGGGGACTTGCCCCACTATTCCACCACTCCACAAAAATAGCCCTTACCAATGTCTTCAATGACCTACAATTTAGGCAAATTTACAGGTATTGCCTAATTGTGATTCCTTGAAACCTCTTGTTAATAGAGTTAATAGAAAGATGACACTTTTTCTAGTTGCCCTGGGGACATAGTATAATAGTGACAAATGTTGTAGAGACAGCCTGAGTAAAGCTTTAATATCAACAAGTAAATTGTTAAAACTATGAGGAAGCCCTTACTATGTTATATTTACTTAATACATGGGTAATAGGAGTAAATAAAACAATAATTTGAATCAGTTATCACATTTTTTGTCACATAAATGACACTAGAATAGTGGGCTTGCGAACTGAAAAGGAACGTTTCTATTAGTCATTATAAAGTCATTGATAATGTCAACATCTACATATACAAATACCAATTCAGAATAGAATAATAATTGTATATTATTTTCTTTCAGACACTGATTATTTATGATGGACATGCAGGTGATCCTGGTAAGAGACAGACACGATATTAGTGTTCCTATGTTTTGAAAAAGCATGGGAAAGGTTTCCCATGACTGAAGAGAAGTATTATGGTGTGATTAATTAACGTACTGTCAAGTTTTAATTATGCAAACAATGCTAAATTAAGGGAATTTTAAATGCTTATTTTTGCCAAAAGTTGCAAGTGCATGATTATAAGTTGTTCTGCTTTTCAAAGTTCAACTATATTTTTCTTAAGCACAATGATTCATGAAGCTCTGAGACAGTTTTTCTTAAAATCTATATTAAGAGTATTCACCAATGCCATCCTGAATAGGTCTCAAATGCCTCTGTTGTCTCTCATTCATCTCCATTACCACATAAAGAGCCTTAACACTTTTTACCTTGCCATGGCAATGGGCTCCTAATTGTCCTCACTGTTTCTATTTTACACTCCCTTCAACAAATTCATTTTCAACAAATTCATACAGTGCCTCCACTGCTAGTATACAACAACAGAAAATATCTCTGGACAACATTGAGTAAGCACATACTAAGTGCCAGCCTGGTGTGTAAAACGCAACCTCATCTGCACTCTTCATGAAACTATCAGGTTGTTGTGATTTTGTTAGCTGCCATCCAGTCAGTTCTAACTCATAGAGACCTTATGTGAAATAGAATGAAACACTGCCCAGTCCTGTGCCATCTTCACAATCACTGCTGTGTTTGAGCCCATTGTTGCAGCCACTGTGTCAGTCTTCTTCTTTTTTGCTGACCCTCTGCTTTACCAAGGATGATGTCCTTCTTTAGAGACTGGTCCCTCCTAATAGCATGTTCAAAGTACATAAGAGAAAGTCTCACCATCCTTGCTTCAAAGGAGCATCCTGGCTGTACTTCTTCCAAGATAGATTTGTTCATTCTTCTGGAAGTCCATGGTATATTCGATATTCTTTGCCAACACCATAATTCAAATGCATCAATTCTTCTTTGGTCTTCCTTATTCCTTGTCCAGATTTTGGACGCATATGAGGCAACTGAAAATACCATGGCTTGGGTCAGGCTCACCTTAGCTCTCAAGGTGACATCTTTGCTTTTCAACACTTTAAAGAGGTCTTTTGCAGCAGATTTGCCCAGTGCAATATGTCTTTTGATTTCTTGACTGCTACTTCCATGGGCATTAATTGTGATCTATGTGAAATGAAATCCTTGACAACTTCAACATTTTCTCCATTTATGTTGCTTATTCTGTTGCGAGGATTGTTGCTTTCTTTATGTTGAGGCATAATTCATACTGAAGGTTGTAGTCTTTGATCTTCATCAGTGCTTCAAGTCCTCTTCACTTTCACTAAGCAAGGTTGTATCATCTGCATATCACAGGCTAATGAATCTTCCTCTGATGCTGCATTCTTCTCTGATTATTTGCTTCACCTATCGATTGAATAAGTATGGTGAAAGGATACAACCCTGACTCACACCTTTCCTGACTTTAAACTGCACAGTACTCCTGTGTTCTGTTCCAGAGACTGCCTCTTGGTCTGTGTAAAAGTTCTGCATAAGCACAAGTAAGTATTCTGGAATTCCTGTTCTTTGAAATATTATCCACTATTTGTTATAATCCACACAGTCGGATGCCTTTGCATAATCACTAAAACACAGGTAAGCATCTTTATGATATTCTCTGCTTTCAGCCAAGATCCATCTGGCATCAGCAATGATATCCCTCATCCACATTCTCTTCTGAATCTGGCTTGAATTTCTGGCAGTTGCTGTCAATGTACTGCTGCTACATTTGAATTATATTTAGCAACATTTTACTTGCATGGGATATTAGTCATATTGCTTGATAATTTTCACAATCTGTTGGATCACCTTTCTTTGGAATGGGCACAAATATGGATCTCTTCCAGTTGGTTGGCCAGGTAGCTGTCATCCAAATGTTTTGGCATAAACAAGTGAGCACTTTCAGCGCTGCATCCATTTGTTGTTGAATCATCGCAATTGGTATTACATCGATTCCTGGAACCTTGTTTTTTGCTAATGCCTTCAGTGCAGCTTTGACTTCTTCCATCGATACCTTCCTTCTTGATCATATACTACCTCCTGAAATGGCTGAAAGTCCACCAATTCTTTTTGGTACAGTGGCTCTGTATATTTCTTCCATCTTTTGATGCTTCCTGTGTTGTTCAATTTTTTACCCATAGGACTCTTTAGGATTGCAACCAGAGGCTTGCATATTGCAACTCTTTCAGCTTTAGAAAGCCAAGCATGTTCTTTTTTGGTTTTCTAACTAACTCAGGTCTTTGGACATTTGATTATTAATACTTTATTTCGTCTTCTCAAGTTTCCCTTTGAAATCTTCGGTTCAGCTCTTTTACTTCATCACTTCTTTTCACTTTAGCTACTCCACATTCAAGAGCAAGTTTCAGAGTCTCTTCTGAAATCCATTTTGGTGTTTTTTTCTTACCTGTCTTTTTAATGACCTTTTGGCTTTCTTCATGTATGATGTCCTTGATATCATCCCCAAACTCATCTGGTCTTTGGTGTTTAGTGTTCAATGCATTAAATGTGTTCTTGAGATGGTCTCTAAATTCAGGTGTGATACACTCAAGGTTGTACTTTGGCTTTCATGAATTTGTTTAATTTTCTTCAGCTTCTACTTTAACTTGCTTATGAGCAAATGGTGGTCTGTGCTGCAGTCAGCTCCTGGCCTTGTTCTAACTGAGGATATTGAGCTGCTCCATTGTCTCATTCCACAGATGTTGATTTGATTCCTTTTTATTCCATCCAGTGAGTTCCACATGTATAGTTGCTGTTTTGGAAACCCTGGTGGCATAGTAGTTAAGTGCTATGGCTGCTAACCAAACGGTCAGCAGTTTGAATCTGCCGGGTGCTCCTTGGAAACTCTGTGGGGCAGTTCTACTGTGTCCTACAGGGTCGCTTTAGGGTCAGTATGAGTTGGAATCGACTCAATGGCACTGGGTTTGTTTTTTTGGTTTTTTAGTTGCCATTTATGTTGTTGAAAAGATATTTCCAATGAATAGATTGTCGGTCTTGCAAAATTCTATCATGCAATATCCAGCATTGTTTCTATCACTAAGGCCATATTTTCTAATTACTGACCTTTCTTGTTCACAACTTTCACATTCCAATCACCAGTAACTATAAGGCATCTCGAATGTTTGATCAATTTCGGACTGCAGAAGTTGGTAAAAATCTTCAATCTCTTTATCTTCAGCACTAGTGGTTGGTGCATAAATTTGAGTAATTGTAATATTAACTGATTTCCTTGCAGATGTATGGATATTATCCTATCACTGACAGTGTTGTACTTCAGGATAGGTGTTGAAATGTCCTTTTTGACAATGAATCCACGCCATCCCTCTTCAGTTTGTCACCCTGACGTAGTAGACCGTATTAGTGTCTGATTCAAAATGGCCAGTAACAGTCCATTTCAGCTCACTAATGCCTAGGATATCAATCTTCAAATGTTCCATTTCATTTTTTATAACTTCCTATTTTCTTAGATTCAGGAGGAATATAATATTATTTCAATTGTAACTACTTGGGATCTGTTAATCTACTGAAACCTGGGACCAACTTCAGATTACCAAAATTCCAACTTCTGAGCTATAGAACAGAAGAATGTTCATGACTCAGATTCTTTGCTACGTGTATATACCTGTAAGAATATATCAAATTCCCTCTTTCCTCTTTTCTGCCACTTCTGTTTTGACACCAGCTGCACATGGTGCTCTTCTTCACTGACCCTAACCACCTGGAGCTAGGTCAGATCTCACAAGTTAAAGGACGCGGTCTTCCAGACTGCCAGCTTTTACCAATACCTCAGACACCAGCCACAGGCTTGGGAACCCCCATGATTCCATCATTTCTGATATGCTGGCTATGAATGCAGGGTTTTCCCACTACTCCTTTAGCATGCCAGTTGCAAGCTTGGGGGTCCCTAGAGCTCCCTCACTTCTGACATGTAGCTACAAATTTGAAGTTTTCCCTGTCTCCCTTAAGGATACCAGCCATAAACTGAGAGATCCCCAGCCCTGCTCACTTCTGACTTTTTGGCTCCCAGCACTCCCTCAGGTTCAAAAACTCACTGGAATGACTCACAAAACTCAAGAAAAATACTATATTTATGATTGCAGTTTTAATATAGCAAAAAGATAAAAATGAAGAGATGCAAAGTGTGAGGCCTGGGATGGTTTCCAACATGGAGAGTCCATGTCCCAAAGGACATGCTACCTTCCCAAGTGCATCAGTGTCTGTCGCCAACCAGGAAACCCATGGAGCTTTGTTGTCCAGAGACTTTATTGGGACTCATTACGTAGTCACTATTGATTAAATCATCCCATCTCCCCTGATATCTAGAGGTGGTCTCACTAGCCTCGGCCAAGGCTCACCTGAGATACCTTGTTAGCATAAGCTCTTAGGTATGGTCTGGAGGCCTATAGATAAGAGAGGTACCTCAGTTACTCGGAAAATTATAAGGTTTTAGAGGTTATCTCTTGGGAACCAAGGGCAAAGTCCAATTTTTTTTCAGTAAAGATAATTTTAAGCCCCACAATACCATTCACTCTAGTGATGTAGAACAAGTGGCAGCTCACCAGGCTGTCACACTGTGTCATGCCTTCATTCTTTCACATTAGGGCTTCATTGCATAATATTCCGTTTATGCTACCCTTTCTGCTTATCCCCTTTATAACTCCTTTAATCTTTCTTCTACTAGCTAACTCCTACTTGTAAAACAAGATAGCTCAGCCATTATACCCCCCTGGATAACCTGCCTTGACTGGGCATGCCTTTTCTGTACTCCTAAAACACTTATCACTATGCACAAAATCACTGGCCTCTTTCTCCTTTATACTGTAAACTTCTTGTGGAACGTTTACAAATGTTAAGTTTGCATTCCCAGTGCCAAGCAAATATAAGGCACTCAAATCATGTTTGTTTAAGGGGTGAGTTGGTGATTAAGAGATTGCTGGTAACCTTCAAGAAAGTAAATGTCGGATTACAAAGTATTAATGATTTAATGGAGATGAGTCAACTAAATAGATAAAAACTGTTCATCCCAGAAGCTTTCTAGCATAAGGGAAGGAAGAGATGAGACTGTAGTTGCTGAGAAAATCAAATCCTAGTTCTCTGATACCAAAACAACCTAAAGCAACTTATTATCAATTGTTTCCCTTCTGTTCTGACACCACTGCCCACGTAGTACTTCTTCTTGTGACTCTAACACCCAGAGCCAAGTCTGACCTCAACTTAAAGGGCACAATCCTCCAGACTCCGAAGTCTGTGCAAGACTTCAGAAGGCAACCTCGAGCTTGGGGTTCCCCACTACACCCCCACTTCTGACCTGCTGCCTTCAAATTTGGGGTATTCCCACTACCCCCAGGATGCCAGTTATAAGCTCAGGGTCTCCAGGGCTCCCCATTTCTGACCTACTGGATTCTACTACTCCCTCTTGTTTGATAATTTGCTACAACTATTTAGAAAAGCCAGGAAAGTGCTATGTTTATGATTGATTACAGTTTTATTTATAGGAAGAAGCATACAAATGAAGAGAGCAATAGGACAACATGGCAGAGGGTTCCCAACATGGAGTGTCCATGTCCCAAAAATGGGTGAACTACCCTCCTATATGCATCAACATCTATCACCATCCAGGAAGCCCATGGAGTTTTGGTGTCCACAGCCTTTATTGGCATCTCATTATGTAGAAATGATTGATTGATCACGTTACCCCCTTCCTCCTCACTGAAGTTGGCTGATCTTTCTGATCTGGCCAGCCCCTACCTGAGTCACCTAATTAGTATAAAGCCCCAGGTGTGATTTGGAGACCTTTTAAAAGACACTTCAATCACTGAGGAAACTCCAAGGTTTTAGAGGCCCTTAGTAACCAAAGGAAACCATGGTGGTGTAGTGGTTAAGAGCTACAGCTGCTAACCAAAAGGTCGGCAGTTCGAATCCACTGAGAGCTCCTTGGAAACCAAATGGGGCAGTTCTACTCTGTCCTACAGGTTGCTATGAGTTGGAATCGACTCCAAGGCAGTGGGTTTGTTTTGGTTTTTTTAGTAACCAAAGATGAAGACCAAATTATTTGTGTAAAGTTAAATTCTTAACCCCCACCATGTTGTTGTTGTTGTTAGGTGCCATCGAGTCAGTTCCGACTCATAGCAACCCTATGTACAACAGAACGAAACACTGCCCTGTCCTGAGCCATCCTTACAATCGTTGTTATGCTTGAGCTCATTGTTGCAGCCACTGTGTCAATCCACCTCGTTGAGGGTCTTCCTCTTTTCCGCTGACCCTGTACTCTGCCAAGCATGATGTCCTTCTCCAGGAACTGATCCCTCCTGACAGCATGTCCAAAGTATGTAAGACGCAGTCTAGCCATCCTTGCTTCTAAGGAGCATTCTGGTTGTACTTCTTCTAAGATAGATTTGTCCATTCTTTTGGTAGTCCATGGTATATTCAATATTCTTTGCCAACACCGCGATTCAAAGGCGTCAGTTCTTCTTCGATCTCCTTATTCATTGTCCAGCTTTCACATGTATATGATGCAATTGAAAATACCATGGCTTGGGTCAGGTGCACCTTAGTCTTCAAGGTGACATGTTTGCTCTTCAACACTTTGAAGAGGTAAATCAGCAGATTTACCCAATGTAATGCCAATGTCTTTTGACTTCTCGACTGCTGCTTCCATGGCTGTTGATTGTGGATTCAAGTAAAATGAAATCCTTGACAACTTCAATCTTTTCTCCATTTGTCATGATGTTGCTCATTGGTCCAGTTGAGAGAATTTTTGTTTTCTTTATGTTGAGGTGCAATCCATACTGAAGGCTGTGGTCTTTGATCTTCATCAGTAAGTGCTTCAAGTCCTTTTCCCTTTCAGCAAGCAAGGTTGTGTCATCTGAATAAGGCAGGTTGTTAATGAGTCTTCCTCCAATCTTGATGCCCCATTCTTCTTCATGTAGTACAGCTTCTCGTATTATTTGCTCAGCATACAGATTGAATAGGTATGTTGAAAAAATACAACCCTGACGCACACCTTTCCTGACTTTAAACCAATCAGTATCCCCTTGTTCTGTCTGAACAACTGCCTCTTGATCTATGTAAAGGTCCCTCATGAGCACAATTAAGTGTTCTGGAATTCTCATTCTTCGCAATGTTATCCATAATTTGTTATGATCCACACATTCGAATGCCTTTGCATAGTCAATAAAACACAGGTAAACACCCTTCTGGTATTCTCTGCTTTCAGCCAGGATCTGTCTAACATCAGCATTGATATCCTTGGTTCCATGTCCTCCTCTAAAACCAGCCTGAATTTCTGGCAGTTCCCTGTTGATATACTGCTGCAGCCATTTTTGAATGATCTTCAGCAAACTTTTGCTTGAGTGTGATATTAATGATATTGTTTTATAATTTCCACATTTGGTTGGATCACCTTTCTTGGGAATAGGCATAAATATGGATCTCTTCCAGTCAGTTGGCCAGGAAGCTGTCTTCCAAATTTCTTGGCATAGACGAGTGAGCACCTCCAGCACTGCATGTTTGTTGAAACATCTCAATTGACATTCTGTCAATTCCTGGCACCTTGTTTTTCACCAATGCCTTCAGAGCAGCTTGTACTTCTTCCTTCAGTACCATTGGTTCCTGATCATATGCCATCTCTCAAAATGCCATAGCCCAAGGCAAATTTAACTAATAGTTACAAAATATTTTTGTTCTAGGATGAGGTAGAGTTCTTTCTTTCTATTTTTCTCTGGCTACACTTACATACGTGTTTCTGTGTGTGTATGTGTAATGATAAGCTAAGGAGGAAAAATTATCTGGAATCATAGAATATGAGTACACAATAGGCAAGGAAAGGCTTGGGTTCATGTATTAAAGATATAGAAGAAAGAGCTTGGATTTTGGAATCAGACAGAGCTAAATTTGAGTTAAAACTACAGAATATTCTTTCCATGGTATCTTGGTGAAGTCACTTAGCCACTTCGAACCTCAGTTTTCTGACCTGTAAATTGGAGGTATCATACTTTTTAACAAAATGCTGATGCTTGGACCCTACTCTCAGAAGTTGTCATTGACTAAAGTTGGAGTGTGTACCAACTTTAGCACCCTCAGGTGATTCTACCTTGCATCCAGGATTAAGAAATACTGTGCTAGGCAGAGGGATTGACACTCTTAATATCCTTCATGTTAGCACTGATTGATTCATGATTATTATTTTGTGCATACCCAAAAATACACATTTTTTGTTGTTGTTGTAAGCGGATCCCATTCGAAGGTATGTATGACGGAAACTCTAAAAAAAATGATGCAGGACGTAATGGATAAGGATGAGAGTAAAGGAGGCGATAGCAAGCGTAATTAATTGAAGTCAGGCATCGACAATTTAGAAGTATAATGAATAGTATGTAGTGGCTGACTTTGGAATAAGACTTAAAAAGTACATCTATTACTTGCGTATTATTCATGGAATGCTTTGAATATAACATGTATAGTTTAAAATGTTATGTTAATTTTAAGTTTTATATGCTACCAAACAAATCTACATAGGCATTATGTATGCCACTGAAAATTTTTTTAAATTGACAATTCAGTTCGTTAAGAGTATGCAGGAGAAATGTTTTCCAATGTTATCTAATCAGAAGAATTATCTAGGATGCCTATTGACTAATAGATTTCTGAGCCCCAACTCAAATCTGCAAAATAAGAATCTTCAGGAAGAGGGCCTTGGAAATGTTTATTTAAATGAGCATTTTGGATTATTCTAATGTCCAGAGTAGTTGGGACATGCCAATCTTAATTCCTGGCTAGTATTTTGATTAATGTACCACATGATTAAGGGGCCATTGTGGTGCAACTGTTAAACCCTTGACTGTTAACTGAAAGGTTGGTAGTTCTAATCTACCCAGTAGCTCTGTGGGAGAAAGACCTGGTGATCTGCTGCCATAAAGATTATAGCCTAGAAAACTCTATGGGGGTAGTTCTACTCTGTCACATGGAGTCTTTCTGAGTCGAAATCGACTGGATGGCACCTAACAACTCCACCACATGTTAATATACCACATGATGTCACTATCAGAGTACAAAAACCTAACCTAACTAAATTTAACAAAGTAAACAACATGGTTTTCTTCGAAGTGTCTTTGTAATACATGAACATGGTAAAAATGAAATAGTACGAAAAAGCTTATAATGAAAAAAAAAACTGTATTATTTCACTGTCTGTCGCCCCACCTCTCACCTCAGTCTCAGTGTGCAGAGGCAATCATAATTTGATTCTAAAGGTTAACAAACAACTGTTGTTATTGTTGTTAGGTGCCATCGAGTCAGTTCCCACTCACAGCGACCCTGCAGAGCAGAGGAGAATTGCGCCACAGGGTTTCCAAGGAGCAGCTGGTGGATTCAAACTGCTGACATTGTGTTTAGCAGCCGTAGTAGCACTTAACCAGTACGCCACCAGGGTTCCAATAAATAACTAGCCATATTATATTATTATTATATAAACACCCTTCACTGAAGAGCTAAATAATATCCAAGGGTGCCATTTTATTGCTACATTATTTCTTTCGAAACCTTTTTTATTGCACAGTCCTATCAGAAAATCAATTTTAAGCAAGACTCCCAATAAATGCTTGTTCATTTTATGCATTATATACATGCGTTTGCTTGTGAAGTACTTTACTATTATTTTGTGCATATCCAAAAATACACAATTTTTGTTGTTGTTTATATGAGAAGAAATAAACTTTTAACATGTATTCCATGGTCATTGGATTGTTCCATGTGTCCCTGAGATGTGTGCCCCTAGTTGTGAAGACCATTGTTTTACGTAAGGATTCAGTATTACGGGCCCTGGGTCCCATGAAGGAGGGCATTCTTCTCATCAAGGTCCAGTCATTCTTTTCCATACTTTCTATCCATAGCTGTAATTATGGCATGTTTTAGTTTGCCATATTTGCCATGGTCATATCTGAAACATGACTTTATGAAATAGTTTGTTTTTTTTCCTAGGAATTCTAATTGTTTTCTATTTTCTTATTGACCAAAAAATAATGAGTTTTTCCCAGTGTCTCAAATTAATTTTATTTCTAATAGTGGCCAAAGTCACTACACATTTTCCTCAAAGACTTCCCTTCCAGAGCTCTCTCCCTGTGCAACCTGGAAAAACTATTTTCTAATTATATTCCATCCTGATACTTTCCTGCACTGTGAATTCAACCTTGAATAATGCCATCCCATTAAGAACCATTGCATATTTTACACGTGGTCCATGTGTACGCAGATTTTTTTCCAGTCACTATAGTAGAGTTAGTGCTCTCAGCCAACAGGTGCCAACCCATCATACTGTGCTTTCCTTAGAAAACAGCCCACTCGTCTCTGTGCTTATTCACCATGGTCTCTCTTCCGTTGTTTTTGTCTTAGTGAATAGTTGTGACTTATTATGTTGAAAAACAAGTATGCAAACAAAGGTGTATGTTAAGTATACTAAGTATGCTATTGAAATATACCATAAATATCATTTGTACTCTCATTTCAGGAGAAAAGAAGAAGATTGATTATCAATGTTAAAAGTGAAATACATTTCTCTGTAGAAATAGAGCTACCCTAACCTCATATGCATGCATATGAGGCAACTGAAAATACTGTGGCTTGTGTCAGGTGCACCTTAGTCCTCAGGGTGATGTCTTTGCTTTTTAACACTTTAAAGAGGTTTTTTTGCAGCAGATTTGCCCAATGCACTATGTCATTTGATTTCTTGACTGCTACTTGCATGGGCATTATTTGTGGATCCAAGTAAAATGAAACCCTTGACAACTTCCATCTTTTCTCCATTTATCATGATGTTGCTTATTGGTCTAGTTGTGAGGGTTTTTTTTTTTTTCTTTATATTAAGGTGTAATCCATACTGAAAGCCATAGTCTTTGATGTTCATCAGTAAGTGCTTCGAGTTCTCTTCACTTTCAGCAAGCAAAATTGAGTCATCTGCATATTACAGGTTATTAATGAGTCTCCCTCCAAACTTGATGCTGTGTTCTTTTTCATATAGTCCAGCTTCTTGGGTTATTTGCTCAGCATACAGATTGAATAAGTATGAAGGGATACAACCCTGACTCACACCTTACCTGATTTTAAACCACAAAATACACCCCTTGTTCAGTTTGAACAACTAACTGCCTCTTGCTCTATGTACAGGTTCCCCATGAGCACAGTTAAGTGCTCTACAATTCCCATTCTTCACAATATTATCCATAATTTGTTCTGATCCCCACAGTCAAATGCCTTTGCATAGTCAATAAAACACAGGTAAATATCTTTCTGGTATTTTCTGCTTTCAGCCAAGATCCATCTGACTTCAGCAATGATATTCCTCATTCCATGACCTCTTTGGAATCCAACTTGAATTTCTGGCAGCTTCCTGTTGATTGACTGCAGCAAATGTTTTTAAATTACCTTTAGCATAATTTTACTTGCATATGATATTAATGTTATTGTTCAATAATTTCTGCATTCCGTGGATCACCTTTCTTTGGAATAGGCATAAATATGGATCTCTTCCATTCGATTGGCCAAGTAGCCGTCTTCCAAATTCCCTGGCATAGGCTACTGAGCACACTTCCAGCATTCCATCTGCTTGTTAAAACATCTCAGTTGGCATTCTGTCAATTCCTGCAGCCTTGCTTTTCACTAGTGCCTTCAGTGCAGCTTGGAGTTCTTCCTTCGGTACCATCGGTTCTTGAGCATTCGCTGCCTCCTGAAATGGTTGAATGTCTACCAATTTTTTTTTGGTGCGGTGACTTTGTATACCTTCCATCTTCTTTTGATGCTTCCTGTGTCATTCAGTTTCTTGCCCATAGAATCCTTTGATGTAACTCAAGTCTTAATTTTTTTCTTCAGTTTTTTCAGCTTGAGAAATATTGAGTGGATTCTTAACTCCAGGACTTTGCACATGTCGTTATAAGCCTTTACTTTGTCTTCTCACACTGCCCTTTGAAATCTTCTGTTCAGCTCTTTTACTTCATCATTTCTTCCTTTCACTTTAGCTACTCTACGTTCAAAAGCAAATTTCAGAGCCTCTTCTGACATCCATTTTGGTCCTTTCTTTCTTTCCTTTCTTTTTAATAACATTTTTCTTTCTTCATGTATCATGTCCTGGATGTCATCCCACAATTCTTCTGGTCTCCAGACATTAGTGCTCAAGGCTTCAAATCTATTCTTGGTCTCTAAATTTAGGTGGGATATGCTCAGTCATACTTTGGCTTTCATGGATTTGTTTTAATTTTCTTCAGCTTCAACTTGAACTTGCATATGAGCGATTGATAGTCTGTTCAGCAGTCGGCCTCTGACCTTGTTCTGACTGGTGGTATTGAGATTCTCCATTGTCTCTTTCCACAGATGTAGTTGATTTGATTCCTGGGTATGCCATTTGGCGAGGTCCATGTGTGTAGTCACTGTTTATGTTGCTGAAAGAGGTATTTGCAACAAAGAAGTCATTGGTCTTGCAAAAATCTATCATGTGATTTCCAGCATTGTTTCCATTACCATGGCCACATTTTCCAAATACTGACCCTTCTTCTTTGTTTTCACCTTTCACATTCCAATCACCAGTAATTATCAATGTATCTTGATTGCATGTTTGATCAATTTCAGACTGCAGAAGCTGGTAGAATGTTCAATTCCTTCATCTTTGACATTAGCGCTGGTGTGAAAATTTGAATAATATTCGTATTAACTAGTCTTCCCTGTAGGCATATGGATATTATCCTATAACTGACAGCATTGTATTTCATGATAGGTCTTGAAATGTTCTTTTTAACAAGGAAAGTGAGGCTGTCCCTCCTGAATTTGTCATCCCGGCATAGGAGACCATATAATTGCCTGATCCAAAATGGCCAATAGCAGTCCATTTCAGTGAAGTAATACCTAGGATATTAATCTTCAAGCGTTCCGTTTCATTTTTCACTACTTTCAATTTTTCTTGATTCATACTTCTTACTTCACGTTCCATTTATTAATGGATTTTTGCAGCTGTTTCTTCTCATTTTGAGCCATGCCACAGCACACGAAGGTTCTAAAAGCTTTACTCCATCCACATCAAGGTCAGCTCCGCTTTGAGGAGGCAACTTTTCTCCAGTTGTATTTTCAATGCCTTCCAACCTGATGGGCTCATCTTCCAGCACTATTTCAGACAATATACTGCTGCTATGCACTGGTCAATTTTTTTCAGAATAGATCAGCAGGTCCTCCCTCCCGGTCTGTCTTAGTCTGGAAGCACAGCTGAAATGTGCCCACCATGGGTGACCCTGCTGGTATTTGAAATACTGTTGGCATAGCTTTCAGCATCACAGTAACCTGCAAACCACCACAATATGAAAACTGGCAGATGAATGGTGGGAGATATTGTTAGTTATTGGTGAGCCTGGTGCCAAAGAATTGAGTATGTATTTTATTATAATATATCAGTTTTATGTGAAACATTTATATAGCTGCTGAACAAATGATTAATCACAAAAGTTATTCCCTCCAAAATGTTAACATTATGAAATACTTCATCTTTTCATTCACTAAATTTATACTTCAGTATTTAATAGTAATTAAGTTTTTAGAAATATTTTTACAAAGTATTTTCTTTTCCTTTTTCTGTAGTGACAGGAATGCAATATCTATTCAACAGTCAGACAGGTGAAGTGAAGATGTTGAACAATTAAGAAAAAGTGATTTCAGTTGAAAACATTTCACTTTAATCATAAAAGTCACCATATCTTTTAAAAAAACACTTCTTAACAATAAAACAGTATTTATTGTTTCAACATAGCTGAATCTTTTGTGTAACCTGTCACATATTTTCATAGGTCTGATTTTTACTGCTGCAGTTATGCTAAGGTTTATATGCTGCATGGACGTGCTTGTTGTTTTTGTTTAAAATTTTATACTGATAGACTAATCACCAATAGAAAATAAACTGAGGATTCCAGCTGGGTTTAAATTATGACTATATCTTAATAACTGGAATTAAATCAAGGCATTTAAAAATAGAAATCATTCATTAAAATGTTTGTAAATTTTAAAAATATGAAATAAAACTGAATTCTTTGTTAGACTATTTAGAAACAGGGCTTGATTTTTTTTTTCAAAAGACAAGATCAAATATTTAAGCAATAAAAATTTTCTACCTTTCGATGGTAAAATTATCTAATAAATTTTGAGAACATCCTGTGTGCTTACTTAATCCAAATTTCCTAAATTATCTGAAAAGTTTTAGAGTTCTACCACAAAACCAGGACTATTTTATAAGGACAGGAATGATAATACAATAAAAAAAGGAGCCCATTTGCATTCTCTCAGGTTTTTCCTAAGTGTCTGTTTTGAGAGTGTGTTAGGTCAGGGAGCCCTGGTGATACAATGGTTAAGAGCTTGGTTGCTAATCAAAAGGTCAGCAGTTAGAATCCACTAGTCACTTCTTGGAGACCCTATGAGGCAGTTCCATTCTGTCCTATAGGGTCAAGGTGATTTGGAATCGACTCAATAGCAATGGGTTTAGGTCAGATTCCCTGGTAAAAAGCTCTCAGACAGAGCTCTGCCTGCAGGAGGTTTACTGTACGAGTTCTTTGGGGGAACAATATTTAAAGAAATTAGAGAAGAAGAATTGGCAAAAGAAGTGGACCCGAGATAGTTGTGACAAACCTCACCAGAGGTTCTAGCCTAGAGTGAGAGGAATACATGATGGGATGGGTAGTAAGGAAGAGAGATAATGAATATCAAGTATGACCTTCAGACCAGCTGCAGAGGCTGGGGCTGTAGTGGCCTCACTTCTTCCTGAAGGTTAGTGAGAGCCCTGGCGGGAGTGCTGGAGCAAGGGTGACCTTTCAGAGTTGCACTGAATGAACGAAGGGTGCAGGCTGGGACTCCGTACCCCAGCATTGAGAACTCACTGGATTTGGGCTGATCCAGGCCACTTGGTATAACCTGGAGTAACTTCCACCGTTTGGTTGAAGGCAATTTCCAGAGAGAGATTTTTCAGCAGCCAATACTCCCAGCAGCTTAAGGAAGGGTCCCGGTAGTGCAACACAGCACTCGTGACAGTCTACTCCTTTTCTCAGGTCCACTTACTTCATATAGTAAGTGTTCTATCTGGCAATAGCTCCTCTAGGGTCCTGGTTTATCTCTTTTCCTGGGAAAATATTCAAAAGGAAATTTCTTGAAACCTGACTCCTACCCCTTCCACTTCACCCCTACCCCTACTGCTGCAGCTAGTCCAAAGGCCACAACTGATGTTCATTAACTCCTTTCCTTACTACCAGCTATTGGTCTGGTGGCCAGGAGTACCCTTATAATCATGCCCTGGGCCTCAGCCTAGCTTTTTGCTGCAGGAAGCGAGAATTTCTTAAGGATTCAGGCAGTTAAATTCCTAACCCTTCAACTGATGCTTTCATTTATCCCTCCAAAGTAGAGTTCCAAGCTCTGGGTGTAAGATTTCCTTCCCTTCATCTTCTTTCCTCTTCTCTTAGAATAGGTTAGAATGATCTAGATGCTTACACGTGTGTCAATATTCATTATTAAGGGATGTACCTCTCAGATTATGTGTATCTTCAACTGTGATCACCTAGAGACCATTACTTCATCCAAAGTAGATAATTATCAAGAAGACCTAATTATCTAAAAAAAGTAAAGCCTTCCCTTCATTTCTAGTACTTATTTGATCAAATTTGTACTTCAATTTTCAAGACTTTATGTAAATTACTTGGCTAGTGCTTCGTCTTAAGAATGCTTGATAATTTGTTTTCCAAGAACGAACCAAGAAGAAATGTCATTTCCTTCTATGTATGTATAAATTTAAAATATCTGTGTCAAATCATCCTTTATTTTAACTTGGTATAGAAAGAACCCTGTGATGTTATTTCAATTATTATAATAATAACCCTGATTCGAACACCTCAGAGAAAATAAATAAAAGTACCTTTGCATTTAAAATAACACAAAATTGTGAAGGAGGAAAGAAAAGATAGTTTTGGAAATATACTGGATACTATGTTTTTATGTGGAAACGCAATTTCAGTTAAATCATTTCCTTAAACTGAGCTGTTCAAGTGAGACTCACAGCTAACGTCTGCCATCTAGTGGCAGTAAAAGAAGCTGCACTTACACTTGGTACCACATTCTCCATGTTTTCAAAGTGGTCAATCTTTATAACCCTGTGACTTTGGGGGAATCCTATTCAATTGAAATTCCATATTTTTTCCCCCTAAACTGCTCATAAATCATTGCCTTATGCATTAAGTATCATAACAAAGTTAAAATTATATTGCCATTGAACCATAACATGATCTATTTAGGCCTGAATTTCATTTTTTTTTTTTCCATGTAATTTCTAAATAGAAAATAGTCACACCAGCTCCTTTTTGCCTCTGTGACACACTCATATGAATATACAATTAGGATGTCACACTGAATACATTATTTTGAAGTGTTATATTATGAAAAATCTAGAAACTAGTTCAGTTTACAAAGTTTTTTTGTTTCTATGTTAAGAAGAAAAAGTCAAAAAATGTCTAGGTTTTATCTACCTGGAACCTCTTGCCAGGCCTTCCTTAACAACCTGTCCAACTGCTTGAATTGCCTAACATATATGACACCTGTGAATTAAAGCACCGATCGTCCCAATTCATTGTGCTTCCCATTTGTAACTGGAGAAGTCTGTGCCCCTCTGACAGAATGGAATCTTTTAGAAACCGGATTCTGTTCTCTGATACAAAGACCTAATACCTAGTACCAGGGAACAAGAAAATCCTCATCCTTGCCTTGCTGTGACCAGAGTGACCTAAGACAATAACCAACTCCATGACAAGAAAATCACCTCTACAGAGAAATAACTAGAGTAAGAATCGATACCCCCCAATAAAACTAGAGGGAAAAATGATTTCTAAATAATTTTTAATACCCCCCTCCCAAATTATTTCTAAAGTCTGGCACTAGAGAGATCATGAAATGCGTTTTACTGGATAACAAGAGTTATACTTAATTTGTCACACTTTTTGTTTGGAATTGGATTTCTGTTGTCCTTCACCCTGCACATGGAACCACAGTCAGAATATCTTTGCAGGTGCAGGCATTCAAAGAACATTTGCTGATTATAACCAGATGAAAATGACAATGTTAGAAAAGACAGCATTTAGAGAAAGCTGGAACAGAATTTTCCCCAAAACTCACATGGGCTTGTGCAAAAAGAATTATAAACGACAGCAATAACAGCAGCAATAGCACGGTCACCAACAACAGAAACACATTTAGATTTGGGTGATCTAATCACTGTTTCAGTATAACTAAGATAGAAAGCATAATACATAAGAAATGGATAAAAATATCCATTTTCTTATTTGGATATTTAAAAATCATAACTAAGAACATTAATTTTCTAAGATTTCAGTAAAGGATAAGTACATTTTTAAAATTTTATCCTCAGAAATTATAAAAATGAATATTAAAACAACAATGAGATTCAAATATCACTTAACATTTCACCAAAATTCAAGTCATAGTCCATTTTTTATGGGTGCAGTAAGATAAAAAAATACTCTAAAATACTGTTAGTGAGAGCTCAAACTAACACTATATGAAAAGCAATTAAATCAATAACTGGGTAATCATTCAACAGCTACATGTAAAAGATTCATAGAAGCATCATTGATAACGGCAAAAATACTGAAAACCATCTAAGCATCCAGCGTGATATCTCAGTGGAATACTTTAGAGCCACCTAGTGGCATTAGCATCCCTGGTGGTGGTGTTAGCTACCTTGAGTTGATCCCTGACTCGTGGAGACCCCATGAACAATGGAACAAAATGCTGTCTGGTCCTGTGCCATGATAGGATGAGGATAGAACTGTTGAGATCCGCAGGGTTTTCATTAGCTGATTTTCAGAAGTATATTGCCAGGCCTTTCTTCCTAGTCTGTCTTAGTCTGGAAGCACCATTGAAATCTGTTCAGCATCATCGCAACACGAAGCCTATACTGATCGACTGATGGTGGCTGCACGTGAGGTACATTGGCCAGGAATCTAATCCAGGTCTGAAAGGCAAGAATTCTACCACCGAACCACCACTGCCCCCTCAATATTCCTAAAGATACTTTAAAAAGATATTAAACTTTCATGGAATAGAAATAGTAGTTTACAATGTTAAGTAAAATCCAAACCAGTTGCCACCAAGTCGATTCTGGCTCCTGGAGACCTCATGTGTGTCAGAGAAGAACTCTGTTTCACAGGGTTTTCAGTGGCAGATTTTCTTTGTAGGTACCCAGGCCTTTCTTACAAAGTGCCTCTGGGTGGACTCAAACCCCCAACTTTTCAGTTGGCACCAGGGCACGTTAACTGTTTGTGCCACCCAAGGACTCTCTTAAGTAACATTCAACCTCATATATACAAATAGTCTCAACTATATAAAATGAAAAAGAAAAAAGACTAAAAAGATATATTTAAATATTTTTAGTGATTATAACCAAAATGTAAAACTATTGCAAACTATTTTTCTGTGTATTTTCAGTTTCCTACACAATGGATGTGTATTACTAGATTGAACCCTATGAAATCCCTCTTCTTCTAGGTCAAAATTTGTCAACTGCTGGCAAATTTAAGGGTTCAAACTAAAAAAAAAAAATCACCTCAATAGGACTTTTTTTTTTTTGTTAGATGAATATAGAAATTATTTGAAAGCAGTAAGAGAAAAAGAAATAATATGTGAATAATATTTCATCCAGGGCAGCAGGAAAGGTATTTTAGGAGCTAGAAGCTATATAAAACCTAATTATAGATTAAACATATAGAGGGTACAATTATTACTCACTACTCTACCTTTGATTTTCAAAACTACCAAGAGTTCCTATTTTTCTGTAAGTGAACTTTTAATTATCAATGGTCTATCCCTGTTCTGAGATATTCACCACTGATCTTCTTTCAGCAACAAAGCCCAGTTATTTTGAGTTCTGAGAACCTAAGCTAATTTTCATATTAAAATTTAAAAAAAGTTTAAAAAGAGATCTTGTAAACATTATGTAAAGTCAAATAAAAGATAAATCTGGTTCGTTCTTTAATGAATAGATTAGAGGCCGCTCTCTGTGCTTCACTGTTAAGTTATTGACACATAGAAGATAGTCAACAAATACATTTTGAGCAATCTGTTTTTCATTTCTCTGTAAAATAATGCCTGAGGTAAATTGTCTTATAATCCACTCCCCTTCTACAAAAATATCAACAATTTTAAAGATATTAATAATTTTATTTTAATATTCTATAGTACAAGGTGTGCATCAGGGTTGTATTCTTTCACCATACTTATTCAATCTGTATGCTGAACAAATAACTAGAGAAGCTGGACTACATGAAGAAGAACGGGGCATCAGGATTGGAGGAAGACTCATCAATAACCTGTCATATGCAGATGACACAGGCTTGTTTGCTAAAAGTGAAAAAAGAAGACTTGAAGCACTTACTGAAAAAGATCAAAGACCACAGCCTTCAGTATGGATTGCATCTCAACATAAAGAAAACAAAACTCCTCACAACCGAACCAATAAGCACCATTATGATAAATGGAGAAAAGCTTGAAGTGGTCAAGTATTTCATTCTACTTGGATCCACAATCAACACTCATGGAAGCAGTAGTCGAGAAATCAAAAGACGCATTGCATTAGGCAAATCTGCTGCAAAAGACCTCTTTAAAGTGTTGAAAAGCAAAAACATCACCTTGAGGACTAAGGTGCACCTGTTGCAAAGCATGGTGTTTTCAATTGCCTCATATGCATGGGAAAGTTGGATGACAAATAAGGAAGACCAAAGAATCATTGATGCCTTTGAACTATGGTATTGGTGAAGAGTATTAATATACCACAGACTGCCAAAAGAAAGAACAAATCTGTCTTGGAAGAAATATAACCGGAAAGCTCCTTAGAAGCAAGGATGACGAGACTACATCTCACATACTTTAGTCATGTTACCAGGAGGGATCAGTTTCTGGAGAAGGACACCATGCTTGGTAAAGCAGAGAGCCAGTGAAAAAGAGGAAGGCCCTCAACAAGATGGATGGATACAGTGGCTGCAACAGTGAGCTCAAGCATAACCATGATTGTTAGGATGGTGCAGGACCAGGCAGTGTTTCATTCTGTTGTGCACAGATGGGGTCACTATGAGTCGGAACTGACTGGACGGTGCCTAGCAACAACAACATAGTACACTATTTGTTTAAATATTTTTTTCCCTCAACAGTTGGATTGCACATAAAATCACTTTTTATCTCGCATATTTTATCAGAACCAGCTCAAGCTCCTACCCTAAAAATTGGTGCAAAGTCCAGATAAGGGATGTGGTAGAGTTGTGTGTGGTGATTAGAGTAGATTCTCGAAGAATTTTGGAGATTTATAAAGTTCTGAAAAGAAACCCATCAGACCATCCAGTCTCAAGCGGAGAAAGACCTGCTCTCTCCAAACATGGTTGCTGCCACCATGTTTGTATCACTTTTATACAGGATGCAGCCAGGAGCTGAACTATTTTAGGTTCTCACAGGGACTGCTCTTACAGGTCCTTACCCTAGCGAGAGAGGCCCTTCTCTATAAAAGACAGATCTCTATATGCTCACCTGAACTTCCAGCCACATTACTCAGACTCCTCAGGCCACAGCTCTTAATAGTCAACTCCTAGCAGCTTTTCAGCTGCCCTTCTTTCTGAAGGCCTACATCCATTAATCCCGAAGGGCTAATTCTGTCTCCTTCTCCCTAAATAATGCTTGGAACAAATGCTTTCCTTGGAAATCTTCCCTAGATCTGAGGCTTTATTTTCTCTTTATTAGCTGTTTGACCTCAAGCACCCGAGCCTTAGTTTTGTGCTTAATGAGAAAATGTGTGTGAAAATGCCTGTCAGATAGGAGATGCTCAGTTAATGTTAGCTGTGTCTGAATAAAATAAATATATCAATTTCCACATTTATAAACAATATAGCTATATTTTAAATATGGATGTATTCATATTAAGGGGAAATTTTAATACATGATAACTTTTGAGAGTTTTGATGTATTTTTTATTTAATTATAATATTGTCCTAAAAGGAATGACAGACAATATGAGCGTTATAGCATCTGGACTAAAAAAAAGACGTAATTAGTTTGACTTTACTGTTTTAAATTTGTCTATTTACTGCCTTAAACAATTTGAAAAAAAGAGTCACAAATATATTTTAATTATGTTTCTATTAGATTATGATCCACTTTTCTTTATAAAGTGCAAGAAAATTAACATAAAATTATTATTATGACACTTAAATATAATCTTTACCTAAATCTGTGTTCTTTGAAAAATAAATGGTACTAAGTTGTGTTCCATTTTTAGCACAACTAAAAAATAACTGCTTACATCTGTCATTGTTTTGTTTATGAGATGAAATATAAAGGTTTCATAAAGACAGCTTCCATTTTAAGGGCAGCTTTTATGTACAGCAAAACCATTATAGATAATTCAAAGAAAGAGTATTAGATCCAATTATCTTTCAAAGATGTTTTAAATCAAATGTCATAAAGTTGATATATTTTTACAATGAATTCTTGTCACACTAAACCTTATAAAAAAAGTGAAATACGTAAGAAATAGCCTAATTCAAACACTTGAATGGAGGAATTATTATTATCAGAAATTTTTTGGTGATGCCATGTTTTTTCACTGATGGAATGGATGCTGAATCATTATTTGTTGGTAGTTTTTTATTATTTGAAAAAAACGGGGTGCCAATTGCAAGTGGGCTCTGTTTTATGTTCCATGCAGTACATCAGAAACATGGTAGGCACCAGTCTCATGGCCCAGGAAGAACATCACATGCCCTGGTTATACTTGACCCACAAAATATCTTACTCAACTTTCCAAAAGTACACACGAAATGCTAAATAAACATTGCACTTGCTGCACGTAATTGTCATCAGTTTGATTGTGAGTGGCTCTTAAGAAAACATGTGGTGACATTTTATAAAAGATGTCATCAGAGAGGTGACTAATGCAAGTGGGCCGTGTCAGTTCCATGTTCCATGAAGCACATCACACACACAGTACATATTGTCCCATGGCCCAGAAAGTGCATCATAAACTGTTTTCACCCCCTCAAAAAAACAACTCATTTACTTGAATATTTCCAAATGCTGGCAACTGTACCTTCCCCAAAACACAAAGGAAATAGTAAACATACTTGCAGGCCTTATCTCACTGTATAGAAGCCAAAGGACACAAGTTTCACATAATCACTCCTCTGGGAAGCACCTCCTCATACAAATGGCACTCAACAGTCGAATGTGGTGCAGACCAACTTCCCTGTTTTTTAGGCAGTTCCACCAGTATTCACCACGAAGCCAGGATGTACAAAAGTGGCTTGAATGCCTGCCGGTAAACCCCCAGGGGCGAAAAATATAGGAGGAACATATATGTGCCTGTGCCCTTGAAAAGGTTACTAAAGAGGAGAGCAAATCTCCATTTACTTAGCATGTAACTGAAACCCGAACCCACAGCCGTCGAATCGGTATCGACTCCTAACGACCATATTAGACAGAGCAGAACTGCCCCACAGGGTTCCCAAGGAGCAGCTGGTAGATTGGAACAGCTGACGTTTCAGTTAGCAGCCGAGCTCTTAACCACTAGGCCACCAGTGCTCCACTTAACATCTGAGGCATCGTCATAAAACCCTAGTGCTCACTACGAACAGAACTTGCCACTTCCTGAGAATTACAGTTGTCACCTGGGAAGTAGTTATTCTCTTGGGAACATTAAGAATTTCCCCTTCGACTTATTTTAGTATCTCAAGGTTCCAAAATTAGTCAATAATTTAAATCAAGGCACTGAAAGCCCCTGCTAGCATGCCCCTCAGGAATTTAGGAGTTTTGGGGACATTTTTGCTTGGGATCTCTCCCCTGTTTGAGTCTCAGAGTTGAGAGTTGCGTTAATCACACTCCTTAGTTCATGATAATGGTAGTCATTGGTCTATACTCAACTTCTAATTTTATTTCATTTTCTCTGTCAACCATCGGTCTCCCATTCTTTCTCCAATAGGAGCACACTGTAATATGTTTAATATAGGTACTTAAATTGAAAGATATTTAATAATGCATTCTGAGTCAGAATCAACTAGACTCAATGGCAACGGGTTTGGTTTTATTTTTTTATTGTTCATATTAAATATCCATAAATTATTCTATGAATTGCATTCTGTAGCTATTTTTTAAACTCAAAGTTATTATCTTAAGAACCATCCATGTTCCTTTTGTATACGCATAACAATTCTTCTGATATATTGTGTCTATATAATATTCTTTCTTACGCATTCACCAAATTCTATTTATCTAGTCACATAGTGATTGACAGCTGCATTATTTGCATCTAACACGTACAGTGATGAAACTTGTTGCCATCAAGTAGTTTCTGACTCATAGTAACCCTATAGGACAGTGTAGAACTGCCCCATAGAGCTTCCAAGGCTGTAATCTTTAAGAAAGCAGACTGCCACATTTTTCTCCCACAGAAAGTTGGGTTCGAACTGCTGACCTTTCCTTTGGCAGCCTAGCACTTAACCACTGGGCCACCAGGGCTCCTTAATGTCTGATACACATCCTTTAACACACATGTGCAAGAATTTCTCGGGGTTTATATTCCAGAGAGATATCATAGAATCTTTGAATATACGCAACTTTAATTTCACTTAATAGTTTGAGATGGCATTTTAAAATGGCTTCCCAAGTTTATACTTCCATCTCACATCCTCACAAATATTGGCTGATCCAAGTTGTATTCTCTGCCTATATGATTAGTAAGTGATTTTTCATTATTATTATTTTTACTTGTATTTATTTGATTACTCTTGAAGCCGAGCATCTCTAAACGTATTTATTGGCAATTCTTATTTTCTCTTCCATGAAATACATATTCATATTATTTACCTTTTTTTAAATGGCTTTTTAGTTTCTTCTCGTCAATTTGAAGACATCACCTTATATTGTGAATACATATGTCATGTTAACTCTAAATTCTGGCAATATCTCTTCACAGTCTTTTGTGTATCTGTGCAATTTGTTTTTAAAAATAAACTTTTATTTTGATGTAGTCAAATCCACCAAATTCTCACTCAGTACATTGTAGTTTCTGAGTTATGTTTATGAAATACTTTCTGTTTTATTAATTTTATCTTATAGTTCAGCTCTCTTATTTAGATTTTAATCAATCTGGGAATTACTTTCTCAAAGGTAACCAAAAAAAATGAAACTCATTGCGTCCAGTCGATTCTGACTCATAGTGACGTTGTAAGACCCAGCAGAACTACCCGATAGGGTTTCCAAGGACGAAATCTTGACCGAAACAGGCTGCCACATCTTTCTTTCACACAGTGGCTGGTAGTTTGGAGCCACTGACCTTTTCACTTAGCAGCCAAGCTCTTAACCATTGGGCTACCAGGGCTCCTCCTGTCTCAAAGGTAAGAGGTAAGAAAACGACTTTTTTTCTCCACATTGTAAACCAATGACTTCCCAAAGTCATTTCTTTTATTCTGTGTAAATAATGTATTAAGTTCCTATTTACACTCCTGGCCCAAGTCTCAGCATCCCTAGTAATGCTTCTGGGGGCTTAGGCCCTCTGTGTTATCATGTCCCTGCAGGCCTCACTTCCCTAGTATTCTGTCCCCTTATCATTTTTAAGAGGTTGCTTGGAAACAGCAGTGCCTCAAAGAGGATGCCCTCTTAAGGATATAGTTTCTTTAAAGGAGAAGGTTCCCTCAGAGCTGATCAGCCATAATGCCAGGAAGGAGAAAACTGATGCCTTTTTAAAATCTCAGTGAATCATGTTGCTCTGTAGTTCTCTATCCGTGAATCAATGATAAGATTTTTTTTTTTTTTTCATGAAAGATTTTCTTAATTTCCCAGGAGGGTTTTATCTTGGTAGAAGTAATAAGTAAATGTTTAGCCTTGCGTTTCAAATTAGATTTCTGAAAAGCAGTAGACTTGAAACAAAGCCTTTAAAAGGAAAAAAGATAAAAGTGTTTTCCCTGTTAAAACTTGGGTTTATATGTCAAGAGTTAAGCCGATAAACAGTGAGGTTCATACCATTAAGCCTTAAAGAAGAGATACAGAATGCAATGTATGGCAAGTCTCCATCACATGGAAACACAGGCAATAGACTTAGACTGACCTACTGATTTCTTCTGTCACTGAAAATAATTATTAAAAAAAAAAAAAACCCATTGCCACCGAGTCGATTCAGACTCATAGTGACCCTATAGGACAGAGTAGAACTGCTCCACAGGGCTTCCAAGGAGCAGCTGGTGGATTCAAACTTCCGACCTTTTAGTTAGCAGCCAAGCTTTTAACCACTGTGCCACCAGGGAAGGGTCAAAAACAACTCTCATGAAGACATTCCATTGTCCGATCTCCCCTACATACAAATACTATCTGAGGGTGCACAGGTCGCTCCAGTTCAGGATTTATTGTTAAACTTCTGCATAATGAGACAGAGCTTGCTTAAAAATCAAAGCCTGGTGTGAGCAGATTCATCTAAGATAGATATGTAAACCTTAAACCAGCTCTACTGCTCATCCCTCACCAGAATGTAAGTAAGCACAATTTAGCCAGGAGGTCGCCAACCAAGGACACTATAATAAAATACTGATGTTTTATATATCCTAAACACACAAGTTGGCAAGCAATCTTTCAGCTGATCTCTAAGTTTGAAGGTGTTGAGGACTTGTAAGCTTTGTACAACCATATCCAGTTGTTTAGTAACTTAAGACCTGCTTATGACTATTCATTTTTAAGGATGGTATTGAGCGAATGTTGAAAGCTGGGGGGAAAAAATGAGGAGGATAGCTAATTACATTGAATAGAGAGAAGAGACAAAGTAATCTGATCTCCTTTGACTTAGATACTATGGTCATCATTGATACATTGTTTGATAACTACAGAGATGATTCATAGGGAAGATGTTAATGTTAACCTAAAGAGAATGAGGTAGCAAGCACTATGGAAGACTGAGTGTGAAAACAGAGACTTCATTCCACATACAGGGACCATGTGCAAGAAAAGGCTAGGACTTCCTCCTAAGACAGTGATCAGTTATGCAAAACCAACCATACCTGTCACCTTTGAGTTGATTCTGACTCACAGCTACCCTATGGAATAGAGTAGAGCTGCCCCCATCAGGTTTCCAAGGAGCACCTTGTGGATTTGAACTGCCAACCTTTTGGTTAGCCACCGTAGCTCTTAACCACTACGCCACCAGGGTTTCCAGCCAGCACTATACAAATTCAGCTACTAAAGACAACTCTTCCACTAAAACGAAGTTGTTGTTTAAGAGCTCTCCTTCTGAGTATTCAATCAGAATAGACTTGTGAAGCGATCACAATTTGGTAGCTGAAACTAAGCCTCTCCAAAAGCAGGGTAGACTGCATTTAAGTTTGATTTCTGTCTAATAGTGCTAATAGATATGAAGAGTCTCATTTGACTTTGTTCCTTGTTTTTAACTTCTATGTTCTGTTTTTTTCCCTTACTCTTCCTTTTTTGAATAATGTATCTGCTATTTGAATCACATCATTCCCACAATCTGTAGTGTGTTCCTAGCCCACTCTGCAATAGCTTAATAGAATTACTGTTACAAAAATACTTATCTTCAATATTCAGAACATAACTTGTATTCCTTTGCCTTGCAGGAAAAAAAAAAAATGTTGTGTTTTCCACGATATGTGGTGGTATCTTTTGGTATTTTAAAAAAAGGATGATGGAAAAAAAAAAAAAAAGGAAGATGATGCATTCTATTTCCTAAATTTTTTTTTACAGCTTTATTTTTCCTGTATTTACTTCCCGATGACTTTTAGTGATTTCCTTTTTAGCTCTGAGTTTAGTTTTATTGTGCTTTTGTGTTTTAGTTGTATTGTGTTTTTCCTCATGTAACATTGACGAAGGATCCAAAGCCTGCCATTCTGCATGTCTGCCCTTGGAAAGCTGGATGTTAAGCCACAGTTTGTCTCCTCTGCCTTTCTTTTTTAATACATGAGGCTTCTGATCAGCACTCACATGGGGGTCTCAGATCCACCAGATTGAAGTATAAATGCCTTCAATTATTCCTGAGCTTCTCTTGAAATTAATTTCAGATTATCACAAATGTATCCTCCGCTTCTGGCAAATATCTAATTATCAGAGATCATTTAATACACCAACAGACAAATAGAAAGTACCTTTATTGATCTGTAGAGATGATAAGCATCAAAATCAATGTAAAACATGCCACAAAGGATGGACCAAAACTAAACTCACTGCCATCGAGTTGATTCTAGTAACAAACAAACATTAACTTTCTGAGGAGAGATCATCACATCCTCATGAAATAATATGTGGTTTTGAAAGAAGTTTACTTGAGTCAGTTGCATATTCTTGAGTTGTATTTTTGTGTTTTGTTTTAATTAAAAAAAAAAAGTTTCTTTATGGTGACCATGAGAATGAGCCTCACAGGCCTCCAACTATGGGAGCGTAATTGACCAAGGATCCAGCTTCTGTGCTTTGAAATCCATTGTTGTGAGTGTACTGATGCCATGTTTCCAGTGGGCTGCTCTCAGCCAAAAACCAAAGGCAGCAGGGATATAAAGGAAGAGACAAGGGACTCTTTAGACCAGTGAGATGGCTCCCAAGCCTAGCTGAACTCTCCTTAGAGTGCGTGCCGTTTCACTTCATGATCCAGCTAGAGGCTATTTTTCCTTCAGAAAAAGTTGTTTGTGCTAGGATTTCAGCCAATTAATATTTACTGATACAATGAACATATTTGGTTTTGTTTCTGGCATCCAATTTTGTGTAATGTTTCCTCTTTTTACTGTCTCTTTTTTCAATATTTTACTATATAAGACCTCTGCGTGTGATATTTTGATAAAGCATGATTTTGTTTTAGTACAGTTGCTTTTACAGCTGCAACTTACAATGCACTTAGTTTTTTACTTGATTGATTGATTGAATCCCAACTATGAGCAATAATGAAATTAATATACTCTCCCTCCTCTTCTCCCTCCCCACTGCCATCCAAGTTTAGTTAATTATGTTAATTTCTTGATGGTGACCTTTATAACATCTATTACTTGATACGTTATTTAATTGATGTTTAACTTTTGCAATAAAACATGAGGAAAACATGTTTTTTATACCACTTCTATTGTCCCTTGCTTATCTTCCTTGTTCGTATAATTTCTATATCATCAAGATTTATACATTTACAGTTTATTCTGTGCTCATAATTCTCACTTTTTTAAAGCTAAATACTATAATTAAAAATATCAACTCTTGACTTGTACTCCTGGCTATGATAGAGTGGACAGGACTGGTTCTACCATTCTGCCTCAAAAAACTAAAAAAAAAAAGAGAGGCAAAATATATGATACAACCATTGTCTGATCCATTGGACAACAGGAGGTACAGGACCGTGATGACTGAGGGAAGGGGAACAAATGAGGTGAGCCCCACAGCTCACTGCCTGGAATTTCCAGTCCACATCACAGAGGTAGAACCTAAGCGAAGCCTGGAAATCTGCCCAAGTTGAAGAAATAGTGCAGGGAATTTGGGGAGGCCAACACGGGTAGAATTCACAGAGCAGAGTACCAGACAGGAGAGAGCAGCAAGGACAGGGGAGACCTGCACATCCCTTTCTGAGACTAATGCAAAACAGAACATTAATCTCAGTTGAAGAGTCCTCCAAGTTCATTAAACTATTGCATAATTTTATTAGAATGCAACACAATGATATGTTTGAAAATGCAAGAACATTTTTATTGGACTTAAAATTTAATTTCCTTCCTCTTCTTTAAAAATGTTTTCTTGAAGAGTTCATCTAAAAGGCGATTGCCTTTTTTACGAGACTATAAAGGGAGTAAACAAGCCAGCAGTGTGGTCCCGACATGTAAGGATGAAAAGAGGAAGTAGAACTAGACCATGTGATGGCCAGATGTGGCTGCATTGTGTTAATTAGCTATTTCATCAGTATTTACAGCTTTCTGTTCTAGAGCAGAAGAAGGTTTGATGAGAGATCATGTAAGAGGGTTTGTTCAAGGGTATGAAGCTAATGAAAACCTGATTGCATATCATAACTTCACTAGCTGCACACAGTTAGACATCTTCATTCTGAAAAAAAAAAAAAGAACTTCAGCAGAAAGGAAGGTTCAGGTAGAGGCAAAATATGTAGACGCCTTTTACAAAGTGTATGTGAGATCGTTTTTTTCTAAGCCAATGCTTTAGATCTTAGTCACATTTGGTTTCTTCTGCAAGCGTCTCTAATTTCAATTTTCTCACAATGTTGTGTTTGATTAGATAAAGATGTGCTTAAGACAGTTCAAAACTATTCAGCTAATAACAAAACTTAAAAAATCTTCTAAGATAAAAATCATCTAGCATTCTTATAATTGGTTGGACTTTGCAAGAGATTCAATTTATTCTAAGTGTATTTTTCAATAGCTTACTTAATTATTCTCTAAATATAATGAAGCATAGAAAAAAAAAGTAGCGCCTCCATTAATTGAGCATGATACTCTATATTTCATATATACGGACACTTAATATTCTCACTAACCATGAGGTGTAGATAGTTTATCACCACTTTTCATATGAGAAAACTGAAGCCTATATGGATCAAATAATCTACTTACCTAAAGTTGCAGAGCTAATAAATATCAGAAGCAGGACATAAACCTATCCTATAAGATGAGAGGGATAAGAGAGGTTAGATAATCAAAAGACTGAAGAGTTTTAAGGAATAAGGAGTTAGCCATTCCAAAAGAAGCAAGAAGACCCAGCAAGGCAAAGACTGGTCAGCATCTATTGATTAGGTAATACGGAAGTCGTCAGTGATCTGTCAGAGAGACTGTCGTGAAGTCAAAGGAAAGCAGAAGTGAAAACTGGAAAGTGAGGAAGTAAGGGAATTAAAAGGAGATAGCTAGCTGTTTTAAAAAGCTGAGTTGAAAATGGGAAGAGAAAGAGAAGGATGACTTGGGAGGCCTAAGCAAGTTCAAAGTTATTCTATGTTTGGCTTAGAAGTTAAAAAAAAAAAAAACACTAAGCTAGGAGGGACTTTAAAATGTCTTCGTACCATGGGAAAATACCTAGTCAGTATGTGGAGTGTAAAATAAAGCAAAGGAAATCTCAGAGATAAATCTTTGTGCTCAGAAAAGTTTTATTTTCATAATAAAACATTTGCCAGAGTCCAGCTTTCAGATTGACTGGCTCACTGGAAAAGAGAAAAGGAAAGATTTATAATTCAAAACTTTACATGGAAGTCAAAGTTCTAGTTAGATAATGGTTGGGTTGTTATGATAAAAAGCAGATATTCATATGTTTGGAAATTCGATATGCTTATCTAGACATAAACTCAGAAATATCTAGTCAATAACAAAACGTACAGAACAGCATAGAAGAGAGAGAAGTACAAGAGACAGAACCAATGACTGGCACAGGTGAAGGGAGATAATGGAAAGCAGGGCACCTTCTGAAGAGCCAGCTTCAAGTGGAAGTTCAGAGTCAGCTCTGGTCACCAAGCCTGCCAGGGCCTTGCTGGCAGGGCAGGTCCAACAGCACTGAGCTGGAGCGGGGATGGGTAGTCAGAAGGTGGAAAGTTAAATTTTCTCTGGACAAGAACAAAGCAGGTTTAAGGAATATGAGACAATTTGTGAAACAATTGCTGATGCACATAAGAGAAAAAGATAAAGAAATTGAGCCTCAGAAAATTCAAAGAACATGCCCAAACTATAGTTAAAAATTCAAATTCAGGTCTGCTCAGCTCCAATATTATTTGTTCTTTCTGCATGTAGCCTGCCAGTAAGCAAAAGATATAATGTTTTATCCATATGTAATACAGTGTGTGGAGTCGTGGTGGCAAAATAGTTAAGTATTCAGATGCTAAAAGAAAGATCGACAGTTCGAACCCACCAGCCACTCTGCAGGAGAAAAATATGGCAGTTGGCTTCTGCAAAGATTTAAAGCCTTGGAAGCCTTATGGGGCAGTTTTACTCTGTCCTATAGAGTCGCTATGAGTCTGCATCAACTCCACTGCAATAGGTTTTTTTTTTTTTAATATAGTGTCTATAAGACCCAAAACTGAACCACCGAGTCAACGCTGACTCATAGCAACTCTATACGACAGAGTAGAACTGCCCCATAGGGTTTCCAAGGAGCAGCTGGTGGTGGATTCGAACTGCCTACCTTTTCGTTAGCAGCTGAGCTCTTAACCACTGCACCACCAGAGCTCAATAGTGTGTGTGTGTGTATATATATATATACATGTAGAGAGAGGGAGAGTATATAGCATGCATTATTTCATTTTTGTCCACAAGCACACTGCATTTCAAAGTATGATAATCTCTTGTGGGAGGGGGAAGAAAAAGTGACATGTTGAGCTTGGGAGGGGTGACTGATTTTCCAAAGCCACACAGCTAAAAACTTAGCAGAATCACACCTTAATTCACAACTTCTGATTCATTCGCCAACTATCTTTCCAAAATACTATGTTCTTCTCTTACAGTATAATTTTATACAGGATTTCATCTGTTTCAAAAAAGAAAAAAATAAGGAGGAATAAGAGGAGGAACAGGAGGAGGGGTCTTATGGATTGAATTGCATCCCCCAAAAATGTGTGTCAACTTGGCTAGGCCATGATTCCTAGTATTGTGTGATTGTCCACCATTTTGTCATCTGATATAATTTTCCTATGTGAGTTTCTCTATGATGTTAATGAGGCAGGGTTAGAGGCAGTTATGTTAATGAAGTAGGTCTCAATCTACAAGATTAGGTTATATCTTGAGTCAACCCATTTTGAGACATAAAAGAGAGAAGCGAGCAGAGAGAAAGAAGGACCTCATATCACAAAAAAAAGCAGAGCTGGGAGAAGAGCTTGTCCTTTGAACTTGGGGTCCCTGCACTGAGAAGCTCCTAGACCACGAGGAGATTGATGACAAGGACTTTTCTCCAGAGCCAACAGACAAAGAAAGCCTTCCCTTGGAGCTGGCTCCCTGAATTCGGACTTCTAGCCTCCTAGACTGTGAGAGAATAAACTTTTGTTTGTTAAAGCATCCACTTGTGGTTTTTCTGTTATAGCAGCGCTAAATAACCAAGACAAGAAAGAAAGAGCAACTGGAGCAATTACTACGTCCTTTGTCTTAGCTATCTAGCGCTGCTATAACAGAAATACCACAAGTGGGTGGCTTTAACAAAGAGAAAGTGATATACATATTTTGGGGGGACATAATTCAATCCATGACATTCCACCCTTTAGCTCCCCAAAATTCATGTCCTTGCCACATGTAAAACACATTTACCTCATCATATCATAGCAAAAGTCTTAATTCAACTCCAAGTCCAAAATCCAAAAATTCCTCTTCATCTGTGAAATCTAGAATATGAGTTATCTGCTTCCAAAGTACAATGGTGGAACAGGCACAAACTGGACATTTCCATTACAAATGGAAGAAACTGGAAGGAAAGAAGGGATAACAGGAACCAAGCAAGTCAGCAGAACACATTACATTAGCCCTCAAGTCTTTGAAAATAATCCCCTGTTCTCTGAAACCATTTATACAATGGCCCTGCTCTCCAGACTCTAGGTATTGGCCACACTCTTCGGATTCTGAGTGGATGCCCTTCGACCTTTGGGCTTTGGCTCTGCCTTCCAGCCCACTGGAAGGGCAATTCTGTTCCCATGGCTTTAGACGCACCATTCTCCTGGCTCATCTGAGTGGTGATTCTACCCTTAGAAACAACAAAGGCCATGGCTCCACCCTTTGAGACCCCAGAGGTCATGGCCACACCCTTTGAGGCTGAGGCAGCTCTGCTTCACGTGTTCTCTGCAGCTTCTGCTTTCTGGTTTCTCGGTCTCTCCGCCCTCTGGGCCTCACCACCTGTGTCTGCCCTGCTGGGGCAAGTGTTCCAAAGCTCTGTAGCTCCATTGATAAGTGCCTGGGGGCACCAGACTCCATCAGTGAACTCTGGCCAGAAGGCACTTGGCTCTCTTGCTCTGTAGGTCAACAAGCCTAGCTCCACTGGTAAATGCCTGGAGACATCCCACTTTGCCTTGAAGCCTCCTGCACAAAGGCACTCAACTCTCTCACTCCGTGTGTTGGCTCCAGTGCTGTCTTGCACTGGTCTCCTGGTTCTGCTGCTGAAGTTCCTCTGCTGCTGCTTCTCAGCATTGTCTCCAGCATAACAGCTCTCCTTGCTTCCTTCTGAGTCCTCACCGTAATTGTCTTTGATGCCCATAATTCCACCAACACTCTTTTCAAGCTAATCTAGGCTTTTACTATTAGGCACTTTAAAACTGTCCCAACTTCTATCCACTCAGTTTCAAAACCACTTCCACGTTTTAGGTATTTGTTAGAGCAGCACCCCACTTTCTCGGTACCAAATTCTGTCTTGGTTATCTAGTGCTGCTATAGCAGAAATACCACAAGTGTATGGCTTTAATGAAAAGAAATTTATTTTCTCACAGTCCAGTAGGCTAGAACCCAAATTCAGAGCATCGGCTCCAGTGAAAAGCTTTCTTTTCTGTCAGCTCTGGAGGAAGGTCCTTGTCATCAATCTTCCTCTACTGTAGGAGATTCTCTGAGCAGGAACCTCGGGACCGAAAGACACGTTCTGCTCCCGGCACTTCTTTTTTGGTGGTATGAAGTCCCCTACGTTTCTCAGCTTGCTTGTCTCTTTTATATCTCAAAAAGGATTTGCTCAAGACACAATCCAATCTTGTAGATTGTGTCCTGCCTCCTTAACATAACTGCCGCTAATCCCATCTCATCAACAACATAGAGATAGGATTTACAACATATAGGAAAATCACATCAGATGACAAAATGGTGGACAATCACACAGCATGGGGAATCATGGCCCAGCTAAACTGATACACATATTTTGGGGGTACACAATTCAGTCCATGACATCCATGTTTGCTTAACACCTTCACGTAAGTGATGTAATTTAAACTTTTCCTTTCTTCCTTCCTCTCCTCCTCCCTCCCTCTCTGCCTCCTTCCTTTCCTTTCTCCCTCCCTTCTGTTTCATGCTACAAATGGAAAAGTAGAAAATATTATTTAACTGCTTCACCCTGATTCTGTGGCTATCCTCTCCATGCCATACCCACATTATTTATTACTAATGATAAAGGTGTTAGTCCCATAGAAATTGTCAGCTCTGTATTTCCTGGTATAATTCAACACCAACTTTGTGATTTCGTGTACCGTTTCACTCTTTCTTCTACTTTCCATGGTGTAAATAACCTCCCTTTTCACAAACACGATTGTTTCAGGATTCACTCATCTCTTCCGGCAATTCTAAGTAAATTTTGAACTTATATAGCTGGCTTCAGCTGAAGAATATAATCTATTCTGAAAGTTTCTGCTGTATGTTTTTCCATTACCTCTGATATCCAGCAATTCTTTTCATTTTTCTGATCATTGTCTCCTCTCTATTCAGAATTTATAATCTCATCCTTTATCCTTTTCAGTAATTTACACATTGGGTTTAGTGCCTCCAGAAATCCCACTCACATGAATATAACACGCACATGTAATCCACTGCTCCACCTGAAAACTTTGATGAGTATTTATTTTTTACATTAAAATGAACAAACTCTTTATATATGTTGTGTTGTTGTTATGTGCCATCCAGTCAGTTCTGACTCATAGTGATCCAATAGGACACGTTAGAACTGCCCCATAGGGCTTCTAAGGCTGTAATCTTTATGGAAGCAGGTTGCCATATCTTTCTCCCTTGGAGTGGCTGGTGGGTTCAAACTGCCAAACTTTCAGATAGCAGCTGAACTCTTTAACTATTGTGCCACCAGGGCTTCATATATATATGGCCCTTCAGATACATACTCTCACTTCTTTTCTGTTTTTTTTCTGTACCTACTTTCTAGCACAAACACCATGTTTCCGCTGGTCTTAATTATTTGCTGAAATCATATTGTGAATACATATCTTTCAATATCTTGCATAATCAATTCTCTTTGGATAGCATGGTTTTTCCCATCTTTGCCGCTGAGGCTATTGTTGGTTCTCAAAAAGATGTATAAAGCATTTAACACTGGAATCCCTCTCTATTCTTTCAGCTATTCTCTGACTTGGAGAGAGTGACTTCAAATGTAAGGAAAGAATGAACAAAGTAGTAACTGACTTAGGAAAGAAACATGTGTTTTGTATTCATCTGTACAAAATTAGGAAACGCTGGTGGCGTAGTGGTTAAGAGCTACATCTACTAACCAAAACGTTGGCAGTTTGAATCCACCAGGCTCTCCTTGGAAACTCTATGGGGCAGTTCTACTCTGTCCTATAGAGTCACTGTGAGTCGGAATCAACTCAACAGCAATGGGTTTGTTTTTGGGGGGGTATTAAATTGTACCAAAATATATAATATTGCTACTATTTTTTAAAAATTACGTTCGTATATTTGAGGATGCTCTAGTAAGTAGAGCGCTAGCATCCTTGATTGAATCCCCCCTTTTTTAGATTAAAAAAATCTTAAAAATATATCTAGATTTAAGTTTATGTATGTCTTTGAGGATATTCATTTAATTATAATTTACCAGATTTCCATCAAACTTATCACGAAAAATTGTAATTATACTGAGTTTTTTTCCTGTAAAGACTGGCATTTCCTTAAATTTATTTATAAAATTTTATAAAAAGCATCATACAATAATAAGAACGAACAGCAGATGGAGCTATAGAACTTATTAATACTACTCGTCCGTCCCTAATCACTTTTACAGCTGCTGCTGAAGTAATTGGGGATTCCAGACACACTAATTTTTCTTATTCCTGAGACATAATTATATTATGTATTTATTACAGGATTCTGGCATTTCCAAAATTAATGGGTAGATTATAATTGCCTAATATTAAAAAAAAAAACAAAAAACAAAACTACATAGTAATGAAGATAACTAGTAATTATTTCTATTTTAACAACAATTATGTATTAATACTGTTAATATGCTATGAAATATAATTTTAAACGAATTACATTAAAAATACATTTACCTTCAAATTTGCCTTCTCTAGGTCTAAGCTACACCTAATAGCTATCCAATTAGGTGTCACACAAGGACAAGTCAACGTGTGCATTATGACTATCATACCTTCATCACACATTCCAAATTATCTCCAGTAAGTCATAACTGAATAACTGAATTTCATCCTCACGAGGTTTCTGGTGAGTTAGTTGTTTTTCCTAAGTGCTCCATTGCCATCAATCATAGCAATTTGGTGGCAATTAATGATTTACTTTTCAACCCTCCTACTGCCCTATGAACTTTATGTATCCACAGCGCCTAGCCCAGAGGTTTGTACCCAGTAACCATTAACTTAACTGAATGACAGAAGGTGTCCACTCGGAGGATGTTGTTGTTGTTAGATGCCACGGAGTCACTTCCGACTTACAATGACAGAATAAAACACTGCTGGGTCCTGCGCCATTCTCACAATAGTTGCTATGTTTGATCCCATTGTTGCAGCCATGGTGTCATTCCATCTCACTGAGGGCCTTCATCTTTTACGCTGACTCTCTACCAGGCATGATGCCCTTCTCCAGGGACTGGTCCCTCTGATAACATGTCCAAAGTATATAAGATGAAGTTTCGCAATCCTGGCTTTTAAGGAGCATTCTGGCTGTACTTCTTCCAAGACAGATTTGTTGGTTTTTCTGGAAGTCCATAGTATATTCAATATTCTTTGCCAACACCATAATTCAAAAGCATCAATTCTTCTTCAGTCTTCCTTATTTGTTGTCCAGCTTTCACATACATACAAGGTGATTAAAAATTCCATGGCTTGGGTCAAGTGCACCTTATTCCTCAAAGTGACATCGTAGCATAGGACAGGGCAATGAGAGAAAGTCTAGATAAAGCAAGTGACAAGCAAGGAAAATAAAGGGATGAAGAAGGAATGAAAGCAGATTTGCAAGTTTTTTATTTAAACCAAGGAGTGATATGGTTATGTTTGGTTAGTAGAAACAGGACTAGTAGCTAGGGAAACTCCAGACCGGTTTGAAGGCCATTGTAATACTTCCAACAAACACACTTATGAGAGTCAATATCAAAGGTCAGGCAGTTCACTAAAATGAGTGAAACAGGGTTGGCTGGGACAATGGAAAGCTGAGGTTTACATACCATATCTAAAGAAATGGCATCTACTTAGTTCCTGAAGTTAATTGCTTTGTGGAAACGTGAAGTAAATATTCTCTTCAAACCTTTTCAAAAAACCCACTGCTGTCGAATCAATTGTGACACATAGTGAGCCTATACGACAGAGCAGAACTGCCCCATAGGGTTTCCAAGGAGCTGCTGGTGGTTTTGAATTGCCAACCTTTTGGTTAGCAGCTGAGCTCTTAGCCACTAAGCCACGAGGGCCCCACTGGAGAAGCCAAAACTCACAACTTTCACAATTAGCAACTAATTCCAAATCTTAAAAATGTATGGCTCAATCAAATCATGTCTGTGCGCTTGATTGGTCCCAAAGGCAATCAGTTTGTATTTCCTTGTCTAACTAAGACAATGGCAGTGATGATGGAGAGGCAAACATGGATTCCAGCGAAAATGGAGAAGCCAGCTGGATGAGAACGAACAACTGTGATATATATGTGTATATATATATATATGTCTCACCACCAGTTAGCAGTTGTCATCAAGTCAGTTCATGGCGACCCCATGTGTGTCAGAGTAGAGCTATGCTCCATAAGGTTTTCAATGGCTGGTTTTTCAGAACTGCCCTGGGTAAACTTAGAGCCATTAACCTTTTGGTTAGCAACCAAGCGTGTTAACCATTTTGCATGACTCAAGAACACTGATATGTATCACACTTTTATATATATATACACATATTTATGTGTGTGTATTTTTTTATATATTTATATATATGTATGTAGACATGTGTATATATATACATTACACAGTCTGTCAGTCTATTCATACACACATACAAACAACCACACACACAGAAATATGTATGTATACACATACATATATAGTTTCAATTACAAAATATTTTAATTGTGTTGTTTCTCTGAGCTTCTGAGCTATGGCAATATTTTTCTGCTTGAAGTTTTAATTTCTTACGGTGCTCTGCCTTTCTTTATTTCCTAATGTGTTTTGAGCCATAAAAAAACCCCAAAAACATGTTCCTAAAATTTTCTATTTTAATTATATTTTTCCTCTTTATTCCATTTATTTAATATTTGTATGTTATTTACTAACGTGATGCATGTTCCTTGAACATCCAAGGTTATATAAAGCAAATCCCTCCTATCTTATTTTATCCCACGGAAACAACCACGATGAATGACTTGGCATATTGTATAACTTTTCAGAAATTTTTCTACAAAAAAACCCTAAACTAGTTGCTGTTGAGTCAATTCTGACTCATGAGGACTCCATGTGTTTCAGTGTAGAGCTGCACTCCATAGGATTTTCAATGGCTGTGATTTTTTGGAAGTAGGTTGCCAGGTCTTTCTTCCGAGAAACTGCTGGGTGGATTCGGACTGCCAATCTTATGGTTAGTAGCCAGGCACTTAACTGTTTGTGCCAAACAGGTACTCTTTCTGTAAATATATATACCCCCCCAAATATACAAATATATACACTATACTGGAAACACTGGTGGCATAGTGGTTAAGACTTCGGCTGCTAAACAAAAGGTTGGCAGTTCAAATCCACCAGCTGCTCCTTGGAAACCCTATGGGGCAGTTCTACTCTGTCCTATAGGGTCGCTATGAGTCGGAATCAACTCGACGGCAATGAGTTTGGTTTTGGGTTTTATACACTATACTGCTTCATGGAGAGTTTAATCTATGATTTATAAAGTGAATACATTGCCAGTGTGTGCGCATGTGTGTGTATGTGTGTTTGTGTTCGATGGATGGACAGATAGATAGAGATATATGCCCCCATTAAATGTGCACATTCTCTGTGTGTATTTTTATAGTAGCTCATTATAATATGGTTCTGTAATTTACCTGTTATCATGGATATATCTCCATCATGGTAGTATGCACAGTGAAGTTATATGACACAGGCATTTAACTTACTCAAAGTAAAATATGCATATAAGCTGGAGAGAAAGAAAGAAAGGAAAAACACACAGAGTCTACAGCTATTTCCTCCTCAGACACTCATGTCCCTGAATAACTGTAGACGAAGTGTGTTCCCCTTGTCTTTTTTGCCTGTCTTGGTCTCTGTTCCTAAGATCAATCAATGCCTTTTATAGTGTAAGCTCTTATGGGCCTAAGTTTGATGTAGTGATTAAAGAATACACGTTTTCAAAAACAATGTCCTTATATAAAAATCAACTAATTTACTCAGGCTGTTGTCTCCAGTGTGGCACCTTCCTGAGGGATTTTTTAGGATCATTTGATTGTAAGTAAATTTAGCTCTACAAGTTGGCTTTAGAACTCCCAGGAAAGACGCCACTGTATAGCGTGATTATTTTTACCAGCAAAATAATACTTCATTTCCTGGATATTCTGTACAATGATGCATCAGCTGATTCCTTATAAATGTACATTATTTATTTGGGGAAAACTAGTTTCCCTCATTCTCATCCTTTTTAATGAACAGCTTCCTTACTCTAAATATTTGTTCTTCCAAGTGGACATCTCTATTAATTAAAAAGAAAAAAAAGACTTGTTAGTATTAGGGATGAAAATGAGTTAAAATTAATAAAAATTACTGCTGTTTATTGAATATCTGCTCTGTGCCAAATGTTTATGACCTCATTTACTTCTCACAACAATTCCCTGAGGTAGAGATTATTATTATTGACATTTTGCAAATCAGACATGAGGCTCAGAACAGTTAAGTCATTTTTCCAGAGTTATGCAGCAAGTTAGCGTTAGAGGCAGAAATTGAAACCAGACTTTACAGCCCCAACCTAAACATAAGGTGTTACATTGCCTCCTGTTGAACTTGTATGTAATATGTATGTACATTTTGCTTTAAATCTGGGGAGAATAACATCTTTTTTAATGTTGAATCATTCCAACCAGGAAGGTATGAATCTCTCTCGTATTCAAATAATGTTATCCATGATATTTATATAATAATGTAATGTGTCATTAAGGAAACCCTGGTGCCTTAGTGGTTAAGAGCTATGGCTGTTAACCAAAAGACTGGCGGTTTGAATCCACCAGCCAATCCTTGGAAACCCTATGGGGAGTTCTAATCTGTCCTGTCTGGTGGCTATGAGTCAGAATCGACTTGAGGGCAATGGGTTCTTTTGTTTTGGAGGGCAGTTTTTGGTGTCATTAAAGTATTGTGGTTTTCCACAATATACACACGCCTTTATTCACCATTTAGAAATGCTTTATGTATCATCACTTTCTGAATCATTTCATGACTCTTTTCATCATTACATGTATTTATTTTAAGCTTCAACTATAGATTGACTTCAGAAATTTAGGTACTTTAATTAAATGGTCCTGAATTTAGCCTTTGTAATTAAAAAAAAAAAAAATTTTTTTTTTAATGATAAAGCCAATTTCTTTTTAGGAAATTCTCAAAGTAAAGGCATGTTAAAACATAAGCAAGCCACATAAACAGAGAGGTGAGTACAATTTTAAAATGTTGCTAAATACTCATATTTAAATTGATTAATCCGAGTTTTAAGTATTCCCAAAATGGGATAAAGTAAAGTGTTACAAAAAATGCAGATCGTAATTAGAAACCACTTCCAGTTGTCCTGGTATTCTTTTGCTGGTTCTCTTCCTACCACCATCAAACAGCAGAAGATTAAAGTAAATCACAAGGAAAAGCAACGAAGAACTTTAAAGCAGCATAGTGGCCACTAGGGGGCATGCTCAGCTTTCATATCAGAACGACTGCTCATTAAGTTCAAGCAGCCCTTGTTGACAGGTGAAGAATTTTGAAGTCAATAAAAGTTACCCAACTAGGAAAAAAGTTTTTTTTTTTTTTTTTAACTTAAAAGATTGCATGTTTTTATAGACAGTTCAATGCATTGAGTAAGATGAAGAGTCAAAACCCCAAAACAATTTTTATTATTAAAATACCTTCATAGTCCCAGTCAAAATTGGGTTCCCATTACATACATATTTTTGATGTTTACTTTTTGCCTATTTAATTTCATGTCCTATGCATTTTCCATGGAATTTGAATATTTGATTGAACTTCATTTTATTGTCTCTGTTGTACTCTATCTTAGCTCAATAACTACATGACACTTCTGTTCTTGTTTTTGTTGTTTGGTGCTGTTGAGTCAATTTTTGACTCACAGTGACTCCATGTGACAGAGTACAACTACCCTACAGAGTTTTTCTGGCTATAATCTTTAGGGAAGCAGATTGCCAGGTGTTTCTCCTGTGGAATTGCTGAGCAGTTTTGAACAGCCAAACTTTCAGTTAGCAGCTGAGTGCTTAATCATTGTGCTCCCAAGGCTCCTTATACTTTACTTAAACTTATCTTTATATTGGACCTTTAGTCCTCCTCTGATTTTCTGTTAATATAAAACATACCCCTAAAAATGCTGCAGTAAGAGTGTAAGTGCAGGCAGGTCTAGATTCATGTTTCAACTATGTCATTTGTTGTTCAAAACACGGAGTTAGTTGTTAACAGCTTTAAGCCTCAGATTCTTTTTCATAAAAAGTTAGATAATACATTTATCTATATGGCAATTGTTATTAGGATTAAATGACTTAAAACACATAGAAAAGAGCTCAGTGTGTAGGAACTATTAAGTACATGCAAGCTGGCATTATTATATCTTGTATTATTATTATTACAATGTAGTACATGGACCTGCATTTTAGATTATTTCCCTAAAATAGATTTCTGTAAGTAGAATAGCTCAGACAAAAGCCCTGATTCTTACTTTCAAACTGTTTTCCAAAGTGGTTGAACCAATTTATAGTCTTTAAGGTTATTTTAGAAGTCTTTAAAATACAATCAGTACAAAAACAGTGAATAACTCATCCTAAGAATAACATGGTTTTGAGAGCTATTGGAATTCACATTGTCTTTAAATGAAATTTAAAAAAAATTGCCTTTAGATGTAAAAAAATGGGGAACTTTCATCAGAAAGCATTGTGTGTATCTAATTCTGATTTTGTCTTCTTCTAAGCCAGATAATTTGAACTTTATAAGGTCTTCCAGGTGTTTTATTTTTATATGTCTACTTTCCATTGTCTTGAGGAGGGGGATCAATAACCCTTGTAAACCTCAGCAAGCTTTGTGTCTCAAGAAAGGTAAGGAGCCTCAAGTTAAACAATGCCTTTCTAAAACATGAGACCTGCTGATATGATGGAAGCCCTTCAAAAATATCTTGTTTTCCTGGGCCAGATATGTTAATCAGCGTAGATGTATAGTGTTAATTTTATTCTGTTTCCTTTGGCTGATATTGCCTACAAGCTTTTTTAAGAACTATAAGTGAAGAGTTAATGCATCTATTAAGCAATTTGTTGTATATTGTCCATATACTATTTTGAAGTTCACTTCAAACATGACTAAGTAAAGGCTTTGAAATAAGTTCCAGCCACCTACTTTTGCTGCATGTACATTCAGTTAATAAATGTACCAGAAATGTTTTATTCACTTAGGTTGAAGATAACTCTGAAACGTTTTGGTCTTTTGGTTTTATACCTAATTAGAAAACGTTTAAATATGCAGCAAAACACAGTTTAAATTTATCTTCCTCATTTCTGGGGGGCTGTCATGGATTGGATTGTGTCCCCCAAAATATGTGTCAACTTGGTTAGGCCATGATTACCAGTCTTGTGTGGTTGTCCTTCATTTTGTGATTGTAATTTTATGTTAAAGAAGAGTAGGGTGGGATTGTAACACCCTTACTAGGGTCACATCCTGATCCAATGTAAAGGGAGTTTCCCTGGGGTATGAACTTCACCACCTTTTATCTTACAAGAGATAAAAGGAAAGGGAAGTAAGCAGAGAGTGGGGAACCTCATATCACCAAGAAAGTAGTGCCAGGAGCAGAGCATGTTCTTTGGACCCAGGGTTCCTGCACAGAGAGGCTTCTAGTCCAGGGGAAGATTTGGAGAATAAACTTCTATTTGTTAAAGCCTCCACTTATGGTATTTCTTTTATAGCAGCAATAGACAACTAGGACAAAATTTGGTACCAGGTATGGGGTGCTGCCCTAATAGATACCTAACGTGGAAGCTGTTTTGAAACTGTGAATGGATACAAGACTCAGAAGGAAGGGAAGAGAACTGTTAACACCAGAGAAGGTGCAGATGGTGAGAAACAGCAGCAGAGGACTGGCAGCAGCAGCAGAACCAGAAGACCAGCACCAGACAGTGCTGGAGCCAACCCATGGAGCAAAAGAACTAACTGCCTGTGCACAAAGACTTCCTGGCAGAGTGGGGTGCCTCCATACCCTTATCGAGCTAATGAGCTTTGGAACACTTGCCCCAGCAGGGCAGATGCAAGCCTGAGGCCTGAGGGCTGAGAGGCCAAGAAACCAGGAAGCAGAAGCTGAAGAGACAAGAAATACAGGAATTGGAGCTGCCTCAGTCTCAAAAGGTTTGCTCAGGACCTTGGGCTTTCAAAGGGTGGAGCCATGGCCTCTGGTATTTCTAAGGGTGGAGTCACCACTGCAATGAACTAGGGTAACGTGTGCCTAAAGCTGAGGAAGCAGAGTTGCCATCCCAGTGGGACTGGAAGGCAGAGCTGAAGCCCAGGGCCTAGGGGCCTCCACTCAGAATCCAGAGGGTGTGGCCAATACCTGGAGTCTGGAGGGCAGGGCGATTGTGTAAGTTGTTGCAGAGAACAGAGGATTATTTTTGAGCCTTGAGGGCTAATGTAATGTGTTCTGCTAATTGCTTGGTTCTCATTATCCCTTCTTTCCTTCCAATTTCTCCCATTTGTAATGGAAATGTCTAGCTTGTGCCTGTTTTACCATTGTACTTTGAAAGCAGATAACTTGTATTCGAGATTTCACAGATAAAGAGGAATCTTTGGATTTTGGACTTGGGTTGATTTAAGACTTTTGCTATTATATGATGGAATGGATGCATCTTAAATGTAGCAAGGATATGAATCTTTGGGGGCCGAAGGGTAGAATGTCATGGGCTGAACTGTGTCCCCTCAAAGTATGTTTAAACTTGGGTAGGCCTTATTACCAGTATCGTGTGGTTGTTCTCCATTTTGTGATTGTAAGTTTATGCTAAAGAGGATTAGGGTGGGATTGTAACACCCTTGCTAGGGTCACATCCCTATCCAATGTAAAGGGAGTTTCCCTGCGGTGTGGCCTGCACCACCTTTTGTCTTACAAGAAATTAAAGGAAAGGGAAGTGAACAGAGTGTGGGGAACCTCATACCGCCAAGAAAGCAGTGCTGGGAGCTAAGTGTGTCCTTTGGACCTGGAGTTCCTGTGCAGAGAGGCTTCTGGTTCAGGGGAAGATTGAGAGAATAAACTTCTGTTTGTTAAAGCCATCCACTTGTGGCATTTCTGTTACAGCAGCACTAGATGACTAAGACAAGGACTGCCAACTAAATATATATTTGCAAAGAGGTAATCAAGAACCAATTTATTTTAGGTTCAAATATATTGCTGTATTTTACACAAATAACAGGCATGCTCTACCTTTGTTTGCCAACCACATGCTCTCCCCCCACCAGTGAGTTATTCTAGAAAGCACACCATGCTAATTTTTTACAACAATATGTAAAAAAAAAAAAAAGGCAGAATATAATTACAAAAATACCTTGAGGAGGGAGGGAGGGAGCAGTTGGCAAACGTAGAACCTGTGTGTTAGTTTCATAAAAAATATGGTAACTATTCAATTTCTCCATATATCCATTATATGTAGAAAGCAAGAAGGCTTGAAAGTCGAGTGCATTTTGGGCATTCAGAAAACTATAGATGAACTAGTAAATGAAAACTAATTAGCTAAATGAAGTTAATCTCACCTTTGCGCCTTGAAAACAAAACAGCTCAAATGAGTGAGCTTTAATGAAGTTATTTATATAAAATTTTTAACAGATTCAATTACTTCCAAGAGAAGTATGTGGTTTTCCTTAAAAGGTTTTCCTTAACCTTCACTCTCCCAAGGGGTTTCTGGATTTTAGATAAGAATCTCAACAATGCTAACGTGAAAACTACTTATGAAAGGATCAAATTTAAGCTGTGAAATACAAATAAGTGTTGAAAAGTAAATTGCTGGACACTTAACCTATTTATTTGTTTCAACTCTCAGTTAAGCACAGACCTCACTGGTATGAGTAACTGAATCTACCTTTTTGATTTAGAGGTCTTGTTGAATTTGGTAACTCATTTCTAATCCAATTTAGTTGATATTATAATGATACAATTCAGGGGAAAAACGTGTAAGGAGAGAGGAGAGTATTTAAATCAGGAAAGCTAGATCGAAAGACCCTAAATATGTTCTGAGTCCCTGTTTTCTGCAAATTTGAAAAATATCACAAAGTAATAGAACCAGAAGTATTTCCATGAAATCGGCAAGAAGTTGCTCATCTTTTTGTATCTTCGCCACCAACCCAAGAATTGGAGGAAATATTGCTGCTTTCTGGGCAATGACTTAGCGGTGAAATTTTGAATAGAAATTTAACACGATTTGGAACAAGAAAAAAATGAAAGGTATTGCCGTTCTTCCTTATGTGTTAGGATATATTTAAATAAAAATGGATCTCATATTACTAAGGAATCATAGAGTAAGAGTGAGTGTCTTACGTCTCTTCTGTCTCCTCCCATTTATAGCTGAGGAAAGTAAGACCAAAACGGGTAATGAAAAGCACTCAGTAAGTTAGGTCCTCTGCCCTTTTAACACTGTAATGGAACCTTCTTGGAGATGAACCCCAGTGAAGGTGTAAGAAGGCTTCTACTAGAGATAGCCCATGACTTCTCTTGTTTTGTAATTCATATCTTTTTTCTTTTCTAAAAGACGTTCCTTTATTAATGAGTAGAAGTTACCACAAGGTCTTGTAAATTAAGCATCAAAATGTAAGTAGTAATTTGCTCAAAATAATATTATCCCGACAGCAGTCCTGGTCCCTGGGTGGTGCAAATAGTTAAGTGCTCAGCTACTAACCAAAAGGCAGTTTGGGTTCCCCCAGAGGTGTCTCAGAAGAAAGGCTTGGTGATGTACTTTAGAAAGATCGCAGCTATTGGAAACCTTATGGAGTGCAGTTTTACTCTGACATCTATGAGTCTAAATCAACTCAATGGCGATTGGTTTGATTTCGTTTACAGCAGTCCTAGGGTAAACTCCTTAAGGATAAGAACCACAAAGGCCTTCTTACTGTACCCTCAGTGTTGGTGGTGGGGTGGAGGGTGCTTAACAAACATTAGTTAAATGAATGAATAAATGTTCATAAACATAAATTACCTAGACCCTGCCCAAGCTGAGTAACCACATGTTACTCAATTTTGATTTGACCAGTGGCCACATGCCCTTATTAAATTATTCCTGTCAAGCTTACTTCTATCATTTCATACCTTCATGTCCTCATAATAGCCAATTAAATTTGCCCCCTTTCACTTTGTCCTGGAAATTACTTCTTCAATAATATTTCTGTATTTTTAATTTTTCACTGTTTTAGCTAGCACTTAGAATATAACTTTTCAAAATAATTTATTACATCTGTTTCTTCTTTCCTCTTACATTAAAAGGATTCCTTAAAACTTCCCCCTTACCACATCTAAATACGCTGCCTATATCTAGAGAAAGTATTAAGTCAACTTTGCCCTTAAGGAGGATTCCCTGGGTGGTGCAAATGGCTAAGTGTTCAACTGCTACTCAAAAGTTTGGCAATTGGGGTCTAGCCAGAGGTACCTCTGAAGAAAGGCATAGTAATCTAATTCTGAAAAATCAGCCACTGACAACTCTAGGGAACACGGTTCTACTCTGACTCACATGGGTCGCCATGAGTTAGAATCAACTGTTCAGCAACTGGTTTGGTTGACCTCGAGGAAAAGAAAACTCTAGGGTTTGAACGTTTGGATATACATTGACCTAGGGATTTCCAAGTGATATGGAACAGTTTAGGATACTTCAGCAGTTTAGAGAGGGGTTAGGAGATATAATACAGTAAGAACCAAGGATCCAAAAAGCAGAAACAATTCCCTGAAGAGGAAATAGAAAGGAGGATTGCAAATTCTTCACTGGGGGGGTTTAGTATTCATATCCAGATTACTCTGTCAGAATTTTAGGGGATGGTGATGGTGAAGCATGAGTAAATTGGACGAGGATAGATTACGGCATGTAGTAAAGATCATGATTACAGGGATGAAACTAAGCAAGACTTGGAATACAACTACTCAGCCATATTTCCTAGAAATCAAGGAATATAAAATATTAAGGACAAACATAACACCAATTATAATTTTAAAAATTTTCAGTCTTTCATTCTGTAGTGGAGAAAAAGTAAATATAAAGTAGAATATTTTCAGTTGCTAAGGGAACTAGATGACCCTTTAGAATGATTACTCAGGATTATGACTGCAGCAGAGTAGAAACATAGAACATTAATAAACCCCTTTTAATTCAACATGTAAACCCACTTGAGGTATTCTAATTCAAGTATACATTTTTCTTTTTTATACATTTTTCAGGAATTCAAACATATTTTCCTTAGTGCCCAGAGTTTATCTTATCAGTCATGGTTGTATGTCAGGGTCCAATTCTACTTAAAAAAAAAACAAACAAACTTAATTGTAGATGCCTGAGACATTTACTTTCTGTACAGGGTCCAGATCTACTGTGTGTTTCATTGAAACAATCTTGAGTTTCATTTGCTTCTCCCATTGTTATTATCACAAAGTCACCATGAAGTTCTCAAAATGTACCTCCACACATTCCAGAAAATTAACTCTAGTAAAGGGGTTTCTTTCCTTTGGCGATCTAATTATTGTATAAGTTGAGAAAAATGCATGTCTTTATAGTTGTCATTCTATTGTTAGATGCCATCGAGTTGATTTTCAACTTGTAGCGATCCCATGTTACAGAATAGAACTGCCCCGCATGTGTGGTCTTCTAGGCTGGAATTTTTATGGAAGCAGATCACCAGGTTTTCCTCCCACAGAGCCACTGGGTGGGTTGAACCACCAACCTTTTGATTAGCAACGAGCCGCCAGAGTCTTCAAACTCTGATTCCCCTCACAATGTTAATTGCTTTTTTAAAATCCTTAAACTACCATCCTCCATAAAGTTATTTTATGTTCAAGTAAAAACTACAGATTTAAAAAAAAATTGTTACTCTCTTCTATTAAAGCTATTTTTATGTTTTTTATAGCAAGATTTTTTCTTGTCTATAAAGCGATACCAAAGTAATACATACTTAGTAGTGCATTCAATCAGTCCTGAAACGTAAAGAGCAAAATATGTGAGTCCTTTCACATTCTCCAATCACCATGCTCTCAGGTTCTCAGCCTTAAAGTTACCTACAGTTAACATTGAATTACAGCCTGGCTGGTGGATTTAAGCTGCCAACCTTTTGGTTAGCAGCCTGAGCTCTTAACCACTGCACCACCAGGGCTCCAAATAGTCTAATATACATATTATGAATATTAGAGTGGTATTCAAGAACAAATGAGAGAAGGATACTGGAATCTTAAGGATTTCTTTCAATGTGGGAAAGGAATGCCCTTAAGCCACCTGAAGGAAGGAATAATATACAAGTTGTCCAGCTATATTGTATAGATATATCTAGTTTCTTGCTATATTCTAGTTTATATAGACATATTCTAGATAAATATGTGTGTTGTACAGTTATATTGTCTATTTTATCAATTCTAATTTTTCTAGATATGTTCCAGACACAGACATTAATGAGACAATACTTGTACAGATACATAAACACATTTTTCTTAGCAAAAATTAAATAGGGTCAGCTTTATTTGTTCTTTTAAAGAAGTAAATTATAGATTTAGCCTAACATACTGTTTTTTAAAAAAGCCAGTTTATTTCCAGCTATTCTTTTTAGTAACAATAAATGTTTTATAAACCAAAATATTATTTCTAGAAAATAAATGGCCATGCAAAAAATAATTTTTAAATCACGTATTTGTTGTGCACAATTTAGTAATACTGAGGGTTAAACTAATTTTTGAGATTCCTTTTAAATGCAATTTTGAGTAATTTTTTTAATTTAAAAAACAGGTGAAAATGACTTATGTGTTTGATATTCAATGACTGAATAGTTTCACAATTTTCCTTTTCTCTTGGTATTTATTTATTTTACTTTGACTGAAACATTCCCTCCCTGAATTATCAGTTCATGGGTTCTTAACTCCAACAACTTTCCAGGCCAGAAGAGAATTCTTCAGCCATTTATGTCCTTTTCTATAATCTGCCTCATCATTTGTAAAACATATTTCAACAAGCTACTGTGTTTACTTTTCATCTCTTCAAAATTTTTTGTGGTTTCCCCTCCTTCCTTGTAGAAGTTTTACAAATAAATCTTCAGGGTATAACAACATAATATCTTCTTTTGAAACCTCAGAAAAATCATTATATCCAGTAAAGGATTGGCTTTCTTACTACCTTTGGCCAGAAAATATCAAATAAAGGAGAACAGTTTAGCTATGAAAATGTAAATGTAGCTTACATTTCCATGAGTTGAGAGCCTATTTATTGCAGAAATAAAGTAAATCACATAAGAAAACATTAAAACATTAATTTTTTTTTTTAAGCTACATAATGGCTACAAGTGTGTTATTAAACACATGTGGTTGTCCAAATAGAGGGTTTAAAAATATTTTTTTCACAAATGAGTAAAATAATTACCCAAAAGTAATGAGATGCCTACAGTGATCTCCATGATCACAACTGTCCCCACCTCCTTGACCCCCTGCCAAGCTTCCCATTCTCACCCATGGGCATTCTCTTCATACCACAAATAGGACAAGCTACTCTTAGGACCTTTGTTCACTTGCAGTCTCTTCTTACTGTGACTTTCTTTCTCAAGGTATTTGCACTTGTGAGGTCTTCTCATTTCAGGATTTAGCTCAAATTTCACTTCCTGACCACACTATCTAAGAAGCTTCATCATCACTGGTTTATTTTTCTGCCATTTTACTTTGTTTTATTATTTTAATAGCAATTATGACTCTCTGAAATTGTCATTCTTATTTAATTCTCTATTGGTTGTCTTCCCCCCATAATTAAATCTTTATGTGAGTAGAATCTTTTGTCTCCTTCTATTGTTATTGCTTAGTTCTAGAAGATCACATAATAGTTATTAAATAAATACTTGTTGTAATTATTTATTCTGTTAATGCTTTTAGTATCTTCACAATATTAACTCTGCCTGGTCAAGGAGAGGTGATGCTAAAATGCTGAAAGCATAGGCATAGAGGATCATAATATTTTACAAATTGGAAGGGACTGTACAGTCATAAAGCCCAATTATCTTTCCAATGTTAACATTGCCAATAAGTAATTGTCCAATTCGAATAAACTTCCCAGGCTGAATTCCCTATTACAGGAACTGAACACCTCCTAAAGTATCTCTTTTCAGTATTTTTTAACAGTTATTTCATGAAGAAGGACATCATGCTTGGTAAAATAGAGCATTAATGAAAAAGCAGAAGACTCTTGATGAGACAGATAGACACAGCGGCTGCAAAAATGGACTCAAGCATAAAAAGGAACATGAGATGGTGCAAGAACAGGCAGTGTTTCATTCCGTTGTGCATATGAGTCAGAACTGACTTGATGGCACCTAACAACAACAAACCTAAATTATTTATTTATGACCGTTTGTGTGCCTGAGAGTGGTCTAGGTGTTTGGAACACATCACTGAACAGAACACAACAAAAAATCCTCGTTCTCATGAAGCTTGCATTCTACAGGGAAGAGATAAACAAATTAAAAATAAATTTAGAAATGACAGTATATTACCAGGTGATGTATAGAAGAAGATAAACACAATCAGTAGTTACAGGGTCGGGACAGGTTGAAATTTTAAAAAGGTGTTCAGTGTTGGCCTCATGAAGTTGAGAGATTTGGCATGGAGGCATGTGGGGATCATTCTTAAGAAGAGAGAAATGCCAGCATAAAGGCCTTAAAATTGGGAGGAGGCCTCATACTGTGGAGGTACAGGAAGGAGACCAGTATGGCTGAGACAAAGGCAGGAGTGTGTATGTCTGTGTATGTCTGTGTATGTGAGTGTGGCAATTAAAAAAAAAAAAAAGCTGCACAGAAGGCATTGGCGAAGAACAGCGCTCCAGAAATTGACAGAATACCAGCTGAGATGTTTCAACAAATAGATGCAACTCTGGAACTGCTCACTTCTATGCCAAGAAATTTGGATGGCAGCTACCTGGCCAACTGACTGGAAAAGATCCATATTTACACTCATTCCAAAGAAAGATGATCCAACAGGATATGGGAGTTATCAAACAATATCATTAATATTGCATGCAAAATTTTGCTGAAGCCATTTCAAAGATTGTTGCAGCGGAACATTGATCAGCAAGGAATTGACAGACATTTAAGCTGGATTTGAAAGAGGCATGGAAGGAGGGGTATCATTGCTGATGTCAGATGGATCTTGACTGAAAGCAGAGAATACCAGAAAGGTGTTTTCCAGTGTTTTACTGACTGTGCAAAGGCATTTAACTGTGTGGATCATATGAAATTATGGATAATATTTTGAAGAATGAGAATTCCAGAGCACTTAATTGTGCTCATGAGGAAACTGTACATGACCAAGAGGATGTCGTTCAAACAGAATAAGGGGATACTGTGTGGTTTAAAATCAGGAAAGGTACTAGTCAGGGTTGAATCCTTTCACTATACTTATTCAATCTCTATGCTGAGCAAATAATCCAAGAAGCTGGACTATATGAAGAAGGACACAGTGTCAGAATTGGAGGAAAACTCATTAACAACCTGCAATATGCATGTGACACAACCTTGCTTGCTGAAAGTGAAGAAGATTTGAAGCACTTGCTGATGAAGATCAATTACACCTCAACATAAAGAAAAGTTGTATGAATTACACCTCAACATAAAGAAAACAAAAACCTCACACTGGACCGATAAAAAACATCATGATAAATGGGGAAAAAAAAATGAAGTTTTCAAGGATTTCATTTTACTTGAATCCACAATCAATACTTATAGAAGTAGCAGTCAAGAAATCAAACAACATAATACATTGGGCAAATCTGCTGCAAAAGATCTCTTTAAATTTTGAAAAGGAAAGGTGTCACTTTGAGGATAAACTACTGATCCAAGCCCTGGTATTTTCAATTGCCTTGTATGCATTTTAAAGCTGGACAATGAATAAGGAAGACCAAAGAAGAATTGATACCTTTGAATTATGGTGTTGGCGAAGAATATTGAATATACCATGGACTGCCAGAAGAACAAACGAATCTGTCATGGAAGAAGTACAGCCGGAATGTCCATTAGAAGTGAGGATGGCAAGACTCCATCTCATGCATGTTGGACTATAGCAATTTTCTTAGCCATTCTGTTTATCTTACACATTACTACAAGGTAAATTTTCCTCAAGTACAACTTTGGTTTGTCTTTCTCATCAAGAAACCCCTAAGGTCTCTTATCACCCACATAGAATGAAGGACAACCTTATTAAACTAGAATGCACATCTTTGGACTCTCAATTTTTCTATATTTCCTCTACTGTTTCTGTCGTATCTCATAATTCAGTAAAAATCAATAATCTCTTTCCTTTTATAAGCCCCGCAGTTTCCTATCTCATTGTATTTTTTTCTCTACCTGGAATCTCTTTCATGTGACCTTTCTCCTCGGTGTTTATTCTCCTTCCAGGCCAAGCCTACATGACACCTCCTTCTTGAAGCCTTCTCTGATCACTATCATGCCTTTGAACAACAATAGTGTGTTAGGTGAAATGCTGTTTTGGCTCCTTATGATTTTGCATACTTTAAAAAAAAATTTCAATCAATATATCTAGTTTTTAAATAGGTAGAGATTTTCAACAAGCAAAAGGAGCAAATATATAATCTAGCCAGAGGAAACTTAAACAAGCATAAGATAACAATATTGAAATTCAATGAACTTAACCTAAAATGAAGTTTATGTTAAATGCCCAAGGTCACATAGCTAGTATGTGATGGAGCTGTGTGATTTTATCATTATACTACTATCCCATTACATCATAGCATTTCATGGTGAGATGAAAAAATTCCCCATAGCTGAAATTTTCTTTGTGAGAATAACTGAGGATAAGGCTGTGCATGAAAGTTGGGGCCAAACTGCCAAGTAACTTAAATGACAAAAGTTGTTTGGATTTTATCCTGATATTGGATATGGCGAAGTGGAAGGGTAAGATAAAGCTCCCTTCTATGGGTGTTCAGGCTGTGCCCTGCCCAATGGCATCACAATGCTGTGGATGTCATCTTAACATGACTTGTTGAGATGACATCCACACCACTGGATATCATCTTAAGATGACTTAACATAACTTCATACCTTAGACAAATACTGCCTTGTGTGAGAGCTTAAAAGTAAGTGTGGATGATTCTAGCTGAGTCGTTGAGGAAGAACCCTATCTTACATAACTCCATACTGCACTGCTGCACACATGGCCAAGCACATACTTGGGAGAACATGGACACACAGATTCATTGGCACAATAAAGTGGACTCAGTTATTCTCTGTGTCGATCATGGCCTGAGCATTCATCAAAGTCTCTTTTCACTCTAGCAAACATGATATGGTCCCCTGGAGTGAGGGTGGGATGCTGCTTATAGCATGAATATCCCTGCTGGGAGAAGAGTTGTAAATGGGCATGTGGGCACACATGTGTACCCAGGGGCTCTGGAAAGCTTCCAGCACCAAGGTAGTAAAATTGTGCAATAATATTATAAATTTGTTTTATTTAAAAAAGTTTGCATTTATTTATTTGTGCTTCAGGAAGGGGATTTTTTCCTAGTGTGCATGAATGCACCATGTTTGACTAGAGGCGTTTCTGGTAATATAATCAGAGGTTAACTTTCATGTCTTTAACTTCTTCTTCAACTATGTATTAACTGCCTACTAGGAGCCAGAACAATAAATCTGTAGACAGTGTGAAAAATGGAGTAGAGAGAACTTACAATGGAAGTAGAGTGGTGAGTTAAAAGGCTATCATAGAGATGATGAGAGAAACAATGGGAATAAAAAAGAGGATCAGATTCTTCAGATATTTCTAAGCTACGTTTGATAGATCTTGATGATTATTTGAATTAACGTGTAGATAGGAACAGGAATGGAGAAGACACAGGATAAAAGACAGGAAGAGTTGAAGATCACTCAAATTCCAGTTTCCTGTTTGGAGACTCTGGGAGTATGATGGGAAAAGAGGCATTGTCTGAGAGGAAGCAGATATGCCGTAACATCGCGTATGTGTGCATGCTATGTATTATGTATGGATTGACATGTGTGTACGTATGTACGATTTCCTCTGCATTAAAAACTATGTTTTTTAGTATAAAACTATTCAATAAATATTCAGAATTAATAAAATACCAATCCTTTATATCTTATACATTGTCATTAGTGTTTTCTAAACATTTCTTTAGACAAAGGGCTATATTAGGCTCTGCAGGGGCCTTAGAGAATCAAATTTCATTTGGGAATAAAGTGAAAAGTTAAACAACATGATGAAAATAATAAACAATTCTAACACCTATTGAGCCCTCATCATATTCCAGATACTTGGTAAGCACTTTAGGTAAAATTTCTCCATTGTTCTTTGTAACTCATTTTAATTGAGGCACAAAGAAGTTTTAAAAATTTATCAAAGTCACCAATGTGAAAGAAAGTTGGGTCAAGTTTTAAATTTAGAAAATGGATTTCCAATTCCTAGCTTTTCAACTTTAAAACATAAATAATATATACATATAATAAAAAAGAAAAGCTGCAATAATTGACAAATCAACAGTAAATAACATAAATTCTATGAATTCAGAAGAAGGAGGTAGATAGAAAGCAGTTTAGGTAAACTCCTTGATGGACAAGGCACTTGAAAGACAGGTCAGCATTTTATAGAACTGGTCAGTACTGACTGAGGCTGCATTCCAGGCTGAGGAAAAGTATGGTAAAGGTACTGAAGTACAGTATACAGGTGAGATTTGAATAGAATTAAGGATTTTTTCTTTTTTTGTTGTTGTTGAAATTGACAATCTAGTTGGTGGACATAAATTGTTACAAGTAGTTTGAGACCACAAATAAAGACCTTTACAGTTCACGATAAGAGATTGGATTTTATCCTGTCAGCACAAGGGAAACAATGACGTTTTAACAAGGGAATGACTAGATCACACAGTGTGTGAGTAATCTCCAAAATGCAGGTTATGATGGGAAAAGGAGAGGAGCTGCTAAGGCCAGGTAGAATGCTACTTCAAAAACCAAGGAATTTGGAAGAGGTGGAGCCAAGATGGCGAAATAGATGCTTCCAGCGAGCCCTCTTCACAACAAAGACCCAAAAAACAAGTGAAATGAGTGTATTTGTGACAAACTGGGAGCCCTAGCTTCAAAGGCAAGCTTAGAAAATGAACTGAGGGGCAGGGGGAGGAAGAGACCATTCAGAAGTGGAGAAAAGTTACCGGACCTGAATCGTGGGGAGCTCTCAGGCACCATCCCCAGAGCAGCAGCGACAGTGGGCTGGTACTAGCATTCGGCTGCAGTTTCCTCAGGGAGAAGCAGCCAGCTGCACAGCCTATTCATACCTCTGCAACCTGAGAAGAACGGCGCTTTCAGCAAAAGCTAAGTACTTGCGTGTGTTTTACTGCATCTCCCTACCCCCAGGCTACTTCAGCGGCTGAATTCCCTGGACCTGAAATAGGCACTGTTGAGCACCTAGAGCCATCCTCCCGGCCTTGGGGAAGGAAAAAATTTGCAATTGGGGGAAAAGAAAATTTGCTAGCTCCACTAACCAGGGGATATCAGGACAGAAGCGGCTCCTGTCCAGGCATAAACCATCCATGGATTTTGAGCACCTTTCCCTTCTGCATGGACCTGTGTGGGCGTATTTCAGAATAATAGGCCCTTGTTAGCAGACTCCAACAATTTCAGCAGTGCAGTGGAGAGGTGAGTGTTTGATATTTGATATTGCTTTGCCTATTAAACAACATCCTCACCTATCCACATCAGGGACCTAAGGACTGGTAGCTCCACTCAGGTCACTCAGGCATCTGTGATAGGGGTCCAGGGATAACTGGTACCTCCCAGTCCTTACAACCAAAAACTTTGGGTGCCCATGGTCCATCTGCAGAACTCAGCCACCTGCACGCTGTAGGGAACAGGGACACATGTTCCTCAGAGACACTCAAGGGTCGGTTCTCAGCACCCTGTCTGTACCCCCTGCTGCAATCATATGCCAGTATATATGCCAATCACCCCTGCCCCTCTGAGACTGTAGGACAGAGCCTGTACCACACACTTGATGATCACCTACCTGGAAACCTAAGCTGAATTCATACAAGAAAAGTGAATGGACTCTTAGACTGATATACCTGATAACAGCTCCAGCTGTCTGGGGACAGGACGTCAGAGCTCCAAAGGTGAACACAATCAAGCTAGCTCACTCAAGCAACCCATAGGGGTATACCAAAACAGAACAAAACAAGAAACTACAACACAGTAAGCAACCATAAACTAATGCAATAACATACATGGCTTGGAGACAACAGTCAATATCAAGTCACATAAAGAAACAGACCATGATCACCTCAACAGGCTCTCAAAACAAAGAATCCAGGGATCTTCTACATGAAAGTGCATTCCTGGAATTACCAGAGCCAGAACACAATAGTTTAATATACAGAGCTCTTCAAGACATCAGGAAGAAAACAAGGCAATATGCAGAACAAGCCAAGGAACACATCGATAAAGCAATTGAAGAAATTAGAAAGATTATTCAGGAACATAATGAGAAGTTTAATAAGCAGGGAAAGTCCATAGACAGACAGCAATCAGAAATTCAGAAGATTAACAATAAAATTACAGAATTAGACAACTCAATAGAAAGTCAGAAGAGCAAAATTGAGCAAGTAGAAGACAGAATTTCTGAACTTGAAGATAAATCACTTGGCACTAATATATTTGAATAAAAATCACATAAAAGAATTAAAAAAAAAAATGAAGAAACCTTAAGAATCATGTGAGACTCTATCAAGAGAAATAACCTATGAGTGACTGGAGTTCCAGAACATGGAGGAATAACAGAAAATACAGAAAGAATTGTTGATTTGTTGGTAGAAAACTTCCCTGATATCATGAAAGATGAGAAGATACCACTCCAAGATGCTCATCGAACTCCACATAAGATAGATTTTAAAAGAAAGTCACCAAAACATATTATAATCAAACTTGCCAAAACCAAAGATAAAGAGAGACTTATAAGAGCAGCGAGGGATAAATGAAAAGCCACCTACAAAGGAGAGTCAATAAGAATAAGCTCAGACTACTCGGCAGAAACGATGCCAGCAAGAAGGCAATGGGATGACTTATATAAAGTAATGAAGGAAAAAAAAATTGCCAGCCAAGAATCATATGTCCAGCAACACTGTCTCTCAAATATGAAGGTGAAATTAGGACATTTCCAGAAAACCAGAAGTTTAGGGAATTCGTAAAAACCAAACCAAAACTACAAGAAATACTAAAGGGAGTTCTTTGGTTAGAAAATGAATAATATCAGATATCAACCCAAGACTAGAACCCTGGACAGAGCAATCAGATGTCAACCCAGACAGGAAAATCCACAAAAATAAATCAAGATTTTTTAAAAAAATGCTGTAAACAGGGACACAGAGATGTTATTATGTAAAAGAAGACAACAATAAAACAATAAAGAGGGACTAAGAAATGTAGTCATAGATCTTTCACATGGAGAGGAAGACAAGGAGATACAAAGAAACAACAGTTAGGTTTAAATTTAGAAAATTAGGGACAAATATTAAGGTGACTACAAAGGAGACAAACTACCCTGCACATCAAAATAAAATACAAGAAAAAAACAGAGACTCAGCAGAAACAAAATCAACAACAACGAATACAAGGAAAAGACAATATATAAAGATAAACTACTCAGCACAGAAAATTAAGTAGGAAAAAGAAACTGTCAACAACACACAAAAAAGACATCAAAATGATAACACTAAATTCAAAACTATCCATAATTATGCTGAATGTAAATGGACTAAATGCACCAATAAAGAGACAGAAAGTGGCAGAATGGATCAAAAAACAAGATCCGCCTGTATGCTGCTGACAAGAGACACACCTTAGACTTAGAGACATAAACAAAGAAACTCAAAGGACAGAAAAAAATATATCAAGCAAACAACAATCAAAAAAGAGCAGTAGTGGCAACATTAATTTCTGACAAAATAGACTTTAAAGTTAAATCCATCAGAAAGGATAAGGAAGGACACTATGTAATGACTAAAGGGACAATACACCAAGAGGATATAACCATATTAAATATTTATGCACCCAATGACAGGGCTGCAAGATACATAAAAAAAAATTCCATCAGCATTGAAAAGAGAGATAGACAGCTCCACAATAATAGTAGGAGACTTCAACACACCTATTTCGGTGAAGGACAGGACATCCAGAAAGAAGCTCAATAAAGACATGGACGATCTAAATACCACAATCAACCAACCTGACCTCATAGACATATACAGAATATTCCACCCAACAGCAACCAAGTGTACTTTCCTTTCTGGTGCACATGGAACATTTTCTAGAATAGACCACATATTAGGTCATAAAGCAAGCCTTAGCAGAATCCAAAACATCGAAATATTACAAAGCATCTTCTCTGACCATAAGGCCATAAAAGTAGAAATCAATAACAGAAAAACCAGGGAAAAGAATCAAACACTTGGAAACTGAACAATACCCTGCTCAAAAAAGACTGGATTATAGAAGACATTAAAGATGGAGTAAAGAAATTCATAGAATCCAATAAGAATGAAAATACTTCCTATCAGAACCTTTGGGACACAGCAAAAGCAGTACTCAGTGGTCAATTTATATCAATAAATGCACACATACAAAAAGAAGAAAGGGCCAAAATCAAAGAATTATCCCTACAAATTAAACAAATAGAGAGCAGCAAAAGAAACCCTCAGGCACCAGAAGAAAGCAAATAATAAAAATTAGAGCAGAATTAAATGAAATAGAAAACAGAAAAACAATTGAAAGAATTAACAAGACCAAAAGCTGGTCTTTGAAAAAATTAACAAAATTGATAAACCATTGGCTAAACTGACAAAAGAAAAACAGAAGAGCAAATAACACAAGTAAGACATGAGATGGGCAATATTACATCAGACTCAACTGAAATTAAATGAATCATATCAGATTACTATAAAAAATTATACTCTAACAAATTTGAAAACCTAGAAGAAATGGATGCATTCCTAGAAACACCGTACCTACCTATACTAACACAGAGTTAGAACAACTAAATAGACCCATAAAAAAAGAAGAGATTGAAAAGGTAATCAAGAAACTCCCAACAAAAAAAAACCCTGGCCCTGACAGTTTCACTGCAGAGTTCTACCCAACTTTCAGAGAAGAGTTAACACTGCTACTACTAAAGGTATTTCAGAGCATAGAAAAGGACGGACTACTCCCAAACTCATTCTATGAAGCCACCATATTCCTGATACCAAAACCAGGTAAAGGCATCACAAAAAAAGAAAATTACAGACCTATACCCCTCATGAACTTCAATGCAAAAATCCTCAACAAAATTATACCCAATAGAATTCAACAACATATCAAAAAAATAATCCACCATGACCAAGTGGGATTTATACCAGGTATGCAGGGATGGTTCAACATTAGAAAAACAATTAATGTAATCCATCAGATAAATAAAACAAAAGAAAGAATCACATGATTTTATCAATTGATGCTGAAAAGGCATCTGGCAAAGTTCAACACCCATTCATGATAAAAACACTCAGCAAAATAGGAATAGAAGGAAAATTCCTTAGCTTAATAAAGGGCATTTATACAAAGCCAACAACAGCCAACGTCACCCTAAATGGAAAGAGCCTGAAAACATTCCCACTGAGATCGGGAACCAGACAAGGATGCCCTTTACCACCACTCTTATTCAACACTGTGCTGGAAGTCCTAGCCAGAGCAATTAGGCTAGATAAAGAAATAAAGGGCATCCAGACTGGTAAGGAAGAAGTAAAAGTATTTCTATTTGCAGATGACATAATCTTATACACAAAAAAACCCCCAAGGAATCCTCCAGAAAACTTCTGAAGCTAACAGAAGAGTTCAGCAGATATGTTTATCTTAACATATAAAAACCAGTTGGATTCCTCTACACTAACAAAAAGAACATCGAAGAGAAAATCACCAAATCAATACCAAGAAGATAAAATATTTAGGAATAAATCTTAGCAGAGATGTAAAAGACTTATACAAAGAAAACTACAAAACACTTCTGCAAGAAACCAAAAGAGACCTATATAAGTGGAAAAACATACCTTGCTCATGGATAGGAACACTTAACATTGTAAAAAGGTCTATTCTACCAAAAGCTGTCTATAGATTTAATGCAATTAAAATCCAAATTCCAGCGACATTCTTTAAAGAGATGGACAAACTACCAACTTCATATGGAAGGGAAAGAGGCCCAGGATAAGTAAAGCACTACTGAAAAAGAAGAACAAAGTGGAGGCCTCACTTTACCTGATTTTAGAACCTATTATACCACCATATATGAGCAGCTGATATTTGACAAAGGCTCCAAATCAGTTAAATGGGGAAAAGACAGTCTTTTTAACAACTAGTTCTGGCATAACTGGATATCCATCTGCAAAAAAATGAAACAAGACCCATACCTCACACCATGCACAGAAACGAACCCAGATTGGATCAAAGACCTACACATTAAACCTAAAACATTAAAGATCATGGAAGAAAAAATAGGGACAATGTTAGGAGCCCTAATACATGGCATAAACAATATACAAAACATTACTAACAATGCAGAAGAAAAACTAGATAATTGGGAGCTCCTAAAAATCAAACACCTATGCTCATCCAAAGACTTCACCAAAAGAGTAAAAAGATTACCTACGGACTGGGAAAACGTCTTTACCTATAACATTTCCGATTAGTGCCTGATCTCTAAAATCTGCATGATACTGCAAAAACTCATCTACAAAAAGACAAATAACTCAATTAAAAAATGGGCAAAAGATATGAACAGACTCTTCACTAAAGAAGACATTCAGGTAGTTAACAGATACATGAGGAAATGCTCATGATCATTAGCCATTAGAGACATGCAAATCAGAACTACAATGAGATTCCATCTCACTCCAACAAGGCTGGCATTAATCCAAAACACACAAAGTAATAAATGTTGGAGAGGCTGAGGAGAGATTGAAACACTTCTACACTGCTGGTGGGAATGTCAAATGGTACAACCACTTTGGAAATCGATTTAGTGCTTCCTTAAAAAGCTAGAAATAGAACTACCATACGATCCAGCAATCCCACTCCTTGGAATATATCCTGGAGAAATAAGAGCCTTCACACGGACAGATATATGCACACTCATGTTCATTGCAGCACTGTTTACAACAGCAAAAAGATGGAAGCATCCCACTTTGGAGAGTGGTGTCTGGGGTCTTAAATGTTAGCAAGCGGCCATCTAAGATGCATCAATTGGTCTCAACCCACCTGGGGCAAAGGAGAATAAAGAACACCAAAGACACAAGGTAACTATGAGCCCAAGAGACAGAAAGGACCACATAAACCAGAGACTACATCAGCCTGAGACCAGAAGACCTAGATGTTGCCTGGTCACAACCGATGACTGCCCTGACATGGAACACAACTGAGGACCCCTGAGGGAGCAGGAGAGTAGTGGGATGCAAACCCCAAATTCTCATAATAAGACCAGACTTGGTCAGACTGAGACTAGAAGGACCCCAGAGGCCTTGGTCTCCAGGCCTTCTGATAGCCCAAGGTAAGAACCATTCCCAAAGCTAAATCTTCTGACAGGGATTGGACTGGATAATGGGATAGAAAAAGATGCTGGTGAAGAATGAGCTTCTTGGATCAAGTAGACATTTGAGACTATGTTGACATCTCCTATCCAGAGGGGAGATGAGAGGACAGAGAGGGTTAGATGCTGGCAGAATGGACACGAAAAGAGAGAGTGGAGGGAAGGAGTATGCCGTCTCATTAGGGTGAGAGCAATTAGGAGTACATAGCAAGGCATATATAAATTTTTGTATGAGAGACTGACTTGATTTGTAAACTTTCACTTAAAGCACAATAAAAATTAAAAAAAAAAGATACAAGTCACTGTGGAAGTAATTTAGCTTTTTTATGCTTTAGCTTCCTCTTGTATAAAATGAGGATATTAGCTGGGTCATTTTAAAGAAATCCTTCATGTTTAAACTTCTGATGACATAAAACAACAATGTAGGGTAAAACTGAAAAAGGTCATTAGTAAAATATTTACACTTTATCGGTGTAGTTCCTTCACTTTAAAAGTACACAGAAATAGTTTCAGCAATAAGCATTTTTTTTTTAATACACCATTTCTGATACAACATTTTTAAAAGAACTTCAAAAGTCAGATCTTGAAAATTAGAGGTAAAGATGAAGTTTTTCACTTTTACTAATTGCTGTTAAATCTATTGGAAACTCCTCTCATGCCAAGAAGCCAGGAGTTCTGCAGGCTACATCATTAGTCGAGCAGTACTGTGGAAATAATCCTACCATGCAGAGTTCTCGTGGAGTTTTTTATGTTTCTTTGTGACATGGCTCTGGAAATCGTACAAGACATTAAGACTGAGAAATAATTGTCTTTCGGTGCCAGCACCCAGGAATGCCAAGTAGAGAAAACAGCACACAGCAATTTGATAAGGATGAATATCCTCTCAGACAGGGATATATGATTACTTCAGCTTACTTTTGCCCCCAGATGACTTCCAGCCAAAGCATAAAAAGCCTCTCTAAATGGTACTGAATTGTGGTGAGTCAACAATTCGGACACATTATAGAAATGTGTGAAATCTAAGGTAATAAAATATTTTGCTTACTGTTTGCTTTTTTCAAACCATGCATCAAAGAAAAAATATTTTCCTAATTGAAAAAAGCCCCTCAACCTAAAGCCTATAAACTTGATAACAAGCAAATCCAGATACTTTCTGCTCATAAGCCCCCTTTTCCCCCTAAAATACCCAAGTTGGGTGTTACAAAGCACTTTTCGTAAATATTTCAGAAGCAGAACTGACAAACATATGAAGATGCCTTACTGGCATTGTTAAAGGCTTTCACATGCCTAAGTAGACTACACAAAAATCAAGTGAAATCTGAGCTGTTAGCATTAATCTAAACAGTCCATTTTGTCAGTAAATGTCTAGTTTGTTTTGTGGCATGGCGGGGCATGGCAGCCCATAAGAGGAGAGGAAAACTTAAAAAAAAAAAAGAAAGAAATACCACCTACGTGTTTACATATACATAATGGAAACATAAACACTGATTTTCTTTTAATTAGGAAATTTTTTGCAGAAACAAGTACGCAAGGAAAAACCAAAACCAAAAACCAAATCCTTTGTCATCAAGTCAATTCCAACTCATAGTGACCCTGTAGGTCAGAGTAGAACTGCCCCATAGGGATTCCAAGGAACAGCTAGTGGATTCGAAATGCTGACGTTTTAGTTAGCAGCTGAGTTCTTTAACCGCTGGGCCATCAGGGCTCCATGCAAGGAAAAGGAGCATTTAATAAAAATACCCAGGGCTGGGACTAGCATGAGGTGAGTGAGGCATTCACCTTGGGTGCACAATTAAGGGAATGCAAAGAGATCTCAATAATCAAGGAAATTAAAACATTGAAAATAATGCCAAAAAATCCATGATGAACAAAATATCGAAAACTTCAATAAAGATAGGATCAGTGTTACTGGTTTTTCCTTTTGCCTCAAGCTCTAAAATGGGTTGGCTCTGCACTATAAATGCTAAGTACATTTTTATCATATTACACTTTGGTTGTTATACTTTACAGCTTAGAAAAATGTGGAATTTAAGACGAAAGAGGCAGCTTCAATGTAACTTTCCAGTACTGTTCTTTTTCGGCACTAAATAAATTTTGCAGATACAAGTCATAGCCTACAGAGCTTGTATTCTAGACATATTAGCTGCATCTGTCCTGGCAGATGATAAATTTTTGTAAGGCAAGGATCACGTCTTCTATTTCTCTGATTCTCCATGTTGTCTCACACATAATAGTTGCTATCATTAAAAGCAAAAAAAAACCAACTCTAACAAATGATCAGAGGAGGGTTGACAAGACTTGAGCAGAAGCAGCAGCAATTATTGTAATAGTCAGGGTCAGGGTCATCAGTATGTCTGCCCAGGCTGTGCCCTGTACAAATCCAGGGGCATAGACTGCAGTGTACACTGTCAAGGACTGCAATGTACCCTGCTACAGCCCTACAGGCAGTATTTTAGGGGAGAGACATTAAGGCCCTAAACTGATAGCAGAAATGAACTTAGAGAGGCTTAGGAAATAAAATAAAATGGAGAACTATTAGACATTGGTGGTGAAGTTGAAGGAGGACTCTAAAATAATTTTTGGTATTTCGTCTTTCATTACTCGAAAGATACTCCATGAGACAAGAAACACAGAGGTAGCTTTGATGGGAGGTGAAGATAAACATTTTGTTTTAGTTTCTTTTTTCTCCAATACTCAAAAGTTAATATTCAAATCTCTTTGTAAAAAAAAAAAAAAATACTCATTTGTGTTCAACTGAATTTTGTATCTAAATGCTGCTCCATTTGTTAAATAATCACAGCATATGGTGTGCAACTCTCAGCTCTAAAATGTTTGCGCTGTTGGGCTTCTTCTCTTACCAAAATTTTGGACTGCTCAGAACCAAGAGAGATGGAGTTTAGTAGTCCAGTCAACAAGTATCTGGTTTTAGATACTGCTTTTTGTGTTAGACTGAAGTTAGTAAATTGCATAATAAAGGTCCATGCCATAACTGACTTATGATCTTCTACTATTGGTGAAAATTCAGTTGCTGACATAATATTTTGTTTTTCATACTTTGTTCAATTAATCTATTCCAGGTATCCTTCTGTTAGAAATAAAAGATATATTTGGTTATATGGCAACGCAAGTGCAATAACTGATAGTCGCCTAAAAAGAAAGTTTATGCAGGCTAAGTCAGGGAAACTGGAAAGTCTGGCCTTCTTTTCGGAAAGGTATCATAAGGAAGTATTCAGATTAAACTGAGCTTCCTGCCTATGAAGTATTTAAACAACTTTTCAGGGGTGCAAAAGAGAGATTGCGAGGGAGAGAGATGCCAGGTTGAGAAGAGGAAACTTAACACAGAACTGAAGATGGCAAACAGACACAAATAAGAAAATGAAGTTGTCCTGACAGCAAATACATTTACAAAGTGTCTGGTTCTTCTCTTATTCACAAGAACCAGAAGGATGATTTTTTTTTTTTTTTCCTGAAGTTGATGGGCTTGGTGGGATTGACTGCTATCCTTGGAACGCTTCTCTGACTGCAGTGCCAGATGAGAAAATGGCCCCAGGTTTCAGGGACCTATCCAGTTTGGTGGTAATATTTTCCAAGCTTAACTCGAAATCTTTTGTTCTGTTGTTTTTACTGAATCAGGCCCTAAATGAGTTTACTTTGTTGTATCATTCAGTTTCTTAGAGTCTTGGTACAGTACATAAAGTATCTCCTTTCTTTGTATAGGAAAATGGATTAAAAGCATAGACCTTTAATTTGAAAAGCTGCCTTTCTGCCTTTTCTCCTTCTTTCCCTCACCTTCGTGACAGGCTTCACTGTGAAAGTAAACATACGTTCCAGCGTTGGAATTTAGTCCAAGATTACCAATATTTACACGGAAATAACAATGCATAAATGTCAACTGGACTCTATTAGAATATATTTTTAGTTTACAGTGTCAGAGAAAACTCATGTTAGATCCACATTAGGTTTTTGAAAAAATTGCTGTTGCCACTGAACAACATAAACATTCGTTGCTGAGTTCTTTACTATAAAATTGGATTTGAATATAATTCAACATTTTTATCTTTCTTTCTTTCAAGCTTATCTCCTTTAATATTCTTGTCATAAGGAATATATTCACAGCTGCTTAACCAGAACAGAATGAGGAATTAAAAATACTGGTAAAAGCAGTTTCTTCAGAGGGGCTTAGGTGGTGAAAAGCAATATTTCACATATCTGAAGCTTCAAACCTTTAGTCTTGCCTTTTCTTAAGAGTCCTGGTAGGAAAAAGCTTATATGAGGTTGAACCAATTGGATTATCTAAGCACTATCTATATTCCCCTTCTCACTACTATGGATAAGTGGTGACTGACTGCGCATTCTTTCCACATGTTTAATGGTTCGTGACAAATCAAATGAAAGAAGACTCATCTCATGCATTCCTTTAATGACTTACCACAATTTGCTAGCTCCAATAAGAAATTTCAATAATTTAAAACTCTTGATGTAATGAAAAATATTTCATATTTGTAATTCTTTTATCTAAAAAAATGGGAATATTAAATTTTTTATTATTTTTATGTCGGTCCCCCAAATCAGACATGGTTATTAAATTTGAAAGTTTGTGGATATCAGATCAGCTCTTCTACTCTGTGGCCTGAAGACATATTGCAACTCCAAGACCATGTGGTTGACAATGTTGTGTAGCAGCTGGTGCAGAAGAAAGCTGGCAGAAAGCATCCTGGGATGAAAATAAAACACGACTTTGCTAGTTGCCAGTATATGCTTCCTTGTATTGAATACAAAATGTTATTAGAGTGATCTTATTAGCATCTGTGCCTATCATAATACTATGAACATGTAAATCATTGAATTAAAAAAAGCAAAATTTCTGTAACTATTTACAAGTCACCATGATATTTGATTAACGGGTCCTTAAATCTCCAAGTAGCCATCTAGCCATATAACTTTGTAAGAAGTGCTATCAAACCATATTAAGCATTGTGCTGAGGCTTTTGGGAAAAAGAAGAACAATTACAATCACCTAATTTATTTAATATCAGCTATCCAATGCCGAAATACTTTAATGTTCAAATAAATTCATATTAAAATGGACATAATTTTAGTTATTACGAGATATATACAGAAATCTACATGTTGAGTTATTGAAAATTAAAGTACTTAAGAGTAACTATTTTAAAAAGACCAATTTGGTCTTCCTATTTATTTCACATAATTTATGTGATGTATTTTTTTTTTTATTATGAATGGCGAAGAAATGTTACCTCACATTGTTTTTATACTTAAGTAACTTTCTGATTTGTTAAATATTCTCTAATTTTTAAATTCTAAATTAATTTACAATCAGTTTTATTAAAATTTGTTGCCATTGTTTGATTGTTTTGACAAGGCTCTTTTTATCAGAACTTTTTATGGCTGACTACCCCTTGATCAGCTGTTGCTGACATGGCTGTATCCAAAGGAATCTCTTCTTGCTATAATACAGGTTGCATTTCACTGCATTTTTATTTTCTGTGTGCCTAACTTTATTATCAGTTAAATACAAAGTTATTTTATAAGAAGAACCATATATATATATATATTTTAATGTAGGCACTAAATAATTGTTGAATGACCATTTGATAAAACATTTCTTGCCTAAAAAATCTTACCCTTTTCCTTTCACACTCTTCTCAATGGTCATGTATCATCAACTAGAATTACTTCACATATGAAATCCCATCTGAGAATTCATACACTTTCCAGGCTTCAACCTCCTGATGTTACTCTATCAATCCTTTCTAAATGCTATTTACTTGACCTTACCAGGACCCCTGTTGACCCTGTTGCTGTTGTTGCTAGATGCCGTGGAGTTGATTTTGACTCATGGTGACCCCATGCATGTCAGAGTAGAACTGCATTCCATGGGGTTTTCAGGACTATGACTTTTCAGAAGCAGATAGCCAGGTCTGTCTTCTGAGGTGCCTCTGGGCGGGTTTGAACAGCCAATCTTTTGGCTAATAGTTGAGCGCTTAACCATGTTCATCAGCCAGGAACTCCCTGTTGACCCTAAAAATCCTTATAACAGGTGACTCTTCCAATATTTACATTTCTCTATATACAGCTTGCAAGTCTGAGATTAGTATTTTATTCATTATATTTCCAATCTCTTTCACAATTTGGCCATTACTGCTTCTTTTTTAAATGTCACTCCCCATTGATCACGAACGCTATTTCAGCCATTGCCTGTTTTCTTTAAACTCTACACCAGGTAATCACTTGGCCTCTTACTTCACAGAGAAAATGAAAGGTAACATAAGGAGAGTCTGTAATTCTCTCTCTCATCTTAGCCATGTCTGTAAGTCCTGCCTGTAATCTTATTCATGTCCTTCCCCCCCATGAGAATGGAAGACTACTCTTTGAACTAATGTACATAATTCACATTAATGTATAGATATTTCTTTGGGTTTCTAGATACTCCTTGTTGCCTTCTCAGATACCTCATTGATTATCTCCTTCTTCCTTAATCATCAAGTTCTTAATCAGCAACAATCAATGGTTTTCTTGACCCTCAAATGTTTTATTACGTGATAGGTAGCAGGTATTGAATATATAATTTTAATAGAACCTAGTGCTATAAATTCAATCATTAATGTTTATTGAATGCATATTAGTTGTCAAACACCTGTTACTTAAAGGGAATACAATAGTCAAACACATTCTTGCCCTTCTAGAAGTTACATTCTGATGGAGGAATAAAAACAGAAAAAAAAAACAGCAAAATACATTCTATGTCAAAAAGCAGTCAGTACGAAAACAGAAAACCAGATAAGGAAAGGTTATATTAACCATATAATACAAGCACGTTAGGTCCCTGGGTGGTGCGAATGGTTAAGCACTAGCCGAAAGTTTGGCAGTTCAAAACCACCCAGAGGCACCTCAGAAGACAAGCCTGGTGATCTGCTTCCAAAAGATAACGGCCTTTAAAATCCTATGAAGCAGTTCTACTCTGTATAAATGGGGTCGCTGTGAGACTCGATGGCAACTAACAACAACATAAGCATATATGAAAGAAATAAGGTTAATTATTTGTCTGACACAATTTCATCCTTAGAAATTTTACACATTTTACATGTACACATAGACAAACAAACAAGTATATGCAGACATACTACATGAAAGCCTTTAATTTTATAAATCATGGATGCATTTCTCTCTCATAATTTAATGATGAGGATACTTACATGTGCTGACCCTGACCTTGAAAGTGAAGACAGCCTCATGGCAACTGTGAGAGTTTATTTGTGGAACAGAAAAACACACAAACTAGCATGCTCAGAAAAACTTGCTTGATATTACAGGTTGCTAAATGGAAGTTTTTTTTTTTTTTAATTTTCAGAATTGGGATGTTTTTTAAAGCTTAACACAATTGTTTTTGCCCTCCACTATGAGTGCTATCTTAATAGCTATAAGGAATCAGATCAAGGGAATAATTCCATGAACCATTACTTATGTTTTGAGAAAAAGTAAGAGCATTAACATGTCTCTAGCCAGTAAAAATATTATGAAATATTTTTTGATTGTTTAAATTAGCATCCCTTATATGTAACAGATAAGAATAACATTCTTTGCATTTAGCACAAAGGTGAAAATGTAACCTTTATTTTTTTGATAGCTAGAACAGATAGCTATAAATATTTGAGAGGGGCAGGGAAGAAATTAATTGAGAATTGAAGTATATTGAATATATCATACATAGTTTGTGTGTGTATGTGTGTATATATTTTAAATATATATATGTGTGTACATATATATATATATTCAAAATGTCCTGAAAACATAATTGACTCTTTCTTTAGACCAACAAGGAGCTCTGGTGGTTCAGGGGTTAAGTGCTCAGCTATTAACTGAAAGGTCTGGAGTTTAAATCCGCCACGGGCTCCACAGGAGAAAGATGTGGTAGCCTGCTCCTATGGAAACCCTGTGGGGCAGTTCTACTCTGTCCTGTAGGGTCACTATGAGTCTGAGTCTGAATGACTCCCCGGCAATGGCTGTTTTTAAACCAACAGATTTAGACCTCTCAAAAAATCTGAGAAAATGTCCACTCCCTGTAGAGAAGCTTTTCCTTCTAACCTTCCTTACCACCCACCCTACCCCCCCACATGTTTATCTTGAAAAGAAACGGAGCGTGTGAAGTCAGGATTTTATTACAAAACAAGTCCCAGGTCTTTTCTCCTGCTGAGCAGCTGGGTGGGTTCGAACCACTGATCTTTTGGTTTTGGTTAGCAGCTGAGACCTTAACCATTGTACCACCTGGGCTCCTTATTTCGTAGGGTGGTGAGAGATTACACGTAGTATTTCCTAGGATGTATAAGTCCACATTGTGTGAATGAGTATCTTAGTGAATTAAGTAAGCTTTTCCAAAGTTTACTTTGAAACAGTTTACATGTGTTAGCACTCTCTGGAGGTGGACAAAAATCTGCTTTCTTTGCTTTGTTTTCATTTTGTTGCCTTCATATTAATAAGTAAAAAATTAAAAATCACATAAAAACATTTAAATTTGAGGTCGCTCACTTGATGTTCGATGGATGGATAAAATTGATATTCCCAAAGAATCATACGTGTTGAATATAAAACAATATTGAGATGTCTAAGTTAAAAAGAAAAGGTAGCATCTTTCTTAGTCTCAGGAGAAACGAGAAAGAAAGAGAAGAGATTCTTGAGGACAATAATCTAAATTGTTATTTTCCTATATAAAAGTTTAACAATAATTACAAGAAATGTGAACCCCTCTCATCAGCAGACCAGTGTTTTGTGTTTCCTGAAACAACTGGGACCACAGTCAGACAGTATTTTACCTCCTGGCTGACTTGTCTCCATCTGGATACACAGACAGGTAATCACAGAGTCTGAGATCTGGCAAACCCAAGCAGCAAACCTACTTGGCAGAACCTCAAATTCTCATTTTATTATTGTTTGAAGAACTGAACCTTAATTTTAAAGCCACAATTTGTGGCAAAGAGAGTTCCATCTAGACCACTTAGAATTGTTTTTCTAATCTCATCCAAATATCATTTTACAGTAAAATTTTTGCATCCAAAATGTCAAATATTTCATTTTCACGAGACATTTTTTTATGAATGACAAAATTTAAAAAAAAATCGGCAAGAATTCACATTTGACTTTTTTAAGCCAAGCATAAATAATTTCTGAAATATAAAGTTGAAATATTCATCCTAGCCACAATTTTTAAAACATGGTCTGAAAGTTATGGCATATATAAAAAAGAAACAAGAATACTATCTAGTAACTATTAATGTTGTTATAAAATGATATTCAGCAATATTTAAAAAATATCAAAGTTACTTGCTTTTCTACAGGAAAAAAGTAAACTTGTTGATTAAACGTGAGATTAATGAGAATAAAATTTTTTCAAGAATATTTTTCTCCTATTTGTCTTACATTTACAGAGGGAAAATCATATTGAGTATTTTGAAAAAAGTTCTGAAGTGCCATTCAGAAGGTGGAAATGAAGTTGAGGCACTTTTTAAAGTTTTCTTCATTAATCTTTTGGGGGAGGATAATATAGTCTGTGCTTCAACAGTAAAGGTACAAATCATCTCAACTTTAATTATTTTAATTTAAAATCAAAGCTCTATATCCTTTTCACAGCTCATGCTTTTGAAACCATTAAAACTATTAGTTCTTCTTTTAATATTGATACTTTCCTTTGTGTGACTTTCTTAGAACACAATTTTGAGGCTCTATCAAACTTTTTTGGCACTTGACTTCCATTCCCTTCTAATTCCTTTATTTTATATGCCTCAGCTGGTGTGACATGTCATCTTGGCTGGGCCATGATTCTCAGTGTTCTGGCAGTCATGAGGGTAATTTGGTAGCTATGTAATGATGTAATCGCCTCCGTAATGAGATCTGAGATAATGTAATCACCTCTATTAACAACCAATCAGTTGAAAGGGAGTTTCCTCAGGTGTGGCCTGCATCTGATATAGGTGGACTTATTGGCAAAGCTTGCAGGTTTTTGCTCATTCTCAATCCTGCATCTGACCTCTGGTTCTCGAGACTTGAGCTAGCAGCTTACCTGTCGATCTCGGGATTTGTAAGCCTCCACAGCCTGTGAGCCAGTGGCCTGCCATCTTATCTGCCGATCTTGGGATTCATCAGCCTCAGCAGCCTGTGAGCCAGAGACCTGCTGTCTGAGCTGCCAATCTTAGGGTCATCAGTCCCTGCAGCTATGTGAGTCAGGGGAAGCCTCCGGCCTGACCCACGGACTTGGGACTTTCCAGCCTCTACAATCGAGTGAGCCATTTCGTTAGTATAAATCTGTCTCTCTCTCTCTCTCTCTATGTATATACTTCACTGGCCTTGCTTCTCTAGAGAACCCAGCGTAAAAGCCTAAGACATCTGGCTTTTCTACCTCATAAGGAACCAGTAAAATTCAGGAGGATTTCTAGACAAGCTTATGTCAGACACTCAGCACTCTCAGAAATGTTTAGGAACAAATATAAATTTAGTTGGCAAATGACTCTGATCTTGCAGATTTTAAGCACTTGATCGTCAACAAATATGTGCTAATATTTGCATCATATGATGAGAAAGAAAATATGAAAATAATCTGATGACACATGGAATAATCAAGTCTTTGTATTGCAAGACTGTTCAGCTTAGCTTTACATGCTAATTTTTGGATCCCCTGGAAACAACTTATTTTTTAATGATCTATGTAGATTGGCATCATATTTTGATCAGGTTTTTGCAGCTCATTTCTTCCTTTTAGTAGCATGATAATCATACACTTTCCCTAGCCAAACTTCAAATAATTAGGACTTAGTGAATTTCATTATTTCCTCATTGCGATGCATATCGTTCTTTCCCTGTTCGTCCTGTCATCTGTTCCTCAGCTCTTGACTAATCTCCCTTAGTCCCTTTCCTGTGCCTGTAACAAAAGATTGGCTTTATTTGGTCTTCAGTTATAGCTCACTTTTTTACTTCCTACATCTTCTTCTGAGGTATACTGTCCACATTCTTGGTTTTCACTACTTTCTATAGGTTTTGAACTTCCAAATCTTAATTACCAGCATAAACTGGAGCTCTTTTAAGTTCCAAGGTCTTTCTATTTCATCTTCAAGCATCATAATCATTTCTACCTGAAACTTTTCACATTTTTCCCTCCAAATATACTTCTCCAACTACATCCTTCTGGCTCAGAGAAAACAAAACAAAACAAAAAAATTATCTCCTTTTTGTATTACCTAAAGGTAATATGCATTACCTAAACATAAAGAAGAATATTAAATATACTATGGACTGCCAAAAGAATGGACAAATCTGTCTTAGAAGAAGTACAACCAGGATGCTCCTTAGAAGCAAGGATGGTGACACTATGTCTTACATACTTTGGACATGTTGTCAGGAGGGATCAGTCCCTGGAGAAGGACATCATGCTTGGCAGAGTACAGGGTCAGTGGAAAAGAGGAAGACCCTCAGCAAAGTGGATTGACACAGAAGCTGCAACAATGAGCTCAAGCATAACAACGATTGTAAGGATGACTCAGGACCGTGCAGTGTTTCGTTCTGTTGTTCATAGGGTCGCTATAAGTTGGAACTGACTCGATGGCACCTGACAACAACAACAAAGGTAAAATATCCTCTCCCACAAAACATACAACTCTTAACACCATACTTCCATCAGAACGTTACACAGATCATAGCAGAAATTCAGAATTATTCCTCAATCAGATTCAGCTTCTTGAGAAGAGCTACCATATTTTAATGCAAATACCGCGTGCCTTCTATATTTGTTTAACAAATGAGCCCTCCCTCCTAGAGGTATTTTTTGTGAGTGTGCTATGCTACTTTTTTTTTTTTTTTTACAGAAACGCTTAAGAAAATACCTCAGTGGGGGGAAGGTGCAGTTGGCCAACAAATGTAGAAGACCTGTGGTATTTGCATAAAATACAGTATTTGTTTATATCTGCATTTGTAGCCCCTAACACAAATCAGGTATTGAGTGCTAAGTGAGTATTTATGGGGAAAAAAATAAATACTTTTACATGCTTACCAGTTTTTGGCCTGTTCAGATCCATACTGATTTTATGTCTAACTACTAACATGTACCATTTATGTCAAAGTATATGAGAAACTAACTACAATTTAAGAACACTAGGGATAAAAGTTTGTTCATTTCTTTATGATTATAATTGCTGATGAAAAGCAAGTTATATATTAAATTTTTGACAATAATTTTGACAACTTTATTGAAATCATTTGGCGTACAACAAACTGCACACACTTAAAGTGTATACTTAATAAAAATTAACATATTTATATACCTGTAAAACCATCACATCAAGATAAGGAGTGTATTTATCACTCCAAAATGTTTTCTCTTCCCCTTTTGTATTCTCTCTTGAAGTTCCCCACTCCTACTTTCACCGGCAACTACTGATATACTTTCTCTAACTATAGATTAGTTTACATTTTCTACAATTTATTGTAAATGAAATAATACCGTATGTATTCCTTGTTGTCTGATTTATTTAACTCAGTACAATTTTGTTGAGATTTTATGTCATTGTATATAACAACAGTTCATCCTTTTTTATTGCTGCATAGTATTCCATTGTAGGGGTATATCACAATTTGCTTATCCATTCATCTGTTGATGGGTATTTGGGTTTCTTTCTAGGTTGGGGCTATTGCAAATAAACCTTCTATGAACATTCTTGTACTATTCACTCTATGGGCATATGCTCTTGGGTAAATTCTTAGGAATGAGTGGCTGGGTCATATGGTAAGTGTATGTTTACCTTTTTAAGAAGTTGCCAAGACGTTTTCCAAATTGGTTGTACCATTTTACATTACAAAAGTGTATGAGAGTCTAAGTCACTCTATATCGTCACCAACACTTGGTGTCTTGGTAAGGTCATCCTTTATAATTTTAAACATTTTCATAGGTACATAGTAGTAGCTTGTGCTTTTAATTTGCATTTTCCTAGTGAGTAATGAGTTTGAGAACCTTTTCATTTGCCTATTCCATCACATATCGTCTTTGACGAAGAGTCTAAATGGTATAAAGAAATTAAAACAAGTGATTTACTGATGGAAAAGACTTGAATGAATCACATAATGTCAAGCATGATAAATCAAACAAACAGCACACTGCATAATTTGTCTAAAATTCGAAAACAGGAAAACTAGTCTATGGTGATAAAAACCAGCTCAGGATAATAGTTACCTCCGAGTCTGTGTTTGCTAAAATGGAGAATGACCTGGGCTTCTTGGAGTATGTTTATGTTTTCTTTCATGATTTGGGTGAGAGTTACAAGGGATTTTTTTTTCCTACTTGTGAATGTTCACCAACTTGTACACTCGTGGTCGGCTTATTTTTATGCACGTGTGCTATATTAAATGAAAATTTTAATTGAAAAAATAAATAGAAGGACAGACTTGTCTTATGTTAATGAAAATAACAGGAGCAACAGCAACTTTACTAAGTTTTTTTTTTTTTTTTTTTCATGTTCCAGGCATTGGACTAAATGGAAAGCTTAAAAAAAAATTAGAAAAGCAAGAAGGGACAGAGCCCATGATATCCTCATACACAGAAACCAAAAAACCAAACCCGTTGCCATCAAGTCGATTCCAACTATTGTGACCATACAGGACAGAGTAGAGCTGCCCCATAGGGTTTCTGAGGGGTGCCTGGTGGATTCCAACTGCCGACCTTTTGGATAGCAGCCATAGCTCTTAACTGCTTTGTCAGCAGGGTTTCCCTGTACACTGAAAGGTGTTCATATTCAGAAAAATGTCCTTAGTATTTGTTGTCACAAGGTATCCTGCACTAGAAATATTCACTTGAGGTCCACTATGCCATGTAATCACGGGAACCCTGGAGTTGGAGTGGTTAAGAGTTCGGATGCTAAGCAGAAGGTCAGCAGTTCTAATTCACCAGGGGCTCCTTGGACATCCTATGGGGTAGTTCCGCTTTGTCCTATAGGGTCACTATGAGTCAATCCACTCCATGGCCATGGGTTATACCATGTGATCAAGGGACTCAAGGGTTGACTCTATTATGATGTGGAGTTAAATAAAGGCAGGAAAATAAACTAGAAATATTAATAAATTTGTTCGTTGGGAATTATTTGACTCTTACTGAAGCTATGGAATTTTTGTTGCTATTGTTTGATTTTTGTTTTTTCTTCTTTGAATGTTGTCAGGATTTTCTACATCACATTAAATGCGGGGACACAAAGCATGCCGTTACAAGCATTAGCTATGCTTTCCTAGTCTGTTTTTTAAAAACTAACAAATAGGTCTTCAGTAAATGAAGGAGGAATTGACAAATAATTTCTATATTTTTGTTTTGAAGAGTGAGTTCAGACTGGAAATTTTCACTGAAATATTTCATATGTAAAATTGTCAGATTAAAACAGAATATTCAAAATAAACATATTTCAAATTTATCTCATTTTCAATATTAAAAGAAATCAAAGAATAAATTAAACAACATTGGAGTCCTGGGTGACTATGAACGATTAAGTGTTTGAGTACTAACTGAAAGTTTGACAGTTCGAACTCACCCCTAGCCACTTTGGAGGAAAGGCTTGGTGATCTGCTTCCAAAAGGTCACAGCCTTGAAAACCCTATTGAATACAGTTCTACTGTGCACACATGGAATCACCATGACTCAGAATTGACTTGACAGCAATTGTTTTTTTTATGATTTGTCATTGTTTTTATTTTTATTAGTTGTGGTTGAGTCAACTCCGACTCATGGCAATCTCAAGTGAGGATTTTCAAGGCTGTGGCCTTTCAGAAGCAGAGTGCCAGGCCTGTCTTCCATGGTGCTATGGGTGGATTAGAACCACCAACCTTTCGGCTAGCAGTCAAGTGCTAAGTATTTGCACCAGCGAGGGATCCTGATCTGTCATTAGAAACAGACAAAATCATTTTCACACGATGTCATAAAATTTAGGTAGTGCTCAAAATCCACATACACTTAGCATTTTAATGATACATTGTCATGAATAAAACACATTAGTTCATTACATCACTCTAAAAGTATTTATTGCACATCATCTAGTTAAGAACATTCATGTGTATATCTACTAGTACATAAAAAAAAAAAAGTACATACATGTATGCAATTCTGTTGGGTGTATAACTGGGAGTAATAGTTCTGAGTCATAAAATTACCAAAACCAGTTGCCATCCAGTCGATTGTGATTCATAGTGACCCTATAGGACAGAGTAGAACTGTCCCATAGGGTTTCCAAGGAGCAGCTGGTGGATTCGAACTGCTGACATTTTGGTTAGCAGCTGAGCTCTTGAGCACTGCTCCACCAGGGCTCCTTGCCAAACAAGTTTAACAAATTGTTTTGCTGGAAATAAAATGTTAAGCAAATACAGTTCCTGGCTACCTTTAAGAAGTGTAGAATCCAGGAGCGAAGCAAAAAAGTAAAGAACAATTTTGAAGTACATTGATAAGCACTGCTACAGTGGTTTATAACAGAGTGCTGAGTAGGGTCAGTATGAGTCGGAATCGATTTGAAGGCAGTGCGATTGGTTTCTGCTTTTTTAAGTAGTACATATGCACGTAAATATATGCTGAAACTTGTAAAATAATGAAATGTTATTATTACTATTACCTTAAAATGTTACTACTTCTATATTATAAGAGAACTGAAATCTGAGACTTATTTAGAACAATTGACTCCCTAGAAAAAAAAGCAATGATTTGCTTTTATTTGGGAATTTGCAGAACGATGCTCTGAATACCATCTGCTTGGAGTCTAAAATATAAAGCTCAGTTCACGTTGATTCCAGATGTTTAGCTCTATTGAATTATTTTCAGTTTTCTTAAAGTGCTAAGCTCCTTCTTGCCCCTTAGTCTGATTTAGATGCCAATACTCTGGGCATTTCTAATTATAGAAATTATTATACTCTACTTGTCAGAAGAACAAGCCGTATCAGGAACCAACACATACAGATGAAGATTTTTCCTGATCCAGTCATCTGTCACTGACACACTTTATGAGAAATAGTTATGAGTGTGAGCACTGAAAGGTAGAATACTGAAAGTATAATACTTAGGACCTAGGCAATTTTTTTTGCTGTAGAATAACTCTTAATTTGAGCTATAGTTAAAAAATCACTGTAGTCAGATTGCAACAAAAATCAGCAAGATCTGGTAAGGATGAGCAGGGCACTCGGGACAGCAGCTAATAGCCACAGTGGTTATAAACCATATTTCTTTGAACTGCCTTGGCTCTCTGGATCCCAGGCTAAGACGTCAGGCCACTCTTTTAGGACTGGTAATAGGGAGCAACTAGATGCATCCCAGTCTGAGAAGAGTGGTTGCTCAGAGCTCAACAGTTCGAAAGAGTTGCCTTTAGGGACACATCTGAGTCTCCACAGCAAGAAGCAAACTTGAGGATTACTTATTCAACAGACAGTATAAGCAGCCTTGGCCCTGAAGGCAGGAACCATGTTTTGCTTGCCATCATGTACCCAATACCTTTCAATGTGAGGTGCAGGGTAGTTACTTGACAAGATACCTAATGAATAATAGAGTGAATAAATGTCCTGGTGAAAGATAACGAAATATTTAGTGATAGAAAAAAAAAAAAAAAAAACCCACTGCTGTCAAGTTGATTCTGACTCATACCAGCCCTACAGGACAGAATAGAACTGCCACATAGAATTTCCAAGGAGCACCTGGTGGATTTGAACTGCCAGCCTTTTGGTTAGCAGCCATAGCATTCAACCACTAGGCCACCAGGGTTTCCTTTTAGTGATAGAGTAACATTATATTGAATAAGATACTGGGAGGGAAGTATATTGGAGTTGCATGTGTGAGAATGTGTGTCAAAACAAAACAAAAAAATTTACAAATAAACTTGTAATGTATTAGAGCTAGAAGGCCCTTTTGAAGCTATCTAGTATAATCAATGTCAGGAAGGTAAGACCCAGTTTTATATAGAAGATAGCTTTTGCATTATAACATGTTTGACCATCATTTCTTTGATGGAAAGCCTGCCCTTGAAAAATGCAGAGCATTTTTACAGGAAGATGAAGGCAAAGGAGTCATTACGGTGACAGATCCTCCTTTTGGCGGCCTGGTTGAACCTCTGGCTGTTACATTCAAGAAGTTAATTACTCTGTGGAAAGAAGGCTTTGGCCAAGATGACAGTCACAAAGAATTACCCATTTTCTGGATTTTTACCTAATTTTTCAATCTCAAATTCATCAGTTTTTTCCAAGCTTCTGCATGCTGAATTACCAGAGACACAAGGGCATTATTGCATCCACATCCAGAGAAGGAGCGTTTCACTGTGGGCAAGAGCTTAAAATGGTGAGGAGGCCAAAGAAGACAAACGAGAATAACATGGTTAAGGTGGAGTAACTGGTTTTCTTGTCTCAGCAGCCTGTGTTGCTGGGAAAGGACTTTTGGAAGATTCAGTTCAGAGAAACAGCTCCAAGGTCTAAATTTTTAAAAAATAACTACACAATTCAGTGTGCTGGTAAAAAAAAAAAAAAGGTTCTGATTCAGTCATACATATCTGACAAGGTGAAAAGCAGTCTTTTCATTAAAGAGAAAGCTAACCTCTGAAAAGAAAAACAAGAATAAAATCTATAAAGCAAACAAAACACACACACACAAAAGATACAAGTGGTAGGATGGTAAACTGAGTTCAGAATTTTGGGCTTCTTGGCGGCTAACCAAAAGGTCAGCAGCTGAGATCCACCAGCCTCTCACTGGAAACCCTATGGGACAGTTCTACTCTATCCTATAGGACTGGCATGAGTTGGAATCGGGTTTGATTTTAGTTTTAGTTCAGTCCTTTATTTTTAGCTGGACAATTTTGTGTCCCTGGCATTATAATAGCAAATACTGGGAAACACAATAACCCGGTATTTTAACATTATATCTACATCTGAATATATTATAATAGAAGTTTGGAGGAAATAAAACAATATTTAGAGTGTGCTAGGGTAAATTCATCACAAAATTGTAGTAAAGCAAAGTATGGAATTTACTACATTTTTCTAAGTGCTAGTCCTCACGTTAACACTGTTTGAACATGTCTAGCCTGAGTTCCTTAGAAAACAGTCTAAAGTAAATCTTATATACTAAGGACTTAAAGGGAGGTGCAATCTTAAAACAGCAAAAGTGAAGGCAAAAGGAAAACGAGGCAGGGAAGGAAAGAAAGCAAATCAAGTTGGCAGGTATCATTACATTCACAAGAAAATGAGCAGATTGCTGGGTCATAGGGGATATCCTCCCGATAGCTCCTCTCATCCTTCCGGGAAGGCTTCAAAACAGTTCTCGGGTGGAGGAATTCACCTGTGGGCTCCTTCTACCTCTTGTCTATTACTGGTCAAATTGCCCCCCACAGAGCATTAAACCCCCAGCCCTAAGGCAGTGCTTCCTCTGAGTCTGAAAGTGGTGGGAGGAGCCAGACCGCCTCAGCTCTCGCATATATGAATCCCCGGGTCAGCTGTGGTTCCCAACACAGCTAGAACATGGCAGGCTGCCCTTTTAGTCCCATGCTTACCTTTCATCTGGAGGGGGTCGGGAGAGAAGGAAGAAGTGACAGCCAGCAGTGTGTAAGAGATGTGCGAGAGCTCTAAAATTGAGATGCTTAACTCTGTCAAAGTGACTGGCCGGGGTCTAAGCCCCTACTCCATTTTAGCCTTCCTACTCCTCAGCCAACTGTTAACCTTGAGCAGACTTGATCTTGCAACTAAGAAAATGTTTTTTCTCTGCAGTTAAACTAAGGATATGGAAATAATGCCTCCAAAGAAAGGATCTTGACGCAAGCTCCGAATCAGAAATCTCCTGCATAAACGACTCCATGGAAATGTCTGCTAGGGATGCCATTTTAGCAGAACGTTGTCAGAAAGGAAAATTACCCCCCTGCAAACTCCTCTTTTAGTCACAAACATCTGCAATTATCTAAGGTAACCAATCTAAGAAGGCCACACATGCACTTTGAACCAATCCCTATCTACTACCCACTTTGAGTCATCCTATCTCCTGCCCTTACATCACTGAGTGCCAACCAGAAATTTTGCGTTGTTAATTCCTGATTCAAACACATAAATATGTTCTTATAACCTCACCACCTTGGAGCGTTCTAGTTTCACTTTGTGGGCTGAACATTTTCCCTGGTTCCAACTGTACTGAACCTTCAATAAATCTCTTTGATTTTAACAAGAGTACAGAGTTTTTACTCTTAGACAGAGATGAGGAGAAACTGAGACAGTAAGGGACAAAATAAAAGTGGAGAAGGAATAAATTGGTTAGTAAGAGTGAGTGCCATTTTATGAAAATGAGGAAACTGTTGCACCCAGATGTTAACCCAGATGTTAAGTAACTCACCTAAGGTCCTGTAACTAGAAAGGTCGGAGGCAGCGCCTGAGCCCACGTGCTTCTGAGACTAAAGCCAGTGCTCTTAACTGTACAGTTAACTGCCTCTAGTGCAGCTTACATGGCACGAAGCACAAAGCAATAACTATTTATGGAATGTTCTCCACATGTCTGACAAATTATGAGAAATCATAAAGCTACAAAAGGAATAAATGTGAAAATAATTAAAAGATAACTGTGGTCTAGACAAGTATATAGGCGATCAAGCAAACATTAAAATTACCTCTCAGTTTGGTATAGAGCATGTAGTCATGGATAAAGTGGATTGGAACTTTAAAGGAATGTGTAAATATGCATTTATGTGAAAAATAGGAACCCTATGCTTTCAAAATGAGAAATGCAAGTTGTAGAACAATGCTTTTAATTATCTCATCTATTTAAGGAAGAAATATTTTGAGGTACAGAAGCCAGCCAGATTGAGTTACATGAAAGGGGTAGAAGTGGTTATTTATGCATTAGGAAGGGCAAGGGCAGAGTTTCACTTTTTTAAAACACATTCTTTTGTGTTGTTCATATTTTAAAATAAAAAATACTATTTTTGATAATTTATACATTTTATACCTTCATATTTTGATTAAAAATTAATATACATTACTTAAAAATTAAAAACATGACTCATTTTCGGAAAAAAAAGTAAAATCATCGTATTAATCTTGAGTCTGTTTGCATGGTCATTTACAACAGAAAGCATGGTATCGCTTACATTTCTTCAATTTAACCCTTCTCAACTCTACTCACAAAGCCTATCATTACATATTATTTCTAAATCTAGAAAGACAGAAAGCTAAAGGATTTTGAAGGTCTGGGAGCTCTAGGAAAGGTTTATGCTACACATAATAGTCTCTTCAAGGAGACTATCAGCACTTACAGTTAAATTAGGAAAATGTTATTAGAAGTGCAGAAAGGAAATCCTTGTAATGTGGTGATGTAAATGTTAGTATTTACAGTCAGACAGAAAGCAGAAATTGTATTTAATCAATCGGATGCTCTTGCTAAGGAGATCCAGGCAGATTGTGGAAGATGTCATCTGTCTTCTTGTTGCTCCTTATACTATAGCAAGAAGAGAGGTAAACCAAAGGAAGACTCTTAAATATAAAGCAGAGAATACATATTGGGTTTGAAAATAAAACTGTTTCTCATCCTCAGACTTTCTAGCTGGCAAATGCACTGTCTTAATTACCTAGTGCTGCTGTCAATGGCAGCAGGCTGTAATAGAAATAACTCAAGTGGGTAGCTTTAACAAACAAATTCATTTTCTCACAGTTTAGGAGGCCAGAAGTCTGAATTCAGAGCTCAGGCTCTAGGGGGAGACTTTCAGCTTTCTTGGAAGGTCCTTGTCTCTTCAGCTTCTGCTTCCTGGTTCCTTGGAGATCTCCATGTCTCTTGGCATCTATCTTACCCCATCTCTTCTTCATGCTTGCTTGCTTAACCTCTTTTACATCTCAAAGGAGATTGACTCAAGACACATCCTATGCTAATCTTGTCTCATTAACTTAACAAAGACAACCCGTTCCAAAATAGAATTATAACCATAGGCAAAGAGGTTAGGAATGTTTTGAGGGGACATAATTCAATCTATATCATGCACCTTTCTCATTCTCTTATTGCTTTCAAACTGTAAATTTAAATAATTAATTTTATAATTTGTATTTATAATCATTGAGTTACTTTGTAATTGTTAATTCTGATTCTCCAGTTCTAAATGAATTACTTGAGGTATTATTTTCATGCTTTGTCATGACTAGCTTGCAATAAACTAAATGAGTTTATGCAAGACAAACATGAGTACTTCTTTACTTATTTCAAAATAAAAGTTCTTCTAGGACAGCATGTATCATAAAAAACAATTAGTAGTAAGGGTTTTTCAATTCATGAACTTTTATTCTAGTTTATATATATATTTACATATGTGTATATGTACATGTCTGTGTGTTTATATTTTTATATACACATGTAGAAGTACTATGAGTGTTTGAAACATATGAGCATTTGAATGAGTACTGGGTCTGTGTCACTCTGTAAAATAAATTTCTTATGGTGTGTAATAATAGAAAAGAGGTTGAAAATTTCCTTGGTAAAATGTTTTTCTTCTGGTTAGCACACTAATTGAAATCAAGCTGTTTCACAAAATAAGCATTTATTAATTAAAATTCATAGAGTGCAGATAAATAAGCTATGTAGAGCCCAGCAGTAGACTTGTTCCTCGCACAGTAGTGGATTATGTTAATTAAATTATTTGTAAAATGGCTTTTATCCTTGGAGTGCAAATGTTTCTAGCCTATGCTAAATACTTGTCTTGAGAGTGTTATTCTAAGAATAACACAGAAAAAAGGATGGAGCAGAAGAAAGAATAGAATAATGAAAGAAAAAGAATATAGTTAATAAAATATTAATATGATTTTTAATTTTTTCTTTGCCATCACTTGATTCTAGCCATCGTAGATACTTTTATGGCTTTTAGATTTAGTAGGAATTCAGAGCTATAGAAGCACAACTTCTAACACTTTATGTAACTCATTAAGAAATTTCAAGAAAGATGTAATAAAGGATTCTTCATTGAATGCACTTGGTGAATATGAAAACATCTGAATCCACCTTTTGATTCCACCTTCCTTTATTTATTAAATATACTTAATTTTACTATTTTTACTGACTTCAAGGACAACAATGTTGCAGGGTGGAAACCCAGGTTCTGCTCTGCGTGACTCGTTACAGCCAATAAACAAGAGGCTGAGGTGGGAGAGGAGAAAGGTTCCGTCATTTTATTGCACAAGGAAAGGAGACAGTTGGGGCTGCTGACTCCAAACTGCTCACAGGCAGCTTGGGGAGGTAGCCTTTTACAGACAGCAGACAAGGAAATGTAAATTCATCATAAATATTCAGGACTGACCTTCATGTAGGCACTTGGGGCTTGGGGATGACTATGCATTTTCTCTAGACAAAGGTTCAATTCCTCAGGAATGAAGGAAGAGGTCAGGTCAGTTTTCCTTCATTAGCATGATAAGTCTCCACCCAGAGGTAGGGTGCTTATAGATATTTTACACTTAATAAGTTGACAGGTCACTTAGAGTGACAAGATGGCATTGAAAACCTGCTAAAACCAGTTGAGGCCAGCTATGTTATGGCCTGTTCTGTGGTTTCTTGTCAAAGAAAATTGAAGAAGAATATGCAGCCTATTCTGCTTGGTATAGGAGGATCAGCTAGAGAAGGTTATATAAAGAGGGGTTGGGTTCTGAGGCTGTCTGCCTCAAGAGCGTAAACACAAACTTGGGTGTGTCTGGAATTGTCCGTTATGGTCTTCAAATCACCAAATGGGTAAACTCATTGCTGTGAAGTTGATTCTGACTCATAGCGACCCTATAGGACAGAGTGGAACTGCCCCAAGACATTTTCTAGGCTGTAAATCTTTATGGAAGTAGACCTGCACATCTTTCTTCCTCCGATCAGATCGTGAGTTTGAACCACTGACCTTTCAGTTAGCAGCCAGGCACTTAACAACTGTGCCACCAGGATAGGATGCCTCACCAAAAGGGTAGCCAGGAGCAAAATTACAGCAACAAAAGTGTTTCCTCATTCACAAGCAAAATGATTAGAAAATTTCAGTGTTTTCCAAATACATGGCCAGATACTTTTGAAAATCTGAACAAACTCTCTAAGAAGAAACTGACACTGTACTTGTGGCCTTAATGTAAGACTAAAGATAAACTGGTACCTGGGTGGTGGTGTTGAACTATCTCATTTATGCTAGAGAAGAGGCCTGATGCATTGTATGATGGAAGACGGTATATAGGTGAACGGAAAAGAAGGGAAATGGCAGAATCCCTGATTCAGGGATTCAATATTCTTGGAATGTAAGATACAAGTATTCATCTCTAGGGATCATGATTCACATAAAATGTGTCTAGAACCGCATGCAAAGTTTGGAGAAGAAACTTATCGGCAATGCTGTAACAGAAAACATAAGACTGCTTGCCAGCTGTGCTGGTCTCAAACTTGGCTCACTAAATGATGAAAAATAGCTCCCCAGTTGCACTGTAGAAAAAAGAAAGGTAATGATGAGACAGACATGCGAATTAGAGCCAGCCCTAAAGCCCAAGATATGAATGCAATTAAGCCAAAGGTAATAGAAATACCTTTCATTCATTTCCTCACTTCTCTTAATTAAGTCTTGGCTCAGATACCTTGTCCTCGGTAAGTCCTCCACCTTCTCTTTTGAACATAGTTCTTTCCTATTTTCTTTCACTTTATGTCCCTTCATCTAACTTTGATTTGGTTCATAACATTTATTTATTTGCTTATTTGATTATTATTGTTCTTCCCCAGTAAAATACAATTTCTATGAAAAAAGGGACTTGGTTTGTATAGTTTACTGCTTTATCATCAACATCCTGCGCAATCTTGGCATATAGGAAATGTTGAATGAATGTTTTTAAAATAAAAGGCAATAGGCCTTTTAATTCCAAAATCAGGTACTTTTGAATTATATAAAAATCATTCTGCCTCATTTCTCACACGAAATCCATCTCTATTTATTACCTGAACTGAACAATGTCTGTCTTATTTTTGCCTTTCACTCTTTCCCTACTTCCATTAACTTTGTTCTAAACCTTCATAATGATGCAACACGGTTTTGCTTCCAATTTGCTACAGCCATTTAGCAGTCAATATCAAAATACGAGAGCATTGAGTTTTTGTTGTTTTTAAATTTACTGAATAAGCTGTCCAGCAGACTTCCCTGATGATATCCATTGTATGAACCTTACCCTTCTCCAGTTCTCTATCCCATCCCTCAATGTCATTCTCAAACCGCACATCAGAGCAATAGCAAATTGCACAACATCAAGTCAGTATGAATCTAACATACGTAAATTCATCATTCTCTCTTCAATCTAGACATTTATCCTCACGTATTTTAAAACTTCTGACATGGCCATTCTATTTTATGTAGGCACATAGTTTTGATATGTTCCAAATTAAATTTACAGGGCTCAGTCATTAGATTTCCAAATAGTTCAATAATCAGAATTTTGTCTATTTATAGCAAAGAATGACTAAACCTTATGCATTCATCCATTCATGTATTTATTTATCAATGGCAATAGGTCAACATTTTACATATATCTATATATTAGTGGGTTATCTATCTATCTATCTATAAATATCAATCTTTTTTTTTTTTTTTTTATCTATACCTATATAGGGAAACCCTAGTGGTGTAGTGGTTAAGAGCTATGGTTTCTAACCAAAAGGCTGGCAGTTTGAATTCACCAGGCTCTCCTTGGAAACTCTGTGGGGCAGTTCTACTCTGTTCTGTAGGGTCACTATGAGTTGGAATAGACTCAACAGCAGTGGGTTGGGTTTATACCCATATATACAGTGCGTGCTTGTGTATCTGCTGCCATTGACAGCCTTATTCAAACACATCTGGCACCAAATATACTGTGACAAAATAACCTCACCAAATATTCTCAAATAAGAATGTTTAAATTCTAACATGCTTCTATTCTCTAAAACTAATTACTTCCCTACCTGAGTGAATTAGTTAAAATGGATGTTGAAAACCTTTCAGTAGTTCTGCACTGTCTACTGAAAGGGGCAGAAATGTTGAGCAGGTATGTCACAAGACCCAGGCATTCCTCTCTAGCTTTCATTTCCTACCATTTCTCCACTTAGATGGTCTAGCCATATAACAAAGTCCCTTCCATTTCCTGAACGCATCATGCTGTTTTATGCTTTCAAACCTGTGGTGTAGTCAGCTTACTAAGAGTGGATGCAAAAGGTTGAACAATAAAACTTCAAACTTTTACAGAAAGAAGGACTATTTTATAGGCAACACAACAGCACCCATATTTCTTTCCAGTTGGGGATCTGTTTTTAGCTTGTTATCTGGAAGCTACTGTTCTTATCCCAAGAAACTAGAAATAACACCCCTACCCCATCCATAGCAAAGCATAAAGCAGACAGAAAAGGGAGTCAATGAACAGACAATGTTCAAAGGAGACATAAAGCTACAGGTCCATATAAAAAGACAGAAACATTTCTAGAATAATGAATAACATCTGGCAGAGTTTAACAGAATGCATGAAGGAAAACAGCACACTATATATGCATTAGATAAGGGTTCTGTATATAAAATTCAAATATTTAGTAATACTCCACCAAAAAGAACAAGACTCTTCTTGAATTTGGAATAAATGTTCTGATACAACAAAGTGACCATTCCAGCACATGACTGTCTAAGCCAAGAAACGAGTGGGAATTAGGGAAATGGAGTAGCAGCATAAAAATAGTGTAGCATAAGAAATTAGTAGTAGATAGTAAAAGGGAAGTTCATATAGTTGGACTTGGCGAAAGGTTCTCATTAATTCCTAATAAAGGTTTTTGTACACTATTTATAATTTTTGGATATAACTATGTGTTTATAAGCTCTCTAATAGTTTTTATTCTTTAATATAGGGGCATCGGTTTTGCATTAGTTTTACTTTGTTGTTAGTTTTCAAAAATTCTTAGCTAAAAACTTAACTCCTTATCTATACCAGGTGTTGTTCCACTAATTATTCTAGTAGTGTAAGTCAGAAAAAGGTAGGGATAATGCCTCTTATAAAATGTTTCTGCCATTCCAAACCAAACCCAGTGCCATAGAGTTGATTCCAACTCATAGGGACTCTATAGGGCAGAGTAGAATTTCCCCACAGAGTTTCCGAGGAGCAGTTGGTGGATTTGAACTGCTGACCTTTTGTTTAGCAGCCGAGCTCTTAACCACTGCTCTACCAGGGCTCCATTTCTGCCATAGTGGACATAAAAATGGGAATTGAATATAGCCAACTTTAAAGCTAAATCACACAAGAAACAAAATTTGTTTTTGTTTAACCTTATTTTATTAGTTTGTATATTTTATGATCTGCATACATAAAGTATATAAAAATCATTGCATGATTAATTTATTATGCTTTAATGTATATTGTACCATGTGCAATGCCTTTTAAAACATTTGATAACTGGTAGGTAGTAATAACATGCCCATAAATTTTCTTCTTAATCTCTTTTACTAACTTTACATAAAGTAGGTAATACATTCATAAATACTTTTTGTGATTCCTTTTCATGTTTTACTATATTACCATGAAAAAGCTGATTAATAGATTTTTTGCACACAAAAAATTTACAATAATAAGAATCTAGTTGGATTGTTTTCCATTTATCCACTCTAAAACGTAACTCTCTCCAATCTGTTATCAAAAAGATGAATTAACACCGGTATAAATCCTTTTTGCTTTTCTATTATAAATTCTAAATATACCAAAAAGCTTGGCCATTTAAACTATTATTAGAAGGTATAATGTTTACTCCTTAAAGGAAAGAAAATGTGCCATTAAATGACTGAGTAAAGCCCTAGTCAAATTCATTGCATGTACGTGCCTGTCTTTCCGCACTGCACATGCAGACAGGCTGCCCCTCAAACTTCCAGGCAGCCATTAGACTGCTAGGAATGAGGCACATACCCTTACAGGCATCAGCCATCCTATAGGTGCCACACTCATCTGTGATGGAGCCAGACACACGAGACACTTACATAGTGTTGACAAAGTGAAGTAATTATTATTATTTATAGAATGCAAACAGTAAACAATAACAATAGATTCTTAAAGGAGAACTGTTTATACTTCCCCAAATTACCCTTGTCTATTCTTATTTCATTGGGCAGGCCCACCTTGGTTCAAGTCAGATGCTGTGTTCATGTTAGCGCTGCCACTAGCTACCACTATGCTGCCTGAGGCTTCTACTCTGCTGCTGAGACTTGTTGGCCCTTGCCTACCAAAGGGAATGTCCCTGCACAGAATCTCCTGAGCTTCTGCCATTAGACCCTTCTAAGCCTCTGCTGCTAGCTCCTGCCATGCTAACCAGGCCTGTAAGGCCCTCTTACTACCATACTACCTAGGACCCTGCTGCCCAGGGTGGGGAAGCATACAACCCCTGCATGAGGCACACTCAGGCCTCTCTTGCCTTGCACAAGCAAGTGTTACAACTCTTTTAGCTCCGCTGGCAGGTCTTCTACCCAGAAGCATCTGACTCTGCCTTGCTGTAGGAAGACCCCTGCACAGGAATCTCTGAGGCAACCCCTGCAGGGGGCACAGGACTTTGCCCTGCATGAGCAAGTGAGTGTTACAACTCTTTTAGCTCCCTCAGCAAGCCTCCTGGCCAAATGTGCTCAGCTTTTTCTCTCTGTGGGCTTAGCAGGCCCGCCACCACTGTCTCTTGTTATCTTTAGAATTTGCTCTGGCTCTAGGAGTTTCTCAGCACAGAGACCCTAAGTCCTTGGTCCAAACGATGGACTCCACTCCAGACTCTTCTTCTTGATGGTAATAAGGTACCCCTCAACATCTGTGGAATTAGCCTTTATAAACCTAGCAGGATGGCAAAACTGACCAATCCCCTTGGTAAGCCACAGTCACTTTATTTGCATATTGAACTGTCCAATCCCTGCAAGAGTTTTATGCACCTTATTTGGATAGTAAACTGTCCAATCATTTTGTGGGAGTCACAAGACCACAGCTAGAAAGGCCATATAAAAGCAATTCATTGCACTGCATTTATCATCAGTATATATATATATATATATATTTTTTTATATTTAATACCACACTAGAATTACAGAAAGCATTTTGGAAGGTAGATAAACTAATAGTAACACACATTTTACCAAGATTGTTTCATATAATGCAAAGAGTGTATATCGTTATACACTTTTTTCCCCCACTTTTAAAATCCATGACAGATACTTTAACTTTTTAGAAGGTAAGTCTTACTATTGCTTTCATGAAACTGTCCCTTCCTGAATTTTTTACAATTAACACTTTTTATTGATTTTCATTTTAATTTATTTCCAGAGTTTTACAAGTTTTGTGCTAGCAACAGTAGTTGTTACAATTCCATTTCGTAAATCACAATATTAACTAGATGGACTTGAAGGAGGAGTTTACATTATAAATTATCAAAACTCAAAAAACTAAAACCAAATCCATTGCTGTCAAGTTGATTCTGACTCATAGTGACCCTATAGGACAGAGTAGAACTGCCCCATAGGGTTTCCTAGGCTGTAATCTTAATGGAAGCAGAAATAAATGATCAAAGGTTAAATATAAAAACTGGGAAACATGTGAACCATGGCCAGTCAAATACAGTTTTTCATAAAAACAGACTGATAATTAATATGGCTACTGGCAAACTATCAAAGAGTTTTATGTAAAGTTCTGGCTAACCGCATCCAGATGTATATAATCAAAATATGATAATGAGTTAACAATGTTTTGAGATATGAAATTTACATTTCCAAATACTTTACAGAGAAACCTAACCTTACAAATATCCTTAATATCATGTTATGGTTATAGGTTTGTCTGGGAAGGAAATGCTTTCATGAAAAAGTCATTAGCAATTAAAATGAAATAATTTTAATAACTAAAAATTCCTTAAGCCATACATGCTCTTTTGTCTGCCCAGGATACTCTCCTTCACTCTCTGCCTTTTTCTTGGTCGTATCAGAGCACCCTATTGCTTGGTCATAGCAGATGGTTTAAGAATGGAACTGGACGCAGTCTGAGTCAATTGGAAAACTCCTATGGATAATTTTCTATGAGGAACTTTTATATACATATAAGTTCCTCCTCCTTCGCCTGGTGTTAACCTTGAATGATAGAAATAGCCAGCTTTTTTTGTATGGTGAAGGCCTATGCGAACTGGGAGGGGATGAAGATAGCAAGAAGCCAAAGCAGAGATGCGAGACAGAGAAAGAGAGAGAATGCTGATGAAGTCCAACCCATGGTTTCAGTCTCAGACCTTCACGTGGCCAGTGTGGTTTCTGCTAAGCTTTGTTAATTTGGTGAGATGCCACAGTATCCTTCCAGCAAATCTTCTTTGCTTAAAATAGTTCTAATGGTTCTAGCTGGGTTTCAATCCTTTGGGGGAAAAAGAGCGTATTAAATATACATTGACATTTTTTAAAATAAAATATATTCTACAAAATTATTTCTTAACCAAAAAATGTACAATCATTGCAAATTGCTTATTACATAGAGAAAAACATATCCGCTTGAATATGCTGCAGATAAAAAAAAAAAAGCCTCCATTTTTTTTCTATAAAATTGGCAATTGAGAAATGGCAAAGAAGGTACACACTATAAACATTTTATGTTTATGTTAGCAAATTCAGCATTTGCCTGTTTCCTTTCTCATCCCAATGTCTAGCCAAATACCTAGAAAGCCTTCTTTTGTGGCCAAAAATATCAATGACTGGTTCTGGCAAGATACTTAAATTTGTTTAAAAAGTATATAATTCAAACTTCAGTTATGACAGTCAGAATACACCATTTAAAAATTCTAATGTAAAACAAATGATAAAGAGGAGATGATTTTTTTTTTCTAGGATTTAAAAATAACTCTTAGAAGTAACATACATTGGTTGACATAATTTGCTGTTGAACAACCAGCTTTTGTGTTTTAATTAAATAAGACAATGGATGGTGCACACCTGTGTTCTTCACTAAAACACACGAAGAGTTTGTAACATGGTAGAGAAGAACATGAAATAGTTCCAAATGATGCACAAATAAGATTATATTCTATTATGTTAAATTTCCAATAGAATATTTTCAAGAAACTATGAGATCGATATCCTTGAGTTTCACTATAAAGTGAGCTTTTCTACAGTGAAATTTGAGTCTGCCTTACAGTTCCAAATTATCAAATTAATGGTTTGGAAAGGTCATGCTTTATTCTGAAAAAAACTAGTAAGAAACAAACCTCCAAACCAAAAAGAAAGGAAGAAATGGGAAACGAAGAGCAAATAAATCAGTGTGGTGTGAAAAGAAAAAGACATTACAGTGCAAGTTGATTGGGCCAAACCTCATTATAGTGCTTCTTCTGGGTGGTCTAAGGCCCATGGCCACTTTACAATGAGAAGCTACAGTTTATTCCATAAAAGATTAGCATACAGAGACAAGTACATTTCCGTTTTGGTTTAATTTGAAATCGTAGGTTATAAATATTCATATTCCTGTAACCTCATAAATATATTGGTAAGCAAAACTTCTTGTTAAAAATATAAAAATGTAGCCATCTTGGTACATGTATACCTATTGAGCAGTTTATCACAAAACTAGATTAGAGGCTGGATAATAGAGAAAAGGTGGAGTGAGAAAAGAAATAGTTCAAATGAGCTCAGCAGCAGGTCTAGGGTTTGAAAGAAAAAAGGTCTTTACTTACACAGTAGAGCTTTGGTAAAGCTAAAAGTGCATATGGGGCAGAAAGAGATACACATAGCAATCTGTTTAGGACTAAGTATGGATATGAAACTGAGACAACCCTCATATCACGGACCTTCATTTTGAGGAAAAGTAAATTTTCATGTAGTCTCTTTGAGGCATTTACCTTGCACTGCCATTTAACCTCAAGTTATCTTTACCAATTCTTTTTCATATTTCACCCTAAAACAACAGTCTCAAATAAAATTCCTACGTCCTTCTTTTTTTTTTAAGTTGAGGTAAAATGTACAAGTTTGGTGAGTTCTGACAAATACGCTCACCAGGACTTCTCGTTTCAGCTCTTCCATGTAAGAAGTTGAGAGTTATCACTGCCTTTCTTACAACAAGAAAAAAGCTGAGCAAACCAGAAGGCAATCACTTTTCTTAGACCCATTAGCAAATTGAGGTCATAAGAAAAATTACCACCCCAAAATCTGGAGAGACAAGCAAATACAGAGAGTTAACAGCTAAGATTAGCCTACCTGAAATAGAAGTCTCTGGAGCCCTAAACTGGTCTCACTAGGTGCCCTTCAATCTGTTCCCACTCATAGTGGCACTATGCACAACAGAACAAAACACTGTCTAGTCCTGAGCCATCCTCACAAACATTGCTATTTGAGACCATTGTTGCAACCACTTTGTCAATCCATCTCATCAAAGATCTTTTCTTTTTCACTGACCTTACCAAGCATGATATCCTTCTGCAGGGACTCATCCTGCCTGATAACATGTCCAAAGAACATGAGACAAAGTCTCACTATCTTCGCTTCTAAGGAGCCTTCTGGCTGTACTTCTTCCAAGACATTTGTTCGTTCTTCTGGCAGTCCATGTTGTATTCAACATTCTTCGCCAACACCACAATTCAAAGGCCTCATTTCCTCTTCTGTCTTCCTTATTCATCATCCAGCTTTCACATGCATAAGAGGTGATTGAAAATATCACGATTTGCATCAGGTACACCTTAGTCCTCATAGTGATTATCTTTGCTTTTTTACACTTTAAAGAGGTCTTTTGCAGCAGAATTGCCCAATGCAATACTTTGATTTTTTAACTGCTGCTTTCATGGGTATTGGCTGTGGGCCCAAGTAAAATGAAACCTTTGACAACTTTAATTTTGTATTCATTTACATGATGTTGTTTATTGGTCCAGTTGTCAGGGTTTTTGTTTCCTTTATGTTGAGGTGCAAGCCATACCGAAGGTTGTAGTCTTTGATCTTCATCAGTAAGTGCTTCAAGCCCACTTTTCAGCAAGCAAGGTTGTGTCACATGCATATCACAAGTTGTTAATGTGTCTTCCTCCAATCCTGAGGCCCCATTGTTCTTCATATAGTCCAGCTTCTCGTATTATTTGCTCAGCATACAGATTGAGTAAGTATGGTGAAATGATACAACCCTGACTCACACCTTTCCTTATTTTAAGCCACCCAATATCCTCTTATTGTATTCAATCGACTGCCTCTCAGTCTATGTACAGGCTCTGCATGAGCACCATGAAGTGTTCTGGAATTCCCATTCTTCACAATATTATCTGTAATTTCACGTGATCCACAGTCAAATGCCTTTGCATAGTCAATAAAACACATGTAAACATCTTTCTGGCATTCTCTGCTTTCAGCCAAGATTCATCTGACACCAGCAATAATATCCCTCCTTCCATATCCTCTTCTGAATCTGGCTTCAATTTCTGGACGTTCTCTGTTGATGGACTGCTGCAACTCCTTTTGAATGATCTTCAGAAAAATTTTACTTGCTTGTGATATTAATGATATTGTTTGATAATTCCTGCATTCTGTTTGATCACTTTTCTTTGGAATGGGCATAAATATGGATCTCTTCCAGTTGGTTGGCCAGGTAGCTGTCTTCCAAATTTCTTGGCACAGTTGAGTGAGTACTTCCAGTATTACATCAGTTTGTTGAAATATTTTAGTTGGTATTCTGTCAGCTCCTGGAGCCTTGTAGTTTGCCAATGCCTACAGTGCAGCTTGGACTTCTTCCTTCAGTACCATCAGTTCTTGGTCATATGCTACCTCCTGAAATGGCTGGATGTCAACCAATTCTTTTTGGTACAGTAAACTCTGTGTGTTCCTTCCATTTTCTTTTGATGCTTCCTGCGTTGTTCAATATTTTGTCCATAGAATCCTTCAATATTGCAACTCGAGTCTTGAATATTTTCTTCAGTTCTTTCAGCTTGAGGAATACTGAGCATGTTCTTCCCTTTTGGTTTTCTAACTCCACATCTTTGCATGTTTTTCATTATTATATTTTGTTTTCTCAAGCCACACTTTTTGAAATCTTCTGTTCAGCTCTTTTACTTCATCATTTCTTCCTTTTTCTTTTAGCTACTCAATGTTTAAGAGCAAGTTTCAGAGTCTCTTCTGACATCCATTTTAGATTTTTCTTTCTTTCCTGTCTTTTTAATGACCTTTTGCTTTCTTCATGTATGATGTCCTTGATGTAATCTCACAACTAGTCTAGTCTTTGGTCATTAATGTTCAATGCATCAAATCTATTCTTGAGGTGGTTGCTAGATTCAGGTGAGATATTCTCAAATTCCTACTTTGACTCTCATGGACTTGTTTTTATCTTCTTCAGCTTCAACTTGAACTTGCAATTGATCATCTGTTCCACAGTTGGCCCCTGGCCTTCCTCTGACTGATGATGTTGAGCTTCTCCATCGTCTCTTTCCACAGATACAGCAGATTTGATTCCTGTGTATACCATCTGGCAAGGTCCATATGTATTGTCACCTTTTATGTTGCTGAAAAAAGGTATTTCCCAAAAATAGATTGTTGGTCTTGCAAAATTCTATCATGCTATCTGCTGCATCGTTTCTATCAAGGCCATATTTTCCAACTACTGATTCTTCTTCTTTGTTTCCAACTTTCCCATTCCAATCATCAGTAATTACCAGTGCCTCTTGATTGCATGTTTCATCAGTTTTGGACCTCAGAAGTTGATTTTCTTCATCTTTGGCCTTAGTGGTTGGAGAGTAATTTTGAATAATAGTCATATTAACTGGTCTTCCTCATAGGTATATGGATATTAGCCTATCACTGACAGTGTTGTACTTCAGGATAGATCTTGAAATATACTTTTTGACAAGGAATGAGACACCATTCCTTTTCAATTTGTCATTCCCAGCAAAGTAGGCCATATGATTGATTCCAAATGGCCAATACCAGTCCATTTTAGCTGACTAATGCCTAGGATATCTATTTTCAAGTGTTCCTTTTCATTTTTGACAATTCCAATTTCTCTAGATTTGTAATTTGTATATGCCATGTTCCAATTATTAATGGATATTTGCAGCTGTTTCTTCTCATTTTGAATCATGCCACATCAGCAAATGAAGGCCCTGAAAGCTTTACTCCATTCATGTCATTAAGGTTGACTCTACTTTGAGAGAGCTGCACTCCCCAGTTGTATTTTGAGTCCAACCAGAGGGGCTCATCTTCTGGCACTATATCAAACAATGTCGTGCTGCTATTCATAATGTTTTCACTGGCCAATTTTTTTTAAGAAGTAGATCGCCAGGTCCTTCTTCCTACTCTTAGTCTGGAAGCTCCACTGAAACCTGTCTATGAGTGACCCTGCTGGTATTGGAAATACCAGTGGCATAGCTTCCAGCATCACAGCAACATAGAAGCCAACACGGTCGGTATGACAAACTGACAGAGAAGTGTGGCCTAAACTGGTAAGAATACTTAAATGGTAATTTTGACAAAATTACTGGAGGCTGATTGTGGACCAGCATGACAGTTAGAAACTCCTGGGAGCCACTGTCTTAGGGGATTAATTGTGTTTTCAAGGAATCTATTCATTAGCCATTCAATAATTCCTTTATTAGCCTTTAAATTTCTCTATTATCTGTGAGGCTGTCCTACCTCATTTACTGATAATGATCATTTTAAATTATTTTTTTAATCAGTATAGCTAAATGTTTATCAATTTTAATAATCTTCCCAATTAATTGACTTTTGATTATGCTGTGTTTTTTCTATTGTTTTTCTGTTTTCTAATTTATTGATTTCTTCTGGTATCAAAATCAAATCCTACTTCACTGACACCAAGCTGTGTGGAAATCAAAATCAATTTATTATCAGTTCTGTTCCTCTCTGTTCTGACACCAGCTGTGCTTGCATCACTTCTTCCTCTGACCATAAACCATCTGGATCTGGGTCAGACTTCACAAGATAAAGTACACAGTCCTCCAGATTGCCAAGTTAGTCCAAGACCTCAGATGCCAGCAGCAAACTTGGGGTATGCAGGGCACCTTCGCTTCTGACTTGCTGGCTACAAATTTGGGGTTTTCCCACTGTCCCCTCAGGGTACAAGCCATAAGCTCAGAAATCCCTAGGGCTCCCCTCACTTCTGACCTTCTGACTCTCACTATTCTCTCAGGTTCCATAATTCACTAGAATGTTTCACAAAACTCACAGAATGCACTATACTTATGATAAAAAATAATAGTTTATTTATAGCAAACATGGTACAAATAAAGAGACACATAGGGCCAGATCTGGGAGGGTTCCCACTCAGAGCTACCCTCCCATTGCATAGAAGTCTTTCACCAACCAGGAAGCAAAGTGGAGCTTTTATGTCCAGAGCCTTTCTTGTAGTTTCATGATTAATTGAATCTTGGCCATCCACCTCCCAGGTCAGCTGATATCGTTTGATGATCTTTCTCGCCAGGCTAGTCCGCATCTGAATCACCTCATTAGCATAAACCCTCATCAAAGACACTTCAATCACAGGGAAATTCAGGAACCAAGGACAAAGACAGAATCCTTTGGGTAAAGTCAGATTCATCTCCTTACATCCACTTTTCACTTTTGCATTCCTTCTGCTTCCTTGCGTTAAATCTGGACTTGTCTTTTCTAGTTTCTTTAGTTTGAGGCTGAGAAATTAATTTTAATCTCTCTTTTCTAATAAAAGCATTTAGAGCTATTTATCATTTAAATATGTACTCTTTAAAAAAAAAAAAAAATTTTGTTGTTTATGTACTCTTTGGGGCCCTGGTGGTGCTGTGGTTAAGCGCTTGGCTGCTAACCAAAAGGTCCGCAGTTTGAAACCACCAACCTCCACGGGAGAAAGATATGGCAGTCTGCTTCGGTAAAGATTTACAGCTTTGGAAAACTTATGGGGTGGCTGTGAGTTTGAATTAACTCGACGATAGTAGGTTTGATTTGGTTTTTAATGTATTATTTTAATGAGCCCTGGTAGCACAGTGGTTAAAGCACTCAACTGTTAACTGAAAGGTTGGCAGCTTCAACTCACTGAATGCTGCATGGGAGAAAGATGCGGTAGCCTGCTTCCATAAAGACTTACAGCCTTGGAACCTCTATGGGGGCAGATATACTCTCTCCTATAGGGTGGCTATGGGTCAGAACTGACTTGACAGCAACAAGTTTTGGTTCATGTACTGTTTTAGCTGCATACTACAATTTGCAAATGTTTTTTCATTTCCATTCAGTTCAAAATATTTTTTAAAAACTTCCTTACTTTTTTTTTTTTAACCCGTGGGTTGTTTGAAATTCTGTTGTTTAGTTGTCCAAATATCTGGAAATTTTCTACATATCTTTTTTGTTAAATATTTCTAATTTAATTCTATTATGGTCACAGAATGTTTTCCGAATTTGTTTAAATTGTATTTGAGATTTTTTTCTAGCGCCCAGAATGTGGTCTATCTTAGTAAAGTTCAATATACACTTGAAAAGAATGCGTATCTCTGCTGTTTGAAGGTGTTCTATAAATGTCTATTAGATCAAATTGACAGTGTTCTTTAGTTTTTTTTTTTTTTACTAATTTTCTGCTTATTTTTTAATCAATTACTGAGACTGTAATATTGTACTCTACAATGATAGTTGTCCTCTTATCCTTTTTGCTATTATTGTCAAACATTTTACATGAGTTATGACTCCATAATACAATTGCTACTAATTTTTTAAACATTTACAGAACAAGAAGACAAAATTATTTAAAAACATTAAGAAATGAGAAGATAAAAAGTGTTTTACTCTGACTCACGTATTTACTATTTGACACTCTTCCATTTGCTTCTATAGATCTGAGTTTCAGTCTGGTAAAATATTTTCCTTGACCATCAAAAACTTCCTTTACTATTTCTTGAGATACAGATTTTGTGGTAGGGTCTGTCACCTTCTGTTCATCTAAAAATGTCTGTATTTGCCTTCTGACTTCAAGGATATGAATATTTTATTTCATCACTTTAAAGATGGGTTTTCATTTCTGTTGAGGAAATTCTTATCTTTGATTTCCCATATAAAATGTGTCCTTTTTTTCCTCTGGTTACTTTTAGATTTTTGCTTTTTTCAATTGTATTATGATATGCATTACTGTGCTTTTATTTTTATTTTGCTTTGGGTTTGTTGAGCTCCTTTGCTTTGAGGGGTTATACTTTTCATCATATTTGGAAATATTCAATTAATTGTTTTTGAAATATATTTTTCTGTCCTAGTTCTGTCTCCTCTGATACTTAAGTTATCCATATATTCACCCACTTGGTGTTTTTCTTTTTTTCCCCAAGTGTTTTTCTCTGTGCTTCATTTTGGGCTATTTCTTTTTTTTTTCCCCCTTCAAGTTCACTGATCTTCTGCAATGCCTGATCTGCTAGTTTTTTTTTTTTTTTTTGATAAGATATAATTTCGTTACTGAATTTTTATTTTTTCAAATATGTAGTTTCCATTTCTCTACCGAGCTTTTCCTGTTTGTTTACTTCTTGTTGTTTTGCTTCTAACCCTTGAACATGTTCATAGTATAACTATATTTATATATGTATTATATATATATATAATTTTATGTATAAAAATGTATTCTTATATTTATATAATCCTAAGTGGGTTTAAAAAAAAAAAAGGTGGGTTTAGTGGGTAAATATGTACACTAATATTTATTTACACCTATAAAGTCATTTTCTCTTATTCCTCCATATCTTTTATTTCTGGTCTTATTTTTATTTTTCAGTTTTTCACCTGTTCGGTATCACATTTTCCTACTTCTTTGCATGTCCCAGCAACTTCTGATCGCATATGTTTGGATATACTTAAGTATGCTACATTGTTGAGTGTTTGGATTTTGCTGTCTTCTTAATAGAATGTTAAATTTTGTTCTGGAAGGCAGATAATCTGCTTGTGAATCAACTTGATCCCTCTGAGGCTTGTTTTTTAAGCTTGGTTATGGTGGGTCTTAGTAGCTTTTACTATTTAAAAAAAAAAAAAAAGAACATCTTGTCACAGAGTTGATTCCAACCAGGGTCCCTATAAGCTTTTACTATGTTGTTGTTGTTGTTATCGCTAGGTGCCATTGAGTCAGTTCCGACTCATAGTGGCCCTGTGCACAACAGAACAAAACACTGCCCGGTCCTGCGCCATCCTTACAATTGTTGCTATGCTTGAGCTCATTGTTGCAGCCACTGTGTCAATCCACCTCACTGAGGGCCTTCCTCTTTTCCGCTGACCCTGTATTCTGCTCAAGCATGATGTCCCTCTCCAGGGACTGATCCCTCCTGACAACATGTCCAAAGTATGTAAGACGCAGTCTCGCCATCCTTGCCTCTAAGGAGCTTTCTGGCTACACTTCTTCCAAGACAGATTTGTTCACTCTTTTGGCAGTCTGTGGTATATTCAATATTCTTCGCCAACACCACAATTCAAAGGCATCAGTTCTTCTTTGGTCTTCCTTAGTCATTGTCCAGCTTTCACATGCATATGATGCAATTGAAAATACCATGGCTTGGGTCAGGGCACCTTAGTCTTCAAGGTGACATCTTTGCTCTTCAACACTTTGAAGAGGTCCTTTGCAGCAGATTTGCCCAAACCAATGTGTCTTTTGGTTTCTTGACTGCTGCTTTCATGACTGTTGATTGTGGATCCCAGTAAAATGAAATCCTTGACAACTTCAATCTTTTCTCCGTATATCACAATGTTGCTCATTGGTCCAGTTGTGAGGATTTTTGTTTTCTTTATGTTGAGGTGCAATCCATACTGAAAGCTGTGGTCTTTGATCTTCATTAATAAGTGCTTCAAGTCCTCTTCACTTTCAGCAAGCAAGGTTGTGTCATCTGCATAACGCAAGACTGGAAGAGCTCCATATTTATGCCTATTCCCAGGAAAGGTGATCCAATCAGATGTGGAAATTATAGAACAATATCATTAATATCACACGCAAGCAAAATTTTGCTGAAGATCATTCAAAAATGGCTGCAGCAGTATATTGATAGGGAACTGCCAGAAATTCAGGCTGGTTTCAGAAGAGGATGTGGAACCAGGGATACCATTGCTGATGTCAGATGGACCCTGGCTAAAAGCAAAGAATACCAGAAGGATGTTTACCTGTGTTTTATTGAGTATGCAAAGGCTTTCGACTGTGTGGATCATACCAAACTATGGATAACATTGTGAAGAATGGGAATTCCAGAACACTTAATTGTGCTCATGAAGAACCTTTACATAGATCAAGAGGCAGTTGTTGGGACATAACAAGGGGATACTGATTGGTTTAAAATCAGGAAAGGTGTGCATCAGGGTTGTATTCTTTCACCATACCTGTTCAGTCTGTATGGTGAGCAAATAATACAAGAAGGTGGACTATATGAAGAACGGGGCAACAGGATTGGAGGAAGCTTTTACTATAGGGACAGCTTAATCCTATTCCTAAGGCGTGGACTTCTTGAATGCGCTATTTAATCTTCTGAATGTTCAATGAGCAGTCTCCAGTCTGACAGATGAGTGTTAAATATTTCCCAGTCTCACGAGATCTCAGGTAATTGTTCAGCTCCCAGGTCCATGTAGGTTTTTGTTTTTGCTCTTGCTTCCACTCATTGCTTGCTTGGCCTTGTAAAGTCTCTCCCCACACATATAGTCTACTTATGCAGACTCAGCAAGCATACTTAGGGTAGCTTTAGGCAGAAGTTTGGAGCTCCATTTCTGCACGGCTTCGTTCTCTTTGTTGCCCTGCCGCGTCTCCAATTCCTGTCCTCTCAGCTCAGCAAGACCACTGTGCCCTATTTGATTTCCCTTTCTTTATACCACAGTCAGAAAGTGATTTCATGCTAATGGCCAGAGGAATAATATGGCTTAACTCATATGTTTACTTTTTCTCAGGGATAAAAATTCTGTGCTACCTGCTTTTCTTGTTCCTTCCCCACCTTTATTTTACCTAGGACCCAATTTAACTTCACAGCCCAGTTACGTAGAAGTATTAAAAACCTTCTCTAAGCAGTACATTTGCCAGATTATGAAAAAACATTTCAACTTTAACTTATTTAAAATTAAAAAAAAATTGCTAAATAACATCAAAAAAGATACAATATTAATGAGATTCCATTTTCTGATATGCATTTCTGTGGCACAATATTAACAAAAATATAAGGAACAGAAAAATAAAGATTACCAGCTAGTGGTTATATCTAAGGAGGTTTTCCTACACAGTTTTTCATTGTATGATAATGATAATGTATGATAATTTGATAAACATTCTTTTGCTTCCACTCTATGTTTAGTAAAATAAACTAAAAGTGAGACACAAGATACAGAGTATATAGTTACCTACCTAAAGTTACATTAAGTATTTGACAGTCAACTGTTTCATTTAGGAATATCAATATATATTTGAAATAGCCAGGAGGCAAAGAACAATTAAAAAAAAAAATGTTTCTTAGTTCTGCTACCAAGTATGATGTAATAGAAAGAGCTCTAAAAGAGGAGGAAAGAAGACTAGTTTCTAAAAACCTAGTATTTAATCTTAGTTGTATGTATTTAGGTGAGTCGCACAATATTTCTGATCTGTAAATAAGAGAGGTTGTAATACCTGGCCTTAAGTCCAGTTCTAGAAAAAAAAAAAGTGAACTTGATAATAAAATTAGGGAATCTAGTATCATAAATTATAAAAATTATTCTATTATTGTAAAAACTAAAACATATCCACATGAAAAAAATTAAGTTTGGAATATATCATAGTGGTTGTGCTTATGTTGTAGTCCTATGAATAGTTTTTCTATTTTTCTTCCCTACATTTTCATAGAGTATCCAATGAGGCATTATTTCTGTGTGTTTGATGAAAGATTGGACTAGGAAATGAGTAATGATTTTTGTAAGACGTGCACACAGAATTTTTTCCTCTTTGGTGACATTTTGGATTTTGTAGAAATATTCATGAAGTTTTTGGTGTGAAAGACCATCAAGAACTGGTTAAAATTTTGGCTATGATAGACAACGTTGGGGATAAGTAGGGTATTAATAAAGAATTGGTAAAGGGACTACCCGTGCACCCAAATAGATGCTCCATTGCCGTGTTATGATACGTATGTAAAGAGAATATTTACTCCATCATTAAAGTTCATTGTGGACATCAGCAGGCTGAAACTGGTGGCTATACCGATGCAGAACAACCAAACCAACCCAGAGAGACTTGACTGATTGTAAAGTATCAAAGGAGGAAGAACGAACACTTCGAGTCATCTGCAGAAGCTAAAACAATATGCCTTTTGTCTGAGAAAAACCCAAATTTCTCAACAGTTAAAACAGTTTTTACATCCCAGGAAGTTCTTACAGCCAGGGACTTGGGCAGACAACCATGAGACATGCCTTCATCCAGAGGGCCTGACATCAGAATTGGAAGATCCCTTCAATCACCAACTCTCTTGCTAACATATCTTTTAATAAATTCATACAATTAAACCAAAGAAAACCACTTAACTTGTCCATATAAATTGCCTTCTGAACAAAGTGAGTGAGGACCAGGATGTACGGCCTCAGCTGTCTTTCCCTGTTCTAGGTAAAGGGGATTATGTAGGAGTGGTAAGACTGATGCCACCTAGAGGAATAAAACTTCGTCCCTGTTGGTATGTGATAACTTAAAAAAAAGCCCAGTGCCGTGGAGTCAATATATTGGCCATACTGCAAAAAAAAATAAAAAATAAAAAATTTTTTTTCTTTGCCTGCTTATCAGAATCCTATTTTCTCAGAGTCATGGTATTTGGTAAATTATATATTGGTATTTCATACCACTGCTTATGTCTAATTTAAGTATCTTCCATGAGAATCTGCTCCCTGGGATTGCCTCTAGCCTAGGGCTTTTATGATCCTTCGGCAAAGGCATTTTACCCTGGAGCTTATCATTATAATCCCTGCTCTCTCAAGCCTTCCTCATTTTGAGTGTTTCTTGTTATACAGTACCTCATAAAGTGTCTTAGAAATGAAAAACATGTGTGGGCTTTTACCCTGTTTGAAGACTATCAAAGAACTACATTGAGATAAACAGCATGCAGGGTGTGGTTAAATAACACCTGATCAGTAACATCAATGATCGACTGATTGATATCAGATTGAACAATATCTTTAAAATCACATGTATGCATATGATAAAATAATAATATATTTTTAACCCTCTTCTTGATAGAAGTGAGAATAATAGTAGATAATCTTTATTGTGTACTTTATATGTAACAATAAACTTTATATTTATTACCCGGATATTTCACCTTCATACCCAAACATTCAAAATAGGCACATATATGCCTAAAGATGCACCATCTTACTACATTTGAGTGTCTTATTAACAGTTAGATTCACCTGTATCCAGCTGGGCCTGCAGTATGTTCTTCAATTACTGAAGTAGGTCTTTTTCTTTGAATCAATGATATTTTAGATTTTGTTTTCAGAATTAGCTTACAGCCTCTTCTATATGTCAGGGGGCGCTGTGGTTCAAAATTAATATTTCTATTCTTTTGGTAGCTTGCTACAATTTAGGTGCTTGTGGATTTTTGTAGTACTTGATAATTTTATTTTTCTTTCATGGTGAGAACACCCCTAGGTGAATTTATAGTAATAAAACACTATCTTGTTGATGGCTTACTTATTACTTGCCAATTTGTTGCTGTTAGCCAATCAGAAGTACTTTGGTGCTGTGTTCTTGTTAAAGAATAAGATAGGATTCTGTTTAACTCAATGCAAATTACTTCTAGTGAGCTACTGAAACATATTTACTCTGAAACATAAACAAGCTCTTTGATTAATAGAGGAAACCCTGGTGGCATAGTAGTTAAGTGCTACAGCTGCTAATCAAGAGGTTGGCAGTTTGAATCTGCCAGGTGCTCCTTGGAAACTCTATGGGGCAGTTCTACTCTGTCCTATAGGGTCACTATGAGTTGGAGTCGACGGCAACGGGTTTTGGGTTGTTTTTTTTTTTTTGATTAATAGAAATACTTTGGTGCATGTTGAAGGGTTTGAGATCTGCCTACTTTCTAACATTTTTTGTTCCATTGTTAGATAAAATAAATTATAGGCTCAAAAGAGTATGAACTCTTAAGTTTTTCCTAAGTTGTGATATTAAATACCCTACTTATATAAAAACAACAGAAAAAGGAAATTAGAGTATTGAAAATTAGATTGTCAGATCTCTCCCGTAATATTACTGGAATTCTCTCTGTTCCTGTTAACTCTGATTCAACATTTTAGGCCTCCCCTATTTTTTCTTCTAAAAAGACTTCCCCGAAACAAATCATCTTTGCTTTGTTGACTGGAAATTCTTTGGTTGTGGACTTGGCACTACGGCAGTGCTTTCATAATGTGAAATATTTAATTTACAACTTCTGGGGCTTTGCTGATGACTACAATGACCATTATGTCTAATTAACAGTACACATCTTAGTTTGGGAGTAATGTTAGCCAATAAATATCAAATATTCTTGGGTGAAAACTGTGGATTGATTTGATCAGTCTCCGTACTACCCCATAGAGTACCTGTTCTAGAGATATTACCAAACCATAAATATTATCTCTTATAATCTTTTAGAGTTACAATTATGGAGAAATAAGTTTACTCCAGTTACATGCATTCTCACAAGGTTTGAAGTGGGGTGAAATATCTGCTGGCTTCTTTGAATACATTGTGTTATCAAGCAGTTATATTATTAGATAATGGTGTGTGGAAGTTACCTGGTATCCAGCCATAACTGTAGCAACAGATCTTTACAATTAGATTAGGACTGCATTAGGACATTTTAGAAGAAGTCCTCCAAAATAAAGAACATATTCATAATTTTTTTAGGCTTCCCATCAAAAAGTAACTCTAACGATATATTCATGAATGTGCCTGTTATCAGGTAAAATGATATTCTGTGTATCATATATTCTTCCCAAGTAGTAAGAACAATTTCACCAAATCAACGATTTTTAGTTTCAACAGCGAATATAGATATGTATCATAAAAGACCCTGGTTACATCTGGGCCAGAATGTCACAATTATGGTGATCAGATTTAACATTACCCCTGCAGTGGTGATTTGCCAACCCCATCACCATTAGTAAGAAGTATCTCCTCAAGACAATAAGGCATCAGTTTTGGGGCAATACCTGCTAAGGAATCATCATAGTGACCATGTAATACCTCATATTCTGTACTTCTCAAAGGCTTTGCTAAAGGTAGAATAAGAAAGACAAAATTCTTAGAAGGCCAACTATGAAGAAAACGTCCTATGTGCTGGAATTGTGGTTGAGGAGGGTTGGAGGAGAGAAACTCTGGAGCCTCTTTAGGCTCCCTGCAGATGTATGTCATAGAATTTTTAGGAGAATTCTAACCCCCTCTAACTTTGCACCAATAAACTATCTTATCATAGATGTGCTTATTCATTTCTCATTTACTGCTACTAGCAAATAAAACCTGGCCATAATTACAAAAACAAAAACATAGCTGTAGTGTCTAATTCTGACTCATAGCAATCCTATAGGACAGGGTAGAACTGTCCCATAGGGTTTCCAAGGCTATAAGTCTTTACAGAAGCAGGCTGTTGCACCTTACTCCGAGGAGCAGGAGCAGCTGGTGGGTTTGAACCACCAACCTTTTGTTAGCAAGTGAGTGCTTAACCACTGCACCACCAGGCTTATAACGAGAATACAGTCATTTTATTCAAGTGGTTATTTGCCCATTGAAAAATAGGACTTTTTTTTTAATGGAAATCTCTCCCAGGGAGAGAACCAGAGCGTCCTCCAGTGTATATATAGTGCTAGCTGGGTGTGATCATGCCTCTTATCAAGAGTGGCCAGTCATCCATGGAAAACATGCTCATAGAGAAACAGCCTGTGAATCTTTGTGTGTGATGTTGGCTGTAATTACATCTTTTCAACTAAAATAACATCTAATGTCTACATTATAGATATTGTTCAATAAAAATATTATATTAAGCTGTTTATAACTGTTTTTTTTTTTTTAACTTAAGATGGAGAGGATTCAATTTTTGTAGAAAAAAGTCTGGGTGACCAAAAAGAGAGAGAGAAAACAAAAAATAAAAAAAACCCACTCTATGTAGGCATTTGCTTAAAGGACCCAGGTCCAGGATTCCTCTAGACACCTTTGCTTATGTACTTACTTACATCAAATTAGAATCAGAAATTTGAGTTATAAATGGCAGTAATTTTAATAGATGAATAATTTCTGTGAGCGATCCCATCTTTTGACCGAAGGACTTGACAGTAGGTGACTCCTGTTATAATGTAAAATGCTATAAAACAAAACAAAAAAACCTACATGCCTATATTTGGCTAAAACTGAACCCACACTCAATGAAGCTTTTAGTAGGTGATGTCTTTTGAAGACAGATGATCTGTAAGACTGGAGTTGGTGGGAGAGGTTTCTACTGGAGAAAGCTCTATCCATGGCATAGCTCAATCTAGGCTCTGCTTCAGTGCAATCCTACTGGCATTTATTGTGGAAGCATCTTTCCAAGTCTCTATGTAAGTAGGATGGGTTACCCAAGCATCTTCACCAAACACTTTGGTTAGAGTTTTCAGATGCAGGCAACAGAATTCAGTATAGCTACTATCAGCAGAAAGGGATTTATTACAAGATACTATCTGTGGTTTACAGAATCCTGCGAGGAGGGAGGGGATAGATACAGCTAAGAGCAAAGGCAACCAAAGGCTCCTCTTAGGAAACCCAATGGACATGGCCTCACGCTACTTGGCACTTATGACAAAAGGAACCAGGTGCTAGAACCTCTGCCAGAGCTGCCTCAGAAGAATAAAGTATCTCCTCCTACATGTTTATACTATGTGCCCATCTCTTCCTGTAGCTTCAATTGTTTTCTCTCTTCTAATTCTCCAGAGGCTTTTCTGCCTAGAAGACTAGTATCTAGAACTCTGGCTGAAAAGGAGTTCATAAATTTAATTTCTAGTTTGCCAGACATGGCAGTTTAGGCAGACATGCTTGTTAAGAGATTAGATGTGTGTTGAGCAATCCAGTCGACCATATTTTCCAGAGAAACAGTCCCATGGCAATTACTTTGCCTGCATAGGGCAGGCTAAGGAGGCAGAATTAAATTAAAATGGCTCAAATATCTAAATATTATAGAAATTTTACAGTGAGAATAAGAACACAACAATATAAACTGATAAATTATTAAAACAGAAAGAGACTTACATGTGAGTATTAAAGCTTAATACTTGTTTCTTGGGGGTGAGGACACTGTTGTATAAACCAACTGTCAAGAAGTAGGTTTTTCTAAATTGAGCTATTCAAATTTTAGGTTATTATACATAAAAATGACTGAAAACAAAAAGAAGCCAAATCTTACAGAAAAACCTAAGAAGTATGGATTAATTTTAATTTTTTTTTTAAGTTAGAAATCCTAGAAAAGATTATTTAAATCCACCAAGTTAATATTTTCCCTTTTATTTACAGTTTTACATCTTTGTATTTTTGGCCTCTTTACATGTAAATTTTGGAAGCTTTATTAAATAAAAATAACTAAAAGATAAATAGCCATAAACCCAAGTGTGGCATTTGATAAACTATGAAGGAATACTGAAAAATACAAGGAATGTAATTCCACCCTAGAAAACTATTTAATACTGTGTAGAAATATCCTTTGGTTTATACAATGAGAATGTCATGAAGATGACTAATGTACTTTTTCTCACTTGGTAATCATTATATTTTCCCTTGCTAGATTATTCCAGTATGAACCTATGAAAATAATTTATTAAGTGTTTATAATGTGCAACACAATGCTCCAGACGCTGAATTTCAGAAAAATTCATATTTAGTCCTCAAACAAATGTTAATGATTTCCTTAGGCATTAAGTTATGACTTCTAGAATATGTATTTGTATTTAATATACAATAACCAAAAGGCAAGTGAGAGGGTACACAGCTTTAATGGAAATGCTGGTAGTGCGGTGGTTAGAAGCTACAGCTGTTAATCAGAAGTTTGGCAGTTTGAATCCACCAGGTGCTCCTTGGAAACCCTATGAGGCAGTTCTCCTCTGTCCTATAGGGTCTCTGTGAGTCGGAATCGATGTGATGGCAATGGGTTTTTTGGTTTATAGCTTTAATATTTATATCTAGCCTGTTCTTTAATAGATTATATTTTATTAGTGAGGTGTGAAAACATTTTTGTTTAATTCCCCAAAGTATTATAAGAAAAATTGCTTCCAAAACATTGTCTTTTACCAAAAGAAATACATAAATTAGTCTATGCAAGATAAGAATTTTTATTTCTGAAATGAATTCCAAGCTAAACCAAGTTTTTGGTCCTAAAACTCTATTTAGTCTTCCATTTATAATCTAATTTGTCTTTTTCTTACCTATCAATTTTTAAAAAAAACTTTTTACTGTTATATAATCAGATGATCTTTTTTTATTTGCAAAACTCCAGTGTGATCAAAATAAAGGTAAACTATTTTCTAATGAAATTAGACCTAAAACTATCATGAAGTTTTTATATCTACCCCATTTTTAAGAACTGAGGCAAATGCTACTCTAGTTCAGACCCATGAGTTCAACGACCCCCAAATTTTTATGTAACAGAGATGTCTTTCCAGAAGGATTGATTTTCTTGATATACCAATGATCCTTAAATTGAATGTATGTTAGATTCACCGAGAGAAGCCTGGACATTTGAAAATTATAATTGAATTGATCTAGGAAGTAGCCTGGACATTGGTATTTTTCCAAAGTTCCTTTAGTGATTATTAGGCAGCCAGAGTTGAGATAGCCTGTGCTAGACATTAATCTCAAATGATTAGGAACACGAAACCTAAACCATACCCTACTTCTTATCCATGAATGCACCCAAGCAGTTCTTGAAGGTTTAGATTTTCAATCTGCATTTATTTTCAGCTTCTGTTACAACAAATTAACGAATTTACTCTTATTTCCATTACGTGAGATCATTTTTTTTAATGTCAGTATTTTGTAATCTGTTGGCTATTGTATTTGATAGAAACATATGCTTTAGGTTTTTTAAAAATATTTTGGCATCTTTTTTTAATGAATATGGTAGGTTGGTACTCAGTGCCTATTTCATTCTCCTTCTAGTATGTTTTGCATTTAGACATCAGAAAACAATCACTTCCTAGACCCCTTTGGAACTGGGGTCTATATTTGGAATATGGATGTAAGCAGAGGCCAAGCTTTTGTTGCAACTGTAATTTCTGTTGGTTAGTACAGATATAAAGGTATTCAGCTTTCTCCAGCAAATGAGCGGTGGTTCAGTGCCCAGTCTTAAGTTTCAGGGTTGCCAAGAGACAGGGCCTGGGGCATCCAATTTGCTGGTGTGGCTTACAAAAAGGGAGGTATAGTTATGTAACTGGGAGCAGCAACTGAATCTTTCTGATAAAGGGATCTGCCTGGCTGTGTCAGCCTGCTGATCTGGTAGTGAGGGTGTGATTCTGAATGAGACAGCTTGCTAAGAGTAGAAGTGGCACCAGTACTCTTAGTAACCAAATTCAGTGGTCTGGCTTTAGAAGTCATTCCTGGAAGGTAAATATAGAATATATTTGCTCAGTCCTCCCAGTGATTCAGCAATTATTTAATTTTCCTTAGTAAACTTTCTATTTGATCTAGTTACTATGGATACTGTATGCTGAAATTAAGTCCTGAGTGATATCTATTCCACGTATCACACACACACACACATACACACGTACACACACATATATATTTAAATATTTTCTCAGATTTCCTAAACAGGGAAGTGTTTTGGTTTCCTAAATCTGAAACTTATTTTAGTCCTATTATATACTTTCTGAGGTAGTGCAACAAAAAAAATTAATACAGTATTCCTGTTTTGGTTATAGCATATTTTTTTATTAAAGAGTGATATAACACTTCCCATTCTTTTCCCACCTGGCCCAATGACAATAAGATGGGAGAAGCAATGCACAGTGGCAAAATTAGAACAACATCATGTTTCCAAATAACAGATTGTAGTGATTCTTAGAGTTCTACCTTGATCAGAATCTGTCTTTAAGGTAAATTGTTCAAACTACTTTAATACTGATTTATGAGGTGTATCAGTCATCCATGCTGGAAAGGCTATCATGGCTACTTACTACGGCAATCCAAGGTATTTTGTCTTTGCCCTGTTTTTTGGATTTGACATAAGTTAGGCTAGGATATGGTTTTTCATTTTTGTTTCATATATGAATGACCCAGAAAGTACTTGGATTTCAAGATTCTACAAATGTGAAATAGTTGAATAGGTGAACAGAGAAGATCCCAGAAGACAACACTGAAGACATGGTATGATGACTCTGATGATACCGCTCAGGGTAAGTTGACTGACTCCAATTAACTAGCTTGGCAAAGTGAGCTCTAGGTAGTTAGCTGAACACTAGGTTGGCTATCAGTGTTAGGAAGCCCCGATGGTAGGGATGCCAGATTCAGTGCATAAAAATACAGGATTCCTAGGTAAAGTTGACTTTCAGATATAAATTTTAATATAAGCATGTCCCATGACACGTTTGGGACATATTTATACTAAAAAAAAATCATTGTCTGAAATTAAAATTTAACTACGTATCCTGTATTTATTTATTTACTATTATTTTGGCAACCTACCCTGGCAGCTGGTAACATTAACCAAGCCATGAAGATCAAGTTCAAATGCAATGTTGCAATCTGTAACTAAAACAAAGCAGGTTGCAATTTTGTAGAAAATGAAGTACTCATTAGAATTTCAAGCTTGAGCCAAGTTTTTTGAACTAAGTCTGAAAATGAGTTTATGTTCTCAGGCAAGACAGTTAAGAATCTATTTACTCAAACTAGACTCTGAAGTTAACAGAGGAACAGAATAAAACTGGCATGACATTAAGTCATTGGGCTTCGGAGCCCTTAAACATCCTTTGCTAAAAGTAAGGTGAATTTCAAAGCTTGGGACTAGAATAAAACCGCATATGAGAATCCAAGTGTGCTTAGCGGTGAAGCTTGGGCACTAAATGAAAGCAAGAGCCAGACAAGTCATTGCATTAAAAATTGCTGAATCTTAACTACCTACTTGAGTTTTGTCTGTTTCCATTTATTAGGCTCTGGTTTCTGCATAAACCCTGGGTATCAGCTGTTGCCTTGACTGTTTCTTATTTGTTATTTTCATTCTTTTCCTTGCTGGTTCTCATCCTGAATTTTCACCTTTCCTAGTTACCATTACCAACAGTCTGGTATGACATCAAGACATATCTGAGAAGTTAAAGCTTATTATTTTATATATAGATTGACCATTTCTCCCCTAATTGCACTATTTCCTTCATTTCCCATCCGAAAGCTCATTCGCAATGTTACCATCTCACTCACTTCTCATATACAGAGCTTCTAAGAACCCTGAGTACATCACTACCGGAACTATATTTAAGAACATTTAGCAGCTCTGAGGTTTCATTTTCCACTCCATCTTATGCATCATTTATAAGATTTCTAAAATGAAACTATGGCAAATAAGGTTACTGTTATCTGCAGTCCTTAGACTCCTCTCTACCTCAAAACTGTTCTGTGCGTATAATTGCTTGGATTTTTTCCATTGTCCTCCATTACATGCTAAGGCAAAGTTTAAAATAGTTTTGGCATAAAATTTGTCAAAACTTTTTGAAAGTCTAAATGCATTTCCTCTTTCCATATAATTATTTTCCTTTTCAATAAAAATGAAGTCTGTTATTCAAATGAAACAGGATTTAAAAAAAAAAAAAGATTTATTTCAATGTAATATCCATGAAGGCAGGATTTTTTTTTTTTTTTTTTGCATTTCTTGTAATAGGCTGAAAATATGTCTTTTGAATGAAGGACTAAATGTGGCAAATAGATATGGCATTAAAATTCAAAGCAGTTTTAGAATCTTAAATTAATCCCTTAATTAATTCCAAATACATAATTCCAGTCTACACTTTTTTCCTGAATTCTAGATTCATATGCAAAGCTATAGATATCTCCTTTTCGATTATAACGTAAATCTCAAATTTATTATGTCTAAAATTGAGTTCTTGATATTTCCTTCACATCTTGTCTTTTCAAGTTGCCCAAGGGCCAAAGATAAGAAACAGACATTTTCCCTTCCTCTAAATCTCTTTCATAATCCTGTCCTTTTCCTGGTTCCTTTTTGAAATAATTAATCATATCTGCTCACAACTTTCTGTGTCTCACAACTTTCTGTGTCTACTTCCATGATCCCAGCTTGGATCATACTCTGCTTTCCCTTCTCCAATCCATTCATTATTTGCCATCCACAGGAATCTTTTATTAATGAAATAAGTTCATGACAAAATAAAATAATTTATATAATTTATAGACATCACCCAACTACCAACTAAGTGGCTTCCAGTCTTTTTAAAGCCCAAGAGTGCCTAAATGAAAGCTATAAATGCACAGCAAAATATATTTTTGGTAGAACAATACAGATAATGCTGCTGGTTAAAAAATAAAGAAAAGAAATAGATAATTTAAGTGACTAGCAAAGAGTTCATAATTTTGGGTGAAGTGAAATAATTTATAGGCATCGTTCAACAGCCAATTAAGTGGCTTTCAGTCTTTTCTAAAGCTCCAACAGACTACGCTCTCATCAATAGCAGTTATTCATCAGGAGAAGGATTCTTCACTCAATGGAAGAAAGACAAGGTAACTTACACGAAATTTTACTTGGATCTTTTGGGCAAAGAATAAAATGAGAAGAGCCACCCAAGTGATTCTGAGCTCTTCATCCACGGGTGCTTTCCTTCCCCTGCCACCACTGAGTACCACTGTGTTAATAGTGAGGGCCTCTATCATGTCAGAATTGAGACTATGATATGCCTAAGAAGTGAATTCAAATGCAATAATTTCTGTGGGAGATTGGATCTCCTTGAGAATTCACTGAGTTTCAGGGCTGGAAGGCAATGAAAAGCAAAATTTAAAGTGCAGCCATGGTAGGGGGAGGAATATGAAGTAACACTGAAATCCCTTTGGCAAATCCCTATGGGAAAAGAGGGAATCTAGTTTAATGGGTTGTACTCTGTAACTGTTTTTTACTCTGTAACGGGTTTGAAATCTAGGCAAGAAAATATTTTCAGTTTAGGTGTGGGTACCCCCCACCAGTCACTTATATGAAAAATATAAAAGCTGGTGATAACAATAACAGAATGATAATGATTATTTAAAAAAATAATGGGCCCAAGCAACTTCGTGGAGTATCTACAAACAGCAATGTAGAAAAAGGGTAACATACTATTGGTGTGAGTGAGGTGTTGCAGATAACCTAGGATAATTGAGCAAATAGCAGTGGTGTGGACAGTTATCCCAAAGAAGACTTGTAGTCCTGTGGGGAGCAACAATGGCAAAGCAGCTCCTGGCTTATGTGGAATGCTAGAAGGGTGGCTTGCTGTATGGGGATATTGAGTAGCATTAGGCTGGAAGCTTGAAGCAAATTGAGCAGGGAAGTCAAGTAGTGATCCAGACTAAAGTAAGAAAAGACATGAAATAATTCTGGGTACTCTCTGAGAGAAAATAAGAAGATCTGGCATATACCCAGTGCCTATAGTCTATTAAATTAGGAGGCCTTTGGATCTAACTGATAAGGTAACACCATTTTAAACCCAAGGAGGAGAAATATGGGGCCCATTCAGTTTACACGTGTCTTTTAAGTAATAATGAGCAAAATGTTCAGCCTGTGGTCCATTCCATATGAAGTACAAAATAGGTTTACATGTCTGAGTAGCTGTATTTTTCAAATGTAATATAAAGGGCTTTTTTTTTACTCATAAACTCTAAAAGAGCTTTAGAAAATATCTCATCTCTGATCACAACTTTCTTTTGATAAATTCCTGTCTTGTTATTTGACCTCTAATCCATGTGGAATTCTCAGTTCTTAATTTCTTTACTTCAAAATGACAAATTTACAATTCTTTATTTGTACTTCCAAACTTAAAAAAAAAAAAAAAAAACACTTATTTGTAAAAAAGCAAAATGGGGAGAGAGAGAGAGAAGTCACAATTTGTACTGCTATGAGGGTATTCATAATCTTTGACTTTTCAGCTTAGTGAAATTATTTATATATTTCACTGTTAAAAGTTTAACATTTTCATTCCATATTAAAAGTTTAACATTTTGGTTATGTAGTTAAAAGTTTAGTATTTAGATTACATAGTGATGCTTGCACTCTTTATCTTTCTTCTCTCCCCGCCACCCCATAGAGTTTGTCCTAGTCTCCTAGGGCTGCTATAACAAAATACTACATTGTAGGTGGCTTTAGAGAATAGACATTTATTGTTGCACAGTTCTGGAGGCTAGGAGTCTGAATTCAGGATGTCCAAAGGGATCCTTCTTTTCACTTCAGCTTCTGGTAGCCCCAGGCATTCCTTGGCTTGTAGATGTATCTTCACCAGGTCACATTCAAAGGTACAGGAGTTAGGACTTCAACACATATTTTTACTGAGTAAAATTCAATCCATAACATGGGCATTCTGGAATATACAGCATATGTAACATTTCAAAATCCAAAAACAAGTAAAAATAAAATAAATTGGATTTTAAGACACTTCTGGCCTCAAGGCTGAAGATTAAGAGCCTTCAGATCTGTAGCTGAAGTGTTACAGAAAATCAGGATTAGGTACATAAGGGGTTGGGTAATAGTACTGAACAAATGAATTACTAGCTGGCAGAGTCAGTTTGCATTTTTCCTCTCTCTCTTCCCTCCCTAAATATTTACTAAGTAATGCATAATTATGGTGCTAGATGCTTGATTTGCAACTATAAACAAGATAGTGAAATTTCATGTCTTAGTGGATCTTACAATACAGCAAGTAGTATAGACATTAATAAGGCAATTTCAATACAGTTTAAGTATTACATCAGAAGCTATGGGAACATATGAAGCCCTGGTGGCTCAGTGGTCAAGAGCCAGGACTGCTAACCAAAAGGTCGGCAGTTTGAATCCACTAGCCACTCCTTGGAAACCCTATGAGCAAGTTCTACTCTGTCCTAAAGTGTCTCTATGAGTTAGAATCAACTCGACGGCAATGAGATTGGTTTTTGGTTTGGTTATGGAAACATAAAAGAGAGAGAGAGAGATAACCTAGATGTAGGAATCTGGGGGATTTTAATTTCCTTGCATAATAGAGTGAGAAGAAATTTATTTACTAGGAAAAATCCAAAAAAATGTAGAAATGTGGCAATAGTAATAGTAGTTAATACTTACACAGCACTTACGTATGAAATAGGCACAGTTCACAGCAACCCTATGACATGGGTACTGTTATTCTCGTTCTACAGAGAGTTTAGGGCATTGGGAAAAAAATAGGCAAGATACAATTCATATGATAGCTGACGTGCAGATTTGTTCTGACTGCGTTCTCTTGCTAGGTTAGAAGTGCCCTCTATTACATTAAATTAGATTCAGCTAACCTGGATGACAGGCTTAGTATTAGAAATGCTAACAGGAAGAGTGTGATTATGATTTCTGTCAAATTACAGTAATTTTGTTTGTTTAAAAATCAAGTAATCAATTGCCACGACCCAGAATCTTCTGTCTCTAGTTGTGATCCTGCATAGAATGATTGCAGCTCATTTAACAATATGAAAATTATGATAATTCTACCACCAGTTTGATGGCACTAGAACTTCTTTTCTCCAGGTATGATGATTAGCCCAAGATGTCACCATTATATTTCTTAGAAATTGATTCTAAGTCTGTACAACATTACATTTAATTGTTTTATTTGCTAAACATGATACAAAGAATGAAATAACTTAAAATTCTTTTGAGATTATTAAGAAATTATAAAAAGACTTTATAAGAAACAAGAAAATAATGCTTTTATTAAAAATTATTCTAAGCACAAATTTAAAATCAACATTTAAATGGCTTCTAAATTAATAATTATTTTTATAATTGAGTTCTTCCTTTAAAGAAGTAAACTCATCATCACAATTGAAATAGGCCATCTCTAATGTGTACAATAGGAAACCCTGGTTAAGAGGTTTCCTATTAAGTGGTTAAGAGCTACAGCTGCTAACCAAAAGGCAGGCAGTTCAAATCCACCAGGCGCTCCTTGGAAACTCTATGTGGCAGTTCTACTCTGTCCTATAGGGTGGCTATAAGTCAGATTCGACTAGATGGCAACAGGTTTTTTTGGTTTAAAGTATGTAATGGAGCTCTGGTGGCACAGTAGTTAAGCATTCAGCTGCTAGCCAAAAGGTAGGCAATTCGAATCCACCAGCCACTCCTTGGGAGCCCTGTGAGCCAGTTATACTCTGTCCTGTAGGGTTGTTATGAGTCAGAATCAACTGCACGACAATAGGTTTGGTTTTTTTAAGGTGTATAATTTTTTTTAAAAGTTACCATCAAGGTAATTCCAATTCATGGCAACCCCATTGGTGTAGAGTAGAACTGTGTGCCATAGGGTTTTCAAGGCTGTGACATTTTGGAAGCAGATGGCCAGGCATTACTTCCAAGGTAGGTTTGAACCTCCAATCTTTATGGTTAGTAGCTGAGTGCTTAACCATTTGTACCACCTGGGGACTCCTAACAGTGTATCATACAAGATAATATTGTGTCTTAATTTAATTCTAAATGAGATGATACATAAATAATACATGATAAAAAAAAATGATTCTTTTCAAAACTGCCAGCCAAAAATCATATATCCAGCAAAACTCTCTCTCAAATATGAAGGTGCAATTAAGACATTCACAGATAAACACAAGCTTAGAGAATCTGCAAAAACCAAACCAAAGCTATGAGAAGTACTAAAGGAAATTCTTTGGTCAGAAAATCAATGTCAGATACCAAGACAACACAAGGTCACAGAACAGAACATCCTGATATCAACTCAGATAGGGAAATCACAAAAACAAAATAATATTAATTAAAAAAAATGCTGAAAACAGGGAATCATTGATGTCATTACATAAAAGATTACAATAATCAAAAAAGAGGGACTAAATACAGGAGGCATAGATCTTCCATATGGAGAGGAAACCAAGGCAATATAGGACGATAAAAGTTAGGTTTTTACTTAGAAAAATAGGGGTAAATATTACGGTAACCACAAAGAGGTCTAACAATTCCATACTTAAAAATAAAAGCCAAGATAAACATAAAGACTCAGCAAAAGTAAATTCAACTACTACGAAAATGAGGAACACACAATTTACAAAGAAAAACTTCTCAGCACAAAAAAGTAAGTGGAAAAATGAAATTGTCAACAACACACAAAAAAGGCATCAAAATGACAGCACTAAACTCATACTTACCTGTAATAACACTGAATGTAAATGGACTAAATGCACCAATAAAGAGACAGAGATTCTCAGACTGGATAAAAGAACACGATCCATTTATATGCTGCCTACAAGACACACACCTTAGACTTAGAGATACAAATAAACTAAAACTCAAAGGATGGAAAAAAATATATCAAGTAGACAACAATCAAAAAAGAGCAGGAGTGGCAATATTAACTTTTGATGAAATAGACTTTAAAGTTAAATCCACCACAAAGGATAAAGGACACTACATAATGATTAAAGGGGCAATTTACCAGGAAGATATAACCGTATTAAATATTTATGCACCCAATGACAGGGCTGCAAGATACATAAAACAAACTTTAACAGAATTGAAAAGTGAGATAGACACCTCCACAATTATAGTAGGAGACTTCAACACACCACTTTCGGTGAAAGATAGGACATCCAGTAAGAAGCTCAATAGAGACACGGAAGACCTAATTGCTACAATCAACCAAGTTGACCTCATAGACTTTTACAGAACACTCCACCCAACAGCTGCAAAGTATACTTTTTTTTCTAGTGCACATGGAACATTCTCTAGAATAGATCACATATTAGGTCATAAAACAAACATTTGCAGAATCCAGAACATCAAAATATTACAAAGCATCTTCTCAGACCATAAGGCCATAAAAGTAGAAATCATTAACAGAAAAATCAGGGAAAAGAAATCAAATACATGGAAGCTGAACAACACCCTGGCTCAAAAAAGAGTGGGTTATAGAAGGCATTAAGGAGTGAATAAAGAAATTTGTAGAATGCAAAGAGACTGAAAACACTTCCTATCAAAACCTCTGGGACACAGCGAAAGCAGTGCTCAGAGGCCAATTTATTTCAATAAATGCACACATACATAAAGAAGAAAGAGCCAAAATCAAAGAACTGTCCTTACAACTTGAACAAAGAGAAAGCAACAAAAGAATCCATCCGTCACCAGAAGAAAACAAATTATAAAAGTTAGAGCAGAATTAAATGAATTAAAGAACAGAAAAACAATTGAAAGAATTAACAAAGCCAAAAGCTGATTCTTTGAAAAAAATTAACAAAATTGATAAACCATTGGCCAGACTGACTAAAGAAATACAGGAAAGGAAACAAATAATCCAAATAAGAAATGAGATGGGCCATATCACAACAAACTTAACTGACGTTAAAAGGATCATATCAGATTACTATGAAAAATTGTACTCTAACAAATTTGAAAACCTAGAAGAAATGGATGAATTCCTAGAAACACACTACCTACCTAAACTAACACAAACATAAGTAGAGCAACTAAATAGACCCATAACAAAAAAAGAGATTGAAACGGTAATCAAAAAACTCCCAACAAAAAAAAGCCCTGGCCCGGACGGCTTCACTGCAGAGTTCTACCAAACTTTCAGAGAAGAGTTAACACCACTACTACTAAAGGTATTTCAAAGCATAGAAAAGGATGGAATACTTCCTAACTCATTCGATGAACCCTGATACCAAAACCAGGTAAAGACACCACAACAAAAGAAAATTATAGATCTATATCCCTCATGAATGTAGATGCAAAAATCCTCAACAAAATTCTAGCCAATAGAATTCAACAACATATCAAAAAAATAATCCATCATGACCCAGTGGCATTTATACCAGGTATGCAAGGCTGGTTCAATATTAGAAAAACAATTAATGTAATCCACCACATAAATAAAACAAAAGACAAAAACCACATGATCTTATCAATTGATGCAGAAAAGGCATTTGACAAAGTCCAACACCCATTCATGATAAAAACTCTCAGCAAAATAGGAATAGAAAGAAAATTCCTCAACACAATAAAGGGCATTTATACAAAGCCAACAGCCAACATCACCCTAAATGGAGAGAGCCTGAAAGCATTTCCCTTGAGAACGGGAACCAGAGAAGGATGCCCTTTATCACCACTCTTATTCAACATTGTGCTGGAGGTCCTAGCCAGAGCAATTCGGCTAGATAAAGAAATCAAGGGCACCCAGATTGTCAAGGAAGAGGTAAAATTATCTCTATTTGTGGATGACATGATCTTATACACAGAAAACCCTAAGGAGAACTACTGAAACTAATAGAAGAGTTCGGCAGAGTCTCAGGTTACAAGATAAACGTACAAAAATCACTTGGATTCCTCTACACCAACAAAAAGAACATCGAAGAGGAAATCACCAAATCAATCCCATTTACAATAGCCCTCAAGAAGATAAAATACTTAGGAATAAATCTTACCAAAGATGTAAAAGACCTATACAAAGAAAACTACAAGGTACTACTGCAAGAAACCAAAAGGAACCTACATAAGTGGAAAAACATACCTTGCTCATGGATAGGAAGACTTAACATTGTAAAAATGTCTATTCTACCAAAAGCCACCTATATATATAATGCACTTCCAATCCAAATTCCAAAGACATTTTTTAATGTGATGGAGAAACAAATCACCAACTTTATATGGAATGGAAAGAAGCCCTGGTTAAGTAAAGCATTACTGAAAAAGAAGAAGAAAGTGGGTGGCCTCACTCTACCTGATTTTAGAACCTATTATACAGCCACAGTAGTCAAAACAGCCTGGTACTGGTACACAACAGGCACATAGACCAATGGAACAGAATTGAGAACCCAGATATAAATCCATCCACATATGAGCAGCTGATATTTGACAAAGGCCCAGTGTCAGTTCATTGGGGAAAAGATAGTCTTTTTAACAAATGGTGCTGGCATAACTGGATATCCATTTGCAAAAAAATGAAACAGGACCCATACCTCACACCATGCACAAAAACTAACTCCAAATGGATCAAAGACCTACATATAAATACTAAAACGACAAAGATCATGGAAGAAAAAATAGGGACAACATTAGGAGCCCTAATACAAGGCATAAACAGAATACAAAACATTATTAAAAATGACAAACAGAAACCAAATAACTGGGAGCTTCTGAAAATCAAACACCTATGCTCATCTAAAGACTTCAGCAAAAAAGTAAAAAGACACCTACAGACTGGGAAAGAATTTTCGGCTAAGACATTTCCGACCAGCACCTGATCTCTAAAATCTACATGATTCTGCTAAAATTCAGCCACAAAAAGACAAACAACCCAGTTACAAATTGGGCAAAGGATATGAACAGACACTTCACTAAAGAAGACTTTCAGGTGGCTAACAGATTCATGAGGAAATGCTCTCAATCATTAGCCATTAGAGAAATGCAAATTAAAACTACGATGAGATTCCATCTCACTCCAACAAGGCTGGCATTAATCCAAAAAACACAAAATAATAAATGTTGGAGAGGCTGTGGAGAGATTGGAACACTTACACACTGCTGGTGGAAGTGTAAAATGGTACAACCACTTTGAAAATTGATTTGGCGCTTCCTTAAAAAGCTTGAAATAGAACTATCATAGGACCCAGCAATCCCACTCCTCAGACTATATCCTAGAGAAATAAGAGCCCTTACACAAACAGATATATGCACACCCATGTTTATTGCAGCATTGTTTACAATAGCAAAAAGGTGGAAGCAACCAAGGTTGCAACCATCAACAGATGAATGGATAAATAAATTATGATATATTCACACAATGGAATACTACACATCAATAAAGAACAATGAGGAATCTGTGAAACATTTCATAACATGGAGGACCCTGGAATGCTTTATGCTGAGTGAAATTAGTCAGTTGCAAAAGGACAAATATTGTATAAGTCCACTATTATAAGATCTTGAGAAATGGCTTAAACTAAGAAGAACACATTCATTTTTGGTTACAAGAGGGGGGAGCGAGGGAGGGTGGGAAAAGGGTATTTACTATTTAGACAGTAGAGAAGAACTACTTTAGGTGAAGGGAAGGACAACACTCAATACAGGGGAGGTCAGCACAACTGGACTAAACCAAAAGCAAAGAAGTTTTCTGAATAAACTGAATACTTGAAAGGTCAGTGAAGCAGGGGCAGGGGTTTGGGGATCATGGTTTCAGGGGACATCTAAGTCAATTGGCAAAATAAAATCTATTAAGAAACATTCTGCATCCCACCTTGAAGTGTGGAGTCTGAGTTCTTAAATGCTAGCAAGCGGCCATCTAAGATGCATCAATGAGCCTCAACCCACCTGTATCAAAGGAGAATGAAGAACACCAAGGACACAAATTACAAGCACAAGAGACAGAAAGGGCTACATGAACTATAGACTACATTATCCTGAGACCAGAAGAACTAGATGGTGCCCGGCCACAACCGATGACTGCCCTGACAGGGAACACAACAGAGAACCCCTGAGCGGGCAGGAGAACAGCGGGATGCAGACCCCAAATTCTCATAAAAATACCAGACTTAATTGTCTGACTGAGACTAGAAGGACCCTGGCGGTCATGGTCCCCAAATCTTCTGTAGGCCCAGGACAGGAACCATTCCCTAGCCAACTCTTCAGACATGGATTGGACTGGACAATGGGTTGGAAAGAGATGCTGATGAGGAGTGAGCTACTTGCATCAAGTGGACACTTGAGACTATGTTGGCTTCTCCTGTTTGGAGGGGAGATGGGAGAGTAGAGGGGATTAGAAGCTGGCAAAATGGTCATGAAAACTGAGACTGGAAGGAGGAACCGGGCTGTCTTATTAGGGGGAGAGTGGGAGTAGGAAACCCTGGTGGCATAGTGGTTAAGTGCTATGGCAGCTAACCAAAGGGTCAGCACTTCGAGTCCGCCAGGCACTCCTTGAAAACTCTATGGGGCAGTTCTACTCTGTCCTATGGGGTCTCTATGAGCCAGAATCAACTCAACAGCACTGGGTTTTGGTTTTGGTTTGGTTAATTGGGAGTATGTAGTAAGGTGCATATAAGTTTATAAGTGAGAGACTGACTTGATTTGTAAACTTTCACCTGAAGTACACTAAAAATTATTAAAAAAAAAATGATTCTTTTCACAGGCATAATAGATGAATTTGTTGTTAGCTGCCTTTGAGTAGATTCCATCTCACAGAGACCCCATGAGTATCAGAGGACAACTGCTTCACAGGGTTTTCCAGGTTGTGGCCTTTTGGGGTAGATTGTCAAGCCTGTCTTCTGAGGTACCTTTGGGTGGGTCAGTTCAAACTATCAACCTTTCTGCCAGTAGTTGGGTGCTTAGCCATTTGCGCCACCTAGATTCTCCTGTAGATGATTTTACGTAGCACCAAATTAAAGGTCAATGTATCCAATCTTTGTATTTGATAGTTCACTTACAGGCTTGAAGCCCAGATTGGTTTTTTGGTTAGTACACAACCAAAGAAGAATGTTAAAAAAAAAAAAAAAAATCATCTACACGTTTTTCAAGAAAACTAGTTTATAATTAACTATTCAAATACTAGCAACTATGTCAACTTCCTAAGTTTATTTGAGATTCCAACAGGAAAGAACAGTTAATATGTAAAAATGAAAATAAATCCTTCTTTCAAATAAAATGCTTCTTTTTTTAAAAGTTTTTTTTTTTGTTTGTTCTGAAAAACTTGGCTGCTTTTTCCTTAAATCTCATTATATTATATCATACATAGGTGTGGTTCAGAGAAATCATTTACTCTGTAGCCAATGTTTTTTATCTTTTGAATAAAATCCCAAGTGAACCACTGTCCTTGGAATGAGAAATGCCATGTGGTTATAATATAATATATGTTGTCAGTATTTCTTTTAGTGAAGTAAGAAATGCTGTCAAAATTTAATCTGGCATTAAAAGAACAAAACAAAGAAATATATTTCAGTGAATGTATTTTTCATGACATACAGCAAAATTATAAGGATTAATATTATACATAGGTAACTTTTAAACTTCAGTTTTCCTGATGGTTTGCAAATGTCTTTTAAGACAAATTTATGGAACACTTCTAAGAACTGTGTTTTTCCTCTAGTTTTAACTTCAAACAATGTTTAAATGAAAACATCAGAAATGCATAAAAATTATTAAAAACAGTGCATCAATTCCATTTTGAACTGACTCTGCAAATAGAGTGAATCAAGGCTTCTTTTGTGCTACACCTGTCTCTCTTACATGTTTTCATTGTTGTTGCACTGAAAAACCTAAACTACAGTTTGTTTGTCGATCTCCTCTCTTAAACTGCATATTCTTTGAGGATCAACAATATATAATTTTATTTATATCCAGCATTGTGCCTAACATATAGAAAACATTCAATAAATGGTTGTTGTGTTGACCTAAATTTAAATCTCTGTTTAGTAATGGAAAATGGGTGATGCTGGCAGGAAAATACAGTTTTCCCTTTATATCTTGCAGTTGCCTGTGTGTGTGTATGTTTCCCCTCAGACAAATTCACTTCAGTATTCTAGAGTGAGTGTATATAAGTAGGCATAGTTATTGGAGTCTTAAAAAGAATAAAATATCTAGGGTAGAATCAAGTCAGTAACACAGTCTGAGGTGAGTATCATAGATGGGAACAGAAACATACTGGCAGTCCCTGAGACTTGGGAATAGATTAAATTACCTGGGTGTAGTGCAGAATAGGTGAGAAGATGAATAGAAACAAAATCCTAGAAAATCACTAAAGCAAGCAAAAGAAGGATAGAAAAAATGAGTTAAAAAAAAATTAATCATAGTAAAAGACAACCCTGGCTGAAAATGGATCATTCTGGGAAAGAACTGGGAGGTAAAATCAAATGAAATGTAGTTTTACTTAATACAGATTTTTTTCCCCTGAATTCTAGATAGATTTGTGTTTCTAATTTTCTTCTGGAATTTCCACCCAGATATTTCTTAAGTTCTTCAGCCTCAACCTCAATATTTTTAAAACTGAACTCACTATCCGCCTCCCAATTTTGATCCTTTTCCTATATTTCTTGTTTGGTAAATGCCTTCACCATCTATGGTCCCACATTCCCCACCAAAACTCTGAGGACTATCTGGCCAATTCGGTTCCCTTTACCTCCTTAACACCTCTGGAATCTCTCGCTTCTTCATCTTTCTTGAATTTGACTTAATTCAGGCCCTTAACATTTCTTCATTAGTTTGGGACAAAACTCTTCTAAACAGTCTCCCTGTTTCAGGTCTGCTAATTCCCTAATCCATTCACATCCAGAACAAGGGTAAATTTTCTGAAGTTCAAATGCAACTTTCTGCTTAAAACTTCCTCAGCACATTTATTAAAATATAAAATTCTGTAGAACAGCAGACCTAACCTCTCTTTACATGACCTTTGAATTAATGCCCAGCCTTATGCTATCTTCAAGCATACACTCTATGCTCCAGTCATAACTAAAGGCACAGCTTTGCCATGGAACATTCTGTTCCTTTCTTCCACCCTTCTTTCATCTAGATTCGGCACAAACATCTCTGAAACATCTTCCCCAAACACACATTTTTTCTTCTCACATCTGCTCTTACAGAACTTGATGAATGCTTATTATTGCACTTATCGTCCATCTAAAGTTTGTTTTGTCTGTTGATCTTTTCACTAGAGTGAGCCATTCAGGGACAATGAATGAAAAGTAATCCCTATATCCCCAGTATATAGCGGAATGCCTGGCACTCCTGAGGCAGATACTTAATGTCAGTGACTTCAAAATCCATGTTGATGACCCATTTGCTTTCCTTAGCTTACACATTCTCACTCTTCTTTTTATTTCTTCTACATTTTCACCATCTTTAACATTTTAATATAATCTTTAACAATGAGAATCTCTAACATTTTAATATATGGCATTGCCACACTGAAAACCCAATTGCTTACATCTATTACCTTTGAGAACACATATAGAACACAACACTCATTTAGCCCTCAATCAAACACATTAACTTAAATTTTTTTCACCATTTATTTTATTTTTTATACTTAAATATTTCAATCAAGTTTTATCTCTTTTACCTTTTTTGGATCCTACATAATTAGAGTGACCATGCAAGCCAGTTTGCTTAGAAAAAAGATTCCAGTTTATCCTAATGTCCAGAAGTACTCATTAATGTCTCCCCTTTTCTCTCTCAAAAATGATCAAGTCTGGACAATAAATAATTTGGTAGCTCAAAAATTAATGCCTATTTCACTTCTGTGCACATATATTTGTATATTTTGAACATGCATGTCCATAAAATAAATTAAGAAATAATTTACCTGATTGTCCCAGGTTGACACCACATGCAATTATCAGAGAAGAAATGGTATGAGATGGACTGAGGCAGAGAATGGACATATAAGCTGTGGGCAAGTTACCATTTTTTAAGTGGGAGTAACTAGTTTGGGTGAAATAATCCAGAAGGGGAGAAATGCTATGATGAAAACCTGTAATGTTGAAGACTCTCAAATTTTGATAATTTTTCTGATTTTAAGTGACTAAATATATATCTATTATAAGATGCAAAAATGTTTTTTCTTTACTAAAATTACCTGGGTTTAAATGAAAGATTGCGATGCACTAACAGAACAGAAATAATGGCTGTGCATAAAGAAAATAAAACAGCATTGAATGTGATCTTTATATTGTATCTGGGTTGTATGGAAATGTATTTTCCACTTCTGGGTCTTACATTCTTTTCTACACTATTTAGGTTTTGACATAAAAACTGGAGAATAAAGAATGCAAGTAGTATAAACTTAACATTGAGCAAGAGCAAATGATCAAAATTATGTAATAATATTTTTTTATGAAAGGTGTAAAGAATACAGTATATAATTGTTGCCTTCACTCTTTGGTTTTCATATTCCTAAAAAAATATTTTGAGACTTTTGATGAAAATAACTTTATAGATCAGAGCTTTATACAAAGCCAGAACCAGCTGATTCATCAGAAAAAACTGCTAACCACAAGACGGGTATTTATTTATTTTTAATAAACTATTTTCTATGGATCTAAGCCATAAAATGATGCAGAATTGTGGCTCAGAAGGTAACTCCCTTTTAGTACTGAATGGTGTCCAGGGCTCAGAAGAAATATTTTCCCTTCTTATTGATTTTCTGAAAGTTTTTCAAAGTTTTCTTGTAATTTAAAGAATTCACAAACATATAGAAGTACAATTTTAAAATGATGGCTTTTATCTTGACATAGAATGTTTATCTTCTGAGAGAAATATCTGTATTTTCTACCTCTTTCCCCTTCATTACATACACACACATACACATACACACACACACACACACACACAACTTGCCAGTGTCTGCAAAACATACTTGACAAGACCCAAAGAACAAAAATCAACTTTTTATATTCAGGAAATTTTCTTTTAAAGGAACAAGATCTGTACAATTTCTCTTGCTCTTGAGTCCAGGAGACATTTTTACACATTATTACACAGAGCAGTTTTAATTTCACGTCCTGTCTCCTGTAGTCTTTTAGTGGATAAGTTAGGTCATTACGTGTCGTGACTACAGATATATACTCAAAGAGCAGGTAGGCTCTGAAATTACAACTCTCCGTTCTTTGCAGTATCAAAGTACTGATCAGGCTTTGTTTCATCTACACAGCATCTTCCCACCTTTCTAAGTATGTATTTTGTAACCCCCTGTCCAGAGCAAAACCCCAGGTGTGAGGAGAGGGGCAAAGAAGCAGAGGGAGGGAAGGAATAGAGGCATTGGAGCACTTTTCTTCACCCTTATCTCTAACTATTTTAATATAAAGTAAAGCAGAAAGGTTGCACACTAGTATTCAATGCAAATTAGAAATTTGGGGATCTTTTTTTTTTACTCTCATATGACTTATAAACCTCGAGAGCACAAGCCTACCCCAAAGAGACAAGTAAACTCTAGACATATGGACATAGTGGAGTTGTTAGATCTATAAGCCTAGTCCGAACTCTAGACTCTGAGGAATTAATTCAGGTTATATCACGCTCTGGGTGGTGTAAAAGGTTTAAGTGCTCAACTACTAGTCAAAAGGTTAGTGGCTAGAAATCACACAGAGGTGCCTTGGAAGACAGGGCTGGTGATCTGCTTCAGAAAGGTCACAGCCTTGAGAACCCTATGGAGCAGTTCTACTCTGCACATGGGGTAGACGTGAGTTCGAATTGACTCAATGGCAACTAACAACACATCGCTCTCTGACATCTCACTGAGCAGTGGCTGGACTTCTCAGCTAATATTCTCACCCTTCAGAATCACCTCTACTGTCTATCTTTGGGATAAGGCAAGTTTAGATTCAGGTTTTAAAAAATCACTATGGAAGACTAAATCTCAGATTTATTCTTTAAAACTTATCACATGCTTATGAGGTTCCTGTTCTGCATGAAAATAGAGCATGCTCCTGTCTTTTTTTTTTTTTAAGGAAAACTGAATTGTGTCTAGATTTTATAAATATATAACATAAAGTTAATCACAAGCATAAAATTTAACCTGTAAGAGTCCCACAGTATATGCTTACTAAAGGGTTCAATTATTAAACAGGAACCATCTATGCAAGGCTAAGAATCTTGGCATAAGTGGTCATTAGAGTGAATCAAACGTTCCGGTATATTATTTTATAATGTTTTGGTTTTGGTCATAAGATTAAATGCTCTGAGTCATCCATTCAGTCTGAAGAAGACTCAAATATTGAGGTGTCACTTAAATTAGACCAAGTTGACAGATATGAATTTAATTACATTGGAAACATTCTATATGACTATGAAATATATAGATCATTTTCAAATAAGTTCAGGCTATATAAATAATTTGAAGGCCTTGAAGTCTCTGGAGCCCTGAGAGCACAGTGGTTAAGAGCTCAGACTTCTAATCAAAAGGTTGGCAGTTCAAATCTACCAGCTGCTCCTTGGAAACCCTATGGGGCAGTTCTACTCTGTCAGATAGAGTCAACTACGAGTTGAAATAGACTCAAAGGCAATGGATTGGAGTCTTTTGCTTCAGGAATCTTCTGCTTTTCAACATCCTGATCATTTATTCCATGTTCCTCATTGAAGATTTCCCAATGTGGAATTTTATTCACAAACCTAATTTTACTATTAAAGGTAATTAATAGTTTTTCATATGAGTATGACGTGAACTAAGCCTCAAGATGAAATTCACTGTCCTTCAAAGTGTGGAATCTAGCAGAAGGTAACCAACTATATGTCCAAGTGTTTTTAAATTAATTCTATTTCAGTCAACTCTCCTTGAATACTCTTTGTGTCCTAGTGACTGTAGAGGGCACAAAGACAAGTGGATACAGCTCTTGTCCTCAAATTGCTTAGTCTGTAGATGCCACTTTGTTCCCACCTTTAATAGTAACCGTCCTAACAAAAAGAGTCACTATAAGAGCAAAATTATTTCTCAAGGGAATAGCTGCCATTTATTCATTGACATTTAATTATGTTTCAGTGACTTCAACATGCCTTGTCTGCACATTATCTTATTAAGCCATCATTGTAATCCTGTCATTTTTATTAACAAAGAAAATACGAGTCTCCAAGAGGTTAAAAATCTTGTCCCAAGATCATCCAACTATTTTGTGGCAAAGTCAATATTTGGACTTAGGACTTTCCAGCTTGAAGTAGTAAGATCTTTGCATAGTGGTATGCATAGCTCTCTGAGAGCTAAAATTGAAGACTGATTCTTGAATGTAGAAATACAGATTTATTTAGTAAACATAAGATTTGACCCCAAATCAAGCATTATTCACTATAATTAATTTGATCTCTAACATAGTTTGTTTCTACGTAATATACAAATCATAAAGCTTTAGAATTGTGTGTGTGTGTGTGTATAAAAACATGAACCAATGTGGCTTTTTCTTCTATGACACCCTTTGGATTTATGAATCACTCAGTATCCTATAGACAAAGCCATATCCTTTCTACTTTATAACTACTAGAACAGTTACACAACTGAGGTACAAAACAGAGGTTTACATGTCTACCAATTTTTAATCTATCTTCAGAATCCTCAGGGATGTGGCATTTGATCATATGACATTAGGGAGGAGAGCATTCAACTCATAAAAAGCAGAAACATAACAAATCAGTAATACATTTCACCATATTTACAATGAAAATAACCAAATTGTAAAAACATGCACCCATTAGGTGGGGTTTTGATCCCTAAGGTATTATTAGCCAGAAGTCTCTTCCCTTAATTATCTCACTCTTCATGGTTTCAATTTGTTATCATTAAATATTCTTCTAAAGAAAAAGAAACCTAAGTTTACTGTGCTAGAATATGACTGAGATCAGCTTAAAATGCATGAGTCAGCCTGTGTATCTGACCAAGATTAATTTTGGTCCTGATGCTCTACAGCCAAATGGAATACTCCCTCCATGAGAGCTTTTGGCCTGTCTCCACAAACTATAATTTTAAGAAATAAGAGAAAAATTCAGAGCTCTCAGATATATTTTTCAAGATTTTATACATTGGCTGTTTTAGCTAAATAGGCTATCTTTACTAAGAATTTTCTTTGTTTTTAGAGTACACACCCACACACTAAACACACACACAAGAAAAAAAAAAGTTCATTAAGTATATCTTTCCAGGACTCCTTTACCACCTAATAAAGTTGGACATTATAGAAGACTGAAATTTAATTATTTTAATCAAACATCGTGTCCCTTATAGAATGGTAGATTTTTAAATAAGTAGGTAAAGCTAAAAATAAATGTACACAGGCTAGAGAATTGTGAATTAATCCCCTTTAAATGACTAAGACCAATTTTTAAGAGTGAACACCAGTGAAAAGTTATCAGTAGGGTATAATATTTTGCAAAGGAAGTCTGTCAATTATCGATTCTTTAGGATAATGTACAAATGTATTCCAAGTCACACAGGAAGACCACATGTACAAATTTGGCAGTCATCTAAAGAATGCATTCATATTCATATTCTAGAAATTAAGATACATGACTATAAATATGAAAACTAGCATCTGTGTTGTTTTCAAACAGCAGTCTGGAAGAAAATATCACAGCTGTTGCTATGTGTGTGTGCGTGTGTGTGTATGTCTATGTCTAGGAGAAAGAGAGGGAGATGGGAAGAAAGAGATAAAGAGGTTTTAATACTCTGCATAAGTGTCCTGGAAATAATCCAAATTTTCAGAATGAGCACTGGGGCAGGAATTGAAACTGGATTCCGGTTTCCTACCTTGTAGTTTTATGAGTCTGAACAAGCCATTTAATCTCTCTGAGACTCCACTTTCTCATTTGTAAAACATAAGAATTGAAATAATTTGCGTGTGAGATTCTTCTAGAATTTCAACTGTATAAGTTGTATTTTCTTTTTTTGGTTTTAGTTGCTCTTGAATGCACTATTGGACGAAAAAAAATGCAACATGGACTTCAAGTAGGGGATTAGAAAACAGAAAGATAAAATCCAACAAGAATTATGGACAAATTGAATACGAGATGGATAAAAAATGGTTGGAAATACATGTTAAAAAGAGGTTGGATTATCACTTATAAGAATGCCACAGCATCTTCTAAAACAAAATTATTTATAACTATTCTTTGTTACTCTACTTAGGATCTATTCTAAACCCAACCCATTGCTGTCGTGTCAATTCTAACTCATAGAATCTATTTTGATTTGGTGAAAATCAATCGTGAAAAAGTGGAAGCAGAGGTTTTAAGCATTATTAATAGTTAGTGTATTGAAATGACTTTAGAAATTTATAATGCAGATTTTTTATATAGAATGATGAGTGAATTCAGATCAGTGTGCTTGTCAGAAAAACTTATACGCTTTTCACTCATGATGTAACGTTTCTCTATTTAATTCTCTCTGCACAGATATTTCCCCCAGACTGGTTAATAGTGTTCTGTTAACCGGCTGTGTGAGATGGAGTGGAGGGAGCATGGAACTGAGAATCAGAAAGCCTGGATTGTGGTCTCAGCTCTGTTTACCTAAATATAGTCACCCTTCATAACCATACATTTTGTCGTCTCATCTGGGTAGTAAGCAAGCTGGAGTATTTAATCTCTAAGTTCTCTTCCAGTTAAAATTCTGTAACTCACTATGCTGTTAAGATGAACATGATTTTAGATATATAAATATATATACATGAACATAAGATCCATATATATTCACCTATAGATATGACATCAGGAACAGATGGTGCTGAAGGAAGAAGTTCAAGCTGCACTGAAGGCACTGGAGAATAACAAGGCTCCAGGAGTTGACGGAATATCAATTGAGATGTTTCAACATACGGATGCAGTGCTGAAAGTGCTCACTCGTCTATTCCAATAAATTTGGAAGACAACTACCTGGCCAACAGGCTGGAAGAAATTCATATTTATGCATATTCCCAAGAAGGGTGATCCAACCAAATGTGGAAATTGTAGAACTATATCATTAATATCACACACAAGCAAAATTTTCCTGAAGAGCATTCAAAAACAGCTGTAGCAGTATGTCTACAGGAACTTCCAGAAACTCAGGCCAGTTTCAGAAGAGGACTTGGAACCAGGAATATCATTGCTGATGTCAGATGGATCCTGGCTGAAAGCAGAGAATACCAGAAGGATGTTTACCTGTGTTTTATTGGCTATGCAAAGGCATTCGACTATGTAGATCATAACGAATTATGGATAACATTGCAAAGAATGAGAATTCCAGAACACTTACTTGTGCTCTTGAGGAACCTGTACATAGATCAAAAGGCAGTTGTTCAGACAGAACAAGGGGATACTGCGTGGTTTAAAGTCAGAAAAGGTGTGTGTCAGGGCTGTATCCTTTCACCATAACTATTCAATCTGTATGCTGAGGAAATACTTTCAGAAGCTGGACTATATGAAGAAAAATGGGGCGTCAGAATTGCTGGAAGACTCATTAGCAGCCTGCGTTATGCAGATGACGCAACCTTGCTTGCTGAAAGTGAAGAGGGGTTGAAGCACTTGCTGATGAAGATCAAAGACCACAGGCTTTAGTATGGATTGCACCTCAACATAAAGAAAACAAAAATCCTCACAACTGGACCAATAAGCAACATCATGATAAACGGAGAAAAGATTGAAGTTGTCAAGCATTTCATTTTACTTGGATCCACAATCAACACCTGAGGAAGCAGCAGTCAAGAAATCAAAAGACGCATTGCCTTGGGCAAATCTGCTGCTAATGACCTCTTTAAGATGTTGAAAAGCAAAGATCTTACCTTGAAGACTAAGGTGCTCCTAACCCAAGCCATAGTGTTTTCAATTGCATCATATGCATGCGATAGCTGGACAATAAATAAGGAATACTGAAGAAGAATTGACGTCTTCGAATTGTGGTGTTGGAGAAGAATATTGAGTATACCATGGGCTGCCAAAAGAATGAACAAATCTGTCTAAGAAGAAGTACAACCAGAGTGCTCCTTAGAAGTGAGGATGGTGAGACTGCATCTTACATACTTTGGACATGTTGTCAGGAGGGATCAGTCCCTGGAGAAGGACATCATGCCTGGTAGAGTACAGGGTAGCGGAAAAGAGGAAGACCCTCATCAAGATGGATTGACACAGTGGCTGCAAAAATGGGCTCAAGCATAACAATGATTGTGAGCATGGAGCAGGACTGGACAGTGTTTAGTTCTGAGGTACACAGAGTTGCTATGAGTCTGAACTGACTGGATGGCTCCTAACAATAACAACAACATATATGACATAAATATCACATGAATTGTTAAATACTGTCATGGATTGAATTATGTCACCCCAAAAATGTGTGTATCAATTTGGTTGATTTCCAACATTGTGTGGTTGTCCTCCATTTTGTGATTGTAATTTTATGTTAAATAGGATTAGGGTGGGATTGATCCAATGTAAAGGAAGTTTCCCTGGGGTGTGGCCTGCACCACCTTTTATCTCTCAAGAGATAAAAAGGAAAGGGAAGCAAGCAGAGAGTTGGGGACCTTATGCCTCCAAGAAAGAAGCACCCGGAGCAGAGCGCACCCTTTAGACCTGAGGTTCCTGCATAAAGAAGCTCCTCAGCCAGGGAAAGATTGATGAGCAGGTCCTTCCTCCAGAGCTGACAGAGAGAGAAAGCTTTCCCCTGGATCTGAAGCCCTTAATTTAGACTTCTAGACTACTAGACTGTGAGAAATAAATTTATCTTCGTTAAAGCCATCCACTTGTGGTATTTCTGTTATAGCAGGGATAGTTGACTAAGAAAAGTACTAAGTGGGCTTTTTTTCAAATTATAAACTGTTGTGCATTCATAAGAATTTAAGCTATAACATTTGGAAAAACTAAATAATAAAAACAGAAACACCCTTGTGCATGGTTGTCTGATGTCAAGAAATATCTTCCTAATAAATGAATAATTAACTTTGGAATTATTTATTGCAAGAATTATCATACTATTGCAAGGATTCCATGTACCCAGACTGTTGTCAAAAACCCAAGATGTTATTAAATATCACACATTTGTTTAGTGCTGAAAAGTTAATTCATTATGGTTTATAACATTCAATATAATTTATAATTCATTTATAGTTTAAATATCAAATTTGTTTTACAAACAAACAAAAAAACACAGGGCACAAATCCATGGTGTTTGTTATTAAGACAGGAAATCATACTGATATAGATATTCAAATAAAAAATATCAATAGAGATTTTTTAAAGTTATTAAAATTATAAATATGTGTACATTAAAAAAAGTATGCATATGGAAACATATTTCAATATATATGTATCACCCAAAAGTGTTTTTTAAACAAACTTTTTATTTTAGAAGAGTTTTGTTGTTATTAGGTACCATCAAGACAATTTCAACTCATAGCAACCCTATGTGACAGAGTGAAACTACCTCACAGGGTGTTCTAGGCTGTAATCTTTACAGGAAAAGATCCATAGGTTTTTCTCCCACAGAGACTGCTGGGTAGGTTAGAAACTCCAGCTGTTCATTTAGCAGCCCAGCACTTAACAATTCCACCACCAGGACTCCTTAGAATAGTTCTAGATTTACAAAATTATTGTGAAGATAATACCAAGAATCCCCATACCCCCCACACCAAATCTCCTGCTATTAACATCTCACGTTAATGTGGTACATTTGTGCAATTAATGAACCACTATTGATTCATTATTATTAACTATAGTCCATACTTTATATTTCCAGCTTTTTCCTCTGTCCTTTTTCAGTTCCAGGATGCAATCCAGGGTAAATTACATTCTAAATGTACATTTAGGCTTCTCTTGGATGAGATGTTTTCTCAGACTTTCCTTGTTTTTGATGACCTTGTCAGTTTTGAGGGTTACTGGTGAGATATTTTGTAGAATGTCCCTCAAGTAGGTTTGTCTGATGTTTTCTCATGATTACACTGGAACAACGTGTTTTGGGAGGAGGACCACAGAGGCAAAGCGCCATTCTCATCACAGCATAGCAAAGATACATACAGTCAGTATGAATTATCACTTGTTATCAGTTGTTAACCTTGATTGCCTTGTTTGAGTTAGTGTTTGTTCAGTTTCTCCACTGCAACTGAACAAACTCTCTTTTTCTCCGTTTCCATACTGTGCCCTTTGTAAGAAAGTCATTCTACACAGCCCACACGTAAAAAAAAATTTTTTTTTTTTTTTTTTTTAAGGAGTGGAGATTTCTGCACCACCTCATTGAGAGATTATCGAATAAATTATTTGGAATTCTTTGCATGGGAGATTTATCTCTTTCCCCCATTTATTTATTTATTTAGTCAGTCAGGCATTTTTTTATATCAATATGGACTCATATATATTTACTTTATACTTTGGGTTATAATCCAAACAATACTGCTGTACTTAATATCTTGCTCAAATATTTCATTAGGTTGGCTCTTGTACCCCTTTGATATACTCTCATCATTGTGGGTTTCTAAATTTTACCTTTGTGAACACTTCCTTGCTTTCTGGCACTACCAGCTGTTCCAGACTCATCTTGTGTGTTTCCTTCTGCAGTCCTAGAGTTAGTCAACTCTGCCATTGGACTGTGACTTAAAGTAGGGGCCCTCAGAGCCCCCAGACTCCAGGAAAGCCCCTATCAACACCCATACCTATCTACAATATTTTCTTCCTCTTCATCATTCCTGTAAATGTTCTTGATGATTTCTCTGTGTGGTATCTCCTGTCCCTGATCACCTCCCTTCCAATTATTTCATTCCTGACACTTCCTCAGGTATCCGCTCTCATAGTCATAAGAGTTTGCTAAAAATTGCCTTGACTCTGCCAGACCTACTTATTTTTCACTGCTCCTCATCTTTGTTTTATTCTTACATCCCGCCAGACATGGCTTAGATTCCATTGCCCATTTTTCTAACATTCTTGTATGTTTCTTCATGACTATCAAACTTCAGTTTAGCTCTTATTGCTACCAGCAATCCAACTAAATTTCTTTAGTCAATTCACTCTGACTTTCTGGACTTATTTTCCCAGGTTTTTCTTTCTCCTCAGTCATCTGCCAATACTTCCCTCTTCCTTGGTCTCAGCCCATGAACTGGCCTCAAAAAAATGAGAATTGTTCATTCTCCTATTACTTTGAGAATTCTTAAATCTTCTCCGATCAGATCCCATACTTTTCCTGACTATTTAAAGATATAAATCTTGCAGGTATCTGCTCTCTCTTCTGAAACATCAGTTTTTCCCTACACTGGATCATTCCCATCAGCCTACAAAGATGCTATAACATTTTCCATCTTAAGTTAAAGACAAAACAAAATAAAAACAAAAGTGGTTTAAAAATTTGCACACAAAATGGCCTGAAGTCAATTTAATATTACATTTTCAAAGAGAGTAAGTTTAACAGAGCTCTTCGAATAATAAAAAACGTAAGTTTCAGAGAAATAAGGACCAGCAGGCTTGAAAATTATTCATAACCTGTCTCATCCCATGAACATGTGTTTTACATTGCATTCGTATGCCAGTAAAGATTTTATAGAAACTAGCAGAGAGTGGTTTTAAAGTCAACATTTCGTAGAACTCTACGAATGACATGAAAATAAGGTATGAATGTGATACGCACAATTTAGTGGTCATAAAAGGAAAGCATCTCTTTATACCTTGTACTATGCTAAGATTAATGTTTTTTTTTTTTAATTATCCAAGAATTTGGTATATATTTAGAGTCAGCTATGGCATTGTCAGTCCACCTAGGCTTGTGGTAAAGCAGTTTTGAGTCTTTCAGAGCTGGTGGGTGACCAACGTAAGTAGAATATTTTTATATATTCTACTAAGTTGACATAAAATGTTTTGGTAATTGATTAAAAAATAGAAATATAAAATTGGCATGGGACACAATTCAGATTCTAGAACTTGAATCCAGAATTAACACCTTGTCATTCATCTTTCTTGTACTTGCTTATATTATTATTTTGTTCACATATATAATCTTTCTTTGCCAAGTGTAGTTAGAAGTGAAGACAAATGAGCTTGGAAATTTTTCAGTTGAACGCTGGCTAGGATACTAATCGTAGAATTCGGTTTGTCCAAATTCTCTCCAAGGATATTTGAGCTTTAAATAAAGAATGTAGGAAGTTCTCATTCATATACAGGAAATATCAATCCTCACCTTGGCTTCAGCATTCTGTTTAGTGAATAGAATATGTCAATATATGCAAAAAGGTATCACTTTCTTTGAGGCATAGGTTCTTATTAAATGTTAAAAAAAGCCAACATATTTTTGAAACATGAATTTATCCATTCATATAATCATCCTAACAGCATATATATGTTATTTAGGATAGAAGGTTGTTACTTCGAACTGTGTGAATTTATTTCCTCATGAAAAATTAAAAAAAAAAAAAATTCTCATGGTATTTTGTTATTGTAAGTATCCACAGTACAGTCTAATACAATGTACAACTTATATCAGAAGGGCAAAAAAAAAAAAAAAAGAAAAACCTAAATATTCAAATGCAAAAAGCTTAAACATTTAAAAATCCTAACATGAGCAACCACAAAGGGTATTTAATATTGATAAGCATTTTAAAAAATTATTAATCATTAAACTCCTCATTCAAAACTTTAAATCTCTTTCTGAAGACTTACTACAGAATCATTCATTCGATTTAAATATCGCAATTCAGGAGAAACCTTCGCTGTGCCCTGGCTAACCGCTCTGCTGCTAACTGAAAAGTCAGTGGTTTGAACCCACCAGCTGCTTCTCGGGAGAAAGATGTGGCAGTCTGTTTCCCTAAAGATTTAAGCCTTGGAAACCCTATGGGGCAGTTCTGTTGCCTCTTACAGGGTCACTGTGAGTCGGAATCGACTTGATGGCAATGAGTTTGGTTTTTTTGGTTTATAACAATTTACAAAACTTGCACCCTACCCTAGGAAAAAAAGAGTATTTACTGACAAGATTAGATTAATATATAATTAAATCTATCTGGGGGCTTTATATAAACAAAATAAAGTGTATATTCATTATGTAAATAATCATACTTATGCCTAATGATCTAATAAAATTATTACATCACATTTTTATAGCACATAAGAATCCGAACAAAGTTAAAGCAGTTATGATTTGCTAAAGGAAGTGCTGTTTGCTAATTAAAACCCATTGCCTTTGAGTGGATTCCGACTCATAGCCACGGTATTGGACAGAGTAGAGCTGCCCCACAGAGTTTCCAAGGAGCGCCTGGTGGATTTGAATTGCCAGCCTTTTGGTTAGCAGCTGTAGCACTTAACCACTATGCCAGCAGGGTTTTCTGTTTACTAATAGAATGTATCAAAAATGAAGACTTCACAGTCTATGTCACACAAACAAGGTGAATATCTACTATTTAGTAAGAAATCCATCTTTGCTTAGGCTGGTCATTTACCTTTTTCTAGTCTATTAAATATAACATAACCTAAGGTATAAAATTTCAAGTATTTTTATTTTGAATTGGCTGGAGCCTTGAAAAGATATACTAAAAGTTACATTCTTAATATAGTTTTATTGTCACTGTCATCTGGATTTCCTTTGAAGTATGACTTTTTATTTGAGAAAAAATAAAGTATATTTATAAAAATTATTTTTACTGTGGTTTAAATTTATCTTAGATATGCATAAAGTTTTAAATAAAAATAGTCTACTTTTTTCAAAATGTGTTTAACCTTAAATAGTAAAAAAAATTGGAATATTTAAACATTATAGTAACAGTTTGGTATGTAAATATTATTTAATTTATTTCTCAATTGAGAAGTATTATTAATCATGATTACAAAATAAGAAAAAAGAATACATAAATTCCCACATTCATGTGCCTTGAGGAACTATTTAACTTTTTAACTTATAATTCAAACCTGTGATGAATCTGTGTTAAGATTTCTGGATGTAGTAAATGGTTAATGAACCTGGCTGCTAGTTGAAAGTTTGGAGGTTCAAGTGCATCCAGAGCAGCTCAGAAAAAAGGCCTGGCAATGAATTTTGGCAACGATGGCCTCAAACATAGAAACTATCGCGAGGATGGTGCAAGACGAGCAGTTTTCCTTCGGTTGTACTTGAGGTTGCTATGAGTCGGAGCCTACTCCAGGGCACCTACCAATAATCTACTAATGAAAAACATCAGCATTGAAAACTCTGCAGAGCACAGTTCTACTCTGACAAAAATGAGGTCACCATGAATCGGAATTGACTCTGTGCCAACTTTTTTTTGTTTTTAATCTGCATTAAGGGTACTACTAAATCAATGCTTTACTTCCCTGGTCTGTTTACTACCATATCCATCCTATTCACTTTTCTCTGTAGTTCAAGTTCTTTAAAGAATCTAACCATTTAAATAATACTTTGTATTATTTCCCTGATCAACTACTGGCTCCCTATCGTTTATAAAATTAATTGAAATCTTAGTCTGTTATTCCATGTTCTAAAATCTCTTCTGGCTTTAACTGAGTCCGTTTCACAAAGAAATCAGATTTGCTCTCACCTGAACGTATTTTGGTTTTACATCCTTCCCTTTCTCTTCTAAGTGTCTCTCCATTTTCAGTGTCCCTCCCTCTGCTTATCTTAGCCAGACTCACCCTTGAAACAAACTCAGATCCTTTGCTTCTTCATGAATTATCTATTTCTACCTCAAAACACAGCTTTGTCTTCTGATTCTAATCTATCTATCTTCATAGATCCTGGAATATGCATTATCATTTCGTTAACTCTTTTATAAATTTTTCTTATCTATCTCCACCTTATTGGTAAACCATTGAGGTCAGATAATATATCTTATGTCTTTTCACATCTACATTATCAAGGATATATTAGGGCCTCATAAAGATAACAAAATTATTTAGAAACTAATTAATTAATCGATCTGTGTTTTGATTCATCTACTTTATAATACACAGTATCCTAAGTGTGGTTTGACTTGTCATGCCATTTAATAATATATTCATCTAACATTTTGATATTGCTGAAAAGTCTTTTAAGTAACAAAATACAATTCTAAGATTAAGATCCCCCTAGCTTATGATGATATAAATCTCTTAGTTATTATATGATATAGATAATAACTTATATCAATTACTCATTACAACTGGGAATAATAAACTAATTCTTAATTATAAGAAAGATGAATGACTTCAACAATTGTCAATGTTGGACAAGTCTTCCTAAAAGCAAACTGGATCTAAATGCATCCCACATGTCTTCAGTCTGACATCAAACAAAAAGAATTCTCAAAAAACAAAAAGTGTTTTATAGATGGCTTCATGGTACTTATTATTAATCAGAGTCTGCTGTGATATTGATAATGTTTTGACTTGGATTATACAGTGAGGTCATTATACTATACAAAATTATATCTGAAAGATCTTAAATTTCTTAGTAGTTATTGTTACTATAGGGAATAGATCTAGTGAAATATCCTCTAAAAAGAGAAAATTATCATTGATCCAATCATTAATCCACAGTTAATTAATTCATGAATCCAAAATGATGGAATCATTCCTTTAGAAATCAAGAAAAAGAGGCATCAGGGAAAATTCACCCCCAAATGCCCAGTTATTTCCAATGCCCAAGGGCTTGATATATAGGCCTACTTTCCTCTGCCAGTTTTGCTTTTGTGTCTTTGAGAAGGGTTTTATTTTGTAATTTTTGAGGGTTTATTTCATCAAAAGCAACAAAAAGCCAGTTCTAAACATTGCATCTATTAATTTGAGATTTGTTAAGTAGCTACGAGGTAGTATATTTGGAGCATTATTACCTTAACCCAGACCCAGTGCTGTCGAGTTGATTCTGACTCATGAGTATGAGTTATTGCCTTATATCTATGCTTTTCTTTGGTTCTCGTTTTTTAAATGTCTTGAAAAGAAGTTAGCTTCTTTCAGAACACAGGAAATTCATGCTTCAGTCAGCACTATGCAAATTTCACCGAAGAATCAGGCAGTGAGTGACGCAAATCAATAATTGAATGGATTAAAATTCTAGATATTTCTTAGGATGCTGGTTCCGTAGATAGATTTAATAATACATAAGACAAGGGCAAGCAAAATTAGGTTGAAATGAAATCCAGATTCCCATTCTAAAGAGAATAAGTAGGCACAATTTCTCAATATACATTATGATATTTAATTATTAAAACATAGTTGCCTGCTTTGGACCACTAAATTTATTTAATGTCAAAGAAGCTGAAGCTAAGGAATTTGAATGATCCAGCCATGCCCATACAGCCAGTAGGTGTTGCTGTAAAAGAATTTTGTAGATGTGACTAAAACCTATAATCAGTGGATTTTAAGGAGATTATCCTCCATATTCAAGGTAGGCCTTATCCATTAAGTTAAAAGGATTTAACTACAACTGAGACTTCCCTGAGGAAGAAAAAAACCTCCGCCTGTTGACTTCAGGCTCAGCAGGAGATTTCCAGCCTGCCTTTCTTAACAACTTGCTCTACAGATTTTGGACTTGCCTATCCAGCCCTCTAAAGTCGCTTAAAGCAATTCCTGCAATAAATTTCTCTCTCATGTTGCTCGTTGCCATCGAGTCAGATCCAACTCGTAGCAACATGATGTATAACAGAATAAAAGGGTGACCAGTCCTGCACCATCTTCATGGTCGTTGCTATATTTGAGCTCATTTTTTTGGCTACTGTGTCAATCCATCTTACTGAGGGTTTTCCTTGTTTTTGCTGACCCTCTACTTTACCAACCATGACATCCTTTTCTAGTGACCGGTCTTTCCTGAGGACATATCCAAAGCAAGCAAGCCAATCTCTCACCATTCCCACTTCTAATGAGCATCCTAGTTGTATTTTTTCTAAGGCTGATTTATTTGTTTGTTCTTCTACCATTCCATGGTATATTCATGTATATGTGTATACATATATATATACCCGTCTTACCGATACTGTTTCTTCCTTGACTGCTGCACCAACAGCAATTGATCATTCCTGCATGATTATGAATTACCTGGATGGGAATGGATTTTGCTTCTTTAGATAAGGTGTCAGCTCTGAAATCAGCACAATCAACTCCTGGCCTACCTCCCCCACTTACCGTAACTGCCAAATTCCTAGAGGCATTGCAACCCACTGTGGAAATTGCAGCATTTTAGCTGATATAATATCTCTATTTAAAAAAAAAAATGCATTCCAACTTTGTAACTAGAGATTGCAAAAGTGTAAGAGGAAGAGAAAAGGAATGCTCAAACAAACATTATTAAATGCTGGTGTTGTAAAATATCACAAATATTATAAGACCTCTGGAAATTTTTTGGAGTGGAGGGAAAAGAGAAATTTCAGATAAAATTTAGGAAGATTCTAAGAAAAAGAGGCAGAGTGCACCTTTTGAAGGAAAGGGTCAGGCAGCAGACTTGTAATCAGGAAGGAAGGTCTTCTAATTCTGGAGAATTCAGTCTACACACTCCGTTGCCTTTAAAAACTATCAATAACTGCTAGATTTAAACAAGCAAATAGCAATGGTAATAACAATAACACTTGGAAGAGGGGTTCTTGTATACGATGTCACATTAAAAAAAAAATGCCGAGTTATGTTCAGGGCCAGCCATTTAGGGTTATATTTTCAGTAGACCATATCCCACCAAACCTGGAAAACCAACCCGCTCCCTCCCCCCTCCACATATACTCATTTAAGAGCCTCTTTAATCAATTAGCTAAGGATGCCTCAAATATTCTGTTTTCCATCCACAATTATGGTAAAAGCTAATAAAGTTTGCTTGCTAAAATACTTCTGTGTGAGTTTTAGGCAGAGTACAGTAGTTAAAGGAATGTATGTACAGTCATGCATCACTTAATGTCCACAAAACGTTCTGTGAAATAGGATGTTATATGATTTAAACATTGCGCAAAGACCATATTATATACAGGCAGTTCCTGAATTATGAATGAGCTCTGTTCCTAAGTCTATCTTTAAGGCAAATCTATGTGTAAATTGGACAGTTAGGTACGGTTCATATCTAATGTCAGTTAGTCAAATGTTTGTGTTAGTATTTAGTATATTGTGTATCTTTCTATGCATTAAAAAAGTAAAGAAACACTTCCAGATACACTAAAACATCTTTAACATAGTAATACATAGTGATACTAAATAATAATAATGTTTTGATGTCCGTCGAAAAGTAGAGTCTGTTATTACAAGGATGTACCTCGAATTTTTAATATAATAGTCTTTATGGGGATTGGTACCACAAACATACATGCAATCAGATGTTGCCCAAAAGGACTTTATGCAACACATGACTGTATATATACCCTGGTGGTACAATGGTTAAACACTTGGCTGCTAACTGAAAGGTCGGTGGTTCAAAACTACCAGCCATTCTGAGGGAGAAAAGACCGGTCAATTTGCTCCTGTAAAGATTACAGTCTAGAAACCCTATGGGGTAGTTCTTTTGCCATATAGAGTTACTGTGAGTCAGGATTGACTTGATGGTACACAACTGTTAGTCAATTAATGAACATGTGTAAATGTCATATCTGATCTTTCTATTTTGATAATGAAGCAGAGGAGAAATATCTAGATCAAAAAAGAGGAAGCTGGGGATACTGATACTCAGAGAACTCACTAAATTGCTTAGGTTCAATTCAATTTGCTTTAGCTGGTTTTGGCCTTTTAGAACTTCTATCTGAGAATTTTTTTTTTTTCCTACAACTGTAAATACAACTAGCTTTGCTTTTCACAATTTCTTTATATTTTTGGGGGGTTATCTCAATTTTCTTAAATAGTATGTGAAAGACATAGGTGTCATTTGATTGTTTTACTCACTTTTCCCTCACCATCTAATTTCCTATTAGCTACCTCCTCAATTATAGTTTAAGGCTTTGTCAGGAATTGGCTAGAAGCAAAATTGGGATACAAGAAGGACATTTGCCTAGGCATAGAAAGACTTTCTTATTGCTACACATGAGGATCCCAGGATCAGAGATCGTATACACAGAGGTTGTTTTGAAAAAAATGGACTTGCTTAGCATGCAAATATGAACCATATTGGGCCAGTATAAAGACTTACCACAGAAATATGTCTCTTATTGAATTATTAATAATGGTGGACATAGGCCAGTAAGTATAATGATATATAGCTGATTCCAGGGTGAATAGTGGGATTCTTTTAGTGGATATTATCCATTCCTTTGATCATAACTTCTAGGCCAAACCTGGGGGTGTAGGGGTTTTCATTTCAGTGATTTAAGCCTTCTAACGTAGCAAATAGCAGAATCAATAATGATAATTAGAAAAGGGTTTATCCATTGCAAAATGAAAAACAATAAAAGAATCTTTTCCAATTTATGCTGGAATGATAGAACAATGATATTATGCTTTGATTTGGGAGCATGCAGTTCTGTGTTGTTAGGAAACTAGGAGTTTCCAAATAACAGGTAGTTCATATATAATGAAAATTAGCCCAGGAGTAGTTTCCACAAAAGTTTGTAAGTCCTGTAATTAAAAACAGACTTCATTCATCACTGTTGGTGCTATTTTAATTACATGGTTACTTACTTTTATTTGCATATTTAAAAACCCTTTCTTAGAGGACTCTAACCACAAACATAAGACATTAGAAGCAATAATATTCCAAATATTTGCATTTTAGTCTTTCCAAATATACTTTGTAAATTATTTTTATATTCAGGCACGGTGTCATTCAGGCATAACCACCAATGCATTTGAACATTTAATTACCATTATTCTCTTTCTTGTGGGTAAATACCGTTTTCCTTTGCAGCATTTATGGTTTTCACATTTTACTCATAATTCAGAGAAAACGCACAAAAACAAAATTGCCAAATGCTATTTATTACATACTCCAAAGAATCTTATTAATCTTGGTTGGGAAATCCAAATAGAACAAATCAGAAACATTATAGATATTATTCTGGATCAAAAAATAGAATTGATAAAGCCTGTATTGAACATTGACTCTGTGTCAGACAATGACAATGTACTAGTGACTTTAACATACACAATTGCATTCAATATTTAGAACAATCTGATGAATTATCCTTATCCCCACATTAAAGATAAGGTAGGTTAGACACAGGAACAAAATGTTGTGAATAATCTCATAAATCTATTAATTGGGGATTGAGATTTTAAAAGGCCTCTGTGATATTAAAGCTCTTCCTCTTTCCAGTAAGTGATGTAAATAAACCCTTTAATCTAAACATTAATTTAACAGGGAACAAGATAGTTAGACAATAGATACATTTCTTCACGAGCTGTTTGTAGACTTGCCACAAGTTTCTTCTCCAGTAATTATAACTGCACTAGCATACTGGTGCAATTATAATTTGGAATATAAAACACACTATTTCTGGTGTCATGCTTCCTATATGTAAATACTCTCCTCAAACTTTTGCCAGAATTTTTATAAAAATATGTTTCAAAATCACAGCTATTTTTCTTCTGTTAAATTATAAACAGCTTAATCTTTCTCTTTCAGCTTTCAAGAATTGGCCATGTTTTCTTATGTTTCCTACTAGATTGATCTCATGCTGTGTATAAATAATTTTTAGAAATTTCTATAACCACAAACATAACCATATAACTGGTTATGTTTTCTAGTGACCAATGTCAGAGCAGTAAATAATGGCAGCATAGAAAATGTACCATCTTCGTGGGAAGTATTACTTTAGGAATTAAATATTCGCAGTAAGTAATTTTATATATTAACCATTCTACTCCATTGAAATATTATTTTACCTATACCGAGGGGTTCTGGTGGTGCAGTAGTTGAGTGTTTGGCTGCTAACCAAAAGTTTGGCAGTTTGAATCTACCAGCTGCTCCTTGAAAACCCTGTAGGGGTAGTTCTACTCTGTCCTAGAGAGTCGCTGTATGTCAGAATTGACTCCACAACAATGAGTTTTTTAATATATAAGGAGGAACCCTGGTGGTGCAGTGGTTAAGAGCTCTGCTACTAACCAAAAGGTTGGCAGTTCAAATCCACCAGTTGCTCCTTGAAAACCCTATGGGGCAATTCTACTCTGTCCTATAGGATCGCTGAGTTGGAATTGACTTGATGGGAAAGAGCTTGGGTTTGGGAATATATAAGGAAGAGCTCATTTTTAATCTAGATTGTATCACATGAAATTCAGTCATGTGTCCAAGTATTCATCCAGTCAACCAGTATCTGTTGTATCAAGTGCTGAGCAAGTTGCAAGGCCTTTAAAATTGAATCATGAGTGAAGTCAGTGAAAATGCAGAGTAAGAAACTTCAAATTCTGCCCCTCCTATAAAGCAAGTTCAACAAAAAATGGGTAAGATCTGTCAGAATCAACTTTTTTGGAACTCTGCAAAGTAACCAAAAGCTTGCAGCAACCTGGGAAATGCTTATTGAAGGAAAACAGCTGATTCTTAGTAAGTATGAACTTTGTGGCATTTTAATTTGCTCCAATCCCATGTTCTACTGGAGCAAATAAACGAGTTCAGCAAAATTTCAGGATACAAGGCTGATATACAAAACTCAGTTGAACTGCTATATACTAGCCTTGAATAATGCAAAAATGAAATTAAGAAAACACTTCCATTTACAATAACTTCAAAAAGTATTTTGAATAAATTTTACTAAAGAACGTTAAGACTCATACATTAAAAATCACACAGAAATTAAAGATCTAAATAAATGGAAAGACACCCCATGTTTATGGATTGAAAGACTTAAAATTGTTGGAATAGAAATACTCCCCAAATTGATCTACAGATTCAATGCAATCTCTATCAAAACCCCAACTACCTTTTTTTTTAATTTTTATTTTTTGGATGTAAACAATCTGATCCAAAAATCCATATGGATTTTCAAGGGACACGGAATTGCCAAACCAGTATTGAAAAAGAAGAGCAAAGTTGAACTCGCACTTCGTAATTTCAATAAATACTACAAAGTTACAATAGTTAAGATACTGTTGTACTGGCATAAGAATAGGATTCTAGACCAATGGAATAAAATTAAAAGTCCAAAAATAAATCCACGTATTTTTTTTTTATTACGGCCAGTTGATTTTTGACAAGAGTGTCAAGGTCATTCAATGAGAAAGAGTAGTCTTTTCAATGAATAGTGTTTGGAACACTGGATATCCATACACAAAGAATGAATATCTACTTTACAGCATATACAAAAATTAACTCAAAATGGGTCAAAGATCTAAATAAATGAACTAAAATTATAAAACTCTTAGAAGGAAACACGGGTGAAAATCTGTAATTATAGTAGAGCATATATATATTTTTTTATACAGTGTTATAATGGAGGTATACACAAAATTCCAGGGGATCCTACTAGAGAGGCATCAAAATCAGACTGGGAGGCCAGGGAGGATTTCCAAGTAGAGATGATTATTGAACTGAGACAAATAAAGTGAAGATTTAGCTATATCAAAAGGAAGCAATTGATAAGGGTGTTTATTAACAACGTGGAGCATTATATGGGTCCTACAAATTTTTAGGAAGTATGCGCTCAACAATTCATAATTAGCCATAAACAAAAATAAAAGTTCATGAAGATAATATGCAATTACAACTTTATTCTTAAAGAAAATAAGAGAAAAGGCTATTGAGAACTTACTATCACATATTAAACTCTATCGCCAAATTTCTAAGTATAGGCAATCTCATTCTTAGGAATGCATTTATCACATATTTCTCCAGATTTTTTGTGTATTTCCTGCTTGTCCGTAGTTGACTCCTTCACTAAATCCATCAATTCACCCTGTTTGATTATTTAGCAATATAGATTTTATATCTCATTTGTGGAGGGTTGAAGATCTTTCAGAATTCATCAAAGCTCAATTGTAAGAATTTCTCCACACACTGAGGCGTGCTTCCTCATGTTTCAGTATTTTGCAATTTATTTATTTATTTATTTATTATCTCACATGATGTGTATTATTAAGATTTTAACAACATGTGCATGCCACTCCCCTGAAAAGTTAGAGGTTATGTTCCAAGTGTTGAGTATTTATCAGTCATCTTTCTTCTTCTATGTGTCTCTCACAGGCAGCACTTTTTCTAATCATTCATGCTGCAGATTATTCACATTCTTTCCTATGGCCTCAGTGGTTACCTAATTCTGGGCTTCTCCATTCTTTTTCCTGCCTGTATTTTAGAATACTTTTTTTCTTCTTAAAAAATGGAGAGGAGAAATCAGCGATACTTTAGCATCATCATATCACGTTTTTCTTTAGTGAATAGGCATGAATTCACTAGCAATGAGTAGAAATATTTATTTAGAAAATGAGATTGACAATTTTTAAAATGGTACATTATAGATATTTTTATATACTCTTCATAGGAAGATAAATCTGTGATTTCATTTTAGTGGACAATTTGGCAGTATGTCTCAAAATTAATATTCCTATTCCTGTTGATCTCATTTGTAGGAATTCATTTTACCGAAGTAGACACTTGTTTTAGTTATCTAGTGAAGCTATAACAGAAATACCACAAGTGGATGGCTTTATCAAACAGAAGTTTATTCTCTCACAGTCTAGAATGCTAGAAGTTCAAATTCAGAGTGCCAGCTCTAGGGGAAAGAGTTCTCTCTCTGTGGGTTCTGGAGGAAGGTCCTCATCATCAATCTTCCCTGGTTGAGGAGCTTCTCAGCACAGGGACTCTGGGTCCAAAGGACATGCTATTCTCTTGGCTCCTGTTTCTTGGTGGTATGAAGTCCCCAAAAATCCATGTCATTGCCACATGTAAAACACATTCACCCTATCATATCATAGCAAGAATTTTAAATCAACTCCAAGTCCAAATTCCAAAATTTCTCTTCATCTGTGAAATCTAAAATACAGGTTATCTGCTTCCAAAGTACAATGATGGAACAGGCACAAGGTAGACATTTCCATTACAAATGGGAGAAATTGGAGGGAAAGAAGGAATAAAAGACATGAGGCAAGTTAGCAGAACCCATTACATACACCTAAATATTTATGTTCAAAGATTTAAATTTAATTTTTTAATGATAAAGAATAAAAATTACATAAATGCCCATCAAAAATTGAATGATTAAATAAGTTACAGTGTATCCAGATTTTAAAATAAAACCTATGAATCCAATAAAGCAGAGAGAGTTATATATAATGATGTAAAAGGACCACATAGATATATTTTTAAAGGAAAAGATTATTAAAATGCATAATAAAACCTTATTTATGAAGAACACTTTTTGAGTTTATGAACATGAAAGCTATTTAAGTACTAGGATCTATACTAAACTATTAAAAATAATTACCTTTGGTGAAGAGAGTGGGATGTAGTCAAGTAAACTAAAATAGGACTTTAGTGTATTTCTATATATCTGTGCTATTTGAATAGTTTTGTAATATTTGAAAGTTAGTATACAATTTCTGGAATTAAGCTAATCATAAAATGTTTTTTAAAAAAATAAATGTGCTTACAGGTGACTTACTAAATTATTCTACAGAAATATTTTATAGGCAAACATATGTCAAACATTCCCAGTTTTCAACTAAAATTTCAGTTGGCAATCAGCACCCTATCTGTCTAAATCCAGAATAAATGGCTGATTCAGGTACTCTATAATGCCTAGTCAATTTGTGTGACATCATGTAGCCATGCTGACAGGCTGACTGTGACTTTTCAAATAGGTGTTTTGTTATCATGCCAAGGAAATTTTTTCCACATTCCCAATTAATGATCCATACAATTCAGATCTCATAAGGCTGAGTTTCTGAATGCACAATGAGCCCAGCTGTCTCAGTCTCCGCGGGTTACAAAAATGAACTTTCTAAAGCCATGGTAGAAAAAACATCCAGTGACTGGGGCATCAAAGGAGTCAAATTTCGCACATCTACCTGTATTTAAAGGGCTTTTCTCTCCATCAGCACCAGCTATCAGGAGGAGCTAGTGCTCCCTAATACTAAGGTTTCATCAGAAGAGGAAGGGATAGAAAGTGTAGGAAAATAGGGAAGAGGAAGGAAGAAACGATGACACGGGAATAGGATAACAATCATGAGCCAGAATTACAGAGTGCACAACAAATCTAGCCCAGTTGAAGACAATGTTCTACATTCTACTTTGTTGAGTAGTGTCTGGAGTCTTAAAAGCCTGTAAGCAGCCGTCTAGGACACTCTACAGGTCTCACCCCTTTGGGAGCAAGGAAGAATGAAGAAAACTAAAGACACAAGGGAAAGATTAGTCCAAAGGACTAATGGACCACATCTACCACGGCCTCCACCAGACTAAGTCCAGTATGAGATGGTGCCCGGCTACTGCCACTGACTGCTGTAGCAGGGATCACAACAGAGGGTCCTGGACAGAGCTGGAGAAAAACGTAGAACAAAACTCTAACTCAGAAAGAAAGACCAGACTTCCTGGCCTGACAGAGGCTGGAGAAACCCTGAGAGTATGGACCCCAGGCACCCTTTCATCTCAGTAATGAGGCCACTCCTGAGGTTCACCCTTCAGCCAAAGATTGAGTAGGCCTGGGGAAAAAACAAGACTAAAGGGGCTCACCAGCCCTGGGGTGGGGATTGGAAAATAGGAGGGAATAGGACAGCTGGTAATAGAGGACCCAGGGTTGAGAAGGGAGAGTGCTGACATGTGGGGTTGTTAACCAATGTCATATGACAATGTGTGTGCTGTTTAATGAGAAACCAGTTTGTTCTATAAACCTGCATCTAAAGCTCAATTAAAAAAAAAAAAAATCTAGCCCAATTGTAGGCAAGTGTGAGGTACAAGGGAGAGAACTGTAAAATTTCAGGCAGAGGCTGTGGAAATTTCAAGCAAAGCAAGAGTACAACAAAAACATTTTCCCCAAAAGGTGGGAAAGTTAGGTCTGTATTCCATGTTCCTAAAGCCAAGTTTTTGGCAGAAAGTAGATGAGGAATCAGGCCTTAGGGTGGCTTTCCTAGAGGACGGGATTCCCATGAGATTCAAAGGCTCAGGCTGGGATGGGTGGTTCTAAGCAGTAATATCCCACTGTGGCAGATTTAGAGCTACCAATGGCTTAGCAACTATTTGCAGAATTTCCATAAAATTTAACAATCAGTCATTCTAAGCCAATATGAGCCAGCTCAAGACCGTCACTGGGGGAAGGTGTTAGAAAAATCCCATATGCCTAAGTGACCTGGCAGAAGGCATTACTGAAGTTGCCTGTCTTCTCAGGAATATGCAATATGCAGTGGGGACAAAAAGCAATTTCACATCCTGCTGGAAAGGGAGTGTGATATACAAACTTTTTTTTTTTTTGGTTAATTTTTTAACCCTACGGGGGAGAGTGTGGGGAAGCTGGCAGACACTGAGTGCTAAGTGCAAATAGCTGTGATGTGATGGAGCTCTGACTGCAGCAAGGAGTTAACAACCACAGCCTCACATAGCTCAGAAAAGCCTATAGAAAATCTGTAGATGCTACAAAAATAATATGAACATTTTCATACTTCGTATCATATAAAATCTTCAGCAAATTTAAGCTATTATCAGTATAGTGAACATGTAATCTTCTGCACTTAAGAGTGTAATGTAAATATTTAAAGTATTTGTAATCCCTGGTTCAATACTACACTGAGTCTAGCTACTCTTGTACCAAGTCAGGCAAGTGTGTTTCTATTTGGTTGCTTTGAATAAACCTTTCACTAAAGACCCGGCAAACAGCCCCTGGTCCTCTCCCCCCAGTCTTACTCCCAATCTTATTAACTTATTAGGCATAAGGAGCCTTCTTTTAATTTAACCAAAGACTAGGATAACTTTATTTTCATGCAAATAATGCCTGCCTTCTATGGTTTGTTTGCCAGCCACGCCCTCCCCCCACCCCAGCTTTCCTTAACAAACTCCTCTATGCCAATTAGCAGCATAGTGCACAAATGAAAATCAGCATAGTGCCCTTACGAAAATGCCTGGGGTGGGGAGGATGCGGTTGGCAAACAAATCTAGAAGGCGCTGTTATTTGCTTAAAAATACGGCATCCTCTGCCCTTGACTCAAGGTCATTTCTCATTCCTGTGACCCTGATGAAACTTTTATCTCTGGCTCCTCTTGTTACTGGCTTTCCTGATATCTGAGACCATTAGATTTCCTACGCTGGAGATCTGGCCAGTATCCATTTGGAACTTCTTATGCTAAGAGTTTCCTTTGGTAATTGCTTGTGCGTCCCTTGTCGAAATTCTTTCTGGATTTTGTATTAAACAATTATTATTGAAAAGGAATAGACGTGGGTAGGAAAAAGAGTCAGGGGTGTATAGTTAAAATAATAGCAACATTATTTTGGACTTTCCTGAGTTGGAAAGAAAAGAGATTTACATGGCATTCAGTAAAAATGGAAAGATAACTTTATCTTTTTAACAGGCTAAATTCCACAAAGAAGGACAAAGTTTAGAGAACTAGTATAAATTATTATATTACATATCCTTAGTTAAAAATGTGTTAGTTGAATTAAAGCTTTGGCTAATTTGTACTTGTGGAAAACAATCCAATTTGAAATGAATTACAGGAATTTTAAATAAATTTGTAACTATATTTTTGAGAGTATAATTTAATTTTAATTGACTCATAAATTTGAATAATTTCAAATTCTTCATGTCTATGAACCAATTTTAAAATAGCGATTCCTACCCAGATCCAAGTTAACTTCAAAATGCAAAAGATTTAAGAACATAATGGAAATAAGTAGGAATTTTTGGTTAGAAGTTTCAGTTTCCCCAAAACTTACATATTTCAAATACTCTCTAAAGAACTGGTTTGGTTGATGGGCAGAAGTAAAAGATGTTCAATACTAAAGAAACTGATTGGATCAAAAGGGTATTATTTTGTATCAACTGAAAAAAATATTTATCAAGGCTGAATTTTTTACATTAGTGATTAACCAATACTGTAAACCCGGGTGGCATAGTGGTTAAGTGCTATGGCTGCTAACTCAAGGGTCGGCAGTTTGAATCCACCGGGCGCTCCTTGGAAACTCTTTGGGGCAGTTCTACTCTGTCCTGTACGGTCGCTATGAGTTGGAATCGACTCGGTGGCACTGGGTTTGGTTTTTTTTGGTTTGGTTGCCATGTGCAGGTAGAACAATGGTCTTTATGTTGTTATAGATTCATCATTGCTCACACTAATATCTGAAGCTATGGTTTATGACACATTAAGCTGAAAAATGACAAATCAGTGGTTTATACTACAGGTGGGGTGTTTTTAAAAATGTCTACAACTCTTTGATACTCCTCCCTTTAAGAGATGGAAATTAATTCCCCTAACTTTGAGTATAGAATGGACTTACTAACTCAATTCTCATAGAATATGGCAGATGAAATGGGGTATCACTTCCAAGATTAGGTTATAAAAGACTGTATCTTCCATCTTAAGTGTGCTCTCTTTTCCAGATCACCTTCTCTGGGGGAAGCCAACAGCTACCTTGACATTTAGATAAGGATGTGGGGATAAACAGAAGCCTCCAGCCCACAGCAAGCAAAGATCTGAAGCCTGCTGACAACCATGTGAGTGAGCTTGGAAACCTCACTTGAGCCTTGAGATGACTACAGCCTCAGCCAATAGCTTACTGCAAACTCATGAGAAATCATAACTCAGAACCATTCAGAAAACTGCTCTAAGATTCCTCACCCACACAAACTGTGAATTAATGAATTGTTTTAACCTACTAAATTGTGGGGGGATGGAGAGCTGCACTTTTCATGTCAGCGGGGATGAAAGTAAAGCCTTGTCATTTACCAAGATTGATTAGATCGGTAAGTTTGGTGAATTAGTGTAGAGAACCACACTTTTTTTTAGTAATTTGCTTTAATTATCCAGTTGTATAAGAGAGGCATTATCGACAAATGAAAAAAAAAATCTGAAGGGGTTATATATGTATGCAATTGCACATTGTTTTTTTCACTTGGGGCTTAATGTAAACTAGTGATTTAAACAAAAGAGAGAGTAGAAATGAGTCCTGTAACAAAAAAAAAAAAATTTTTTTTTTTTTTGAACTAGACCCACAATGACAAATTGCAGAAAAGGCAACTGAAGGCCAAGAGTAACAGATTGGGTTAGAAGACAGAAGGTGATTGTTTCTGTGAAAGATGTAGACAGAGCACTTGGAATGTGTTATCTGCTCAGAAAGAAACAAGGGGCAGCCACCAGTACACAAAAGGTAGTTTGCTATCCACACTATCCTAGATATTGCTTTTTTTAAGTTTAAAACATACCTTTAAAACTTCATTTTCAGCAATGTATATTCCTCCTTCGCTGAAATAACAGCAAAATGATCAATCACTAGAAGGTGATACGTTTTAACCAATATCCTATTATTGAATACACTGGCTGATTTCTTTTCTAGTATTTTGCTATTGCAAACAATTTTGCAAAAGTCATTGTTAAACATTTATCTTTCGGGGACATAGTCAGTGGGCAGATTCCTAACTGTGACACTGCTGTGACAGTGTAGATGTTTTATGACATTTGATGCATATTGCCAAAATGCCCTGCAGAAAGAGTGCATCAGTTCACATTCTCACCAACAATATTGACCATTTTCCCATGGATTTACCTTTATTTTATCATCAAAAACTTTTAGCATACTTGTCAGTCCTACGTTGTGTTTTTGTTAGGTGTCCTCATGTCGGTTCCGACTCACAGCAACCTCGTGGACAGCAGAACAAAATACTGCCCAGTCCTGCCCCATCCTCAAAATTGTTGCAATGTTTGAGCCCATTATTGCAGCCACTGTGTCAATTCATCCCCCGTAGGGTCTTCCTCTTTTTTGCTGACCCTCTGTTTTACCAAACACGATGTCCTTCTCTAGAGACTGGTCCCTCCTGATAACTTGTCCAAAGTATGTGACACAATGTCTCGCCATCCTCCCTTGTAACGAGTATTCAGGCTGTACTTTTTCCAAGACAAGTCGTTCGTTCTCCTGGCAGTCTATGGTATATTCAGTATTCTTCACACACACCATAACTCAAATGCATCAATTCTTCTTTGGTCTTTCTTACTCATTGTCCAAAATTTACACATATGATGTGGTTGAAAATAGATGGCTTGGGTCAGGGGCACTTTAGTCCTCAAGGTGACATCTTTGATTTTTAACACTTTAAAGAGATCTCTTACAGCCTATTTGCCCTTTGCAACGCGTCTTTTGATTTCTTGACTGCTGCTTCCATGGATGTTGATTGTGGATCCAAGTAAAATGAAATCTTGATAATTTCAATATTTTCTCCGTTTATTCATAACGTTGTTCATTTGTTCAGTTGTGAGGATTTTTGTTTTCTTTATGTTGAGGTGTAATCCATACTGAAGGCTATAGTCTTTGATCTTCATCAGTAAGTGCTTCAAGTCCTCTTCACTTTCAGCAAGCAAGGTTGTGTCATCTACATAATACAGGTTGTTAGTGAGTCTTCCTCCAATCCTGATGCTCTGTTCTTCATATTGTCCAGCTCCTCGCATTATTTGCTCAGCATACAGATTTAATAAGTATGATGAACGGATACAACCTGATCCACAACTTTCCTGATTTTAAACCATGTAGTATCCCCTTGTTCTCTTTGAACAACTGCCTCTTGGTCTATGTACAGGTTCTGCATGAGCACAATTAAGTGTTCTGTAATTCTCATTCTTAGCAATGTTATTCATAATGTGTTATGACCCACACAGTTCAATGTCTTTGTACAGTCAATAAAACACAGGTAAACATATTTCTGGTATTCTCTGCCCTCAGCCAAGATCCATCTGACAGCAGCACTGAGATCTTTTGTTCCACATCCTCTTCTGAATCTAGGTTGAATTTTCTGGTAGTTTCCTGTCAATGTACTGCTGCAACCGATTTTGAATTATCTTCAGTATAGTTATACTTGCATGCGATATTAATGGAAACCCTGATGGCATAGTGGTTAAGTGCTACGGCTGCTAGCCAAAGGGTCGGCAGTTCAAATCCGCCAGGTGCTCCTTGGAAACTCTACGGAGCAGTTCTACTCTGTCCTATAGGGTCACTATGAGACAGAATCCACTTGATGACACTAGGTTTTTATAGGTGATATTAATGATATTGTTCAATAATTTCTACATTCTGTTGGGTTACTTTTCTTTGGCTTTGGCACATATATGGGTCTCCTCCAGTCAGTTGGCCAGGTAGCTGTCTTCCAAATTTTTTGGACTAGATGAGTGAGCATTTCCAGTGTTGCATCCATTTGTTGAAACATCTCAGTTGGCATTCTATCAATTCCCGGAGACTTGTTTTTCACCAATGCCTTCAGTGAAGCTTGAACCTCTTCCTTCAGTACCGTCAGTTCTTGATCATATGCTACCTCCTAAAATGGTTAAATGTTGACCAATTCTTTTTGGTACAGTGACTCTATGTATTCCTTCCATCTTCTTTTGATGCTTCCTGTGTCATTCAATTTTTTGCCCCTAGAATCCTTCAATATTGCAACTTGAGGCTTGAATTTTTCCCTTCAGTTCTTTTAGCTACAGAAATGCTATTTCCTTTTGATTTTCTAACTCCAGGTCTTTGCACATTTCATTAAAACTCTTTGTTCAAAATACTCTTTGAAATCTTGTATTTAGCTCTTTTACTTGATCATTTCTTCCTTTCGCTTTAGCTGCTCTACATTCAAGAGCAAGTTTCAGAGTCTCTGACATCCATTTTTGTCTTTTTTCTTTTCTGTCTTGCTAACGACCTTTTGGTTTCTTCATATATAATGTCCTTGATGTCATACCACAACTTGTCTGATCTTCAGTTATTAATATTCAAATTGTCAAATCTACTCTTGAGAAGAAAAAAAAATTTTTTTTTTTTTGATAGTCTCTAAATTCAGGTGGGATATACTCAAGGTTGTACTTTGGATCTTGTGGAGTTGTTCTAATTTTTTTCAACTTCAACTTGAACTGCATATGAGCAATTGATGGTTTGTTCCACAGTCAGCCCCTGGCCTTGTTCTGACTGATGATATTGAGCTTTTCCATTAACTCTTTCCATAGATGTAGTCAATTTGATTCCTATGTATTCCACCTAGTGAGCTCCATGTTTATAGTTGCAAGTTATGTTGTTGAAAAAAGGTATTTGCAAAGAATAAGTCATTGGTCTTGCAAAATTCTATCATGTGATTTCTGGCATCTATCACCAAGGCCATATTTTCCAACTAGTGATCCTTCTTTGTTTCTTTCACATTTTAGTCAACAGTAATTACCAATGCATCTTGATAATTGATAATCTTAGTTCTTTCTCAGGGTCTTGCTTAGAATAAATTTCTAGACTTCAAGATTATAAATAAATAATGAGAGAGAAGGGCTAATGTGATAAGAACTAGAAAGCCACATCAGATTCTACCTCATGGACAGAAGTGGAGTCAATATTGAGAGACTCTTTAATCTCCATCATAATTAATTATATTGTCTCTAAGCACAGGAAACCTCGAGGAAGTTATTTTCTAAAGCATGCAGTCTGTTCATTCAACAGTCCAGTGAACACTCTCCATCCCCAGTGTCACTGAGTGTTCTACCAGTTCTATATTCGTCTGGTAAGGAAGGATCTCTCATCAGCATGTGCTCCATGATTATCTAATAGGAATGATGACTGCTATTGCCCCAAGATTTTGTTCAGTCTAAAAAATTATTCTTTGTAGACAACGATCTTTTTCAATAGCACAGCAAACTCACACATGGGGTCACCATGAGTCAGAATTGACTTGGTGGTAACTGGCCTGGAGATAGAAAGAAAGAAGAAATAAATAAATGAAAAGTTAGATTCAGAATTAAAGTAACATCTCTTAAGTTTAACCAGTTTACTATATGCCATTTTAAGTCACAATGACAGACATTTATTAAGACAATAGACATGCCAATTAAATTGTGTATAAATAATACATATGTATACTTTATCTTATATGCTCACTCTTTTTATCACAGATGTGTATAAATGTTCACCTAGCTTTTTGTATTTTCTTTATAGCAAGTGCCAAATAGGTCCAGATGTAAGAAAACTATGTGATCAAAGTTTGAAGAAATAGAATTCTTAAATAACATGCACAATAAAAGATAGAACCCAGCTGTATGCTATTGCTAAAGAAATGAGCAGACAAGAATAGTTTTTTCATCCTACTCTGTTATTATTACTATCACTGTAAAATGAGATTCATTACTCCACCTTAGTATTTATTTTTGTGCCAGAATTGTACCAGATGGAAAACTTTTGTAAAATTGGAAACACTGATCAGTACAGCCTTCTGTTAAGATGTATTATCACCAACATAATTCTACTTTCTTTTGTATCTCAGCGAATGATATTTTTTCTTTTTATGTCATGCCATGTAACTTTTTTTTTTTTGGTATTATTTTTTGGTTTTTTATTATGTCATACCATGTAACCCTTTCAAAATAGCCTGTTCATATATTCTGCACACGTCTTTTCACAAAAAAGGCACCTATGAGTCATATGTCAACTTTAAATACTAAAAAAAGAAAGATAACCCAAAATGTAGTTTTATTATCTAACCAATCTATCAAGCAAGAATCCAAGAATATAGTAAAATGGGCAAGGCCTGCTATTGGATTCTTAAATAAATATTTATGAAAGGCAATTTAGGGCAAGAAGATCCCAGGTGGTTGCAAAGAATGCTATAGGAGGCATTAATTTTAACTTCATTTAATTGAGTCCAGTTATGGAATACTGGAAATTAAGCAGCCCATGGATCAACTCAGGGGTACAGAAATCACAAGTGGGGTGAGTATGGGAGTGTCTCATAAAGCAAAAACACAGAATCACAAATCACAGCTTCTTTAAGCTTCAAATGGAAAGGAAGAATAACCTTTGTAAATTCAACAGTGTTGAAAGAACTTCAAGCATGCATCATCTTTTTTATAATCCCTATGCACAAGGATAGCAACAGACAAATGACTCATGTATGTGTTTGTAATTATAGAAAGATATGGCTTTATTGAAACCTTTAACCTACAAAATCTCACCAACCTTTTCCAACTGAAATGACTATACTGAAATACTACATTTAATATTAGCAATCAAAAACCAAGAATCCATAAATACTAATGATGCCCAGTGCTCAGGTGTTCAAACTTAGTGGTATAAATTAATTGGCTACATTTTTTTGTTTGTTTGTTTGGGTCTTGTCTTTTTCCTCACCTGCCCCTTTACTTAACTTTAAAGAAAAAAAAAAAAAGCCTGTATTTTCTTATTAAAGGCTGTATAGGCTCACTTTAAAACAATGAAAACGTACAATAAATAAGGAAAAAATTAAAACCACTCATGATGAACCAATTACTATTAGTTAATAATCTGTTATACTGGCACATACATACATATATATATGAAAGTGTGTATGTATATATGCATATTCCTATTTCTTATAAGGAGATAATCGTGTATACATTTTTGGTACTTAAAAATTAAAGTGTAGCATGGATATATATCTCCATGGTAGTAAAAATTTATCAAAAGTTTCATTATTTAATAATAATGCAAAAATCATTTCTATTATTAAACATAGTCTTTACGTTGCTGCTGCTGCTGTTGTTGTGTGCTGTTGAGCCGATTCTGGTTCATAGTCGCCCCATGTGACAGAAAGCCTCCCCACAGGGTTTTCTAAGCTGTAACCTTTACAGGAGATTGCCATGTCTTTCTCCCCCAGAGCCTCTGGGCGGCTGAACTTCCAACCTTTTGGATAGCAGCCGAATGCTTAACTGTTGCACCACCAGGGTTTCTTTAAGCATAATCCAAAAACCCCTTGCCTCCGAGTAGATTCCGACTCATAACAACAGTACAAGACACTGTAGAACTGCCCCATAGAGTTTCCAAGGTGCACCTGGTGGATTTGAACTGCCAAACTTTTGGTTAGCAGCTGTATCCCTTAACCACTACAACACCTGCCTGGAATTGTTAGATCACAGGCATTTTTACAGCTTTCAGTACACTGACTTTTTTTTTCCTCCTTGAAAGATTGTGCCTTCCATACTATCCTCCAGTAGATACCTCCTCCTACAAAATATACTTCCTCTGTGTCCTTGGTAACAAGTTTACAAAATATTTTTTATTTAACTTGTAATTTTTTATTTAACTTGTAATTTTTTATTATAGATGAGGTTGGAATTTAAAAATTTTTTTTTTTTTAACTTTATAGTTCTTTTTCCTTTTGGAATGCTTACGTGTTACACTCATTTTTAAAACTGGAGGATTTGTCATTTTTGTTTTATTTTGTGAGCATTTTCAGAGACATAGGAAACTTTTTTAGTACATATAGAGCAAATTATTTTTCTGTTCTATGGTTTGTGATTTTTTTTTAAATACATAAACAGCCAATATTAATTTTTATGTAGTTAAAACTATCATTATTTTCCTTAACGATTTCCACTTGTGCAGTATTCTTAGAAAGGTCTTTCCTGTTATGTATGTGTGCATATTATGTACCCACATACACACATACATGGGTATGTGTATATACATACACATAAAATTTTAGTTCCTTTATGTTTCTAGCTTCTTATTTAAATATTTAGTTCCTTTTTATTTATTTGATGTGTATTATAATTTACTTAATCTGCTTCCAAATAGTAACCCAATAGTCATTTTGCTATTTACTTAATCATCAATATTCTCCTCAATTATTTGCCTTCTTTACGTTCAATTACATTTTTATGTACACAGCGTTACTATTATTTTAATTGTTTACATGCTTCTAATATACCCACTCTAGTTGAATATTAAACATAATGTTATGATAGGTCTTATTTATAGAATAGTAACTTTCAACCAGCCTCAAAATTGCTAATACTCTAAATTCAATCACACTTCATCATTACATATAAAATACTATGAGTAAAATCCCATTTAACAGATGAAGAAATGTAGAATCAGATTAAATAATTTAAATAGTTGAATTAGGTTTTTAGCCAAAATGAAATTACCTTTTAAGCTCCTTAAGCTATTTATCTTTTTGTGGAAAAATTCTACAAATATATGAATAAATAAATAATTCTAATGTTATGTGCTATATTTTATTGGGTTAAGTCATTGTAGTTTTGTAGTCCAACACTCTAACCCTACCCCCACCCCCAAACACAACGAACTGCCTTGACTGCCGTAAGACTGACATTCCAGGCTAATTTTTAATACTAGTCAAGTAAGCCCCACCAATGGTAAGCTAATGAGTTAAAAATAAGTTCCCTCCATTGTATGATAATTTATCATATACACATCTTATTAATCAAATATATCATAAAAGTTGCTGAGCAGAATTTGCAAGCCTCATATATTTTATTATGCCATAGTACACAGAGTTGGTAAGCAAACAAGATAAGTTAAATCAGTAAACAAAGACATTTTAATGGCTTTATTGATTTACCTAGAAGAGACCATTCTGAGAAAACCAAATTCAGTTTTGATCCTCTGCCTTCAATGCTCAGAGGCCATTTTAAATGAATACATTTAAAAACTGAGTGTTTCTAATACCTGTGCAAAATACCAGGAGATCACTGGTTTATTGGAAACCCTGGTGGTGTAATGGTTAAGAGCTATGTCTGCTAACCAAAAGGTTGGCAGTTCAAATCCACCAGGCGCTCCTTGGAAACCCTATGGGGTGGTTCTACTCTGACCTATAGGGTTGCTTTGTGTTAGAATCGACTCGATGGAAATGGGTTTTTGGTTTATTGGTACAATTTCTTTCTCCTTTTTATTTTTACTTGGATCCACAATCAACGCCCATAGAAGCAGCAGTCAAGAAATCAAAGGATGCATTGCACTGGACAAATCTGCTGCAAAAGATCTCTTTAAAGTGTTAAAAAGCAAAGATGTCACCTTGTAGACGAAGGTGCTCCTGACCCAAGCCATGGTGTTTTCAATGGCCTCATATGCATGCAAAAGTTGGAAAATGAATAAGGAAGACCGAAGAAAAATGACACCTTTGAATTGTGTTGTTGTCAAAAAATATTGAATATATCATGGACTGCCAAAAGAAAAAAAAAAATCTGTCTTGGAAGAAGTACAACCAGAATGCTCCTTAGAAGCAAGGATAGAGAGACTACGTCTCACATACTTTTGACATGTTATCAGGAGGGATCAGTCCCTGGAGAAGGATATCATACTTGGTAAAGGGTCAGCGAAAAAGAGGAATGCCCTCAATTAGATGGACTTGCACAGTGGCTGCAACAATGGCCTCAAGCATAACAACAATTGTGAGAATGGTGCAGGACGGGGCAGGCTTTTGTTCTGTTGTACATAGCTAGGGTCACTATGAGTCAGAACCGACTTGATGGCACTTAACCACAACAACAATTTTAGCCCCTTTTAAAATTAACATGATGTAAACTATCCATGTGGCAGGGATATACAATAATGTGAAGCAGATGAAACTAGCCCCCATGGGAATTTGCAGTGAGTGTAAGAAGGTTCCATTATCTCTCTATGCAGCTGTGAAGTATGAATATCTGAATGCAGGAATTTAAGCTTATAAATGAGAAAAATTAAATAAACAACTTCATAACAGGTTCAGCAATATTGTGAATATTGTCGATTCATTGTCTCTCAAAAAACATGTGTTACCTTTGCTTTATTAATGTCTTTAGTAAATGGTTATAAATTAGTTTCTAGATGATAAATTTGTGTAGTATATTATGTCAGAGACTGCTTCTGAAGATTAATGGCAACAGGATAGCCAAGAGAGATGACTAAGATAATGTCCAGGGATTGACTTGATAATGGACAGGTGGTTACAAAGTAAACAGGGATAAAATTAGTGTTGCCAGAGCTGACAAAAATGGTGCCAGGAGGTGGTATGATAGCAAATGTTCTAGTCAAGTGATACGAGTGCATAGTTTAATATTTGTCTTACTTGGATTGGACACCCAATCATCCAGTCTAATAAACTCTCTAGCTCTTAGCAGAAAATATGTATTTTTTACCTCCACAGGCCCGGGACAGTGTGTTTTCATTTAATCAACAAGTATTCATCCAGCACCAATTTTGCCAGGCCCTTTCCTAAGCTCTAAGAATATAGCATTCGGCTACCTGAGGAGTGCCTACTTTTCATTTATTGAATACATAAATAGTAGATATAAGAACTAATATTTATGGATAATTTAATAAATGCACTATACATTTAACACGCACCATGTATTTTTAAAATAGTATAGCTTATAAAGACCTAGGTTCTAAAACTAGCCTGCCTCTCTTAAAATCCTAGTTCCTTTACTTACTGTCTGTGTAACTTGAACAAGTTAACTTCTCTGTGCCTTATTTTTTTAAATTGTAAAATAGGCATGACAATAGTACCAACTTCATAGGTTTATTAGCAGGACTAAAAGAGATAGTAACATTTAAAACTCAGAACATGGCAACTAATATTAAATTTTGGTCATGGTTTAACCTCTAAAAGTTAGAAGAAGATACATATTTATTGTTAGTATCTCTGATGGTCTACACAATATGAAGTAGGGGGTTCAAGAAAGTTGTAGAATGTGCAGCAAAATTTTTCATTAATTAATAAATTCTTTTGAGGCAATTACTGCTATTTTCCTAATTAATGGGCATTTCTTGGAAATACCTATTCTACAATATCTACTCAGATATAATTGCGTATGTGTAGCTAGATAAATGATAGATAGATGGATAGACAGATAAACAGAAATATTTGTGGTTCACCAGAATTTTCTCTCTTCCCCAAAGTAGAATCTTTTAGTTCTAGTTTTTCAAAGTAATTAGAAAATATATTTTTCAAAAGAACATGTGAGGTATATGCATTCTGATTTCTCTTTCTATTTCCTAAAAATATATCCATTTGTACGGTGGAAAAATAACTTGCCTGGCACATGATTCTTGCTTTGCAACAGTGTGAAGATGGTATTTGCTGTTTTATAGCTGTCATAGCTTCATGTGTAAAGTCTGTTGCCAGATCAAGAAATGAAGAATGATACCATTTTTTTTGGTTTGAGCAATCATAAGAAGAATACAAAAAACAAAAAACCCACTGCCTATGAGTCAATTTCAACTCATAGTGACCCTATAGGACAGAGTAGAACTGCCCCATAGAGTTTGAGAAGAATAGAGTTTGCATTTATTGAGATAAAGAAGAAATTCAGGAGGAGCGAGTTTAGGAGAATGGCTAGAGGTTTGTTTTTGTTTTTGGATGCGATAATTTTGAGATATCTACCAGACATTTACATGGAGTTGTAAAGTCAGCAATTGAATGTACGAGTCCAGAATACAGGGGAGAGATTAAGCAGGAATTATTTGATATTTATAAGCCTAAAGATGTTATTTAAAGCCACAAGACTAGTTAAGAATAGCTAATGAATGAATGAAGATAGAAAAGAGTTGCGTTTCAAGGACTGAATCCAATGGTACACCAATGTTTGGAGATATGGAAGAAGAAGAAAAAGGATGGAAGGAGTAGAGGAATGGTAAAGAGAAACCAGGTTAGTGTTGTGTACTGAAAGCCAAGTTAAGAAATAATGCTTTGTCCAATGCAGTTTATAGATCAAGAATGATGAGGACAGAGAAATGACCACTGGATTTACCAACGTAGACATAATTAGTCTTTTCAGCAGGATCAGCTTTGATAAAGTGTTGGGAGGTGAAAGCCTGGGTTCAGAAGACAATGGTAAGAAAGAAGTTGGAGACAGCCAGTGTAGATAACCCCTTTAAGGGAGTTTTGAGTTAAGAGGAACAGAAAAAAGTGGTTCTCAGGTTCCCATTCACTAACCTTCACCTACCCTCTGCTGTCATGCTCTAGTCACCCTGGCATTCAGGCAGGCTGTAGGGGAAGAAGTTGGTACTATTTTTCTAACTCTTCTGGTCCCTATTCCATCACTGCCAACACTGACATCTTACCAGGGCTTTGAATCAGTTTGTTCCAGTTTGAACCCCAGCTGAGAATTTACATTTCTAACAAGTTCCTTGCTTAGAATTTCTATTTCTACCAAGTTCTCAGGAAGCTATAGATAAGAATCACTTGGTGATCTTGTTAAAATGTAGATTCTGATTCAGTATACCTGGGTTGGAAATGCAAATTCTCAACAGGGGTTTGAACTGGAATAAATGAGTTTGAAGTCCTGCAACATACATACCTAGCTGAACTTACATGTACCCAGAAATAAACATTATAGTTGAATTTGAATTCTGAAACACAGGCTTTTAAGAGTAGATTTTAGAAAGCATTTGTTCTAAACCAGTGATAATTTTTTTTCATCAAATGCACACATATATATAAAATAACATGTGCAGAGTATTTTTCAACCATTCAGGAGAACAAATTTAAAAAATGGCTAATTTATTTGAAATATAAAAGTAGATGATTCACAACATTTTGTTGTTGTTAGTTGCTATCCAGTTGGCTCTGACTCCAGGTGACTCTATAAATAACAGATTAACTATTGCCCAGTCCTGCACCATCTTCAAGTTCATTGATATATTTGAGTACATTGTAACTATTGTGTTAATCCGTCTCATTGCAGGATTCCTCCATTTTCACTGACCCTCTACGGTAGTACAATTTTGGTAGTAAATTACTTCCTCCTTACTTCGCAGTTTACCATAACACACTAAATACGTGTTGAAACAAATTGAGAGTTGTTGTTATTAGCGAATACATTCGGAGATTAGGAAAATGCAGTCTGAGGGATAAAGCAATCTCCTTGAAGTCATCTAACTCAAATCAAATAGCTTGGACTAGTTCTCTTGAAGCCCAACAGGGTTAGGAGAAGATGCAGGTAGGTAAATCCTGAACAAAATGATTTTGGGAGTTATTTCCTGGCTGGAAATTCTTTTTCTCAAGAGAGAATTGGAAGCTGAATCTCATTCAAGCAAAAAAGGCCCTTCTGGGATCTTTAGCCCTTATAAAGTAGCTAGGAGAGAACTGTTGCACCTGAAGAAGGAAAATGGGCCAGAGCTGCAGGTTGCAATTGTGCTAGAAGCTGGAGATAACAGAATCTCCATAGAATTTTTTAGTTCCAATAGAGGATTCAATGTGAATATAATAATATTTTACAGTTTAATGATAAGGCTTTCTTAGCTACCAAAGACTTTTACTTATACAGGCAAAGTATCATTACCTCTATTTTACAAATGAGGAAATGAGACACACAAAAAAATATACAAGGTTTGTCCAAGATCACAACACTAGCAAACTTCAGAACTAGAATTGAGCCCAGGCCCCCGATTGTAAATGTAGCACCGTTTTCCCTAGATAAGTTGTAAGTCATAACTGAGAAATGGAAGGCTGCTAAAAGATTACACGATGTACATTTCAATTGGTAAAAATTGTCTAGGGACACTATTTATGGCTAAAATGTAATTATGTTAAGCTTGTAGCTATTCATCTTACAAAACAAACAAACAAAATATTAATTACTAAAGTTGTGTTCATTTGTTTCCCACCTTGGGGGACAAGCTATGTCTGACTAAGTAGTTAACAAGACACTCTAAGTTTTGTGTATTAAAACCACAGACTTAAAGAAAAAAAAAAAGAGCACAAACTTAAAAGATCTCCTTGCCTCCACTTTTCACGTTCTTTCACAATTTAATAACTGCATAGTTTTGGATATGTTAATTGATCTGACTCAATAACAAGGACTGAATAACAATAAGGATTAATACTGAAAGTGAGTACGATGTTTCATACAAATGTTGATCAATACATGTGTTTCAATCTGGAACTTCAGCCTCACCAAGATGGCCATACTGGTTTAGCCCTAAACAGCATACTTTGAAAACTCTCTCCTAATTCGGTCATACAAATACTGGATCAATTAGAAAAATTATGACATAATACCATAGGACAATGAAAAATTCAAATTGGGAATTGGAAAAATTAATGTAGAAGAAAAAAAGATAAGACAAACCTAACATCTCCAATATTATTAAAATCCCTTGAGAAAAAGAGGAATCTGACAATGTCAAATAAGCCATTTCATTTTATAATAAGTTTTCTCTGATACCTTCGATAAGAATTTCCAAAGATTCAGAGATGACAAAAATATTTTACTCATGATTTAGAGATTAATAATAATCTAAGTTCTTTACCAAAAGCCTCATCATCCTGGATTCTTCTCCTTTTTTCCACAACCTCCGTATAATTGCCAACAAATACTGTGAGATCTGCCTTCAAAGAACTTCCATAATAAGATCACAGCCATCTCACCACCTCCCAGTTCTAACAGCCTTGTCCAAGCCATGATCATTTCTCAGTATCCTCCTATGTGGTCTTCCTGGGACCTCCTGTTTTCCAGCTGCCTTTTTTTGATGTCATTGCCCTACATCAATTCCCCAAGGCTCGTGTCCTGAGTGATTTTTATTTGCCTTTGCCTAATGCTCAGAATGCTGTCCCCTAGACAGTTCTAGAGATACTCTCTTATCTCCTTTTTAAGATTCTTGCTTCTCTGTGATGTCTCCCTGAGCACCCTAACTGAAATGGTAGCAACATATCACCTAACAAATCTATGCCCCCATCTCTGTTTTATGCTTTCTTTAGAGGAATTAGCACCACATTATGTATTTATTTTATTTTCTTCCCTCTCGAGAATGAAAAGTTTTCTGGGAGCAGAGATTTTTGTCTTTTTTTTTTTTCTGTTATTTTCCCAGGGCTTGAGACATCACTTGCCATGTAGTAGATAATTACTATGTATTTATTGAATGAAAAACCCTTTTTAAAAAATTAAAAAAAAGAATTTATATGATAATTTAGATTTTTACTTATCTCATAGTTCATTTTCCTGATGCATTTTCATATGAAATGAGTACCCTATTATTAAACATTTTATGGAAATTATCTTAAAAGGGACCTCTACAGAAAAAGCTGAATTCTAAGTAAATTAGCTTTTTCAATTCATAAAGTATAAAAAAACAAAAACCAAACCCAGTGCCGTCAAGTCTATTCCGACTTATAGCGACCCTATAGCACAGAGTAGAACTGCTCCATAGAGTTTCCAGGGAGTGCCTGGCAGATTCGAACTGCTGACCCTCTGGTTAGCAGAGGTAGCACTTAACCACTCTGCCACCAGGGTTTCCTCATAAAGTATACATGCTGTTATTAGGTGCCGTTGAGTCAGTTCCAACCCACAGCGGCCCTATGTACCACAGAACGAAACACTGTCTGGTCCTGCACCATGCTCTCAATCCTTGTTATGCTTGAGCCCATTGTTGCACCCACTGCATCAATCCATCTAGATGAGGGTCTTCCTCTCTTTCACTGACCCTCTACTTCACCAAGCAAGATGTCCTTCTCCAGGGACTGATCCTTCCTGACAACATGTCCAAAGTTTGTGAGATGCAGTCTTGCCATCCTTGCTTCTAAGGAGCATCCTGGTTGTACTTCTTCCAAGACAGACTTGTTCTTTCTTGTGGCAGTCCATGGTATATTCAATATTCTTCACCAACAATACAATTCAAAGGCACCAATTTTTCTTTGGTCTTTCACATGTCCAGCTTTCACATGCATATGATGTGACTGAAAATACCATGGATTGGGTCAGGCCCACCTTAGTCTTCAAGGTGTCACCTTTGCTTTTCAACACTTTAAAGAGGTCCTTTGCAACAGATTTGCACAATGCAATGCATCTTTTGATTTCTTGACCACTGCTTCCATGGGTTTTGATTGTGGATCCAAGTAAAATGAAATCCTTGACAACTTCAGTCTTTTCTCTGTTTATCATGATGTTGCTTATTGGTCCAGTTGTGAGGATTTTTGTTTTCTTTATGTTGAGGTGTAATCCATACTGAAGGCTGTGGCCTTTGATCTTCATCAGTAAGTGCTTCAAGTCCTCTTCACTTTCAGCAAGCAAGGTTGGGTCATCTGCATCAGGAGGGTTGTTAATAAGTGTTCCTGCAATCCTGATGCACTGTTCTTCTTCATATAGTCCAGCTTCTCAGATTATTTGCTCAGCATACAGATTAAATAGGTATGGTGAAAGAATACAACCCTGATGCACACCTTTCCTGACTTTAAACCAAACAGTATCCCCTTGTTCTGTCCAAACAACTGCCTCTTGATCTTTGTAAAGGTTCCTCATGAGCACAATTAAGTGTTCTGGAACTCCCATTCTTCGCAATGTTATCCATAGTTTGTTATGATCCACACAGTCGAATACCTTTGCATAGTCAATAAAACACAGGTAAACATCCTTCTGGTATTCTCTGCTTTCAGCCAAGATTCATCTGACATCAGTAATGCTATCCCTGGTTCCACATCCTCTTCTGAAACTGGCCTGAATTTTTGGCAGTTCCCTGTTGATACACTGCTGCAGCAGGTTTTGAATGATCTTCAGCAAAATTTTCTTGAGTGTGATATTAATGATATTGTTCAATAATTTCCACATTTTTTTGGATCACCTTTCTTGGGAATAGGCATAAATATGGATCTCTTTCAGCTGGTTGGGCAGGTAGCTGTCTTCCAAGTTTGTTGGTATAGACAAAGGAACATTTCCAGCACTGCGTTCATTTGTTGAAACACCTCAATTGATATACTGTTATCTCCTGGAGCCTTGTTTTTCACCAATGCCTTAGTGCAGCTTAGACTTCTTCCTTCATTACCATTGGTTCCTGATCATATGGTACTACCTCTTGAAATGGTTGAACATCGACCAATTCTTTTTGGTATAATGACTGTGTGTATTCCTTCCATCTTCTTTTGATGCTTCCTGAGTCATTTTGTATTTTCCATGTAGAATCCTTCACTATTGCAATTGGAAGCTTGAATTTTTTCTTCAGTTCTTTCAGCTTGAGAAATACTGAAGGTGTTCTTCCCTTTTGGTTTTCTATCTCCAGGTCTTTGCACATGTCACTGTAATGCCTTACTTTGTCTTCTCGAGCTCCCCTTTGAAATCTTCTGTTCAGTTCTTTTACTTCATCATTTCTTTCTTTTGCTGTAGCAAGAGCAAGTTTCAGAGTCTCCTCTGACATCCATTTGGTCTTTTCTTTCTTTCCTGTCTTTTTAATCGCTTCTTGCTGTCTTCATGTATGATGTCCTTGATGTCATTCCACAACTGATCTGGTCTTTGGTAATTAGTGTTCAACGTGTCAAATCCATTCTTGAGATGGGCTCTAAATTCAGGTGGTATATACACAAGGTTGTACCTTGGCTTTTGTGGACTTGCTGTAATTTTCTTCAGTTTCAACTTGAACTTGCATATGAGCAATTGATGGTCTGTTCCACAGTTGGCCCCTGGCATTGTTCTGACTGATGATATTGAGCTTTTTCATCATCTCTTTCCACAGATGTGGATTTAATTCCTGTGCATTACATCTGGTTAGGTCCGTGTGTATAGTTGTCGTTTAAACCAAAACCCACTGCCGTCGAGTTGATTTCAACTTATAGTGACCGTATAGGACAGAGTGGAACTGTCTCTTAGGGTTTCCAAGGAGTGCCTGGCAGATTCAAACTGCCAACCTTTTGGTTAGCAGCTGTACCACTTAACCACTATGCTACCAGGGTTTCCAGTAGTTGTCATTTATGTCAGTGAAAAAAGGTACATGCAGTGAAGAAGTCATTGGCCTTGTAAAATACTATCATGGGATTTCTAGCATCATTTCTATCCCCAAGGCCATATTTTCCAACTACTGATCCTTCTTTTTTGTTTCCAACTTTCATATTCCAATCGCCAGTAAATATCAATGGATATTGATTGCATGTTTGATCAATTTCAGACTGCAGAAGCTGGTAAAAATCTTCAGTTTCTTCACCTTTGGCCTTAGTGGTTGGTGTATAAATTTGATTAATAGTCACATTAACTGATCTTCCTTGTAGTCATGTGGATATTATCCTGTCAGTTATAGAGTTGTACTTCAGGGTAGATCTTGAAATGTCTTTTTGAGAATGAATGCAACACCGTTCCTCTTCCTGTTGTCATTCCCAGCATAGTAGACCATATGATTGTCTGATTCAAAATGGCCAATATCAGTCCATTTCAGATCACTAATGCCTAGGATATGGATGTTTATGCATTCCATTTCATTTTTGACAATTTCCAATGTTCTTAGATTCATACTTCATACATTCTATGTTCCCACTATTAGTGGATGTTTACAGCTATTTCTTCTCATTTTGAGTCATGCTACATCAGCAAATGGAGGTCCTGAAAGCTTCACTCCATCCATATCATTACGGTCAACTCTACCTTGAGGAGGCAGCTCTTCCCATGTCATCTTTTGAGCGCCTTCCAACCTGAGGACCTCATCTTCTAGCACTATATCAGACAATGTTCTGCTGCTATTCATAAGGTTTTAACTGGCTAATTCTTTTCAGAATAGACCACTGGGTCCTTGTTCCTAGGCTGTCTTAGTCTGGAAGCTCAGCTAAAACCTGTCCTACATCGGTGACCCTGCCAGTATCTGCATACTGGTGGTAAATGCCTCCAGCATCACAGTATGACAATCTGACAGACTCATGGGCAGGAAGTACATATCATCTATCTGTCAATCTATCTGTCTGTCTATCTATCTATCTATCATCCATCCATCTATCCATCTATCTATCACCTATCTATCTGTCTGTCTATCTATCTATCTATGTCTTCTATGAGATAATTCTAGCCTAAGATGGTAGATTATATATCTTGTTTCTTCTTAGTTGGATTGTAGAAACCACTTTCATCTTACCTCACAATGAATATTATTCCTAAACTTATAAAACATTACATAAACTATAAAACTATTAACTAGGTGTATAGTTAGCTGTGGGGGCGTAACAACAACAACAACAAAACAAATACCAATGAATCAATGCTCTAACCTGTAGGCATAAGCGATATTTCATGGAGGCTATTTTATGTTGTTATCAATGACAGATTAGACATCATACACATTCTGGTTTCAGAGCTACAAGCAATGATTGGCAGAAAACATATTCTAAATTCACATTGTTCTTGGTTATTAGGAATAGGGGAGCCTGGTGGTGCAGTGCTTAAAAGTTTGGCTGCTAACCAAAAGATAGGCAGTTTGAATCCACTAGCTGCTCCTTGAAAACCCTATGGAGCAGTTCGACTGTCCTATAGGGTTGCTATGAGTTGGAATTGACTTGATGGCAGTGGGTTTTATTAGGAATAGGATCATAAATAAATTTAATGGAGTTAAATTACAACAAGGTCATTATAATGCAACTTAGAAGAAAATGAACTGAACAAAAGAAGATGGATATTCAACCAAAAGCAACAAAATTGTTTAATCTGTACTACACTATTTATTAGGCATTATCCTAGGCACTGAATGGGATACAAAATGAATAAGACATGGCACCTACCCTCAAGAGGTTTTTTTCCAATTCATGGAGGTAGACATAAACAATAAAGTAAAATGAAAAATGCAAGTTAAAATGTTCTTTAATAGAAGTTTTAATAGAGACACGCAAACAATAGAAACAAGATAGGAAAAAATAATTATGAATGAGACCGTTAAGGTGGACCTCTTCTTAGCTCCAGTTCAAGAAGCCATATACTTATTATTCCTGTGTCCTTATTCCAAACTCCCAGAGAAGCAGACAGATTGCCTCCATTAAGTTAAAGGATTAGATACCCCATGTCCAACGCTGCTTCAATTAGCAATAGGTGGGGAAGGGAAGAATAACACAAAATAGCACATTTGTAAAGGTGAATCTCTGAAGGTGAATGAATATGTAATTCTTCTGAGAGGGAGCAAGGTAGAACCCCAAGAACACTGAAGCTGAAAATAGTGTTTATACATATTATCTATGAATGTTGAAGATAAAGGACGAGGGAGTGAAAGAACTCAAACCACCTGCCTGCCTTTTTTCTGCCCTAAGCCATGGAGGCTTGATGAACACCTGAAATTATTGCTCTGAGATAATCTTTAAACCTTAAACCAAAAATATCCCCTCAAGCTGTCTTAAAACCAAACAGTAGTCTAGTTTAACTATTAAAAATGTCTGCTTTGAGCATTATACTCTTTTAAGAACTATATATGGAATCAAAGTGAAAACAGTAACTCAAAAGATTAGATAGGAACTTTAGGGAGCAGTGAGTTTATGTTACTGGTGGAGGAACAACTCAGAAAAGGAGGATGAGAATGTATGCACAACTCAAAGAATGTAATCAGTGTCACTGAATTGTACAAGTGGAAACGGTTGGTTTGTGTTTTGCTGTGTATATTCTCAACAACAACTAAAAACTTGTATAAATTACTTATTTAACCAGTATCCCAGTTCAATTCTGCTACCCAAATTGCATAATTGGCAGACTCCTGAGATTGTCCCTAGCCTTGAAGGGTTTCTGTTACTGCAGATAAGTACTCAGTGGAAGAGACTTAATAGGTAAAGTTCCTGTTTTTTTTAAGGCTCTAACAATGAGACATTTTTTCTAGAAAATCAAATATATTCAAGAGATATTCATAATACCTGATGGAGATAGGAGATAGTGGAACAAGTAGAAAATGGTATACAAATGTCTCTGATAAAAAGACATGGACTCAATGGTTGCTAAGCAGTCATAAAATGGTAGAAAGAGAACCAGATTCTAATACCATCTTCAGAGTTCCCTGTTAGCCTCAGTTAAATCACTCAAAAATGTCAGATAGCTGGGATGGTTTGTCATTCTGCTCAAGCATGAGGAAATGACTAATTAAATTCATCCACTCAGACCTTAGAGTAACAACTTACTCTTTATTATTATTTTAGTTTTTGAATTTATAATAGGAAGGTTCCTTTCATAGTTCCTTATTTTCAATAAGGCATTTGAAGATGTTTATGTTTGGACAATTAACAAGTCCCTAAGGAATTGACTCGATGGCACTGGGTAAGGAGTTTGTGGATGAGAAAAAGCGTAACTCTAACAGTAAAAAAAAAAAAAAAAAAAAAACAGTAAGCCTATGTTTTTCTAAAGCAGGCCTGCTGTTTTAAGGTCATAGGCTGTGAAGCTGTGGTTAGTGAAATTAGTCATGAAAACACATCCGGCAGGAATTTATAATGTATGAATCAACTCCATTTTTTGTTTATTTGAAATGAGTTGGATTGTGAAAGTGTTGAAGTTTCCTCATGGCACAAAACTTAAAGGGAGTGCTCTGTCTCTCCTCCTCAGCACATCTTGTTGATTAAGGTTATTCAGAAGATGTTGTCATGGTCCAAAGCTAAAACTACAGCAAGAATTTCAACACATTGGAGTTTCCAAATGTGTAAACATGAAAGCTACCACACCCATAACTGAATATTCAGTTTGTTTTTTTGAAAATAAAGCACACATGTACATCTGAGCTTTAAGATTAAAATGGATATGGTTTCCCAAACATGAATGAGAAATAATGAATATGGTTCAATTAAGCTTATTCAGAACTATGAATCTTAAATGGAAACACTTAGAAAACATGTACAGTGTTCCTTAGAAAAATAATTTTTAAGGTCCTGTAAGTAATACTCTACCATAGTGATTATCTCTGGAGGAATTTAATTAAAAAGCTTAAAGTTTTCAAAATAAGTTTCAAGTAAAACCAAAAACCCATAATTCATTTTTCTTTCTCTTCAACACCCTCCATGGCTCGAGTGTAATATTTCCTTCTCAAGAGTGCACTTGTGCATCGTTGCCTTCATAACCTAATACCATCTCAATAGTAAATCAGGGGATGGACATCTTGCTTTAGAATGTTTTGATTTAGGATTTTATATCACATTATCACCTCAAATCACAGTGCTCTTTGGTATTCTGCGAAAGAAATCTTTGGTATTCTGTGAAAGAAATAATTTCTCAACTGTAACTAATGTTTGCTAAAAATCTTTAAAGTCTAAACCTAACTTGACATTAGATAGAGTGAGTAGTCAACTGTTTTTTGTGTTTTATCAGCTATGCCCACCATCATCAAATTACTTCCTCACATAGGAAATGTGTTCTGTCAAAATGTCAGATATTATACTAAAGATTCCCTTTCAATTTTGGAGACTACTATAACAGTGGGAATATTGAATCAGAAATATTTTGTGGAAATAAGGTGATATGAATCTCTCTCTTCCAGGGGACTATGAAGACATAGAAAAACTGGGAAAAAAGAAGACTTAAGTGGAGAACATGTGTTGAGAATGGAATTGAAAATGTTATATAAAAATATTATGATGTAATAAAGTTCCTTATAATGTTTATTCTTTAATTGAGACATAATAGAATAGATTAAAGAATCATAATATATTCTTAAAGTTGATTGCCCTAGATAATGGAAAGCAATACTCTCATGCTTTATATACAATACATATGAATCTCAAAGACAACCTGTTGCATAAAAAAGATAGAAACAAGAGTACTTTCTGTACGATTCCACTCCTATGAAGACCAAAAAATGTTGAAACTGTATTGTTAGAATTCAGAAAGTGGTTAAATTTGGCGGTGGGTGGTGGTGGTGGTTAAAGGAAAGCAGCAGCAGCGTTGGTAACATTCCTTATTGCTATCTCTATATTGTACTTCAAATAAACTTTTTTTTGTTCTGTTTCAGAAAGCAGTTCCTAGGAATGATCATAATAACAAGCTCTCTGTCTAGAAAATTATAAAACTTCGAATTCCTTTAATAATAAATGTGACTATATATTATATATATATATCCATCTGGAAACCCTGGTGGTGTAGTGGTTAAGTGCTACTGCTGCTAACCAAAGGGCCGGCAGTTCGAATCCACCAGGCGCTCCTTGGAAACTCTATGGGACAGTTCTACTCTGTCCTATAGGGTCGCTATGAGTCGGAATCGACTCGACGGCACTGGGTTTGGTTTTTTGGTTTGGTATATCCATCCAACTAATTTATCATGAATACTCTGAGAACTGAGTGTGGTGGGCAGATTTCAAGACGGCACCCTTTGATCGCCACTTCCTGGCACTCATGCCCTTGTGTAATTCCATTTCCTTGAGTATGTACTGAACATAGAGACTTGATTCTAATGAATAAAAGGTAATGGGGTGATACTTCTGTGGTTAAGTTACATAAGATTTTGACTTCTGTCTTGTTGGTTGATTTAATCTCTTGCTGACTTTAATAAACCAAGCTTCCATGTTGGAATGGCATATGCGGCAAAGAATGGAGTGTGATCTCCAACCAATTGCCAGGAAGGAACTGAAGCCCTAAGTCCAATAGCCCGCAAAATCAAACAAAAACCCATTGCTGCTGAGTCAATTCTGACTCTTAGCGTCCCTATAGGACAGAGTAGAACTGCCCCATAGGGTTTCTGAGGAGAGGCTGGTGGACTCGAACTGCCAACCTTTTGGTTAGCAGCCAAGCTTTTATCCACTGCGTCACCAGGGCTCTCCCAACAGCCCTGCGGAGACTGAATTCTTCCAACACCAAATGTGTAAGCTTGGAAGTGGGTTCTTCCCCACTCACACTCAGTCCTTCAGATGTGACCTCAGTGGCAGTATATACTTTGATTGAAGCCTTGTGAGACACCCTGAAGTAGAAAACTCAGCTAAGCCAGTCCCCGATTACTAACCCATGGAACTGTGACATAATAAACGTGTTTTAAGTTGCTAAGTTTGGGGGTAATGTTTTTTAAGTAGCCATAGATAACTAATACACCAAGGAAAACATGTCTATAAAAATAGGACATGTCAAAAGTATATAATGGTGTAAAGTTGATAATTTGAAGTTTATGTTTTTTTCTGATTATCAGAGCCAAGTGATTTAAGAGTCATATAGAGCAAGACAAACCATTCCAGCTTGCTTAGGACTAAAGATTTTCCCAGAAAATGGGACTTTCAGTTTTAAACCTGGGACAGTATCAGGAAGTTTGAGACGGCTGGTCACTCTACGTATTGACTAAAATAATTTTGCTGTGTATTTTTTCTTATGAGCACCAAAAATAAATAAATAGCCCATTGCCATCAAGTCACTTCTGACTCATAGCAGTCCTATAGGACTGAGTAGAACTGTCCCATAGGGTTTCCAATTAGTGGCTGGTGGATTCTAACTGCTGACCTTTTGGTTATAAGCCAAGCTCTGAACCACTGTGACACCAGAGCTCCTAGAACATAGCAGAAGCTTAATATTAGTTATATGACTGAATAATCAAAATAGAAATTTCAGAAATAAATACTTACAATCTGATTCAAGATGCTCAAGAAAAGAAGGCTATAAAAATTATTCTTCTTTCATTTTTTCCCCCATAAAACCAAGATGTGAGAAATCAGCTACTATATTTCAATAAAATAAAGCTTTGGGGACCTATTTTAGAGAATCTGTCTGAATACATTGCTATAAATGATGACAAAGCCTAGCTGAGAAGTCATGAATCAAATGAGTAAAGGTCAGTTTTGACCAGAGTTGTCATCACTAGTCTGTCTCACTGTAACAATTTCCACGACAATGACACTTGAAAGAGAAAGATTGAAAATAAGGAGCTCGCTGAACAGTTGGCTTTCTACAGGAAATGCTATCTTCTACTATAAAAGTTGTAGAAAAGACTGTCAACCCGTTTAACACATAAGCTCTCTCTCTGTCTCTTTTTTTCTCTTTCACCACAAAAGACAGTTTTTAATTCCAAATACTTTATTTATTCCATGTTATAAATATTCCATAAGTATCTTTAAAAAAGGCTAGAAAACAAAAGTTAATCATTCAATGTATATTTGTATTTATGTTCAAAGAAAATAAAAGGAATACTACAGATTAATAACTCTGATTTTATTTCTACCTTTAATACACAAATAGTTTCATCTCTTTATGTAAAGGTGGTATATATTATTAAAGGTGATAAATTTCTAAGAAATCTCTTAATTAAACCTAATAATGACTATAAATATGGAATTGAAGTCTTCTTGCATCAGACAATTTGGATAGCCCTCATTCTAATTTTCTGAAATTATCTGTCCCATTATCCTGAAGAGTATCTGAAAATCCTACTGCTTTAATATCACTACCTTGATCTGTGACATGGAAAACATTAATAGATAATTAGAAAACTCCAGTTAAAATGCAATCAAGTTGCTTTGAAGAGAACAGGTATTTAGCTATTAACATTCATATATTTATTGTTGTTACTGTTGTTAGGTGCTCTCAAGTCATTTCTGAATCACAACAACCCGAGGTATAACAGGACGAAACACTGCCTGGCCCCATGCCATCCTCACAATTGTTGCTATACTTCAGCCCATTGTTGTAGCCACTGTCTCAATCCATCTCATTGAAGGTCTTCCTCTGTTTCACCAACCCTCGGCGTAGTGCTTAAGTGCTAGGGCTGCTAACCAAAGGGTTGGCAGTTTGAATCCACGAGGCACTCCTTGGAAACTCTATGGGGCAGTTCCACTCTGTCCTATAGGGTTGCTATGAGTCAGAATCGACTCAACGGCACTGGGTTTGGTTTTTTTTGGTTCTACTTTACCAAGCTCACTAATGCCTAGGATATCGATGTTTATGTGTTCCATTGCATTTTTGATGATTTCCAATTTTCCTACATTCATAATTCATACATTCCAGGTTCCAATTATTAATGGATGTTTGCAGCTGTTTCTTCTCATTTTGAGTCGTGCCACATCAGCAAATGAAGGTCCCAAAAGCTTTATTCCATCCACATCATTAAGGTCGACTCTACTTTGAGGAGGCAGCTCTACCCCAGTCATCTTTTGAGTGCCTTCCAACCTGGGGGGCTCATCTTCCAGCACGATATCAGACAATGTTCCACTGCTATTCACAAGGTTTTCACTGGCTAATGCTTTTCAGAAGTAGACTCCAGGGTCCTTCTTCCTAGTCTGTCTTAGTCTGGGGGCTCAGCTGAAACGTGTCAACCATGGGTGACCCTGTTGGTATCTGAATACCGGTGGCATAGCTTCCAGCATCACAGAAACAAAAAAGTGCCCACAGTATGACAAACTGACAGACACGTGAGCTGAAATGGACTGGTATTGGCCATTTTGAATCCGACAATCATATAGCCTACTATGGTGGGAATGACAACTCGAAGAGGAATGGTGTTGCATTCATCTTCAAAAAGAACGTTTCAAGATCTATCCTGAAGTACAACACTGTCAGTGATAGGATAATATCCATACACCTACAAGGAAAACCAGTTAATATGACTATTATTCAAATTTATGCACCAAGGGCCAAAGATGAAGAAATAGAAGGCTTTTATCAGCTACTGCAGTCTGAAACTGATCAAACATGCAATCAAAATGCATTGATAATTGCTGGTGATTGGAATGCAAAAGGTGGAAACAAATAAGAAGGATTAGTAGTTGGAAAAAACGGCCTTGGTGATAGAAACAATGCCAGAGATCGAATAATAGAATTTTGGAAGACCAATGACTTCTTCATTGCAAATACCTTCTTTCACCAACATAAACAGCGACTATACACATGGACCTCCCCAGATGGAACACACAGAAATCAAATTGACTACATCTTGGAAAGAGATGATGGAAAAACTCAATATCATCAGTCAGAACAAATCCAGGGGCTGACTGTGGAACAGGCCATCAATTGCTCATATGCAAGTTCAAGCTGAAACTGAAGAAAACCAGAGCAAGTCCACGAGAGCCAAAATATGACCTTGAGTATATAGAGACCATCTCAAGAATAGATTTGATGCATTGAACACTAGTGACCAAAGACCAGAGGAGTTATGGAATGACATGAAGGACATCATCCATGAAGAAAGCAAGAGGTCATTGAAAAGACAGGAAAGAAAGAAAAGACCAAGATGGATGTCAGAAGAGGCTCTGAAACTTGTTCTTGAGCGTCGAGCAGCTAAAGCAAAAGGAAGAATTGATGAAGTAAAAGAACTGAACAGAAGATTTCAAAGGGCGCCTCGAGAAGACAAAGTAAAGTATAATAATGACACGTGCAAAGAGCCAGAGATGGAAAACCAAAAGGGAAGAACACACTTGGCGTTTCTCAAGCTGAAAGAACTGAAGAAAAAAATCAAGCCTCAAGGTGCAGTAGTGAAGGATTCCATGGGGAAAATATTAAATGACGCAGGAAGCATCAAAAGAAGATGGAAGGAATACACAGAGTCGTTATACCAAAAAGAATTAGTCAACATTCAACCATTTCAAGAGGTGGCATATGATCAGGAACCGATGGTACTGAAGGAAGAAACCCGAGCTGCTCTGAAGGCATTGGCGAAAAACAAGGCGCCAGGAACTGATGGAATATCAATTGAGATGTTTCAACAAACAGATGCAGTGCTGGAAATGCTCACTCATCTAGTCCAAGAAATATGGAAGACAGCTTCCTGGCCAACTGCCTGGAAGAGATCCGTATTTATGCCTATTCCCAAGAAAGGTGATCCAACCGAATGTGGAAATTATAGAACAATATCATTAATATCACATGTAAGCAAAACTTTGCTGAAGATCATTCAAAACCTGCTTCAGCAGTATATCAACAGGGAGCTACCAGAAATTCAGGCCAGTTTCAGAAGAGGACATGGAACCAGGGATATCATTGCTAATATCAGATGGATCCTGGCTGAAAGCAGAGAATACCAGAAGGATGTTTACCTGTGTTTTATTGACTATGCAAAGGCATTTGACTGTGTGGATCACAACAAACTATGGATAGCATTGCGAAGAATGGGAATTCCAGAACACTTAATTGAGCTCATGAGGAACCTTTACATAGATCAAGAGGTAGTTGTTCGGACAGAACAAGGGGATACTGTTTGGTTTAAAGTCAGGAAAGGTGTGCGTCGGGGTTGTATTCTTTCACCATATCTATTTAATCTGGATGTTGAACAAATAATCTGAGAAGCTGCACTATATGAAGATGAATGGGGCATCAGGGTTGGAGGAAGAGTCATTAACAACCTGTTTTATGCAGATGACACAAGCTTGCTTGCTGAAAGTGAAGAGGACTTGAAGCACTTGCTAATGAAGATCAAAGACCACAGCCTTCAGTATGGATTACACCTCAACATAAAGAAAACAAAAATCCTCACAACTGGACCAATGAGCAACATCATGATAAACAGAGAAAAGATTGAAGTTGTCAAGGATTTCATTTTACTTGGATCCACAATCAGCAGCCACGAACTCAGCAGTGAAGAAATCAAAAGACGCATTGCATTGGGCAAATCTGCTGCAAAGGACCTCTTCAAAGTGTTGAAGAGCAAAGATGTCACTCTGAAGACTAAGGTGCGCCTCACCCAAGCCGTGGTATTTTCAATCACATCATATGCATGTGAAAGCTGGACGAAGAATAAGGAAGACTGAAGAAGAGTTGACGCCTCTGAATTGTGGTGTTGGTGAAGAACATTGAATATACCATGGACTGCCAAAAGAACGAACAAATCTGTCTTGGAAGAAGTGCGACCAGAATGCTCCTTAGAGGCAAGGATGGCGAGACTGCGTCTTACATCCTTTGGACGTGTTGTCAGGAGGAATGAGTCCCTGGAGAAGGACATCATACTTGGCAGAGTACAGGGTCAGCGGGAAAGAGGAAGACCCTCAGTGAGGTGGATTGACACAGTGGCTGTAACAATGAGCTCAGGAATAAGAATAATTGTAAGGATGTCGCAGGACCGGGCAGTGTTTCGTTCTGTTGTGCTAGGGTCGCTATGAGTCGGAACCGACTCGATGGCACCTAACAACAAGAACAATAACTTTACCAAGCACAACATATTTCTCCAAGGACTGGTTGATCCTGAAAAAATAGCCAAAGTATCTGAGAGGAAGTCCTTGCCATGCTTGCTTCTAATGAGCATTCTGGCTGTACTTCTTCCAAAATAGTTTTGTTTGTTCTTTTGGCAGCCTATAGTTTATTCAGTATTCTTCACCAATACCATAAATCAAAGGGATAAATTCTTCTTCAGTCTTCCGTATTCATTGTTCAGTTTTCACATGCATATGAGGCAATTGAAAATACCATGGCTTGGGTTAGGTGCACGTTAGTCCTTAAAGTGATAACTTTGTTTTTTAACACTTTAAAGTGGTCTTTTGGAGTAGGTTTGCCCAGGGCAACGCATCGTTTAATTTCATGACTGCTGCTTTTGTGGGCATTGATTGTGGATTGAAGTAAAACAAAATCTTTGACAACTTCAATTTTTTTCTGTTTATCATGATGTCACATACTGGTCCAGCTGTGAGGATTTTTGTTTTCTTTATCTTCAGGTGTAATCCATACTGAAGGCTGTAGTCTTTGGTCTTCATCACTAAGTGCTTCAAGTCCTCTTCCCTTTCAGCAAGCAAGGTTGTGTCAGCTGGACATCACAGGTTGTTAATAAGTCTCCCTCTAATCCTGATGCCCCTTCTGCTTCGTATAGTCCAACTTCTCAGATTATGTGCTCAGCATAGAGATTGAAGAAGTGTGGGTTTTATCTTTGAATAAGCATGGTGAAATGATACAACCCTGATGCCACCTTTCTTGACTTTAAACCACACAGTATACCCTTCTTCTGTTTGAACGACTGCCTCTTGGTCTGAGTACAGGTTCCCCGTGAGCACAATTAAGTGTTCTGGGATTCCCATTCTTCCAATGTTATCCATAATTTGTTATGATCCACACAGCCAAATGCCTTTGCATAATCTATAAAACAGAGGTAAACATCTTTCTGGTACCTCTGCTTTCAGCCATGATCCATCTGACATCAAGAAAAATATCCCTTCTTCCACATCCTTTTCTGAATCTAGCTTGAATTTCTGGTAGTTCCCAGTCAATATACTGCCGTGACAGCTTTTGAATGATCTTCAGCAAAATTTTACCTGTGTGTGATGTTTATGATATTGTTCAATAATTTCCACATCCTGTTGTATCACCTTTCTTTGGAATGGGTACAAAAATGGATCTCTTCCAGTTAATTGGCCAGGTAGAGCTGTCTTCCAAATTTCTTGGCATAGACAAGTGAACACTTCCAGTGCTCTGTCCATTTGTTGAAATATCTCAGCTGGTATTCTCTCAATTCCTGGAGCCTTGTTTTTCGACAATGCCTTCAGTGTAGCTTGGACTTCTTCCTTCAGTACCATTGGTTCCTGCTCATATGAAACCTTCTGAAATGATTGAACATTGACCAATTCTTTTTGGTATAATTACCCTGTGTATTCCTTCCATCTTCTTTTGATGCTTCCTAAGTTTATTTAATATTTTCCCCATGGAATCCTTCATTATTCAACTCGAGGCTTGAATTTTTCATCATTTCTTTCAGCTTGAGAAATACTGAGCACGTTTTTCCTTTTTGGTTTTCTACATCCGGTTCATAGCACATTTCATTATAATACTTTCCTTTGTTTTCTTGAGTTGCCCTTCGAAATCTTCTGTTCGGCTCTTTTACTTCATCATTTCTTCTGTTCACTTTAGCTACTCTAAGTTCAAGAGCAACTTTCAGAGTCTCTTCTGACATCCCTTTTGGTCTTTTCTTTCTTTCCTGTCTTTTTAATCACCTCTTGTTTTCTTCATGTATGATGTCCTTAATGTCATTCCACAGTTTGTCTGGTCTTTGGTCATTAGTGTTCAATGTGTCAAATCTATTCTTGAGATGGTCTCTAAATTCAGGTGGGATGTACTCAAGGTAGTACTTTGGATCTTGTGGACTTGTTCTAATTTTTTTCAACTTGAACTTCCATGTGAACAATTGACGGTCTGTTCCACAGTTGGCCCCTGGTCTTGTTCTGACTGATGATATTGAACTTTTCCATCATCTCTTTCCATAGATATAGTCGATTTGATTGCTGTGTATTCCATCTGGTGAGGTCTAAGTATATAGTTGCCATTTATGTTTATCACAAAAGGTATTTGCTATGAAGAAGTCTTTGGTCTTGCAGAATTCTATCATGGGATCTCTGGAGTCATTTCTATCACTGAGGCCGTATTTTCCAACTACTGTTCCTGCTTCTTTGTTTCCAACTTTTGCATTCCAATCACCAGTAATTATCAGTGCATCTTGATTGCATGTTCCATCAATTTCAGACTGCAGAGGCTGGTAAAATTTTTCAATTTCTTCATCTTTGACTTTAGTGCTTGGTGTGTAACTTTGAATACTAGTATTAACTGTACTTCCTTGTAGGCATATGGATATTATCCTACCATTGACAGTATTGTACTTCAAGATAGAGCTTGAAATATCCTTTTTAATGATGAATGCAATGCCATTCCTCTTCAATTTGTCATTCCTGGAATAGTAGACTACAGGATTGTTTGATTCAAAATGGCAAATACCAGTCCAATTCAGCTCACTAATGCCTAGAATATAGATCTTAATGACTTCCATTTCATTTTTGATGATTCCAATTTTCGTAGATTCATGCTTCTTATATTCAACATTCTGATTATTAATGGATGTCTGCAGCTATTTCTTCTCACTTTGAGTCATGCCACATCAGCAGGTGAAGGTTCTGAAAGCTTGACTCCATCCAAGTCAGTAAGGTTGACTTTGCTTTGAGGAAGCAGCTCTTCCTCGATTGTATTTTGAATGCCTTGGAACCTGAGGGGCTCGTCTTCTGGCACTATATCAGACAACGTTCCACTGCTGTCCATAAGGTTTTCACTGGGTAATTTTTTTCAGAATTAGACTGCCAGGTTCTTCTTCCTAGTCTGTCTTAGCCTGGAAACTCCACTGAAACCTGTCCACCAAGGGCAACCTGGTGGTGTTTGAAATACTGGTGGCATGGCTTCAAGTATCACAGCAACATGGAAGCTACCACACTACAACAAACTAACAGACACATGATGGATACATCCATTAGAATGGAGAAATTAATGATATATTTCCAAGTACAACATAGAATAATAATAATAAAAAAAAAAAGCTGGAAAAGAGAATCAGTACATTTTCTTCTGAGTAGAAGAAAAATTTGAAGTATATGTCATTTATTTTCTGGTTGATTAGGTGAAAAGTTCCAGGAGTAGCCTGCGAACCAGTATAGATGGTGCATCTCTAGGGGATATCAGTACTGAACATTAGAAACAAGCTGCTTGCATTATAGTGTGCTGGGCTCAAATTTTGTTAATAACTTTCCTCAAAATATTTCTTTGATGATGGATCCATTTATGTGCAAGTGGGAAAGCAGAAATTCTTAAATGTATATATAGAAAAGTTCACATGTAGAGTCCGGGCCTTCTCAAGTATAATTTAATATTTCAACACAAGTTCATAACACCTTGTAAATATGTGTGCAACTTCAGCTGTTTTGTTAAACAAGCAGCCTATTCTCTGATCTTAACAGCAATAGAATGAAAGGAAATTACTTCCCTGTCTGGACTAAAATTTTAAAACCCTGGAGCGCACAAGGTTAACTTTTTAAAAACAGGTTCATATTCCTTGCACCTGAATAAATTAAAAAGAAAAATGAAAGTTGCTTTCCAGTGGGGCCATGTCTGAAATAATTCTGATAAAACAATCTCAAGGAAAAGCTTTTGAGCAGTCTTCACAGATTGTGATGCTTAGCTGTACCTAGTGTAAAGAAACCCACATCTGTCTTGCTCTGTGAAAAGTAAGTCATCTTCATTATCATTAAGGAAGCATAACATGGAGGAATCTGGAAGGCATTATGCTGAGTGAAATGAATCAGTTGCAAAAGGACAAATATTGTATGAGATCATTATTTTAAGGACTTGAGAAATAGTTTAAACAGAGAAAAAAATATTCTTTGATGGTTATGAGAGTGAGGAGGGAGGGAGGGAGAGGGGTATTCACTAATTAAATAGTAGACAAGAATTATTTTAGGTGAAGGGAAAGTCAACACACAATACAGAAGAGGTCAGCACAACTGGACTAAACCAAAAGCAAGGAAGTTTCCTGAATAAACTGAATGCTTTGAAGGCCAGCGCAGCAGTGGCAGGGGTTTGGGGACCATGGTTTCAAGGGACATCCAGGTCATTTGGCGTAATAAAATCTATTAAAACATTCTGCATCCCACTTTGAAGAGTGGCACCTGGGGTCTTAAATGCTAGCAAACAGCCATCTAGGATGCATCAATTGGTCTCAATCCACCTGGAGCAAAGAAGAATGAAGAACATCAAGGACACAAGGTAATTATGAGCCCAGGAGACAGAAAGGACTACATAAACCGAGACTACATCAACCTGAGATCAGAAGAACTAGATGGTGTCTGGCTACAACTGATGATTGCCCTGACAGGGAACACAACGGAGAACCTCTGAGGGAGCAGGAAAGTAGTGGAATGCAGACCTCAAATTCTTGTAAAAAGACCAGACTTAATGGTCTGACTGAGACTAGAAGAATCCCGGTGGTCATGGTCTCCAGACCTCTTGTTAGCCCAGGAGAGGAACCATTTCCAAAGCCAACTCTTTAGACAGGGATGGACTGGGCTATAGGATAGAAAATGATACTGGTGAGGAGTGAGCTTCTTGGATCAAGTAGGCACATGAGACTATGTGGGTAGCTCCTGTTTGAAGGGGAGATGAGAGGGCAAAGGGGGCAGAAGCTGGATGAATGGACACGAAAATAGAGGATGGAGAGGAGTGTGCTATTTCATTAGGGGGAGAGCAACTAGGAGTATAATGCAAAATAAATTTTTGTATGAGAGACTGCCTTGATTTGTAAACTTTCACTTAAAGCACAATAAAAATTTTTAAAAAAGGAAGAAAGAAAAAAGTTTTACTAAAAGAAAAGAAAGAAAGCAATGGAACATAATGTTTAACTCTGCAGGGTCTGGAGCCATTGTGTAGGTTGTATGTCCATGCTTATCACTCGTTAGCTTTGTGAACTGGGGCAAATCAATGAACTTCTCAATTTCCTCAACTGTGAAAAGGACCACATTCATCATTAAAATCTCTGAATAGGTTAAGGCAGCACATAGTGGAGCTTTCAATTAGACGAAATGACTAAGATAAGAGGAAGACAAAAAGTATGTCTTTCCCCAAACCCAATTAGTAAAATCTTAAGTGGAAAGACAGAGGATCCGAGGGAAGATACAAATATATAGCAGATTAGAGAATTATATTATGAAAAGAATAATGAGTATGGTTACTCCACAGGGAAATGACTAGAATCAAATAGATAATTCTAAATTTTCCTAGAGTGCTGTGCTGCCAATAGAAACACCAGTCACGACTAAGACTTAAAATATTTAAGGTATAAAATGACCCTTGGGCCACCAACCTTCTAAGAGCAGGAAACACAGAAAACTGGCCAGCTTCCAAGGACCATGTTATGGCATAGCCATTTCACATGTGGCTAAGGCAATCCTGGAAAAGAAAGACTCTCCTAAATGAGAATGTTGGAAAAGGAAGTTACTTCCAGGAGGCAGAATCAGAGGCTTAACAAGGGCCATACCCTATGACCAGGATTGGGGGAACCCTCAAAATGTCTGCCAACAAGGCTTCAGATCTTTCAAGGACCAAAAAAAACCAAACCTTTTGCCATTGAGTCAATTCTGACTCATAGTGACCAGTGTCTGCTTTTTCCCATTCTTAGTAGGAGTATTTGTTGCATTTTTCTGGTCTCTGATCCACACTACATATTAGCTGTGTGGAGGGCTGTAAACTTATTTATTTTAGTTCAAAGTTTTCTCATATCAGAGATTGAAAAGGTAATCAAAAAACTTCCCCCCCAAAAAAAGCCCTGGTTCAGACGGCTTCACTGCAAAGTTCTACCAAATTTACAGAGAAGAGTTAACACCACTACTACTAAAGGTATTTCAGAGCATAGAAAAGGATGGAATACTACCAAACTCATTCTATGAAGCCACCATATCCCTGATACCAAAACCAGGTACAGTCACCACAAGAAAAGAAAATTATAGACCTATATCCCTCATGAATGTAGATGCAAAAATCCTCAACAAAATTCTAGCCAATAGAATTCAACAACATATCAAAAAAATAATTCACCATGACCAAGTGGGATTCATACCAGGTATGCAGGGATGGTTCAACATTAGAAAAACAATTAACATAATCCACCACACAAATAAAACGAAAGACAAGAATCACATGATTTTATCAATTGATGCAGAAAAGGCATTTGACAAAGTTCAACACTCATTCATGATAAAAAACTCTCAGCAAAATAGGAATAGAAGGAAGATTCCTCAACATAATAAAGGGCATTTATACAAAGCCAACAGCCAACATCACCCTAAATGGAGAGAGCCTGAAAGCATTCCCAATGAGACCGGGAACCAGACAAGGATGCCCTTTACCACCACTCTTACTCAACATTGCGCTGGAAGTCCTAGCCAGAGCAATTAGGCTAGATAAAGAAATAAAGGGCACCCAGATTGGCAAGGAAGGAGTCAAAGTATCTCTATTTGCAGATGACATGATCTTATACACAGAAAACCCTGAGGAATCCTCCAGAAAACTACTGAAACTAATAGAAGAATTCCGCAGAGTATCGGGATACAAGACAAACATACAAAAATCAGTTGGATTCCTCTACACCAACAAAAAGAACATCGAAGAGGAAATCACCAAATCAATCCCATTTACAATAGCCCCCAAGAAGATAAAATACTTAGGAATAAATCTTACGAGAGATGTAAAAGACTTATACAAAGAAAACTACAGTACACTTCTGCAAGAAACCAAAACAGACTTACGTTAATTGGAAAAACATACCTTGCTCTTGAATAGGAAGACTTAACATTATAAAAATGTCTATTCAATCAAATGCGACCTGTACATTTAATGCAACTACTATCCAAATCCCAACGACATTCTTTAATGAGATGGAGAAAGAAATCACCAGCTTCATATGGAAGGGAAAGAGGCCACAGATAAATAAGGCATTACTGAAAAAGAAGAACAAAGTGGGAGGCCTTATTTTACCTGATTTTAGAACCTATTATACCACCACAGTAGTCAGAACAGCCTGGTACTGGTACAACAACAGATACATGGACCAATGGAAGAGAATTGAGAATCCACACATAAATCCATCCACATATGAGCAGTTGATATTTGACAAAGGCCCCAAAACAGTTAACTGGGGAAAAGGCAGTCGTTTTAACAAATGATGCTGGCATAACTGGATATACATCTGCAAAAAAAAAAAATAAAACAAGACCCATACCTCACTCCAAGCTAACTCGAAATGGATCAAAGACCTAAATATAAAATCTAAAATGATAAAAATCATGGAAGAAAAAATAGGGACAACATTAGGAGCCCTAATACATGGCATAAACAGTATACAAAACATTATTAAGAATGCAGAAGAAAAACTAGATAACTGGGAGCTCCAAAAAATCAAGCACCTATGCTCATCCAAAGACTTCACCAAAAGAGTAAAAAGACTACCTACAGACTGGGAAAAAGTTTTTAGCTATGACTTTTCTGATCAGCGCCTGATCTCTAAAATCTACATGATACTGCAAAAACTCAACTGCAAAAAGACAAATAACCCAATTAAAAAATGGGCAAAAGATATGAATAGACACTTCACTAAAGAAGATATTCAGGTAGCTAACAGATATATGAGGAAATGTTCACGATCATTAGCCATTAGAGAAATGCAGCTCAAAACTACAATGAGATCTCATCTCACTCCAACAAGGCTGGCATTAATCCAAAAAACACAAAATAATAAGTGTTGGAGAGGCTGTGGAGAGATTGGAACACTTCTATACTGCTGGTGGGAATCTCAAATGGTACAACCACTTTGGAAATCGATTTGGCGCTCCCTTAAAAAGCTAGAAACAGAACTACCATACGATCCAGCAATCCCACTACTTGGAATATATCCTATAAAAATAAGAGCCTTCACATGAACAGATATATGCATACCCATGTTTATTGCAGCACTGTTTACAATAGCAAAAAGATGGAAGCAACCAAGGTGCCCATCAATGGATGAACGGAAAAATAAATTATGGTATATTCACACAATGGAACACTACGCATCAATAAAGAACAGTGAGGAATCTGTGAAACATTTCATTACATAGAGGAACCTGGAAGGCATTGTGCTGAGTGAAATTAGTCAGTTGCAAAAGGACAAATATTGTATAAGACCACTATTCTAAGAACTTGAGAAATGGTTTAAATTGAGAAGAAAACATTCTTTTGTGGTTACGAGAGGGGGGAGGGAGGGAGGGTTGGAGAGCGGCATTCATTAATTAGATAGTAGATAAGAACTACTTTAGGTGAAGGGAAAGACAGGACACAATACAGGGGAGGTCAGCACAATTGGACTAAACCAAAAGTAGTTTCCTGAATAAACTGAATGCTTTGAAAGCCAGCGTAGCAGGGGCAGGGGTCTGGGGACCATGGTTTCAGGGGACTTCTAAGTCAATTGGCATAATAAAATCTATTAAGGAAACATTCCGCATCCCACTTTGAAGAGTGGCGTCTGGGGTCTTAAACGCTAGTAAGCAGCCATCTAAGATGCATCAATTGGTCTCAATCCACCTGGATCAAAGGAGAATGAAGAACACCAAAGACACAAGGCGATTATGAGCCCAAGAAACAGAAAGGGCCACATGAGCCAGAGACTACATCATCCTGAGACCAGAAGAACTAGATGGTGCCTGGCCACAATCGATGACTGCCCTGACAGGGAACACAACAGAGAACCCCTGAGGGAGCAGGAGAGCAGTGGAATGCAGACCCCAAATTCTCATAAGACCAGACTTAATGGTCTGACTGAGACTAGAAGGACCCCAGAGGTCATGGGCCCTAGACCTTCTGTTGGCCCAGGACAGGAACCATTCCTGAAGCCAACTCTTCAGACATGGATTGGACTGGACAATGGGTTGGAGAGGGATGCTGGTGAGAAGTGAGCTTCTTGGATCAGGTGGACACTTGAGGCTATGTTGGCATCTCCTGTCGGGGTGGGGGGAGATGAGAGGGTGGAGGGGGTTAGAAGCTGGCGAAATAGACACGAAAAGAAAGAGTAGAGGGAGAGAGCGGGCTGTCTCATTAGGGGGAGAGTAATTGGGAGTGTGTAGCAAGGTGTATATGGGTTTTTGTGAGAGACTGACTTGATTTGTCAACTTTCACTTAAAGCACAATAAAAATTATTAAAAAAGAATAACCATATCTGGACCTGATTTTTAGACCACTGAGTGTTACTTCCTTATGTAGAGAGTGATGTAAATTACCCAGGGATCCTTGGCTTTGATTGTGAATCTATGACTAGATGGATATTTTTTTCTACTTTGAAAAGAGGTGGTATATTTTGAACCCATGGTGGGGGGGGAGAGGAACATACGTACTGCTTATTTTAGTGAAAATATTAATTCACTATGTCATGCAGATCCCCTGAGTGTTGGTATATTTCCTTATACAAAAATCACGGTCTTTAATATTACTACAATCTCATCAGAAAAGCCTTTAAGTATTGAGAAACTGCCAAACTTCCAGTGGCAGGACAAGTTTCCCAAAACTTTAATTTTTGCTTGAAAGCTCAAGTTTCATCATTGGCAATAATCACTGTCAGTTGCTTTTCTTGAAATGACAGGTTCACATTATTCTTTTTCAAGAAAATATCTGTCAAATACAAAAGGCTGAATAACCTTAGCTTGTCACATATTTTTTCGGATAAAAATGATGTTTCTCAAAAAAAGTGGCTAGCTGAACTCTCAACTGATTCACACAAGTTCTTTTCCTCAAGATCATCTTTGTGCTTTTATATGCAGTAGAAATGATTTGTGTATGCTTTCAGTTTTATCACATAGAATACTGAAAAGATGTAGTCAAAGGTGGAGATTTAATGAAATTAAAAATGTTGCTTCGTCAAGGAGAGTCTCAAGTATAATTGGCTTCCTTATTAATTAATTTTTTTTCTTTATTTGTTATCATGCTTATTTCATTATCTGGAATCAAGTATTTGATCTAAACTGGGAACCCAAAAATATATCATCCAGACAGACTGTTAAAGCCATGAGTTAACTTGCCTCCAGCCTGAAAACACAGGAAATTGTACCATAGATTTGGGCATAAAAGACCTTCAAATGCTTAAGGAAACACCACCAGTAGTAGATCTGTAGCTCTCATAGGACTTAAGCTACACTTGGATACTAGAAGGACCCTCCTGGAGGAATAACTGACTTAAAAAAAAAAAAAAAAATTTTTTTTTTTTTTAGTTTTGCATACTCTATGGGAAGTTATCCCTATAATGGCAATCACCCAGTTACAAAATGTGGTTTGAAATTTGACCCTGATTTTAGCTGACGTGATCAATGATACAATCTCATATATGGAAGGAATTCAGGTCATCCTCAACACACTCGCCAGGGTTATTTTGGAAAATAGAATTAGCCTAGACTTCCACTTTGTAGACCAAGGCAATGTCGAATTGTTAACACATTATGCTATACTAGATTAAAGCTTTTGGCCAAGTGGAAAGATTAATATAGAAAATTAACCGGAAGTCTCCCTGACTTTCTAAGCTAGGCCTTGACAGTTCATGGCCATTTGTTTCAGTGATGAGTCCAGGACCCTGGGGCCATAGTTCAGATCCCTGTATAATCCTATGGGATAGACACACTCATGGTTATATTATGTTATATGGCACAGCTGACTTTAAGAGAGATTGCCCTAGGCGAAAATGGTAAGCACGTAAAAAAGGACAGGGCTCTATTTATTTATTTATTTATTTATTTATTGTGCTTTAAGTGAAAGTTTACAAATCAAGACAGTCTTTCATACGAAAACTTATACATACCTTGCTATGTACTCCTAGCTGCTCTCCCCCTAATTAGACAGCACTGTCCTCCTCTCCACCCTGTATTCCCCGTGTCCATTAACCAGCTCCTGTTCCCTTCTGCCTTCTTATCTCACCTTCAGACAGGAATTACCCACATAATCTCATCTGTCTATTTGAACCAAGAATCTCACTCTTCACCAGTATCATTTTCTGTCTTATAGTCTAGTCCAATCCCTATCTGAAGAGTTGGCTTCAGGAATGGTTCCAGTCTTGGACTAACAAAGGGCCCAGGGGCCATGATCTCCAGGGCCCCTCTAGTCTCAGTCAGGCCATTAAGTCCTATGTTTTTAAGGAAAATCTGAGATGTGCATCCCACTATTCTCCTGCTCCATCAAGGATTCTCTGTTGTGTTCCCTGTTAGAGCAGTGATCGGTGGTAGCCAGGCACCATCCGGTTCTTCCGGTCTCAGGCTGATGGAGTCTCTGGTTTCTGTGGCCTTTTCTGTCTCTTGGGCTCATCGTTACCATATGTGTTTGGTGTTTTTCATTCCCCTTTGCTCCAGGTAGGTTGAGACCAACTGATGCATATGAGATGGCTGCTTGCTAGTGTTTAAGACTCCAGATGCCGCTCACAAAAGTATGAGGCAGAACATTTTCTTAATACCTGTTGTTATACCAATTGACCTAGATGTCCCCTGAAACCACGTTCTCCAAACCCCCAGGACAGGGCTCTTTCTGAAGAGGAGATATAAGGCAAGTGGGGGATTGGATGCATGGAAGATTCTCTGCTGCTGGCTCTGGAGATGAAGGTACCATATGACAAAGTATGCAGATGGCTTCTAGTACCTGAGAGAAACTCAAGGCTAAAAACCAGCGAAAAACCAGGAATCTCAACCCTAGGGCTAAAACGAACTAAATTCTGCCAACAAACTGAAACAGCTTGGAAGAGAATTCTGAGCTCCAGATGAGAACACAGCTGGCCCACTTTTATCTCACCTCATTGAGACCTTGAACAGAGAGCCGAGCTATGTCATGACTAAGATTCTGACATACGGAACCATGGGCTTATAAGTGAGCATAGTTTTACTACACTGATTTGTTAATCAGTAATCAACAGCTAATATATTACCCCTCTCTGTCTATATATTTCTTTCTAGATAATTCCTTTACAGCAATGTTTCAGCATATTAATTATCTCATTGGCTTTATTTAATCTTCTGTTACTCATACATGCTGAATGTTAAATACCAATAATTATTTTTTTTAATCAAAAGTTATACATTTTTTTAAAAAAGTTGTGGTATCACATTGTAATGATATTTTTAAGCCTTTAAAATTTTATTTTTAAATACAGAAATTTATCAATAGAAATGGTGAGGCCTAGATTGAAGACTGGTTATCCTAGAGAAGAATTGCTTATTCTTATGCCCAGTGCCTTGGAAATTAGCAGAGAGTGATTTCAACTAAATTATTGGCTTAAAGATTTTTGGACCACCTAGGTGCTGTTCATTCTGACTAAAATGCTAGGTGAAAATTGATCTGTGGTTACAAAGTCTTAGGAAACATTTTATTGCCTCTCCAAGTAATACAAATACAAATCATCATCACCCTTTTGGTGGCGAAAGGGTGGGGTGAGGAAGGCGTCTTAGATTAACCTCACTAAGAGGTTATAGAATTTTAGATTCCAAGTTTTGTGGAAGAAGGTCTCCTGTTCTATTTCTCTCCTGTCCCCAATGCCCTACCTTGTTAGGTTTTAAAAACACAAGTTTAGTGTCAGCAAACTTGGGAGGCCTAAGAGAAAACAAGATCAGGCACTTAGGCTATTACCCTGAGTGAAACCAGATTCTTTATTTATCCATGCAGATTCTATTTCTTCTCAGTTGCAAACTTTTAACAATTTTTCAATTTCCTTTCAGCTTCTGTTCTTTAGAAGTATTTTATGCAGTGTTTTAGTTGTTTTCCAGGACAGAGTGGTCTATTGTGTTTAACTTATCATACTGACAGAAATGTAAATCTCCTTCTAGCCTTTAGTGTATATATGTATATATATATATATATATATATAAATATACACAAATTTATTTACCTATTTATTATAATTTGTGTGTTTGGTGCCATCAAGTCAATTCTGACTCACAGTGACCCTATAGCGTTTTCTAGGCTGTTATCTTTACAGAAGCAGATTGCTAGGCCTTTTCTCCCACAGAGTCACTGATAAGTTTAAACGACTGACTTTTGGTTAGCAGCCGAATGCTTAACCGCTGCACCACCGGGGCTTCTCTATATTTATATTCACTTTTTAAAAATTGTGGTAAATATTTAGGTAACAAAATATTTACCATTTCAACAACCTTGAAATGTATAAATCAGTGGCATTAAATTTCTTCGTTATGTTGTTCAACCATCATTATTCCTGAATGTTTCCATTACCCTTAACAGAAGCTCAGTGTCTCCTAAGTGTGTGTCTTCATTTCCTCCTCCTTCCTGACTGTCCTTGGTAACCACTAATAAACTTTAATCTCTACACACTTACTTACCTACCCCCCCCAAAAAAAAATATTGTCGTTGAGTTGATTCTGACTCATAGCAACTCTATAGGACAGAGTGCAACTGCACCATAGGGTTTTCAAGGAGCACGTAGTGGATTTGAACTGCTGACCTTTTGGATAGCAGCTGAACTCTTAACCACTGCATCTTCAGGGCTCTATATGCTTGTTTAGTCTAGATTTTTTTGTTATTTAAGTGAAATTACGTTTCTTTGAATATTATAACTGTATTTTCAGTAGCATGTTTGATCAATTTCAGACTTCAGCAGCTGATAAAAATCATTGATAATTACTGGCCTTTGGAATGTGAAAGTTGGAAACAAAGAAGAAGGATCAGTAGTTGTAAAATATTACCTTGGTGATAGAAACAATGCCAGAGATCGAATGATAGAATTTTGCATGACCAACAACTTCTTCTTTGCAAATACCTTCTTACACCAACATAAATGCCAACTATACACATGGACCTCCCCAGATGGAACACACAGAAATCAAATTGACTACATCTTGGAAAGAGATGATGGAAAAACTCAATATCATCAGTCAGAACTAGGCCAGGGGCCAACTGTGGAACAGACCATCAATTGCTCATACACAAGTTCAAGCTGAACGTGAAGAAAATCAGAGCAAGTCCATGAGAGCCAAAATATGACCTTGAGTATATCCCATCTAAATTTAGAGACCATCTGAAGAATAGATGTGACACACTGAACACTAGGGACCAAAGACCAGAGGAGTTATGGAATGACATCAAGGACATCATCCATGAAGAAAGCAAGAGGTCATTGAAAAGACAGGAAAGAAAGAAAAGACCAAGATGGATGTTGGAGGAGACTCTGAAACCTGCTCTTCAACGTTGAGCAGCTAAAGCAAAAGGGAGAATTGATGAAGGAAAATAACTGCACAGAAGATGTCAAAGGGTGTCTCGAGAAGAAAAAGTAAAGTATAATGACATGTGCAAAGAGCTGGAAATGGAAAACCAAAAAGGAAGAACACACTTGGTGTTTCTCAAGCTGAAAGAACTGAAGAAAAAATTCAAGCCTCGAGGTGCAATAGTGAAGGATTCTATGGGGAAAATATTAAATGATGCAGGAAGCACCAAAAGAAGATGAAAGAAATACACAGAGTCGTTATACCAAAAAGAATTAGTCGATGTTCAACCATTTCAAGAGGTAGCATATGATCAGGAACCGATGGTACTGAAGGAAGAAGTCCGAGCTGCTGTGAAGGCATTGGCGAAAAACAAGGCTCCAGGAATTGATGGAATAAAAATTGAGATGTTTCAACAAATGAATGCAGTGCTGGAGGTGCTCACTCAACTATGCCAAGAAATATTGAAGACAGCTTCCTGGCCAACCGCCTGGAAGAGATCCATGTTTGTGCCTATTCTCAAGAAAGGTGATCCAACTGAATGTGGAATTTATAGAACAATATCGTTAATATCACACGCAAGCAAAATTTTGCTGAAGATCATTCAAAAACAGCTGCAGCAGTATATCAGCAGGGAGCTACTGGAAATTCAGGCCAGTTTCAGAGAAGGACATGGAACCAGTGATATCATTGCTGATGTCAGGTGGATCCTGGCTGAAAGCAGAGAATACCAGAAGGATAATTACTTGTGTTTAATTGTCTATGCAAAGGCATTTGACTGTGTGGGTCATAACAAACTATGGATAGCATTGCGAAGAATGGGAATTCCAGAACACTTAATTGAGCTCATGAGGAACCTTTACAAAGATCAAGAGGCAGTTGTTTAGACGGAACAAGGGGATACTGATTGGTTTAAAGTCAGGAAAGGTGTGCATCAGGGTTGTATTCTTTCACCATACCTATTCAATCTGTATGCTGAGCAAATAATCTGAGAAGCTGAACTATATGAAGAAGAATGGGGCATCAGGATTGGAGGAAGAGTCATTAACAACCTGCATTATGCAGGTGACACAACCTTGCTTGCTGGAAGTGAAGAGGACTTGAAGCACTTACTGATGAAGAACAAGGCCACAGCCTTCAGTATGGATTACACCTCAACATAATGAAAACAAAAATCCTCACAACTGGACCACTGAGCTACATCATGATAAATGGAGAAAAGATTGAAGTTGGCAACGATTTCGTTTTACTTGGATTCACAATCAGCAGCAATGGAAGCAGCAGTCAAGAAATCAAAACATGCATTGCATTGGGTAAACTTGCTGCAAAGGACCTCTTTAAAGTGTCGAAGAGCAAAGATGTCACCTTGAAGACTAAGGTGCGCCTGACCCAAGCCATAATATTTCAATTGGCATCATATGCATGTGAAAGCTGGACAATGAATAAGGAAGACCGATGAAGAATTGATGTCTTTGAATTGTGGTGTTGGCGAAGAATATTGAATATCCCATGGACTGACAAAAGAACAAACAAATCTGTCTTAGAAGAAGTGCAACCAGAATGCTCCTTAGAAGCAAGGGTGGTGAGACTGCATCTTACATACTTTGGACGTGTTGTCAGGAGGGATCAGTCCCTGGAGAAGGACATTATGCTTGGCAAAATACAGAGTCCACGGAAAAGAGGAAGACCCTCAACAAGGTGGATTGACACAGTGGCTGCAACGATGAGCTCAAACATAACAAAGATTGTAAGGATGGCGCAGGACCGGGCAGTGTTCCGTTCTGTTGTGCACAGGGTTGTTATGAGCCAGAATCGACTATATGGCACCTAACAACATTTTCAGTAGGCACCTAACAACATTTTCAGTAGCAAATCCAAAAGAGAGTAATCTGTTATGTTTCTATTTTATTGCAACAATTCACAAAAAAGTATACCAGGTATTATCCATATGCTAGTATAATGCCTTGAAAAATATCATTGCTTGTCTAAAACTATGTAGTTTAGACATTACCTGGAAGCTATATGTATAAAAATTACACAACTAAAAATGGTAACACTAAAACCATTATCAAAAGCAGTCATTGGCTAAAAGATACTCTTCCGTCAGAAGATGGTAGAATGCTGCATGTCAAATTGGTATTGTTATTTTAGAGGAGAAAATTACAAAATTTTTAATAAGAATAAAATTGAATATAAATATGACCTTTATGAACAGAATGAAATTGTAATAATTTTAAAAATTAAAGTCCTTCAGATATGCTTGCCCCATCACACACCAAAGACATGTATGAGATCTGGAATGTAGAAAAATGTAGGTAATATATTAATGTGTGATTTGAAGGCATTCAACTCAGTTAAGCATAGCTTAGCATTCAATGCCTATTTTAAAAATTGCTGAAATAATTATGTTATTACTTCAAAGTGACAGTTTCTTTCTCCTTCTTTGTCAACAAACTCCTACAATTTGTACACAAGTTTAAAATAATTATATAATTAAATTTTGAATGATTAGTAATTAAAAATATAAAACTATAGTCAAAATACAATGGGCGCTAATCATACATAATTTGGAAAAGTAATATTTTTGTGTTCTCTGTATGCTGACAAGTTAATTATTTTATTAATTCTAGATGCCAGGTTTATTGAAGGAAGCAAGGTCAAAATTGAAGACAAACTTAAAAAATAATTACCGTTTGTAACAAGAAGTAATTAAAATATGGAACTTCAGTGAAAACTCAGTGGTCCCTGTTCTTACCTAAATTTGACTAGCAATACATTTCGTATATTCTCTGCAGGAATGTTGTCTATGGTATTTGAGCTACTATATATATTTTTTATTAATGAAGGTCACCAAGCAAATTTTCATTACCCTCGGGGTAATGAAAGAAGAGAAAAGGGATGGAAAAAAAGAGAAAGATCCTTCTTGAAATAGGAAAAGATAAACAGAAAATTAATAGTTTCTTAAGATTAATTATCTTAGTCTAGAGGCCAAAATTAAAATGACAAGCTTATTGTCCCTTCAATTATATAACTACACTTATAATTATTTAGAATCTGGTTACTTTTATATTTCATTTCAATTTATTTTGTACACAGACATAGATAGATGACAGAGAAATAAAGAGATAAATTATACATATACGACACACACTTCTACAGACAGAAAAAGTAGAAAAATTGAAAGGTTAAAAGGAGATTTAAGAGGACACTTTGATGGGACTTTAAAATCTAATAATGAATTGAAATAAAAGACCAAACATAAAAGCTTGTGAAAGGCCATCCAAAATACAACTATTGGTCTCTAATCTTCTGGAGAAAAAGAGAAAGAAAGAAACGAAAGACTCAAAGAAGAAACTACTCTACAGGACTAATAACCATGGCCTCGTCTATCCTGAGACCAGAAGAACAAGATAGTGCCCAGCTACCACTACAGACTATTCTGACCAGAGACACAATAGATGGTCCTGGATAGAATGGGAGAAATACATAGAACGAAACTCAAATTCTTAAAAAAGGCCAAACTTGCTGGTCCAGAAGAGACCAGAGGATCCCCAAGACTGTTGCCTTGAGACACCCTTTAAACCTGGAATTAAAACCACTCCTGGAGGTCACGTTTCAGTTAAATAACAGATAAGCTCATAAAGTTAACAATATCACCCATGAGTACTGTGTTCTTAAAAAAACAAAACAAAAAAACAACTATTTCAGACCAAATGGTAAACATTTACCCTAAAACAATGATAAAAAGGTAAGGGTGGGGCAGAGAAACTAGATTAATGGAAATGGAGCAACCAGAATGGAAATAATAAGAATGTTGACACATTGTAAAAAATGTAACCAATGTCACTCAATAATATGCATAGAAATTGTTAAAAGGAAACCTAATTTCCTGTGTAAACTTTCATCAAAAACACGATAAAATATTATTTAAAAAAAAAAAAAAGACTAAAGATTTAGGTGTTCAAAGTTTTTTCTAATGTTAAATTTCATCTGTCTCTCTCCTCACTCCCTCTCTGGGGCAGTCTGAGAATCTTTCCCGTGTTCAAACGATAGACTGGATAGGGTATCTGCGTTTCCTTATTTCCTTATGATTTGGTGGTTTGAATTTACCTTGAGGTCCTGAATTTGACTTCCGTAAAATAGGATAAATATATTTTCTGAATTATTTACCCATAATTACTTAAGTAATACTACATAATTTGTTGAATGAGAGTTTTAATTCATAAAGATAATAAAATTCACAGTACATAAAGGAATTACTCTCACCACATATAAGTCAATCCTGTTGAGGTCTTAGACAAAGTGATGTCATTCAGTGATAGATTTCAAAACATGTATTTTTGAAACATCAATGCAGAATTAGCATCCTAATGTTGCATATCAAAAGAAAGGCAAAAGGCATTTAAATGCGTAACCATATAGCTAAAGTTATAATATTTTACCCAGGTGTTGTATTCCGTTGACTTATGACTGTGCGCGTTGCTCAGAATGTCTTCCAGATGCCATCGTTATTACTATAGGTTCGTTTTAAGTTTTAGACTACCTCTGCTAAAGGAGAAAAAAAATCATAACTTAAAGATCAGAGCAAACCCTTGAAGGAGAAAATTTAAGGTATTGTCTTGCATTTATTCCCAATTTCATATTTATATATAAAATACAAATGCATTAGTTGCATTATTGAATTTTTATGAGGCTCTGATGTATTTTTTTGTTTTTCAGTTTTTGAAATCATTGAATATAAATTTATAGAGTAAAACAAAAATTCTTTTATTCTAAATTATTTAAACCATCAAGGTGAAGAATGATAAAAATTTGTGTTCCCTGTAATTTATTTTATAAAAATGAAAATAAAATAAAGGAAACATTAAACTAGTATTATACAAAATAGAATGTCAAAGATTTGCTATTACTTCACTTTATGCACCATAAACCACAGTTGAATTTATTAGCATTTACTCATAATAATGTTTTATTGATTGGTACTAGAGTCCTGGTATTAGATGACAAGAAAATAATCCTTTTAAACTACAAAAAAAAAACAAAACAAAAAACTACACATAACAGATATAATAAATATGCTAATAGCTATTTTTATTTAGACTCTTTGATTTGAATTTGTTCTTATGTATCTTTTGGCATGTAAAATTCTAATATAAAAGAAAATTGAGTCAGAATTACTTTTCATTTATCAGGACTTAATTCTTTAATAGTTATTCAAAAATTCAATAAAACTAAAGTTTATTTTTAAAATAGTTATCTCAAAGAGGCTTTTTATTGAGTAATGATTTTTTGTAATTTTTCATTGAATAATCTAAGTGAATTTGCTTTTATATGGTACTTATTATCTGTTTTGCTAAGGAGCCCTGGTGGTTCAATGGTTAAGAGCTTGGCTGCTAACCGAAAGTCCTGTGGTTTGACCCCACCAGCTGTTCTGCAGCAGAAAAACGTGGCAATCTGCTCCTATAAAGATTACAGCCTTGGAAACCCCATGGGGCCATTTTACTACCTACTATAGTTTTTTATAGGGTAGCTGTGACTAGGAAATGACTTGGCGGCAACAGGTATGTGCTTTGCTAGCAAAATGACATTTCAATTCTCTATGAAGTAGAAGTTATTATATTTGACTTATTAAGGATTTGAGTGGATTATAGGAATGACAACTGTCATTTTTCTATCATCAGGCAAAACTGTATAAATCAAAGTAAAAAATATTTTTGTCCAAAATGTATGCTTAATTTTGTATATGGTAGTATGGAAAACTAAAGAAATATAGAAAATATATATTTCCTATCCTCAAAGATGGCAGGAAGAAGCTCAAAACAAGCAAATGGAACGGTGGGACCTGTGCTATGTGGTGGTCTAGTCACGTAGTGAAGACCCTAGGTAGTGCGAATGGTTTAGCCCTGGGCTACAAACTGAAAGTTACCTCAGAAGAGAGTCCTGGTGATCTGTTCCCAAAAGGTCACAGCCATGAAAACCCTATAGAGGACAGTTCTGCTCTGACACACGTGGGGCCGCCATGAGTCAATATTGACTTGGCAGGATCTGGTACTAGTAGTCAGGTAGCAGAATTGTTCATAATATAGTGACATTTGGGTATCTTTGCAGGTATGCTGTGACTAACATTAGAAAGTCCAACAGCAGATCATATGTGACGACACAGAAAGACAATGTATATTATGAAGAAGTTCTGGGTGGCAAAGAAGTATTGGAATTTCAGTCCCTTAGACAAAAATGAGTTAAGGAACAAATTTTGGAGTCAGTTACCAAGGCAGAAACTTATGCTTTGGTACATGGGGAGAGAGGAATAGGACCCAGGTGCTATAGGAAAGGACTAGATCACAGGAAAATCAATCCCCAAATCCAGTTACTAGACATGAGGTCTCAGTTAAAGTTTGGACTCAAGGTGCTGTGAATTTCATTCCAGATCACCAGAAACATTGAATTGCTGCTGTAGTTTTATTGTAAGCTGCCAGTGAGTCAGCCCCCAACTCATGGTGATCCCATGCACATTGAACTGTAACGCTGCCCAATCCTGAGTCATTCCCATAAGTGGTTGCAGATTGGACCATTGTGAGTACCTCAATTAACCAAAAAGAGAAGGCAAATATGGTGCTCAGCCTCTCAGGGTATTCAGGGAGTCTGAAGCGTGGGATATGGAGAGACTAAAATTTTATGTTTATTATTTGAGTCTAAAAATTATAAAATTTAGATTAGCAGATAAATAATAGTTTTCAATGAATTTTTTTTCTTTCTCATAATTTGACATGAAACAAATTCTGTACTTGTATGACCAAGAGCTCTCTTCTTGTTGTTGGATGCCGTCAAGTCGGTTCTGACTCATAGCGACCCCATGCACAACAGAATGAAACGCTGCCCACTCCTGCACCATCCTCACGATTCTTGCTGTGTTTAAGCCCATCGTTGCATCCACTGGGTCAATCCATCTCATTGAGGGTCTTCCTCTTTTTGGCTAACCCTCTACTTTATCAAGCATGATGTCCTTCTCCAGGGACTGATCCCTCCTAATAACATGTTCAAGGTATGTGAGATGTAGTCTCACCATCCCTGCTTCTAATGAGCATTCTGGTTGTACTTCTTCCCAGACAGATCTGTTTGTTCTTTTGGCAGTCCACGGTAATATTCAATATTCTTCACCAACATCATAATTCAAAGACGTCAATTCTTCTGTCTTCCTTATTCCTTGTCCAGCTTTTCCATGTATGTAAGGTGATTGAAAACACCATGTCTTGGATCAAGAGCACCTTAGTCCTCAAGGTGATTGCTGTTCAACACTTTAAAGAGGTCTTTTGCAACCCATTTGCCCAATGAAATGTATGGTTTTATTTCTTGACTGCTGCTTTCATGGGTGTTGATTGTGGATCCAAGTAAAATGAAATCCTGGACAACCTCAATCTTTTCTCCATTTATCATGATGTTGCTTATTTCTCCAGTTGTGAGGATTTTTGTTTTCTTTATGTTGAGGTGTAATACATACTGAAGGCTGTGGTCTTTGATTTTCGTTAGTAAGTGCTTCGAGTCCTCTTCACTTCCAGCAAGCAAGGTTGTGTTATCCACATAACGCAGTTTGTTAATCAGCCTTCCTCCAATCCTGTTGCTCTGTTCTGCTTCATATAGTCCAGTTTCTCGGATTATTTACTCAGCATACAGATCGAATAGGTATGGTGAAAGATACAACCCTGATGCACACATTTAATGACTTTAAACCATGCAGTATCCCCTTGTTCTGTTTGGTCGACTGCCTCTTGATCCATGTACAGATTCCGATGATCACAATTAAGTTTTCTGAAATTCCTCTTCTTTGCATAACTTAATATGATCCGCAAGGTTCAATGCCTTAGCACAATGCCTTAGCATAGTCAATAAAAAACAGGTAAACATCTTTCTGGTATTCTCTGCTTTCAGCCAGGATCCAGTTACCATCAGCAATGATATCCCTGGTCCCATGTCCTCTTGTAAATCCGGCTTGAATTTCTGGCAGTTCCCTGCCTATATGCTGCTACAGACACTTTTGAATGATCTTCAACAAATTTTGCTTGCATGTGATATTAATGATATTTTTCGATAATTTCCACATTCAGCTGGATAACCTTTCTTGGGAATAGGTGTAAATATGGATCTCTGCCAGGAAATTGTCCAGGTAGCTGTCTTTCAAATTTCTTGCCATAGATGAGAGAGCACTTCCAGTGCTGCATTCATAGGTTGAAACATCTCAATTGGTATTCTGGCAATTCCTAGAGCCTCGATTTTTGTCAATGTCTTCAGTGCAGCTTGGACTTCTTCCTTCAGTGCTATCAGTTCTTGCTCATATGTTACCTCCTGAAATGGTTGAATGTCAACCAATTCTTTTTGGTATAGTGACTCTGTGTATTCCTTCCATCTTCTTTTGATGTTTTCTGCATTGTTTAATATTTTCGCCATAGAATCCTTCACTATTGCAACTCAAGGCCTGAATTTTTTCTTCAGTTCTTTTTTTTTCTTTCCTGCCTTTTTAATAACCCTTTGCTTTCTTCATATATGATGTCCTTGATGTCATTCCACAGCTCGTCTGGTCTTCAGTCATTAGTGTTCAATGCATCAAATCTGTTCTTAGATGGCCTCTAAATTCTCGTGGACTTGTTCTTATTTTCTTTGGTTTCAACTTGAACTTGCATTTGAGTAATTGTTGGTCTGACCAATATCCTCAGTCTTGTTCTGATGCTATTGAGCTTTCCCATTGTCTTTTTCTACAAATGTAGTTGATTTGATTTCTGTGTATTCCATCTGGTGAGGTCTATGTGTATAGTTGCCATTTATGTTGGTGAGAAAAAATATTTGCAATGAAGAAGTCATTGATCTTGCAAAATTCAATCATGTGATCTCTGGCATTGTTTTTATCACCAAGGCCATATTTTCCAACTACTGATCCTTCTTCTTTATTTCCAACAGTTGATATTATCCTATCACTGACAGTGTTGTACTTCAGGATAGATCTTGAAATGTTCTTTTGGATGATGAATGCAAGGCATTTCTCTTCAAGTTGTCATTCCCAGCATAGTAGACCATATGATTGTCTGATTCAAAATGGCCAATACCAATCCATTTCAGCTCACTAATGCCTAGGATATTGATCTTTATGCATTCCATTTCATTTTTGAAGATTTCCAATTTTCCTAGATTCATACTTCGTACATTCCAGGTTCCGATTATTTTTGGATGTTTGCAGCTGTTTCTTCTCATTTTGAGTTGTGCCACGTCAGCAAATGAGAGTCCCAAAAGCTTGACTCCATCCATGTCATTAAGGTCAGTTCTACTTTGAGGAGGCAGCTCTTTCTCAGTTGTACTTTGAGTGCCTTTCAACTTGAGGGGCTTATCTTCCATCACCATATCAGACGATGTTCTAACGTTATTCATAAGGTTTTCACTGGCTAATTCTTTTCAGAAGTAGACTGCCGGGTCCCTCTTCCTAGTCTTAGTCTAGAAGCTCAGCTAAAACCTGTCTACCGTGGGTGACCTTGCTGGTATTTAAATACTGGTGACATAGCTTCCAGAATCACAGCAACTTGCAAGCTACCACAGTACGACAAACTGATAGATGTCTGGGGAAATAGCTCTCTTCCTTGGAAATAAAATAAGCAGGGTTAAGGTAAAAGTTTGGGTTCATATAAACATACTTGTACCCTTTACCCACAGCTGTCAAGTCGATTCTGACTCACAGCAACCCTATAGGACACAGTAGAACTGCCCCATCAGGCTTCTAAGCAGTGGCTGGTGGATTCAGATTAACATAGTGTTGTTATTGTTGTTGTTGTTGTTATTCTTGTTAAGTGTTCTCCAGTCAGTTCTGACTCACAGAGACCCTATGTAAAATAGAACAAGACACTGCCTGGCTTTGTGCCTCTGGTGTTATGCTTGAGTCCCTTGTTGCAGTCACTGTGTCAATCCACCTCGTGGAGGGCCTTCCTCTTTTTTGATGACCCTCTACTCTACCAGGCATGACATACTTCTCCAGGGACTGGTCCTTTCTGATATCACTTCCAAAGTGTGTGAGACAAAGACTCACTTTTCTCACTTCTAGGGAGCATTCTGGCTGTACTTCTTCCAAGACAAATATGTTTGTTCTTCTGGGTGTCCATGACATATTCAATATTCTTCACCAACACCATAATTCAAAGGCATAAATACTTCTTCAGTCTTCCCAATTCATTGTCCAGCTTTCACATACATATGTAGTGAATGAAAATGTCATGGCTTGGGTCAGGCACACCTTAGTCCTTAAAGTGACATCCTTGCTTTTTAATAAGTTAAAGGTCTTTTGCGTCAGATTTGCCCAGTACAATGGCATTTGATTTCTTGACTGCTGCTTCCATAGGTGTTGATTATGGATGAAAGTAAAATGAAATCTTTGACAACTTTAATCTTTTCTCCATATATCATGATGTTGCTTATTGGTCCAGATCCAGCAGGGTCATCCATGGAGGACAGGCTTCAACTGAGCTTCCAGACTAAGATGGACTAGGAGGGACATAACAGCCTACTTCTGAAAAAATTGTCTAGAGAAAACCTTATAAATAGCAGTGGAACATTGTCAGATAAAGGGCTGGAAGATGAACCCTTCAGGTTGGAAGGTTCTCCAAAGACGACTGGGGAAGAACTGCCACCACAAAGTAAACTCGACCATAATGACATGGATGGAGTAAAACTTTCAGGACCTTCATTTGCCAATGTGGCATGACTCAAAATGAGAAGAAACAGCTGCAAACATCCATTAAAAATTGGAAGGTGGAATGTGAGAAATATCAATCTAGGAAAATCATAAGTCCTCAAAAATTAAATGGAATGCATAAACATTGATATCCTAGGGATTAGTGAGCTGAAATAGACTGGTATTGGCTATTTTGAATCAGAAAATCATTTGCTCTACTATGCCAGGAATGAAAAATTAAAGAGGAATGGTGTCACCTTAATGGTCAAAAAGAACATATCAAGATCTATCCTGAAGTACAATGCTGTCAGTGGTAGGATAATATCCATATGCCTACAAGGAAGACCAATTAATATGACTATTATTCAAATTTACGCACCAACCCCTAGTGCCAAAGATGAAGACGTTGAAAATTTTTACCAACTTCAGCAGTATGAAACTCATCAAACATGCAATCGAGATGCAGTGATAAATACTGATGATTAGAATGCAAAAGTTGGAAACAAAGAAGGAACACTAGTTGGAAAATATGGTCTTGGTGATAGAAATGATTACAGGGATCACATGACAGAATTTTGCAAGACCAATGACTTCTTCATTTCAAATACTTTTTTTCAACAATGTGAACAGTGACTATACACGTGTACTTTGCCAGATAGAATACACAGGAATCAAATCACCTACATCTGTGGAAAGAGACAATGGAAAACTTCAACATCAGTCAGAGCAAGGCCAGGGGCTGACTGTTGAACAGACCATCAATTACTCATATGCAAGTTGAAGTTGAAGTTGAAGAAAATTAGAACAAGTCCACAAGAGCCAAAGTAGGACCTTGAATACATCCCACCTGGATTTAGAGACCATTCAAGAATAGATTTGACATATTGAACACTAATGACTGGAGTCCAGATGAGATGTGGAATGACATCAAGGACAACATAAAGAAGAAAAAAAAGGGTCATTAGAAAGAAAAAGACTGAAAGGGATGTCAGGAGAGACTCTGAAAGTTGCACTTGAATGTAGAGTAGCTAAGGTGAACAGAAGAAATGAAGAAGTAAAAGAGTTGAACAGAAGACCAAGTAAAGTATTTTAATGCAATGTGCAAAGACCTGGAAATAGAAAACCAAAAGGAAAGAACACGCTTGGCATTTTTCAAGCTGAAAGAACTGAAGAAAAAAATTGAAGCCTCAAGTTGAAATAGTGAAGTACTCCGTGGGGAAAATATTAATGCTGGAAGCATGAAAAGAGAATGGAAGGAATACACAGAGTCACTGTACCAAAAAGAATTGGTCAAAATTCAATTATTTAAGGAGGTAACATCTGATCAAGAAATGATTGTACTGAAGGAAGATGTCTAAGCTGCACTGTAGGCACTGGCAAAAACAAGGCTCCAGGAACTGACTGAATAACAATCGAGATTTTTAATAAACAGATGCAGTGCTGCAAACAGTTGCTCATCTATGCCATGAAATTTGGAAGACAGCTATCTGGCCAACCTACTGGAAGAGATATATATTTTTTACCCATTCCAAAGAAAGGAGATCCAACAGAATGCAGAAATTATTGAACAATATCATTAATATCACACACAAGTAAAATTTTGCTGAAGATCCTTCAAAAGCTATTACAACAGTACATTCCAGGGAATTGCCAGAAATTCAAGGTGAATTCAGAAGAAGACATGGAACCAGGGATATCATTGCTGATGTCAAATGGATCATGTCTGAAAGCAGAGAATACCAGGAAGATGTTCACCTGTGTTTTATTGACTATATAAAGGCATTCAACTGTGTGGATCACAACAACTTATGGAAAACATTGCTAAGAATGGGAATTCCAGAATACTTAATTGTGCTTGTGAGGAACCTGTACTTAGACAAAGAGGCAGTTGTTCCAATAGAACAAGAGGATACTGCATGGTTTAAAGTCAGGAAAGGTGTCAGTCAGGGTTGTATCCTTTCACCATACTTATTAAAGCCGTATGCTGAGCAAATAATTCGAAAAGCTGGATTATATGAAGAAGAACCAGGCATCAGGATTGGAAGAAGACTCATTAACAACCTGCGATATTCAGATGGTACAATCTCCCTTGCTGAAAATGAAGAGGACTTGGAGCACTTATTGATGAAGATCAAAGACCACAGCCTTCAGTGTGGATTACACCTCAACATTAAACAAAAATCCTTACAAATGGACCAATAAGCAACATCATGATAAATGGAGAAAAGTTTGAAGTTGTCAGGGATTTCATTTTCTTGGGTTTCACAATCAACGACTAAGAAATCAGACAAAGCGTTGCATTGGGCAAATCAGCTGCAAGAGATCTCTTTAAAGTGTTGAAAAGCAAAGATGTCACTTTAATGACTAAGGTGTGCCTAACCCAAGCTATGGTGTTTTCAATTGCCTCCTATCCACACATGAGCTGTACAATGAATGAATAAGGAAGACGGAAGGAGAATTGATGCCTTTGAGTTATGGTGTAGGTGAAGAATATTGGATACACCATATTGGATATACCATAGACTGCTAGAAGAATTAAAAACAAAACAAAACAAAAACCTGTTTTGGAAGAAGTATAACCAGAATGCTCCTTAGAGGAAAGAATGGTGAGATTTTGTCTCATACTTTAGACATGTAATCAGGAGGGACTAGTCCCTGGAGAAGGACATCATCCAGAGTCCATGGAAACCATATGGGGCAGTTCTGCCACTTCCTATAGGATCAAAATCGACTCGACACAAATGGGTTTGGATAAATATCAGACTGGCAGCTAGAAAGTCATGAGGGAATGTGTCAAGCATTTTTAGGGAGTTTAATAAACCTAGTTCATTCCATCTTTAAATATCTATAATTGCTGTGTTCATGGTAACCCACCAAAACTCCTCATAGCATTAAAAGGCCTTCCTGGTGTGTGATATACTGTCAGAGGGTGACTACTGAATCTAATGCCATGAGCACCTGGATGTTTTAATACTATTGATAAGTAAGATATTTTAAAAAATATGGGTTGTTTGTTAGCATCTGAATACAACATCAAGTATCACACAATAAAGAGACTCATTGCCATAACAATTCTTAACACAATTTAAAAGCTCAGAGCTCTCTTATACTTATTATCTCAAAAGCACACTCACAAGTAAAATACATGGCATCCCAAAAAGAAGTGACTTGAGTGTAAAATGATTTCCTATATCTGAAAATTAATATTTTTAAATAATCTTTAGGCTGATGATAAGTAAACAGAAAATGTAATTAGGATAGAAACAGGTAAGGTATTGTGACAAGTGAAAATATCTTTCATGCTTTCTTCCTTAAAATTGTCACTGAATAGCTTGCTTAGTAACAAATTATTATATCATAAAATTATCAGCAAGAAGCAATGGAATTTGATTATGGTACTCTAAACATTCTTAAATGAAAATAGTTCGCATTGTATGATGGTGCTTAAAAATATTTTACAGAACTTTTACTTATGTTTTCTGCTAAATGTTAAAACTAGAGACGTTTTTAAAACCATTTCACTAAAAAATCAGATATTCAAACCAATTTGACATTAGCCGCTTACCAAAGTAAAAATAACTGCAACAGGTATTATGTGTGAGGCAGTGAAAGAGCTACTGTATGTCAAACTGTGGCATTATAAAGAAGAAATCGGTTACACAGCGTGGTTAATATTGGTTCAGACACAAATATCTCTTTGAATGGTATCTAAAGGTATTACTTTCTCTCCACATGTGCACACCATATGAGCAGGTGAAAGAGAGAATGGGGAAAGTGTGAGGACAGTTCTATGCTCAAAGTGAAATCACTTCAATATGAATCCCTACAACTGTTATAAATATGTATTTTTTTAAGCTAGTAGCAGTCAAGATATTTAAGCATGTCAGCATATGGCCCCAAAAGGAGTGTGATTGCTCGACTTGATTTCTCCATACCTTTTGGAAAGTCTATGGGGCAGTTCTACTCTGTCCTATAGGGTCGCTATGGGTCGGAACTGACTCGACGGCAGTGGTTTTGTGATATATCGTGCAAACTGAATGCAGATATACCACTGCATAATATTTAATCTCTAAAATCCAAATAATTAACACCAAACTGATTAGGATACATATTAAAAGAATGTATAAGAACATTCCTATTCTATGTCACTATCCCTTATCCTGTAACTATCAGTATTTAGAGATATGCCATAACATTAAGCACATATCTACTCTTTTTTAACACAATTACATTCTAAACTTGTTTCATTAATTAATCAAATTACTCAATCACACTTTTTAAAAAATATATATTTGAATAAGTTTATATAGGGTCGCTATGAGTCGGAATTGACCCGACGGCAGTGGGTGGGATTTTTCTGCCTTACATTGGTGAAGGTTGTTAGTTTACACAGAGAGCTGCCTTGCTCTTTTCTGTAGAAGAAAAAATAAGCAGTGCCAATTTCTTTCCTCTTGAAAGGAAAAATCTTTAATTCTTTAGGTTTGTTTTTTTTAAATCTCTAATTTTTATACTCTCAGATTATAAAACCATTATTGTTTTAAGAAATTGGGTTATCATTGACTTTTCTAAATCTTTGAAGAAGTGATAAAAAATTAAATAGGGTTTTCTTTGCACTTAGTGAATTGGGGGCAGCACTCATTTGTTTTTATTAAGCAAAATGTAAAATGGAACAGCTGTTTTCTATATACTAAAAAAAAAGTGTTTGCTATAATATATATAAAAAAACTTGATTATGTTTATGAAATACTTCAATATTTTTTCACATTTTTTTTAATGACACACTTTATGTACAGCTATTTGACATAACTGTATTGATAGAATTCCTTGGAATTGTCTATTTGAGTAAGGCTGTATAGTAAAGTTGAATTTCATTAATCGATATGCTAAAAAATAAAAAACCAAAACCCTTGCCATTGAGTAGGTTCCGACTCATAGCGGCAGGGTAGGACTGCCCCATAGGGTTTCCAAGGAGCGGCTACTGGATTCCAACTGCCGACTTTTTGGTTAGCAGCCTGAGGTCTTAACCACTAATGTACATCAAATCACTCACCATATAGACAGGTTTTCAACTAAATGAAATGTCATGCTTATAGATTGTACTGGCTCCTTATAAATATATTGCTTCTGGAACTGAAAAAAGACTACTGTCGATGATCGGTACAAAGTTGAGCTTTGTGAGTAAAAGTAAATCAAATGCATAATATTCTCCATGTGTTAAGCATGAAAAAATACTACTTTGGGCAGTCAGTATTTAATCAATGGAATATTTCAGCCTATTTAAGTTCTTAGTTTTGATAATTTATAAGATACAGGCAAGTAAACCAGTTAGAAAAGTTTTACTAACAGATTTACTAATATATCTCTATATCTGTCTAATTTTGTAGTCAATTGGTAACAAAATTTATTTTACCTATTCTGGACTAAATCAAATAAAGTTCTCTTATGTTGATACAGCTATTTCCCTTACATTATTACCGGCTGCTTATCATGCTATTAGTAAAGGCTCCAAGAAATCTTCAGTGCTACTGCTTGTAATCAACTATGATCATAACAATACAGAAAAGCATGTAAACTAACAGTAACGGTGTAATCAAAATTAATAGATTTCACCAATTTACTTTGCAAACTTGCATCTATCACCCAATATCCTTGGTAAAAATTTAAAGGAGCTATCCGATATAGCCTGGAATTGGAAGCAGCATGTTGTGAAAAACCTTTGTGCAGAGGCTAGCCTGACTGAGACAGTGAGATTCTCTATTCTAAGACAATACTGATTATGGTTGGACACTCTGGCAAGAACTGTACCAAAACCAAACCCACTGCCATCGAGTCAATTCCAACTCATAGCAACCTTATAGCTGTAAACTGTAGGCACCTGAAAAATAAATATAAGTAAATATAGTAGTCACCAAACAACGTGACTCTATCAAGCTCAAAATCAATGTGTGCAATACACTTACACAGTTGCCTTAATGACTTTTTGCTTCCCAAAAGAAAATCAAGAAGGAAGCAGAATTAACTAGTCCCTGCTGCTCTGTTATGTCTCTTGGCTAATTTACAAGAAATGATGACTCACTTTAAGGTGTTTGTACCCGGTAAATACAGGCTAGAAAATGAATCAGGCAAGCAAAACACCCCAGTATCCACCCTTGGAACTAGTGAAATTCAAGTCAGCTAGGACCCAGCCATACTTCTCTTTTAGATTTTACTGAAAATCAAAGTCAAGTTTTCTATTCCCTCTTTAATGGGAAATGAACTCCATGAGGGCTTGTGGATAACTAGGAATAATCTGATTTAATGACAATCTTTATGTAATACATTCCTATTTTAAAATTTAAAACTTCTTGAAGGCAGAAACTAGATCATTTTCACAATCTCCTCTCCCTAGAGAGCTTAGCAAAGTAAATATTTGTTGAATAAATGAATAAATAACACAAAGAACAAAGAACCCAAGAAGAGCCAGTTCTGTCTTATTGATCCCTTCCTTCAATACCTCCTGCAAATGGTCTCTAGGGTTCTATCTTAGGTTTTGTTTTCCTCTTTTAATTTTCTCCTTGAGTGATTTCATTTATTTCCATTACTTCAGTTTCCTCTTATATGGTGATTTCTCTCAAATTTATGTATCAGTCTTGACATTTCTCTTATGTGTTGTTATGGATTGAATTATATAATCTTTATGCCTGTAGTTATAATTCCATTTGGGAATGGGTTGTCTTGTTATGTTAATGAGGCAGCGTTAGTGTAGGGTGTACCTTGAGTCAATTTCTCTTAAGATATAAAAGAGATTAAACAAGCAATCAGTCAGAGACAGGGAAAGAGAAATGCCAGGCCACATGAAGATCACCCAAGGGCACAAGCTTAAAGAGGCAAAGGACTTCCTACAGAGCTGACAGAAAGAGAAAGCCTTCCTCTAGAGTTGGTCCCTGATAGGACTTCTAGCCTCCTAAACTATGAGAAAATAAATTTCTGTTTGTTAAAACCATCCACTTGTGGTATTTCTGTTATAAGAGCACTAGATAACTAAAACAGAATTCAATACTAGAAGAGCAGGGTGCCGCTCTAACAGATACCTAAAATGCAGAAGCAGTTTTGGAACTGGGTAATGGGCATAGGCTGGAAGAGTTTTAAGGTGCCTGATAGTAAAAGTCTAAATTGCCTTGAAGAGCATGTTGGTAGAATAATGGATGTCAAAGGCAGTTCTGGTGAGGGCTCAGAAGGAGGCGAGGATTGCTATAGAGAAAATCTCTGTTGGCTTAGAGAATACATATGGTGCTAGGAACAGAATGTTGCTAGAAATGTGGGTGTTAAATGTGCTTCTGGTGAGGCTTTAAGAGAAAATGATGGACATGAGATTGGACAAAGGAGGAAGGGTGATGATTTTTATGCAGTGGCAGAGAACTTGTCTGAATTATGTTCAAATGTTTGGTGGAAGGTAGAACTTGTAATTGATGAACTTGGATATCTGGCTGATGAGATTTCTAAGCAAGATCCCTTCAAAGGGTTGCATGTTTTTTTTTTCTTGCTGCTTAGAGTAAAATATTAGAGGAAAGAGACAGACTTAAAAATGAACTGTGCAAAATTAAAACAAAACTTGAAGATTTAGAAAATTCTGTTCTGCAAACTAAAGACATGTATCCTAGAATTTGCACCAATGAAGTAGCTACACAATCTTGTTAAAGAGATTAAGACTGTGACTGATAAATCTAACCAACTACCACAGTAGAAAATCCATCAGCTTAGATCAAAGGGGACCAAGGAAGAATGAAAGGAAAGAATGCTGTCTGCCTCTTGGAATTCTACAGGCAGGAAACAGGTCAAAGAAGCCACATCTGTTGTCCTTCAAGAAAAGAAAAGGACCAGCTTAAGTATATCCAAACATATGCGAAGAAGCTCAGAGCTCAGCAGAACTATTGAAAGGAGCACAGGAAGCAAGGGCTTCTCAGTTTCAAAGGATGGGGTCATGGTCTCCTGGATCTCAAAGGGTGGGGCCATAGCCTCCTAGGTTTCACAGAGTTGGATCTTCACCAGTTTGGTTCCAGAAAGTGGGGCTCCAGTTAAGATGTGCCAGGAAGATGGAGCCACAGCCAAAAGCTGAGGAGGCAGGGCTTCCAAGACCAAGGGACAGAAGAATGGGACCTGCTGGGGTTGTGGGTTGGAGTTTCCACTCAGATGAACTAGGGGAATGGGGCCGCACGAAGTTGAGGGAGCAGAGTTGCTGTTCCAGTGGACCTGGAAGGTGGGGCTGAAGTCCAGGGCTGATGGGCCTCCACCAGAAACCCAGAGGGCATGGCCAACACCCAGAGTCTGGAGGATGGGGCCATTGCCCAGATGGTCTCAGAGAAGAGAGAATTATTTTCAAGACTTGAGAGCTAATGTAATTCGTTCTGTTGGGTTTGGGACTTACTTGGTGCCTCTTATCCCTTCTTTCCCTCCAATTTCTCCCATTCATAATGGAAATGCCTACCCTGTGCTTGTTCCACCATTATGCTTTAGGAACAGGTAATTTGTATTCTAGATTTCACAGGTTCACAGATGAAGAAGAACTTTGCCCTAGGTTGGAATATGCCTAAGGTCTCTCCCATATTTGATCAGATGACTCAGAAAATGAGAATTTGGACTTGGAGTTGATTGAAGACTTTTGGGATGATGTGATAGGGTGAATATGGTTTGCATATGGCAAGGACATGAATTTTGGGGGACAAAAAGGTAGAATATTTTAATTGAATAATGTCCTTCAAAAATATTTGTTTTAAATCCTAATCTTTATGCCTGTGGTTTTAATCCCACTTGGAAATGGGTTGTCTTTTTTATGTCAATGAGACAAGATTAGTGCAGGGTGTATATTGAGTCAATCTCTTTTAAGATATAAAAGAGGTTAAACAACCAAGTGAGTGACGCAGAGATGGGGGAAGATTGATGCTAAGCCACCTGGAGATCTTCAAGGAACCAGGAAACAGTAGCTGAAGAGACAAGGGTATTTCCCTAGAGCTGACAGAGAAAGCCTTCCCCTAGAGCTGGAACCATAAATTTGGATTTCTGCTCTCCTAGACTGTGAGAGGATACATTTCTGTTGTTAAAGCCATTCACTTATGGCATTTCTGTTATAGCAGCACTAGATAATGAGACATGTGTCAGACTCCTTTGGTTATTTCTACTATAACACCATATATGTGTTACTGAACAAACTTCATATTTTACAAAATCATGCACTAAAAATAACAGGACTCAAGGAAAATCTATGGCTAGAGTGAACCACTAAAAACCATGTTATTTTGTACCAGAGCCCTACCAAAACAATAATAATTCCAATAAGCTGGTAGTTAAAAAAAAAAAAAAAAAAGTAAAATTCCCAATAAACAAAGAAATATTTCAGGAAACATAGGATTTGGCATTAAAAACATGAAGATAATTTTATGGTAGTATAAGAAAGGATTGAGACTTTTCAATTATGGAGACATGTCAAAATCCACAAGGATAGAAGAAAACCCTACTGTAAGCACCTCTAAAGAAGAACACATGGCCAAAGAAGCATAGAGTAAGTGAACATCATGTGCATGACTGTATGTAGCTGTGTCAGTGCATGTTCTACTTAGATGCATTTTCTTTGTGTAGAAAACATTAGCATGCTGGGAAAATTTACTTTTGAAACAATGTAAATGTCACATTATAATGATATATGTCCTACTTAAGTAATAGATTACAAAGTAATTTGCATTGCATAAACAATAATTGTAGTAGAACAGACAGGAATTCTAACTGTTTATGACAAACTTACAAGGAGATATACTATCCCATTGCCACTGAGTCAGTTCCAATTCACAGTGACCCTACAGGACAGAGTAAAACTGCTCCCATACAGTTTCCAAGGCTGAAATCTTTATGGAAGCAGACTGCCACATCTTTCTCCTGTGGAGTAGCTGGTGGGTTTGAACCATCAACCTTTCAGTTGGCAGCCAAACGCTTAACAACTGAGCAACCAAGGCTCCTTAGATATACTATCAAAATTAAACCAAATCCATTGCTGTGGAATTGATTCCAACTTACAGCTACCCTGTAGGACAGAGTAGAAATGCCCCATAGGGTTTCCAAGGCTGTAATGTCTAACAAGGAAGCAGACTGCCACATCTTTCTCCCACAGAGCGGCTTGTGGGTTTGAATCATTGACCTTTTGTTTAGCAGCCGAGTGAGTGCTTAACCACTGCTCTGCTAGGGTACATTTATATATACTATGTTTTATGTATGTATATATATATATATATAGGTATGTATGTATGTACATGTATATAAAGCCTGGTGGCTTAGTGGTTAAGTGCTACAGCTGCTAACCAAAGGGTTGGCAGTTCCAATCCTCCAGGTGCTCCTTGGAAGCTCTATGGGGCAGTTCTACTCTGTCCTGTAGGGTCGCTATGAGTCGGAATTGACTCAATCACACTGGTTTTGGTTTATATATATATGTGTATATATATATACACATATATATATATATATATAAAATAAAACCCACCACCATGAGTCAATCCTGACTCATAGAAACCCTACAGGAAAGAGTACAACTGCCCCATAGGGTTTCTAAGTCTATAATCTTTACAGAGGCAGACTGCCACATCTTTTTCCCAGAGCGGCTGGTGGGTTCCAACCTCCACTTTCGGTTAGCAGCTAAGTGCTTTAAATACTGTATCACCAGATCTCTAGATATACTCTAAACTGAAGAACGAAACCTGTTGCCAGCAGGTCAATTCCTACTAATAGCGACCCTATACAGTAGAGTAGACCTGCCCCATATGGTTTCCAAGGAGCGGCTGTTGGATTTGGATTGCTGTCTTTTTAGTTAGCAGCCAAGCTCCTAACAACTGTGCCACCAGGGCATACTATAGGCACCTTAAACTCGTAAGTGTCCAGGATGAAACTTGCTGTCAACCTCTCCTAACATGCTGTTATCTTTACCACTTACCTACAGTAATGGCGTTATTGTCATCTAGGTGTGAAGCAGTGCAGCAGTGATAGTAGCAATCACTATCTGAGAATCTGTGGAGGTAAATGAGGGCTAACGCCGAATAATATTGCTTAAAAGTTATTGTGAACAAATCATTTAATGTTTATAATCAATATCTGGAGCCCTGGTGGTGCAGTGGGTAAAAGCCTGGCTGACAACCAAAATATAGGCAGTGGGAATCCACCAGCTGCTCCTCAGAAACCCTACAGGGAAGTTCTATTCTGTCCTATATGGCCACTATGAGTCAGAACCGACTCAACAGCAATGGGTTTAATCGATATAGCTATTAAAAAGAAATGATAATCAGTATATAATTTTTTGTTTGTTAGCATCGAGAAGAAGATGTTTAAAAACATTTCGCATAAAGCCTGACACTTAAATGCTCAATAAATGTTAGCCCATTATTAAGATTATCTTCAAATCCACTTTATCCCTTACAATTTAAATGCACTGTGTCATTCACTGTGATGCCATTCTCACAACTATAGTCCTGATCCTCATTATCTTTCTGCTGAACAATTATTGGAATAAGTTTCTAAAATTTCTTTCCATAACAATTTTTTATCCCTCCAACAATGTATTTTCAATATTTCTTACATTAACTCTTTTTTGAACCAATTAACCAACACTCCCTTGAACATATGATTTTACATAACAATAAGATAATATTCTTTGCACCAAAAATCTGAACTAAATTGCAAATGGTCTACCTAGATTATGATATTTATGTGCACCTTTTTACTTTATGAAGCCACTGAAAATAAGAATAGGTTTTTTTTTTCATGTATATCCTTCATGCTTTTAAAATCAGAGTAAAATAAAAATCCTTTAAAAAATGTTATTAAAAGATAATTAAGATTTCCAGATGTCTATTGGGTCTAACTAAACACTGGTGCCTTAGTGGTTAAGTACTATAGCTGCTAACGAAAAAGTCGGCAGTTCGAATCCGCCAGGCGTTCCTTGGAAACTCTACGGGGCAGTTCTACTCTGTCCTATAGGGTCGCTATGAATCGGAATCGACTCGACGGCAGTGGGTGGGTTTATTGAGATTTAAACCAAGTAGTTTTGAAACATATGCAATGACACTTAGCTACAAGGCTCTCTTTTATTTTTTCATTAATAATGTCAATGGCAGGACAAAATGTTTGAAAACACAGAGTCAACAAGTGTATTGAAATTTACTCATGAGAATATGTTCTATTTGGTTCCCCTAACCTTCCAATTTTCCTTCCTTCCAATGTACTCATAGGCAAGCTCATATACACATTTTAGTTACATAGGTATTGTTGCTGTCTGGAAAAAAATAACTCTGGTTACAAGACCAGGAGTATTGGCTCTCTCTAGCATTAGAATTAACCAGAGAAAGTCAAATAAATTACCATGGGGGATGACATCCATGAGCATAATTCGGTAAAGCTGCCTATTTTCTATTCATTCCCTAGTGACTGACATGACTTTCAGAAATTATATTAGTCTATATTCATTGAGGTTATGTTTTAGTAAACATTTCAGTAAAATTGAAAAGAATCAAGTAAAAAGAAATATTTTACAAAAATTTTTTGAAAATATATTTATAAGTGAACTTTCACAATAGGATAAACAGACAATAGGGTTTGAATTAAATTAGGTTATTATTGTTTGTCATATGTGGTTCTTGCTACACAGACAGAACATAGAATTTGCCCTTATAAACTATATTTATTTGTTGGTATGTACATCTCCACTAATGGACGTCGACCTCCTCAAGACTAAGTAATACGCTGTATTCATTATTATACCTGAAACAAAACCTGGCATAAAGCTGTTATTTAGAAGTGCTTGCTGAATGAATAAGCAGAAGATTCAAAGGAAAAATATCTGCTGTCCTAAAAGATTAGTATCCTGGATTCCAGTATATGAGAAACTTTGGCAGTGTTTTTAGTTCTTATCTGTTAATATAATTCATCTTCTAATGCATGCAAGTAGGTTTATATCTCCTTTTGGGATGACCCACAATTGAAACTAGAAGAGGTGAAGGAAATAGGGATAAGCAGTGTGTTAACTAAAGAAAGCGTGGGCTTAAACTCCAAGTACTCCTGGTACAAAATAAAGGCACTTCACAATCTCTCCATTATGTCCTTCCTACCGTCCAGCTCCATGGGGATTCCCTTTAAAAACAGCTCTTAAGTTATGTGCAATAAAGGATTTCTGCTGTCACGATTTTTTTATCTTTTAGAGTTGGGGCAAGTAATAAGGACCAAAGAGTGTCAGTTATAGGGAAGCAGTACACAATTTTAATCCAGTTTTAAGACTGCACAGCCAGAACCTAGAATAATATGTGACACATAAAAAAAAAAAAAATGTGACACATAGAAGACATTTAATAGATATGTGTTTATATTTTCCAAATTCTTCAATATTAAAGAGAAACAAAAAACTCATTGAGGGTTTCAGTTTTGGCTCAGACATGTAATGTGCTTGGAAGTCATTAGTCCCATTTCTATCACAATGACAACAACAAAAGCTGGAAGAACTAAAAATCAATGACTTTTCCTGTATTCATCAGATAGCTGAGGTTGCCAGGCAAACTTTCACCCCCAAATTTGGAGAAACAGGCAAATCCAGAGAGCCACAGTCAAAATCTGTTTAACCAAGGCAAAAGTTGTTGGAGCTATATACTGTTATAAACTCTTAATTGTAACTTTGTTTAACTGTTGGTCTCTGTATTTGGAGTAGCATGAGAGTGAGGAATTCCTGAGGGATGCAGTTGTAGGGAGGTCCCTACAACCTCATGAGCTGTACTTTCAGGAACTTTATCAGGTTCTCATGATGAAGAATCAAGAAAAATCACCTGGTAGCTTTGGTAGGAAAAGGAGGGGAAGATTAATCACTGTGAAATAAACCAGAGCGTTCTCCATAACAAAGGCCTACTTTCCAGGAGAAAGCCTTTACTTATCCATCCATCTGGAAGAAGGGTATTTCTCCCACTTCAGCCCCCTATAGCCCTGCTGTCTCATGTTAGGGGGAAAATGCTAAGAAACACCTGTGAAGTCAAGGTCCATTAAAAGACTGAAATGTAATTATAAGATTATAAAATGTTCCTCCTCACCACACCTTACTACCACAGCAACATAAATTACAATATAGTAACGGTGGATTACAACTGAAGGCTCCAAGGCTCAGACTGTTGGGGAGGAGTGCTTAGGGAAGCCCAAAGTCAACAATGGAGATAAAAAAACAGAAGAATTTGAAGTGTCTGCAATTTACAGCTACTAAATGTTGCATTCCAACTCCCAGCCAGATTAACATAAAACTTCACATTAAGGACCTATTTACAGCTCCTAGTTCCTGGAGGTGCAATGGTTAAATGCCTAGATGCTCATTAAAAGCTTGGCATTTGAAATCCACCAGTGACTCTGAGGGAGAAAAGACCTAGCAACCAGCTCCCAAAAAATCACAGCCTAGGAAATCCCATGGAGCAATTCTACTCTGTCATATAGGGTCACTATGAGTTGGAATAGACTTGATGGCATACAACAATAACATTATTTGATACACTGTCTGGCTTTCAACAAAAAAATTATAAGGCATACTAAAAGACAAGAAAAAATGTAATCTCAAAGGACAAAACAAACATCAGACCTACACTCAAATATGACATAAACATTGGAATTATCAGACAGGAAATTTAACATAACTATGTTTTTTTTGGTTTATGGTTTTTTTTATGATTTTTTTTATGATTAATATGGAAACCCTGGTGGTGTAGTGGTTAAGAGTTTGGCTCCTAACCAAAAGTCAGCAGTTCAAATCCACCAGGTGCCCCTTGGGAGCCCTATGGGACAGTTTTACTCTGTCCTAGAGAGGTCACTATGAGTCACAATCGACTTGATGGCAATGGATTCGTTTTTGTTTTTTTTTTTGTATGATTAATATGTTAAGGGCTCTAATGGAAAAAGTAGACCACATGCAAGCTGTGATAGGAAATGTAAGAAGAGATTGAAATTAAAAAAAAATACAAATAAATGCTTTAAATTAAAGAAAAAAAAATTAAAACCGTAAACATTGTAACAGAAATGAAGAATGTCTTTGATGAGCTCATCAGTAGCCTAAATACAGCTGAGGAAAAAGTAAGTGAGCTTGAAGATATGACATTAGAGATTTCCCAAAGTGGAATACAAAGAAAAAGAGGAAGAGAAAGAATAAGAAAACAGGACATTCAAAATCTGTGGAACAATTTCAGTGGTGAAACATATGCCTAACTGGAAAGCCAGATGGAGAAGAGAGTATGAAATATTTGAAGTAATAGTGACCAATAGCTTTCCAAAATTAATGATAAATAACAAATCACAGATATAGGAAGCTCAGAGAGCACCAAACACCAAGCAGGATAAATTATTAGCTTTAGCTCATAATGATGTATCAATAAAAATCAATAGTCATTCATTAATTGTAACAAATATACTATAATACATCTACTCCTCACTTGTTGACTACCTTGTTATTCAACATTTCTCATCTATGATGATCGTAAAAAATCCACTATCTGACTATTTTGTCTATAAGTGAGGCGGCGGGCATGGCCGCAATGGAAGCAGAGCTTCCCCTCTCTGTAGAAGGGTCTCCAGGCAGCCTCTAGGAAGTTGGGTGGTGCCGCCCCATGCCCTCTGCTCCCTCCTGCTAGCAGGGGCATCACATCCAGCTGCCATATGGAGCTGGCCTCCTCTGGGGCCTTGGTTTCCAGAAAGATGGAAAGGCAGCACTGAGCCAGCAGGTGCCTATTCTGGGTTCCCAGTTCCTATGCAGCCTGAGGCCCTGCAGCTCAAAATAGCTGTGGGGTGGGAAGGGAGGAAAGAAAGAGGCATCAGAAAGGGAGTTTGGAAGAAATGCGTACAAGTTTAATAACATTCCGAAGTGAGCTGAAATTGGCCTCAAGCCTCCACCTCAGTGGGGCCAGGTGTGTGGTCAGGCTTCCAGCCCTGAGCCTCAGTGACTCACCAGGTCCAGAGTGCAGAGCAGGCTCCAGAACACTGAATGTAGGGTTTACAGCCATGGGATTAGAGCCCTGGAGGCAGCTCCACAAAAGAAGCCCTTACCCAGCACAGGAGGAAGGTGAAGTGATCAAACCATGGGGCCTCCAGTCACACAGCCTGGCTTTACCCAACTTGGTCTCCTCCAAGCCTCCTTCTCTGCAGAGGAATAATGCATAATTGGACTCATCACAGTGATGAGCATATCAGTAAATCTTAGCTGTTATTATTTCTATGATCATATCTTCTAAATAAAAAAAAAATTGGACAAATGGATGGTCTGAAAACAGGAAAAAAAAATCCTCCATTTTCACACAACACCCATTTTCGTATAACAACCTGGTCTTTGGAACCTAAACATGTCAATAAAGGAGGAGTGGGTGTGATGTAAAATGTTAAAATAGGGGAAACTAGCTGTGGATTTGTGGTGGTTAATTTTATGTACCAACTTGATTAGGCCATAGTGCCCAATTGTTTGGTCAAACACTAGGTAAGATGCTTCTAGGAACAGCATTTAAATGTGATTAACATTTACAATCAGTCGACTTTAAGTAAAGCAGATTATCCTTTATAAGTGAGTGTACCTCTTTCAATCAATTGAAAAGCTTAAGAGTAAAAATTGAGATTTCCTAAAAGAGGAAGGAATTCTGCCTCAAGACTACAAACTCTGCTGAGTTTCCAGCCCTTTTGGCCTGTCCAGATTTTGGACTCAAGACTACAACATCAACTCCTACCAGAACTACCAGCCTGCTGGCCCACCCTAGTAATTTCAGACTTTCCAGCCCCCATCATTGTATAAATCAATTCCTTAATACAAATATTGGTACTGATAACCATAGAGAAGGAGTTGCTGAGCGGCACAAACAGTTGGGCACCGGCCTACTAACCAAAAGGTTGGTGGTTTGAATCTACCTAGAGGCACTTTGGAAGGTGATTTACTTCCGAAAGATTACAGCAATTGAAAATACTATGGAAGACAGTTTTACTCTGAAACATATGAGGTTGCCATGAGTCAGAATCTACTCAATGTCAACTTTTTTTTTTTTGATAGATATAGATGTATGGATGGTATATATAAATACACATCTGCTGTTCTGTTTCTCTGGAGAATTTGAATGATACAAGGCTATAAGAAAATCTCAGCACTATCTTCTTAATTTTTCTGTGAATCTATAACTGTTCTAAAAAAATATTAAAAATACATTGAATTCTTTATCTCCTTTAGTGCTTATTGTCACATATAAAACAAGTCAGCATTTTAAAAGGATTAGTATTCTATATTGTCCAGGGTGTTCATTCTGCTGTTCCATTGGTGGAACATAAATCAGTTCTACCTTTTTGAAAAACAGCTTGACAATATCAAAAAAGACTCTTAAAAGCATTTATACACTTTGATCCAAATTATCCAATTTACATCACAAGACTAAATGTTATTCTTCCTTTTACCTGGGGTTTTCATAAAATTTGAATCAAAATTATTCCATAAAGCCATCTTTAAACTAAACAAGAGTTTAGCCCAATTAACAAATGTTTGCCACAACCATAGAGCCTTTATAAATAATTATATATATGAGTATAAACTGAGCACAGTTAATCTAAAGCACAGATTATAAATTCAAGGGGCAGAGAGCCTAAAATAATGGTGATGAAACAACATGGGTATAGATAGGATGGCGACACAATGTGACATATGTAACCAGTGTTACTGAGCTATTCATGTAGAAATTGTGAACGGACGTATGTTTGATTGAGTATTTTGTCACCAAAAATAAATATTGTTTTGAATTGCCCAATTTCCTTTCTTCTCTCCTATAATAAATGAAACATATCTTTTTTTTTTTTTTTTATCTTCTTGGTATGTCTTAATGTATCTTAATCTTCTTTTCTATATTGTACATCTTTTTTCCTTGCCATGTGTTTCGGCATGTATTACAATTCACTATTTCTGTTTTTTTTTTTTTTTTTAATTGTGCTTTAACTGAAAGTTTAAAAATCAAGACAGTCTCTCGTACAAAAACTTATATACACCTTGCTATGTACTCCTAGTTGCTCTCCCCTAATGAGACAGCACATTCCTCTCTACCCTGTATTTCCCGTGTCCATTCAACCAGTTCCTGTCCCTCTTTGCCTTCTCATCTCACTTCCAGACAGGAATTGCCCACATAGGCTCAGGTGTCTACTTGAGCCAAGAAACTCACTCCTTACAAGTATAATTTTCTATCTTATAGTCCAGTCCAATGACTGTCTGAAGAGTTGGCTTCAGGAATGGTTCCAGTCTTGGGCTAACAAAAGGTCCAGGGACCGTGACCCTGGGGGTCCCTCTAGTCTCAGTCAGACCATTAAGTCTTGTTTTTTTACAAAAATTTGAGATCTGCATCCCACTCTCCTCCTGCTCCGTCAGGGATTTTCTGTTGTGTTCCCCGTCAGGGCAGTCATCGTGATAGCCAGGCACCATCTAGTTCTTCCAGTCTCAGGCTGATGTAGTCTCTGATTTATGTGGCCTGTTCTGTCTCTTGGGCTTGTCTTTACCTTATGTCTTTGGTGTTCTTCATTCTCCTTTGCTCCAGGTGAGTTGAGACCAATTGCTGCATCTTAGTTGGCTGCTTGCTAGTGTTTAAGACCCCAGGCGCCACTCACCAAAGTGGGATGCAGAACATTTTCTTAATACATTATGTTATGCCAATTGATCTAGATGGCCCTGAAACCATGGTCCCCAATCCCCTGTCCCTGATACTCTGGCCTTTGAAGCGTTCGGTTGTATTCAGGAAACTTCTCTGCTTTTCGTTTAGTCTAGTTGTGCTGACCTCTCCTGTATTGTGTGTTGTCTTTCCCTTCACCTAAAATAGTTGTCTACTATCTAATTAGTGAATACCTCTATCCTTCCCTCCCCACCCTCATAACCATCAAAGAATATTTTCTTCTGTGTTTAAACTATTTCTTGACTTCTTAAAATAGCGGTCTCATGAAATATTTGTCCTTTTGCAACTGACTGATTTTACTCAGTATAATGCCTTCCAGATTTCTCCATGTTATCAGTTATCAGATGTTTCACGGATTCATTGTTGTTCTTAATTGCTGCATTCACTACTTCTCTTTTTAGTTGGGCTAATGTGATTTTCAACCATTCTTTGGGTTCTTATTATATTTTTCAATATGCTTTGATATTCACTCAAGTCTGCAATGTTCCTTTTTATAATTTTCAGTTTCTTGTTAAGCATTTTAAGGTAGGCTTTTATCTATATGAACATAGAAAGTAGAATTGTCTTACAATCTACATCTAATAAAGTAATTCCAGTAACTGAAATTATTGGAAGTGTGTTTCTGTTGCCTCTTGTTTCTGCTGAACTTGACTTATGTCTTGTTTTATTATGGACATCATTTGCTGGATGATGTAGACATGATGTTTGCTAGACATCGTGTTTGAAAAATTACTTTGAAACATAATTTGAGGACTACCTGGTGGTGTAGTGGTTAAGTGCTATGGCTGCTAACCAAACAGTTGGCAGTTCAAATCCACCAGGTGCTCCTTGGAAACTCTATGGGGCAGTTCTACTCTGTCCTATAGGGTCGCTATCAGTCAGAATTGACTCGGCACTGGGTTTTTTGGGTTTAAGATGCCTTTTTCTTTTCCCCCAGAGAAGATTTTTGTTTTCTTTTCTGTGGCACTAGAGGGCGCTAGCAGTCTAGGACCAAGGCTGGATTTCCTTCAGTTCCTGTACCCTGACACAGATACAGGACATAAGGGGCTCTTTCACCTGGTGCCCACTCCTTAGTAGCAGGAGACCCTGATTCTATGCCCTTTCAGCCTGCGAGACTGAAGAAAGCATATCTGAACTTCTATATTGGCAAAGTACTCCAGGGCAAAAACAGCTCAGAGTGGGGCAGCTCTTGGGGTGTCATCCCAGCATGGGGAGGACTGTGGCGGCACTGAGCTCCATCTGTCCAGTCCAGTAACTCAGTCTAATAACTCTTGCTGTCTGATTAACTCTTGGATATCCTTAAGAAAGCTTTTAATATTATTTTCACAGGAAAGATTGATTCCAATTACTTAGTCTGAAGTCATAAAGGCAGAAGTCAAATCAGAGTTGTTCTTCGAATGGCTTTTTGCTCATTCATTTCTCATACCTCTTGACAAAATACTACTGCCATTTGGAATCAGTCCTTTGTCCTCCTTCACATAGTACCTCCTCTTGATCAGTTCTAACTTTATGGGATGAGTGACAGCTAGGTTTGCCAGATAAAAATACAGGCTGCCCAATTGGATTTGAATTTCAAATAAAGACCAATTTTTTGGTACAAGTATATCCAAAATATTGCAAGGTACATATATTTAAAACATTCAGTTTATCTGAAATTCAGATTTAACTGGATATCCTTTATTTTTATTTTCTAAACCTGACAGCAATGGTGGTAGATTGCTGTTTTCTTGTTAGGTGCTGTTGAGAAGGTTACAACTCATAGTAACTCTATGTACAACAAAACAAAACACCACCCAGTTCTGTACCATCCTCACAGTCATTGTTATGCTTGAGTCGATAGTGGCAATCACTGTGTCAATCCCTCTTGTTAAGGGTCTTCCTCTTTTTCGCTGACCCTCTACTCTACCAAGCATGATGTCCTTGTCCAGGGACTGGTCCCTCCTGATATCATGTCCAAAGTATGTGAGATGAAGACTCGCATTTTTTGCTTCTAAGGATCATTCTGGCTGTACTTCTTCCAAGACAGATACATTTGTTCATGTGGCAGTCCATGGTATAGCCAATATTCTTCACCAACACCGTAATTCAAAGACATCAATTCTTTTTCGGTCTTCTTAACTCATTGTCCAGCTTTTCAATGGATATGAGGTGATTGAAAACACCATGGCTTGGGTCAGGCCCACCTTAGCCCTAAAAGTGATTTCTTTGTTTTTAAAACTTTAAAGATGTCTTCTGCAGCAGATTTGCGCAATGGAATGTGTGGTTTGAGTTCTTGACTGATGCTTCCATGGGTATTGATTGTAGATCGAAACAAAATGAAATCCTTGGCAACTTGAAATATTTTCTCCACTTACCATGGTGTTGCTTGTTGGTCCAGTTGTGAGGATTTTTGTTTTCTTTAAGTTGAGGTGTAATCCATATTGTAGGCTGTGGTCTTTGATCTTCATCAGTAAGTACTTCAAGCCCCCTTCATTTTCAGCAAGCAAAGTTGAATATTCTGCATATGGCAAATTGTTAATAAGTCTTCCTCCAATCCTGATGCCCCATTCTTCTTCATATACTCCAGTTTCTCAGATTATTTGCTCAGCATGCAGATTGAATAAGTATAGTAAAAGGATACAACACTAACGCACATCTTTTCTGACCTTTAAACACTCAGTATTCCCTTGTTCTGTTTGAACAACCGCCGCTTGATCTATGTACAGTTTCCTCATGGGGACATTTAAGTGTTCTGGAATTCCCATTCTTCACAAAGTTATTCAGAATTTCTTATGATCCACACTGTTGAATACATTTGCATAGTCCATAAAACACAGGTAAACATCTTTCTGGTATTCTCTGTTTTCGCCCATGATCCATCTGACATCAGCAATGATTTCCCTTGTTGCACATCCTCTTCTGAACCTGGCTTGAATTTCTGGCAGCTCCCTGTCCGTGTACTGCTTTGTAACCGCTTTTCAATGATCTTCAGCAAAATTTTACTTGTGAGTGGTATTATTGATGTTGTTCGATAATTTTCTCATTCTGTTGGATCACATTTCTTTAGAATAGGTACAAATATGTATCTCTTCCGGTTGGTTGCCCAGGTAGCTGTCTTCCAACTTTCTTGGCACAGATGAGTGAGCATTTCCAGTGCTGCAACGGTTTGTTGAAACATCTCAACTGGTATTCTCTCTATTCCTGGAGCCTTGTTTTTTTTGCCAGTGCCTTCAGTACAGCTTAGACTTCTTCCTTCAGTACCATCAGTTCTTGATCATATGCTACCTTTTGAAATGGTTGAACCTTGACCAATTATTTTTAGTACAGTGACACTGTGTATTCCTTCATTTTCTTTTGATGTTTAATATTTTCTCTGCAGAATCCTTCAATACTGCAACTTGAGACTTAAATTTTTTCTTCAGTTCTTTCAGCTTGAGAAATCTCAAGCCTGTTCTTCCCTTTTGGTTTTCTATCTCCAGGTCTTTGCCCATTTCATTATAATACTTTATTTTGTCTTATCAAGCTGCCCTTTGAAATCTTCTGTTCAGTTCTTTTACTTTATCATTTCTTCCTTTCAGTTTAGCTACTCTACTTTCAAGAGCAAGTTTCAGAGTCTCTTCTGACATCCATTTTTGTCTTTTCTTTCTTTCTTGTCTTTTTAATGACCTCTTGCTTTCTTCATGTATGATGTCCTTGATATCATTCCACAACTCTTCTGATCTTCAGTCTTTAGTGTTCAACGTATCAAATCTATTCTTTAGATGGTCCCTAAATTCATGTGGGATATACTCAAGGTTGTACTTTGGCTCTTGTGGACTTGTTCTAATTTTCTTTATCTTCAACTTGAACTTGCATATGGGCAACTTATGGTCTGATCCGTAGTCGGCTCCTGGCCTTGTTCTGACTGAGTATATGGAGCTTTTCCATCATCTCTTTTTATAGAGATAGTCAGTTTGATTCCTGTGTATTCCATCTGGCGAGATCCACGTGTATAGTTGCCATTTACGTTTTTGAAAAAAGATATTTGCAATGAAGAAATTGTTGGTCTTGCAAAATTCTATCGTGTGATCTCCAGCATTGTTTCTATCACTGAGGCCATATTTTCCATCTACCAACCCCTTTTCTCTGTTTCCAACTTTCACATTTCACTCACCAGTAATTATCAATGCATCTTGATTGAATGTTTGATCAATTTCAGACAGCAGAAGTTGGTAAAAATCTTCGATTCCCTTATCTTTGGCCTTAATGGTTGACACATAAATTTGAATACTAATAGTATTAACTGGTCTTACTTGTAGGCTTATGGATGTTATCCTATAACTGACAGAGCTGCACTTCAGGACAGATCTTCAAATGTTCTTTTTAACAGTAAACAGGACAATATTCCCCTTCAATTTTTATTCCTGGTGTAATAGGCCATGTGATTGTCTGATACAAAATATCTAATACCAGTCCATTTCAACTCACTAATGCCTAGGATATCAATATTTATGTGTTCTATTTCATTTTTGACTATTTCTAATTTTTCTAGATTCATATTTCATACTTTGCACATTCCTATTATTAGTGGATGTTTGCAGCTGTTTGTTCTCATTTTGAGCCATGCTACCTCAGCAAATGTAGCTCTGAAAGCTTGACTCCAACCATGTCATTAATATTGACTCTACTTTGAGGAGGCAGCTTTTTCCCTGTTGTCTTTTGCATGCCTTCCAACCTGAGGGGCTCATCTTCCTGCACTCTATCACACCATGTTTCACTGCTACTGATAAAGTTTGCACTGGCTAATTTTTTTTTCACCAGTAGACTGCCAGGTCCTTCTTCCTAGTGTGTCTTAGTCTGGAAGCTCAGCTGAAACCTGTCCACCATAGGTGACCCTGCTGGTATTTGAACACCAGTGGCATATCTTTCAGCATCACAGCAACATGCAAGCCCCAGCAGTGTGACCAACTGACAGACGGGTAGGGGTTAGGGAGCAGGATAAAAGATGGCTCTAGTAAGAAGTGTGCTTCTGGGAATTCCATAAATTAAATGTTTCCTTGAATGTAGTGCAGCAATTAGAGTGAGATCCTGTTATAGTATATGTTTTTGCTCCTCAGTAATGTTTGTTTCACGTGGAATTAAAGAATATCAACAGATGAGCTCAGGAAGTAAACTAACAAAAACTATTTTTTAAAGTCCCAAAGAAACCATTTCAAGCAAGCATTAGATCTTTTTTTTTTTTTTTTTTTTGGGGTGGGGGGTTCTGGGTAGAAATAAAAATGTTATTAAAGGATAGATGACATTTGCTAATGCTTAACAAATTAAAAAGCGTTCCGTGTTATTTCTGGAAAAATAATTTTGAACCACATTTGAAGTAAAATGCATCAGCAAAATCACTATAGGAATTAACCATATGAACCCAAACTCTCCTCCCACAGTCCCTCACCATCCAGTACTAACACTGAAAAAGGATGTACCCTGATGTATGAAACACATTTAGAAATTTTTCAATTGTCTTTAGTGTCTTCTGCCAACTTGTTTTCAAAACATTCGCTTTTCTATATGTAGTCAAAATTCGATACCCATTAAGGAAAGGATCTTAGATAGCAGCGTAACATCTGCCAGTCAAATGATTATATTCTCAAGTACATATTCAAAAGCAGTAACAATAATTTAGGAGGTCAGTTCTGCCAAGGCAATCTTACTTTGTGATAAATTAGCTAATATAATTTCAATTTATTTGCAACTTAAGGATGATACTTTGGTATTTTTTAAAGGTTGTTTTCATCTGTATTTTAAATTTAAGTTTATTAACCCATAAACCCATTTATTACAAACCTTGTATTTATTTGATTAGTTTCTCTTTTACAACATATACAATGCAGTTCATCTGCCTCAAAGATTCTTGCCTCTCATTTCTTCTGCCTTGTGCTTTCTCAGGCTTCATCTTAGCATATCATCAAATTAAACATATTTGCAGCTGGCCTCCATGTCTAGATCTCTTATGCAGATTAGAAAAGAAAAAGAGTCAAAACCAAGGCACCTTTTGAACTATTTTTAATATTTTCTAAAAGTCTGACGTACATCCTTTGAAACATATTCTGCTTTATGTCTTAGAATGTTCTTTCTCATTGCCATGTTTGCCATTATCCATCTCTCATTTCTTTGTTTAAAGGCACTGTTTATAACAAGGTGGAAACCACTATTGAAATGTTGCCCAACATAAAGGAAAGAGAGCTCAAAAGGAGCACAGGTTTTAATTTCAGTCCAATTCTTGCTTAAAGTGTTTTTCCAGCTGACATAATATCTTATTTTTCTTCAATGAATGAGTAAGAAAAGTCCATTTTGTCCTCAAGGATCAGTGCTTAATTATCATTTGGAAATTGCAAAGTACCTCAATACATTCAAGAAAATGCTTTTACCCCAAACCGTATTTATTAGGATACAGGCTTACCTACTATTACAAAGATACAAATGTTACAATAGCTTAAAAAAATTGTACTTTGTCTCTCATGTAACTATCAGAGGTAAAAAGTACATGGCTGATACTAGCTTTTACAGCATCAAGAGAGCCAGCTCCTTCACCATTTTGCTCTACTGTCCTCGAGAGGTTGTAGTTGTTGCTAGGTGCCATCCAATCAGTTCCAACCAATAGTGACCCCATGTACAACAGAACAAACACTGCTCAGTCCTGTGCCATCTTCACAATTGTTATTCTTGAGCCCATTTTTGCAACCACTGTGTCAATCTATCTCATTGAGGGTCTTCCTCTTTTTCAGTGACCCTCTACTTTATCAAGCATGATGTCCTTCTCCAGTGATTGGTCCCTCCTGATAACATGTTCCAAGTATGTGAGACATAGTCTCATCATCCTTGTTTCTAAGGAGCATTCTGCTTGTACTTCTTTCAAGACAGATTTGTCTGTTCTTTTGGCAGTCCATGGTATATTCAGTATTTTTTGCCAACACCACAATTCAAAGGCTTCAGTTCGTCTTTAGTCTTCCTTATTCATTTTCCAACTTTCGAGTGTATATGAGGTGATTGAAAACACCATGTTAGTCTTCAAGGTAATATCTTTGCTTTTCTACATTTTAAAGAGGTCTTTTGTAGCAGATTTGCCCAATGTAATGTTTGGTTTCAGTACTTGACTGCTGCTTCCTGTTGATTGTGGATCCAAGTAAGATGAAATCCTTGACAACTTAAATCTTTTCTCTGGTTATCATGATGTTGCTTAATGGTCCAGTTGTGAGGATTCGTGTTTTCTTTATGTTGAGGTGTAGTCCATATTGAAAGCTGTGACCTTTGATCTTCATCAGTAAGTGCTTAAAGTCCTCTTCTCTTTCAGCAAGCAAGATTGTGTAATCTGCATATGGCAAGTTGTTAATGAGCCTTCCCCTAGTCCTGATGCCCTGTTCTTCTTCATATAGTCCAGCTTCTTGGATTATTTGCTCAGCATACAGACTGAATGGGTATGGTGAAAGAATACATCCCTGATGCACACCTTTCTTTACTTTAAAACACGCAGTATCCCCTTGTTCTATTCGAATGACTGCCTGTTGGTCTATGTACAGATTCCTCATGATCACAATTAAGTGTTCTAGAATTCCCATTCCTCACAATGTTATCCATAATTTGTTATGATCCACACAGTCGAATGCCTTGGTATAGTCAATAAAACACAGGTAAACCTCTTTCTGCTATTCTCTGCTTTCAGCCAAGATCCACGAGCAATGATATTCCTCATTCCATGTCTTCTTCTGAATCCAGCTTGAATTTCTGAGAGTTCCCGGTCAATACACTGCTGTATCTGCTTTTGAATGATCTTCAACGAAATTTTACTTGTGTGTGATATTGATGATATTGCTCAATAATTTCTGCATGTGGTTGCATAACCTTTTTTGGGAATAGGCATAAATACACATCTCTTCCTCTCAGTTGGTCAGGTAACTGTGTTTCAAATTTCTTGGCATAGACAAGTAAGCACTTTCAGTGCTGCATCCATTTGTTGAAACATCTCAATTGATATTCTGTCAATTCCTAGAACCTTGATTTTTGCCAATGCCGTCAGTACTACTTGGACTTCTTTCAGTACCATTGGTTCCTACCTCCTGAAATGGTTAAATGTCAGCTACTTCTTTTTGGTATAGTGACTGTGTATTCCTTCTATCTGCTTTTGATGCTTCATGTGTCGTTTAATATTTTTCCTGTAGAATCCTCCAATATTGCAACTCAAAGCTTGATTTTTTCTTAAGTTCTTTCAGCTTTAGAAATCTTGAGCATGTTCTCCCCTTTTGGTTTTCTATCTCCAGATCTTTGCACATGTTGTCATAATACTTTGTGTTCTTGAGCTGCACTTTGAAATCTTCTGTTCAGGTCTATTACTTCATCATTTCTTCCTTTTGCTTTAGCTACTTGATATTCAAGAGCAAGTTTCAGAGTCTCTTCTGACATCCATTTTGGTCTTTCTTTCTCTCCTGTCTTTTTAATAACATCTTTTAGCTTCCATCTTTTTTTCCAAAAGGGCTACACCAGTTCTCACCATCACATCCATATGCTTGCCACTGGGAAGATAAAATGGGCAAGAGAAGAGGAAACTCTTTCATTTTAATGGCTCAAACCAGAAGCTACATCTCTATTATTCACATGTCAGTGGCCGGATTTAGTTATGTGGACAAACCTACTTACACGGGTGACTGGGAATGTCTATAGTTGGAAACTATGTGTATAGCTAAAATGCAAGATGTGTCAAAGGATGAAGGGGAAATGGACACTGGGAGACAATAAACGGTCTCTAGCGCAGTAACCAGTAGCTGTGGAGTTGATTCAGACATGGTGATCCCATGAGTGTCAGAGTAGAACTGTGCTCTGTAGGTGCCTTAGTTTCTTAGCGCTGCTATAACAGAAATACTACAAGTGGGTGGTTTTAATGAGCAAAAATTTATTTTCTCACAGTTTAGGAGGCTAGAAGTCCAAATTCAGGGGACTGGCCTTAGGGGAAACCTCTTTCTCCATTCACTCCGGGGGAAAGCCCTTGTCTCGACTTCCATAGCCTGTGCCTTCCTCAGTTTCTTAGTGATCTCCACGTGGCATCTATCTTTCCCCAGTTTACACTTGCCTTTCCCTGTGCCTATGCTGCTCTTTATATCACTCAGAAGTGATTAGGTTTAGGACAAATGCTTCACTGATATGGCCTCATAAACGTAATGAAGAAAACCCTATTTCCAAATAGAGTTGCATTCACATGTGTAGGGATCAGGACTCCAACATATACTTTGCGGGGACACAATTCAATTCATAATGATAGGGTTTTCAGTGGCTGATTTTTCAGAAGTAGATGACCAGGTCTTTCTTCAGAGGTGCCTCTGGGTGGATTCAAACCTTCAACCTTTCAGTTAGCAGCTGAGAGCATAGCTGTACATTTTTTTCTTCATGGGTTTAAATTGTTTAAGTATTTATTATTTTCTATTACATATCTGTGGAGCCCTGGTGGCACAGTGGTTAAGAACGCGGCTGCTAACCAAAGAATCAGCAATTTTAATTCTCCAGCTGCTCCTTGGATACTCTATGGGGCAGTTCTACTCTGTCCAATACAGTCGTTATGAGTCAGAACCCATTCCACAGAACCTAACAATAACAGTTCTAATAGTCTCACTTTCTCCCAATGTTAATTTCATGATATATGTATAACTTTCCAGGCTATTGGAAACTTTGGGAAATGAGTAGATTATGTTTGAAAGTCAAGTTCAAAGTTGTTGTTAGGTGCCCTTGAATTGGTTCCAACTCTTAGTGAACCTACGTCCAACAGAACAAAACACTGCCCCGTCCTGCGCCAAGTCCACAGTCATGGTTGTTCTTGAGCCCATTGTAGCAGCCATTGTGTCAATCCATCTCTTTGAGGGTCTTCCTCTTTTTCATTGACCCTGTACTTTACCAAGCATGATATCCTTTTCCAGGGACTGATCCCTTCTGACAACCTGTCCAAAGTATGTAAGACATAGTCTCACCATCCTTGCTTCTAAGGAACATTCTGGCATCGTTTCTGGAAAGGATTCTCTGGCATTTTTTCTATCACCAAAACCATATTTTCCAACTACTGATCCTTCTTTGTTTCCAACTTTTGCATTCCCATCACCAGTAACTATCAATGCACCCTAATTGCATGTTCGGTCAATTTCAGATTGCAGAAGCTGGTAAAAATCTTCAGTTTCTTCATCTGTGGCCTCAGTGGTTGGTGCGTAAATTTGAATAATAGTCACATTAACTGGTCTTCCTTGTAGGCATATGGATATTATCCTATCACTGACAGTGTTGTACTTCAGGATAGATCTTGAAATGTTCTATGTTCAAATATAGTGATCTCAATTATTAAAGATGAGATAACATCCATATTCTAGAAGGATATGCCTTTGATATTTCAGTAATAATGAACGGTCTTGCGTTGAGTTATAAATCATAGTATTTTATAGTTAAAACATAGTTGAGATCTCTAGTCGATTATTCTCATTTAAAGTTGAAGAGACTGAGGCCTATTGAGTTGTATTTCTAAAGTTATACAAATGATAAAAGACAGAGTTAGTCAGAACACAGTCCTGGCTGGCCATCCAATGTTTCTCCCCACCTTTCCTGAAGCTGCCACTGAGGTTTGGCTCTCTCTTTACCTAGTGAATAATGGTATGAAATGGACTGGCGTATTAAGGAATTAAGTAGGTGATGATGATATAAAACTTTTCACATGTTTTCTCTTACCACATACACTAATCAAATGAATTAAGTGCATTAAGGCCTGGGCTAGAGAAACATCATTAAAGACCAAATAAAAATATTCTCTTCTATTTTGGCACACTTTGTCCTAGTAAACCCCATGTTTTGCTCTATTGAAATAAATATCATTTAAAAATATGTATACGTATACACACACACACACACACACATAGCTACAGCTGCTAACCAAAAGGTCGGCAGTTCAAATCCACCAAGTGCTCTTTGGAAACTCTATGGGGCAGTTCTACTCTGTCCTATAGGGTCGCTATGAGTTGGAATCAACTCAATGGCAATGGGTTTTTTTTTTTTTTTTTTAATCTTTACAGGAGAAGATTTCTAGCTCTTTTCTCCCAAAGATCTGCTAGTAAATTTGAATTCCTGACCTATCATTTAGCAGCCAAGTGATTAACACTGCACCAACAGAGCTTGCTCGCTTGCTCTCTCTCTCTTTCTCTATGTAAAACCTGGTAAAAAAATAAAATAGTAACATTAAATTTTAACAAGAATAATCTCCAGAATTAATTGTGTAGTTCAAAGTCTGAATAGATTTATAAATAAAATGCATTTTAAAAGATGTACTGCTTTAAAAGTAGCCCAATTTATAATTTGAAGAAATTAAATTGGCAATTGAATTATTAAAAATAGACTAAGTATGTATCATTACATATGCTGAGCTGAAAGTCACCGTTTCCATAGATAAACAGCACAGCAAAGCTTGCTGCATCCAGAGACTGATGGCAGAGGCAGCTGTAAGCTTTCACTTGAGAGCAGAGTTTCGCCTCAATCCTCTGGAATGCACTGGGAAATTTGGTACTCACTTGAGCACTTTGAAGAGGTGAGTTACTGCTGTAACAAAAGCCATATAAAAAAAGTACAAAATCCAAACCTATTTCAGCAGAGCAATCAAAAGATAATGTAACTAATGAAAATTAAGGAGAGTAGCTTTTAATGAGCTCTTCAATGTTCTAAAATGCAGGTTAAATCCCTCCCAGCAGGAATCCTTGTAATGAAAATATCCAAGACAATCTGCAGAGAGCAGTTTAAATGATCTTACCATAAGTTTTATAAAACTTCTCAAAATGAGATATCAAAATGTGTGAAAACATTTAAAAATATAGAAATTTTAAAGCCCCAAAGTATGTGTGCAAGGTATTTAATAATAACACTTCAAAGGTTACTATGTCTTCTATCATTTTTAGATTTGCTGCTTTTTACCAAAGTTATACGGAGCTCAGTGGTTAAGCCCTGGTTGTTCACTGAAATGTTAATGGTTAAAACCCATGAGCTGCTTTGAAGGAGAAAGATGTGGCAGACTGCTTCTATAAAGATTGCAGCCTTGGAAACCCTATGGGACAATTCTACTCTGTCCTAAAGGGTCTCTGTGGGCCTGAATCAACTCAATGCAACAGTTACCAACGCTATGGAGAAAAGTCCAAAATTCAAACCTATTTAAATACCAGTTTTATTATCTATAGCTTGGTGTGACAAATCAGGATGGTATGTGTTTTTTAAATAATGAATATGCTAAGTTTATAATCTTGGTAGTTCCTATTGCAAAATCTGGTTTCATATAAAAATACAAACAGAAAACATTAATGCAAGATTGCAAAAGCAATGAGGTTCTTCCAGCCTAGATTATCACCTCTTCAATCTTGACTACATCTTAGCTCAGCCTTCATTCCATGCAGCTAAACCTTCCTTTTCTTCCTAAGCAGTCAACTTTGACCATAAAGTTTTAATAAATGGTATCTGTTTTCCCTTTTTTCCTCAGTCTCACAGAGACCTCTAAGCCATGAAACATGTATGTACCTAGGATCAAAGAGGTAAAATGGTACCTCCAGTATTTATTATGTTCAGTTGCATAATCCAGTATTTATTATTTTCAGTTGCAAACTTAGTTGTACATTGGGACCAATGCACAACTAATTACTTTGTAATTAGTGTAAAAAAACTCAATTGATAATAAAAGATATAATTATTTAGCTTTAAAATTATGCAGTAGTAAATTTTCTAGATTTTAAACAATATAGACTAGAAAGTAACTTCTTACGTTCATGTGACACATCACACTATATTTAAAGTTCAGTGTATAAGAAGAATAATATCCAATAAATTAAAAAGATCTCTGAATATATTTAACTTGATAATAAGATACATACATTGGTGTATAAAAATATTATTTATTACAAAGATGTGGATAACAATGGATATACATTATTAATTAAACCAAATGAGAGTTTTCAATGAGTATTTAATATAGTTTAAATACTGTATTTTATAAATTCTAAGAATCAGGTTTTTTTTTTTTTTCATATTTTAACACCTCTGAAATCAGGATGCATCTTAAAATAACTCCAGGCAGGAAGCAGTTGTGGCACAGTTGTTGTTGCCTGCTCATGTGAGTCAAAATAAGAAGAAAGGGTTTGGGGGCTTAAAAAAAAAAATCTCAGAGACAACATGTCTTAATTATCTAGTGTTGCTATGACATAAATAACACAAGTGGATGACATTAACAGACAGAAATTTATTCCCTCAGTTTGGGAGGCTAAGAGTGCAGCTGTAAGGGAAGGCTTTCTCTTTCTGTTGGCTCTGAAAGAAGGTACTTGTCTCCTTTCAACATCTGTGGGTCCAGCATTCCTGGGAGATCTCCATGAGTGTTGGCATCAACCTTCCCCTGAATCTAGGAGGTTCTTAGCACAGTAACCCTGGTCAAAAGGATGCACTCCACTCCCACCTCTTCTTTCTTGGTGGCAGTGAGGTCCCCTCCTCTCTGCTCAGCTCTATCTCCTTTTATCTCTTGTAAGATAAAAAGTGTGACTCAAGCAAGGGTGTGACTTGAGTAATGGTGTGACTTAAGTAAGGGTGTCAAAATGGAGGATAATTACATCAGATCACATGATGGAGGACAACCACACAATATTGAGAATCATGACCTAGCCAAGTTGACATATATTTTGGGGAGACAATACTCAATCCATGACACAACAGTAGAGCATGCTTTTAAGAAATGCTGTATCAGCAACATTCAATATCACACAGTACAATTTATGTACGAAAGCAAAATCATTGGAAACTGAGTCAAAATGTTATTCACAATTGCTGAACTCTGAATATGAAGGAATTTTGCTAATACATTGTCTAATTTATTTTTGCACACACACATGCATAAAAATTATTTTTGCACACACACATGCATATATAGTGATAAAACCAAAAACCAAACCCATTGCCAACAAGTCGATTCTGACTAATAAGGACACTGTAGGACAGAGAAGAATGCCCCCTAGGGTTTTCAAGGCTGTAATCTCTATGAGTCGGAATCGACTCGATGGCAGTGGGTAGTGGGAATCTTCATGGAAGCAGACTGCCACATCTTTCTTACCAGGAGCAGCTGATAGGTCCAAACCACCAAACTTTTGATTAGCAACCAAGCATTTTAACCACCGCACCACCAGGGCTCCTTATATATGATAACGCAAACCCAGTGCCATCTAGTGGATATGATAGATGATTTAAAAAACCATGTGTAAAAACTCTAAAATGCCTTTTTAAAATAAGTATAAAATAAAATGTCTAAATAAAATATCGTGATCATTTCCACGATGAGATCTGATGGGTGAGTAGCCAATCAGTTCAAAGAGCGTTTCCTTGGGGGTGTGGCCTGCATTCAGTATATGTGAACTTTCTGGCAAAGCTTGTTGGTTTTTGCTCTGTTATAGATTCTGCATTTGGCTCTTCAGCATATGACCTCCAGTACAAGCAATTTGGCCAGCAACCTGCAGCTTTACCTGCTGATCATGGATTTGTCAGCCTTCTCAGCTGTGAGTTAGCCGCCAGCCCTCCGATCTGTGGATTTGGGATATGTCAGCCACTGCAGCTACATGAGTCGGGAGAAGCCTCCAGCCTGACCCATAGATTTAAGACATTCAGGGCTCTACAACTGCAAGAGCCATTTCCTTGAGATAATTCTCTCTACAAATATATGTATATACGCTTCACTGGTTATGCTTCTGTAGAGAATCCAGCCTCAGAAAATAGTACATTCATTACTTCTCACCAACACCATAATTCAAAGGCATCAACGCATCAATTCTTCATCAGCCTTCCTTATACACTGTCCACGTACATGACAAGATTGAAAATACCAAGCCTTCGAACAGGTGCACCTCAGTCCCCAGAGTGATACCTTTGCTTGCTTTAACACTTTAAAGAGGTCTTTTGCAGCAGATTTTCCTAGTGAAATATGTAGTTTGGTTACTTCACTGCTGCTTCCAAGAGTGTTGATTGTGGTTCCAAGTAAAATGAAATCCTTGACAGCTTCAAACTTTTCTCCATTTATCGTGATATTGCTTATTGGTGCAGTTGTGAGGATTTTTGCTTTTTTTTTATGTTGAGGTATAATCCATACTGAAGGCTGTAGTATTTGATCATCATCAGTAAGTGCTTCAAGTCCTTTTCACTTTCAGCAAGTAAGGTTGTGTCATCTGCATATGGCAGGTTGTTAATGAGTCTTCTTCCAAACCTGATGCCACATTCTTCATATAGTCCAGATACTCAGATTATTTGCTCAGCATAAGAGTGAATAATTATGGTGAAAGGATCCAACCTTGATACACACCGTTCCTTGCTTTAAACCACAGTATCCCCTTGTTCTGTCTGAAGGTCTGCCCCTTGGTTTATGCACAGATTCCTCATGAGCACAACTAAGTGTTCTGGAATTCCCATCCACTGCAGTGTTATCCATAATTTGTTATGATCTACTCAGTCGAATGCTTTTGCATAGTCCACACACCACAAGTAAACATCTTTGTGGTAGTCTCTACTTTCAGCCAAGATCCATTTGACATCAGCAATGATATCACTCATTCCACGTCCTCTCTCAATCCATGAATCCACCTTGAATTTCTGGCAGTTCCCTGTCAATGTACTGCTGCAACAGCTTTTGAAGACTTTTCAGCAATATTTTACTTGTGTGTGATATTAATTATTTTGTTCAATTATTTCTGCATTCTATTGGATCACCTTTCTTTTGAATGGGCACAAATATGGATCTCTTCCAGTCAGTTGGTCAGGCAGCTGACCTCCAAATTTCTTGGCATAGATAAGTGAGGACCTCTAGCACTGCGTCTGTTTCTTGAAATACCTCAATTGATTTTCAGTCAATTCCTGGAGCCTTGTTTTCCAACACTGCCTTTGGTGCAGCTTGGACCTCTTCCTTCAATACCATCAGTTCTTGATCATATGCTATGTGCTGAAATGGTTGAATGTTGACCAATTCTTTTTGATGCAGTGATTCTGTGTATTCTCCCAGTTTTCTTTTGAAGCTTCCTGCATCATTTACTATTTTCGTCATGGAATCCTTCAATATTGCAACTTGAGGCTTGAATTTTTTCTTCAGTTCTTTTAGCTTGAGAAATGCTGAGAGTGTTCTTCCCTTTTAGTTTTCTAACTGCATCTTTGCACGTGTCATTATAATTCTTTACTTTGTCTTCTCGAGCCTTTCTTTGACATCTTCTGTCAGCTCTTTTACCTTATCATTCTTCCATTTGCTTTAGTCACTCTACATTCAAGAGCAACTTTCAGAGTCTCTTCTGACATTACTTTGGCCTTTTCTTTCTTTTCAACGACCTCTTGCTCTTTTCATGTATGGTGTCCTTGATGTCATCTCACAACTTGTCTGGTCTTTGGTTATTAGGGTTCAATGCATCAAGTCTATATCTGAGATGGCCTCTGAATTCAGGTGAGATATACTCAAGCATATAAAAAAAAAACCAGGTGCTCCTACTCTGTCCTATAGGGTCGCTTTTTTTTTTTTTATACTCAAGTTTGTATTTTGGCTCTCATGGACTTGCCCTAATTTTCTTCAACTTCGACATTAACTTATATATTAGCATTTGACGATCTTGTTTTGCTTTGAGGTTGGCCCCAGCCTTGTTCTGACTGATGACATTGAGCTTCTCCATTGCCTCTTTCCACAGATGTAGGGATTTGATTCCTGTGTATAGACACCATTCATGTTGTTGAAAAAAAGGTATTTGCAATGAAGAAGTCATTGGTATTGCCAAATTCTATCACAGGACCTCACGTTGTTTTTATGGCCAAGGCCATACTTTCCAACTACTGATTCTTCTTCTTTGTTTCCAATTTTCACATTCCATTCACCATTAACATCAATACATCTTGGTTGCATGTTTGATCAATTTCAGACTGCAGAAGTTCTTAAAATTTTTCAATTTCTGCATCTTTGGCGTTAGTGTTTGGTGCATAAATATGAATAATAGTCATATTATCTGGTCTTCCTTGTTGGTGTGTGGATATTATCTTATCACTGACAGCATTGTACTTCAGGATAGATCTTAAAATGTTTTTTTTCATGATGAATGTGATGCCATTCCTCTTCAATTTGCCATTCCTGGCATAGTAGACCATATGATTGCCTGATTCAAAATGGCCAATACCAGTCCATTTCTGCTCACTAATGCCTAGGATATTGATCTTTATGCATCCAATTTCATTTTTGGTGACTTCTAATTGTCTTAGATTCATACTTCGTACATTCCACATTCTGATGATTAATGGATGTTTGAAGCTGTTTCTTCTCATTCTGAGTCATGCCCATTAGCAAATGAAGGTCCCGAAAGCTTTACTACTCTACATCATTAAGGTTGACTCTACTTTGAGGAGGCAGCTCTTCCTCAGTCATATTTTGAGTGCTTCCCAACCTGAGGGATTCATCTTCTGGCACTATATTAGGCAATGTTCCCTTGCTATTCGTAAGGTTTCCACTGGCCAATTTTTTCAGAAGTAGACTGCTAGGTCTTTCTTCCTAGTCTGTCTTAGTTTGAAAGCTCCACTGAAACCTGTCCACCATGGGTGAACCTACTGGTATCTTAAATACTGGTAGCATAGCTTACAGCATCACAGCAACACACAAGCCACCATAGTATGACGAGCTGACAAACATGTATACAATGGAATACTACTCAGCCATAAAGAAAAATGAGCTCTTGGAACACAGGTAAACCTGGAGGACGTTATTTTGAGTGAAATAAGTCAATGACACAAAAAACTAAATGTTCTATATTTTCAGTCTTGTGAAATGACATAAACAGATAAATACACAGAAACTAATGTTCATTAGTGGCTACTAGGAAGTTGGGGGAAGATGGGGATTCACTATCTAGATAGTAGACACTTGTTATTTTTGGTGATGAGTAACGCCAGATGAGGGTGAAGTGTACCCAGTTTGCTGAAGATAAACAATGTCACTAAAATGTACATGAGAAAAAAAGATCTGTTGGTAATTACTATAAATAGCATACATAATTTTGAAACAACAGCAACAACAACCAAAATAATGTATGTGTGAATATGTATGCAGGTATATAAGCATATATATGTATTGGTATGTATATGTGAGTATATTTGTGTGTATATATAAGTGTATATATATGTATATGTATGTTTGTGACTATATGCACATATATTCATATACACAATAAAGAACACAGGAAGCATATAAAAAATCAAAAACCCAGTGCCGTGGAGTCGATTCCGACTCATAGTGACCTTATAGGACAGAGTAGAAATGCCCCATAGAGTTTCCAAGGAGCGCCTGGCGGATTTGAACTGGTGACCCTTTGGTTAGCAGCTGTAGCACTTAACCACTATGGCACCAGGGTTTCCAGGAAGCATTAGGGGTGTGGAATTGGTTTTCTGTGTTTGAAGGTTGAGGACCATAGTCTTGTGGGACATCTTGGTTGATTGGTGTAATATAGTTCATAAAATTATGTTCTACACCCTAGTTTGGTGAATAGTGTCTGGGTTCCTTAAATCTTGCGAGCGGCCACGTAAGGTACAGCTATTGGTCTCTACTCATCCGGAGTAAAGGAAAAAGAAAATGAAAGACTCAGGGAAGAAACTGGTCTACAGGACTAACAGTCTACAGAAACAATGGCCTCATGAACCCTAAGACCAGGTGAGCTAGGTGCTGCCTGGTTTCTACTACCAACATTCTAATCAGGGACACAATAGGATGATCCTGATAGAATGGGATAAAAGATGTGAAAGAGAACCTAAAATTTATTTTTTAAAAAAACAGAATTAAACAAAACAAAACACTTACTGGACTGGTTGAGACTGGAAGGCTCCTCAAGACTATTGCCCTGAGATACTCTTTAAACCTTGATCTGAAAATACCCCTGAGGTCACCTGGTAGCTAAATAATTGATTGGCTTAAAAAATAATGAATATCACCTGTGAGCACTGTGCTCCTTTAAAAAAATCACCTGTATGAGACCAAATGTTCAACAATTACTTTAAAACAAAGCTGAGAATGTAAGAGGGCAGGGAAGCTAGATTAATGGAAATGGAAAAATCAGAATGAAAATGTTCAAGTATTGTGAACACTGAACAATTGTGTAGAAATCATTGAGTGGGAACCTAAACTGCTGTGTAAACCTTCACTGAAAAGACAATAAAATATTATTTAAAAAAAAAGAAGAAGAAGAAATCACTCTGATTGTAAAGTTGAGAATGGACTGAAAGGAAGCACACTGTTCAGTCAAGACACGATTATAGTTTAGAATATGGAGGTTGGAAGGAGTGGTCAAATTGAGCACATATTTTAAACGTAGAGGGGTCAAGATTTATTGGTAGATTGATGTTCAATATGAAAGACAATGTTAGGAATATTACCTAGATTTTAGACCAGAATAGCTGAAATAATGGAAGGAAATGCCACTTAGATTGGAAAAAAGTTGAGGAGGTTCAGGGTTAGGGTATGTGTGGGTAGGGAAAATAAGAGTTCTACTTGAGATGCCAAGAAGAGATATCAAGTAGTGATTAGGAACATGACTCAGGCGTTCACAGAGGAGGTGAATGCTGGAGATATAAAATTTGAAGTTTTCGTTGTATGGATAGTATTGAATCCATAGGACTGGATGAAGAGAAGAGATTTTAGGCTTAATACCTGGGGGTAGTTGAGGAGGATGAGGATGAGAAGCCTGAGAAGGTGCAGCAAATGTGGTCAGTGTAAAATGAGGAAAGCATGAAGCCAAATGAAAAAAGGTTTTTTGGAAAGTGGAAATGATTAGCTAGGAAGTTACACGAGGGAAGGCTTGGAAAAGTCATTGTTGATAAATATTTAATTTTTATTGCATTTTTTGAGTCGAGAGTTTTATTAGTAATGGGCTCTTGGGGAGATAGTAAAAACAAAGGTCTTGAAATTCTTTCTGAGTCATAGGTAAAGCCAAACAAATTAACTATGAAGGAGTTAAGGGAATAAAGCCAGCGATCTAGATTGTTAGACAACTATCATAACTTCCTATAACAAATATATTTGCAACTTTAAATAAGCAAAAATTTTCTACATGACATATTTTCACAAAAGTAATTTCCTTCAATGACTCTTAAAATTTTCAAGGTTTGCATACACAATTTTTAGAACCATTAAAATAACCTTTTAGACATTACTTGAAAGCCCTTTGTCTTTCTATGCAAATAAACTTAGAAACTCAGCTTTATATAGATGTTATCAAAAAAAAGTAACATGACTTTTATGAAAAAAAAGTATGCAATGATCTGTTTTTTCCTTATATACCTAGACTAAATATATTAACTAACTAATGGTTTTGTCCTCTCAAAGCACCTGCTTCAAAAGCCTTGCCATTCTATTCAAGGTTCTTCATTAAAATGTTAACCGAAGCCTGTTGGCTTGGCTTCAACTATAATTTTTAGGCAAGGATGAACTAAAAAACACAGAACTTGTACAACTCTGTTTCCACATTGGGTAATTTGCCAAGAGAATTTTTAGAAGAGCAGTTCAGACAAAAGCTTAGTTGGAGAGGGAACAAAAGAAATGGGAGGAAGAGAGGTAGAGACAATGGTTATATACATCTTTTGAAGAGTTGCTTTCAAGGAGAGCAAAGTGATGTGGGATCAAGGGATATATTTTAGTTTCATTTTTTAAAATGGAAATATGACAACATATTAATGATTATGCAAAGGGAAAAAATAGATGCAGGACAAAGAATGGATAAATAGAACAAAGTTTTCGAGCAGGCACGACAAGATATACTCCAGTGGGCAAGGGGAGAGTTTAACCTTAGCATAGAAGTTTATAGACCAGGATAAGGAGTTTGAATTTCATGGACCAGAAATTAGGATGAATTTTAAAAACTGATCAGAAAGAATGATGTCAGTTTGGGAAAATTAAGTTATGATGTAGCTTTTGGTATCACAAATTTCAGGAGGTGACAACCATGGGTGTGGTCAAGTAGAGCAAAGAAGAACATGTCATTCAAAATGAAGAAACAAAAAACTGAAAATTCAGGTACTAGGTGGGGCAGCCACTTGGATGTTGATATTGCCAAGAAAGGTGATAAACTTACGGGAAGAGAGCAAGTTTATAAGACAAAAAATTGTTAATGAATGAAATAATAGTGAATATTGGTAGGTGGCATAAATAGGAAGGTTGGGAGGGTAAGAAAATCAGTTGATGTATAAACTTCGAGCCAACAGGAATGTTTCAAGATGGTGGAGAGGGAATGCTATGGACAGTTCCTCTTGTCTTTGAGGTCAAGGGTTGATGTTTCAAAATCAAAGTTCAGAATATGATGATATAAGACAATTGTAGTACTGGTGGACAGATTGGAACATCTCTGTACCCTACTCAGAGATCTGGAGCAGCAGGGGCATTTGCTCATAAATAGACCAGAATCTACAGAACCTTGCAAAGCCCAGATTTAAAAGTTAGTATGTGTGGCAGTAAGAAACAAGTTTTGTGATGAATGGTCAGACCACCTACAGATAAGTCTGTGAAAACTTTTGGGCTGAAAAAATTCCTCAGTAGGGATATATTTTCTTCCTGTTAACAGAACAAATGAGATATTTAGCTATTAACTGATCTAAATAAAATAGATGAGATAGTATTTCTACCTTTTTTTGTTTTGTAATTCATCAAAACTCTTATTATAGATTTAAAAAAAAAAAAAAAAAACCCATAGCTGTTGACTGTACTCCAACTCATAGTGACCCTGTAGGGCAGAATAGAACTGCCCCCATAGGGTTTCCAAGGAGTAGCTGGTGGATTTGAACTCCTACCTTTTGGTTAGCAGCCAAGCTCTTAACCACCGCACCACCAGGGCTCCTATATATTTATTATTGAAAACATTCACAAGGATAAAAAATTCTTGCTGACTACATATCTTTGTCAGAACAGAAGCATATCAGTGCTGTGTCCAGCAAAATGGTCAAATATCCACCTCATTACCCATCATGCCATTCATTACGACTTTCATTTTTATCAGTTTATCTTAAGGAAAGAAGTATCTAAATAAAAAAAAAATGTGTTTAATTTTTTTTTTTTTTAAAGACTTGGGAATAATTTATTTCAATTTAGGTCATTTGTCACTAAGGATATTTATCATTTGTACTTTCTTATGGATGTTCTCTTTATATGTCTTGGGAAACATACATTATATATCTGCTAAGAACCGCTATTCTCATTTCCAGAAAATCAACTATTTTTTGCTTTGTTTTGATATACATTTTCCCAATCCCTCATTTTAAAACATTTTACTATTCTGTAACAAGCAATATAGTAGTTTCAAATTGAACATAGCCTCATTATTCACCAAGAATGGCTATAAATAAATTTAAAATATGACATTCCCCCTCCCCCATTTGAAAGAATCATGCTATTGATCTTGCTGGCTTCTAATGTGTGAGTTTAAAATTGATTCCACAAGTTGGGTATGGACAACTGTGAAGTAAATGTAACCTTGAAGTTTCCAAGGAGAATTTTATGAGAATGTCTACACCACTTTGCTTTCTTTGGTGAAAATGTCACATTGAAATCAATCAAGAGGACAGGATATGACAAACCTCCATTACAGTGCTTTACTTCTCTAGGAAACACTTTTTTTTTTTTTTTTGCCTCTGTAAACATACAAAGGTTGATTTTCATATCTTCTTATATTTCTGTAATTATTAAACATTTTTAACTCATATGTCTGATTTTTCTACATGTCAAGTACAATTTATATGTTTTTTTAACCATCCCTTGTCACGCACTTGTAGAAGATGCAATGAACTTCGCCCCTACACGTTAAACAAGAAATCCTCTGGTCCGTAGTATCTAAGTATTAAGTACCCTATAGACAGTGGATCAGTGTACGGAGGCTCAGGAAAGTCAATGCTTGACCATTCATTTTTCTGAGCTTATTTTCTGACACGTTGCCTTTAACATTTTAGAAGGACAGAGCCAAGGCTTAGGCCCATGACTGAGAACCCAGATGGGGCTTCTGCTCCTCCCCTGTCAAACATAATTTGTCTTCTGGTTTCCTGAAGCTCTATTCCATAGCTTCATGTTTGATATTATTCAGTCTTGCTCTCTGGTTCACTCATTTGGATGTAATCTACTGCCCTGACAGATCCTCAAACCCTCCTAGCTCCCCTATAGCTTCCATCCCTTGGCAATAACTCAAATGGAACAATACTGGCTTCACTCTTGGCCCCTTTGCTTGGCAAATTTTAGTCTCTTGCTCTCCATAGATTTATTTATTTTAATATGATGCTGACTTGAACTGCAGACTTTGTAATTATCAGAAAAGCCTGCCCTAGTAAGGTATCTACTGGAAAACCATGCAACAGTGCAACTGTCTTTGAGAGTTTTTATTCTCCAGCTGACAGGATCCTCGGCACAGAGCCAGACTCATCAAGATGCAATCTAGTGCCTGCCATCTAGAGGGTGTAAGAACAACTATAAGCAATTTTTTGGAGATCTTAGTTCAGAATTTATATGCTGACGAATGAATAAAAGATAACCCTTCCTTAAATATTTAAAATATGAGCGTCACACTGATTTATAACAGATTTTATATCTCTCTGCTTCTATTCTCCCAAATCACCTTTCAATCTTGAAGTTCACACCATTTCAATGAAACTGTTTCCATGAGGCTACTAATCATGGCTTATCAGAGAATCTAATGGGTAATGCGTAGTCCTTACATTACTTAATTTCTCAGGGGTATTTGTGGACATTGGCTACTCCTTCCTCTTTGAAACATTTTTCTTTCTTTCTTCTTTTGAGACATCATAATTCCTCAATTTTCTTCCTATTTTTGGCCACTACGTAAAGGTATTCTTTCTGTTTCTCAATTATTTGGATTTTTAAAAGTTCCATGTGAGGTTCTCTTGTGTTCACGTTTTCTACACACTCTCTGAGCAATCTCATCCACTCCCATGACTTAACTACCATTGCTTTGCTAAATACGTATCTTCTCCCAGAACTTTCTTCAGAGCTGCAAATCTATATATGCAGCTGCATTCTGAACATCTCAACTGGTATGTTTGCAAGAATCTTACATGATACTTTTCTTCTTTTCACAAACCTGCTTTTCCTTCAGCATTCTTTATCTCAGAAAGGCACCAGGTAACTACCCTTCTTCTTTACTACTGTTCTCACTACTATATCACCGAGACTTGCACATTTGTTTCCATAATACTTCTGAAATCCAGCTACCTGCTCTTCCATGACTTTTGTTCACTGACCAATCCAGGCCTCCATCACACAATGCCTAAATTAATAGAACAGCTTGATAAATGACCCCTTCTAATCCATTCTGCAGCCAGGTCGATCTTTCTAAATGGAAATCAAAACAGTCATCTTTCAGTTTAAAACCTTTTGACTTTCCAGCGGCCACAGGATACTGCCCTCAGTAAGGTAAATCAAGAACCTCCCAGATCTTGCACACATTTCCAGTTTTAATTTAATACTCTCCACCCTCCTCCAAACTCGAGAGCTCTCCCCTCCCCTCCCCTTCTTTCCTGTCCTCTTGTCTTCTTCTCTCCCACCTCAAACACACTCCTTTTTCCACACTCAAATTTCAATCCTATAATTACTGATAATTTCTTGTTCTTAAATATATACATTCTCAAATATAAACATTCCTCTATGATGTACCCTCTGCCTGGTACTTATATCTCCATTTCTCTTCATAACCAGCTGTCACACACACACACAAACACACACACTCACTCATTCACACATACTCACACATACACATGGGACTCCCTCATTCCCTTTCATTGTTCCTGGTTAACTTCTGCTGTTCTTTCATGTCTTAACTTGGATGTGACTTTCCTTGGAAAAACATCCCTTGATTCGTTAGTGGCCCCTCCTATGTGCTAACGAAACACCCTGCAATGCTGCATTTCATATAACTTGCTCGAGTAATTGCGCTTTTTGTAAATGCTTGTCCCATAATCAGAATATCAGCTCAGTGAGAGAAGGGACTGTGCCTCATTTATTCATTCTGAGTACTTGCAGTTCTCAGTGTTTCTAGCACACTTACTGACACATGTTGAACTCTTTACAACTTTCCTATTTGTTTAATAAATTGATGTACCAATATAACTTCCAAAATAATGAAGATTTACACAGAGTCACTACAGAAAGAGAGAGATAAGTCTTCATTTCTTACAAAGGGCGGAAAAAAAAAAAAAAGCCGAAGTGCTTGTTACACTATCCTGCAAGCCCTTGCATGATCCGATGCTCCCATTTTTTATCTTTTGGTTTCTTTGGATTATTGTCTTGCTTTTCTGCTAGAAAATCTTTAATGTCTATTTTCTACAATCCATAGATCAAAATGGGCCTCAAGAAATAACTTTGCTTAGGGTGGTTTACTTACTATCCATATCAAAGTACATTCTCGGTGAGTATCACTTCCTGAGATTGATTCATGGTAATACTGCCCTCGTTTTAAAAACCCTGGCTTACCAATATATCATTTCAATTAATTAAAACACATTTTATTAAAACAATTTTTCATAAAAGCAAATGAAATAGTTTATGCGGATTATGCATTATAATTTTTTATTTATCTAAATGTCATCAAATTACTTCCAGTGAAATTGGCCATTCATGGATTTGGCTGTTTTTATATGATTTGACATTATTATAGTGTGTCAGCTGGGTGATTAGCAGAGTAGAGGCTGATTGGCTTTCTCTTCTTCCTCACAATGAACGCAGAGAGTTCATTCAACTCTTCACCTGGGGTCTGTCGTAGATCAACAACCATCAACTAAAGGAGCCCAGTATATGGCACAACTGTGAATGCCGCTCTTTACTCTTCGGTAAGATAAGTAAACAGAGTGTAGGGTTTCTAGACCTTGTTGAAACATGACTTAGCTGAGTAATGGCTTCTCTGAATCCGTGTTAACAGCAAATGATACAGAGAATAGGCAGCAAAGGACATCTACACACCAGTAGCATTTATTGTCCTTGAGGAACAGTAAGTAATGATACAGTACATCAGTCAAATACTATGAATACTATAAAGCATCTCATTTGTAGTAATGTTATGTAATATGCCTTTGCAGTTTGCAGCTATAGATTCCTTTGACTGCTGCAGCTAGTACCACTCTCCTCCCACATCTGTGTAGCTGATGTTGCCATCAACATTCCACTGAAGTCTATGTGACGTCAGGGTAGACTTGTCCCAGGCATAGCACAGCAGGTGTGTTCTACTTGACTGCTACCATAACATTCATCAAAAGATGAATGATTAATGATTAGACTCCCAAATGGCTAAAAATACGTGTCTTAAAGTAAACCTATCTCTTACCTTTGGCCCTGGCACCTCATGGGAGTATAGCTGTTTAATTCATTACTATTGGATTAACAGTATAACAGCCACTTTTTATGCCTCTGCACCTCAGAGGTAAGGCATTACTCTGGTTCTAATGCATTTAGCACCAAGGTGGGTCCTTTTGAAATGTGTGAAGCTCAGCAGACCGGAAATGGAGCCTTGTTGTGTAGGCTGAGCATTCTTGTAGGTAATGCTTGCTGGATGTGTTAGCTTTGCAAACTTTTGTCTTTTTCCCTTTATTTTTGTGAGACAAGGCTTGCATGCATAATTATGGCTTCCCTGTGTGTGATAGTTACGGAGCCAGGATGGTTTTCGGTGTTATGTTTGCAAAATCAGAGATTTTCTAGTAGTCTAATAGAAAAAAAAAACCCAAAGCCATTGTTGTCAAGTTGATTCCGACTCATAGTGACCCTATAGGACAGAACAGAACTGCTCCATATGATTTCCAAGGAGTACCTGGTGGATTTGAACTGCCAACCTTCTGGTTACCAGCTGTAGCTTTAACCACTATGCCACTAGTGGTTTAGTGGTTATTAAAAAAAAAAAATTTTTTTTTCAACCAAAAATTTTGGTTGGTAATAACCAACAGAAATTTACCAACCAAAAATTGGTATTACCAACCAAAAATTTGTTGTTGTTAAGTGCTGTCATGTTTGTTCTGACTCGCAGTGACCCTGTGTACAACAGAACAAAAACATTGCCTGGTCCTGTACCATTCTCACAACCATTGCTATGTTTGAGCCCATTGTTGCAGCCACTGTGTCAATCCATCTTGTCCAGGGTCTTTCTCTTTTTCATTGACTTTCCACTTTACTAAGCATGATGTCCTTCTCCAGAGACTGGTCCCTCCTAATAACACATCCAAAGTGCATTAAACAAAGTCTCACTATCTTCACTTCCAAGGAGCACTCTGGCTGTATTTCATCCAAGACAGACTTGTTTGGTCACGGGTATATTCAATATTCTTTGCCAACACCATAATTCAAAGATGTCAATTCTTCTTTGGTCTTCTTTATTCATTGTTCAGCTTTCACTTGCATATGAAAAGAGGAGATGGAAAATATGATGACTTGGTGCAGGTGCACCTTAGTCCTCAAAGTGACATTTTTCTTTTCAACACTTGGAAAAGGTCTTTTGCAGCAGATTTGCCCAATGCAGTACATCTTTGATGTCCCAACTGCTGCTTCCATGGACTTTGATGAAATCCCTGACAACTTCAGTCTTTCCTCCATTTATCATAATGTTGCTTATTGGTCCAGTTGTGAGGATTTTTTGTTTTCTTTATGTTGATTTGTAATCCATACTGAAGGCTGTAGTCTTTGACCTTAATCAGTAAATGCTTCAAGCCCTCTCCACTTTCAGTAACAAGATTGTGTCATCTGCATGTCGCAGGCTGTTAATGAGTCTCCCACCAATCCTGATGCCCTGTTCTTCTTCATATAGTCCAGCCTCTCAGATTATTTGCGCAGCATACAAATTGAGTAAGTATGGTGAAAGAATACAACCCTGATGCACATCTTTCTTGATTTTAAACCATGCAGCATCTCCTTTCTCTCTTTGAATGACTATCTCTTGATCTATGCACAGGTTCACCATGAGCACAATTAAGTAGTCTGGAATTCCCATCCCTTACAATTGTCCATAATTTGTTATGATCCACATTCAAATTCCTTTGCATAGTCAATAAAATACAGGTAAACATATTCCTGGTATTCCCTGCTTTCAGCCAAGATTCATTTAACTTCAGCCATGGTATCCATGGTCCCACATCCTCTTCTGAATCAGGCTTGAATTTCTGGCAGTTCCTTGTTGATGCACTGCTGTAACCACTTTTGAATGATGTGATCATTCAGATTGTGCATCATCTTGACTGGACCATGATTCTCAGTGATTTGGCAGTCATGATGTAGTTTGGCAGTCATATAATGAAGTTATCTCCTCCATGATAAAATTTGATATAATGTGATCACCTCCATGATGGGATCTGCTGTGAGCAGCCAATCAGTCGAAAGGGAATTTCCTTGGGGGTGTGTCTTGCATCAAATATAGGTGGACTTTCTGGCAAGGCTTGTGGGCTTTTGCTCACTATGGAACCTGCAGCTGGCTCCTCTTCATCTGACCTCTGGTTCTTGGGACTTGAGCTAGCAGCTTACCTGCCGTTTTGGCTGCTGATCTTGGGATTCGTTGGTTTTCACACGCTGTGAGTCAAAGCAGTGCTGTCTGACTTGTTGATCTTGGGTTCACCAGCCCCTGTGACTACGTGAATCAGGAGAAACCCCCAACCTGACCCATGGACTTGGGACATTGCAGCCTCTACACCTGTGCGAGCCGTTTCCTTAATATAAATCTTTCTCTTTATATATTTATATGCTTTACCGGTTTTGCTTCTCTAGGGAACCCAGGCTAAGACAAATCATCTTCAGCAAAATTTTACTTGCATGTGATATAAATGATATCGTTCGATAATTTTTGCCTTCTGTTGGATCACTTATCTTTGAAATGGGCACAAATGTAGATCTCTTCCAGTAGGTTGGCCAGGTAGCTGACTTCCAAATTTCTTGGCATAGACAAGTGAGTACCTCCAGTGCTGTGTCCCTTTGTTGAAACATCTTAATTGGTATTCTATCAATTTCTGAGCCTCATTTTTCACCAATGCCTTCAATGCAGCTTGGACTTCTTCCTTCAGTACCATCAGTTCTTGGTCATATGCTACGTCATGAATGATTGAACTTCAACCAATTCTTTTTGGTACAGTGACTCTTTCACTATTGCAGCTTGAGGCTTGAATTTTTTCTTCAGTTCTTTCAACCTGAAAATGCCCAGCATGTTCTTCCCTTTTGGTTTTCCAACTCCAGGTCTTTGCACCATGTGTCTGTCAGTTTGTTGTACTATGGTGGCTTGCATGCTCTGTAATACTGGAAGTTTTGCCACCAGTATTTCAAATACCAGCAGGGTGACCCTTGGTGGACAGGCTTTAGTGGAGCTTCCAGACTAAGGAAGAACCTGGCAGCCCACTTCTGAAAAAAAAATTGACCAGTGAAAACCTTATGAATAGCAGCAGAACATTATCTGATATAGTGCTGGAAGTTGAGTCCCTCAGGTTGGAAAGAACTCAAAATATGAATGGGAAGAGCTTCCTCCTCTAAGTAGAATCAATCTTAGTGATGTAGATGGAGTCAAGCTTTCAGGACCTTCATTTGTTGATGTGGTACAACTGAAAAAGAGAATAAACAGCTGCAAACATCCATTAATCATTGGAACATGAAATGTACGAAGTATGAATCTAGGAAAGTAGGAAGTCTTCAGAAATGGAATGGAACACATAAAGATCTATATCCTAGGCATTAGGGAGCTGAAATGGACTGACATTTGCCATTTTGAATCTGACGTTCATATGATCTACCATACCAGGAATGACAAATTGAAGAGGAATGGTGTTGCCTCATCACCAAAAAGAATATTTCAAGATCGATCTTAAAGTACAACCCTGTCAGTGCTAGGATAATATCCCTACGCCTACAAGGAAGACCAGTTAATATGACTAATATTTAAATTTACCCCCAGCCATGGATGCCAAATATGAGGAAATTGAAGATTTTTACCAACTTCTGCAGACTGAAATTGATCAAACATGTAATCAAGATCTATTAATAATTACCAGTGATTGGAACGTGAAAGTTGGAAACAAAGAAGTATATAGGTAGTTGGAAACTATGGCCTTGGTGACAGAAAAGATGTTGGAGATTGCATTACAGAATTTTACAAGACCAACAGCTTCTTCATTGAAAACACCTTTTTTCAACAACATAAACAGTGACTATACATATGGATCTCTCTGGATGGAAAATACAGGAATCAAATCAACTACATCTGAGAAAAGAGATGATGGTAAATCTCAGTATCAGCTAGGACAAGACTAGGGGCCGACTATGAAAACAGACCATCAATTGCTCATATGTGAGTTCATGTTGAAGCTGAAGAAAATTAAAACAAGTCCGCAAGAGCCAAAACACAATGTTAAGTATATCCCACCTGAATTTGAAAACTATCCCAAGAATAGATTTGATGCGTCGAAGACTAATAACCAAAGACCAGACAAGTAGTTGAATGACATCAAGGACATCATACACGAAGAAAGCAAAAAGTCATTAAAAAGACAAGAAAGAAAAGACCAACCTGGGTATCAGAAGAAACTCTTAAGGTTGCTCTTGAATGTAGAGTAGCTAAAGCGAAAGGAAGAAATGATGAAGTAAAAGAGCTGAACAGAAGATTTCAAACGGCATCTTGAGAAGACAAAGTAAAATATTATAACAAAATTACCAAAAACTTAAACACAATCAGTAAGCATGCATTCCAATACTGAAAACACATGCCATCAAAAAAATAGAGAAAAATATAGTAATGAAAGAGTAACACACATCAAAAAAGTCTGAATCTCCATAGACCTACATGAAATGTTTTGCTTGAGACTTACATATCTTACCTCCTTGCTCAGTATTGAAACATGTAACATTCACAAATCCTCTCAAGAGCCAAATCGGGTAGTTATGGACATGCTCACAAATATTTGCATTTGTAACCCAAGGAGCAACTTTGCTGAATTTCTGTGTGCTTGGCAAAGTCTATAGAAAATTTATATTTTTCTTCTCCACTTAGTTCATTATACTGGAGAAAAATTATGAAATTCAAATTGCAAAACTGCACTCTTTTTCTTTAAGTAGGATCCATAGGCCAATTGCATTTAAGTCGCCTCAGGCACTTCATAAAAATTTAGATTTCTGACCCACCTGGAGCAAAGGAGAATGAAGAACACCAAAGACATAGGGTAAAGATGAGCCCAAGAGACAGAAAGGGCCACATAAATCTGAGACTACAACAGCCTGAGACTGGGAGAACTAGATGGTACACTGCTACCACTGATGACTGCCCTGACAGAGACCACAACAGAGAATCCCTAATGGAGCAGGAGAACAGTGGGATGCAGATCTCAAATTCTCATAAAAAGACCAGACTTAATGATCTGACTGAGACTAGAGGGACCCCGGAGGTCATGGTCCCCAGACCCTTTGTTAGCCCAGGATTGGAACCATTCCAGAAGCCAACTCTTCAGACAGGAATTGGACTGGACTATAAAACAGAAAATGATACTGGTGAGAGGAGTGAGCTTCTTGGCTCAAGTAGAGACTGAGATTACTTGAGCAACTCCTGTCTGGAGGCAAGATGATAAGGCAGAGGGGGACAGTAGCTGGTCAAATGGACACAAGGAATACAGGGTGGAGAGGAGGAGTGTGCTGTCTAGTTAGGAGGAGAGTAGCTAAGAGTACATAGCAAGGTGTGTATAACTTTTTGTATGAAAAACTGGCTTGATTTGTAAACTTTCACTTAAAGCACAATAAAAACAAAAATTTAGATATCTAGAACTCACTCAATATTTACTGGATCCCTAGGGTTAGAGTCCAAGAATCAACAGTTCTACCTGTGCCAGATTATTCTTATAAACACTGAAGTTTTAGAATCCTTGGAAATGAAATGTCTACAAGAGACTCTACATCAGTTTTTTTCCACCAAGTCTCTAGGTTTGCAATTTGTAACTTCCACTGTTTGAACTTATTCAAGGTACAATAAAAAAGTCCTCCAAACAAAAATGCTCTTTATTTCAATAAAAAAAAAAAAAACTACCAAAATATCATTCTGAAGATTTGAGGGAACGTTGTATTAATGAATTTACATGATCTCATTGCCTCCCAAATGTGGCAAATATTATTCCTGATTTTTTTCTTTGTTACCCTTAAATGTTCTTAATGGCTGCAACTAGTCATTCATGCTGTGTAAGTCACAATTTCCCCTGACCAAGTTCATGTGTGGCACACCATTGGAAAGCATACACATGAGAACACACGCATATGTATATGCTTATATATACATGCAAATGCACATATCTAAGAAAATATGCACACATGCACATACCTGTGTACACATGCATATATATACCTGAAAACATGTACGATTTCACATATGCATATATATTTTGTATAAATACATCTACACACATAAATGAAAATATACACAAGTGCACACGTGTACATGTCCTTGTATACATACATGTGTACATACATATATGCTTTTGATACACATTCTTTGTACTGGAATGTGCCATTATCATTCATGTTATTTTTTCTATAGTAATTTGTGATTGTGCCCTCAAGTCTAGAAGATTTTGTAGTACTAGAAATGCCTGTTTTCACCTTTCTTATTCCTTTTAGCTAAGACTTCTAAGGATTTTATAGACTACTACTTGATGATAAATGACACTCTAGAAAATGTGTATATAGCAGGAGAAAATGAAAAGACAGAACAGGAGAGAATGAGGAAGTAAGTCAGTGAATTGGAGGAATGAATAGAAAAAGAAATCAGAGTAATGAATGGCAAAATGTACTGCTTGAAACCAAAAGCAACATCTTTACAGAGGGAAAAACTCACAGAGAATTCCTTCATGTGGAAACTTGGAGAGTGTAGAATTTAACAATTGCACATAACTCTGGTTTTTGTTGGAATTGGTTTTCTTTACTTTGGCTAATAATTTATGAAATCTGCCACTTTACAAATAAATACTCAAAAAAAGAAACCATGTCCTCCTTTAAGCATATGCTTTGATTATTTGTTAAAAATAAGAACATTTATTTAGGAGTATCTTGAATTGTGTGCATTTATTTTTCTTTTCTCTGGCTGATCCTAATCTAAGGTAAAAAAAACCCACTGCCATCGAGTCGAGTAGAGGTACGGAAAACAAGGGCTCCCTGTTTCATCTATTCCTCCTTTACTTTGATGAGTTTTTGCAAATATTTGAGTATATTCCTACAAAAACCTTTGACTTCCTAAGTGCTGAATTTGGAAGAAAAAAATGAAGATTTGTTATTCTATAACATCGTGACATGTGAACTTTGACCCCAAAGTAAGCGTAATCATTTCCTTTAAATGAACTTAAGCTACTGCATTGAAAAATAATAATAATTTTTAAACTATTTTTTTAAAATATTATTTACATCTATTAATCTTGCTATACTTCTTTTATTAAAAGAAAGCCTATGGGCATGAAATGTAATGGGAAATTTGTACCAATTAAAAAAAATTATTGTTTTGTGACATTGGTTGCCAACCCCATGACATGTCAACACTTTCCCTTCTCGACAGACACTGGGCTGCCATTACTGACTTTCCTGTCTCATCCTACTTTTTCGTCCTTGTCCCTGGGCTGATGTGCCCATTTAGTCTTGTTTCGTTTAATGAGCTTGTCTAAATCTGGCTGACGGGTGAACCTCAGGAGTGACTTCAGTACTGAGCTATAGTGGTTTCCGGGACTATACTCTTGTAGTTTCCCTAGTCTCTGTTAGACCAGTAAGTCTGGTTTTGTTTGTTTGTTTGTGAGTTAGAATTTTTTTCTACATTTTTTTCCAGCTCTGTCCTGTACCCTCTAATGTGATCCCTGTCAGAGCAGTCAGTGGTGGTAGTTGGGCACCATCTAGTGCTGGACTCAGTCTGGTGGTGGCTGTGGTAGCTGTGGTCCATTAGTCCTGTGAACAAATCTTTCCCTTATATCTTTGATTTTCTTCATTCTCCCTTGCTCCAGATGGGGTGAGACTAGTGAGATATCTTAGACGGCCACTCACAAGCTTTTAAGACCCCAGCTGCTACTCTCCAAAGGAGAATGTAGAACATTTTCTTTACGAACTATATTATGCCAATTGAGATAGTTGTTCCCTGAGACCATTGTCCTCACAGTCCTTAGCCCAGTAATTTGGTCCCTCAGGGATTTTAGATGTGTCTGTCTCTAGAGCTTCCATGACCTTGCCTTGGACAAGCTGTGCTGGCTTCCCGAGTTCTATGTACTGTCTTATCCTTCACCAAAGTTACCACTTACCTATTACCTATTTAGTGTTTTTTCCCCTCCTACCCCTCCCCTCCTTCGCAACCATCAAAGACTTTTTTTTGTGTGTGTGTAAACCTTTTCATGTGTTTTTATAATAGTGATCTCATAATATTTGTCCCTATGTGATTGACTTATTTCACTCAGCATAATGCCCTCCAGAATCATTCATATTGTGAGATGTTGCCCAGATTCATCATTGTTCTTTATCATTGTGTAGTATTCCATTGTTTGTATGTACCAGAGTTTGCTAACCGCTCACCTGTTGATGGGCATCTAGGCTGTTTCCATCTTTTTGCTATTGTGAACAATGTTGCAATGAATATGGATGTGCATATGTTTATTTGTGTGACGACTCTTATTTCTCTAGGATATATTCCTAGGCATGGGATTGCTGGATCATATGGTATTTCTATTTCTAGCTTTCTAAGGAAGTGCCATATCATTTTCCAAAAAGGTTGTAAAATTTTGCATTCCCACCAGCAGTGCATAAGAGTTCCAATCTCCCTGCAGGCTCTCCAATATTTGTTATTTTCTGTTTTTTTTGATTTGTGCCAGTAATGGCAGTAATGACAGGGTGCGATGGTATCTCATTGAGGTTTCGATTTACATTTCTTTAATGGAAACCCTGGTGGTGTAGTGGTTAAGAGCTACGACTGCTAACCAAAAAGGTCAGCAGTTCAAATCCACCAGCCACTCCTTAGGAACCATATAGGAGCGTCCTACTATGTCCTATAGGGTTGCTATGAGTCAGAATCCACTCAACGGCAATGGGTTTGGTTTTTTGGCTTATTAAGCATTTCATCATGTATCTGTTAGTTGCTTGAATGTCTTAGGTGAAGCATCTTTTCATGTCCTTTGCCCATTTTTTAATTGGATTGTTTGTCTTTTTCTCGTAGAGGTGTTGGATTTTCCTGTAGATTTTAAAGATCAGGACTTTGTGGATCTGTCATATCCAAAATTTTTTTCCCAGTCTGTAGGTCCTATTTTTACTTTTTGTGAAATCTTCTGATGAGCATGGAAACCCTGGTGCCATAGTGGTTAAGAGCTACAGCTGCTAACTTAAAGTTCGGCAGTTTGAATCCACCAGGCACTCCTTGGAAACCCTATGGGGCAGTTCTACTCTGTCCTATAGGGTTGCTATGGGTCGGATTTGACTCAACAGCAATGGGTTTGGTGTTTTGTTTTGTTTTTGATGAGCATAAGTGTTTAATTTCTAGAAGATCAAAGTTATTTAGCTTATCTTCTGGTGTTTGTGTATTGTTAGTTATGGTTTGTGTCCTGTTAATGCCGTGAATTAGTGCTTCTAGAGTTGACTCTTTTTATTTCTATGATCTTCATAGTTTTTGGTTTTATATTTAGGTCTTGGATCCATTTTGAATTAGTTTTCGTGTATGGTGTGAGGTATAGGTGCTGTTTCATTTTTTTGCAGGTGGACATCCAGTTTTGCCAGCACCATTTGTTAAAAAGACTGTCTTCCCCCCCATTTGATGAACTTTGGGCCTTTGTTGAAGATCAGATGACTGTAGATGGATGGATTTACATCTGGATTCTCAATTCTGTTCCCTTGGTCAACTTATCTGTTGTTGTACCAGTACCAGGCTGTTTTGACTACCGTAGCTGTATGGTAGGTCTTGAGGTCAGGTAGTGCAAGTCCTTCTACTTTATTCTGCTTCTTTAATAGTGCTTTACTTATCTGGGGCCTCTTCCCTTTCCGTATAGAATTAGCGATTAGTTTTTCCATCTCCTTAAAGAATGCTCTTGGTATTTGGATCAGGATTGCCTTGTATTTGTAGATTGTTTTGGGTAGCATTGATATTTTCACAATGTAGAGTCTACCTACCCATGAGCAAGGTATGTTTTTCCATTTATGTAGATCCGTTTTGATTTCTTGAAGTAATGTTTTGTAGTTTACTTTGTATAGGTCTTTTACAACCATGGTTAGATTTATTCCTAAATATTTTATTTTTTTAGGGGCTATTATAAATGGTATTGTTTTCCTGATTTCCTTTTCATTGTTCTCTTTATCGGTGTATAGGAATCCAACTAATTTTTGTATGTTTATCTAGTATTTTGCTACTCTGCTGAATCTATTAGTTCCAGTAGTTTTCTCATGAAGTCTTCTGGGTTTTCTATGTATAGTATCATGTCACCCACAAATAGGGGCAGTTTTACTTCTTCATTACCAATTTGGATGCCCATTCTTTCTTTTTTTTTTTTCCTTATTGCTTTAGCTAGGACTTCCAGCACAATGTTAAATAAAAGTGGTGATAAAGTGCATCTTTGTCTTTTTCCTATTCTCAAGGGGAATATTTTCAGCCTTTCTCCATTGAGAATGATGTTGGCTGTTGGTTTTGTATAATGCCCTTTATTATGTTGAGGGATTTCCCTTTTATACTTATTTTAGTGAGAGTTTATATCAGGAATGGGTGTTGGACTTCGTCGAATGCCTTTTCTGCAGTGATTAAGATGATCATGTGATCCTTTTTTCAGAACTTTATTTACATGGTAGATTATTACCATCAAACAATATTTGATGTATTTGTGTTAAAGAGATCTGGTAGCCACTCTGCTCCATATTTTTCACATTCCTGTTGCAAGTACATGGAATATGAAACAATATACATATATGAATGAGTTTCACAGCAGCCCAAGAAATTGATAGATAATTTTGATATTTATGTGTATGTATTAAGACTGGGCCTGGAATTACTGACCTGAAAAGTTTTAATACCATCACGCCATTGAATTACACTTGGCACTCAGTTGATCAATATTTAACCTGTAGAATGGATGAATGAATTAATGTCTACAGTCACTGGCAGGTGTTAGGTCTGTGCTTCTTAGCTACAAACCATAATAATTTTTACTGATTTAAAAGTGGTCTGATTTTTTTTTTTTTTACGTCAAATTTCTTTTCTCAAGTTTAGTTGTAGATCTATAAAATTCTTGGTATATAACCTAGAAGTTATTTACCCATTAAGACCTCATTTTTTAATGTAGTAAAGTGTAGCTGTTAACCTGGATGCACTATGGAGTCATTCTTTTAAGGGAATGAGGAAGGAGAAAAGGAAGAGAAGGAAGGAGAGAGAGAACAGTCTTTGGTGGACAAAGTTATAAGTTCAGATAAAACATTTAAAATGTGAATAATGTTGCCTCACTTTCCTCTTTAAAACTACTTCATTTTCTGAGCTTTGGTGAATACGTTTTTTCCCACTTTGACTTTCTTAGAAAAATCCATTGCATTGAGACGATTCCAACTCATAGAAATCATATAGGACAGAGTAGAACTGCCCCATAGTGTTTCCAAGGAGCAGCTGGTGGATTTGAACTATCGGCCTTTTAGTTAGCAGTTAAACTCTTAACCACTGTGCCACCAGGCTTTTCAGAACTGACATCTGTCTTTGTGAATTGAGGTGTTCACAAAGTCGCAGTCAGACGTATGAATGAATGGATGCACTCACCTTTCCATTCATAAAGTGTGATTAAACAACTTAACACTCTTTATACTCATTCCTCAGCCTGAAAGTCACAAGAATTTTCTAGTTACATTTTCAGATCCTTAAAATGGTAAGCAGTTCATCAAAACACAATTCACTTGTGATATTTCTGCTTTTGCGTTCCTCGATTATTTAAAACATATCAATTGTTGTTGTTAGGTGCCATCGAGTCGGTTCCAACTCATAGCGACCCTATGCACAACAGAACAAAACACTTCCCGATCCTGTGCCATCCTGACAATCATTCTTATTCTTGAGCTCATTGTTGCAGCCACTGTGTCAATCCACCTTGTTGAGGGTCTTCCTCTTTTCCGCTGACCCTGTACTCTACCAAGCGTGATGTCCTTCTCCAGGGGCTTATCCCTCCCGACATGTCCAAAATATGTAAGACGCAGTCTCACCATCCTTGCCTCTAAGGAGCATTCTGGCCGCGCTTCTTCCAAGACAGATTTGTTAGTTCTTTTGGCAGTCCATGGTATATTCAATATTCTTCTCCAACACCACAATTCAAAGGCATCAACTCTTCTTTGGTCTTCCTTACTCATTGTCCAGCTTTCACATGCATACGATGCGATTGAAAATACCATGGCTTGGGTCAGGAGCACCTTAGTCTTCAAGGTGACATCCTTGCTCTTCAACACATTGAAGAGGTCCTTTGCAGCAGATTTACCCAATGCAATGCATTTTTTGATTTTTTGACTGCTGCTTCCATGGCTGTTGATTATAGATCCAAGTAAAATGAAATCTTTGACAACTTCAATCTTTTCTCCTTTTATCATGATGTTGCTCATTGGTCCAGTTGTGAGGATTTTTGTTTTCTTTATGTTGAGGCACAATCCATACTGAAGGCTGTGGTCTTTGATCTTCATTAGTAAGTGCTTCAAGTCCTCTTCACTTTCAGCAAGCAAGATTGTGTCATCTGCATAATACAGGTTGTTAATGAGTCTTCCTCCAATCCTGATGCCCCATTCTTCTTCATATACTCCAGCTTCTCGTATTATTTGCTCAGCATACGGATTAAATTAGGTATGGTGAAAGAATACAACCCTGATGCACACCTTTTCTGACTTTAAACCAATCAGTATCCCCTTGTTCTGTTCGAGCAACTGCCTCTTGATCTATGTAAAGTTTCCTCATGAGCACAATTAAGTGTTCTGGAATTCCCATTCTTCGCGATCTTATCCATAGTTTGTTATGATCCACACAGTCGAATGCCTTTGCATAGTCGATAAAATACAGGTAAATACCCTTCTGGTATTCTCTGCTTTCAGCCAGGATCCATCTGACATCAGCAATGATATCCTTGGTTCCACGTCCTCCTCTAAAACCAGCCTGAATTTCTGGCAATTCCCTGTCGATACACTGCTGCAGCCGTTTTTGAATGATCTTCCGCAGAATTTGGCTTGGGTGTGACATTAATGATACAGTTCTATAATTTCTACATTCGGTTGGATCACCTTTCTTGGCAATAGGCATAAATATGGATTTCTTCCAGGCAGTTGGCCAGGAAGCTGTCTTCCATATTTCTTGACATAGACAAGTGAGCACCTACAACGCTGCATCTGTTTGTTGAAACATCTCAATTGATATTCCATCAATTCCTGGAGCCTTGTTTTTTGCCAATGCCTTCAGAGCAGCTTGGACTTCTTTCTTCAGTACTATCGGTTCCTGATCATAGGTCACCTCTTGAAATGTTTGAATACTGACTAATTCTTTTTGGTATAATGACTCTGTGTATTCCTTCCATCTTCTTTTGATGCTTCCTGAGTAGTTTAATATTTTCCTCATGGAATACTTCACTATTGCAACTCGAGGCTTGAATTTTTTCTTCAGCTCTTTCAGCTTGAGAAACGCTGAGCATGTTCTTCCCTTTTGGTTTTCTATCTCCAGCTCTTTGCACATGTCATTATAATATTTTACTTTGTCTTCTCGAGGTGTCCTTTGAAATCTTCTGTTCAGTTCTTTTACTTCATCAATTCTTCCTTTCGCTTTAGCTGCTTGATGCTCAACAGCAAGTTTCAGAGTCTCCTCAGACATTCATCTTGGTCTTTTTTTCTTTCCTCTCTTTTCAATGGCCTCTTGCTTTCTTCATGTATGATGTCCTTGCACAACTCCTCTGGTCTTTGGTCACTAGTGTTCAATGCATCAAATCTATTCTTCAGCTGGTCTCTAAATTCAGGTGGGATATACTAAAGGTCATATTTTGGCTCTCGTGGACTTGCTCTGATTTTCTTCTTGAACTTGCATATGAGCAATTGATGGTCTGTTCCACAGTCAGCCCCTGGCCTTGTTCTAACTGATGATATTGAGCTTTTCCATCATCTCTTTCCAAGATGTAGTCAATCTGATTTCTGTGTGTTCCATCTGGGGAGGTCCATATATATGGCCACCATTTATGTTGGTGAAAGAAGGTATTTGCAACGAAAAAGTCATTGGTCTTGCAAAATTCCATCATTCGATCTCCGACATTGTTTCTATCACCAAGGCCATATTTTCCAGCTACTGATCCTTCTTCTTTGTTTCCAACTTTCACATTCCAATCGCCAATAATTATCAATGCATATTGATTGCATGTTCGATCAATTTCAGGCTGTAGCAGCTGATAAAAATCTTCTATTTCTTCATCTTTGGCCAGAGTGGTTGGTGCGTAAATTTGAATAATAGTCGTATTACCTGGTCTTCCTTGTAGGCATATGGATATTATCCTATTACTGACAGCGTTGTAGTTCAGGATAGATCTTGAGATGTTCTTTTTGACGATGAATGCAACACCATTCCTCTTCAAGTTGTCATTCCCAGCATAGTAGACGATATGATTGTCTGATTCAAAATGACCAGTACCAGTCCATTTCAGCTCACTAATGCCTAGGATATCAATGTTTATGCATTCCATTTCATTTTTGATGATTTCCAATTTTCCTAGATTCATACTTCATACATTACAGGTTCTGACTATTAATGGATGTTTGCAGCTGTTTCTTCTCATTCTGAGTTGCATCACATCAGCAAATGAAGGTCCAGAATGCTTTACTCCATTCACGTCATTAAAGTCGACTCTACTTCGAGGAGGTAGCTCTTCCCCAGTCATCTTTTGAGTGCCTTCCAACCTGGGGTCTCATCTTCCAGCACTATATCAGACAATGTTCCGCTGCTATTCATAAGGTTTTCACTGGCTAATGCTTTTCAGAAGTAGACTGCAGGGTCCTTCTTCCTAGTCTGTCTTAGTCTGGTAGCTCAGCTGAAACCTGTCCTTCATGGGTGAACCTGCTGGTATCTGAATACCAGTGGCATAGCTTCCAGCATCACAGCAAAATGCAAGCCCCCACAGTATGACAAACTGACACGTGGGGGACATATCAATTAGTTGTCCAAAAATATTAACCTACATTCAATCAGAAATCATAAATTACTAATACAATTTTCAGAGTAACATGAACGTGAAATTATTTTATGGTGAATTTCAAATAGTATAAATAAGGTTTGCTCACCTGCTAGTCATTAAGACAGTTTCAAGAGAGATGACTTTAAAAAAGAAATATTATTGAGATAATCCTGTCCCCAAACCTATGCTACTGTACTACTTAATCACCTAGCACTATATGTAATTTTTTTTGTTATGAATGGCCACTGGATTTATTTCAAAACCTCAATTTTTAAACATGTAGTAGAATTATATATATATTACAGATATCTCACTTTCATGCTAAAAAGTAGTTTAAAAATTTATGTGTTAGCTTGTATGAATTTCATAGACTGTATAGATTTCTAGGAAATGAAAATTATCTATCTATCTATCGGAAACCCTGGTCGCATAGTGGTTAAGAATTAAGACTGCTAACCAAAAGGTTAGCAGTTTGAATCCTCCAGGTGCTCCTTGGAAACCGTATGGGCAGTTCTACTCAGTCCTATAGGGTCCCTATGAGTCGGACTTGACTTGACGCCACCTGGTTTTTTTTTTTTGGATATCTGGCTATCTGCCTATCTAAACTCAACCATAACTTGAGTTTATTCTACCTGGTAGCAGAAAACTACTCAGTTTAGGGTTCTTTCCTGCTCCTCAGCCTTCTTAGTATAATTTCTGCATTTCAGAGGATTTAAGTAATTTAATGGAATGCAGTGAAATGGGAGGAGAATTTGATCCTTGCTTTGGATCTCTCCACAGCAGGTTAATCTTCCGAGACAACTGTTAAAAATAAAATAGCTAACATTTATGGAACACTTTATATAGCACTATACTAGGCACTTTACATACATGAATGTATCTACTCTTCATAACTGCCCTGTGCAGTAAGAAGTACCATATTATATCTAAGCTTTATAAATAGACCTAAGGTACTGAGTGGCACTGGGTTCTGGGTAAGGCACTGAGTAATTAAAACTGGGCAAATTTTATGCAGACATTAAGAGGCAGAGCTGGGATTTTAACAAAATAATGGGCTCCAGAGACTGAGCTTTGAAACTGTATAGTCTACAGCCTCAAGAGCTGTCTACTCCTTGGTGAAATCTACCTTCCGTATCAACATGTGCTGAGGCTTCTGTGTTACATTTGGGAGATTCTGAGACACATTCTATACTGGCTTCCTCATCCCTGCCCCTCCATACTGCGGGCTGTCTGGGTCACACCTGAGCCATGCAGGGCAAAACAGGGAAAATAAAATCATTTGCTCACTCCTATGACTTATTGGGATTCGCAGGGGCTCTGGGCATCAGGTCCACCTGCTAAACAACCCAACACAAACATTACTTCTGTATTCTCAAAACCATGTTTTTTTTTTTTTTTTAATTTTTATTGTGCTTTAAGTAAAAGTTTTCAAATCAAGTCAGTCTCTCATACAAAAATTTTCATATGCCTTGCTATATATTCCCAATAGCTCTCCCCCTAATGAGACAGCACACTCCTTCCCTCCACTCTCTCTTTTGGTGTCTGTTTGGCCAGCTTTAACCCCCTCTGCCCTCTCACCTCCCCTCCAGACAGGAGATGCCAACATAGTCTCATGTGTCTATTTGATCCAGAAAGCTCATTCTTCACCAGTATCTTTTTCTATCCCATTGTCCAGTCCAATCCCTGTCTGGAGAGTTGGCTTTGGGAATGGTTCCTGTCTTGGGTAACAGAAGGTCTGAGGACCATGACCTCTGGGGTCCTTCTAGTCTCAGTCAGACCATTAAGTCTGGTCTTTTTAGGAGAATTTGAGGACTGCATCCCACTGCTCTCTGCTCCCTCAGGGATTCTTTATTGTGTTCCTTGTCAGGGCAGCCATCAGTTATAGTCGGGCACCATCTAGTTCTTCTGGTCCCAGGCTCATGGAGTCTCTGGTTTATGTGGCCCTTTCTGTCTCTTGGGCTCATAATTACTTTGTTTCTTTGGTGTTCTTCATTCTCCTTTGCTCCAGGTGAGTTGAGACCAATTGCTGCATCTTAGATGGCTGCTTGTTAACATTTAAGGTCCCAGATGCCACTCTCCAAAGTGAGGTGCAGAATGAAGTCTTAATAGATTTTATTATGCCAATTGACTTAGATGTCCCCTGAAACTATGGTCCCCAACCCCCCGCCCCTGCTACACTGGCCTTTAAAGCATTCACTTTATTCAGGAAACTTCTTTGCCTTGGGTTTAGTCCAGTTGCGCTGACCTCCCCTGTACTGTGTGTCGTCTTTCCCTTCACCTAAAATAGTTCTTATCTGCTATCTAATTAGTGAAAACCTTTCTCCCTCCCTTCCTCCCTCCCCGCCTCATAACCATCAAAGAATATTTTCTTCTCTGTTTAAACTCTTTCTCGAGTTCTTATAATAGTGGTCTTATACAATATTGTCCTTTTGCAACTGACTAATTTCACTCAGCATATTGTCTTCCAGATTCCTCCATGTTATGAAATGATTCACAGCTTCATCATTGTTCTTTATGGATGTGTAGTATTCCATTGTGTGAATATACCATAACTTATTTATCCATTCATCTGTTGATGGGCTCCTTGGTTGCTTCCATCTTTTTGCTCTTGTAAACAGTGCTGCAACGAACATGTGTGTGCATATATCTCTTCGTGCAAAGGCTCTTATTTCTCTAGGATATATTTCAAGGAGCAAGATTGCTGGATCGTATGGTAGTTCCAGATTTTAAGGAAGCACCAAATCCATCTCCAACGTGGTTGTAACATTTTACATTCCCACCAGCAGTGTTTAAGTCTTACAGACTCTCCACATCCTCTCCAACATTCATTATTTTGTGTTTTTTGGATTAATGCCAGCTTTGTTGGAGTGAGATGGAATCTCATTGTAGTTTTGATTTGCATTTCTCTGATGGCTAATGATTGTGAGCATTTCCTCATGTATCTGTTAGCTACTTGAATGTCTTCTTTAGTGAAGTACCTGTTCATATCTTTTGCCCATTTTTTTATTGGGTTGTTTGTCTTTTTGTAGTGAGTTTTTGCAGTATCATGAAGATTTTGTAGATCAGGTGCTGATTGGAAATGTCATGCTAAAAACTTTTTCCCAGTGTGTAGGTAATCTTTTACTCTTTTGGTGAAGTCTTTGAATGAACACAGGTGTTTGATTTTTAGGAACTCCGAGTTATCTAGTTTCTCTTCTTCATTGCTGGTAATGTTTTTGTATTTAGGTCTTTGATCCATTTTGAGTTCATTTTTGTGCATGGTGTGAGGTATGGGTCTTGTTTCACTTATTTGCAGATGGATATCCAGTTATGCCAGCACAATTTGTTAAACAGACTGTCTTTTCCCTACTTAACTGACTTTGGGTTTTTGTCAAATATCAACTGCTCATATGTGGATGGATTTATATCTGGAGTCTCAATTCTGTTTCATTGGTCTATGTATCTGTTGTTGTACCAGTACCAGGCTTTTTTGACTACTGTGGTGGTATAATAGGTTCTAAAATCAGGTAGACTGAGTCCTCTCACTTAGTTCTTTTTCAGTAATGCTTTACTTATCCAGGGCCTTTTTCCCTTCCATATGAAGTTGGTGATTTGTTTCTCCATCTCAGTAAAAAATGTCATTGGAGTTTGGATCAGAATTGCATTGTATCTGTAGATCACTTTTGGTAGAATAGACATTTTTACAGTGTTAAGTCTTCCTATCCATGAGCAAGGTGTGTTTTTCCACTTATGTAGTTCTCTTGGTTTCTTACAGTAGTGTCTTGTAGCTTTCTTTGTATAGGTCTTTTACATCTTTGGTAAGATTTTTTCCTAAGTATTTTATCGTCTTGGGGGCTACTGTAAATGATATTGATTTGGTGATTTCCTCTTCGACGTTCTTTTTTGTTGGTGTAGAGCAATCCAACTGATTTTTGTATGTTTATCTTGTGTCCTGATACTGTGTTGAACTCTTCCATTAGTTTCAGTAGTTTTCTTAAGGGTTCTTTAGGGTTTTCTGTGTATAAGATCATGTCACCTGCAAATAGAAATACTTTTACTTCTTCCTACCAATCTGGATGCCCTTTATTTCTTTATCTAGCCTAATTGCTCTGGCTAGGACCTCCAGCACAATGTTGAATAAGAGTGGTGATAAAGGGCATTCTTGTCTGGTTCCCAGTCTCAAGAGGAATGTCAAAGCCATGGTTTTGAAGAATTTCATGAGGGCTTACAATATGTCAAACAGAAGGCTGAATGTTCTTTCATCTTGCTCAGGAGCGCAGACAGAGTAATTTCTACCTCAAGAGAACACTGAACCATAGTTGTCTTTCTTTCTCTTCGCCTCACTTTTCCTCTCCAGGTTCTTTATCTAGATTTATCTGATGAGAAAAGTTTTTCTAACAAAACATGTATTTTTTTCTTTGTCAGTTATTGAAGCCAGGACCTTAGATCAAAGGATGCCAGACTGTGCAACTCAAAAGCTTTTTCTCTCAAGACTATTGTATACCCTTTGAATTCAAAAGTGTATTTTGAAATTTAGAACCTGAGTACTGGGGTATTCCTTTCTTTCCTTTTTTTTTTCCTGCTGTGTCTTCCCTTTCTTGAGACAGGAGACATAACACTTTCACTCTCCCTGAAATAAAAATACTCTGAAGTGGGAAGAAGGGTCGGGGGGGGGGAGGGGTGGGGTGGGAACTTTCAAAATTAAAAAAAAAAAATCAGATAATACTTCAAAATATAATTTCATCATGACTTCAAAAGCTCTAATTTCAAAGAATTTGAGAATTATCTCTATCAGTATTCCCAGGCATTTTATATAAAAGCCACTTAGTGGTCTCTTCCCTTCAAAAACGCCTGAGGATTTTGGTGCAAATTCTAAGAAGCCTACAGAATCATAACCTTTCCTCTTCCTTTTAGAAGGTGGGAGGAAAAGTGAAAATATTTGAGAGGTGCCAGTAGACTGAGGTTCTGGGTTCAACTCTGCCAATGAATAGTTGTACTGCCAAAGACTAGACTCTCAAATCTTAATCCGTGAATTACCCAACTAACAATTTTTGAGCATCATCTATGGTTCAGGCACTTAATATAAGCTCTCTGTTTAATTATCACAACTTAATGCAGTCAGGAAGATTAAGTAACTTGTCTAAGATTGGATAGGATGTAACCGGCAAAATGTACAATTCTGATATAATATTTCATGATATCTGAAATCCTATCCAGGTCAAAATACTCTATAAGTTTAAGTGGGACTTGGCAGAAAAGGCCCAAAGATTTCATTGGAAAGTTTTAAATGTCATGTATTTTTTATTGTGATCTGTTACAAAATATTATCTTTGGATGATAAAACTAAATGCTTGCTGGCCAATACACTTCATCAGAAGTCTTTCCTCCTCTTTATACCTCTTATTTTGTATACAATACCTGTACTTTACATGTCTTGTTAAAATTCTTTCACACAGAAGACTTACTACCTCTCCAAAATTTGTTAATCATATTTATTTTCCTTATCGTGGTCATCATGAACCCAAAAGGGTGAAATTTAGCTATCTCCTCCAGGACTAATACTCACATTAGGCGATGTGCAATGTTTTCTCACTATGCGTGCTGTCAGACTGACATCAACTGTGAAATATGTGACTCAATACTTAGACAAGCTAACATGATTTTAGCATTATAATGTCATTTTAAAAGGATGGTAGACAACGATAAACAATGCTTGGGCTTGTGTCAGAACTCAAGTAATATAGTTCCTTAGAGGATATATTAAGTGAACTATATTCCATTTGCCTTTGCACTAAAAAACTGGGCTGATTTGAAAATGTCAGGGAATTTTTTTCCGGAACTTCTGAATAATGACTTGGATAATTGATAGCCACAAATGTAATGCACATAATTTAATTTCCTTATACTAAGAGCTTAGAGCTTTGGTAGTTTGCATCTGGAAATGAAACTTCAACAAAATCTAATTGATAGAGGTGAAAAGTTTAACTGAGAGTTTTGTCAAAAGACTCTTAAGATCCACATATCCTCTAGCTTATGATTTACATGTTTAGGGCAATTTTCAGTTTTTAACCAAGATTTTCTCATTTCTGTATATTCAATACAGTCTGGAAAATAATATGAGGGAGATTCATAGATCTGTGAAAGACTAGAGAACCCTATAAAAAGACACACACACATACACACACACCCGTGGCCATTGAGTCGATTCCAACTCATAGCGAACCTATACGACAGAGTAGAACTGCCCCATAGAGTTTCCAAGGCGTTTTTTAAACCTTTATGGAAGCAGACTGTCACATCATTCTCCTGCAGAGCTCCTGGAGGTTCAAACTGCTGACCTTTCGGTTAGCAGCTGAGGGCTTAACTACTGCACCACCAGGGGCCCTTCTATCTCTCTGTCTCTCTCTCTCACACACACACACACACACACACTCAAGCTTTTGAGATGTGGTAACCATAAAAGCATCTTAAATCTTTGTGAAAAGTTTGGACGCACACTGAAAAGAGATCATGACAGCATTTCAGCTCATCACCGGCTCAATAGTCCCCAATTTCACAAAAGCATGATTTCCCATCTCTTTTTAGGTTTCTTTGGTACACTGGTTTTCAATCTTGGTTGCATATTGGGATCTTCTAAGGAGTTTTAAAAATATGCATGCCTGAGTCCCATAACCAGAGATTCTGATGTAATAGCAGTAGGGCACTATGTGAGCACCACCGTTCCCCAATTCCCAGTGATGCTAACGTGCAGCCAAGGCTGAGAATCACTGCCTAGTTCTTCTTTGTTAATTCTTAAGAGGTGCTTACTGATCAGTGTTTGGATTGCTGATCCTACCACCTTTCCAGCAGACTGCCTCACTGTCCTGCTTCCGGCAGCAAACCAAATGTTATTTGCAAGTCAATAATGGGTCTTACACCTCATGATCTAAAATATGGTTTAGGCCATCATTGCCTTTTATATCTATATTGTTGCTTTGCCCTGGACTTTCCAATGATACGCATGTCTGTTGCTGATCACACTTTAACCAAGCTTCTGGTTGTTGCTGGCTTCCAATATGCACCTCAATCAGGTTAATAGGGTAATACTTTCCCAATTTTTTGTGTCTCTTTTTCACATTGTAGCATATTAATGTCTCCATTTAAATTATATTTCATTGCTACCTCTTTACATGTCAGGATAAGACAGATGCTTGATCTCTTGGCAAGGCAGGAGAAAATATTTGAGCCCTGGTGGTGCAATGGTTAGGCATTCAGCTACTAACAAAAAGGTTGGCAGTTTGAATTTACCAGCTGCTCCTTGGAAATCCTATGGGGCAGTTCTATTCTGTCTGATAGCATCACTATGAGTCGAAACTGAGTCGACGGCAATGGGTTCTGTTTTTTAAACCTATATTTGTGTTGTTCCCTCATTTATGATATCAAGCATGAGCCTGGAGGATCCATCGCCTAGAGCTCATTTATTTGCTTAAAAGGGTATCATGGCTCACTTTAGGTTTATGTAAAGTGACAGAGGAGGATTTAAAATAGTAAAGAGTAATCTGGAGGATGATTGGAATAAGGAACAAAGACAGCGAGAGAAAAATGAAAATTCTAATCTACTAACTTTTTCTAGGGCTTTAAAGTCTTGTAGTGGGAAGATTTGTTAAATGAGTAAGAATAATATCTATTGCAAAGCAGAAGGACTACAACCCATTTCTGTATTCTGGGGAAAAAGGTTACCTCTTTACCAACCTGGGACATAGCAACTTAGAAAGCCTGGCTTGGGCAAACAGAAGATAGAATGAAAGGCATAAAGCTTTGCCTAAGCTGCACTCAGTTTCTGGGTGGCAAAACCCTGAGTGGAGACTGGATAACTGCTTTCGGACCTCCAAAGGAGATTGCAATGACCTCATAGCAGGGGGTGGGGTGGGCTGTGGTGCCAAGGTCAACAGCCGGCAAAAAACTGAGAGAAAACCACATCAGCAAGAGGGAAATGTCAAGTTCTTCCTAGTAGTATTGCCTAAGGAAATGAGCAAACTGAGTCCATCCACCATGGACCTTTGCATCAGAGGCCAACATCGCTTGCAGAGAGCTCAGACTTGACGAAGAGCATGAAATAGCCCCTTTCCCTAATTCTACCAGGTGAGTAAGTACCCACATTCCTCCAGGAACTCTTTCAGATATCATCTAAGAAGAGGATCGTTTAAAGAACAGACCATCATAGGTAGCCCTTCCTAAAAAACTTTCCAAGGTATCCCAGGTGCTAAATGTCACTTCTGTGTGTTTTCATAGCACCCTATTTCCATCTCTTTCATACCATTTATTATAATGAATTGTGTGTTTAATACTCTGCATTTTCCCCACTGAAGCATAAGTTTTTGAAGGTGTAAAAACTTCAAAAATATTCAAAGTATAAAACTTTGAGTGGAATGGAACATTCACTCAACTTAACGCACATATTTTATATTTCATATCAAGAATAATACTCCCTTTGAATCCGCTGTAAATCCTTACTGAAATATCACCCCTACATCTTTTTTAAGAATGTCAAAGGTAATAGTGGAGTCCTATTTTGTGTAGGAGAAACTCTGTGATTGTTATTTTTTATAAACATGATGAAATCTCTGATCTCCTACAAACTGTTGCTTTTCTTTGGTTCTGATTCTTGTGATTTAAAATTTTCCTTAAGGGAGATGGGGAAAAGAAACTCATGTTCTCTGGGGCTGGAACTGTCCTGTCCTATGTTGTTTGTAGAGGAGACAATGTCTCTGCTTACAAATGCATGTACTTTGAAAAAATTTCCTTCTTCCTTTCTTCCTCCCTCCCTCCCTCTGTTCCTTCCTTCCTTTTTTTCTTCATTCCTCTCCTCTTGTCTCCTCACCTCTCCTCTCCTTTCCTCTGCTTTCTCCTCCTTCTTTCCTCTCTCATGAAGAATATATGACATAAGTTATGTAAACAGCTCGGTGACTGGTTAAAGTTGACCCTCAACAAATATTAACTACAGATAATCAAATGCATCAACATTTGTATTAAATTTTTAATGGCGATAAGATCTAATAAGATGACTAAAGATAATTGAGAGAAGGATCAATTTATGCCATTTGACTTTAAGATTTAGTCTGTGTAATCTCTAATTTTGATTCTAGTTCTCTACCAATGGTAAGTGCCCTGGTGGCACATGGTTAAGTGCTATGGCTGCTAACCAAATCCACCAGCCGCTCCTTGGAAACCCTATGGGGCAGTTCTACACTGCCCTATAGGGTCGCTATGAGTCAGAATCAGCTTGACGTCATTGGGTTTGTTTTTTGTTCATTTTTCTTTTTCGGTACCAATGACAAATTTAACAAAAAATAAATTCCTTTTCAGTAGGAATAGAAACGAGTCAACACAATATAGTATAGAAATATGTAATTTGCAGACATATTGGGCCTAAATCTTAGATTTAATGCTTATTAATGTTAATGCAAGGAGCTCTGGTGGCACAACGGTTAAGTGCTTGGCTGCTAACTGAAAGACTGGTGGTTTGAACCTACCAGTAGCTCTGTGGGAGGAAACACCGGCAATCTGCTCCCATAAAGATTTACAGCCTAGGAAAATCCATGGGACAGTTCTACTCTGTCCTATAGGGTTGCTATGAGTTGGAATCAGCTCGACAGCACACAACAATTTTAATGCTGGGCTAGTCATTTAAAATTTCTGAGGCTTAAGCTCCTTTCTTATTAAATAGAGGCTAAAAGAAACCTTGTATGTAATTCCCAAAGATATTTAAAGTTTAAACAAGAAACATGTATGAAAAGATATGTAACCCATTGCCATTATTGCTTATACTTTCCATTTAAGTAAAAACTTAATAAATGAACACACAAAATAAGTGGCAAATTCAAAGTCTGTAAACTATTTTTATGAACTTTCTTTTTAGGTAAATTAGAATTTTAGATTATTTAATTAGTTTACATAGACAAAACATTTCAAATTTATGAAATTATTGAAAAAAAACTTCTATTGTTTAAATTTTTACAAAATACCTTCAGAAATGCAATTTATTAACCGACAGGAACAGTTATGCCAGAACAACCAGCATGCTTCAGGATTATTTGGAAAAAACTAGGATTTATGGCCATTGTAATTAGAAGAGAATAGGACTGTATGTGATAGGGGAGAGGGGTAAGGAGCCCTGATGGCACAAAACTTGAGCACTCGGCTGCTAACCCAAAGGTTGGTCGTTTGAATCCACCAGCAGCTCTGCGGTATAAAAGACCTGGTTATCTATTCCTGTAAAGATTACAGCCTAGAAAACCCTATGGGATGGATCTACTTTGTCACTTTCGGTCTCTACGAGTCAAAATCGACTTGATGGCACCCAACAACAGCAATAAGGCAGAAGCGTGCCCAAGGAAGGTTGTAGAATGAACTTACCCTACTCAGGAAAAGGATTATGCCAATTACCTTCCGCAACAGTACTAGTTTCTTCCAAAAGAAAAGAGAGGCTTATTTGTATGACTTTGTTTATAAACATGGCAGAAAATCTTCTTGAGAACTGAATCACTTTTAGATAAACCTTTCAGAAAAATTTTGCTACCACTTCACCAAGTACATGCTTCTAAGACTTCTAAACCTATGCCTTGTTTGCTAGTTGTGGGCACACTGCTTGATGCTGTTTTCCATTTGTGATGCTGACAGCTCTGTTATCCTGCATGTAGCAGCACATTAAAATCTGATTTTGCCTCAGGGCTTCAATTATATATCTGGGAAACCACATTCTGGGAGCATTGTGTTACTTGTTTTTTCCTTCTCAGGTATGACTTGGAATTTGATCAGCTCTACTGTTACTGTGGAAACTCTAAAGAAGAAAAATTGATCCTGAATCCAGTAATGCTAACTGGTTGGCATCTAGGACATAAAATACATTGCAAATTATTTATTCAGTTGGCACTTGTGTTTTGCTTCTACTGCTAGTGATGAGATAGTGATTGATATATGCCCATATGGTTAATTTCAGAGAATTTTTTTGGAAAAGATTGGTAAACATACTTTGGATGAAATAATCAAACTAAGTATTATTGCATCGTAGTGGAGTTTTACATTTAAAATTGAATTTGTCAAACATTTTCCCCATCTCAGAACATTCACACAGTATAATAAATCTAGGGCATTTGAAATACATTCTGATGATAACCACTTCTGGAATTCTTTAAAAAAAACAAGCTTTACCTAAAGGATAACTTATACAACCTACTTAGTTAATCAAGTTTGTTCTAGTCACTAGATCAGGCCACAGCTATCCAAAATACATGTGTTATTTTGTTTTCAAACTTTATATGTAGTGCTACTTAAAATTTATTCTTTCTTTTATGAATTTTCCTTTGTGTTTATTCTTTTGTGCTCAGTGCACTCCAAATTTTTTTTTTTAAATAGATGAAATCAAACATGGAAGACTAGATTTCAAGCCCTAGACACCAGGGAACCATTGATAGATTTAAGTAAGAAACTGGCATGATCAAAGCAATATTTTAGGAAAAATATGGCAGGGGTCTGCAAGAGAGAATTGAAAAGTTCTGAGGCAGCAAGACAACTCAAAAGGTGCTCAAGATGAGTAATGCTAGCTGACGTGAAGAGATAAAAATTGAAATTTCAGCAGCTTGACACAATAGAAGTTTAGTTCTGACTCACATATTCCCTTAATGTCCTCTAATCTCTTATTATTCTATTTAGAAACCCAGGCTCCAATTTTTGACTCCGCTATTTTTAACACCTGGCATTCAAAGTCTCTGTGTTTGTCCTTAGTGAGCCAGAAGGAGAAAGAGCGTGGAGGGTTACATGTGGGAAGGTTCTATTAGCCCAGCTGGAAGTGGTGCAAATTACTTCCATTTATATTCCAAAGGCTACTGCTCAGTGACTTGGCACACTTGACCTTCAGAGATATTGGAAAAGAGGTTTGTCTGTGTGCTCAAGAAGAAGGAAGATCTTCCTTCAATAACTAAGGAGAAAGGAGCAAAGAACTTGAACCAAGATGGAGTAAGGAGATGAGTAGAGACAAGTAAATGGAAATGGCTGGGAAAGATGGATTGGAAGAATTTGGTAATTGACTCAGTAGGAAGACTGACATGGAAGGCAGTACACAGAGACTTAGAGTTTGCAGTCTGACTAGGTAGTAAATTGAGAATCCTGTTAATGACATGAACTTCCAAGCAAATACTCTAAGACTGCCTTGGAGGGGGAATTGTTATGGCAAATTATCTTAGTTCAAGTTTATTAAGAACAATAGGATACAATAGTAGTCCACTTCTTATAAAGTCGGCAATGTTCCTAAAGTTATTTCATTTAAATCCTTTTAACCCAACAGAAAGGTTAAACTTATCCCTTGCAGTAGAGGTAGATATGCAGTAAGTAAATCACAATCGAACCTTGAAATATTGGATTGCAAAGTTTTATATATATTAGTAACCATATAACAGAGAACACACCTTAACTTTAACTCCAAAAATATTTTGGCAAAACTAGCTTCTGCAATATTATCTCTGGCACACCACACTTAATTTCAAACTCATAGATTTTATCTTTGGCAACCTACACCTCAGCTAACCACCTGTGAGAGATTTAGCCTCTGGTAGTGTTCATGAAATCTAAAGTTTATAACTTCATCCTCAGGGAATTGATTGTAATATACCATGGAAATCCTTTACTAAACCAATAAATAATAATAGAAGTAGAAAGAAACTTGTACATTTACCCAGCTTTAATTTTCCCTCCTTTACTAATCTTTGCCTCCATGTCTAAAGAAAGCAATGACAACAAAAACTAGAAAGGAAGAAAAAAAAAAAACAGTTCCCATTAACTATGTAGATTGGAAAACTAGTTTTGAGTTTGGTATTTTGTTATGTGGTTAAATATATTTATATTGTTTCTGTTTTATAGAGATGAAAGAATACATCATAATATTAAGAATCTATTTCTATTAATCAAAAAAAAACCACGCACACACAAAATATTGTCCTGAAAATTCATTTATCAGCTCTTGCTGTGCAACCCCTTCTGATATTGTCTCCATATGGCTATTTATCCTGCATTTCTTGGATGAAGGATGTGTTGAGTGAGTTCCAAGGTCATTTTAACTCTAAGCTATTCCAAAGCATAGCAGACAGAGTTTAATAATTCATAGACCTAAAACAAATATAAATTTCTTAATAAGTCATATGTTAGTTTAAATTGATCCTCTCCTGTATCCAGTCCCCCTAATTATTTACTGAGAATTTTTTATTTAAAAATTTTTCACTTAAATATTATCAAAGACAAGTAAATTTAATTGACTATGAGTTACAATTTTCCCTAGAAATTTGAAAAATCATTCAAAATGCCTAATGCCATTCAGACACATTGCTGTTACATTCTTTGCTAATAATTGAGAGTACTACATCAAATGTTCCATCTTCAGTCTTAACAGATACCATTTTCTCTTATTTCACTAAGAAAAGGTAGGTGGTCAAATAAGAAATGTAGGTGGCCATATCAATAAATGTATAAACTTGTCTGCTTCTATGGCTGTAATTTGCCTTTCAGTCTGGTCAAAAAAGAAAAACTCTCTCTGCTTCTATCTAATACCAACCCATAATCTGAGTCCTAACTCGTCCTTTTTCTGCTAATTCTTCTTTAACTTGCATCACAAAATTTCCTTCTATGATTCCCATCAGCCTACAATTATACTGGGATATCTCCTATCTTATGATTATGAAATCTCCTTGACTCCACATCCTTCTTTAGCTTAAATCTTCTCTAACTAAAAACTACTTTAGAGCAGAATTCCTAAAATAATTGCCTATACCTGTTATCTCCAATTTCTCATTTTCAAGTTTCTCCTCGGCCTACTCATAAAGTTTTCATTCAAAATGTTTTATTACAACTGGTCTTGAAAAAGTTATCAATGGCCTTCTTATTGCCATATCCAATTGTCAATTCACAGTTCTCTTCTTTTGCAAACTATCACCACCATTTAACACTGTTGATAACTTCCTTCTTTTTTGAATGATTTTCTTTTATTGATTTCCATGATTCCTCTCACATCAATGTTTACCTTTTCTTCTTTTTGCCAACTCCATCTCCCTTCCCACTTTGAAATATTGCCTTTGCCTCTGTCATAATGTCTTCTCTACCTACTCATTTTTGGACTAGTCCCATGGATTTAAGTAACTCTTAAACTTTTAGCTCCTGAAACAATCCACCCTTTTAGTTCCATGTGTACTCAACTTTCTACATGGTTAGAACAGAAGAGTTGAGGAATGGGGGAAACAGGGTTGTGAGAGGGAAAAGGGAGGCATAAACTGGTTAGATGACACTACAAAGTCAGGGAGAAGTCCCCATTGTTAAATATGGGACAGGGTGTTCAATTTTCATTACAAAGTTGTTTGTATTTCTGGGATGCAACACTTCCCTCCTCCCCTCCATGTAATCACGCATGTCTATGCAGAAGCGCACAGACATTGAATTAGAGAGTTTATCTTTGTGAACGTTAAGAAAATGGCCTGAGTTCCACATCTGGGTTCATGTGAGGCTGAACAGGAACTACATCTGGAGAAAAACAAAACATTCTATAAATAAGCTAATTAAGGGGAAGCAGGGAAATAGAGCCAGAAGGGACCATGATGATGTAAAGTCCTCCAGGGAGTTTTTAGAAATGTGAGGAAAGAAACTTACACAATTTGATCTAAACCTTTAGAGGTAATGATGGTAGCTAATTTCTAGATTGCACAAGCACACTCCCATCTGGAGGTCACTGTTAACAGGGAGGAAACAGAATAAGACTATCCAGGGGAAAATAAAACATTTAAGTAATTCTTTTGATTTCTATTTAATACCTGCGCAAATAGATGGGGACTGAGGAGAATCTCAATAGGGAGAAGAAATGGACAGAATTGAAATTTTTCATCATGTATCTTTTAACTGATACATAATAAAATGTTTTACACAAGATGGAGTGCCAAAAACAGTTCTCTGAATAGGAATATATGACCTCAATCACACTTTAAACACACCTGGATTTACACAAAGTAAGGTGCTTTAGTGTTGAAGAGAATATGAAAAGTATAAGAAAAGTATTTCATATGAAAAGATTTAGAACTGAGTGAATTTAGGAATTAATCAAGTTAAATTAATCTACCTTAGAGTTTGCTTTTGTATCATAATTTTATTAATTTTTCATAAGGTAAATAAATGCAAAGTTAATAAGCTAGCCTGTATATTTTTCTTTCTTAAAATTCTTCATTAAAATCACATTAATATTGCATTGAATCAAAGTGATGCAGTCATAAACTAAGAAAACTAGAATCCCTGTCTTCCTATGTGTCTGTTATCCAGAGGACTGTCATCGCATCTTATGTTCCTGATTAACTGCTTTGAGTTGGCTGTGATATTTACCAACAACAGACTTGAATTCATAAAGCCAGCACTCTAGAGGTTATCATCTCATAGATGTATTGATCTTGACTTTGGTTTGTAGCCAACAAATGCATGGGGAAGCTTGGTTTTAATTTCAGTTTTCAAATTTTTCTACCTCATTTGGGCTTGTCCTACACGAATGGAAATTCATATTAAAACAACAAAGCAATACATTTAGTAGAATAACTAATCATTATTATTTAAATGCAGGAGCTCTGGTGGTGTAGTGGTTAACAGCTTGGCTCCTAGCCAAAAGATCAGCAGTTTGAATCCAGCAGCCACTCCTAGAAAACCCTATGGTGCAGTTCTACTTTGTCCTATAAGGTTGCTATCAACTCAACAGCAATGAGTTTTTTAATGATTACCAAAACCAAAAAAAAAAAAAAAAAACCCAGTGTCGTCAAGTCAATTCTGACTCATAGTGACCCTATAGGACAGAGTAGAACTGCCCCATAGAGTTTCCAAGGAGCGCCTGGTGGATTCAAACTGCCGACCCTTTAGTTAGAAGCTGTAGCACTTAACCACTACGCCACCAGGGTTTCCTTTTTAATGATTGTTATTGTTTAAATACCAGCTAAATAATTTAGAACGAACTATATAGTAATTCAAATGAGCTAAAGTTGAGTTTCACTCTTACTTTTTTTTTCAACTGGTCTTAATCTCTGTAATTTAATTTTGATATCCTCTCAGGCTTGAGTAGAACTGATCCTCTTAAGATCATTCTTTAATCCAAGAAAAGTCTCTAATACTTTAGACAGGTTAGCATCTCAAGTTTCTGGACTGCTGTCCCCAGATACTTTAACTTCCATTTGCTGTTGAATCATTTGCCTTTGTGCTCTTTGTTGCAGTGTAAACTCTTAATTTCTTGGTGGAGTCTGATATTGCTTGGAGATAAAACACCCTGTGACTTCCCAGATAACTAAGAATTGTGTTAATCTCCAGAATAGTGTTAGGTTGCCTTCTTTGCATCTTGATTAGAACTTCTGAGAACTCAAGTTTCCACATTTCCCATAGGCAGAAGAAAAATCACAACTGTCATGCTATATTTGCCACAAGGAAATCCCCAAAAATGTCATTTAAAATTTTCATTGCTGTCTGTTTTTATCACACTTACCGTAAGCATTGTCACTTAACTGTACATGGGAAAATTGATGAAATGGCTAATGTTTTGTTACATATATATCCACCACAATAAAAACTAAATTAAAAATATCATAAGCAAATTAATTGTAAAAAAAAATGAGAAATATGTATTGAAAACAAAAGCAATTTAAAAGTAAGTGTTTAGATTGTTAGCACATTGTCCCCAATCTTTCTCTTAATATATCTCATTATTGATCTCATACTGCATATAGAGTTTCTAGAAATAATATGAAGAATAAATAACATACGTTTAGAACATACTGGTATAGTGTTAAATCTCTTTTTAAACAGGCAAAGATATGATAAACCCACAATTCAGAAGAGTGGTTTCCTCCTGAAGGTCACAGCAAGGCGATGGGACCTAGAAGGATCACACAGGTACCTAGAACATTAGCAATAATGGACTGGATCTAAAACTGAGTACTTGTTCCATGACTATTCATTTTGTTATGACATATATTACATACAGTCTTTAAATTAATAAAACATTAGATAATTGAAGGCTTTATGAGATTTCTTTCTTTTCTTTTTATCCTAAAGGCTATTTCCAGAGTGGTGATTCCCTAGCACTTACGAGCACTGTGTCACACTGCAGGACCCAATCCACACTAAGTATTCCGTGTTTAAATATCACTGGTACTTGATAAACACAACGGCAGAGGTGTCCTGTTTTAATTAGGCATGCCTAGCAATGTTTCTTGAATGCCATACGTTTGTGAATTTTACCTTGTTGGGTGCTGATTTTTTTTTTATTATTAGTATTCCTGTAAATACCCTTGAGAGCTGTTCTACACAGTGGTTGAATTACTTTGAAGTAATTTGATTCTTTTGGATGTTGTTTTTAAGATTTGTTCAGCTGGAGCATGACAGTTTCCTTACTCCCTGATGACTAATTTTCCCCATTCCTGAGTCCAAATTCTTCTGGGTTATCTATCCGGTATTCCGTGAATTATAAGGTTTTTCACTCTGGCTAGTGGGGATAAGAAGTATATCCAGACCTGTGAGATCATCAGAAATTGTACTCTCTAACCCTTTCAAATGATTCTGTCCTCAATTTTGGCTAAGTTTCTCTACAAATATGAGCTGATAAGTATCATATATATGTATATATATTTGTCAGGTACTTTACTTCTTTCAGGCTAATGGCAATTTTTGTATCTGTAACCATATCTTATATTTTTATAAGCAATTATGTTCCAAATGTGATGGATTTAATTTGATCTCAAGAAAAACCAATTTCAGCGCAAAGACCAATATCTTTAAGTCATAAAAAGTGGTGTATGTGATGTAATAACTAGACAATTGGATCATTTCCTTCATAACAAATACTACACCATCGCTGAGGAACACATTTCAAATAACACTGAGTAACTGAACTGAAATGTGTCACAAACATGACAGTTTCTATGTTCGCCTTTAAGTACCCTTCTTAGAGTTGACTGATAATCTCTAGACATCAATATAAGGAGAATTACATTTTAAAATAACAAAAAATGATGCTTTTGGAATTTCACAGAAGAATCTTAAATATTGTGGATTAATTTCTCTCAACCTCCTGAGTTAAATCTGATGCTTTACTCAAAGTTGCATTAAGCTTCTAGTTCAAATCCCAACCCAAGATTATGGCCTTTTGCGTTGAGGTTCTCGTCAGTTTAAATTAACAGGATCAGTTTGCCACCTGGTTGAAGTGTCTGAGCGTATCCATGTACATTCAGGCTAGCATTCATTACTACGTACAGAAGTACTACAATCCAGCTAGTTTTTAGCAGTGATGCAAAACTGAATATTGTTACTGCCAGCTGTCCAAGCAAGATTTGTTGAAGTTTCGATTTTCTTATTAACCTTCTTTTAGAGAAAACCTTCAGATTCAGTGCCACATTTCACCTGATTGTACAACTAGAAGTCTACAGTTTTGTGATCTAGGGTGAAAATATCCTGTGACAGTTTGAATTTGCCTATGTCAAAAAACTCATCTGAGAGCCATCAAGCCAATATTCAAAGGCCAACACAGCCCAGTCATAAATTGTTAGACTAGAACAATCTCTGTCAGCAGTACTGACAAGACCAACAGGCCAATTTATAACAGTCCTTCAATTTCCTGAGTTTGGTACAAATATTGTGCTAATATTCACTTGATACCTTTTAGCCAGCTAATTCTCCACAGTGATTTCTGTGCCATTAATATTGTCTCTGTTCCATTTTTGGATCAAGGTAAGTATATTCTGCTGCTGACAGGTTGGGTATTCAACAATTATCATCCTTGATGACAAGGCACCTATGATACTGGGTCATATCCAGTACTGATCCCTGCTTCCAGTGTTACTCTGTTAAGGAGTCATTGCTCAGGCACTAAGGTTGTTGAAACTGGCAGACATCTAACAGATAAGCAATACTGCCCACCTACTTATCTGCTCTGTCCCTGATCCTCTGTGGTGTGCATTAATATTAGACGCAAAGGGCCTCAGATTTTGTAATTTTGAAAATTCCATTTTCAAAATTCCACCCACGTGCCCCTTCCTGAGAACACTTTGTCTCTGCTTTTCCAACCTTATTCCTTTCAAGCCCATGTTGGACCAGCCGATACCTTCGATACAGCTCAGGAGTCTATGCACATTTTTATCTCAGGTTAATTCTTTTTACACATAAAGCTGATTAGTAAATGTGCTTCTCTTTTCCAACTGAGCGCATTTCTTTTAAGCCCTGTCCTTGGGTGGAAAATCAATACTTCCTTTTAGGGACACTTTTGAGTGGAGTTGTAAGTCTGCAGTAGTTTAACGTATCAGGCTGATTCATACATTAAACAAACCTCAATTTTTTTTCCTTCTCTGACAGCAGATTAAAGGGACACCATCTCCCAAAATCATTACTTTGAGGTGAGAGGCAAAAGGTGCAACAAAGGCAGGAGATGTGGAGCTTTAATCCACCTACTCATGTGATTTACTCATGCCTTCTGAGTCGTCCACCTTGAGCCTCATCTCAAATGAATCATTTACATTATAAAATGAATGCCTGCTTTTCCCACTTCATCTTATAACTTGGTGGATCAGGTAAAGCACAGCTTATGACGTACAGTTCTGTTTCATAGCCACTAGATGTCAAATGAGGAGTCCCTGGGTGGCGAAAATGGTTAAATGCTAGACTACTAGCTGAAAAGCTGGTGGTTAGAACCTATCCAGCAATACTTCAGGAAACAGGCCTGGCAATCTGCTCCTGAGAGGTCACAGCCTTGAAAACACTATGGAGCAGTTCTACTCTGCACACATAGGCTAGCCTTGAGTTGGAATCGACTTGATGGCAACTAACATCAACAGCAATAGATGATGTCACATGGTCAAGCACTGTGTCTTATAAAACTCAGTAGCATGCAAGTAGCTAATTTTTAAATGGTGAGCGGTTCTCTAGGACAGAAGGCCTGGCCTCACTGCAGAACAATAGGGGTTTGTACTGACATTTTTTATAGTGCTTTACTAGAGTCACCATACAAAATTTTTACTTACTGATCCCTATCTACTAAGAATTCTTCTAATTCTTTAGATCTGCCCAGAGACAGGGAAGCCTGGACCTAGTGCACAGTCCTCACTTGCTCTAAATTTCACTCAAAATTGGTATCCTTTATTGTTATATAATAAATGCATCAGAAATGCATTCCCAGTTACAGAATGTACATCTCTAAAATCCAAAGACGTCCAGAAAGCACTGCACCTCTTTCTTACTGGTAGGAGGTTCAAGAGCCAATAACCTGTCATTTACCTTGGCATGCTCCAGATCATTTGATCCAGCCCAAATTCATTGAAGTGGCAGGTCTCTGGAACTTTTTTATCTCTTACCATGTATCTGACTAGCACACTAAGAGTACTGAGAATTCTCTGCCTCCAAGTTCAATTAGCCTAATGCCATCAATATAGTTGACCAACATGATATTTTGAAAAACATAAAAACGATTAAGTTCCCTAGACTATATAATGACAGAGAGGGAGAATTAACAGCCCTTAGACAAGACCAGAACTGTCTACTGCTACTCTTCCCACATAAAAGCAAACTGCTTGTGATCATTTTTACTCATTTATTAGAACAATAGATACCAAGTGCAGAGTGCTGTGCTGATATACCCCAGGAAGAAATTATACCTGGCACGGCAACTGTAATTGGGGCTACCACTTCATTAAGTTTATAGTAACCCATCCTCATTTACCATATACGTCTTTTTAGGGTGTAAAAGATGAATTGATCAGTTACATGATAGGACAACCACCCATGTAATTCTTTGATGATGGCACAAACCTCTATAATTCTGTCAGGGATATAATTTTGTTTCTGATTTGCTACCTTGGCTGGGGATGGTGATAAAGGCAATTTTAAGACATGTTATTTGAATTTTCTTACTGTCCAAATGGCTCTTACTTCACCGGCTAATATTCAATACAATGATTCTGCTGCTGCTCAGTATAACCCCACCAACTGTACAGTTGTGGATTGGGAAAATGATCACAGAATGGGCCCATCAACCCCTTGAAATCACTATGAAATGAACTTTTGAGAGGAATCCATTTATCACCTGGCATTTATAATACCCCACTCGAACTAGAGAGGCATTGGTGGTATGCCAGGTTCACAGTCAGTGTCAGTTCAAACCTTGTGTGCCACAATCCTCAAAAAGATCTGAGTTTCCACATTCCCAATATGTATTTCCTCTAGCTCATTTGGGGAAGGATTGAGAGAATACTGTATATGTTTACTGTACAATTCTAGAGTCCTTCAGAAGGACTCAGATTTCTTTTAGCTCAGTGGGCTCTGAGTTTATTATTTGGCTCAGAACTAAAAATTGGGCAGGACGTTATGATTTCCAATTGTGACAACTGGTATCAGCCTTTTTATTTTTTTAATTTTTTTTTCTGGTGTTCCAAGTTTTCTTTTTTTCTTTTTTCCTTCCTGTTTATGCAAGTGAAAAAATACCTTAGTTGGCTGCCCATCTTGCTCACCACCGGGCATAACATGTTCTAAAAGCTATCACTACATCTCCTTGTAGATTGAAGCACCCAGCCTGCCACTCCTTTCTTATTTTTATGGTAATTGTATCCATTTTTTTTTTTTTCTCATTCCAGGAAAGCATCCTTTACAATCAACACTTTACTGTAGGTGACAACTAACATTGAGCATCTCAGAGATGCTGTTGCCCCCACCACTAGTGCATTCCTAACTGCCTTAGGAAAGGACATGACCTCTAGACCGCCTGGGAACATAGTTCCTAGTCTCATATAATAAATCCATTTTAACATGTCTGTGCCTTATAGACTCTACCTCAGTACTTTGCTAAGGTAATCCTAGGATTTTCAACTTGTTTTCACGAGGTCATCATCATGTTCAAGTTTCAGAGTCATTTCTTTAGTATAATGGTTCTCAAGCTTTAGCACTCATCAGAATCACCTGCAAGGTTTCTTAAAACACACATCACTGGACTCTATCTCCACATTTCTGTTTCATAGGCCTGGGGCTGGGACAAGCTCAAGAATTTGAATTTCTAACAGGTCTCTAGATGGTGCACATTGTGGGAATCATTGGTGTAATCAGTGCTTCCTTGTCTACATATATCTCATTCCAATCCAATAAAAGTGAGAGTTTAAGGCAATGTGAAGCTGAAGCATGTCTGGGATTTTCACCACCACATTTACTTAACTATGGTAACCTTGTTGCCATCTGATTGCAGAATAACCCAAATCCAGAATCCTATGCTGAGGGGTTGCTTTTTGGTTCTACTGAACCAACTACCCTAATTTGAGTTCCCTCTGAAAACCATGCCTGACACAAGGACTCAGGGGTATGTGATTTACTGGAAAGGTGATTTCAGAAAATAGAAGTAAGGTCACAAAAAAACTAAGACAAAAAATAATTAACTGAAAATAAGCACTATGTTATCAAGTTGATTACTATTGTGATAGACTGAGAGACTTCATCCTTCTGGTGATCCTCATCTCAGAGGGACACAGTATTAAATGTTAAATATGCCTCAGAATTATCCTACCAGAGGATGGGAAGGCTAGGCACGTAGATTCTCATTCTCATCTCTCATTAATTGAAGGTTGTCCTTGGGGGCATTAACTCCTCCACATCTTACGATTGTGCAACTATGACTGAATAACATTTTTTTTTTTTCACTTTGGAGGAATCAGCATACCTAGATGTCGTGGTGCCTGCTAACCGAAAGGTCAGTGGCTTGAAGCCACAAACCGCTCTCTGTGAGAAAAGCCTTGACGATCTGCTCCCATAAAGATTTCAGCCTAGGAAACCTGATGGGGCAGTCTACTCTGTCCTATATAGTCGCTATGACTAAGAATCAACTCAAATACACATAACAACAACAGGGGTGGAACACTGTCAAACATGCATGGAACTCTCCATCATGTGGGCCAAGGGGATGCAGCACCGTGCATCTCAAGCACCTGCTGTGGCACATTGTTTAAAAAAAAAAAAAATTTTTTTTTTTTTTTTTTTAAGATATATAGAATTGAAGGCTAGAAGAAACAGCTGAAAGATACGAAAATACTTGGATCTGGGGAATAGTACTTATTGAGTTTTGATATCAGGATGAAAGTGGGGGCATTCAGGACTGTTCTTTTCCTGCTTAAAACCATGAAAAAAATTTTACTTTTAAAATTAGGCATACTCATTATTTTGATGAAAAAATTAAACTCTGTATAGCTGTCATATTCAAGGACTATGGAAAAAAGCATTGTTTGGGCTTTTTTTAAATAAAAATCTGAGCTATTGCAATATTTACTTCTTAATTTTCCTTTTAGTGTATTTCATGTTTTTTGTCATATTTTCTCCCATTGCTTCAGCTGAGGTATAATAATCTGGAAAGAATAAGTTCTTTTCATTTCTTTTTAAACAGATGGCTCTAGGTGGATTTGCCAAAGATCCACCCATGAATCCTGACTCACTTAGGAGGGTGGAGATTTTCTGAGTTAAGAGAAACTTTTCCTCAGAGGTATTTTTCCCTTCTGCTATTTCTGAGGCAGCTCCTAAAAGACAACCATCTAGGCCAGAATCAGATAATAGGAACTCAAAACCCTGAGCCAGAATTCTCTCTGAGCCATGCTACAAGACCCAAAACCTTTGTGGTAGCCACTTTCACTAAAAAAGAGACTAAAATAGTTATTTTGCTAAACATTTGCTATATATATCATAATCATAAAATTTCTAAATTGAAAGGAAAATTAAGAACCACTGAATCCAATCACTTGCCTTTTTAAATTAAATAATTATAGACTACTCAGAAAAATAAATCTCCCAAGCTAGTATAATGGATCAGTTGCAGAATGGATACTTGAAATGGATCCCAGATTTTTAGTGCCAGTTCTCATTACAATCCATTGACATGTTTTTCCTGGATTTAACTGATAAACTCTACATCAAAGCAGACTAAATGCTCTTTGAATTATATTATTCAATTTATAGTATAAACATAGCATTTCAACTTTGGCTGCTGAAAAAAACAAGCCAAGATAATAATAATTTAATAATGTATGATTTTAAAAAGAAATTAGCAATTATTTATTCGAGAAATGGAAATGAATTAATAGATAACTGTTTCCCATGAGAATAAAAAGACTAATTTTCTTTTTATACTCAAAGGATTAGAAAATTTGAAAACAATAATTTTAAGAAAACATATGTAAGAAATTCATAATGAGGTGAAGACTCAGTTAATTAAAGGTTCACAGTAGCAGCAATCTATTTCTGAAACAGTTTATAGCTTTATAGCACATGTTCGTGCCCCGGGTTTTATGAGTGGGAAGGGGCTGTATCTGTCTCCTATCGCTTACTTATTTAGATGTTGTCTTTGTTCGGTGCCGTTGAGTCGGTTCCGACTCATAGCGACCCTACCTACCACAGAACAAAACACTGCCTGCTCCTGTGCTATTCTTAGAATAATTGTTATGCTTGAGCCCATTGAAGTTTGTAACAAATTGGTACCTTTTTTTAAAATTATCCTTATTTAACTCAGCTTGACTGTATAGCTCTTGCTCTAAGCAACCAAATAATCTCTTGGGGTGAGGAATAACTAGTATGATTTGAATGGAATATATTTTGTGCTAATACCTTTATTATTTTTATTTGGTTCAGTCAGGTCTCCAGTGCTGTTGTAAAGACCAAATCAGTGAATGCATTTGAAATTTCTCTGAGAACTGTGAACCTCCAAATAAAAGTCACAATGTTTTTATTATCTTTTCTCCTAATGGCCCTTAACCTTTCACACTTCATCACTTGAATCTATTTTCACTACCAGGGTTTCTCTAAGTAAACACTGGCAATTGTTCATTTTGCACTTGCTCTAAAAGTACAGAGCACGCCAGTGGACCCTATTTATCTACCACCCTGTATCTGGACCACGTCTTGGAAAAATTGTCAAGTGGATAAGGTTTGCTGTGTGGAGTTTGTACTCATCTGCAATCCTGTGCTTTGTCCCTACTAAGTTATGAACTGGAAAGTTAAAATGCTGTCTTGTAAGATGTCAACTTTTTAGAAGCGTCATTCAGGACATAAAGATGGCAGTTGACACTCCATCAGGAGCTTCCTAAAACTCACCACCCATGTAACCACCCCTGTGCTGCCTATTACCACAGCCAGCCCTGCCTGTTTGGCAACATTTCTGAAGCTTGTTCCTAGATGTAGTCATTGAAAGTTTCTATTCAGCAACAAGGATTCCCACTCTTTACATTTCCCCTTAGGAGGAAGCAGTCCGTGTACTCCTGAGATTTAAATTCACCATTAAAATCGGGTTTTTCCTTTTCCCACCCTTGCTTCCAATTATGTTATAGTGGCAGATTTGGCACGTTCACCAGCTGCACAAGGCATACAAATGGGTTCTCCACGGAGATGAAATTCTTCATTGTTGCCATTCCAAAAATGTATGCTTTGAAAAGAAAGTGCTATTTTCTGTAAATACCTCTCCTACTGATAGGTGTTTGTATTTTTGCTACTGCAGTTTGAACACTTTCCTTTTTTGTCAATGCAGACACACATAAAGTGACCTCCTGCAGTATAAGCATCTACATCTGACACGCCTGCTTGCAGACACAGCTGAATTGACCCCCCCACCCACTCCCCACCCCTTAATGACACATCAACAGCTGGTCTCCTAAAGGGATGGGCGAGCCCAGCCACATTTTAATCCAGAAAACTTTTCACAAAAATTTGTCAAGTATTTTGCCAAGTACTCAACTTCTGTTTCTTTAAACCCTTGTGTACGAAGAAAAAATTAATCCACATATTGCTGAATAAGTTGCCTTTAGCTCACAAAATATTTCCTAATACATTGCATTGCGTCCAAAACAGCATATATGTCTTGCTCTTCACATTCATTTATTTTAAAAAAAAATTCCTGTGTTATCTTTCAAAATTTGGTTAAAAGCTCAAAGTGCATTCCAGTTCAAAGGAATCCTAAACTGATAATAATACATAATCTGAAAGATACAGAATTTTTGTTCTAAAGGGAGGGAAGTGAACCCATCTGGGATGGTACAGAATCTAAAGTCTCTCTCTCTCTCCCCCTTCCCTTCCTTTTTTACTTTTTTTCATTCCATGATGGTAGCGTTTCTATTATGTGAACTGATTTGCTATAGTGCTACAGTAACTACACATACCCAGAGAGGACCATTCACCTTCTAAACCAAAAAAAAAAAAAAAAAAGCAACTCACGCCAGTTGCCCTAGAGTTGACTCCCACTCATGGTGACCCATGTGTGTCACATTAGAACTGTCCTCCATGCGGTTTTCAATGGCTAATTTTTCAGAAGTACATCACCAGGCATTTCTTCTGAGACCCCTATGGGTAGACTCAAACTTCTAATCTTTTGGTTGGCAGCTAAGTGTACTGACCATTTGCACCACCCCTAAATTACACCCCCTGGAGTTGTGTAAGGACCCCTGGTGGTACAGTAGTTAAGCGTTTGGCTGCTAACTGGAGGGTCAGCAGTTCTAACCCACTAACCACTCTGCAGGAGAAAGACGTGGCAGTCCACATCCATAAAGATTATAGTCTTGAAAACCCTATAGGGCAGTTCTACTATAGGTTCACTAAGAATTGAAATCGACTTAATGTCAGCAGGTTTGGTTTTTGTCTTCTTGAAGTTGTGTAGTGTATGACCTGGGAAGCCCTGTAGTATATATCCAAGAGAAGGGACTCTTAATCTAATTTAACATAAAACAGTAATGCATTTTAGTCCAGACTGAAGTTTGCATAGTAATAAATAGTAATATAATTTTTAATAACATAAATAAATAACCAAATACGGTAGATACTTTTAAAGGTATGAAGACTATTTCAAAGGAAGAAAAAAAACTCAGTGTCAAAGATAATATAGCTTTTTCAATTCTTTCTCTTTTGGGAAGAATATTGAGGAAAACAAGAACAGAAGCGTTTTTACTTCCTGCAGTAATACTTTCTGTTTTAGGCAAACAAAGGGTTAATTTGATCTTATGTTGAAGCATGTGGTCAAAGAGAGAAGTCAAGAAATCCCACAGAAAATCCTTTTAGGAACAGGCTGACCTCTGCCCACTGAACTGCTTGCCATTGTTCTCTAGGAGAGGGAGAAAAAGAGTTTGGAGTCCTTTCTAGCTGCATCGTAACAGCTTTCTTTTACTTGGTGTTTGTTTTTCTTGGCTGATAGTGTACAGCTTTTGTGGAAAATAAATCCCTTGGTAGTGTTTGTCTTACTTGTATGTGTGTGGGACTACTATTTGGCTCAGGGTAATTTCAGGCCAAATCAAGAGGTCCAGTGTGTGATACACATAAGAGAGTCTGTACCTTGAACATAAAGAACATGGTCCATCCATTCAGCTGGCCCTTCCAGCACTTCTCCAGTGATGCATGCATAAATCAATCACAGAGGAATGCATCACTTCATTTGACATGGATCCTTGCCCAGAAATTTAGTAAAACCTTGGTCCAGAAATTCATTCAGGGGTGTGTTTGATAAGACACGGGTATTAGCAAATATGAAAGGAAGACAGGGCAGTTAAGCTTTACCTGGAACTGCCTTAATTGACTTACCCTCACTCTATGGCTTCCCTGTAAATTGCATACATTGCTTCAAGTATTAAAGTAAAGTTAGCAACCACTAGAACTAATTGTGAACCCAAACAATGGTATACAAGTGAGCAATGCAAATAGAAGTCATGGGAAAATAAATAAAACTCCAGAGTGTTTCACCGGTTTTAAGAAATTGCCTTTCCAGATTCACAAAACATGTATCCTCATGTGGAAACAAAAGCCCCGACATGGCAACGAAATGATAAATATTTCAAATGTGCTATAAATTAGCAATAAGAAGAAAGGGTAATTCTGAATACCACAAATCCACAGAATGGATTTTTTGTGTGTGACTCTACTTAGTTCTGATAATGGGAAAGGAGACAAAGCCAAACTATTTTAAGATGATTACCCATGACATATAAAAAAAAAAAGACTGCATTGCAGGCTTACTGATATAATACTAAAAGTTCCATGTAATATATTCCATTCATTTTGTAAATATTATTTTTATATAGAAAGTTAAGTTTGCAACATATGTCAAGTTATGGGAGTGGGATAGGAGACACATTTATGGTCTTCATTATTATTCCATACGCAGGATAAGCTTAGAAACCAAAGGAATCTAGGCAACATATAAACTGACTGCAAGCAAATCGTAGATAGTAATGTCTCTTATTAAAATGGTAATGCTGGAAAGAGCCAATAGGTTTCATCCCCTGGTTTGTATTCTGATATTAACTATTAACGTGGTAATCTTTCTTCCTCATTTCTAGGAAATAAGGTTCTGATATTTAGAATATTTTCCTTGCTCAGTATTTGAATGGGTAGTACAATTAGTTCAGAAATTTGACATAGGGAGATTTGAGGAATCTAGGAATTTGACAGGATTTTAAAGAGAGTGTCCTTCGTTTTCTCAGGAGAAGAGTCTCAAAGATCTGCTTTCTGTTGTTACAATATTCATGTAACATCTATTATTGACTTGCTTTGAGCGTGGTGCTATTATAAAGCAGAATCCTAATGGGACAGGATGGAAGGAGAACCCCTAAATTAATTAAGACTGGCTTCTTAATTAATAGCCTCCATAATCTTCATTTTTTCTAAAATTAGGAAAAAAATACCAGTGATCTCTGCAAAAGTAAACACTCGTACCTCATGTAACTTTTATTTGCATGTGTATGTGTGTGTATATGAAGATGACAGTATTAATTCAGAATAATTAAACAGAAAACCCAAGTATTAAAATGTGTTTCTTCTAGAATCCTTGTCAATATAATTTCCTGTTACAGAACATTACTAAACTAGATTATATGTTGACTGAGTTCTAATGTAAGGGACAACTGAAACTCTAGATACAAGCATATTTAAATGTGAAAGCTCACTTTGTTTATGTAATATTTTAAAGCTCTGGCATTTCGATGCTTTGGAGATATTCAGAGTGCCTCAGTTCACCTTACAAGCTTTGCAACCTTGGGCAGGTGCTTTACTCTCTGCTCCTCAGTTTTCACTTGGGCTTAGTGATGTTGACTATCTCACAGAGTTGCTGTGAAACTAAAAATTGTGAAGAACAGTGACCGACACAAAAAAAGATTTAAATAGGAAGTTGTTTGCTATGGTCTGATTTATATTTAACAATATTGGTGTTGTTAGGTGCCATTGAGTTGATTCTGACTCAGAGCGACCCCATTTACCACAGAACAAAACACTACCCAGTCTTGAGACATCCTCACAATCATTGCTGTGCTTAAACCCATTGTTGTAGCCAGCGTGTTAATCCATCTCATTGAGGATCTTCCTCTTTTTGTTGACCCTCTACTTTACCAAGCATGATGTCCTCTTCCAGGGACTGATCCCACATTTGATAATATGAGCAAGAAAGTATTGAGGTTTGTGCACATTAATTTCAACATTAAAGTTGACACGCTTAATTTTTCTCATTTAAAAATTACAAAGCTATTTATCAGAATGATGTAAATTCTAAATTTTTGATGTTTTAAATTGTAATTCTTTTAAGTTTTAGAATTTTAAACTGAATAGACAACTTGATTGAAGGGAAGAATTAGTAAATCAAACCTAGGTTCTTCAATTTGTAAATTTCTATCTATGGCATTGGAAATTATCTCTGAGATATGGTTGTGGGTGTATAAGACATCACTACCAGTGCCCACCTCTAAACAGCAAGCTTAGAGGTTGATAAGTCAGTCAGGCAAGGACATGGAAACACAGCTGAGTAAGGACCTGCAAGGAGAAACTAACAGTGGATCACGGTACAGGTAGGATGGCCAGCGTTCCTGGCAACCCTTCAGTTGATATCACTATTTAGTGACTTTTAGCTTATAACAAACGGCACATCTGTGGCTTAGGAGATCCCTGAAATTTACTCATTTGTGATAGGGAAACTAAAATCTTCTTAAACCATTAACTATTTTGGCTGCTAGATAAAATAAATGTATCACAACAAAATGCTCCCCTAGAAAAAAATGGTGTATCAGATAGATCTGAATTTGACTCTTATTTCTACCATTTATTGTCTTGTTACTTGGGCAAATGGCTATATCTAAGTTTACTTTCTCCTTTGTAAAAGAGGATAATAATACCGGTTCTTTGAGCTTCATGAAGGTTGAATGAGGGATTTTTTAATACGAGCACTTAACATGGGCTTTGATACACAGGATGTATTTAATGTAAGCTAGTCATTGCCATTATTATTTAGTCATTGTCATTATTATTTTTATCTATGAAATTTGCAAATTGTTTATGCCCTTTATATTTTCTCTTTTATAAAATATAGTGGTGATTTCTGAATTCTCTTCTTCTGTTAATATGGAAATTTACTCTAGAGTTGCCTTTCATACGTAGCAAGTAAGGGCAGCCCTAAACCTTGGAGTCCAATACAGTCCTATGCTTGATTTCTCCAAGGCAACTACCTCACCAGCACAGAAATAGTTCTTTTTCTCTTTCCCTCTGTTTTAGCTGCATAAACATATACTTTAGGATGAATACTTAAATAGTTAAGAATAGGAGCTCATTTTTCCCAGTCCCTCCATTCACTGAACTAGCAGTGTCTTTTTAACCACAGAAGACCATAGATAACAGATTATGGTGATCTGATGATGCTCACGAGCACCAGCCTCTTGATCTCTCTTAGCCACTCATAATATGGAATTGCAATACATTGTAAAACTATTCTCGTATGCTGTGGAGTTGATTTTTGACTAATAGTGATCTCATATGACAAAGTTGAACTGCCGTGTAGAGTTTTCTAAGGTGTGATATGTACAGGGACAGATTAGTCTTATTTAAAAATCAATTGAGAGGCAGGGCCAAATGATGGAATAGTCAGATGCTCCCAGTGAACCCTCTTACAACAAACCCTGAAAAAAAAAGTGAAATGATTATATTTATAACAAGCTAGAAGCCCTGAACATCAAAGGCAAAGTTAGAAAATGGACCGAGCAGCAGGGGGAGGGAGAGATGGTTCAGAGGTGGAGAGGAGGTGCCGAATCTGAATCACCAGAACCCTCAGGCACAATTCCCGGAGCGACTGTGTTGGGCTGGCGGTAACGTTCAGCTGCACAGCTTACTCACACCCCCAGAACTAGAGAAAAACGGCACTCTAAGCAAAAGCTAACTACTTGGATGTATTTTACTGCATCCGCAGCCCCCGAGCTGGCTTCAGTGGCTGTTGATTTCCCTGGGCCTGAGATAGGCTCTGCTGAGCATTCTGAGCCATTCTCCCAGCCTTGCAGAAGGAATAAATTCACAATTGAAGGAAAAGATAATCTACCAGCTCCACTAACCTGGGGAGCTCAGGGCAGAATTTGGCTCCCGTCCAGGCATAAAGTGTCCATGGCCTTTGAATAACTGTCCCCCCCCCCCCCCCCGCTGGCCCATGGACCTGTGTGGGTCTATTTCAGGAGAATAGGCCCTTGTTGGCAGACTGCAACTATTTCAGCTGTGCGGTACAGAGGTAGGTGTTTGGTGTTTGACACCACTTTGCCTATTAAACCGGGTCCTCACCTACCCACATCAGGGACCTAAGGACTCGTGGCTCCACTCAGGTCACCCTGTCACCTGTGACAGGGATCCAAGGCTAACTGGTACCTCCCAGTCCTTACAACCAAAAGCATTGGATTCCCATGGTCCATCTGCAGAACCCACCCACCTGTGTGCTCTAGGGAACAGGGATGAGCTTTCCTCGCAGTCATTAGGGGGATGGTTGTCAGCACCCTGCCTTGTTCAGAATGTGACCCGCTGCTGCAACTAGATGCTGGTAACTACATCAATCACCTCTGCCCCTCTAGGACTGTAGCACAGAACCTGTACCACACACTTGATGACCAACTACCTGGACACCTCAGCTGAATCCATACAAGAAAAATGAATGGACTCCTAGGCTGACTTACATGATAAGAGCTCTAGCTATCTGCTGACAGGATATTAGAGCTTCAAAGGCAAAAATAATCAAGCTAGCTCACTCAAGCAACTTATTTGGGCAGATTAAAAACAAAACAAAGCAAGAAGCTAGGATACAGTAAGCAAAAATAAAATAAACTAATACAATAACTTATAGATGGCTAGGAGACAAGAGTCAATATCAAATCACATACAGACGCAGACAATGATCGCTTCAACAAACTCTCAGAACAAAGAATCAAGAGATCTTCTGGATGAAGGTGACTTCCTGGAGTTACTGGATACAGAATACAAAAGATTAATATGCAGAACTCTTCAAGACATCACAAATGAGATCAGGAAGGAGATCAGGCAATATGCAGAACAAGCGGAGGAACACAGAGAAAAAGCAGTTGAAGAAGTTAAAAAAGGTTATTCAAGAACATAATGAAAAATTTAATAAGCTGCAAGAATCCATACAGAGACAGCAATCAGAAATTCAGAAAATTAATAATAAAATTACAGAATTAAAACCCACCAAAAAATAGGCAACTCAATATAAAGTCAGAGGAGCAGAATTGAGCAAGTGGAAGGCAAAATTGGTGAGATTGAAGATAAAGCACTTCACACCAATATGTTTGAAGAAAAATCAGATAAAAGAATTAAAAAAATGACGAAACCCTAAGAATCGTGTGGGACTCTATCAAGAGAAATAAGCTATGAGTGATTGGAGTACCAGAACAGGGATGAATAACAGAAAATACAGAGAATTGTTGAAGATTTTTTGGCAGAAAACTTCCCTGATATTGTGAAACATGAGAAGATATCTATCCAAGATGCTCATTGAACTCCATATAAGGTAGATCTTAAAAGAAAGTCACCAAGACATATTGTAATCAAACTTCCCAAAACCAAAGATAAAGAGGGAATTTTAAGAGTGGCTAGAGATAAAAGAAAAGTCACATACGAAGGAGCGTCAATAACAATAAGCTCGGACTACTCAGCAGAAACCATGCAGGCAAGAAGGCAATGAGATGACTTATACAAAGCATTGAAGGAAAAAATTGCCAGCCAAAAATCATATATCCAGCAAAAATATCTCTCAAATATGAAGGCAAAACAAGGACCTTTCCAGATAAATAGAAATTGAGGGAATTTGTAAAAACCAAAACCATAATTACAAGAAATACTATAGGGAGTTCTCAGGTTAGAAAATCAATAATATCAGATACCACCCAAGACTAGAACACTGGACAGAGCAATCAGATGTCAACCCAGACAAGAAAATCATAAAAATAAATCAAGATTAAAAAAACGCTCAAAACAGGTAAACAGCGATATCATTATGTAAAAGAAGACAACATTAAAACAATAAAGAGGGACTAAGAAATGTAGTCATAGATCTTTCACATAGAGAGGAAGACAAGGCTATATAAAGAAATAAAAGTTAGGTTTAAAATTAGAAAAATCGGGGTAAATATTAAGGTAATAACAAAGGAGACTAACAATCCTACTCATCAAAATAAAATACAAGAAAAAAATAGAGACTCAGCAGAAACAAAATCAACAACAATGAATAAGAGGAAAGGCAATATATAAAGATAAATTAAGTGGGAAAAAGAAACTTGTCAACAACACACAAAAAAAGACATTAAAATGACAGCTCTAACATACCTATCCATAGTTATGCTGAATATAAATGGACTAAATGCACCAATAAAGAGACAGGTAGTGGCAGAATGGATTAAAACACAAGATCCGTCCACATGCTGCCTACAAGAGACACACCTTAGACTTAGAGACACAAACAAAACTAAAACTCAGAGGATGGAAAAAAATATATCAAGCAAACAACAATCAAAAAAGAGCAGGAGTGGCGATATTAATTTCTGACAATATAGACTTTAAAGTTAAATCCACCACAAAGGTTAAGGAAGGACGCTATATAATGATTAAAGGAACAATTTACCAGGAGAATATAACCATATTAAATATTTAGGCACCCAAAGACAGGACTGCAAGATACATAAGACAAACTCTAACGCCATTGAAAAGTTAGATAGCGCCACAATTATAGTAGGCGAATTCAACACACCACTTTCGGTGAAGGACGGAATATCTAGAAAGAAGCTCAATGAAGACACAGAAGATCTAAATGCCACAAGCAACCAACTTGACCTCATAGGCATATACAGAACACTCCACCCAACAGTAGCCAAGGATACTTCTTTTCCAACGCACATGGAACATTCTCAAGAATAGACCATATATTAGGTCATAAAGCAAGCCTTAAGAGAATCCAAAACATTGAAATATTAAAAAGCATCTTCTCTGACCATAAGGCCATAAAAGTGGAAAGCAATAACAGGAAAAGCAGGGAAAAGAAATCAAACACTTGGAAACTGAATAATATCCTGCTCAAAAAAGACTGGATTATAAAAGACATTAAGGATGGAATAAAGAAATTCAGAGAATCCAGTGAGGATGAAGACACTTCCTATCAGAACCTTTGGGACACAGCAAAAGCAGTGCTCAGAGGCCAATTTATATCAATAAATGCACACATCCAAAAAGAAGGACCAAAATCTCAAAGAATTATCCCTACAACTTGAACAAATGGAAAGGGAGCAACAAAAGAAACCCACAGGCACCAGAAGAAAACAAATAATAAAAATTAGAGTTGAACTAAATGAAATAGAAAACAGAAAAACAATTGAAAGAGTTAACAAGACCAAAAGCTGGTTTTTTGAAAAACTCAACAAAATTGATAAACCACTGGCCAAATTGACAAAAGAAAAATAGGAAAGGAAGCAAATAATCCAAATAAGAAATGAGATGGGTGATATTACAACAGACCCAACTGAAATTAAAAGAATCATATCAGATTACCATGAAAAACTATACTCACACAAATTTGAAAACCTAGAAGAAATGGATGAATTCCTAGAAACACACTACCTACCTAAACTAACACAAACAGAGGTAGAACAACTAAATAGACCCATAACAAAAAAAGAGATTGAAAAGGCAACCAAAAAACACCCAACAACAAAAAAAAAGCCCTGGCCCGGACAGCTTCACTGCAGAATTCTACCAAACTTTGAGAGAAGAGTTAACTGCACTACCACTAAAGGTATTTCAGAGGATAGAAAAGGGCAGAATACTCCCAAACTCATTCTATGAAGCCACTATATCCCTGATACCAAAACCAGGTAAAGACATCACACGAAAAAGAAAATTACAGACCTATAAAAAAAAAAAACCCAGTGCCGTCCAGTCTATATCCCTCATGAACTTAGATGCAAAAATTCTCAACAAAATCATACCCAATAGAATTCAACAACATATCAAAAAAAATAATTTACCATGACCAAGTGGGATTCATACCAGGTAGGCAGGGATGATTCAACATTAGAAAAACAAAGTAATCGATCATATAAATAAAACAAAAGACAAGAACCACATGATCTTATCAATTAATGTAGAAAAGGCATTTGACAAAGTTCATCACCTGTTCATGATAAAAACTCTCAGCAAAATAGAAATAGAAGGAAAATTCCTCAACATAATAAAGGGCTTTTATACAAAGACAACAGCCAACATCGTGGAGAGAGTCTAAAAGCATTCCCACTGAGATCGGGAACCAGACAAGGATGCCCTTTATCACCACTCTTATTCAACATTGTGCTGGTGGTCCTAGCCAGAGCAATTAGTTTAGATAAAGAAATAAAGGGCATCCAGATTGGCAAGGAAGAAGTAAAAGTATCTCTATTTGCAGATGACATAATCTTATACACAGAAAACTAAGGAATCCTCAAGAAAACTACTGAAACTAATAGAAGAATTCAGCAGAGTATTGGGATACAAGATAAACATACAAAAATCAGTTGGATTCCTCTACACCAACAAAAAAGAACGTCGAAGAGGAAATCACCAAATCAATACCATTTACAGTAGCCCCCAAGAAGATAAAATACTTAGGAATAAATCTTACCAGAGACTTAAAAGATCTATACAAGGAAAACTACAAAATGCTTTTGCAAGAAACCAAAAGAGACCTACATAAGTGGAAAAACATACCTTGCTCATGGGTAGGAAGAGTTAACATTGTAAAAATGTCTATTCTACAAAAAGCGATCCATAGATAAAATGCAATTCTGATCCAAATTCCAACAACATTTTTTAATGAGACGGGGAAACAAATCACCAACTTCATATGGAAGGGAAAGAGGCCCCAGATAAGTAAAGTGTTACTGAAAAAGAAGAACAAAGTAGGAGGCCTCACTCTACCTGGCTTTAGAACCTATTATACTGCCACAGTAGTTAAAACAGTCCAGTACTGGTACAACAACAGATACATAGACCAATGAAACAGAATTGAGAATCTAGACATAAATCCATCCACATATGAGCAGCTGATATTTGACAAAGGCCCAAATTCAGTTAAATGGGGAAAAGACAGTCTATTTAACAAATGGTGCTGGCATAACTGGATATCCATCTGCAAAAAAATGAAACAAGACTCATACCTCACACAATGCACAAAAATGAACTCAAAATGGATAAAAATAACAATAAAGATCATGGAAGAAAAAATAGGGACAATGCTAGGAGCCCTAACACAAGGCATAAACAGTATACAAAACATTACTAACAATGAAGAAGAGAAACTTGATAACTGGGAGCTCCTAAAAATCAAACACCTATGCTCATCCAAAGTTTCGCCAGAAGAGTAAAAAGATTACCTATAGACTGGGAAAGAGGTTTTAGCTATGACATTTCAGATCAGTGTCTGATCTCTAAAACCTACATGATACTGTAAAAACTCAACTACAAAAAGACAAATAACCCAATTAAAAAATGGGCAAAGGATATGAACAGGCACTTTACTAAAGAAGACATTCAGGTAGCTAATAGACACATGAGGAAATGCTCACGATCTTTAGCCATTAAAAACCAAAATCCACTGGTGTCGAGTCAGTTCCGACTCATAGTGACCCTCTAGGACAGAGTAGAACTGCCCTATAGAGTTTCCAAAGAGCGCCTGGAGGATTTGAACTGCTGACCTCTTGGTTAGCAGCCGTAGCACTTCACTACTATACCACTTGTTAGCCGTTAGAGAAATGCAAATCAAAACTACTATGAGATTCCATCTCACTCCAACAAGGCTGGTATTAATCCAAAAAACACAAAATAATAAATGTTGGAGAGGTTGTGAAGAGACTGGAACAGTTACACACTGCTGGTGGGACTATAAAATGGTACAACCACTTTGGAAATCGATTTGGTGCTTCCTTAAAAAGCTAAAAATAGAACTACCATACAACCCAGCGATCCCACTCCTCGGAATATATCCTAGAGAAATAAAAGCCCTTACAGGAACAGATATACGCACACCCATGTTTACTGCAGCACTGTTTACAATAGCAAAAAGATGGAAGCAAGCAAGGTGCCCACCAACGGATGAATGGATGAATAAATTATGTTATAGTCACACAATGGAACACTACACATTGATAAAGAGCAATGATGAATCCATGAAACATTTAATAACAGGGAGGAATCTAGAAGGCATTATGCTGAGTGAAATTAGTCAGTTGCAAAAGGACAAATATTGTATGAGACCAATATTATAAGAAGTCCAGAAACAGTTTAAACAAAAAAAAGAAAATATTCTTTGATGGTTACAGGAGTGGGGAGGGAGGGAGGAAGAGGGGTTTTCACTAATTAGATAGTAGATAAGAACTATTTCAGGTGAAGAGAAAGACACACAATACAGGAGAGGTCAGCACAACTGGACTAAACCAAAAGCAAAGAAGTTTCCTGAATAAACTGAACACTTCAAATGCCAGTGTAGCAGTGGCGGGGGTTTGGGGACCACGGTTTCAGAGGACATCTAAGTCAATTGGCATAATAAAATCTATTAAGAAAACATTCTGCATCCCACTTTGGAGAGTGGCATCTGGGGTCTTAAACGCCAGCAAGCGGCTACCTAAGATGCATCAATTGGTATCAACCCACCTGGAGCAAAGGAGAATGAAGAACACCAAAGATACAAGGTAATTACGAGTCCAAGAGACAAAATGTGGCACATAAATCAGAGACTACATCAGCCTGAGACCAGAAGAGCTTGATGGTACCCGGCTACAATGCATGACTGCCCTGACAGGAAACACAACAGAGACCTCCTGAGGGAGCAGGAGAGCAGTGGGATGCAGACCCCAAATTGTTGTAAAAAGACCAGACTTAATGGTCTGACTGAGACTGGAAGGATCCTGGAGGTCATGGTCCCCAGACATTCTGTTACCCCAAGACAGGAACCATTCCCAAAGCCAACTCTTCAGACAAAGATTGGCCTGGACTATGGGATAGAAAATGATACTGGTGAAGAGTGAGCTTCTTGGATCAAGTAGACACATGAGACTATGTTGGCAACTCCTCTCTGGAGGGGAGATGAGAGGGCAGAGGGGGTCAGAAGCTGGTGGAATGGACAATAGGGAGTGGAGGGATGGAGTGTGCTGTGTCATTAGGGGGAGAACAACTAGGAGTATATAGCAAGGTGTATATAAATTTTTGTATCAGAGGCTGACTTGTTTTGTAAACTTTTACTTAAAGTACAATAAAAGCTTAAAAAATAAAAAAAAAATCAATTGACTTTAATGTATTTAAACAGAAGCATGTGCAAATGGCTTTTCCCCTTCCCTTTGAGTCAGACCTTTGACATGAAAATATTTCACAAACCTAAAAAAATGGTTTAAATAATTTTCCAGTGATATGTGGTAAGTACTCCTTTGTTTTTATTTTTAAGTAAAAATGTGCATTTTCACAGTGTGATTCAGAATGAAAAAAATGTGTGCTATTTTATCATTTTCTGCCACACCCTCATGTTTCAAGATCATTTAAAATATATATATATATACACATTTTTTTTTTTTTTTTACCGGAAAGAGAGAACCAGAAATCTTCCCATCAAGAGAACCTGGAGAGGATCCTTTTTGCTCCAGCCTCTAGCCTTTAAATGGGCAACTTCATCATCTTCACATTTAAGTAGAATGTGTATCATCTCTTATTTGGTAAAATGAGGTGACATAAAGTATTTTAGTCTGTTGACTTTTGTGCAGTATTGAAAATAAGATCACCACATTCTGATAGCCAATTACTGTGATACCTTGATATGTGAACATTTAGTCTGAAGTATTCACATTGGATCAGATAGTTCTGCACATAAAAGAACAGCTCTTGGATGAACCCCACTGTAGTGAGTTGAATGGTGGAGTCCCAAAAAAACCTGTGATTGTGACATGATTTAGAAAAAAGGTCTTTACGGAAATAATCAAATTAAGTATTCCAGAATGAGATATTTTGAGGTTACCCAGGTAGAACCTAAATCCAAGGGATGTAATAGACAAATAATAAGAGGACACAGATACAGAGCAGAAGGCCAAGCCAGAGATGCAGAAAAGGCCATGTGAAGACACAGAGGAGGCAGTCACGTGAAGATGGAGGCAAAGATTCGAGTTATACAGCCATAGGCCCAACGGATGCCTGGAATCACGAGAAGCTGGAAGAGGCAAGGAAGGATTATCCTCTAGAGTCTTCAGAGGCAGCATGATCCTGCTGACACCTTGTTTTTAGACTTCTAGCTTCTGGAACTGAGAACAAATTTCTGTTGTTTTAAGCTACCAATTTTGTGATAATTGGTAATAGCAGCCCTAGGAAGCTAATATACCCATCATTTGCTTCTCCAAGTATCTGCTGAACAACTAGCTGATCATTGTTGAAGTAAGTCATTTAACAGAGCCATCTCCATTTTAAATTCATAGACAGAAATACTTACAAAACAAATAGATACTCAATTCTGTACAGAAATCCTGTTTCTCTGGTAGGCTCACTTTTCTACACCCCAAAAAGAGGGTCCTATACCTCCTCTTCTTTACCAAACTTCTCTCATTTTTTCTAGCTTCATTTTATCTGATGTTCTGTACTCACCCTTCTTTGAAAAATAGAAGACGTTAAACTCACAAAGTTCTTAATCTTATCACTAGCAAACCTATATATTCACCTACCTCAACAGACATTTCATCTTCTTCCCAATTGTGACAGGAGATACCCTGTGCCCACCACCTTCAAAAGTGAACAAGCTGTCATATTTTCTCAGGACACACCCCCTCTACTCTTTCCTTTCCAATAACTGAACCTCAGTTTGTCTCCTCATTTTAGCATCATCAGCCTTTCCCTTTCTACTGCATCTATCATTCCAATGAGCATACAGACATATTCTAATCACCTCCAATGCACTCAGAACGGCTTCTATCTCCACCACTCCTTCAAGAGCATATATCAAGGGCACCAACAAGCTCTATATTGCCAGATCTAGAGGATACTTCTCTCTCCTCATATATTTGAGCTTTCAGTAATTATTGGCATGGTTGTCCCCCTCCTCGTTTCTCGAAGTTCACTTTTCTCTTAGTTTCTGTGACACCACACTTTCTTGGTCTTCCGCCTAAGCTTTGTGGTTTTTCACCTGCTGCTCAAATTCTTAATTTTGATGTTCTTTATGATTCCATCTTGGGTCTTCATCACACACACACACAGGCACTCACACACACACAAAATAGAATAAAATAGAAAAACTTTCTCTTTAGGTGATATCATTTATACTCATGTCTTTAAAAGATTGAATACCTAACTCACAGAGTTTTTATCTCTACTTCAGACCTATTATCTGAGTTGTATTTGATCTCGTTTTGTCTGTTCTATACATTCTTGTGAAGGTCTCATCCGATCCTTCCTTCTCAAGTTTCCACCCACCAATTTTCCACACTTCAATAAACGGCATCACTACCCGTACAGCTATTAAAACCAAACACTGAGAAGTCATCCTAAATTGCATACTTTTCTTCACTCGCCACATCTCACCCACATAAAATCCTGCTTATGCCATTTCCAAAATATGGTTCAAATTTGCCTAATTCTATTCTTTTCTATTGCCACCTCCAAAACACAAGTTACCACTCTTTCTTACCAGGACTAGAGCAAAAGCCTTCTGACCAAACTTCCCACTTCTAATTTTGCACTCCTTTTTTCAATTCATGAAGTCATGTCACTTCTCTGATAAAATGTTTTCAATTGTTCCCTCTTGTACTTAGAATAATATTAAAATTCCTTCTCATAGCTATACGTTCTCTACCACGTGGCCACTGCCTATCTCTTTCGTCATTCATTGTACTCTAGACTTACTGGTCAATTTTCAGGTTACTGAACACACCAAGATTTTCCCTCCTCTGGGTATTTGTAATATTTTTATCTGGCTCTTTTCACATAAGCTGCTTTTCTTCCTTATCAGCTTAAATGGTACCTAATCAGAGATTCTCAACTTGGCCACCCTAAAAAATAACTGTCCATCTTATTGTTGTCTGTTTCAGTCTCTTATTTGTTCTCTTAGTAATATTAATAATTTTAATGGTTTAATTTGGATCTTTTTTTTTTTACTTTCTCCTGTCTTATAATGTAAAATTTATGATAGCAAGAGATCATGACCCTTCTGCCAATCATTTAATGCCTCTGAGCATAGCACAGTGTCAAATACAAAAGTCTACTTCCCAAGGGCAAAACATTTATCTAATTTATTGCCTGCAGAAAATTCAAATTGGAAAATTATTTTTAAAAATTATGACCAGGTGATGAGATAAGTGAACTTCTAAAGTAATACTCAAGGACTTTCTTATTTATTAGTGCATTTATTTTAAAAATATATTTATTGATTGCCAATCACACATCACAGAACATGAGCTCTGGATGAGCTCACAAATTAGTGGGCTTACTCTCAGTATAATTTCTTCATGTAATTTCATAAACCCACTCTAGTAAAAAAAAAAAAAAAATTAAAGGAGGAAAATAGACACAGAGCAAGTCTTCGAACGGAGTTCCCTCAAGCCTGGTGGCAAGTCTACACTTCACTGTAGACTGGTGGGATGCTTTGGGGCTGACAGATCACCAGTGAGCACTAGATGGCGTTGGAAAGCGCATGGCCAAAGGCCTCCACTTTGAAGGCATTTCTAAAAAGTAGTTACAGACCTCTCTCTATTTTCTGAAAACCAAGCAGGAATTATCTGTGTCAGGAACAAGAGTCAGATTAATTTTGTAACCTTGTAACTTTCCTTTGAGATGAAGCCTCTCAGAATAAAAAAGAGGAAGCGTGAGCTGGTGGGCATAAGCCAAGTTTTCCTTCACCTATGAAAGTAGAGAGAAAGTGAGGAGTATGTGCTGTATGGCTTACAAGAAAGGAGCTACTTAATAAAAAGTTTTATGTTTTTCTTCTGATACTCCAGTAGTGAATATCAGAGAAAGAGGAAAAGCTCAAACTAGTGATAAGACGTAAAAACCTGGTCAAAACCCAATCTTTGTCAATTTTTACCATTATGCACAATCTGACTTCCAACCACAGTAAACTCTTGGTTTCTTGGGATCCAAATCCCCTGTACTTTTACCTTTAATTTTTTTGTGTTACTATTTTTATAACTTTTGCTAAAAAAATAATGCATTTTCATCACTGATAATTTAGAAACTACAGGTGAGCAAAATAAATCTCCCGGTATTGTTCATTTTGAGCCTGCAGAATGATAGGAGAGCAAATGTTTCAAACCTTTATTCAAATAATCTCTTTTCAGAGTAAATACCCAGGGCCAGGACAGATTTAGCAAAACTTCTGTGTCTCTTATTACTGTCCTAGGAGAATTCGTGACCCTGAGACACTACCGGATTCTCAGGTGCCTTCAGGGTCATCAAAGACAGACTACATAATGTGAGGTTTTGAGCTGGAGTTCAGAACATATCAAATGCATTGGTGAAAAATCAGTGATGTTATACTCTATGTGACTACTCAGTTGAATACTCTGTTATTCGCAATAAGAGTTTATGTATTATTGAAAGAAGGGAGAGAGGGCAGTTGCTGGCAGACACGTAGTTAAGGGCTGCCTGTGATTAATTCTGCCTGGATTGCATGCCCAGGGAAATGGCAGGGTGCCATTTCTGTACAAAGAGGTGAATGTAATTTGCATATTGAGCTGTTGAGCTCTGTAATTAAGAATAAATGACTCTTGACTCTACAAATTAAGCCACCTTTTTTTTTTAATAAAAGAATTTAAGAACAAAAAAAATTACATCAAAGCAGATCCATAAATAATACAGATTAGATTAAGAAATATTGATATGCTACAAACCAAGCCCATTGCCAGTATGGGCAGAATCACAGATTTTAGAGAAACATTGTTAATGTTTTCCACACACTTCATGAAAATACATAAAGTGCTTTAAAACTATCATTTTTAAAAGGATATTTAAGACAAAGTAAAGATTATCAGTCAGTCCATGGTAGTTTACAAGTTATTATCTAGCTCCACGTGGTATTTATACAGAGAGATACAAATTTTATTAATGGGTGAACCTCGTAAGGTATTTAGAATTCAGTTTTAGATAATTCTGGACTTTATTGTTATTTTATATGAATATTGCAGCTATTATGAATGATATTCTTTAAAGAACATTTCAAAATGTTACTTACCTGGCAGGCTTCTTTTTTATTTGAGCATAGCTTATAAAACAGGCAATTTTTATTCTTATTGATTTCTTGAAATTTCCTTCAGGATTAATAGATAAGAAGTTTATAGTTACTGATGCCACATTTGTTGGCTCTAGAACCAGTAGCTTTTTAATTATGCCTATACATATGCACTTAATAAAACGAAGCATCTATAGTTATTACTTCACTTGGTTTTCTTTCTTTTGAAAAGCTTTATCTGTTGTAAGAGGAAGCATTTATTTCACTTTCTCATGATAACAAATAAAAGCAACCTGTGGAAATAAGGAGTCCCTGAGTGGTATAAATGGTTAACATGCTTGACCACTAGCTTAAAGGCTGGAGGCACCTTGGAAGAAAGGTCTGGTTACCCATGTCCAAAAAATCAGCCATTGAAAACCCTTTGAATCACAGCTCTACCTTGATACACATGGAATCCCCATGAGTTAAGTCGATGGCAACTGGTAACTTGTATGTAAAATAAATGACTAAACAAAAATTTAAAGAAACGTATGTATAAACCTAGGTAAAAAAAGTAAATAAAAATTAAAATCAGGAATTTTACTGTGTATGATTTTTGTAATGAGAGGATTATATGCGATTTGCTTCTGTCTGAAAAAGAGTCAAAGATTAAGTTATATAAATAATATCAACAGTGGCCCCTATGTTTGGTGTTTGTCTAGCATTTCCATTTCTCCAAGAAAGTAGCAAAATATGAAATAACAGTAATAGCAAAAGCCAGTGCCAGAAAAGTTGGAAGTCTCATACCGAGCAGGCAGGGCTTAGCTTTCAAAAGGTGTCTTGATTTCTGTTGAAAGAAACCGTGACGCTACCTTAAGACTCCAGTTCCTATTGTGCATTTTATACGTCTTTTGGGAGATTCTCTGACTTTAGTGACCCTTTAGGACGGAGTAGAACTGCCCCCTAAGGTTTCCAAGGAGTGGCTGGCAGATTCGAACTGCCCATCTTTTGGTTAGCAGACGAGCTCTTCGCCACTATGTCACCAGGTCTCCATTTCATATATATGTATATAAAAAAAAAATATATATATATATACATATACATACATATTGGAGATTCTCTGACCTTTCCTTCAAGCCTTAGAGACCGATGAAGTCACTCCTTTCTCTTCTAAGAATCTTATCTTTCCCTTAGGCTGGTGTCTATGGCTATTTACTCTCAAGTCTTGGGGCAGTGATTCTCAACCCCAGCTGCCCACTGGAATCACCTGGGGAGTTTAAAAAATTGTTAATGCCTGTGTCCTAACCCTAGATATTTTGATAGAATTTGAATCGACTCGACGGCAGTGGGTTAGTCTGGAATGGGATCTGGGTGTTGGGATCCACATGTTCATCTAGGGTTACAGACCATTCACTTTAGTTGTTATGAGGTTCGTTGTTCTCCTTTAATCTCTGTAGATAGTTCTTACTTTCGCACACGAGAAGGGATCCAAAAAAAAAAAAAAACAAAAAACAAAAAACCTCCTTACTGTGTGGAGTCAATTCCTACTTGTAGTAACCCTATAGGACAGAGTAGAACTGCCCCATAAACTTTCTAAGGAGCACCTGGTGGCTTTGAACGCCCAACCTTTTGGTTAGCAACTGTAGCTCTTAACCATTACACCACCAGAGTTTCCAAGAAAACATTATTACTGACAGTATATACAACAGGATTTGCTCTGTTATTTACAGAGGAAAGAGAAAATCTCAGTTTAAGATAAGTGTGCAAGTAATTCCAAAGATCAGAGACCTTTAAACTTGAAATAAAAATTTTGCCACCCACTGTAATTTTTTAGGGAGGGTGACATGCAAGCATTCTTGCCTGATGGCCCTCTGTGTCAGTGCACCTGTGAGTACCCCAGTCTGGGAGAGGTCATATTTGGAAGCCAAAACAACAGACTATGTAGTCACTGTGCTTTGGTCTTTCTTCTGCCCATCACAGGTGCTCTGAATGGTGGGATTTCAGTCACGGGCATAATGGCCCTAGGCTTTGGTTCAGGGAGAGCTATGGTTGTTTGGGGGCCAAGCTCTTGGGACTTGACCATTGATTTAAGACACCTTCAGAGAGAAGAAAAGGTGTGAAGCCAGATGGTGCTTACGGAAAAAAAAAAAAAAAAAACAGAAAATCCAAGTTTTCTCATAAATCAGCCAATTAATACGCTAAGTCACAAAAGGTAAATCATGAAACTGCGCTTTCCAAATTTCAAAGATGCTTTTTAGGATGTTTCCTCTCTTTTTTTTCTTCACCAGTTTTAATTCTTAAATGTAGAATAAGATGATTAAATATAAAAGAAATATATCATTATTTTTCCAAAATGTTGGCACTTCAGTGGCAAGAACACAAGAGTCTGGTTTTCCTCTGACTAATGCTGTTTAACATTAATGTTTACTTTTACATAATATTTGCATTTAATATTAACAAGTCAATAGTCTCTAAGTATTAATTTCCTAATCTACATGATAATGACTATACTTTGCACTCAACTACTAACCTAAATGTTGGCAGGTCGAATCCACCCGGGGTGCCTCAGAAGAAAGACCTGGCAACCTGCTCCTGCAAAACTATAGCCAAGAAAATCCTGTGGAGCTTTTCTACTCTGTAACACATGAGGTCACCATGAGTTGGAATTGGCACCATGATCAAAGGTTTGGTTTTTGTTTTTGTTTTTTAAATCTTCATCATGGTGTTTTTTAAAGAACGGAATGCAGTAATGGATATGTGGTAAAAGAACTCACGATTTGAACTTAAGTTATGCACATCCGATAGGCAGGCATGTCCAGAGAAATCCTTAAAGGACTGTTGAGGAGCAAGACAGTTTTTTTACCTAGAAGGGCAAGAGGCTTTCTGAAAAGAAAGTCATTCTAAAGAAAGAGAGAGTCAGGCACAAAAGATGCAAAGAAAAAGTCTCTTTTTTTTTTTTAAAGAAGTATATACCATGATGGCCATGCAAATCTGTTTTCTCTCCACTCCTCTGAATTTATGAGTAATCCCTAAGGAGAGGGTGGACAAAAGAAGGAAAAAAAAAAGCCAAAATCTGAAAATACAACATTTCACTGTAATTTCTGAAGATGCTAAGAAACAAAAGAAGTAATTTTAATATCTTTTGTGTGTGCGTGTGTAACAAGACAGAGCACAAAAGTAGGAGTTCGGGATATTTTCTACTTATACATGGCCATGCACATTTAGGAGACCCAAGGATACAGCTTTCCTCTATCATATCAAGGATGCCCTAAAAACAAAAAATAAACCCATTGCCGTTAAGATGGTTCCGACTCCTAGTGACCCTATAGGACAGAGTAGAACTGCCCAAAAGGTTTCCAGGGAGCGATTGGTGGATTCGAACTGTTGACCGTTTGGCTAGCAGCCAAGCTCTTAACCACTGCACTACCAGAACCCCACCAAGGATGCCAGAGGACCACAAGTATCATTGGCCATTGAGAACCAGAGATATATGGCACCTGGCAGCAGAGGTTGTAATGATGGATTTCCAATGGCCCCCATAGGAGCTATAACTTTAGGGTGACAGCAATATCTAAATTGGGAGGGTTAGTATTGTTTAAACTGGAAGATTCGAAAGACAAGTTAATAATTTTCAATAAAATTTCTTATGTGAAATTTTGCTAAAATTTTAATAAGAAAATTATATAGTGACTATTACTGAATATATCATATCTTATATCTTTTTGTGTTGACTATATTTATGTTGATAGACTTTTCATGAAATCCATCAATGACATGCTGATTTAAAAGCTGCATTTTCCACTTTCTATATAGGGTCGTTATGAGTTGGAATCGATTTGAAAGCAATGGGTTTGTTTGCTTGTTTTTTCTTAGAGCATCAATTCTTTTCTATTTCAGTAAATTTGTACCTAAACCATCCTTTTAAATGGCCTGATTTTTCTTAGTACATGCTGTGTAATTAATTTAACCGATCACCCACCAGGTTTTCAAAAACTCTCATTTCAACTTTGCTCAATAGAATTAGTTTTTATCACTAGTTTGGAGCCTTTGACTATTCCCCCTTCTAGTCCTGCTCAAGACATTTTATCTATCTCTTTTTAAAAAATCAAAGGCCTGTCTTTTTTCAGCTACTAGGTATAAATATTCATTCTTAGTAGCAATTCTCACGAGCTCAAAGTATATCTGCCTTAACAATCATAGTATCAAAGAGAGTGTTGAGAATCAATTTTGAAATACAAATTAATTTTTCCAGAAGAATTTTTTAATATATTTTCCAAACAACAGAGCAATGAGTCCCAGTCCTATCTTCTCTGGGGAATGGATCTGTAACTTTATCTTAAGAAAGCAATCTTAGCTCTGTGCTCTGCTCACTCACCTTCAATTCCCAGGTCCCCAGCCTAGACAGCCAAGGATGATGAGTCACCTGCTCTGAAAGTAAATTGTGCTTCACAGGAGAGAGCAGAACTTTAATATTTCTAGTGGCACAGGTCACGTCTCCACCACGAATCCTTAGAAGAATCTATGTCAAGACAATTTTAACTCACGGCTACAAGCTGTGTAAAACTAAGAAGCTTACTGCATTCATTTCGTATTGGCAAGACATGCATAATGGCAGACATTTAATAGGTGCTAAATGTTGATTAAATAAATGTCTAGTGAAGGTATTACTAAAGAAGAGATTTAGGTAAAAAAAAATGTGGTAAATTCGTAGATTTCTCACTTACAGGAAGATGAAATAATAATCAGCTAAACTTCAAACCTTCTTTTGCTGTATGGAAATATGATCATAATAACCATATAATAAAAGAGTTGTTCTAATAAGCCAGACTCTTTCTCACATGTGGCTGACATGTAATTGTTATTCTCTGCTACTTAAAATGAAAAATGTATTAAAACTTCTAGTAAAAAAGTGCTAAGCAGCAAGGAAAATACATTAAATTGAGGAAAGTAAGTTATCCATCACCCCCATTAAGTGAAATGTCTAGTTTCTTACAGAATTCCTAAATCTCTTATTTGCTCTTGTGCAATATTTTAATTAAATAATTTAGGAATTATATAGACCTAACCATCTAACATTTTTTTTTTCTCTTTGCAGTCCTCAAAGTGATGGTCACAGCTGATAATTTACTGAAAGAGCTATAAAGAAAGTTAGGAGGAAACCAGATGGATAATTATAATACAATTCTTCTGTTAGATAAACATTTATTATTTTGGATAAGGTTTATGTAGCTTCCAAAATTCTTATTGGGGAATAATAATCATTTTTGGTTAATCTGACAATCATAAATAAATACCTTAAAGTCTTCTATCAAATTGCCAAGTGATCCTATGCTAGAGACAATCGTGAAAATTGAGCTGGAACATGTTGGGAAGCACAATACCATGAATTTACAGCTGGACTTAAGTTTTTTTAAGTTAGCTAAGAGATTGATGACCCACTTGTTAATGTGGGAGAAATATACACAGGGTATATTGAGTTACCTTAGTGTGGGTAGTTTGATGTGCTGTATTATGTTAAAACCACTCTACTTGACCTCTGTTCAGTGATGCATTAAAAATGTGAAGTATTGTACTTCCTTAGAAAGCCGACTCAATGCATTTCAACCCCATGCTGGTTGTTACCCAACCCAAGCATGGTTAAATTATACGCATCTCTTGATTTTAAAGAAAGAGAAAAATGGGGGGAGGAGACACATTTCTCATGGATTAGCATCCTCTGATCTATTTATGCAGCTAAACTAATACAAATTCAGTGGATCATTTTTGCAGGGTGAAAAGAAAAATATTTCATTTCTGTGTTTTTAATGTTGAACAAATCTGAAAAAACAAGCAAGAAAGCCTTAGCAGACCAAGTGGTCTCTTTAAATATAAATGTTTCACACTGTATGAACATGTAAATAATGTTTATCAGAAAAGTACCTTTGAGGTTCTTCCTGGGTGTTTTTAAAATGACATTCTTTATTAAATACATATTGACTACAAATAGTTTTCAAACAGTAAAAAAAAAAAAAACAAATTATTAGTTCATTCATCTTTCAAATGCCTGTGCAATAAACCAAAAAACAAAGTATATGTTGAATTGGATACTTATTTATCACAATTATGAGATAAAAGACAAAAAGCATCAAAACTAAATAGCTACTTTCAATTTGGCATATGCTCAAGAAGTAAGAAATTTGTATTCATGTCTGGAATAGAAATTATTGGACAAAATCTCTGTTTTCTATAGAACTTTTCACACATATTCAAAATCAAGTTATTAGAGGGCATAAACAAACAAAATAAAGCCCTTTCTTATTTAATATTGATGAAGAAATCAAATGTGCTTCAAGGTGTTTCAAGTTATGGTGGGTAAAGCAGTCAATGTGTGATTGTTGGGATCTTTCCTTAGAAAGATCCTCTAGTAAAAAATTTAGAAAAGGATCCCTTGGTATAATTTCATTTTACAGAAGAAAATGAAGAGAGCCATCTATGTATTTGAAGAGCCAGAACGAAAACCTACCTATAACACAGCCCCAAGTTGCAGATTGCTCATTTACTACTACAATTCTTGGTATAAGATACGAGAGCAATACACATTTCATACCTTTCATATACAACCCGGAAACCCTGGTGGCATAGTGGTTAAGAGCTACAGCTGCGAACCAAAGGGTCGGAAGTTCGAATCCACCAGGCGCTCCTTGGAAACTCTATGGGGTAGTTCTACTCTGTCCTACAGGGTCGCTATGAGTCGGAGTCGACTCAACGGCACTGGGTTTGGGTGTTTTTTGGTTTTTATATACAACCTTTCATCAGTGGGAGAGCTGAACATAAGTTCCCTATGATTTAGCACTTATTGCATAGACTAGTATATCCCTGTTTTACAGATGAGGAAACAGAAGTTAAATTACTTGCCTCTTGTCCTTGCATGAACTGTAGAGTTTGCATTTAATTCTGTTGGTTCACTACCTTAAATTACTTTGGCATATTGTTGTTTTGTTTTGTTTTTCAAAAATAGTTGCCTTATTGCTGACATCTCTTTCTCTCTTTTTTAATCTCAGTGATGTACCAAGTGCAGGGCAATAGAAGCAGAATGCTAGGTGTGTGCCTTATAATGAGGTACACTGGCTGCTGAAAATTTAAAAGCGATAATAAAACTGATGTAAATTTTTTTTATTATCATCATGCTCCAGCATTTCTAAATGTTGTCAGTTTTATGATATTTCTTCTCAAAAAATACTTCTGTTAGTCTAAGTTCTGAACAATTGTGTGGTGATTATTGAGTTTTACTAATGTATATGTAAGCTTCAAGTTAACGCATATTTGTTAATTATTTTTTCATAAAATTTTGCTCTATATGGAAGTTAATTGAAAGATACTCCTTTTACACTTGCATCCCCAAACATACACATGCACATGGACTCAATCACATGTGTTTGTTTTTAGATGAAGTTCCTGATGGTTTATAATCATTCAACTTCATTCTGGATGTAGATCTTGCCGTCTCCATTCCCTGTAGTATTATATACTCTTGAATTTAAACTGTAGCTTCTAAATAAATGGTGGAAATATGTTAACTGTAAAAATGAAGCAACATAATTTAAGAGACTTCAATTCTCCATCTATGCTCTCACTGGGATATTTGTATTTAAAATTCTGAAAAATGAAATAGACTGTGAACATCAAGGGGCCATTTTCTGGGGGGAGAGAGTAAAGTACAAATTTCAAATAATACATGAAATATTTTATGAAATTGAATATCTCTAAGGTTGAACTTTTCTGTTTTTAATTAGCAATTAAAATAATGATTATTGCTGATTGTTACAGAAACCCAGTAATTACCAAATATACTTTTCAGAGAAATAAAAATGTTGGAGATGTTAAAAGCTTGATCTTTTGTGGGTGTCGGATAGTCTCAATAAGCCTATGCTTAAATAAAAAGAGAGAGAAAGGACGGAAGTAAAAAATGCATAAGTGATATGGTACCTAACAGCTTCTATCATATCAGAACATTTCCATTTCTTTAGGTTTTTTTTTTTTTTTTTAATTTGCTGACCTTTTTCTTCTTTTCTCCATGATTAAAACATCTTATTCAGATTGAAATTATTATTCATGAAGACTGATTAGGAAATTTTTATTTTCTCAGATGCACTTGTTTCAAGGCTTGGAAAATGATAAATGAGTTATTAACATTTAACCATGTCTTCAAAGTGACACTTAGACTAGACTATAAAGAACACATTCAGACTCTCCGCGTGAGCTATGTTTCTTGGAAGCCAACAGAATATAAAGCCTTGTTTATAAGAAGCATCTAATTAGTTCAGTGTTGTAAATACAAATAGCTTTGTGTAGTTCCATATATGAGCCCCTGAGGCTGGAGGTCCTATTGGACAATAAACATATTATGTTACCACAGTTTTGACTTTTCTTTGAAATTTGAGAGAAGCCATTAGGAAACTGACACTAAATCATTCATTCTGAAAAAAAAAATCCAGAAAATGATAAAAAATTGAATTAAAAATGCTAATTCCTAATAAGTGTTAATGTTGATTGAAATTTATGTAGCTAACATATTATTAACTAAAATAATGTGGACTCGTGATTTTCTGAGTGATCTCATAGATTTTTTTGTGATAAGAAGATGTTGCAGGAAGTAGAAAAGAGTAAGAAAATAAATTAGATCTTGCTATACGAACAAAAAAAGAATTAGAATTTGGTTCTAAATTAAAAAAAAATCAGGACTAGAACATTGAATACATTACTAAGTTGCTAAAAATGGGATTGAAATTTTTAGATGTTAAGATTTCCATCATATGACTGATGTTAAACAAAGAATCATAATATTTATATAGAGCTCTAGAGTTTTATAGTGACCAGAATTTTTCAAACAAATATTACTGTATGGGAGTATTATTTCTACAAATATAATGATCCACCTTTCCATGATCTTGACTAACATGTTAGCTCTCAAGTTTTATTTTGGGACTTAGTTAAATGAACCACACATTTCTCCACATCAAAAGAAGGCTTTCCCTTTCTTTTTCTTGGCTCTAGACTCCCTCAGTTGTGGTCAATATAGTTTACACATTATTTCTGTTTCCTACCTCTTCTTTGGGTTTTTTTTTGGGGGGGTACCTCTTCTTTTTTGGTGTAAGTTGGTTACCTAAGCATTCCTCTATATCCCGTAGTTAAGGGTAATATAGAATATTAGACTTTTCAGGAACGAATGAGTAACCTTTGCATGAAAACGTAACTAGTAGTAGAATAGCTCTCTGTTTGCCTTCATGGCAGCTATTCAATAGTGGTTATTCATTAACAAGTCCTCTAGAGTAATGTACTTGGAGAGAACGTGTTCAGAATGTAACCTTTGTTTCCAAGTTTTGCTTTTATCTTGGTTTCTTTCCGATGTCCTCATGCCTAAAGCAGTCACTGTGTTCTTGTATGTCAAACTGCGACAATTGCCTTCACATTATACGGAAAAGTCATCATTCACAAACTCCCACCTAGCGCCTCTGTATAATCAAGATGAAGCGTAGTGGATATGATTTCCCACCAATTCAACACTGAAGTCAGAAATATAATGAATTGTTAAAATTTTCCAGATTTGAAGCCACTCCTATTGAAGGACACAAACTCAAAGGCTAAATAAATGTATGTGCAGTAATTTTCTGAACATATGGAACCCTGAGGTTTTAAGCAAAAAAAAAAAAAAAAAAAAGCTCATCAGAAAAATGTGCTGGAGGAGAGGTGAAACAATCCATTGTGATGAAAGTAGAGGCAATCTTCTGTCGATTCAACTACCAAACAATGTTTGTCACTGAAGACTTAAAAACACGTGGGTGACTTTAAACCACAGTTTGAGGTTATTAACAGAATTTGGATAAGCATAATGAACACACAACCACTTTGAACTTTTATTTTTAAAAATTACATCTTTTTAAAAAAATTACTAAAATAATACAAGAGCAATACAAAATAGTTGGAAAGAAAAAGAAAAAATCAGTGAGGCTTTAATTACCCAGAGATAATCTCTATAAACATTTGTTAAAAATTTCTTAATCTATGACTTATTTCTGTTTGTTTGTTGGTATGCTTTTTGTTTGTTTCACAAAGAATAAATACTGCAGTTTTTTTTTGGCTATGACAGTGAGTTTTGTGGCCTACTCCAAAATCCATTCTTTTCTCCTCCTTAGAAACAGCACCCAACTTTCAGAGCTAAGATAAAAGATTTTTCACAGCCTCCTTTGGAAATAGGTGTGCTTATTTACCTGAGTTCTGACCAAAGGAATATTAACAAAAATATTGTGTGGGACTTTCAAGAACTGTGAAGCGTCTAAGATTTTATTCTACATTCAAGCACATCAGAACTGACTCGACAGCACATAGCAACAACAGCAACAACAACAATCAGAGTGTCAGCAGTTTTCTAAGGGCAAATTCCCACAGGGCCAGGTTTATAAAAACCCCAAATTTTATAATAATTAGTAAATCTAACTTTCTTGTGCTCAGGAAGGACACACTCTCTGTCTTCCAAGGCTGCTTGCTATAAAATTATTCTTAAAAAGATAGACCAACAGCTATTTTCTGAAGATGCAACTATATTCTTAGGATGCAGCCTTGTTCTGAGGAGGGCAGCCATGTTATGAGAAGGACAGCCATGTTCTACAAGGGTAGCCGCGTTCTGAGGGTGTCGGTAATGTTCTGAGGAGGGAGGTGATGTTCTGATGAGGGCAACCATGTTCTGAGGAGGGCAGCCATGTCTTTAGAATGGTAGCAGAAATAGAGGAGCCTGAGCTGCGTACAGCACTGGCCTGCCTGTCCCCAGACTTCTTTTACTCATGAGGAACTTAAATTTCTATAACTGCTATTGTTTTTGAATTTTTCTATTACATGATCCAAAACTAGTCCTAATGGATATGCAGTCAGTAAAGCTCATATTTAAAAACATAATTTTTCATGATGCTAAAGGAATTCACCATATATTTTTTATCATCATTTGCCCCTCCGGCTTTACTAGTAACAACTAACTAAACCTAACTCCTAATAAAAGAGTGGTTACCTAGCAACTGGATTCTAGATCAGTTTTTCCATCGTATAAACTTACAATTTTAACTAAACCCAGCAGAGTTAAGGGCATCTTATGAAAAACACATTATCTTGGTGAAATTTAGCTCCTTATTATTGATAATGAATCAAAACTGAATAAAAAACAAAACCTTGAAATGTCGTACAAGAATAATTTTACGAAAAAAAAAATTATGCTGCATTGGTAATAAAGAGCATCATCAATACCATAGAAATTCCGGAGGGAGTATAGACAACAGTTTAGAAAAGTTAAGTCATTTAACTGGAGAGAAATGTAATTGTGGCTTTTAAGTGGCCAAGGATTAGAGTCACAATAGAGGAAGAACTCGAAACAATGAAGAGAGAAACTATGGGGTGGATAATAGTTAGTTTTTGACGGATTAGCATCTAAATGCTCTTCCTGTGATTGGACAGTCGGACATTTTGTGAGACCTGGTGAAGAATTTTTTCTTCAAAACTGAAAGGGCCAGATATATGTTCTCACAAACCCCTGGCAGCTCAGACACAGGCATGTGATTCAGCCTGAGATGGGGAGCTCAACTCTGTTAGTCAGACTGTCCTGCCCTAGACTGTGCTTCTGGACTGTTTGATGGTTTACAAATCCCCTGGAACATTGTGGTGGCATCAAAAATAGACAGAGTCCAATGACCACACTGGCAGCTGCATTGAATTCCAACAGCTCAGCAGGGCATATGCAGTGGTCCTGGCACCAGAGGGAATTTTCTAGCCAGACTGAGCACATGATGTGATGGTGGCTGTGTTCTTGGCTGCTTGGCCTTCCTTACATCCGGCTATTTTTTCTGATCCCAGTTCCACAGCCTACCTGTTGGCTCTGGAAGGTACCAAGTATCTTACCAATAAATCCTTTTTCTGTTAAGCTAATCAGAGGTTTTTCTTGTTTGAAGCTAAGAACACTTGCTTGATTACATTAGTGATATTCATGGTAACATGATTCTAATCCTCATTTAGGAGTCCCCAAGTGGCACAAACGACTAATCATTTGACTACCATCCTAGGGTTCAAACCCACTCAGAGGCACCTCAGAAGACAGGCTTAACGTTCTGCTTTCAAAAAGTCACAGGCTTGAAAAACTATGGAGCAGTTCTACACCACACATGGAGTCACCATGAGTTGGAGCTGACTCCAAGGCAACTAACAACGGGAACAAAAACAATCTTCATTTGTAATTACGATGAATTAAAAAGGAAAAAAATCCAACATTTGATATAGTATAAATTATGCTCATATTTTAATATAGAAGCAAGAGGTTATACAAATCACACTAAATGATTAATAAATATTAAGACAGAACAAATTGAACCTGAAAATCTAAATAAGTTGGAGAATTTTATATTTCTGAAGTTTTTAAAACAGTATCTTAAGTTTTTAAAACAGTATCTTAAGTTTCTACACTAAATCATTGAGTTCCTTAATTGTGGGAAGGGAAATAAATCATTTTTATTTACAGTTACTCTATTTAGACATACATATATTAAAATATATGTATTTATAAATATTTGTTTATATGTAACTTTCTACAAACGTATGTAATTTATAAATATATGTAAATAATGCTCGTATTTTATTTCAAGGGAAATTTTTAACTCTTTTGTCTTTTTTATTTTGTTTTAAGTAACTTTTTTTTTAATTGAAAATACATAAAATAACTTATAAAAAAAAGTAACGGCAATACGTACCTTGACATAAAGAAGTATACTTTTAGAGACAACGTGAGTCCATATGTAAGAAACTAAATATCAATATAAGGCAAAACATGATCCCATATTAAAAGTATAAAACCAGAAGTTACTGGAAATGTTATCTTCTCTAGTCTTTAATTTTAAATATGAGGACAAATAAGACACAAATAGAGCCAATGACTCACTTAAGTGCCAAAGTCAGTTTTTGGTATCACTAATACAGATATGTTACAATGAAGAATGATTGATTTATCTAGTTATCTAGTGCTGCTATCTCAGAAATACCACAGTAGATGGATGGCTTTAACAAACAGAAGTTTATTCTGTCACAGTCTAGGAGGCGAGAAGTCCAAATTCAGGGTGGCAGTTCCAGGGGAAGGCTGTCTCTGTAGGCTCTGGGGGAAGGTACTTATCATCAATCTTCCCCTGGTCTAAGAGCTTCTTAGGACAGGGACCACGGGTCCAAAGGACACACTCCACTTCTGGTTCTCCATTCTTGGTGTCATGAGGTCTCTCTGCCCATTTCTCTCTTTTATATCTTAAAACATTGACTCAAGATATAAACTACTCTTGTAAATTGAGTTCTTCCACATTAACATAACTGCCTCCAACCCTGCCTCAGTAACATTATAGAGGTTAGAATTTACAACACATAGGATAATGACATCAGATCACAGAATGGTAGACAACCACACAATATGGAGAATCTTCGATAGCCAAGTTGACATACATTTTGGGGGAATACAATATAATCCATAACAATATTCAATACTGTATGAGCAGACATCTCTGATATCTAACTCAGATAACCAGAGACTCAACATATTTGTAATCCCAAGATGACAATCATTGCTTAGTGACAGAGACAGTGTAAGATTAAAGGAAGGACTGCAGATGTCTATTTCACAGGTATTTGCAATGATGAAGTTATTGATCTTACAAAATTCTATCCTGGGATCTCTGGCATCATTTCTATCACCAAGGCCATATTTTCCAAATACTGTTGCTTCTTCGTTTCCAACTTTTGCTTTCCAATCACAAGTAAGTATTAATGCATCCTGATTACACATCTGATCAACTTCAGACTGCAGTTGGTAAAAATCTTAAATTTTTTCATCTTTAGTGGTTGTTGTGTAAATTTAAATAATAGTATTATTAAATGACCATCCCTATAGGTATATAGATATTTACCTATCACTAACAGAATTGACCTTCAGGTTAGATCTTGAAATGTTATTTTTGAAGGTGAATTTGATGCCATTCCTCTTCAATTTGTCATTCCCGACATAGTACACCATATGATTGTCCAATTCAAAATGGCTAATACCCATCTGTTTCAGCTCACTAATGCCTAGAATATTGATCTTGATGTGTTCTATTTCATTTTTGATGATTTCTAGTTTTCCTAGATTCATACTTCATACATTCCACATTCCAAATATTAATGGATGTTTGCAGTTGCGTTCTTCTCATTTTGAGTCGCACCACAATAGCAAATGAAGGTCCTGGAAGCTTGACTCCATTCACATCATTAAGGTTGACTCACTTTGAGGAGGCAGCTCTTCCCCAGTAGTCTTTTGAGTGACTTCCAACCTAAAGGGCTCATCCTCTGGCACTATACCAGACAATGTTTCACTGCTAGTTGTCAGATTTTCACTGGCTAATTTTCTTTTGTCCGGAAGTAGGATATAATTGCTGATGTCAGATGGAACATGGCCGAAATCAGAGAATACCAGAAAGATGTTTACCTGTGTTTATGGACTATGCAAAGGCATTTGACTGTGTGGATCATAACAAATTATGGATAATATTGCCAAAGGAAGAATGGGAATTACAGAACCAAGAGGCAGTTGTTAGAACAGAACAAGGGGATATTGCTTGGTTTAAAGTCAGGAAAGGTATGTGTCAGGATTGTATCTTTTCACCATACTTATTCAACCTGCGGGCTGTGCAAATAATCTGAGAAACTGGACTATATGAAGAAGAATGAGGCATCAGGATTGAAAGAAGACTCATTAACAACTTGCAATATGCAGATGACAGACCCTGGCTAAGTGAAAATGAAGAGGGTATAAAACATTTACTGATGAAGATCAAAGACCATAGCCTTCAGTATGGATTATACTTCAACATAAAGAAAACAAAAATCCTCACAACTGAACCAGTAAGCAATATCATGATAAATGGAGAAAAGATTCAAGTTGTAAAGGATTTCATTTTACCTGAATTCATAATCAACACCCATGGATGTAGCAGTCAAGAAATCAAACAATGCATCTCATTGGGAAAATCTGCAGCAAAAGACCTCTTTAAAGGGTCAAAAAGCAAAGATGTCACCTTGAAGACTTAGGTACGCCTGACTGAAGCCATGGTGTTCTCAATCGCCTCATATGCATATGAAAGCTGAGCAATGAGTAAGGAAGACTGAAGAAAAAATGATGGCTTTGAATTACAGTGTTAGGGAAGAATATTGAATATGCCATTGCCTGCCAAAAGAACGAACACATCTGTCTTGGAAGAAGTACAGCCAGAGTGTTCCTTAGAATCGATGATAATGGGACTTCATCTCATGTACTTTGGACATGTTATTAGGAGGGACCACTTTCTGGACAAGGACATCATAGTTGATAAAGCAGAGGGTCAGCAAAAAAGAGGAAGACCCTCAACAAGATGGATTGACACAGTTACTAAAACAGTGGGCTCAAGCACAATGATTGTAAGGATGGTGCAGAACCCGGAAGTGTTTCTTTCTGTTGTACATTTTGTCACTATGAGTTGGAACTGTCAAGGGCACCTAACAACAACATACCTTTCACCGACTTAACAAACATTCACCAATGTGTTAATAGCACTAATGAACCCATTTGGAAGAGACAAAAATACAAGATCACAAAAGCCTTGTTTTCAAGAAGCTTAGAACTTGGAGAAAAATTAAGAACATATGTGAACGGCTAGAAAGCAATTTCGAAGCCATCTAAATAAGTGCACAAAGCATTTATAAATACTAAATGCAAAGTGATGTAAGGAACTACACAGGATGGGCTCAGTCTGATTTCCTGAAAGAAATTTGGCCAAAAAGCAGCGCAACTCTGGGGAAAAGTTTAATTTTCCTAGCCCTCACTGACATCATCTGTGAATGAGGAGATGATGCACATACATTTCAGCCTGTGTCTGGTTCTTATAGTCTGTGAAGTTATGATTCTCAACTCCGTTCCACTGGAGGAGAAGCCATGTATCGGCAAAGAGAAAGACCTCAACTGTAAAAGGCAAGCACAAAGTTCACTAGATAGACATTTGTCAACAGATTATACAGGGCCGGTCTCAGAGGAGATCTGAGGAAATGAGCCTAAAATTGTGTATATGTTGGCTGGCCAGGCTGACTAAATGAGCCAGCCAATTTGGAGGCCTCAGATTTACACAATTATGTTAATATCAATTGTCACTTATTAAATATCAGTCAGATGCCAGGCATTTTACCTATTATATCATTAACCTTTACAACGACTACAAAGACAACTACAAAGTTGTTATTATATTCATTTGATAGATGAAGAAACTGAATCTCAGAGAATTTAACAGGACTAGAAGTGCCAAACTGGAATTTAAGGACTTTCCGGATATAATGAGAGCTTATTGGGACGCTGTTCTCAGGGCTTTGCAGCCTTAGCTAATTTAATTCTCACAACAACATCGTGAGATAGGTACATATTTTATCCCTGTTTGTATAGATAAGGAATCTGAAGAATCTAGAGGTTAACTAACTTGGGGAGATTACACAAAACAGCTAGTAAGAAGCAGAGCTGGAACACACTGCCTCATGAGGCCTCTCTCTCTCTCTCTCTATATATAAACTATGGCTGTCGAGTTAATTCTGACTCATAGCAAACCTTTAGGACAGAGTAGAACTTCCCCAAAGGGTTTCCAAGGAGGGGCTGGTGAATTCGAACTGCCAATCCTTTGGTTAGCAGCTGAGCTCTTTACCACTGAGCCACCACGGATCCCATTCTATCACAACTCAGTTAGCTTTTCGTAAACACTAGGTGAGATGAACAAAATGGTGCGCAGTAAAGGGCCTGACAAATTATTAGGTAAGTTGTTTCGTTCACCCAGAGTTAAAGCAATCATTTGCCTCACTACATGTGAAGAAGGTCTAATAAATCTTGTTATCAGGCTTATATTACTGCTAATAAACACAGATAAAATTTTGTTTACAGTTACTATATAGCACAGGGTTGTAGTTGAACTCAAATTTTAACTGCAGCTACCCGATAGTAGCAGGGAATATTTTTTTGCAAATAAATTGCATTTTATACATATGTTATTGTCCCATATGATATCAATCAAATAAAATTCTTCCTTCCTCATTTTATTACACAAAAGAGCTGAGGAAGGTCTTGGAATGTTCCTAGAGAAGAAAAAAATAAGAAAAGCAGAACTTTTTTTTTTTTTTCTTAACCCTGCCTTTACAGGTTTGTATTTTATTTTTTTTAAAGAATGCATAAATCTGGATAGATGAACAGTAATATACATCACTAGTGGAAATATGAACTTTCTCTTATAAAGAAATAAGCAGAAATAGAAATATGTATGTGACCCTGTCCCTAGGGCACTTTCGTCTTCCTTCAGGCCTGTAAAACTGAAAATTACTTCCTTCCCACACCTTAGATCCAGATGTCAGAATAATAATGTTCTTTGCTACTTTTATTAAAAACAATACTGTATTTTTACTTTAATGTCATAGTGGTTAAAAATTCATAAAAGGATTCAGTAATCTTGGTGTAAGTTCTTTTTTTATTATCGAATTACTGAGAAATTCTTTGAGATTTTTTAATTCAAATTTGGCAATTCAATTACAAGAATATTTGGTGGACATAATAGGAAAGAGATGATGGAGGAAAGAAGAGGAAGAGGAGAGTGAGGAGGACAAAGGGTTACAAATATTCATTTAAAAATAATATTTCGCTTAGAAAAATCTAACCAATTAGCAATTACCTTGAATGAAGGCTTTCGGTCAGGGTTTGGCAAGAGACAGATACTAAATATTCTAGGTGTTATGAGCCATAAGATCTCTGCTGCAGCTGTTCAACTTTGCCATTGTAACAAGAAAACAGCCATAAACAACATGTAAACAAATGGATATGGTAAACAAATGAATGTGGCCATGTTTCAACATAATTTTATCTACAAAAAAAAAAAAAATTAGTAGATCTACTTGTCCCTTAGGCCCTGCTCTATATACAAAACTAAGATTATGTCCCAGTGTGGTCTGATAGAGCTTTCCGCTTTGAAGGAAATATTCTGCATCTGTACTGTCCAATATGGCAGCCACTAGCCACATGTGGCTATTGAACGCTTAGTGAGTTCAGTAAGAGTGAAGAACTGAATTTCAAATTGTATTTGTTAATTAATATATATCTAAGTAGTCATATGTGACTAATGGTTACCACATTGGACTGCACAGTACATTTCTTTTCTTCTTATTTAAAATATGAGAGTAGACCTTCAGAATTTCCTTTTATTATTAATGAGCAAAAAGACATTTTATGTTTTGAATATTTTCAAAGTGCAAAATTGGAAAAAGTGGATAAACTGTTCACTGAAAATACACAACATTAAATAAAAAAGACAATTAACCTCACTTTATAGTATTTTAAAACCCAGTGCTGTCAAGTCGAGTCCAACTCATAGCGACCCTATTGTTGGAATCGACTTGACGGCAATGGGTTTGGTTTTTCGGTTTTATAGTATTTTGGAGCCTTGATGGTGCGGTGCTTCAGCACTTGACTGCTAACTGAAAAGTCAGCGGTTCGAACCCAGCAGCTCCTCAGATGGAGAACGATGTGGCTGTTGGCTTCCATAAAGATTCATAAACCAAATCTATTATCATTGAGTCAATTATGACAATATAGCGACCCTATAGGACAAAGTATAACTGCCCCATTGGGTTTTCAAGGAGCAGCTGGTGGATTTGAACTGCCAGTCTTTTGGTTAGCAGCCTGAACTCTTAGCCACTGTGCCACCAGGGCTCTACATTAGAAATCCTAATGTAGAGTTCTTTCTGTACTATGAGGTCGCTATGAGTCAAAATCAACTCAGAGGCATGGTTTTTGTTTGTTTCTTTTATTTTGTTTTTTATAATATTATGTATATATATTTACATACAGTATTTTTTTATATATGTATATATACACATGAATATATGTCTAATTACATATATTAAAGGTTTTTCTACTTCAAGATAAAATTGTGAGGAAGAATGCAGATGTCAAAAAGGTATAAATAAATAAAATAAAATACATATATTTGATTTTGTTCTAATATTTTTATTTCTGATTAATGAATAAACAGATAAATTGAGTCATTCCATATGGGTGATACAAAATATATGTGGCATCATTATATACAGAATTTTTTTTAACGGGTGACAGCCTTATTGAATGGAAAAAACTTAAGCTTTGTCATCAAAAGTCTTGTGTTCAAGACCCAGCTCCATCACTGACTAAATTAAACGACACTTTGAAACTATTAATTTCTTGAAGACACAGTTTCCTTGGTGATAAAACTGGGATAAAAATATATCCCATAACAAACTGTGGTGGAGTTCGTGGGATTTAATATGCACACACTTTATATACCATAAAGTGGTACTCAGGTATCTGCTTCTACTGTTGCCTATAAGAGGAAGGAAAGGAGTCCTGGTGGTGCAGTGGTTAAAGTGCTCAGCTGCTAACTGAAAGGTCAGCAGCTCAAATGCACCAGCCAGGTGTAGCAGTCTGCTTCCGTAAAAATTGTTATTGTTGTTAGGTGTCATCGAGTAGGTTCCTACTCATACAGACCCTTTGTACAAAAGAACAAAACACTGCTGGGTTCTGTGCCATCGTCATGATGAGAATGCTCGAGCCCATTGTTGCAGCCACTGTGTCAATCCATTTCCTTGAGGGTCTTCCTCTTTTTCGCTGGCCCTCCACTTTACCAAGCATGAAGTCCTTCTTCAAAGACTGTTCCTTCATGAGAACATGTTCAAAGTATCTGAGATGAAGTCTCACCATCCTTGCCTCCAGGGAGCATTCTGGCTATATGTCTTCCAAGACAGACCTGTTGGTTCTTTTGGCAGTCCATGATATATTCAATATTCTTCGCCAACACCATAAATCAAACGCATCAGTTTTTTTGGTCTTCCGTATTCATCGTCCAGCTTTTCTATGCATATGAGGTAATTGGAAACACTGTGGCTTGGGTCAGGCACAGCTTAGTCCTTAACGGGACACCTTTGCTTTTTAACAGTTCAAAGAAGTCTTTTGCAGCAGATTTGCTCAATGCAATAAATACATTGTTTGATTTCTTGACTGCTGCTTCCATGGGTGTTGATTGTGGATCCAAATAAAATGAAATCCTTTACAACTGGAATCTTTTCTCCATTTATCATGATGTTGCTTATTGGTCCAGTTGTGAGAATTTCTGTTTTCTTTATGTTGAAGTGTAATCCATACTGAAGGCTCTAGTGTTTGGTCTTCATCAGTAAGTGCTTCAAGCCCTTTTCACTTTCAGCAAGCAAGGTTGTGTCATCTGCATATCACAGATTGTTAATGAATCTTCCTCCAAACCTGGTGCCAAGTTCTTCTTCACATAATCCAGTTTCTCAGATTATTTGCTCAGTTTGCAGATTGAGTAAGTACGGTGAAAGGATACAACCCTGACTCACACCTATCCTGACTTGAAACCATGCGGTATCTCCTTGTTCTTTTCCAATGACTGCCTCTTTTTCTATGTACAGGTTCCTCATGAGCACGATTAAGTGTTCTGGGATTCTCATTCTTCAAAATGTTATCTATAATTTGTTACGACTCACATAGTCAAATGCCTTTGCATAATCAAGAAAACACAGGTAAACATCTTTCTGATACTCTCTGCTTTCAGCCAGGATCCATCTGACATCAGCAATGATATTCCTTGTTCTCTGTCCTCTTCTGAGTTCAGCTTGCATTTCTGGCAGTTGCCTGTTGATGTACTGCTGCAACCACTTTTAAATGATCTTTGGCCAAATTTTACTTTTGTGTGATATTGTTAAATAATTTCTGCATTCTGTTGGATCACCTTTCTTGGGAATAGGCATCAGTATGGATCTTTTTCAGTCGGTTGGCCAGGTAGCCTGTTCTAGATTTCTTGGCATAGATTAGAGAGTGCCTCCAGCACTGCTTCCCTTTGTTGAAACGTCTCATTTGATATTCTGTCAATTCCTGGAGCCTTGTTTTTCACCAGTGCCTTCAGTGTGGCTTGGTACTTCCTTTAGTACCATTGGTTCTTGATCATATGCTACCTCCTGAAATGACTGAACATCAACCAATTCTTTTTGGTACAGTGACTCTGTGTATTCCTTCCAACTTCTTTTGATCCTTCCTGCATTGTTTAATATTTTCCCCATTGGGTCCTTCATTATTTCATCTGTAGGCTTGACTTTTTTCATCAGTTCTTTCGGCTTGAGAAATGCCTAGCTTGTTCTTCCCTTCTGGTTTTCTAACTCCAGGTCTTTCCACATGTGCTTGTAATACTTTATTTTGTTTTCTTGAGCTGCCATTTGAAGTCTTCTGTTCAGCTCTTTTACTTCACTATCTCTTCTGTTTGTTTTAGCTACTCGATGTTCAAGGTCAAGTTTCAGAGTCTCCTCTGACATCCATCTTGGTCTTTTCTTCCTTTCCTGTCTTTTTGAATGACCTCTTGCTTTCTTCATGTATAATGTCCTCGATGTCATTCCACAACTCGCCTGGTCTTCAGTCATTAGTGTTCAATGCATCAGTTCTATTCTTAAATGGATTCTAAATTCAGGTGGGATATACTCAAGTTCATTCATTGGCTCTCATAGACTTCTAGTTTTCTTCAGCTTCAACTTGAAATTGCATATGAGCAATTGATGGTCTGTTTTTGTAGCTGGTCCCTAGCCTTTCTCTGACTGATAATATTGAACTTTTCTATCATCTCTTTCCACAGAGATAGTCCATTTAATTCTTATGTATTCCAACTGGCAAGGTCCATGTGTATAGTTGCTGTTTATGTTGTTGAAAAAAAGTATGTGCTTTTTTTAATGAGGAAGTTGTCAGTCTTACAAAATTCTATCCTGCAATCTCTAGCATCATTTCTTTCACCAAGTCCATTTTTTCAAACTACCAATCCTTCTTTGTTTCCAGCTTTTGCATTCCAATCACCAGTAATTATCAATGCATCCTGATTGCATGTTCTATCAATTTCAGACTGCAGAAGTTGGTAAAAATGTTCAATTTCTTCATCTTTGCCCTTACTGGTTGGTGTGTAAATTTGAATAACAGACATATTAACTGGTCTCTCTGTAGACGTATGAATACTATCCTAACACTGACAGTGTTGTACTTCAGGATAGATCTTCAAATGTTCCTTTTGAGGATGAATACAATGTCATTCCTCTTCAATATGTCATTCCTGGCATAGTAGAACATATGATTGTCCGATTCAAAATGTTCAATGCCAGCTCATTTCAGCTCACTAGTATCTAGGGTGTCGATGCTCATGCATTTCATTTCATTTTTGACAATTTCTAATTTTCCTAGATTCATACTTCGAGCATTCCATGTTCCAAATATGAATGGATTTTGCAGCTGTTTCTTCACATTTTGAGTTGTGCTACATCAACAAATGAAGGTCCTGAAAGCTTGACTTACTCTACCCACGTCATTAAGTTCAACTTTACTTTAAGGAGGCAGTTCTTCCTTCCCCAGTCATATTTTGAGTGCCTTCCAACCTAAGGGGCTCATCTTCTGCTACTGTATCAGACAATGTTCTGCTGCTAGTCATAAGGATTTCACTGGCTAGTTTTTTTTTTTTTTTTTTTTCAGGGGTAGATTGCCATGTCTATCTTCCTGTCTTAGTCTAGAAGCTCATCTGAAACCTGTCCACCATGGGTGACCCCACTCATCTGTCAGTTTGTGGTACTCTGGGCACTTGCATGTTGCTGTGATGCTGGAAGCTATGCCGCTGGTATTCTGTAAAAATTGCAGCCTTGGAAAACCTATAGGGCAGTTCTACTCTGTCCTATAGTGTTGATATGAGTTGGAATTGACTCGATGGCAATAGGTTTGGTTTTTTGGTTTATAAAAGGAGGGATAGGTGCATATCTCCCATGTACTCTGCCAAATGTGCCACATAGAAAGAAAGGCACTGAAAAGCCTCACCTCTCCCACTGGTGACCAAATTCTGCAATTAGAAATTTCTGCATTTTCTTCCCAAGAGATAGTAAGTGTTGGTCAGCATTGAGTAGCTTCTGACTAATAAAAAAAATAGCAACCCCAAATGTACAGAGTAGTACTGTTCCATAGAGTTTTCAGGGCTGTGATCTTTTGAAAGCAGATTGCCAGACCTGTATCTCAGGGACCTCTGGGTGGATTAAAACTGCCAGCCTTTCAGCTAGCAGCAGAGTGCTTAATGGTTTGCGCCACCCAGGGACTTCAGGAAAAATGTCTCCTTGGCCTTGGAATTTTGGGAATCTTTTATAGTTACCTCCTTTACCATGAGAGTGATTGAAAGAAGGAGAGGGGTATTCTTAAGAGAGATAAACAGAAAACCAACAGAAGTCCATGTAGGATGGTTAGGGAGTGGGTTAAAAATGAATAATATGTTATATTTACAGAGTAGGCCCATTGTCAGCTGGGAGAGAGAGATACCAACGTTACTGTGGTAGGAGGTTTCTGTTCCAGGACTAATAAATTTTTTTACCACCATTTCCAACAGTAGCTTTCCACCCAAGCGTTCAGTAGCAAGTTGTCAGGTGCTGCATAGATCTTGCTTTCACCTCGCACCAGATAGCCAGATCTCTACGGATGATACACTGAAGGCAAAGGGCTGGGCTATCTTCATGATCATCTGTATGCTTGAGTCAATTGTTGTGGCAACTGTGTATTTTGAGTGCCTTCCAACCTAGGGGGCTCATCTTCCAGAACTATATAGGACAATATTCTGTTGTGATCCATAGGGTTTTCATTAGCTACTTTCCAGAAGTAGATCTCCAGCCCTTTCTTCCTAGCCTGTCTTAGTCTGGAAGCTAGGTTAAAATTTGTTCACCTGAGTGACCCTGCCGTTATTTGAAATACTGGTGGCATAGCTTCCAGCATCATAGCAACACAAAAGCCACCAGAGTACAACAAACTTACAGAGAGATGGTGGGAAATATAGAGGGTGAAAGTAAATTATAATATATGCCCTTTAGTTAATGAGAGACTGAGAGGTTAAATAACAAAAACTCGAAGATTCTACTGAATACCAAAATCGCTTCAAGGATACAACATATTTGTTCTGTTCACCATTTCACTTAGTATTTTAAAAGCCTCATTGTTTGATAGCTTCTCCACATTACAGAGATAAAGCGACTTTGAAGTTTTAATTAAACAAGGAAAACACACTTCTGGGCTGAAATGAAGCAGTTAATATTTACTTGAATCAAATATGCTATTTAACAATCTATATGTATTTTCGAACACCAACTATATTCAAGTGAAGTTATGCTAAACCTATTTGCTATACTTGGATTTTAATGATTTTTAAAATTATAATTCAATATCCCAAAATAATACAAATAAACTGACCAGTTATTTATTTAATGTTCATTATGTAAAATAAAAACAAAAACTTATTGAACATTTATATGTGTGGCACTATTCTCAGAGACAAGAGTTTAGCAACCCTATAGACAATACATGATTCATAGTTTGTAAATTAATTACCTGGTTAGTAAATTAATATATGAGTAAATAAATGAAACAAGCATACTGTGCTTGTTGCTATTGTTGTTATTAGGTGCAGTCAAGTAATTTCCAACTCATAGTGATGGTGCAGGTTTTTTTTTTTTTTAGTAACGCTATACACAGCGAAACAAAATACTTCCCAGTCCTGCCAATCCTCATAATCGTTGTTATGCTTGAGCCCATTAGTGTAGCCACTGTGTCAATCCACCTCTTTAAGGGTCTCCCTCTTTTTCTTCCTCTTTCTCGCTGACCCTCTATTTTACCAAGCATGATGTCCTTCTCCAGGGACTGTTCCCTCCTGATAACAAGTCCAATGTATGTGAGACAAAGCTTTACCATTCTTGCTTTTACGGTGCATTTCTGGTTCTGCTTTGGACAGACAGTCTCTTCAAATCTGACTTCTAACCTGACCACTTTCTGTCATTGCTCCGATGAAGCTATTGCTTCTTTTAGAGTAACTATTCACCATCTTTCTATTGTTCAGTTCATGTCACCCAAGCCCTTCTTCCAAAACAGATTTGTTTCTTCTTCTGCAAGTCCATGGTATAGTCAATATTCTTTGCCAACACCATAATTCAAGGGCATCAATTCTTCTTCAGTCTTCCTTATTCACAGTACAGCTTTCGCATGCATATGAGGTGACTGAAAACATCATGGCTTGAGTCAGGCACACTTTAGTCTTTAAAGTGTCATCTTTGCTTTTTTAACTGATCACTTCAGGGCAGTAACATTAAATACTGTATGTAGGAGTGGAGAAATTAATTACTTACTCTCTTTTTGAAAGTATTCCTAAATCAGGTGAAGGAGATGTTTTAGCTACAGGTTCTGCATGTCATGTAGGCTGGCTAAAGAGTAGGGTGTTGGCTGAGGACATAGGGGTATGTCACATTCCAGAGGCTTGTGATGAGGTGGGAGAAATGGGTGCTGGAAAGCTATGAATGTTGTATAAGTAACAATTCTCTATTAAACAAAAGTGAAGAAATGTATTTGCAGGGAAGGAAGAATGTTGCCTAAAGACTTTAGAGACAATAGAACTAGGCCTGAGAAAAAGAGGGGCACAGAACTCAGGTGTATCACACTGAGATAGGAGGGTGCCACTACTGGGTTGCAGCCAGAGTTAAAAGTAACTAAAATCAAAGAGATTCTTTTTTTTTCTTTTTAAATAATTTTTATTGTGCTTCAAGTGAAAGTTTACAAGTCAAGTCAGTCTGTCACATATAAGCTTATATACACCTTACTCCATACTCCCACTCACTCTCCCCCTAATGAGTCAGCCCGCTCCCTCCTTCCAGTCTCTTCTTTTGCGATGGTTTTGCCAGTTTCTAACCCACTCTACCCTCCCATCTCCCCTCCAGACAGGAGATGCCAACACAGTCTCAAGTGTCCACCTGATACAAGTAGATCACTCTTCATCAGCATCTCTCTCCAACCCACTGTCCAGTCCCTTCCATGTCTGATGAGTTGTCTTTGGGAATGGTTCCTGTCCTGGGCCAACAGAAGGTTTGGGGACCATGACTGCTGGGATTCTTCTAGTCTCAGTCAGACCATTAAGTCTGGCCTTTTTATGAGAATTTGGGGTCTGCATCCCACTGTTCTCCTGCTCCCTCAGGGGTTCTCTGTTGTGCTCCCTGTCAGGGCAGTCATCGGTTGTGGCCGGGCACCATCTAGTTCTTCTGGTCTCAGGATGATGTAAGTCTCTGGTTCATGTGGCCCTTTCTGTCTCTTGGGCTCATAGTTATTGTGTGACCTTGGTGTTCTTCATTCTCCTCAAAGAGATTCTTTGTTAAGGATGGTGTCATTGCTGTGTTCCGATCAGAGTACAAATGATCTTGTCATATCCAAGGCTCGTTTCTGGTTCTGCTTTGGACAGACAGTCTCTTCGAATTTGATTTCTAACCTGACCCATTTATGTCATTGCTCTGAAGAAGCTCTTGCTTCTTTTAAAGTAGTTGTCCCCCATCTCTCTATTGTTTAGTTCATGTCACCCAAGTCCTACTCTGCTGACTAGTGTCACTTCTCTTAATTCGTTACACATGCCAATCATTCTCAAAACATGACAAAAAATATTAGCATGACTGGGTCACGAGGTTTTCCTTGTCATAGCTTCATGACGTGATGGAAACCAAGTTTTCCCCATGACAATCAATCTAATTCTAGAATTAGCTTTGTTATTGGTCTGGGTTCCTTTTTATTTGTTTGTTTTACAGTGAGCTATCCTTGGAAAATGGCCTTTGTCATACTTTTCTGGCAAGAAATTTCAATCAAGATATTTCAATAATGATGAATGATGACCCAGTTGCACTGATAATCAAATGAGAAAGGGGTCTGACCTCCAATTGCTTTACTCCCCAAAACCTGTATGTCACCCTAAGTAAATCTACCCAATCCCTTCTCAGAAAAACTTTATTTTTCATGTAAAGAAGTGTATCAGGGTTAGACAGCACTTATACCAAGCCAGTTAATTTGTCTTTTTATATGGAAAAAATTTAAAATATAGACAAGAACTGTGAAAATTAAAGAACAAAAGCATTCAAAAGAAAGAAGGATTATGATTATGATGTTTAAACAATTATTTTTCCTCCTGGCTAATTTATTCTAAAGAATCTGTAAATAAGGCTATTTTGAATCTAGATCTGAAAACTGGAAATATAATTTCTTGCTAATTACTCCATTGCTATGGAGCCAATTCCCATTCATTGCGACCTTATAGGACAGGGGGTTTCCAAGGAACAGCCAGTGGATTTCAACTCCTGAACTTTTGGTTAGCAGTCCATCTCTTAACCAATGTGCCACCAGGACTTTTCTTGCTAATTAGAAATTACTAAATTTCATATTAATTAAGAAGTGCAGTTATACTGCAGAGATTTTTTACACTGATATTATTTTTCTAAAAAAATACCCAAATAGTTCTGAGTAAAAAAAAAATGGTTAAAATTCCATCTAAAAAGCAATGTAAGAGCATTGTAAATGTTTTTCTACCCATTTAAAAAAAAAAATACATCGAGATGAGCAAAACCAAATGAATATCAATCATATAGTTCTTACTTACATGCAAATTTTTATTTGAGGCATCTTTTTTTTTTTATTAACTTTTATTCAGCTTCAAGTGAACGTTTACAAATCAAGTCACTCTGTCACATATAAGTTGACATACATCTTACTCCGTACTCCCATTTGCTCTCCCCCTAATGAGTCAGCCCTTCCAGTCTCTCCTTTCGTGACAATTTTGCCAGTTTCCCACTCTCTTTATCCTCCCATCCCCGCTCCAGACAGGAGATGCCAACACAATCTCAAGTGTCCACCTGATATAATTAGCTCACTCTTCATCAGCATCTCTCTCCCACCCACTGTCCAGTCCCTTTCATGTCTGATGAGTTGTCTTCAGGGATGGTTCCTGTCCTGTGCCAACAGAAGGTCTGGGGACCATGGCAGCCGGGATTCCTCTAGTCTCAGTCAGACCATTAAGTATGGTCTTTTTATGAGAATTTGGGGTCTGCATCCCACTGATCTCCTGCTCCCTCAGGGGTTCTCTGTTGTGCTCCCTGTCAGGGCAGTCATCGGTTGTGGCCGGGCACCATCTAGTTCTTCTGGTCTCAGGATAATGTAGGTCTCTGGTTCATGTGGCCCTTTCTGTCTCTTGGGCTCTTAGTTGTCGTGTGACCTTGGTGTTCTTCATTCTCCTTTGCTCCAGGTGGGTTGAGACCAATTGATGCATCTTAGATGGCCGCTTGTTAGCATTTAAGACCCCAGACGCCACATTTCAAAGTGGGATGCAGAATGTTTTCATAATAGAATTATTTTGCCAATTGACTTAGAAGTCCCCTTAAACCATGGTCCCCAAACCCCCACCCTTGCTCCGCTGACCTTTGAAGCATTCATTTTATCCCGGAAACTTCTTTGCTTTTGGTCCAGTCCAGTTGAGCTGACCTTCCACGTATTGAGTGTTGTCTTTCCCTTCACCTAAAGCAGTTCTTATCTACTAATTAATCAATAAAAAACCCTCTCCCTCCCCCCCTCGTAACCACAAAAGTATGTGTTCTTCTCAGTTTTTTCTATTTCTCAAGATCTTATAATAGTGGTCTTATACAATATTTGTCCTTTTGCCTCTGACTAATTTCACTCAGCATAATGCCTTCCAGGTTCCTCCATGTTATGAAATGTTTCAGAGATTCGTCACTGTTCTTTATCGATGCGTAGTATTCCATTGTGTGAATATACCACAATTTATTTATCCATTCATCCGTCGATGGACGCCTTGGTTGCTTCCAACTTTTTGCTATTGTAAACAGAGCTGCCATAAACATGGGTGTGCATACATCTGTTTGTGTGAAGGCTCTTGTTTCTCTAGGGTATATTCCGAGGAGTGGGATTTCTGGGTTGTATGGTAGTTCTATTTCTAACTGTTTAAGATAACACCAGATAGATTTCCAAAGTGGTTGTACCATTTTACATTCCCACCAGCAGTGTATAAGAGTTCCAATCTCTCCGCAGCCTCTCCAACATTTATTATTTTGTGTTTTTTGGATTAATGCCAGCCTTGTTGGAGTGAGATGGAATCTCATCATTGTTTTAATTTGCATTTCTCTAATGGCTAATGATTGAGAGCATTTTCTCATGTATCTGTTAGCTGCCTGAGTATCTTCTTTCGTGAAGTGTGTGTTCGTATCCTTTGCCCACTTCTTGATTGGGTTGTTTGTCTTTTTGTGGTTGAGTTTTGACAGAATCATGTAGATTTTAGAGATCAGGCGCTGGTCGGAGATGTCATAGCTGAAAATTCTTTCCCAGTCTGTAGGTGGTCTTTTTACTCTTTTGGTGAAGTCTTTAGATGAGCATAGGTGTTTGATTTTTAGGAGCTCCCAGTTATCTGGTTTCTCTTCATCATTTTTGGTAATGCTTTGTATTCTGTTTATGCCCTGTATTAGGGCTCCTAGGGTTGTCCCTATTTTTTCTTCCATGATCTTTATCGTTTTAGTCTTTATGTTTAGGTCTTTGATCCACTTGGAGTTAGTTTTTGTGCATGATGTGAGGTATGGGTCCTGTTTCATTCTTTTGCAAATGGATATCCAGTTATGCCAGCACCATTTGTTAAAAAGACTATCTTTTCCCCAATGAACTGACACTGGGCCTTTGTCAAATATCAGCTGCTCATACGTGGATGGATTTATATCTGGGTTCTCAATTCTGTTCCATTGGTCTATGTGCCTGTTGTTGTACCAGTACCAGGCTGTTTTGACTACTGTGGCTGCATAATAGGTTCTGAAATCAGGTAGAGTGAGGCCTCCCACTTTCTTCTTCTTTTTCAGTAATGCTTTGCTTATCCAAGGCTTCTTTCCCTTCCATATGAAATTGGTGATTTGTTTCTCTATCACCTTAAAAAATGACATTGGAATTTGAATCGGAAGTGTCTTATATGTATAAATGGCTTTTGGTAGAATAGACATTTTTACTATGTTAAGTCTTCCTATCCATGAGCAAGGTATGTTTTTCCACTTAAGTATGTCCTTTTGAATTTCTTGTAGTAGAGCTTTGTAGTTTTCTTTGTATAGGTCTTTTACATCCTTGGTAAGATTTATTCCTAAGTATTTTATCTTCTTGGGAGCTACTGTGAATGGTATTGATTTGGTTATTTCCTCTTCGGTGTTCTTTTTGTTGATGTAGAGGAATCCAAGTGATTTTTGTATGTTTATTTTATAACCTGAGACTCTGCCAAACTCTTCTATTAGTTTCAGTAGTTTTCTGGAGGATTCCTTAGGGTTTTCTGTGTATAAGATCATGTCATCTGCAAATAGAGATAATTTTACTTCCTCCTTGCCAATCCGGATACCTTTTATTTCTTTGTCTAGCCTAATTGCCCTGGCTAGGACTTCCAGCACAATGTTGAATAAGAGCGGTGATAAAGGGCATACTTGCCTGGTTCCTGTTCTCAAGGGAAATGCTTTCAGGTTCTCTCCATTTAGAGTGATGTTGGCTGTTGGCTTTGCATAGATGCCCTTTATTACGTTCAGGAATTTTCCTTCAATTCCTATTTTGGTGAGAGTTTTTATTATAAATGGGTGTTGGACTTTGTCAAATGCCTTTTCTGCATCAATTGATAAGATCATGTGGTTTTTGTCTTTTGTTTTATTTATGTGATGGATTACATTAATGGTTTTTCTGATATTAAACCAGCCTTGCATACCTGGTATAAATCCCACTTGATCATGGTGAATTATTTTTTTGATATGTTGTTGAATTCTATTGGCTAGAATTTTGTTGAGGATTTTTGCGTCTATGTTCATGAGAGAGATAGGTCTGTAATTTTCTTTTTTTGTAATGTCTTTACCTGGTTTTGGTATCAGGGAGATGGTGGCTTCATAGAATGAGTTGGGTAGTATTCCATCATTTTCTATGCTTTGAAATACCTTCAGTAGTAGTGGTGTTAACTCTTCTCTGAAAGTTTGGTGGAACTCTGCAGTGAAACCGTCCGGGCCAGGGTTTTTTTTGGTGGGAGTTTTTTGATTACCTTTTCAATCTCTTTTTTTTGTTATGGGTCTATTTAGTTGTTCTACTTCTGAATGTGTTAGTTTAGGTAGGTAGTGTTTTTCCAGGAATTCATCCATTTCTTCTAGGTTTGCAAATTTGTTAGAGTACAATTTTTCGTAATAATCTGATATGATTCTTTTAATTTCAGTTGGGTCTGTTGTGATGTGGTCCTTCTCGTTTCTTATTCGGGTTATTTGTTTCCTTTCTTGTATTTCTTTAGTCAGTCTAGCCAATGGTTTATCAATTTTGTTAATTTTTTCAAAGAACCAGCTTTTGGCTTTGTTAATTCTTTCAATTGTTTTTCTGTTCTCTAATTCATTTAGTTCAGCTCTCATTTTTATTATTTGTTTTCTTCTGGTGCCTGATGGATTCTTTTGTTGCTCACTTTCTATTTGTTCAAGTTGTAGGGACAGTTCTCTGATTTTGGCTCTTTCTTCTTTTTGTATGTGTGCATTGATCGATATAAATTGGCCTCTGAGCACTGCTTTTGCTGTGTCCCAGAGGTTTTGATAGGAAGTATTTTCATTCTCGTTGCATTCTATGAATTTCTTTATTCCCTCCTTGATGTCTTCTACAACCCAGTCTTTTTTCAGAAGGGAATTGTTCAGTTTCCAAGTATTTGATTTCTTTTCCCTAGTTTTTCTGTTATTGATTTCTAGTTTTATTGCCTTGTGGTCTGAGAAGACGCTTTGTAATATTTCGATGTTTTGGACTCTGCAAAGGTTTGTTTATGACCTAATATGTGGTCTATTCTAGAGAATGTTCCATGTGCACTAAAAAAAAAAGTATACTTTGCAGCCATTGGGTGGAGAGTTCTGTATAAGTCAATGAGGTCAAGTTGGTTGATTGTTGTAAGTAGGTCTTCCGTGTCTCTATTGAGCTTCTTACTGGATGTCCTGTCCTTCTCCGAAAGTGGTGTGTTAAAGTCTCCTACTATAATTGTGGAGGTGTCTATCTCACTTTTCAATTCTGTTAAAATTTGATTTATGTATCTTGCAGCCCTGTCATTGGGTGCATAAATATTTAATATGGTTATGTCTTCCTGATCAATTGTCCCTTTTATCATTATGTAGTGTCCTTCTTTATCCTTTATGGTGGATTTAAGTCTAAAGTCTATTTCGTCAGAAATTAATATTGCTACTCCTCTTCTTTTTTGCTTATTGTTTGCTTGATATATTTTTTTCCATCCTTTGAGTTTTAGTTTGTTTGTGTCTCTAAGTCTAAGGTGTGTCTCTTGTAGGCAGCATATAGATGGATGGTGTTTCTTTATCCAGTCCAAGACTTTCTGTCTCTTTATTGGTGCATTTAGTCCGTGTACATTCAGCGTAATTATAGATAAATAAGTGTTTAGTGTTGTCATTTTGATGCCTTTTTGTGTGTGTTGTTGACAATTTCATTTTTCCACATACTTTTTTGTGCTGAGACGTCTTTCTTAGTAAATTGTGATATCCTCATTTTCGTAGTGTTTAACTTTATGTTTGTTGAGTCGTTACGTTTTTCTTGGCTTTTATCTTGAGTTATGGAGTTGTTAGACCTCTTTGTGGTTACCTTAATATTTACCCCTATTTTTCTAAGTCAAAACCTAACTTGTAATGTTCTATATCGCCTTGTATCACTCTCCATATGGCAGTTCTATGCCACCTGTATTTAGTCCCTCTTTTCGATTATTGTGATCTTTTACATGTTGACTTCAGTGATTCCCTGTTATGAGCATTTTTTTTTTAATTAATCTTAATTTGTTTTTGTGATTTCCCTATTTGAGTTGATATCAGGATGTTCTGTTTTGTGACCTCGTTTGTGCTGGTATCTGATATTATTGGTTTTCTGACCAAGCAATATCCTTTAGTATTTCTTGTAGCTTTGGTTTTTGCAAATTCTCTAAACTTGTGTTTATCTGTAAATATCTTAATTTCGCCTTCATATTTCAGAGAGAGTTTTGCTGGATATATGATCCTTGGCTGGCAGTTTTTCTCCTTCAGTGCTCTGTATATGTCATCCCATTCCCTTCTTGCCTGCATGGTTTCTGCTAAGTAGTCTGAGCTTACTCTTATTGATTCTCCCTTGAAGGAAACCTTTCTTTTCTCCCTGGCTGCTTTTAAAATTTTCTCTTTTTCTTTGGTTTTGGCGAGTTTGATGATAATATGTCTTGGTGTTTTTCTTTTTGGATCAATCTTAAATGGGGTTCGATGAGCATCTTGGATAAATATCCTTTTGTCTTTCATGATGTCAGGGAAGTTTTCTGTCAGGAGTTCTTCAACTATTTTCTCTGTGTTTTCTGTCCTCCCTCCCTGTTCTGGGACTCCAATCACACACAAGTTATCCTTCTTGATAGAGTCCCACATGATTCTTAGGGTTTCTTCATTTTTTTTAATTCTTTTATCTGATTTTTTTTCAGCTATGTTGGTGTTGATTCCCTGGTCCTCCAGATGTCCCAGTCTGCATTCTAATTGCTCGATTCTGCTCCTCTGACTTCCTATTGCGTTGTCTAATTCTGTAATTTTATTGTTAATCTTTTGGATTTCTACATGCTGTCTCTCTATGGATTCTTGCAACTTATTAATTTTCCACTATGTTCTTGAATAATCTTTTTGAGTTCTTCAACTGTTTTATCAGTGTGTTCCTTGGCTTTTTCTGCAGTTTGCCTTATTTTGTTTGTGATGCCTTGAAGCATTCTGTAACTTAGTTTTTTATATTCTGTATCTGATAATTCCAGGATTGTATCTTCATTTGGGAAAGATTTTGATTCTTTTGTTTGGGGAGTTGTAGAAGCTGTCATGGTCTGCTTTTTATGTGGTTTGATGTGGACTGCTGTCTCTGAGCCATCACTGGGAAACTAGTTTTTCCAGAAAATCCGCTGACTGGGACGCTGGCTCCAGGCTCTGAAAACAATCGCTGCTTCCCCGTATTTGTTCATGTTCTGTCTCTAAATCTGTGTTTGTTGTTCAGGGTTCGTAGATTGTTATGTACGTGATCGATTCACTTGTTTTTCCGAGTCTTTGTTGCAAGAGGGATCCGAGGTAGCGTCTACCTAGTCCGCCATCTTCTTGAGGCATCTTTTCTAGAGTAAAATATTTTATTTGAAAGATAAATATCCTGGTATAATAAATTCAGCTATAATAAATATATCTGGGTGAATCTCTACGTAATAAAAAGTACTTTTTGAGATAATAAACTTTCCAGTCTATAAATCATGTATGGAAATAGATGTAACTATAATTAAATTTTCATTTATCACTGCATAAAAGGACACGTATTTCTTCAGTTCTACAGCTGTATCACAAATTAAGGTCTTAGTTAATTTTGTTTCTATATATCTATATATTTTAAACCAAACTGGAATGCAGTGCAACTGTTAGCTCTAAAGTGATTGCACTTGGACTATTGGAGCAGCAGTTTTTTC